>NC_086015.1:77887500-79137500 GCF_028858775.2 Pan troglodytes
TGACTTTTTCATCCTTTTCTTTCATGAAACAAACCACTGTGTATAGTATCACATTTATTCTTTCATGTTATTAAATTTCTTGTCAAAATCTTACTTAGACCACAGAGACAAAGATGGATTCTCCCTCTGTGACTCTGAGCAGTTAAATTTACTTCTCTGACACACTGCAAGTTGATTTAGAGCTAATCTGCCTGCTTTTTATTGGTTTCGTGTAAAACATTGCTTTCCTTGGTTTTTCTTTCGCTCTGGATTGTCTTATAGAAATATGTAATTTCAGTTTATACTATGCAAAATTAGTCTCCCTGAGAAAAATCCAGGAAAAATTTTATAACAAAAGAAAAGCATACATTATTCATACACTTTGAATTTCCCCCACGTAACAACAGGCAGGAATGCTGACCATCTGAGGGGAGAGGGGTGATAATCAATACTTAGAAAATAACACTAATAGAAAGTAAAAACCATGCTTCAGACCCAGTTAGCAGCATGACAAAGTGCTGCATCCACTATTTGTCTGTGCTTAAGTCTGGCCTTACATTACAATGGCTAGAAACATTCGACTTAGATCTGTGATACCATACTGAATATTTCTATTTATGTTGTTAATGAATAGATTAATTGTGGACATGTAGGAATAAAAGAAAAGAAACCATCAATAATCTTAGAAAACCAGAATAGGTGCTGGGCGCGGTGGCTCATGCCGTAATCCCAGCACTTTGGGAGGCTGAGGTGGCCGGATCACGAGGTCAGGAGTCCAAGACCAGCCTGTCTAATATGGTGAAACCCCGTCTCTACTAAAAATATAAAAATTAGCTAGGCATGGTGGCACGAACCTGTAGTCCCAGCTACTCAGGAGGCTGAGGCGGGAGAATCACTTGAACTTGGGAGGCAGAGGTTGCAGTGAGCCAAGATCATGCCACTGCACTCCAGGCTGGGTGGCAGAGCGAGATGCCATCTCAGAAAAAAAAAAAAAGAGAAAACTAGAATAGGTTTACTAAGAACAAGTCCCACAAATGAATTTCATTTTCTGACATTTGCTAAATTTGAAATGTGGGCCAATTATAGTCTATTTCCGTGAAGGCTTAGTTCTAGGTTTTCAGGATATCCATTTGAAAAGATTTGGATAGGGTGGTAGTATAGTTAGATATACTGCCACTTCTTTGGCTAACCGGACTTCAACTATTATTATTTAAATTAAATTACTGAATTTAAGTAATTAATTAACTAATGTTAATTTAGAAACATTCTAGGTGGTGTGATCACACAATCTGAAAGTAGTTTCTTCTTGTTCAACATTTTTTCATTTCAATGAATATTTATAGATGTCCTACCATGTGTCAGGTGCTTGGGGTAGGCATTGGGGATGCCATAGGTATTAAGACATGGTCTCACCTTCAAGATACTTGCAGTTCATTGTGAGAAACCAAAGAAAGTAGAACATGCTAACGATAGGAAGGGATACATACTATACTACAGCGTGCATACTATGACAGGATTAGGGTTCTATAGGGTGTATAGGGTCACCAAAGAGAGAGAGAAAGTAATAGAAGCTTAAGGAAGCTGTATGGAGAAAATGCTGTCTTGAATGAGAGAGAAAAGGTAACTAAAACAGAACCAGGTAAACTGCAAGGGTGAGTGTGGAAGAATGTGACTCCTGGGAGAAAAAAATACATCAATGACTTGGATCAAGATGGAAGCAACCAGTATACTGGACACTGATGTTGCCTTGCTGATATTCATTGCATACCAACTTCATTGTGAAAGACTAAGTGGTCTAGATGCTGATACCATTCCCAGGCATTGGACTTGATTAGTTAAATCCATCATAACCATCCTATAATCCTTGCCAATGATTGGTTTGGAATCCAGGCTTATGTCATTCAGTTCATAGCACTTCCCTGACATCAGGGTTTGAGAGGAGGTGGCCCCATGGGAAACAATGAAATATTTTCTTGGAGCTTCTGGGAAATTGTCACTAGAATAGAAGGTATATCATCTCTTATACATAAGCATGGAAGTGTATAGCCCCAATTGCTATAGCAGGCACCCATGACTATAAGGAAGAACAGCCGTAAGATGCTGCTGACACTGTTGCTGAAGGAAGAGTAGAAAACCCCTGAGTCCTGGATAACATATTGTAACACAGATCAAACATCCATCTCCAAAGCAAGGTCTACCCCAGCACTTCTGGTAATAAGCTGATAGTCTCCTTTGCCGTTTAAACAAATTCGACTTGCCCTTCTTTTTCTTGCAGTTAAAACATCTTAAATGATAATGCCTGGTCATCACATTAACAGATAATTTAAAATTGTAAAATTAGAAAAGATAGCAAATAACTTAGATAAAAATGACAGGATTCAAAGAGAGTTTATTGGGCTACACTATATATATGTATAATATTTAAAATCATACCCCCCAAATGGCATAAAGAAAAGTCAGATGCTATTGCAGTTTGTGTGAAGAATACTCTGGGATATTGTGGCACTATCTGTTTGACACAAATTACTTATATGTCATTCATACCAAATATGCAACCTGGGTTGAGTTAGCATAATACCTTCAGGTCTGCAGAAGTCATAGTCCATTTCATCTCATTTGCTGTTTGTACCACATGTAGTATCCCCATTCTTCGAACCATTTTAAAAAAGGTTCACTGATAAACTAGGGCACTAGAGAAAAGTCAAGTCTAGAAATGAAGTTATTAAAAGATGCTTGAGGGGACAGTAAATGATTAGCACAGGAATTACAAACAATGGTACATAAGCCATTCCTCCCATCTCCTGTCTGCACAGCAGACACGATCCTTCAATCACAAGATTCTTTGCCCCTGTATCTGGATGCACTTTTGACATTTTTCACAAAATTGGCATATGAGATAAACTTATTTACCACTCCTGATTTACCTAGAAAGGATGTAGCTTAAAGCAGAGGGTTGCAAACTCACATGCCTTCAGGCACCAGGCATGAACTTAATGAAGAAACTCATTGGGTATAAACTAAGGTGTGGTGGAAACTGGAGTAGAAAATGCTTGGTGGGAAGGCATTCATGCTCAATGCCTAAAAAAGGAGTTCAGTCTAAATAACACCTGTCTGCAAGCCCATTCCAGTCCTTAGATGGTTTGTAACCTCTGACCTAGGCAACCAAAAGAAAAAATTCTTCAAATATTTGAAAGGCTGAACACAGCAGTTCTCAATCTTTTTGGCACCAGGGACCAATTTTGTGGAAGACAATTTTTCCATGAACTGAGGGTTGGGGTGGTGGGAGGGGATGGTTTCAGGATGATTCAGGTGCATTACATTTATTGTGCACTTTATTTCTATTATTATTACATTGTAAGGTATAATGAAATAATTCTACAACTCACAGTAATCTAGAATCAGTGGGAGCCCTGAGCTTGTTTTCCTGCAACTAGATGGTTCCATCTGGAGGTGATGGGAGACAGTGAAAGATCACCAGGGATTAGATTCTCATAAAGAGTATCCAACCTAGATCTCTTATATGTGCAGTTCACAATAGGGTTTGCACTCCTATGAGAATGATTGGGAGATATGGAAGACAGACTAGAGTATACATGTTTTATAATCATTGAAATTGTCCAATGATTTTTTTTTTCTGTTATGGAAAGTACTCATGGCAAATCTACATAGTCAACTCTCAGAGTTGGAGAGTGGGGTTTTTTAAGCTGGATCCATACAACCTGCGAAATTATATATAAAATGATGTGAATGCATGCATTTTCCTAGGGAGAAGTTCTATGGCTTTTTCTAGATTATTGAAAAGGTCACTTTCAAAAGTGTTTAAGTAGTTGGGGCAGATGCAATGCCATGTGTTTCCTACATTCTGTTTCCATTTCCTCCTGGGCACAGAAGACTGTATTTCTCAGTCTCCTTTTCATTTAGGTGGGGCCATTTGACTTAGCTCTGGACAATAGATAGCGGGCAAAGTTCATGCCCAGTTCTTTAAAACTTCCCACTCTCTTCTCCATGTTCACTGTTTTCCCTTGTTTTAGAACAATAAATATTTATTTCCTGAGATATGGGTTTTTTGTTACAGAAGTTAGCCTATCCTGACCAATTTAAAATAATATCTGCAGAGTAAATGTAAATAGATAATCCATAAAGTTTGAAACATTATACTCATGACTACTGCACAAATCAAAATATCTCAAGTGTTTTGAAGGAGCTATTTCCTTAAAATATGTAATTCAGAATTGACATTGATAAATTTTGGGCTTTCCAGGTCTTCAGGATTAATGGCATTAAAACTACAAATAATGACATACTATTACAATTTTTTTTCAAATAATTTCTAAAGAGATATTCAAGATCTAAATGTATATCCATATTCAAGTTCTATCCATTAAGGACATATTTATTTGAGTTTTCTGTAAAGGACACTTATATTGACAAGCTAATTTTTCTCCATATTTATATTTTGAATGAATCTGTAAATAGTTTGCTCTATTGGTGGCTTACTCTAAAACCTTCAGTTCTCAAAATAAATTTCAGAGTCACTCTTTTAACCCTGAATTTACTTAAGAATAACATGAAGAAAATGTTAAATATAGGTATTTAAGCCTTATCCCAAGAATTTCAGATTTAGCTGGCGTTAACAGTTTTGGAAAGCCTCCTAAGTGATTCTAACGTATAGCCCAGTGGAGAATAGTGGTCCATAGTATCACAGCTAATAACTTTGGCTTGGTTTCATTGGTTTTCAACGTCTGGTTCAAACTTACCTAGCTGCATCACCCACCATATTCCACCAATCTTAACCCACATATCTTATGCTCAATTATTATTGTCTTTATGATCCCCTTATCTTTCTTATCAAATATCTTCAGTAGTCTCTCATGCTCTCCTTTTAGATTCTACAATAGGAACAAACTGGAAATACAGCAGATAGATTACACCATGGTCATTCACAGTCCTATTCACCTTTGTTTTCCTCAAGTAGACAGACAAGAAAACCAAAGTACTCATATTCTTGGTTTTGGAAGAGTTTTGAGTTGGTCAAGGGATACCATTTTTTGCTAATGACGTCAGCGTTCTTAGGCAGAATTCTCTTTATTGAAATAAAGCAAAATCTCTTCAAGGAAAAAAAGAATAACCTATGCCTCTTTGCGTTCTCTCTTCCTTCCTGCTGGTACTACAGATGTGAGGTTTAGTAGCAGAGCAACTATCTTGTGATCATGAGGCAAACAAAATGAAGGTTAAGGCCTACAGGTTGAGGATGGAAAGATAGAAGAGCCTGTATCCCTGTTGATACCACTGAACTGCCATGGCACTCTTGGACCACCATACCAAAATATGTTTATAGCCACTGTAGTAGGCTTTTCTGTGATTTCTAGCAAAATATATTCCTATATAAAATTACTATGATTATATTTTGAGCTCTTTGATTAATCAGATTAAAAGTTCAATTCAATCATCTTCAAATATAGCAGCTATCAAGGGTAATTTTGATATCAGAATTGAAAAGAAACAATATACTACAACACAATGATTAACTTTATAATGAGCAGAAGTTAGAAAGACTTATTAGCTAAGTAGGGGAAATGCTGGGATCACAATTTGGAGATGCCTAGAAAAGTGTTTTTCCTTTGTTTTTGTAAAAAGGCTTTAAAATATACTATTTCTTTAGTGTCTGTGGTTTTTAAATTTTTGTCACAGCTCTATCAGCCCTTTCATTTGTTCATTCATTTATTAAATCAGTGTGACACCTTAGATTTGCAAAATGGCTGGTGGCAGAATCTAAATAATTCACTCGGGATTAACAAGTCTTTTAAATGAACATGATTTTGCTTATTCATGGGCTGCATAAATTCATGACAAAGTACAGGTCCTTCTTGCAAAGGATGCACATTGCATTAGTAATCCAGGAATATTTCTTTGATGAATTCAGTTAAAATTGACTCAGTTTTTAGAGCCTATGGGATAATGAGAAAACTGATCCCGCCAAAATCCAGATATTTTGTGTGACATATTGTACATTTGAAATATATCCTTTGTTATGCATATCCCCATTGAAGTCAAATGGCTGGGTTCAATAATCAAATGGATCTGGAAACCCAAGTATGCTTTTTTTGGGTAACGGAAATGGGTCTATTAAACATTTATGACAAAGTTCAAAATCTAAGGTTAATACAAAAGGGTTTGAAAGCAATCACCAGGTAAGTAAAAATTTAGCGTAGGAAATGAAAGGCAAAGATGGGGAAAGAAAATGAAGAGAAGCACTGAGCAGAAAGGGATTTGAAAGGAACATTAATACTTTGCATAATGAAAAAGAATATAGGTAGATGATAGTGAATATGGTAATAGTGGAGAATAACTGATGGAGTTACTTCAGTCCACACTAGAGAAAACTGATAATAAATAAAAGTCAGTTGGCAGATCTGTGGGTGTTCTGCACTTTTAAAAGACCCATAAATCAAGGGCTTGTAAGTTTCAGGATGAGAAAATCATGTGGGGCCTGCATCTAATTTCTCAGACTTAAGGAAAATGTATGTCATGTCTATGGCAAAACAAAAACAAATCCAGGAGAGCTATTTCACACACACCAGTGAATATACAGATCATCAAAAATTGCCTTCTAAAAATATATTTAAAGAAATTTAAAAGCGATAAGACCCTCATTATTTCCATTTCTTTGCAGATTGCCAATGTGCCTCTATTATTGTATGCTCTTTTCCTTTCAGTACATGCTAATGAGAAAACAATATGCATATGTATGACCTGGGTAGAGCTACATATGTGAGACAATTCTCTATGCATTGATTTGCCAGCTTCATTTCTGTCGGTGTCACATATTTGAAGATCTAGAAGAAAGTGCTGGAGGAGGAAATTTCACCCAATCGCAGTCACCCAGTGTGTACTCAAGAAGTCAGGTCATGTTTCATAACTACTACCACAAAATGATGGAACTGTCTGGGACTCTGAAAACCTGATCATTCTTCTTTTACTAATCACTCCATTCTCAAAAATCAACATTGTTTTTGGTTAGGTCCTTGTATGACAGCTGGATTGTGCATTCTCTTATCATTAGCTTTAAGACTTATCCCTGTTCTTTGCACACATGATAAACAACATTTTTAATAACAATTTCCAATGAACAAATGTGACCAAATCTATGAAGGAGAGAAGAAAGAACTACCCCAAACACTGAAGAGTTTTGGCAAGCATTAATAAATTTGGCCATAGTTCTATGGAATATAACATCAAACATAATTTAATTTCATTTTTTAAGAGCTAGCCAGTGTTAATGAAATTGGATTTCAATTAATGCCCAAATCCTTGCATGCTTCATTTTTCTAAGTGGTTAAGGATTTTTTTGTACAACCTGTGTTCAAATACCAGACATCGGAGCTTGGGCAAATGAATTAACCAAGAATTTTCTCTTTTGTCCAATGGAGATAATAATAAAACCTAGTTCAAAGAGTTGCTATAAGATTTGTATGAGATCATGAATGTACATCACTCTTTCCCAGTACACTAGCTCACTTGCTTTTAGATCGTGAAACACAGATTAGGTGATTGGTGAGGAAAGATAGCCTGTGCCTGTTAATGATAGGACCGAGTATATTGGGTTAGTTTTTTATAATATTGAACTTGTAAAAGATTGGAGTCAAGTATAGGTGACATTATCCCTTAGCACATGTTTCTGGCAGTGACTAGTTCATGGTTCGCAATAAGAGAATGTTTGAGATCCTGAAGGGAAAAGGAGATAGGACGAAAAGAACTTAGAGCAGGATGTGTGACTATGGGAGCTGAAAGGCACTGATTGGTTAGGTAATTTCAGTTTTAATGTTTTACTTGTGTTTTTCTACTTTTTCAGATTATTGAGAATAACAAAAATAGTGAAGACTTTGAGTAAGGGGCAAGACCTTACATAATTTACAAATAACTGCACCAGTAAAATGTCTTTTTCAATCATTTGATAGGTAAATTTGAGTGTCCCAGGTAAGGGTCACAATTAGTTTAAGGTCTTCACTGGCTTCAGCTTTAAGAAGCCATTGAGAAAATTTAGGTAAAGTTTTAGAAAAATCAATCTAGAGTCTAGAAAAAATAACTAGAGTCTTCTCTAGTTATTTTTGCCTACGTATGAAGAATCTTTTGTCCATAGTGTTTCTGGAACCACAGCTAAATTCTAAGATTTTTTTGAATCATACATAATGAGGATGTATTAATATCCATATCAGCCATAACTTCATTGTGTGCAGGAGAATTTCCTGAAACATCTAAAAATAATACTTCTGTAGTATGTTTAATCTGGCAGTTCCACTGGCAAAGTAGATCTTTACCTATTAAATCTGCAAAAGTTGTGTCAGGAAAGAAAGGAGGGTTTTTCCAATATTGGTCTCAAAGTAACAATTTTATGTTGGAACACTGGAAAAGCTTTAGAATCACTAGAAAATCCCACCATTTTAGTAGTTTTAGTGCTCTAAAGGATGAGATCTGCTTCTTTAGTGGGATTGATGGTGTACAGAGTGGCACTGATCAACAAGAAAAGTGTATTGTTGTTCATTTATATTTGTAAACAATTCCCCTCTGGAGTTTAGTGAAAGGACAGGAATTGGCAGCTTCCAATAGTTTTCTTGGAGCGGTATCTTTCAACAGATTTGTACAGTTGTCTTTTTGTTTCTCAACCAATAAGTGACATGGGTCTTCCAATAACACTTTTGTTTGCAATATCTGTAAGTGTCCTCATTTACAGGTTCTTGATTCTTAGAGAACAGAGTATCCTTGGCTCTTTGGGTGGTTAGTTGTTTTATCTGAGAATCAGATATTTGTTTTTATTTCTAGCTTATTTACTTTCTAGAACTTTTTGACAATACTCAGCTACATGTTGCAGATCTTCTAAACTGGTGATATCTCACTCCAATTATTTTTCTGACCAAGTCCCCATTTCAGATTTGAGTCCATTACAAAAGACAGGATAGATTCTATTGACTTCCACTGTTGAGTCTACTCCCAGAATATTGCTTGAAAGTTACCTGAAGTCTATTTTTAAAGTCTCCCAGTTACTCAAACTTTATTTTTGTTTATAATTTTGAATCTTTGAACAATCTTCTTTTAAGGGAAAGGCTTTTGGGTGTCATGTAGTATATTTTATATTTTTCTTATGTATGGCCAGTTTTTGAATTGTGCACAGTTGGGGAATTTAAATATTATTCTGTTCTTTCCTCTCTCACTATTTTCAATTATTTTCTAAGCCTTGAATGCTTACAATTCAGTGAACTAGTTGGTTCAGATATGGTAGTCTAGGATAGTAAATATCTTACAAACTCTGGAATTCCATACTAATTTTTCTGGTCTGTCTTCCTTGAGGAGTAGTCATTACACCCCTTAATTCTGCTTGAACTGGAGTTTAAATTCATCCTGTATAGATCTGCCTTCTGGTTTAGCAATTTTAAGGGAATATTGTGCAATGTGATTGTTTTATAAGTTCAGATTCCTTCTGTCATCGTCTGTTTAATTGGTGTTTCTTCTCCAAAAGTCATCAGGGGAATCTGGTTGCAATCCTGCCGCAATGAGTTAGTGTTTAGAATGTGAGGAATATGACTTTTTCCCTAAAGTGTACTCTTATTTCCTTGAACACTCATAAGTTTTCTATCTCTTGATATATTTGAATGATCTTAAATTCTGTTGGTTTGGGAAGATCTATTAATGATCTATTAATGAACTGAATTAGCTTTTCTAATTTAAGAATTTTGTCCCCAACAATCATTCCTTATTCAGGCATTCCCTTTTCCTGTTTCTGGAGTAAAATAGTGTGAGGGATGGAAGGCAAATCAGTTTTCGTTTCTGTTTGTCTCAACTGATGGTCTCCTTTCTGAAAAGATTTCCAGGCTCATATTGAGGACTGGCAATGGGAATAGGGAAAACTTTCTTTAAAAAAATCTATAAACTGTAAATTTTGTGAAAATCAATAAAATTAACCTAAGTATATGTCAAGGTTCTAAATAATTGCTAAAATATACTGTCGTAAAAGTGGTCAAATCTGCTGGTCTCTCTTCCCTCTGGATCTCTTGATACTTTCTCCTGAGAGGTGGAAAGGAAAACGATTGACTTCAGCTCAGGCACCTCAAGGGGGCTTCAAATTTGCAAGCATTTGACTTGTGATTGCAGGACTCTACTTTTCTAGAATAGTTTTTAGAAACATGGACTTTTCCCATAGGTTCCTTCTAGGGATTTATGGCTCCTCAAATCTGCATTTGTGTGTACAGTTTCATTTTTCATTTGCTCTTTATTTCTCCTTCTATGATACAGTCACACTGAAACTGGAATTCCTCAGACAGAGTTTCCTCTACCTAAGACTTCAAATGTGTTCTCCTTTTTGGAAAATATTCCCTTCCCCTCGTCTCATCTTTTACCCCATTGGCCTGGTAAATGTAATTCAACTATCAGGCCTCATCTTAAACAGTTATTCCTTCTGTTTAATACTTTCCTTTGTTATTGAATCTGTAAGAGCCTCAATGGGTTTGTTCTTTGCTGTCTTTGCAGTGATAACCCAGCCCCTGGTATACAATGAATGCTAAAAAATGTGTTAAATAAATAACTAATACAATATGTAATAGGTTATTAGGTCAAAAAGGGAAATTGGAAGGTTACCTGTGGATAATGCCATATTAAATGTTTCATCACCTGCAAAATACCACTCAAATAGCTTTGAAAAGAAAAATGTTACCCAATATTGGCACTAAATTCACTAGGCTATTACAAAAAAGATTCTACTATTGGACATGTATATTCAAGGAATTAGTTGGTGTATAGATTAGAGAGTGTTTGTAGGAACTTTAGGCAGTTTCTCCACATTTAAAAGAGGAGGAGGACAATTTTAAGTTTTACTTGTAATAATTTATTCAGGAAAGTTTATTCATATAATATCACAGTCAGTGAAATGGAATAATTCAACAGATATTTAGAAATATTTGAGTGCTCATACATTATGTAAGGGCTGGTAAATGAATGAATGTAATGAATAATCCACAAACTGGTTATTATTTAATAACTTTTAACTCCACTGTCCTCTACCACCTAACAATTGTTTTGGTGTCAAGTACAAGTCACAGACCACAAACCAAGAAATGTAAGAACTGGTAACAATTTTAGTTTTTAGAACTTGAGTGTTTTAGAACTTAATGTCTATGACAAGATTCTATTTTTCTAAGTGGTAAAAAAAAATAATTTCAATGAATTCAGGGCTTCCCTATTTCTCCCTTTCTGGGGTTGTATCTAAATTCCAGTGGGTGTCTGTAATGTCAGAACATATTAACTTAGAGTGTGAGTGGGCACAAGCTTGTTTGGGTCATTATTAGCTCTTAGCACTGGCATTTGCTGGTAAGTTGCCATTCCTATATGGACTTTGGCTATTAGTCCATGTGGCTACTGTGATTCCTCCTTGTTTCTAACTGCCAGACATTTTCCAATCCTTCTTCTCTCTGTCATCTGGGGGCACGTGGTAGACCATCCCCCTTTCCTGCACTACTCTGAGTACTGGGGATCTCTGCTCCTATGCTTCCTGGCCCTTCCAGACTCTGTGGTGGTCACTGAAACTCTCTGAGGAGGTCTCAGTCCCATCTGCCTAGAGAAAAATTTTCTGCATTCACACTGTGCTGGGTGGAAAAAATAAACAATATCTGGCCATCTTTTGGGCTTCAGCTAGTGTATTATGATAGTAGTTGAGCTGTTTTATGAGACATGAAAATAATGTCACTTGAATATGGTAGATGTTCATCTCTCCTTCATGTGAAAATACCGGAAGGTGGTTCTGTGCTAATATGGTGTTTCAAGGCTGATACAATCCTTTAAATATGTCATTATCAAGGCTTCATTACCTTGTTGCTCTGCTATCCTCATGCTGTGGCTTCATCTCATAGACCAGTTTTCACTATTCTTTTTTGTTTAAGTCATGAGGGAGAGGGAAGATAGACCATAATTAGTCACATGATCAAAGCCAGCTGCATAGAATGCCAGGAAATACAGTCCTTTGACTGAAAGGCTTTGTGGTGATTAAAATGCACAATCTCTATTACTAACGAAGAGAGAGAGAGAGAAGATAGATATGGTGTATGTATTGAGGGTAACCAAGGAGAATCTGCTACACCTGGGACAAGGCCCTTCCTTCTTGTTCTAGGTTTTCTTTTTTCTTTTCTTTTCTTTTTTTTTTAATTTTATTTTAAGTTCTGGAATACATGTGTAGGATGTGCAGGTTTGTTACATAGGTAAAAGTGTACCATGGTGGTTTGCTGCATCTATCAATCTGTCACCTACATATTGAGCCCCACATGCATTAGCTATTTATCCTGATGCTCTCTCTCCCCTCACCCCGAGGGGACCCGACAGGCCCTGGTGTGTGTTGTTCCCCTCCCGGTGTCCATGGGTTCTCATTGTTCAGCTCCCACTTATGAGTGAGAACATGCTGTTCTAGGTTTTCCATTGTCCCCACCTTGGGGCTCAGCCAAGGGTTCAGGGGTCCTTCTTGAAGCCCACCCATATCCACATTCTTTTTCCCCACTAATTCTCCTGTTTTAGCAGCCCTTGGTTATGAATGTGGTGGGGTTTAGGGAGAAGGACCAAAGGTCAGAAAGTATTCTTTCATAAAGCACTCATCTTTTGTCATTACACGATTATGCTATCTTAAAAGCCAAAAGCCAAAAATTGATCATTTTGTGTTCTTCTGAGTCATCCTTTTTATTCTTTCCTGAGATCTTGAACATAAAACACTTAAGCTAGGGCCTAAATGGGGAAGAGCCATGAAATAGCAATAAATATTAGAAACAAAAACACATAGGTCAAGACATCAAAGCATTATCTGATTACATATGAATAATCTGAACTCTAATTTCAAATAACTTAAGTTTGAAATTTTGGTTCTGTTGCTTTCAATTAACTTTGACAAATTCCTGAGTTTCAATATTTTCTTCCACAGCTGTCTATACAGAAAGAGATCATAGGGACTATTAAAATGTGACTAATTATGCTTTCTGAGAGCAAAGCAAATAACTACTAGAAAAGAAATTTCTTGCAAGGAGTTTAACAGGGTATGGTATTTTCCCTCCATGACTGACAGTCTTTCTTTCTAAGTATAGGCAAAGCTGAAATCTGGATTAAAATTTAAACTTTTGTAATAAAAATATAATTTGAAACACCTCAATTCATATATATATTAATGTGCTCAAGAAAAATTGACTTTTTAGCAAATGTCTTAATAGAGTAGCAGAATATGCATAACTAAAGAATGGCTTCATCATTTCACTATGGGACTGGTAGGGTTAAGTTCCCAGTGCTTCTAGAGAATAATGAGAAATCATATGTTTGTTTTATTTTCCTCTTGCATTTGTTGTGAATGGAATTTCAAACGTGTCCAACAAATTCTTCAAGTATATAAAACTGTTTTAAATAGTTATTTTTCTAACATGACCTCAAATTAAGCACCTGTCCATAAATGGCAGCTGGTTTTTTAATAAAAAATGATTATAAGAACTAATCTCACAGACAACAGGCTTTTGACTCGAAGGTAATTTAACAAAGGTATTTCTTCATTTGCTGACTGTGTACTGAATTGTGCCTGAGACATTAGTCCTATCTTTTTATTTAAGAATTGCTGTCAAGGGACAACTTATAAAAATAGAATCTCATTAGTATTAATCTTAATAGTTCACTCACAAAGCTCATACATGTAATTCTGTCTGACTATTCTCCATGTCACAGAAATGGCTTCCTAGCTCTGATTTTCATAATGAAGCTTCAACCAATCATCTCCCAATTAGATTATTCTGCATATAGAATGGAATTTAATGTATTCCGAATGAGAATGATACTACTGGAAGGGATATGAGTGTTCAAAGTCTGGCCCTTTTGTTTTACAGATGAGGAAACAGAATTTATGTGACTAGTTCAAGGTTACACAGCTATGCTATGTGTATTTTAAATTAAATTATAATGAAAATAAGGCATGTGTTAATAAGTACATATTTCCAAAGCTTAGATTTAGAATAACTTCATAAATAT
This sequence comes from Pan troglodytes, assembly GCF_028858775.2. Lineage (NCBI taxonomy): Eukaryota > Metazoa > Chordata > Mammalia > Primates > Hominidae > Pan > Pan troglodytes. Next base: position 77,901,511 of record NC_086015.1, read on the forward strand.
GATGGAGTTGCATCTTTCTGGTTGTTAGTCTAAAGATAACAGGTAGGTGAAAAGCATATATGGTCAAATTACTATTGTCTTTCACTTCATTTCTCAACATTGTAGTCATTAGAGTGCTTGGCACCATGGCTTAATGAATTTCTGTTCTCTATATTTTTGGTAATGTAGATGCAAAATTGGCTACCACATTGGAAACTGATATTGAATTTCTCAACGAGTCCAACAGAGTCAGTTTTCCTCCAACACTGAAACAGACCTTGCTTTCTTCAGTTGAGCAACAACTAAAGATTATGGACCCAGCTCATGTGGAGGTGCCATATTGCATAAACAGTGCATACAGTGAGCCCTCGCATTCACACTCAGCATGATGTGATTACGACAGTATGTATTTCCATAGGGACTAAATCATGCTTAGGCAGAGCAGTTTTACATCTTTCTCATGCCCATTCACTTTAGGGCATGTGTTTGTTGGGTGGCATTGTCAGCATTGTTTAATTATTTATCTCTTTTGCATTATTTAAATTGGTTGTCTCTTTGCTTTATTTTTCTTTTATAGGAGAAGTGACGATATTTAATAAAATTTAATGCGATGGTGCAACTTCAATGTATATCTGTATACTCATAGTAGTTTTAGTGATGTTCTATTCAGTTCAATAAACATTTATTAGAGGCTTATTTTATGTTTGCAAGTATACAACATTTATGTAAAATCTTAGGACCAATCAGGAAAGACTCATGGGAAAGTCCTGAATCAGCTACCAGTTCTCATCTTTCTTCCTCTGACTCATACATGACTCTTCTGTCCTTTAAATAAGAGAGTGATGCTTTATTTGAAGGACAGTGATAGTGACTTGTGGAGTGAGAAAAAGTACAGCTCCTTATGGTGAAGGTGTAGAAGAGGACCAAGGAGATGTACAGTCAGCTCTGCACATTTTATACTTGATTATATTCCATCATGTGCATATTTTTACTGTTGTACTACAGATACCCACCCTAATCATTTTTATTTAGTTATTTTTTATTTTATTTTAAGTTCTGGGATACATGTGCAGAACATGCAGATTTATTACATGGGTATACATGGATCATGGTGGTTTGCTGCACCTATCAACCTGTCATCTAGGTTTTAAGCCCCACATGCATTAGGTGTTTGTCCTAATGCTCTCCCTCCCCTTGCCCTCCACCCACCAACAGGCCCCACTATATGATGTTCCCCTCCCTGTGTCCATGTGTTCTCATTGTTCAATTCCCACTTACGAGTGAGAACATGTGGTGTTTGTTTTTCTCTTCCTGTGTTAGTTTGCTGAGAATAATGGCTTCCAGCTTTGTCCATGTCCCTGCAAAGGACATGAACTCATTCTTTTTTATGGCTGCATAGTATTCCATGGTGTATATATGCCACATTTTCTTTATCCAGTCTATTATTGATGGGCATTTGGGTTGGTTCCAAGTCTTTGCTATTGTAAATAGTGCTGCAATAAACATATGTGTGCATGTGTCTTTATAGTAGAATGATTTATAATCCTTTGGGTATATATCCGGTAGTGGGATTGCTGGGTCAAATGGTATTTCTGGTTCTAGATCCTTGAGGAATCACCACACTGTCTTCCACAATGGTCGAAGTAGTTTACAGTCCCACCAATAGTGTAAAAGTGTTCCTATTTCTCCACAGCCTAAATTTCATGCTCATGGATAGGAAGAATCAATATCATGAAAATGTCCATACTGCCCAAAGAAATTTATAGATTCAATGCTATTCCCATCAAGCTACCATTGACTTTCTTTACAGAATTGGAAAAAAAACTACTTTACATTTCATAGGAACCAAAAGAGAGCCTGTATGGCCAAGACAATCCTAAGCAAAAAGAACAAAGCTGGAGGCATCATGCTACCTGACTTCAAACTATACTACAAGGCTACAGTAACCAAAACAGCATGGTACTGGTACCAAAACAGATATACAGACCAATGGAACAGAACAGAGACCTCAGAAATAACACCACACATCTACAACCATCTGATCTTTGACAAACCTGACAAAAACAAGCAAGGGGGAAAGGATTCCCTATTTAATAAATGGTGCTGGGAAAACTGGCTAGCCATATGAGGAAAACAGGAACTGGACCCCTTCCTTCCACCTTATACAAAAATTAACCCTAATCACTTTTTGACAGGACATTCAGGGTGAGCCAGTATCAGGATGCAGAATCTGTAAGCAGACAGAGATACATTACCACACTTTTAACAGATTCATTGGGAATATGGAGTGTGGATATTGCTGCCTAGGGTTGAGTGGAGATTACATAAAATTACAGAGGAGCAGAGAGGTCTTCTGGGATTGGAGAATGATCAAGTAACTTTTGAGACCTTATTACTGAAGGATCAGATCAACAGGGATGGATCTGACCATGACCTACTAGTAGGAAAGTACACAGAGGCCCTTAAAATAATTCATAATCAAGGTAGAAGGAACTGGGACTAGTGGACCAATCTCTCTGAAAACTGTTTTATATGGAAGAGTAATGTTGGGGTTTTGTCAGAGAGATTGTTTCCTAACCCTGTCATCCTACAGGAAAGTCTGTGTGAGTGATTTTAAAAGTTTTAATTAGGAGTTATAACATTTAGCAGTGAGTATCCATCACCAGTAATTTCACCGATGTGTGACATCAAGAGGTAGAGAAGCAGTAGCAACAACATTCAATGCTTGAGGCTACAAGCATTGACATCAACTGTGACTTTTTCAGCATCCAGTGGTCATGTCTTAATTTCAGATCTACTTGGCAAGAGCACATGGCAGCTAGGACTAACCTACACTTATATTCTTTGGCATGACTCCTGGGAAAGAAAATCATTGGAGGAAAAAAGTGGAGTCCCGCTCTTCTGATCATGTAAATTCTGGGCAATATAAATGTGGGACAAGCTGCTAGAATCAGCCCTGCTGGTGATGTTTTTTATTTAGATGACATTTATAGTGCCTGTGCATCTCCTTAGACTGACAGTGATGTGAGGGTAGGGCTTGTGTCTATCTTATTCCCTAGCACCCATCCTGGTTCCTGGTAGATAGTACACATACATTGAGTAAATTTTTAATGAATGAATAAATGACAGAATGGCTGTATACCTGATTCCTCGATTAGTCTGTGAATTCTTAAATTCAGAAACAATGTCTAATACTTAGTATACTTCCTATTTAGAGTTTAATTTATTTTCTTTCTCCCTTTTGCTCTATAATGTTTTTAGGTCAGCAAGGATTTCTCTTCTACTTTTTATCCTTTTTTGCCCCCCCTGAACTCTCCTCCAAATACTTCTGGCCTTATCTCTTGCCTTCTCATCCTCTAGATGGCTCTCAGAAAACACTTAACCTTCTAGTTACATTACCAGTTTAATGAGTTAGGCTGCTTCTCACTCAGTCCTCACAACTCAAGCAGTGGATTCATATACTATCTTTTGTTTGGAAAGAGGAGACAGCTATACAAACGAATGTTCAAATGTAATGTTTTTCTATTGTTAAACTATTCTATTACAACTCCAGCTTCACAGTACTTTAGCAACAGCACAAGGTGTGAACAAAGGTGATAATTTTATAGCAAAAGGAATAGTTTATCTCTCTAGAGAATAAAACTGTCATTGATCTTCATGATAAATTGAATCTCAGGGTCTGAAAATATAGACCTTGTTTTTCTTTTTTTTTTTTCATGATAAAGATGACCTTGCCACTATTATAAATCAAAAGTAACTAAGGTTTTTTGCTTTCATAAAGTTACAAAGAACAGAAAAGTATCCCCGTGACCCTTGTCCACTACCAGGTACCACATCTGGGGAGGCTTCACAGGTACATTCTTTAATTTCTATGTGTTGACATTTTCTTTTTAGCCTCCTGGTTAAGAAGAGGGAACCTACTAAATATATTTCTACACATTGAGGGGACAATTCTTTCAGTAAAATTTCATGACTGTAAAAAACAAAAACAAAAAGTAATAATAACAGCTCAATCAAAAGTCAATTTTTAGTTTAATGTAAGGAAGATCCCAAAAGAGAAGGTAAAAATACGAGATTTGATTTCCATTAGCTAATTTACACAATCCAGGTGAACAGCATATTAAAAATTACTTATTTTTTGAGAGAGGGTCTCACTGTTTCACCCATGCTGGAGTGCAGTGGCACAATCATGACTCACTGAGCCTTGACCTCCTAGACACAAATGATCATCCCACCTCAGCCTCCCAAGAAGCTGGGACCACAGGTATGCACCACCATGCCTGGCTAATTTTTTATTTTTTAATTTTTATAGAGACAAGGGTCTATTTTTCCCAGGCTGGTCTCAAACTCCTGGGCTCAAGCAATCCTCCCACTTTGGCCTCCCAAAGTTCTGGGTTTACAGGCATGAACCACTGCATCCAACAAAAATTATTTTTTGAACTATTAAACTATATCCATTTTAAGGTCAGAAATTAGAGGTGGAATGAGAATAAATTTTTATTCAATTTTACTCAAGAGGTATTTACTGGGCACTGTGCTTTCAAGAACCTTACATGGCAAATCCACCTGTAATTAAAACTACACGTGTTGCAAGAAAAAAGTGCTATTAGGATGTGGAAGAGGGGGAACTTGATTTTAACTTAAAAATTACAGAAAATAAATTATCCAGGCATGGTGGTGGGCCCCTGTAGTCCCAGCAACTTGGGAGACAGAGGCAGGAGAATGGCTGGCATGAACCCGGGAGGCAGAGCTTACGGTGAGCCGAGATTGCGCCACTGCACTCCAGCCTGGGCAACAGAGAGAGACTCCATCTCAAAAAAAAAAAAAAAAAAGAAAAGAAATTACAGAAAATATAATACAGGTGTTGGCATCCAAGAACTGAGGGCAATTTGAACATCCATAAAAGGGGGAATGGCAATAGAGGTGAAGGAATAGCATAAATAAATCATAGACATTGTAAAGTCCAAGGGATGTTCAAAGACAGTGAAATGTTGAGCTCTATATTGTAGAAGGCACAGCTGGGAGGATAACATCAAGTCATAGCACGGAGAGTATTGGATAACAGATTATGTGGGTTGCCGTCTATTCTGCAGACAATAAGGCATGGGAGCTACAGGTGTGGGAGTCTGAAATCTGGCAAAATTGAGTTTGAGACCCAGAGCCAACATTTAATAGCTGTGTGGTCTTAGGCAAACTACTGGGTTTCTCAGAGATTCATTGGTAATGTGGGTATGATAGCAATTCTTACCTTACTTGAATGCTGATGGGGTAAATGACCTAATACACACAAGACATTTAGCCCCGTGCAGTACTAAATTAGTATGAGGAAAGCGTTAGCTATTACTAATACAGGCAATGTGGAACCATAAAAAAATTGTAAATTGGAAGATGATGTCATATGTGTTGGATAAGGACAGAGTTGAAGGCGTTGGGAAGTATGGATTGGGTGTATGGAAGGTCAGAGAGATCATTTTTGAGATTACTGCAAGAGACTATGAAAATCTAGAGTAATGGGACACAAGATTAGTTGCTGGAGACAATGTATGGAAGAGGATTATGAATTTGACTAGATTTGAGATGAACTGGAAAGTTTTTAGCTCTTGATAGTTAGGGAATGCAAAACGACATCAACCAAGAAAATAGTGATCCTATTACCGAATATTGCAATTAAAATGGTACATAGTTACTACTATGGTTTTTGTGTTTGTGTGCCCTCAAAAATTCATGTTCCAATTTAATTCCCTGTGTAACAGTACATAAAGAGGAAGGGTCTTTAGGAGGTAATCAATCAGGCCATGCAGGCTCCACTGTCATAGGTGAAATTAATGCCTTGTAAAAGAGTAGGCGACAACTAGCTAGGCCCCCTTTACCCCTTTTTACCCTTCTCCCTTCTGCCATGTGAGGACACAGCATTTGTTCCCTCCCTTTTTAAAAGATAAATTTCCTAAGTATTAGGTTGGTGCAAAAGTAACTGTGGTTTTTGTCATTAAGAGTAATTAAAAATAATGGCCAAAACCGCAATTACTTTTGCACCAACCTGTAAAAGAAAGAAATGAAAGCTAAGAGGTTCAATAATATTAAAGATTGTGATAATTTATAATTTATAAACTCTTTAGTGTTTCCTTTTCTCAAAATAATAACTGAAGGCTAATTACAGAAGGGGTCATGGGGATAAAAAGTCAAAGAGAAAAAATAATTTAAAAAAATTTAAGTTACATTTCAACAGAAATGAATCAGACACTTATACAGCAGGAAAAAGTACAGCTTTTTTTTTCTGTCAATTAGATGGTTTTTCCACTCAAAATGATCCATCTTTGTAATTGATATAAACTCTCACTTGAAAATGAAAGGCACTGGAATGCAGAGCAGATTTTCAGGCCCAAACAGAACTGTATTTGAGACTCAGATCCTCCATTTATAAGCTGTCATATCTTGTTATGTGAAATGAGTATAAAGTATTATTTGTCAAATAGAGTACTTGTGTGCCAAATAGAATAATGCATATTGATATGGTTTCGTTCTGTGTCCCCACCCAAATCTTATCTTAAATTGTCATAATCCCCATGTGTTGGGGGAGGGACCCAGTAGGAGGTAATTGAATCATGGGGACAGGTCTTTCCCATGCTGTTTTTGTGATAGTGAATAAGTTTCACGAGTCTGATGGCTTTATAAAAGGAAGTTCCCCTACACACGTTCTCTCTTGCCTGCCACCATGAGCCCTTTGCACTTCCTTTGTCTTCCACCAGGATTGTGAGGCCTCCCCAGCCATGTGGAACCGTGAGTCCATTAAATCTCTTTCCTTTATAAATTACCCAGTCTCTGGTAAGTCTTTATTAGCAGTGTGAGAACATGCTACTACACATATGAAGGGCTTAGTGCAGTTTCTGGCATGTGTTTATACTCAATGTATAATAGGAGATGGTGGTGGGGGTGATGGTGTTGCTGGTCATGGTGGTGTTGGTGATGGTGGTGGTGCTAGTAATGCTACTAGTAGAGATGGTGATGGTGATGGTGGTGGTGGAAAACATTGGTCATGTATTTTACAACAGGTCTTCACAAACTAATGTATGTGAAAGCCACCTGGATATCTTGTTAAAATACACATTGCACTTCAGTAGGTCTGGAGTGGGGTCCCACATTTTTTATCTCTAACAAACTCCCAGGTGATGCTGATGCTGCTGGTTTGAAGAACACACTTGGTTTGAAGACCACAGACTGTATGATTGATGGTCTCGAGTTTTGCAAATAAAAAAAACTAAAAAATAACACTAAACAATATTCAGATCATTTCTCAAATGAAGAGAATAAAGAGAGTATAGCAACTTTTGCAGTAATTGTGTTCTTTGGAAATAATTTTTGTTTTCCAATCCTGTGCTTTGACCATTGGACTATTAAACTTGATTCAGTCAGGTTTGTTGAGCAAGTACTTCCTGACCTCCACATTAGTCAACAGCTATGCAACGTAGGTCTTTCCTCTGAGAAATTTACAATTCATATAGAATGACAAAGCACACGTAAGTAAGGCGTATATGTGGCAATACAAGGGTGAATAAAATAAAGTGCAAAAGTGTACAGAATGAGAAATCAGTGCTTCTATAGGACAGAAAGGGGAGGGAAGCTGCTGTCTTTCCATTGACTATGGTGATTATTGCATAGGCATTTGTTTTCTTCTCACATATAGGCCACTATACATATAATGACCCATCCCAAGAAGCCAAAACAAACAGCTCTTCCTAATAATCGTGGGATTAGGAGAGCTCTGAGACATGCACTCTGAAATTCTATAGGTGAAGTCACCAAGATCTCTGGTGAAGATGAGAAGATGCAGAGAGGGGGAAATATTGCTGTAGGTGGTAGTTTAGGCACCCCACACTCAGCATTTCTCACTAGGGCAAGGAAGAGCTACAAGGGTTCATCAAAGTATGAACTGTGTTCTATGGTATTTCAAAGCCCCAGATTGCAAGCCCATCCAAGCACAAAATGATGAGCTGTTCTTAATAGTTTGGGGATGAAAACAAGGTGGAAAAAGTTAGATAATGCCATATAAACACTTACTCCTCAAATGCTTAGGGCTTCAAGAAAATTAATGAAAACGTGCTAAAGACACACCTAACCAGACCAAAACAAACAAACAAACAATAAGATATGGTGACAATATTCATATCACATACAACATGTATTTTATTTGCTTCTCTTCTCAAGACTGTTCTTGGGGCAAAGTCAGTGAAATAACAGCACTTATACATATACACATGTGGGTTTTTAAGTGCACACAAACATTTACAAGGGCCCAAAGGCAATGCTTTATCATTGTACAAAAATTAATTAAAGGAAGGGAAAATGTAATCAATTAGAGGCAAAGTGCTGTGTAATATAAAATATTTTCTAATCATTGCATCTAATTAAAAAAAGAGAAGATCATGACTTTTAAAGGTCTTTAATTATTGTAGAAGAAGAAAATTAATTAGCAGAAATTCCCAGCTGAACATTTAGAGATGTCTGTACAAAAGGGATGTCCAAATAAGAAGGTTTGGTAGCCAAAATGATATGTAGAATTTCTGAGAATGGAGAACTGTAGAGAACTCTGAATAATACAAGCCTGTTTCCTCATCATAAAATGTTTTTTGTGCATACTAGGACTTAAAAGAAGACATATTATATTCTGTGATTTGGCAGGGTAGACTATGGGGTCTTCTAGTAAATCGAGTAGACTTGTATTTTTTTTTTTTACCTTGGGTATGAAAACTAGACTAGTTTTCAAAGAATTAGCTTTGGAAATCAATCTACATTCAAAGATTGGAAGGTGCTTCAAGATCTTCCAGTGGCCTCAGGGTTTTTTTAAATTATGAACAGGAATTATTTCTTCCAATGATGGAATACAATCTGTTGGTCTTTGTTGTTCTGGTTAATAACATGATGGATATCAATGTTGCCTCTATTAATTTAACTTTCTCAATTTCATCTTCTTTGTTATCGGGTGATATTCTTTTTTAATATTATTTTATTTTCTATTTATACAAGCAACACACGCTCATTGAAGATACTGTAGAAGACAGATTAAATGTTCCAAAGGAACAAAGGAAAATCCGGTCATTTTCTATTAGTACAACTATGGCAAAAAGCACAGTGTGAATATTATGAGATTTTAGAGCATCACAGTTTTTCTCTGTGCATAATGTGGGTGTTAATCAACTTTGATAACACTTTTTAACATTTCTGTTAGATATTTTATAGACATAATTTTTCTATTATTTTAAAGAATCAAAATGGAAAAAATATTTATGTAGTAGCTTGTTGAGCAAACCATAATCTATAGAAATCAAGCAGAAAATAAGCTTATTCATTCTTACAATGGCATCTGCTCACTAATTCTGATGAACATGTGCTTTTCCACCTCTTAGTTGAAATCTCAGGTTAGTCTCACTAATTTTCTGCATCTCATATAAATATCCCAGACTCTCACCCAGCTTACAACTTCCCTCCTTCAATTCAGACCTGCTTTGGGCTTATAAATCTGATGTGAGGTTGGAGTAGGGAGCTGGGGGAAGTCTCACTGGCTATTTTGTAATTTCTTCACCTTATGTTTTATATCCACTGTCTGACTTTCTGGGCTGCCTCTAGTTTCTCCAGGGCAGGAGCAGAAGGGGAGAGAGAGAAGTCAGTATCAAAAAATACCTTATCAGGCTGGTATAACTACCATTTGCTTTGGTGACCTCTTGGTATTCAAATGTCCAAAACTAATTCTGTATTTTCTGGGTAATTTTGTGAGTTCTTCGGAAACCTTGCAAATGTCCCTAATAAAAGCATAGCCCACTGTAGATATGATCAGCCCCTCAGAATCCGGTTTCTGCCAGACCGTCCTTCTTTTGGGCTCCAGGGAGTCCTCTTGGAAGGATGGTTCTTATGATAATTCTTTCTCCCTGGTCCACATTGGTGAGCACATTTGCTACTTCCATGCTTCGGGAAGGCAAGCTGTTCTTCGGTAAACTCAGATTCTCCTTACCTGCCAGGCAAGTCTCTCTGGTGTGTGCCAGGAACCAACCCTGCATCCTCAAATACTAGTTCAACATTTCAAGTTTCAGGGTGATTCTCCAAGAAGCAGACTCCGAGACCAAGATTTAAGTACAAGTTATTTGTGTGAGAGGTGATCCCAGGAAGAACTATTAGGGGATTGAGACAGGGAAGGGCAGGAAGCCAATAAGGGGCAAATTATCAAGCAGTTTATGCCACTGAAAGCAACTGGGACTCATTCTCATTGGGGAGTTTTGGGAGACAGTGTTGTACATGCTTGGAGTCATCCCCATTGGGGAAAGATGAGCTGGGACATTTATCCACCAATTCCTTTCTGCCTTTCACTGAGAGATCCCCCGCCTTTCACTGAGGGTGTTATATCCCCTTCACTTCTGCCCACCTTGTGTACAGGACAAGTCAGCTAGAGAAAGCCTGCAGTCAAAGAGTTACACATGTTTGTATTTGGGATCTGTTGGGTAGTGCGTACTCAGAAGGAGCATGTCCACAGATAGTACCTGTTGTCGTTTCCTGAGAGGAGGAAAAAGCTGCCTGTTTCTTCTATTTCCAGGCACTTTTTATTTTTAAATTTCCATGTTGTTAATGTATTCATTTATCTATTCATCTATATATCTATCTATCTTGTGATAAAGTATATGTAATATAAAATGTACCATTCCAACCATTCTTAAGTGTGCAATTCAATGGCATTAAGTGCACTTACGATGTCGTGCAACCATATCACTATCTATTTTCAGAACTTTTTCATCATCCCAAACACACTCTGTATTCCTCATTCTCCACTCCCCACAGCTCCTGGTAAGCTCTATTCTACTTTGTCTCTGAATTTGCTGGTTCTAGGTGCCTCAGATGAGTGGAGTCAAACAACGTATGTCCTCTTTTTTGTGTCTGCAAATACTTCTTTTTTATACCTTTTAGTTAGTGGCTGATAAGCTAAAAGTTTACAAAACTAGTTCTACGAACTTTTTATCGCATGCTGCTATGGTGGCCTGGCAGTTTTTGTGGTGTTCTCAGCTTCAAGACCAGAGCCAAAACAGAGAGGGAAGGCCATCTTGACAGCCTGCCCACATTGATATCAGCTCATAATAATCTAAACACTGTATATTTCATTGAGACAAATCAAACATACGGTTTTGCCCATTAGCAATACATCCTTCCATATCATACTTGGATAGACGCTGATGCATAAAGTAGTATGATTATAATGTTGCTGGAAGGCTCAGGAGGGCCTGTGGATGCTGGTGGAACTCCAGCCCCAGCCAGTTTTTCAGATTCTTGACACCATCTTGAGAAAGAATTCAGGGACAAGTCAGAAGAAGCTTTCATTGCAAAGCAAAAGTACACACTTAACAGAGAAGTGCAGGGGTAGTACTGAGGGGTCGCTCACAATGAGTCTGGGTTTCTAATTTTATGGTGTTTCTTTAATTAGGGTGTGAGATCAATTACTAGGTATTCTGGAAAAGGAGGGGATTTCAGGGACCCTCCCTTCCAGTTGCCACCCCCTTTCTCCCTTGTTTGGGTTTGCCTGGAAGAGTCATGGCATGTCACCCTGATTGGGATTTTGAATGTTTTCTCTTCCTTATTTTGGGTTTTCTATTATCGTATGGTTTCTTTGCCTAGTTCTTGTTTTAGCTGGTTTTTGGGTTTTTCTATCCACCTGCAACTACCCAGTGCTATTCCTATCTGAATAAGAGCTTCAATGGACAATAATTACTTTTCCCCCTTGAGGATTTTAGTTTTTCCAGAAATCTGGAGGGAGATAAAAATAACTTCTTTAAAATTCATATTTACTCTCTAGGATTAAATGGTCCTTCAAAAAAAAAGCAATATTTTTAATGAAGGATAAAAAATTACAGAATTTACTGGATTCTAAGGTCAAGAAGTGTTGATTTAATAGCAAGCTTGCTTCTTGAAATCCATTCCAGTCATTTATTTATTAAAAATCTTTGTTATTTTATTTATATTTAGTGTTATTTCAAAAAGGGTTTGAGATTGGTTTCAAATGGCCTGGCAGTGTTAATGCAGACAGTTATATTGAGAATTAAATTTAGCTTTATTGAATAAAAGAATATATTCTTGACATAAACTCATCATCTCCCCAGTATTCTGCTATATGGAAAGGAATATGGAGAGTAACAAGTTGAAGTTCATCAGATTTCACCATCTCTAGTCTTAAAAAATTTAAGAGAATGCCATTTGAATGAATAACTTGGTTGTGTCTATTTATAACTTAGAGCCAGAATTATATATGATGTGTATACATTTTTAAAAACAATAGAAAGTGGTGCTATGGGTGGGGGGTGTGGAAGAGGGGGATAAATAGCCTATTTGGAAGTGATGGTATTGAGAGGTCTATATCTTAATAGAACTCCAAAATATTTTAAACTGGGGACCCAGAGATGCAACTGAGAGCAGGGAGAGAAAGTACTATAGTAATATTTTTTAAAAAAAGAGAAAAGAGGGGAAATATTCTAGCTTAACAATAAGCTTACCTTAATTTTTATTTACCCGCCCATTTATTAGGAAGGGAGGAAAAGAGAAAGGCGGAATGAGCTCTGGCGAGAAATTTTAAGGTTACTTGCATGCAAATAAGGATTAAGTTGGATCACATTGGTCACACTTTCAAGCTGGCCTGGCTCTTCCAATTTTTTCATTTCATTGATATTATTATTGCAAACTTGATTTTTAAGTACGTTTCACATATTTATACATGCCAATGCAAGTCAAGTAACAATTATTACGTGTGATTATGTAAATGGGGACAAAGGCAGATTTGAACTGAAAGTAGAAGAAATAAAAGCTATTACTCCTGCTGGTAAGGATTAGATGTGTTCATGCTTTTAAATTTTCCTAATGCTACATTTGATTTTCAAAAAATATTTCTTAACAGTTGAAGTGCATTAATGAGCAACAGACAGCCACAACCAATTAATTTTGACATGACCAATTTGAGATTTGTAGGTTGGAACTAGACTGGAGTTTACTCTTGTATTTTCAGTTTTAGCGAACAAAGAGTAAAATAAGCATAATCAGTTGATTGAACAGTGTGAATAGGGCAGGACACCAGCATGAAATGGTCCACGGTTTCGTTTTGTTTTTTTTTCCAATAACTGCCTTCGACTGTGTGCTGTCACATCTTCCCTGTACTTTAAGGACATCTCTGGCAGAGTCCACAACTTTCCCTTGGCAATGACCTCTAGCCAAAGACCACCTGGAACACATCCGTGATTAACAAATGGAGATTATTAGTCATTGCAGAGAAGAAGAACACATACCATGGGAATTGAGATATCTCAGTAGGAAGGTGACATTGAATAAAATGTTGAATAGAAACATAATATAGAAACAATATATAAACTTTGTAGTTACAACTAGCTAGTCTAATGCCAGAATTTTTTTTTAAATCACAAAATATGCTTGGTCTGTTCAAAGGGTTTATTCAGGTTATTTTTAGCAATTGGCCTTTTAAAAATCTTTAAAGTATATCACTTTCCTTACAGTGACTGAAAGAAGTAAGCCTAACTAAGCTGTGAACTCACTGAACAAGCAGAGATACCAAACTGACACTCATGAAGAAATTAGATGAGGGAGTCTGGGAATTTAAATGGCACACAGAACAATGAAAACCGCTAACGAAAATATGGCAAACAAAAATTCCTAGCCTGTTAGAAGGAGAAATTATCAATGCAATAAGCACCGAGAGAAAATTTTTCTGAGAGCTTAATTTAGTCAATGTAAAAATAGAGAAGCAATGTATTGTCATCAGTACTTTTGCCCATGTTATTTTGACATCATAAATCCTTTTGTTATTGGTCAATGGGGAATAATCAGTATGTTCAAGAAATTGTTGCCTTTTATCCACATAGATTTTTGTGAGAATCAAAAGGAGCATTGACATTTACAGTATCTTAGCTGACAAAAACAAATCAATGGAAACTTCAGAAAGGGTGTTCATATTTATAATTAGAATTAATCTGTCATTCATTCCGAGTCAGTAAACTGGTTGCAAATTGTGGGCAGGTAAAGAGAATGTTGTCAGAAGATGAGCATATAAATACATATGTAACATTGTCAATTTAATAATAAAACTGATATGAAATGAAATTTCATGGTGCTTTGGTTACTGTCACAGAAATCATTTAAATTTAAATTATAGCAAACAAACCCAAGAAAACCCATTTTAAATCCAACAAGTTAGCATGGGTAATTCATTGAGCAATATCAAAATATTTTCTATTTCAGACTTGGAAATTTGGACTTAATCACACTCACTTGTGTGGAAAGGGAGACAGAAAAGTAAACTTGCTCATTTTCAATTAAACCCAGGAATGAGATTAAGACCACATTCTTGAATTTTTGGTTCAGGTCTTACCCAAGTAAGCAGACTCATAGCTTCAACTCTTTGTTTGGTTCTCATGAAATGAATGAGCAAATACAATGTCAAGCAGCAAATTTTACTTGCTTTATTTTTTCTGCATGTAAAATTTCACTTGAAAATATGAGATGGGCAGTTTAGAAGTAAAGTGCATGGAATTTGGAGGCAAGCAGATTTGAGCTTGTGTAGGTGCAATATCAACATTTGACTCTGTCATCTGGAACAATCACATAAACTCTATCCCTTGGATTATTTATATGTTCGGTGGGAATTAAAATACTACTTAAAAACAGAATTATTCTGGGAGATAATTGTGATCATACCTATAAGACATTAAAGCATACTCCATGGCATATAGTAAGCACCCAATGAATATAACTTGCTCCATTAAACCACCAAAATCTTTACTATTTTTCAGATATACATGGTTTATAAGGCAATAGAATGTGACATGTACACAATCCATTCAAGCTTTGTGCACTCTAGTATTCCCAGTGTTTAGTACACCATAAATCCTCTACAACAATTTGTATTTAATACCAGCAAAGTTACACTAGTCGTCAGGTAAAAGCAAACCAAGATTACCAGATACCACTTCACATCTACTAGGATGCTAAGGTGGCCTTAATCAAAAAGACAAATAATGTGGAGATATTGGAACCCTTATGTACTGTTGATGGAAGTGTAAATGGTGCAGCTACTTTGGAAAACAGTGTCGGTTTCTCAAAAGGTTAAGCATAGTTTCCATATGACCTAGCAATTTCAATCCCAGGTATGTATCCAAAAGAAGAGAAAACATATGTTCATACAAAACTTGTACACAAATGTTTGTAGCAACATTATTCATAATAAAGTGTAAACAAATTTTCATCAGCTGATGAATGATAAACAAAATGTGTTATATTCATGCAATGGAATATTATTCATCAATAAAAATGGAATAATGTCATAACATATGCTACAATACAAATGAACATTGAAAACACTGCAAGTGAAATAAGTCAGTCACAAAGACTGAATGTTGCATAATTCCTTTTATATTAAATGTCCAGAATGAGCCAATCTATAGAGACAGAAAGTAGATTAATGGTAGCCTAGGGCTTTGGGGTTGGGGAGAGGTGTTGAGGGGTAACTATTGGTAGGTATGTGGTTTCTTTTTGGAGTGATGAAAATGTTCTGAAATTGTGATGATACTTATACAACTCTGTGAATACACTAAAACATTTAATTGTACACAAAAAATCATAACAAAGTTAGTAATATCAGAAATTCTGACACTACATGAATGTATAGTTAATAGACCTGATTACAACTTCACTATAAGCTGCTGCCAACACTTGGAATTAGAGAATGCTTAATTCCTTCTCCAGGATTCCATCCTTTCTAAATGCAAATGGCCCTTCTGTGGGTAACATATTGTCACTAAATATTACCCCTTTATGTGAGTTAACTATAATTTTTTTGGAGGCTCACATACTGCAAGTAAGTTTTGTTGAGAGGAAGATGAAGCAAAATGAAACATCTTTTGATGCCCAAGCAACAGCTAAGGTAGTCCATGTACTGTTCCTGCAGAACGTTCTCCCTTAAGTCTCCTCTTAGGGCTGTAGGACCTCATTCATCAGGACAGCATGCACCTTGGTCACAGGATTTATAAATACTGAGGCAAAATTCTTCAACTTATTAGAGGACTAAACCTGTTTTAAAATAACCATTCCCTTTTGTATGAACCAAAAAACTTGGTACAGCGAACAGCCACCCTTATTTCCTGTTTTATAGCAGGAGATATGACATAATCAAGACCACAAACAGGCTACCTGCAGGACAAATTGGGACCCCAAGGAAATGGTTTGCTTTGTCTGCATAGTGGTTTTTGAATATTCTTTTGTCAATATCTCAAGTGGGGCAAGTGCTCTGTAATTCACCAGGATCCCACTGCCTTCCTAAGTGACGTGCCCATTCTCAATCTACTTATTTACTTTCTTGGTCTCTATAAACATTTGAGTTTGTGACTGATAGTCTAAAAATTTAAATAAAAGAAGGTCACCTACTGAAGTTCAGGTTTCTCGTAGGCATTGTAAAACTCTAAAGAAGCTGGAACATGCCAAACTTTCCTTTTTGAGCCCCACCCAGCTATAATCTGAGAACCATCGGGAGGCTAAACCATGGTTCTCACACTTGATTGTGCATCAGCATCACCTGGAGGGCTTGTTAACACACAGATTTCTAGGTCCTACCTCCATGGTTTCTGATTCATTGGGTCCTGGGTGGGACCTGAGATTTGCATTTCTAATGGATTTCCAGCTGATGCTGATGCTGCTAATTTGGGGAGCACATTTTGAGAATCTAGACAAACCTAAAAGCAAGTATCAGTTTTATTTGTATTTAGCCTGCAGCCCAAAAGTAAATTAAAAATAATTAAAATTAAGATAGCTACCTTGGGCCAAATGAGTGCTTGCCCATGAGACAGGCAGGTCAGGCTCATTTTGGCCAAAGGGACTAGAATAGTAGGAAGACTTTCTAAAGTTACTGGTGGATCCGAAGATACAGGTGTTAGGGACAATCAGTTCTTAGGGAGAATGGAGCTAAGTGATACGGAAGCAGCCTGAGCCTGAAGCCTTCCGTCAAGAAAGGGCTGGGTGGTGTTCCTCCACCTGGGTGTACATTAGAGTCATTAGGGGAATGTGTTCAAGCACCTCCGGGCTAGGAGAATCCTGGCTGGGTTGAGGTGGGTGGTTTCGTGCCACTCCTCACACTGAGCACAACCGCGCTCATTGGACTCACTCAAGGGGTAGAGTGTGAGAAACCAGAAGTTCTTGTTTGTTTGTTTGTTTGTTTGTTTTTTCCCTTGACACAGTACTCCTTTAATCCCACAATGCTCTGTGGTAATTTTAAATCAGATACATTGAAAGGATATTAACTTTTACAATAATATTGTACAATTAAAACTATATATGTAAATCCAAGAGACTGGAGGAGTCTACATATACTGAGTTTCTTATTTAACAATAACTGATGATTTTTATACAATTGAGAATAAATCTTTATCAGACAATGAGACTCATGGAGGATAATAGGTCAATTATTATGGTAATTTAAAAAATCTCTTCTTTATTATTATTATTATACTTTAAGTTTTAGGGTACATGTGCACAATGTGCAAGTTAGTTACATATGTATACATGTGCCATGCTGGTGCGCTGCACCCACTAACTCGTCATCTAGCATTAGGTATATCTCCCAGTGCTATCCCTCCCCCCTTCCCGCACCCCACAACAGTCCCCAGAGTGTGATGTTCCCCTTCCTGTGTCCATGTGTTCTCATTGTTCAATTCCCACCTATGAGTGAGAATATGCGGTGTTTGGTTTTTCGTTCTTGCGATAGTTTACTGACAATGATGATTTCCAATTTCATCCATGTCCCTACAGAGGACATGAACTCATCATCTTTTATGGCTGCATAGTATTCCATGGTGTATATGTGCCACATTTAAGCTGATAAGCAACTTCAGCAAAGTCTCAGGATACAAAATCAATGTACAAAAATCACAAGCATTCTTATACACCAACAACAGACAAACAGAGAGCCAAATCATGAGTGAACTCCCATTCACAATTGCTTCAAAGAGAATAAAATACCTAGGAATCCAACTTACAAGGGATGTGAAGGAGCTCTTCAAGGAGAACTACAAACCACTGCTCAAGGAAATAAAAGAGGATACAAACAAATGGAAGAACAGTCCATGCTCATGGGTAGGAAGAATCAATATCGTGAAAATGGCCATACTGCCCAAGGTAATTTACAGATTCAATGCCATCCCCATCAAGCTACCAATGACTTTCTTCACAGAATTGGAAAAAACTACTTTAAAGTTCATATGGAACCAAAAAAGAGCCTGCATCGCCAAGTCAATCCTAAGCCAAAAGAGCAAAGCTGGAAGCATCACACTACCTGACTTCAAACTATACTACAAGGCTACAGTAACCAAAACGGCATGGTACTGGTACCAAAACAGAGATATAGATCAATGGAACAGAACAAAGCCCTCAGAAATAACGCTGCATATCTACAACTATCTGATCTTTGACAAACCTGAGAAAAACAAGCATTGGGGAAAGGATTCCCTATTTAATGAATGGCGCTGGGAAAACTGGCTAGCCATATGTAGAAAGCTGAAACTGGATCCCTTCCTTACACCTTAGACAAAAATCAATTCAAGATGGATTAAAGACTTAAACGTTAGACCCAAAACCATAAAAACCCTAGAAGAAAACCTAGGCATTACCATTCAGGACATAGGCATGGGCAAGGACTTCATGTCTAAAACACCAAAAGCAATGGCAATAAAAGCCAAAATTGACAAATGAGATCTAATTAAACTAAAGAGCTTCTGCACAGCAAAAGAAACCACTGTCAGAGTGAACAGGCAACCTATAAAATGGGAGAAAATTTTCACAACCTACTCATCTGACAAAGGGCTAATATCCAGAATCTACAATGAACTCAAACAAATTTACAAGAAAAAAACAAACAACCCCATCAAAAAGTGGGAGAAGGACATGAACAGACACTTCTCAAAAGAAGACATTTATGCAGCCAAAAAACACATGAAAAAATGCTCACCATCACTGGCCATCTGAGAAATGCAAATCAAAACCACAATGAGATACCATCTCACACCAGTTAGAATGGCTATCATTAAAAAGTCAGGAAACAACAGGTGCTGGGGAGGATGTGGAGAAATAGGAACACTTTTACACTGTTGGTGGGACTGTAAAGTAGTTCAACCATTGTGGAAGTCAGTGTGGCAATTCCTCAGGGATCTCGAACTAGAAATACCATTTGACCCAGCCATCCCATTACTGGGTATATACCCAAAGGACTATAAATCATGCTGCTATAAACACATATGCACACGTACGTTTATTGCGGCATTATTCACAATAGCAAAGAGAAACCAGAAGTTCTAATGGTGGAAAATAACATGACTTGGGAGACTTATCAAATCACTCCTCAAGCAATTTATCATTCCCTAAGGTCCTGAGAAAATGGATACTGAACATATAGAGAAAGCCCAATCTCTGGTGCTTCACAAAAGCTTTCATGTGGGGCCAAAACCCACAGTATAGGGTAAACCATATTCCCATTCCCCACTGAGATCTGGTCATCTGGCCATGCCAGCTTCCTGCACCTGCCCCTTCTACTGGGTTAAAGAAAGGGACATTCAAAAAGTGGTCTACCTGTGATATCCTCTTCACTCTATAGAACTATCCACTTCCTTTAATGGTGTTGTTTTTGTGCTTCAGTGTTAACTCATTTCCAACAATATGACGTGGCTACAAAACTTCCTCCAGGGGATTAATTATATACTGCAGCTCACCCACCATGGCAATTAAAGGAGAGAGGAGATTTTCTCTAGTCTTGTGAAATCAGCTTTCTTGTCTTTTCTTTTACTCCTGTTGAAATATGTGAAATGTACATGCTTTCCCAAACCCCAACCTGGGCCTGCCTAGGTGTACTGAATGAACCAGTGCACCTGATCTTTCACTGGCACATGAATTAAGCTTTATGTTATGGACCTAAGTCTATTTTGGCTAAATTTATAAAAATATTTAATCATTTATTTCCAGCAGGTTATTTATATGCACATCTAGTCTATTTTCATGCCTATCATTCTTGTCCTTTATTCTTGACAAATGACTGATTAGAAAGGTTTCCATTTCTATACCTTTCATTTATCTTTAGTGTCTCTCATAAATGTTGAATTAAGCAGGTTTTATGGAACTTATCAAAAATTGTAGTTTTCATCGAAAGTGACTGTGACAGAGTAGATTTCTATACTTTCAACTTCAATAACTCAGAGTTTCTAGGCTTTAAACTGGAAGTTTCTCATACTACAGAAATTGTGTATGTGTCCTAGGAGTACAGCTATTGGTATGTTGTTTCATGTATGCCTGTTAAATTTATTAGAATTTAGCAAACTCAAGGGGAGAGTCAGGAAATAAATAATTTTTATGAATTGGAAGTAATAAAAATAATATTTCCTATATAGAAATAAAGATGCTTTATCTTTCAAAAGATATTTTGCAAAGGGTATTTTTGAAAATAAACACTTACTGGGCACTTACTATGTGTCAGTTACTTTACATGTTTCATGTCGTTTAAACCTTAAGATAAGCCTGAGGTAGGTATTATTATGACTTCCAGTTTATAGATAATAAATCAAAGCAAAGTTAAGGTTAAATAAAATGTCCAATATTAAATAAATGGAAGAAATGTTATTTTAAACTAAGATAGCCTAATTAAAATTATACATATATGCACATACATACGTGCATATGAATGAATATATAAATATATGACATACACATACATGCACACAAATATGTTAATATAACATTGTATTATACTGTGGAAAACTAAAAACTAGAATTACTACCTGTCTACTATTTTACCACTACCACCACCACAACTTACTCTACCACCATTATTTCTACATTTATTACGTACTAAGCATTCCACATAGACTATCTCATTTAAATTTCTCCAAACTCTCTGAGTAGGTACTACTATTGCCCTCATTTTCCGGGTGAGAAGGCCAAATATAAATAATTGACACACCACATAGCAGGTAAGTTAGAGCATGCCTGACTCCAGAAGCTAAACTCTTAATTACAGTACCATACCACCATGGGATGCAAAACAGGAGTGAGAATTTTATCCCGTGTGCAATTAGGAGCCAGAGAAGATTTTAAAGCAGGGACCTTAATGTGATCCAAAGATGCTGCGTGGGCTTTGGCAAGCACATTATGGAAATCATTAACTAAATTGTTGAAAATATTCTCTTCCCTGTTTTAGTATGTCCTGTGGCTAACAGCTGGCATCCTCATTATGAGATGGTTAATACATTATTGAGCCTAGCAAAGTGTTGGTCCTCATTGGCTGGGAGCCATTTGAAGTTTTACCGTTATATGTATGGAAGGTAGTTAGCTATTTGTGTATCTGCTTTTCCTAATCAATAGTGAGCGATTTGATGACAAGGGCCTTTATTCAGGGCCCACCAACACCAGATGGAGTTGAATGTTCTGGAAATTAGTAAAGGAAAAAAACATACAGAATTCATTCTTAGGTGACAGGAGGCGAGAAGGAACATTTTATGGGCATCTGTTGGTAATCCAGTCATACGTGCAAGTCTTCTGAATAGCAGCATTACCTATTTGCCAGGCCAGCAGATTTTTCATTTATTTTAGAATCCTGATGAATACGAATCACCTCTCTCCCTTTTCAGCATCACTATAGAAATAATGCAATAGTCTGATGGAAAGGGTGGAGGTTTTTCCTTAGGAAATGTAAGAGGATCTGATTTATGTCAGCCTACCTCTTACAGATGCATCAATGTCACTGCCTCGCTAAATAACCAAATTAAATGGCTGGAAAAGGGCAATCAAGGTGGCTGTCACATTCCAGGGAGTGGAAGTCAGGGCAACATCTGTTTTGCCTGCTGTTTCAGAACTCACCGGAGCGGTCTATAAACTGGGAATTAAATTTCCACTTTTTTCTTCCTTGTTGGTGGAGACTGTGTGTGAGAATTGCAATTACTTCGTTGAGGTTGGTCTTCCATAAGTTCCCATGTGTGAAGAGGACAGTGGTGACTGGCACACAGTAAACCCTCAGAAAATGCTATTCCTGTCATTTGTTGTGAGTTACAGCATATCCACATTTATAGACTTGCAAAAATAAAATTACAAATCTCATGAGTAAAGATTATACTAGCATTTTGTATGTTTAGCTTGATTTCTTTTTTACCTCTTTTCTCCTCTTAACTTCTCACCATTTTCTATTGCCTCTGTTTTCTTGAACAATGGATAACTGTGAAATACTTTGTTTCCTTGCAAAAGGACCAATAAGTTATTCCATCAGTGTTCATTGAATATCTATTTTGTGTCAAGGTCTGTGGTTGCCACTAGTCATACAACAATTCAAGCAGATCCTTAAGGAGCTCACAGTCAAATAGTGGAGACAATCATAGAACGAGGCAGTAACAAGAGAATGTTCTAGTGCTAGAAAAGTGCTATTGCTTATTCGGTTTTTGTTAAGCAAAGGGAAGATATCCCAAAGGAAGTTAAAAAAGATATGCCAGGCTTTAAATGACTGGTGTTTGAGTAGATGGAGATGGGGCATCCCAGGCAGAGAGAGTTGTGTGAGCGAGCATGTGTAGTGTGATAATCTGTACTCAGATAGTTAAGGCAGAGCTTTCCTGACTACGTTCTGAAGATTCTTAATATTAGTCAGCACTCTGGGGGAGAAGAGGTTCTGCAGTGAAGTAACTTCTAGAAATGCTAGGTAAAGGGAAATTAGATAGGCTTCTACACTACAGGGCATTGCTCATATCCTCCCCAAGAGGAGGGCACATGGGATGCGAGGTTCACTAGCCTTATTTTGCAATACAGTGCTGGAGGTAGACCAGCTGGGTTGACTCTCAGCTCCTTTACTAAATAACTGTGTGAAATTGGGCAAATTATATAATCTCCCCAAGCCTCAGTTTCTTTATTTTTTTTTAAAAGGAGAATATTACTCTTTACCTTATTGGGTTGTTTAAAGCTACTTAATGCAGTTAAAGTGCCTGCTTAGCGCAGTTCATGGTACACTAAAGTATTCGATACGTATTTGCTATTCTTTTACATTTCATGAAAACATTATGTTGAAAATCACATCATGCTAAAATAAAGTAGATTTATGTATTTGGATGAGATGAAGCATTCTTGTCAAGGTAGATCAGCGGGATTTGATATTCTAAGTCAAATTTCGCCCCATAAATCATCTTTTCTTCTTCAAAGAGAAATAAGAAATACTAGATACAAGTCAGATATACTAGACCAATTTAAATTTCTGTGTATAAAGCATCAACCCTCAAAATTGACTTTTTAAAAGAGAATATGAAAAATATATATACATTAGAAAAACAAAGAAAGTTGGCTTCTTTATAATCTTGACACAGTAAATAATGAAAGTTGAGAAAATGTTTCGTTGGGTTCAGTTTTGGGTAGAGTTCTGTAGTATCACCTCTTTGGGTGAACAATGTAATGTTCAAAGAATTATGACAATAATTTTCTCTGCAATGAGACCCTTTACATCCTAGCATGCAGGTTGCTCTGTAAGTCATTAATCCTTGCAATACCTCAGTGTTATGTAGTGATGATAATTTACTGCCCTGTGTGTATAGATCAGGGTGGGAAAGGACAGTGTCTGAATCTGGAAGAGAATCGTAAGCCATCTCGTGCTAGGTCCAGACCCAAAGCACACAATCACTTTTCTAAAGACAGATTATAACAAGGCCTCTGTTCTTTGGGTACACTCTTAATTTTTCTCCTTTCTGTAGTTCTTTATGCTATTTCTCACTTTCAATAAAACCAATTTATAAAATTGAATCTGTAAAAGTCAAGACTGATTCTCATTAATAATTGGCAGGAGGCGCCTCTCTGAAAATTGCCAATTTAACACCATAGGAAGCAACAGGAAAGGGGAAAAAAAATCTTTCTACCAGAGCTATGGGGCATGAAATGAACACCAGTTGACAGATTCCTGCTTAGTTAAAAAATGATTTGATTAAATGATAGAAATTGATCATTGAGAGAATTTCTGTTTGAGAGGAATCTGGAATTTGGACTTTGATTCCCACTGCTCTTACTCCATCAATTGTTTGAATTGCTCTAAGAGGAAGCACAATGTGAATAGAAGAACTCCACTTAGACGTTCAAGAAAAGGGAATAAGCCAGCATGCTCGCTTCTATTTAACTGGCCTGTAAAATCACCAAGCTCCATTTTTATAGCCTGTCCTTGACATAATTTTGTCAAGGATACAAAGGCCACCTTTTTCAGCCCCTTCTCTGCCTTCCTTCCTCATCCCTCTACCCCAACAGCTGCTGTGCCACAAAAACTCTTGTTAAAAATCTGTGTTTTAGAGTTTTTTTTTTCTGATCCCAATTAATGGCCAATCTGGGCAGTTTGCCAAGGTGCCAGTGTCAAAGAATATCATTGGAAAAGATAAGATATCACTGTAAAAGTAAAGGCATGGAAAAATAATCTCTACTAGGATTTCTCTCAGGGGAAGTTTCAGATGTCAGGATTGCAGATGTAACTAACTATGGTCACAGTTAGGGCAGGGAAGAAGGGCTCAGCAGGTGGCAAATGGGGAGCATACCCTGCCTGGTTATAGGGTCTCCAGGTGATGTTGCTGCTGGGCTCTAGTCCGTTGTTGTTGTGCAGGAATTTGGGTGCAGGGTGAAGACATCGTTTGGTTTTTAAAAGAAGAAGGAAATGCAGATTCTTATGTTAAAATCTCATGATTTTTTAAAGCAGGCATCTAACTCAAATTTTCTTATTAACCAGTGATCAGGCAAAACATATTGCACCCAGGTCACAAGCTTCAAAATTCTGCTGAATGTGATTGGCAGGGCAAATTTGATCAGCTAGCCTTGTGTAATTGTGTGCGTGTGCTTTGGGCGGTGCGATGGTGATAAGAATGGTCAAATACAGCCAAGGGGACAGTTGAGTCACCATAACCGGCAAACACTTATCTCAATAATTCACCTTCTAAGAAGGTTGGTCCATTTGTTAGGCTGATAGGAGAATGCAAAGTTGGGGTCAGGGTTGAATTGCTTGGGATGGCAATACTTTAAGAGAAGTGATTTTATTTCCCAATTCTTCCCTCATGCAGTGTTTTAACCCCTACTTTAAATGAATGTCAGACAAATATTTGGAAGCTATTGATTTATTTAAATGCCAGAAATATTAGCCAATTTTCAGTGTCCATATATTTTGGTGACATCTTAGATTTACAGCCAGGGAAAGAAAAAGAAAATGTGTACAGCAGCAATAGTTTCAGATAGTTGATTACAGAGGCAGGCTTTTCCTGTTTAGGTGGCAGTTTCTGACTCTTCTTATTCTCCTATCTTTATTTCTCCATTTGATTTTAATTTATCACCTTTATTTTCACCACTGAGGAAATTAATTCGTATCAGTGAAGTCGTTGTGGAAATGTAAATGTCTTTGAGAATGTAAATAGCATCCTTCACACGTTAGTATAAACTGGGTCAATCAGCTTACCCCCTCTTAACACTTTTAGGTAAAGTCAATTACAGTGAGGGATTGGGTACCTGGAGATGGGTAGGTGCCACATAACATGCAGTACCTTTAGGAAAGCCAAGGGGTGGGTGGTCCAAGAGAAATCTGAGGGGGAAAGGGGTGCATTTTGATTCACAGTATATTCCTAGGATATAAAGGGCGATGCCATATGTAAGAAAATTCCTACTCAAAAATTTAATTAGGGCCATACCAAAGGCGCACAAGGTCTCTTTCATTCCTCTTTTTTCTACAGTGTTCTTAGTATTCAGTGTTACTACTGGTATTGCAATTTGACAAACAGCATAGGTTAAAATGGACTTTTAGGTAGTTTTATGAACTTAACCATTGTTAACACTCTTTGGAAAAATAGAAATATTCTCAGGGCAAAATAATTCACTGAAACTTACTCTCACGTGTTTTAGAAAATAACAATTACAATAAAGACATGTTTGTGTGCGTATATATACACATAGGTTTATTTATATGTGTATGTATATATGTGTTTGTGTGTGTATATATATAAAGAGAGAGAGGCAGAGAAGAGACAGAGAGAGAGAATAAATGATGTATCAAATTATTAAAGTTGATGAATCTCAGTGAAGGGTATAGAGTAGTTCTTTATACTATGCTTGCAAATACTCTACAAGCTTGAAAAATGTTCAAAGTAAACAAATTTTTAAAAAGCATGGATTATTAAAGAATACGTGGCACATATACACGATGGAATACTATGCAGCTAGAAAAAAGAATGAGATCATGTCCTTTGCACGGACATGTATGAAGCCGGAGGCCATTATCCTTAGCAAACTAATGCAGGAACAGAAAACCAAATACCGCATGTTCTCACTTATAAGTGGGAGCTAAATGATGAAAACATACGGACACATAGAGGGAAACAACACACACTGGGGCCTTTCATAGGATGGAGGGTGGGAGGAGGGAGAGGATCAGGAAAAATAACTAATGGGTACTAGGCTTAATACCTAGGTGATGAAATAATCTGTACAACAAACCCCCATGACACAAGTTTACCTATGTCACAAGCCTGCACGTGAACCCCTGAACTTAAAATAAAAATAAAAAATGAAGTATGGAGCATGTAAGTGTTGTACCATAGATCCATGCTATAAGAAAAATCAAGTATGAAAGGACATGTTTACCAAGCTTAGGTTGATGAACAGGTGTGTTGTGCTAGGATGATTGTTATCAAATTTTACCAGGAAGACAGGGGAGGTCAAACACCTGTTTTCAGGCTAAGTTGAGATATAATAGTGAGTCTGGTAAATTTTATGTTTCCTGGAATGATACTGTCAAGGCCCCAACAGGAGCTGATCCTAATGTCTGGGTAAAATCTATATTTTTTTTTGGCTGAACACAATGTGTTGCCTTTTACTTCCCCTTTCAGTGTGTGTAAAATTTATAACAAGCAAATTAAGAAGATAATCTACCTTCTGCATCCACCTTCACAAAAATCAACCTTGTTATGTTCTCTTTTCTTCTAAAAATTATTTTTTGTATCTTGTGCAGCCTCATCCTTTCTGTGCAAATTATGTTGTTTTGGAAGAATATTTATATATGCAGACCCTAGTTCAATTCAGGACAGTAGTAGAGAAAATTGACAGATGTGGTGACGTTAGAGTAATTCAGTAATGAGATAAGAGTCTAGACATGTAATTTGACCTCACTTCCCCTTTCCCACTAATAATGAAGCACAAAGGAAACACCTTTAAATGGTCTATTAAATCAAACTGTGTGAAGTTCTAGCTGTTCGCTCTTTTTTACCTGCCAATCAGAGGCTGTTCTGGGCATCATTGTAGCCTCTTAGGGTTCCCCGTAATACTATCTCTACAAGAGGCTGCATTCTCAAATACTAACAGGGTCCAGGTGGGTATCTACAAGAGCAAGGCTGGCCTGGTGTTATAAATGGGGTAGTCGTTACCATGCTTTAGTGACTATAACCAAATAAGATGTGAGAATTTGGGCCCGAGGTTTCCAAATCTAGAGAAATTGGAAATCAAATCTGTTTGGCTGAAAGATACTGATGTCTTAATGTTCAAAATTAATTTACAGAGTTCAAAAATCTATGCGTGGGCCAACATTATGCAGACATACAAATCTCATTTTTGACTTGGATCTGACTGTGGGCTCCTTGTGAACCATCTCTGCTGAGTGGTCTTCTTATGGGCTGAATTTTGTTTCCCCTAAATTCTTATTGTGAAGCCACAACCCCCAATGTGATTGTATCTGCAGGTAGAGCCTTTAAGGAGATGATTAAGGTTAAATGAGGTCCAGGGTGCAGCCCTAACCCTATGGGATTGGTGTCCTTATGAGAAGAGGAAGAGGCCGGGTGTGGTGGCTCATGCCTGTAATCCCAGAACTTTGGGAGGCCGAGGCAGGAGGATCATTTGAGGTCAGGAGATCGAGACTAGCCTGGACAACATGGTGAAACCCCGACTCTAGTAAAAATGCAAAAATTAGCTGGGCGTGGTGGCGGGCATGGTGGTGCATGACTGTAGTCCCAGCTATTTGGAAGGCTGAGTCAGGAGAATCGCTTGAACCCAGGAGGCGGAGATTGAAGTGAGCCGAGGTTGCGCCACTGCACTCCAGCCTGAGCAATAGAGCGAGACTCAGTCTCAAAAAAAAATAAAAAAAAAAAAAAAGGAAGAGAGTATGCACATAGAGGAAAAGCATGTGAGCACACAGCAAGAAAGTAGCCGTCTGCAAGCCAGGAAGAGAGTCCCCACCAGAGATCAACCTTGATGGCACCTTGACTTTCCAGCCTCCAGAACTGTGCGAAAATAATTTTCTGTAGTTTCAGCTGCCTAGTCTGTGGTATTCAGTTATAGCAGCTTGAGGAGACTAATAAAGGTCCTTTGTCTTTTTTTTTTCTTTTTTGGAGTGAATATCTGAATAGATGGATATTCTGTCATAAATTATCTATATCTGAAACATTGGCTATGAGAGACTTTGTCATGGCTTTATTGCTGTCTGTGTCCAAACAGGGATTCTTAACCTGGGGTTCACACCTTTCCAATTTCATGGATATAATCCAGTGCCCATGAACGTGGATGGGCAAACTCGGTATTGCTCTTTGCACTAACTTCTAACTGAAATGCAGCATTTTTTTTGTAGTTGTTGGAAACAAGCCACAGTAGGATAAACAGTAACTGTGACTTTGTCACTAATGAAAATTGCAATATTGCCAAATCATATTACAATTGTTGCAGATATCTCAATCATTTACGCTTACTATTTTGAAATTAGAATTATTGGATTCATAGCTAGTTCTTATTATTCATTATAAGGAAGGATATATTATATCACAAACGTCTTTGATATTTTGATAACTGTATTTTACTATAATTGGCTTCCTCTGCTATCTTATTCATTTTGAAACAGTATACTAATGGGGATTCATAGGCCTCACCATGCTACAAAGCACCCATGGCACAGAAAATTTTAAGAAATTTCTGACCTAAACTAGTATTTCCAGATTACTGTGAATAGCCTGGCCTCTGTCACAGAGTAAACTGAACTCCATCCTCTAAGCAAAGGTCTCATAATAAATAAATGGAGCATGAGCTCAAGCTGTGTAAGAAAGTTTATTGGACCCACTTGTGTTGCCAATACTAGTTTCTAGTACAGGGCTCCCAAAAGGACATGGGTCCAGCCAGGAGGGCCACCAAGCTACCGCATTTTCCATTCAAGTAGCCCAATGTGCCCTTAAGCTACCCTCTTTCTGTCATATACAAAATTCTCTCAGCTAAGCCAGTCTTCTCTTTTTCCATCATTGCTTATTCAACTTTTCCCAGCTGGATCATCAGCTCCAAGGACTAAGGCAAAAACGGGTCTGTCTTGTTTTCAGCTGAGCCTACAATATGCAGCAGAGTTCTGGAACTCAGCATTACTTGGGATGCACAGATGAAAGCCCAGCAAGGCACTGGGCGACTGAGCCATCTTATAACCCAGCAGAGCAGAGCATGTTGCTTTTCTGAGCCCTGCTCACCCTGTGTTCATGACCTCATCCCTATTTCCTCATCTAACGTCATGATTATCTTCTTTTCCCTGACCCTCTAGTCTGATTACACTTAATATTTAGTCCTAAGCCACATCTTGCTTCTCATCAGAATAATGCTGTATTTTTTATTTTGCCAAAATTCATTGCTTACTATTTGCCAAATATTATGCTAACATTATATAAGGCTATAATATCTCATTGAATCCTCCTAACAAACCTATGAAGTCGGATTATGACTATATTCATTTTCCAGAGGAGAAAACTGAGACTTAAGAGACTATCTAATTTGCTCAAAAAATACATGTTGCAAGTAGCAGAAAGAGGACTGTCATCTAGCTCTCTCCAACTTCAGAGAGAAGTTGGGTATGTCTCCTCACATACCACTGGGCAAGTATACAACTTCTTTGAGTCATGAATTAATCACCTATTACATGACGAATGAATGATTTATTAGGTCATCGTCAACAGTCTATAGCTTTCCAATGGGAAGGGAGAGCACATTTGGTAATGGCTTCCATGTGTAAGCAATGTTAGAGTTTGTTGTTGTTTACCAAAAATCTGGATAAGTTGTAAATTAGATGAGGAAAATGAATTCAGAAAGATCAAGTGACTTGCCCAAGGTTATACAACTTGCAAGCAAAAGAATTGGAATCCTAACCTGGCTTTGTGAACTTTAATCTACCACACATGGGTTCCTCTATGATCCCATCACGCTCCTCAGGCCAGACTGGGCACAGGATTAACACAAATAAGAAACGGAACCAAAAGCTGTAGACGTTCATGATCAGCAACTGACTTGAGTTGCCATACCACACATGATTACTCATGTTATCCTGAGTAAAGTGTGGCTAAAGCAACTCATGAATGCATACCTTCTAAGTTTGTCCCCGGGCTGGGTCTCTTGACTTTTATCTCATTGTCCCAGTTCCTGGACACTGACCACCACATGGATGGGTTGGAGACAACTCCTGCACCGTAGCCTCCAAGTCTCTTTTAGCAAGGCCTTGAGTTTATTAACAACGTCCATCTAGCAAAACAACAGAGAAATGACAACATTTTGATTGTGCTGTTTATTAAGGGATCTTTGAAAAGCCAGAGTAATCATCACTTTTTAAAGGTATCTAATTTTAGCGGGATTTTATCCATCACATCTTAACTGGCATCAGAATAGAAGTTAAATCATGACAATCCTTATTTCTAGAGGAAGAGGAGGGTGAGAAAATGCTTTCTTTTCTTGTGGTTGGCAGGCTTTTGGGGGAAGTATTTCTCTCTCATCTGTCACTCATGGAAAGAAAAAATCTATACAAATCTTGTCAGGGAGAGCATTTCACATCCTTCTTGGCAATACACATGGTTTGAAGTTGAGGGTAGGGCTTTAGATATAAAATTTCCCCTGATTTTAAGGCAAGTTGTTTTTGTGATGCTGTGAGAATCGTTTATAAAACCTGGTGTTGGGTACCTGTGAAATAAATGGCATTGTTTTTCAATGTCATTCTCTCTTGTCACTTTAATTAAAACAAATAATAAATGTGTTCAAAAAAATGAAAAGCAATTGACAGCCTAACCTATTTTGTGTGCTTCTCAATTTCTCAAGGGTTTTGAAAGAAAAGAAAGTATAAAGTAACATTCTGTGATCTAGGTTCTCGGCTTTTTGTGGATTTCTCCTCATTCTCATGAGATCCTTGGGACACAAAAACAACTCACCCATCCCTGATTTCTCGAACAGTTTAGCCTGGAGTGATGTGAAAACAAGTGAGCAGAAAGTTTGGAACCAAAAATAACCTTAGTCCTCAGGGAGGTATCACAGCTGTGTTCTTGGGCCTGTTTATGTTCACTTGATGGGATAGAGGAAGATCTTTCTGGGAACTGGAAAGGGTCCTGTGTGCCCTAGGCAGCCTCACTCTAGCTACCCGAGGCTGGGTGTGTGACTAGAAGGTACACACTTAGTGCAGCAGGGTAACAAGCTACATGACCCTGGGCAAAGCCCCAGATGACTCTACTCTCAGTGTCTTCATCTGTTTTGCCAAGATTAAAGCCCGTCCCTCATGATGTTGTGCAGAATGTAAGCCCCATAACATCAGGAAATATCAATTTTGTTCACTGAAATATCCTGGTTCCTAGCATAGGGCATTGGCACATAGTTAGTGCTCAATAAATAATTGTGAATAAATAAATGATGATAAAGTTCTTACTATAGTTGCCAGTCTAATAAAGTACAATAAATAATAGTGCTATTATTATAATTTTCCCTACATGTCTTCAAATGGGTCTCATAAAGACTAAACAGGTCAGATGATTGACAGTGCTTACCTTCTGTTACCTGGAGCTTTATTCTTTTAAACATTTTCAAGTCAGTGAAAATTTCAATGACAAATTCTAAATACTTGTTGAATGCAATCATTATGTTCAATGTCAGCAGTTAAGTAAAAAAATTATGAAAAAGGTATATTTGTATTTTAATTGGAAAAAATGCATGCTGACACTTTTCACCTTGCAAAGCTTAACAAGCCAAGCCACCTCTTTCATTGGGTTTTAACAGCTAAAATGATGGGGGGCTTTAAGAATTTCTTCAATAATTTTCTTACTCTAATTTTGGCCAAGCTTCCTAATATTATTTCATTTAGCTTCCATTTACCTTACTTATATAAGGCTTGTTAAACTTTGTTAGAATTAAAGGGATGTTTCCCCCTGTTTATTAGCTATTTTGTGTCTTTACAATGTTTTCATATGTGTCTTAGTCTGTTTTGCTATAAAGGAATACCTGAGGCTGAATAATTTATAAAGAAAAGAGGCTTATTTGGCTCATGGTTCAGCAGGCTGTGCAAGAAGCCTGGCACCAGCATCTGTTCGGTTTTTTGTGAGGGCCTCAGGCTGCTTCCACTCATGGTGGAAAGGGAAGCGTACCCAGAGTGTGCAGAGATCCCATATCAAGGGAGGGAGCAAGAGAGAGATGGAGGAGGTGCCAGGCTCTTTTTATAATAACAACCACCTTTTGTGAAAACTCATTCCCTCCCTCCTTGCTAGGAGACCATTAATCTATTCATGAGGAATCCACCCCCATCAACTAAGCACCTACCATAAGGTCCCATTTCCAACCTTGGGATCAAATTTCAACATGAGGTTTGGAGGAACAAATATCCAAACCATAGCAAAATTGTCTGATCATCTTCTGTGTTTTAAGTACTGCTTTCAGCTCACAAAGAGAGGACTCTATACTAAAGTAGGAGCCTTCATTTAACTACTTGTGGCTAGAAGTGAATTGAGGCCAAGACTAGGGTTGACAGAAGTGAGGAGGATTGGGAATGGATGGGAGCAAAGAGAGAAAAGTTGAGAGGCAGTTTGGTATTCTCTGGAGAGGTGCAATAGCATTGGGTAAGGTTTAAGATACTAGGGCACAATTTTTTAAAGTATATTAGAAAGTGTCCCCACCTGAAGTATTTATGAAAACTGCAGATCCCTGGGCCACAAAACAGAAGTTTTAGGATAGAAGACAAAAATCTACAAAGAGGCATCCATGTGGAAATTCTTGGCACTAAACCACACAAACCCAGGACCAACCTAGACGAACAATGAGACTTGTAGGATACAGCCATTGGACCCAAGGACCACCCCAATTCCTTTTTTTTTTTAAAGTGAATATACAATTTATTGAACATTTAAACTTTATTAAGACATTTACAAAATGGCAATATAGTGGAGATTTAACCCTATCTAGCATATGATTGTTTGAGGGGACACAGTAACAGGGTCCAATTTATGCTTAGCACTAATTAAATTCTTCATGGAATTGGCCAGGCATGGTGGCTCACACCTGTAATCCCAGCACTTTGGGAGGCTGAGGCGGGTGGATCACTTGAGGTCAGGAGTTTAAGACCAGCCTGGCCAACATGGTGAGACCCCATCTCTTTGAAAATACAAAAATTAGCTGGATGTGGTGGAGTGCACCTGTACTCCGAGCTACTTAGGAGGCTGAGGCAGGAGAATCGCTTGAACTTGGGAGGCGGAGGTTGCAGTGAGCCAAGATTGTGTCACTGCACTCCAGCCCGGGGGACAGAGTGAGACTCTGTCTCAAAAAAAAATTATTTATAGAATAAATACAATAACAAACAAAATGCATTCAAATGGTTTCTAAAATATTAATTTTAAAGGACTTTCTATTCAGGATAATGATAAACACAATAACGGCAAATATGCTAGTTAAACATAATTGGCTGCTTTTACACAGCACTTATATCTTTTAGTTCACACGTATATTATTAAATGATAGAGAACATCTAATGCAACAATTTCTACAGAACTGGGAAATCAATTTGTAAGAAAGATTTTAGAAGCCCAATCTTAGCCGTCTGACTCTTTTTTTTTTATATGTAGTATTTTGTAACACTTCCTCAAATATCTTAGATAATTTCTAGATAATGTAACCTACCTATGCACATAGTGCTAAAAAATCAATATGCATTCCTTAATGTAATAAAAAAGAAACATAAAACAAAAGTAATGTATAATAAATATGCATTTTGATATGTAAATGTTCAGCTACAACTAAACCGGCATACAGAGAAGCAGTTCACGTGTGCACTGAGATGTGATATCACCATGAATGCAATAGCTGTAAAAAGGATAAGTCCAGGTGTTTTATGTTGGCAATTCAAAAGTGAGGCACCAATGCTATTAGCAACATAATTTTCCCAAATGTTAAAGGTGCTCAGTAAAGTTTTCAACAAAAGATAATCTTCCTTGACATTGTATTGTGATTGCATTATTGGCAATTACCTATAAAAATCAACTCATCAATTACATACAAAATCAATCACATATAAAAGGAGTGTTAAAAATACTTTGTCTTTATAGATAAGATGGAGTTAGCTTCTTAACTCAAATCATTACAATCAGGTTTTCAGCTGCAAAAATGCCCAGGAAGACATTCAAACCTCATGCCAAAAGCAGGATGCAGAACAATTCATTGTGTGCTTTCTCCTATGCAGGAAATCCAACCTCCCAATTCCCTTCTACTAAATGTGAGTAGTATTCCCTTCATACACCAATTGCCTTGGCAACTAAAAGAACCTTAGTTCCCCCAATTTCTACTCTGCTGCCATTTAGAACTGTTAAACTAAAGAGTTAAGAACCAGTGAGAGACATCTGAGAGCAGAACCTGATGAAGACCTGTTAGATTATCAAACCATAATGAACAGTCTCAGCTCACTTTCTAAGGGACCACCAGTGATGTGTGTGGTAAGTTCTTCATATCCGGTAGATAATTTCATTGTCAAAAACTCTTTGGAATCGGTATAAAGCCCCCACTTTACCGACGAAAACACTGATGTTTAGGGTTAAGTAGCTTGTCCAAGGTCACCGAGTGGTGCATGGTCAATGCATAAACCTTGGGGTGTCTGATGTCAAAGCGTAACTTTTCCACTGCACCCTGTTGCCTCCCAGAACAAGAGGACAATGCTGACCATCAGCAGTGCTAGTCTATGATGAAAAAGGGAACATAGGAAAAGAGACAAGTTTGAGTTTTGAGTATAAGATGTAGCAAATGAGGTATATAATATTTAAGCCTGGAAATGGGTATACTTTTTTTTTATTCCTAGGACTTTAGTTTGCAGGATTGAATCAAGTTAGCCTGGAGTGGAACTGGATTTGGGTTTTGCTTTTGTTATGGTTATTCTCTAACACCCAAGTGTCCAAACTCCTCTAAGTATTGCTTTGTGTTTAGGGGGCAGTTAGTTTGACACAAGGCTTTCTTAATACCTGCTCCGCCCTCAGCTTTAGATGTTTCCTATGCCCTTGTGTCTCAGAGAAGATGGCTTTCTCTCAAGCTCTTGATCTTGTTCCAGCTGTGGACAACCACCTGTTACTGGACAGTTGCTAGCCTGATGGTAGAGGTAGGGGGCTGTATTCTGTCTTCCTGGTTCAGCCTCAGATGTAAGTGAATGTTGTGTCTCCGGACCATGATGTGGGGCTTTGTTAGTAATGCTGCCCCCCTTTCCCATATTCAGGGAGATCTAATCATCTGGGCTTCAAATGTACTCCTGTCTCCTCCCCTGGGATTCAGTAGGACTTCACCTATTTGTTGACAAGTTTTGTTGCCGTTCCCTCAGTGGCTTAAGACTTTTGTTCCATAGGGAGACAGGGAAGAAGGACCTGGGTGGGCCTCATGCTTCCTACACAGGCTGGGTTCCCCTATCCCATGCCTGCACCGGGAGGGAGGCTTATTTCAGGCTCTTTCCCTGACTTCAATCTTTCTTATGAACAAATTGTGACATATCCATTCAAGGGGGCTGTGAATTCTCATGTGGCTTCCAGGGTTTCTGTAATTTCTTGCCATCCCACGGTTGGCCTTTGCTGATTTCTTTTTTTTTTCTTTTTTTAGAGATGAAGGGGGTCTCAATATGCTGCCCAGGCTGGCCTCAAACTCCTGGGTTCAAGTGATCCTCCTACCTCTGCCTCCTGAGTAGCTGGGACTACAGGTGCTCACCTGCTTGTTGAATTCTTAATGTCTTATTTGGCTTCCAGCATCTGCCATAGCTAAGTAAGTACTCAGATCCAATCACTTCTTGAATATGCCTGCCTTTCTTTAGATTTCAGATTAGTTGCAGCTTTCTGATACGTTCAAGAAAGGTCACGAATTGGTAGATTGTCTAGTGTTTTTGTTGTAGTAAATGTGGAAGGGACATTCTTTTTAGTTTTTTACAACTTAAATGGAAGCTCAAAATTGCTTTATAAAAGCAAATATTTCATAGTAATACAAGTACATGATATAGAGCACAAACTAGTGCCCAAGAATTTAGAACAAAAGGAAACCATCCATTGGGCCACCCCTTGTCATTCACATGCTATAACTCACAGGGAATGATTGGTATTTATTTTATCTAGTTTTATTTCTTTTATTGCTTAATCAGTTTTATCTATCTATCTATCTTTCTATCTATCTATCTATCTACTTCACCCAGTCTACTGGAAGCTTAATTAGTTTTATTGCTGAATATGTGTGTGTGTATATATATATATATATATATATGAGAGACAGCATGAGAGCTATTTATTGATTGATCAATTTTAGACACTATTCATTGATTCCCTGATAAGAAGAAGAGGACTTAGCTCTAAAATACATTATATGACTGAATTATGATACAATGTTCTATCTCCCTTCTCTAGAATATAATTACATTTTTATTTTTAGTTTCTACATTTGTAGAATATGTAAGCTTAACAATTATATTCTCACCTCTCCATTATTTATCATTCTGTTTATCACAAATTGCATTTGATTTCCCTGTTTACATAAAAGGTCATTGCTGTGGTTTCGATATTTGATCCCTCCAAATCTCCTCTTGAAATTTTACCCACAAGTGGGAGGTGTTGGGTCATAGGAATGGATCCCTCACTAATAGATTAATGCCTTCTCTGGAGAAGGGAGTGTGTGTGTTCTTGCTCTATTAGTTCCCTGGAAAGCTGGTTGTTAAAATGAGCCTGGAACCTACTCCCCGTCTCTTGCTTCCCCTCTCACCATGTGATCTGTGTACACGTAGGCTTCCCTTCACCTTCTGCCATGAGTGGAAGCAGCCTGAGATCCTCACCAGAAGCAGATGCTGGCACCATGCTTCCTGGATAGCCTGCAGAACTGTGAGCCAAATAAACCTCTTTTCTTTATAAATTACCCAGCCTCAGATATTCCTTTATAGCAATACAAAATGTATTAAGATAGTCATGATCACTTCCATTATTTCTTTCTACTTTCCTCCAATCCCTTCTATTTGCTTAATTTATTATGTGTCCCTGCCCCAACTTGTAGTTTGTGTTCAGAAAGTTAATTAATACTTCCTTGCTTTACTGATAGCTTGAATCTAATCATTGCATATTGTAAATCTAGATTTAAAATGTAAGCCAATAAACAGTAATTGCATTGTTACAATGCTGTACATATTCACTACATAGCCTAGTAGTATACTATGATTATATTTTATTTCTTTTACAGGTTTTGGTATTTTCTGTTTTATATTTTTCTTCAATTTTTTTTCTTCTATCAACTGCCTTTAATGTATTCTTATGGTTTTGCAATGTCTCATGGGTAACGTCAAGTTAATGAATGCCTTTCTCCTGGAGTTATTGATTCTTTTGCTTTACTGCTTGATTTCTAGGCCTGTTGCTCATTGTCATCCTGAATTTCCATTTTTACTCTTCTGGGTTGAAACCAATCTTGCCTGGATTCTACCTTTTCCTCTTTCATGATTTATTCTCCCATTTTGCTAGAACACATACTCAAATAATACCCCAAGTGTTTGGGTTGAGGAATATTAGTTTCCTGTGGCTGATGCAAAAAAAAAAAAAATCAGCACAAACTGGTGGTTTAAAACAGCACACATTTACTCTCTCACAGTTCTCAAGGCCAGAGGTCCAAAATCCAAGTGTTAGCAGGGCTGTGCTCCTTCTGGAGAGCTGACAGGAGAAACCTTTACTGCCTCTGCCAGCTTCTGATGGCTTCAGGTGGTCCTTGGCTTCCTTGGCTGTATCACTCCAATCTGCCTTTGCCATTTATGTCTTTTTCTCCCTGTGTCTTCTAAGGACACTTGTCATTGGATGTAGGGCCCACTCAGATAATTGAGGATGATCTCATCTCAGAATCTTTAACTTAATTACATCTGCAGAGACATATTTTTTCAAATAAGATCACATTCACAATTTATGGGGTTAGGACATGGATATATCTTTCTGAGGTTGACCATGCAACCTATTGAGGAAGGAAATGGGATCCTATATGCCTAAAAATATTTTTTTCTGCTTTTGTTGGATAGTTTTTCAAGGTACAGATTTTATTTTATTTATTATTATTATTATTATTATCATTATTATTATTATTTTGAGACAGAGTCTTGCTCTGTTGCCTAGGCTGGAGTACAGTGGCACTATCTTGGCTCACTTCAACCTCCACCTCCTGGGTTCAAGTGATTCTCATACCTCAGCCTCCTGAGTAGCTGAGAGTACAGGTGCGTGCCACCAAGCCTAGCTAATTTTTTGTATTTTTAGTAGAGACGGGGTTTTGTCATGTTGGCCTTGGCTGGTCTTGAACACCTGGCCTCAAGTGATCTGCTCGCCTTAGCCTCCCAAAGTGCTGGGATTACAGGCATAAGCCACTGCACCTGGCCAGGGTACAGAATTTCAGATTTAAAATAATTTTCCAGTTGAATATTGAAGGCACTGTTTATGTCTTCCAGTAATGTTGATAAGGACTGTCATGACAGAATGAAACATGCTCCTTAAAAGCAATGTATTTTTTATTCCTTCACACTATTGAGATTTTCCTCTTACCTGTGCTATTCTTATGTTTCACAGCCATGTGTCTAGTTAGGCTCCTTTTTGTTTATTGTGGTGGGCATTTGTGAGCTCTTTTTTTTTATCTTCACATTTTCCAGTCCTCTGGTGAATTATCTTAAGCTTTGGCAATTATTTTTAATTTGCAAGATTTCCTTCTTATTCCCTGACTGTTCCTTCTCAGTCATACTCTGTTCTTGTTTTGTGATTGCAATAGCCTCATGGATCTCCTTGATAGCAATAATGGAGATTGTCTAAGCTTCTTCTTTTATTGTTTTTGTATTATCCCAGTTTCCTCTATTTATCTTGGTTTTTCCTTTCAGGTTGTAAGTTTTCATCTAATGTCTAAAGTTTCATTGTTTATTTCTACTTAAAGATGAGGCAGTTAAACAGCCAATGGGATAGCACACTCGCTGATTGGCAGACTTTCCTATGAACTGAGTAAAGAGCCAAACTCCTGCTGTGCAATTCCTAAATACCAGAAAGCAGAAGTATTTACTCCAAGACATCAACATCCATATTGATGGACCTACTTCTCAGATTTTCTAAGAGTAATATTCCAGTTCCTACAAGTAAAATAAATCCCTTACTAAATAGACTTTCTCATGCAGGGTTGAAGGTAGGGTAGTTTGGCTCCCTTTCTTTTTGGCCTCTGATTCTTATTTCCATGATCTTCTAACTACCAATTCTGAGTTTCCAAATTATCCAGCATTTTACAGATTAATCTTGAACAAGTTAACCTATTATTGGGTATCTAATTGCCTTTCTGTGAAATGGGGATAAAATACTACCTACTTAATTGATAAATAAATTAAATAAATTAATGCATATGAAATGCTTAGCAAAGTGTTTTAAATGAGTAAATGCTTGACAAATTTTATTATTAAGATTAACCAAAATATTTTATCTGTCCCTAGGGATTGCATTCGTCCATTTTAACACTGCTGTAAAGAACTAACTGAGACTGGGTAATTCATGAAGAAAAGAGGTTTAATTGACTGACAGTCACACAGGTTTAACAGGAAGCATGACTGGGAGGCCTCAGGAAACTTACAATCATGGCAGAAGGTGAAAGGGAATCAAGGACCTTTTTCACATGGTGGTAGGAGAGAGAGAGACGGGGGAAGTGCCACACACTTTTAAACCATCAGATCTCATGAGAACTTGCTCACTGTCATGAGAGCAGCAAGGGGAAATAGACCCCCACGATCCAATCACCTCCTACCAGATCCCTCTCTCAACACTGGGGATTACAACTTGAGATTTGGTTGGGGACACAGAGCCAAACCATATCAAAAATGTTAAGTAGGAAAGAGAGAATATGTAAATTAATATTGACATTGAAATATAATAGACATTAGGAACATTAGAAAAGTTGAGTTAATTAGCAAGTAATATCAACATTGTAGATAGCCCAAATATGCCAACAGTTAAACATAAATAGATAAAATATTACAGTTAAAAGATAAAGATTGTCCAACTTACTGAAATGGGAACTCAGATATATATGCTTATAACAGAAAATCTTAAATATAAAGACACCAAAAAGTTACAAATAAATGCAAAAAAGCATACCATGAAAACACTAATACAAAGAAAGTTTGTGGGATTACACAAGAGGATTTTTTTTTCTCATATAATTTTACAAAGGTGAATGCTAAGGAGCTACTAGAATGGTTCTGCTGCCATACCCCCTGTTCCAAATTGGATTTTCCAGGCATCGCCACTTCCAAGCCATGGCAAAGGAGAAGAAAGAGTATGAGATGTGCACACCCAGTATTTCTAATTCAAGGGTAAGAATTGGACTGATTACTTCAGCTCACATCTCACTGGCCACAACTAAATCTCATGGCCCAGGTAATTGCTAGAAAGGCCACAGAATATAATCACTCTCTCAACAGCCATGGGCCAGGCTGAACTTGTGGTGCAGGGCAGTTTTTTTTTTTTTTGTTATTGTTGTTGTTGTTTTTTTTAGTGAAAGAAGCCTTTTTAAAAAATACAGGAAGATAGAGAATGACATATTTTATAGGAGAAGAATTTGGGTGTGAAAGAAGTGTGTTATCAACAAATTTATCCACAGTCACATTGCTAATAGTTGGAAGGCCTCACATCCTTGGCTGTTCGATCCCAGAGCCCCTGCTCTTCAGCAGTTTGTTATATGCTCCCCAAAACTCCTTTCCATACCCACAGAAGCCTGGAGTATATTCATCTCTCACTGGGTTTGGGAGCAGCCTTAAAAGGCCAGGAGAAAAACAGAGCAGCAGGAAAGCCCACCAGCCTATGAAAGGGCCACCATATATCACTGGCCACCAAGTACAATGCAGATAGTCACATTCTGAAAGGCCATAGGCATCCCACATGGATTGCAAGTTGGACAACACTCTTTTGCAGAATGCAAATCCAGAGCAGAGAGTAATGTGCATACTAAACTTTCCATTTGTTAACAAGGTGGGCAGGATTGTGGAGAAAGTCAGTCAGGAGTCCAATAGGAAATTTTCGTTTCTTATTAACACACCAAATTTTGCTAAAATTCTATATATTTTTCATAAAGATTTTCAAAAGATCATTTTGAAAATGTGGGGGAAAAGAATCTGTTCAACCAGAAAAAGTATGTAGAATGCACCCAAGGGTAGAGATAGCCCCCAAGTTAAAAAAAACCCAGAAACCACAAATCCATAGTAACTAGCAAAAGTAAAGGAAAGAGGCAGGAGAAGAGAAAGGAAAAAAAAGAGGGGGAGAGAAGGCAGAAAAGTGAGCAAATTCCTGATTTTAAATTGTCTCGACTTGGTGTGCCTTATTAGTTTCAATCTAGAGTTTTGTCATAGGGATGTTTTTATTTCAGCTCTCCAAAAATGTCCCTAGGCCTGAAAAGACCCCACAGTTCATTTTTGGTTGCCAGGGAAACTGCCTGGATTTGCATCGACTTTCGCTGATTCCTGAGGGCAATCCTTGACAGATGTGAGGGCCCAAAAGGGTACCGGCCTCCAAAGGCTACCTCCTTGACAGCATCAGCCCTCATTCCATTTCCAGGTGCAGTTGACTTGCCTCTTATATCCTCTAAATTCTGAGCTGTCCCTGAGGGGGAACAGACCCACAGTCTGCTTTTATGGTGTGTTAATTTTAGTAATACAAGGGCCTTACTTGCACACTAAAGAATCTTGTGTCACCTTTTTTATTTTTTATTTTTGGTTGGATTTATTTTGTACTTCATAAATCGTATCAATACAAACTTATAACTGGGAGATAATCTGACAGAATAAAACTAGGGTGATGATTGGAGTGGTAATTATTTTTTCTTGCTCTATGGCCTCTAGGAATGACATATCTGTATTCATTATTTTTCCTATATTTATTTTAATCGTTTTCAAGCTAGTTCTTAAAATTAGCCACAAAATACAATACATTAACTTAAGAGGAAATGAAGAAATGATGAAGTGACTAAATGCAGATGGAAATGGTTACTGATCTGCAGGTTTAGTTGATTAAAAACAAAGCCAATATCCATTAAGGCCCTCTTGGGGAAAAAAATCAAAACTCTGATGGTACATACTAAGATTTAAATTCTACTTAAGTTCTCCAGATGGTGGTTTTGAAGGAATAAAGAAGAGACAGCGGAACATTCTCTTTCTTTTAGTCTGTTCTATAAATTCCAAGATAGAAAATGTTAAAAATATATTGAATTAAATCAGGTAAAGGCAATGTGGCTCCCAATATTTTACCTCTTCAGGGAGTCAATTTCCTCATCTGTGAAAGATGGAAGACAGATTGACTTTCCAAGCCTTTTTTCTCTGAAATACTATGATTTTACTCAGTTATTAGAGAAAATGGCATTCTGGAAGCCATCATTAGATCCAAACATGGTTGCTATCCTTTGCTCTGAAACATAACGTAGGGAACATGTGTTAATTTTGCTGCTGATCATCTACTAAACCTCCTTCTTTGAACCATACCCTTTTACACTGTGGGGGACCATCCCGTTGTAATTCACATTCAAGCTGCTTCTGGTGGATCTTCCTGGACCTCCGCTATGGCCTGGAGTGAGATGTAGCTCAGTACAACCAGTCAGAACATCACAGGTTTCTCCCTACGGTAATTGG
This sequence comes from Pan troglodytes, assembly GCF_028858775.2. Classification (NCBI taxonomy): domain Eukaryota; kingdom Metazoa; phylum Chordata; class Mammalia; order Primates; family Hominidae; genus Pan; species Pan troglodytes. The sequence continues at coordinate 77,944,448 of NC_086015.1, forward strand.
TTCAGAAAAGGTCATGTGATCTAATCACAGTGAATAAGAAGCATAGAAAATTTCACAGGTAGTGCTTTCAGGAGCCATAACATAGCTTCCCTTTTCATTATAAGGAAAGATCCTAGAGCTGCATGGGCCTTCATATAGAAAATGAGAATAGAACATGGAGAGATGACTTGTTTGGGGCTCTGATTCCACATGTGTGGAGTGAGTTCTACCCTAGAACTTTTTGGTTATATGAACCAACAAATTCCCTTTGGGTTTAAACCAATTTGGGTCAATTTTTAAATTATTGCATCAGAAAGAATCTTGGATGATGTATATAGAACGCATCAGACTAAGCAATATATTTGATGTTCAAAAGTTTAGTAGAAATCCATTCAGTACAAGTATGCCAAGGGAATGCTTAGTTTGATGTATTTGGAAATGAAGCCGAACACAATTGAAGGCAGAGTTCTCTCCTAGATATTCTTTTTCTCAGTCACTTCCCTGTGAAAATATAATTATTGACATAGCTAGATGCTTAGCCCATTCTTGTCTTAGTTTCTGTGATGAATCAAGCTTCTCCATGTAGAAACTGAAGGCCCCCCATTGATATGCCAAGCTTCATATCCTGGTGACAGTAACCCAGTTGTCACTTTTAAATGTGACCACTAGAAAGAACCTAAGGGATCACCAAATCCTTGTTCTCAGACTTTAATTTAGGGAATCTTAAACCCCAAAACATTAAGGGACTTCCTCAGGAACACACAACTAGAAAGGACCAAGGTCTGGACTAGAACTTGGTCCATTGGCTGCCTAATCAGTAAAGCACATCCTGATAAGCAGTTCATAGGATTCCAGGATCAGTTTGTCCATAAGTCAGCTTTGCCACTTTTCTGTACTCATCAAGTGTTAGTGCTGATTTCAACGGGCAAGAGAATTTCAAAATGTCAAAAATAACTCTAAATAATTTCAAGTGAATATCTTACCATGAATGCTGATCTTAACTCTTCAGTCTCTAAATATTAAATCATAATAGCAATATACTTATTTTAATTTAAGATTTAGTTTTTTTATTTGTGAATTAGCATAATAGTACATTTCTCCTCAGACTGTTTTGAAAACAATGAGTTAATACAAGTCAGCTGCTTAGCACAGATCTTATACAAAATCAGCACTTCAATACAATGATCACCAATATTACTACTATTTCTGATGCTGTTATTACACTGCAACTAAATTTAAGAAATGCCCTTAAATACACAATAATGCTTGGATACATATTCTTTACTTTAAAATAACTAAAACATGTTTTTGCTCCAAGTCAGTTCAGCTAGTTAAACTCCTGATCGGAATGCCCTTACGTAAATGTAAAGATGCTCAAAACATTTGTTGAATTGTATCGTTTCGTTAGTCAGGAAGCTTGATTTAACCACCTGTGTGAATTAACTTACTACGCTAATCTAACCCCCTTTTCTTAGAGTTGCATGAAAAAAAAATTGGGATTTGCACAGAATTTCTGTATCTTTACCATTCAAAAAGTTTATTCTATCGACTTTTTTTAATAAAAATATTTTCTTATACACTTTCTAGTCACTAAGCAAAGAAAATAAATAAAACTGAAATCATTTCCTAATGAGCTTGAAAGAAGTACGTGTCTAAAAAACCTCAGAGTCCCAGTATCAATGCAATCAATACAGAGTCCCAAGTATCAATGCAAAACACTTCTGGTGATAAAAACACTCAGTTATTTTTGAAAAACAAGAGGATTGTACAATTTAATTCAAATAGGTAGAATGCATTCAGTCAACAGGTCAAGTGCAATATTCTTGGCTGTTAGACACTATAAAGCATCAGAATAGTCCCTCTTGACTCAGGTAAGAAGAATGAGTTAGCAAATAGGACATTCTCTTCAGCGTAAGAACAATAGATAATGTCTTTACTTGTGTCCTCGAGAGAGTATCCCAACACACCACGCAATGTTCACTTACTATTAGTTTAGCCAGCTCTTACAATGTGACCTTGGCAGGAAGAGTCTTAGTTCTTAACCAATGAAAGTGTCTTTGGAAAAACCAACTTAATGTGTTTTCCTCTGTATTCTGAAGGGAAAGAAGAGAAAACTATTCTCTGAAAGGAAATGGAGCCCAGATCTTGAGCAATGCAAAATCCCAGAGACATATCCAAGATGGTAATGTTCTGGTAATGAGAATTCAGTGGCTTGGTCCTTTGGTTTCTGAGACTCGAAATGATATTTCCTCTACCCTTGATTGAAAAATAATGCAGAAGTTTCCTCTACCCTTGATTGGAAAACTCAAAAAGTTGCACGGGCACAGTGGCTCACGCCAGTAATCCCAGCAGTTTGGGAGGCCGAGGCAGACAGATCACCTGAGGTCAGGAGTTTGAAACCAGCCTTGGCCAACAGGGCGAAACCCTGTCTCTACTAAAAATACAAAAATTAGCTGGGCATGGTGGCAGGCACCTGTAATCCCAGCTACTCAGGAGGCTGAGGCACGAAAATCACTTGAACCTGGGAGGCAGAGGTTGCAGTGAGCTGAGATCACATCACTGCACTCCAGCCTGGGCAACAGAGCAAGACTTGGTCTAAAAAGAAAAAGAAAACTCAAAAAGTTTAAGCCAGCACCAACCAGCCAAGATAACCGGTGTGATTATTTGGGAATATGTTCTTAAACTAATTTTTCCCAGGTTTACAAAATCATGACAAGTAGTCATAAGGTATTTGTTTGATTGTTTTGCTTGCATTTAAATTATCATAATAATTCTACAACATGGTTTTTAATGGCTTGTCAACCCCACTGCTATCGTATTGATTTAAAGCACCATCATCTTTCACCTGGAAGATGGCAAAGCCATAATCATGAGGTTATATATATATATATATATCATATATATACGTATAGATATCACACAGACACAGACATATGTACATATATGTATACTTAAAATAAATAAAATTTCAGTGAACCTCTGTGAACATACGATTTTGCCCACATTTTAAATTACTTCCTTGTGATCAATTCCCAGAAGTGAAATTGCTGTGTTAAAACCAATTTACAATTCCACATCAATATATGCCAGACAATATTTGCAATATTTGCTTCTTCACACCCCTTCTGACATTGGATATAATCATTCTTCTTGCCTATCTGATAGGTTAAAAAAGTGGTATCTTACTGTATTTTAATTTGCATATTTTTGCAAGTCCCATTGCTTTTTGGAAAATGTTTGCTGTAGGACTATTTTATATAGTTCTCTAACATGGATGGGAAGAAGTGATTACTAAAAGAGCCACACTGACTGAATTTGGTCCTCTTTTGGTCTCTAATCAGTTGTAATCAAAATATGACTATAGCAAACTGTCCTACTTGGAGATGATGGTGTGCATTGATGATTGCTAATGTCATGTTTGCAAAGGGCAGCATCCCGTCTTGGTTACATACCCAACTGAATGTAAAAATCTTTTAGCAAGCTACCCCAAGATGGAGCAGTTCCAGAGGAAGTTTCTACTTTGGACCTGGTTAGAGTTTTTCAGTACCCCCAGTATTGGGTCATCTGCTTTTTATCTCAGAAAGCTGCTTAGAACCCTTGTTACCTGTGAAATGCTCCATCATTCAATATTAACAAGCAAACAAAGAGATCAGCATTCCAAGGCATTATATGCTTTTCTTGTCTTCCTTTCTACTCTTTTTTGAATCCAAAGTAAATACAGGCAGACAAAATGAGAATTGTTAAACCAACTTTAAAGAAATCTCTATGCTTTTTGTAAACTTTGACTCAAATTGAGTGTACATGGATAGCTAAGACATCAGCTTGGGGTTTTGAAATTCAAGCCCACCACATAGACCAATCTCATTCTATAAGAATCAATACCTCCAGGCATTATGACTAGATAGTGGATCCCCCGACATGCTATTCATGCCTAACACAGCCCTCATTGGCCCCAGTGTGTGTTTTCAATGAATCACATCAGAATTCTGGCTGCAGAAACCCAGGGCTGATGCTCATTTTGGGAAACCAAATTTCTCTTTCCAGTTTAAAAATTTATTAGCAAAAGAATATCATCAAAGGCACTACTGCTATGATATCTACTAGCTTAAGGAATGTGTAAGAGAGAAATTTTTCTTTAATGTTTTCTCAGAATTTCTCCCCTTTATGAATTTGCCTGAAAAGGTATGCTAAATTCAAAAGTTTTCTTTTAAAGAAACTTATTTTACCTTCCTTATGTTGTGAGCTTTAAAAATAGACCCTTAATTAATTTTAAAATAGACCCTTTTAATTTTCAGATATTTGTTGAAGTACTGGTTCTCACTTGAGGCAAAGGGATAAAATCTCTTCTTTCAATTTCTAGATTAGCTAAATTTTGAGTTTGGGTCTCATCAAAGCGATCTGCATAGAAACAGAGAAGTGTCTCTGTTCTCTGTGCCAAACCCATTGTGCTTCACCCCGGTCAAAGCTCATGAGAATCACAGGTCCCAAAGGAATGCCACACCGTTGCTGAACTATGTTCCTTCTGCATTTAAAATGACATTTAAATAAAACTTGCAGCTGTTTAAAATTTGACTAGGAAGATTTCCTGCAGACATTTTTTTCAGACCTCTGAGACAGTTAAAATGTGAGGTCCAGATTGAAGTTTCAGGGGAAAAGAGATCAAACCACATGAACCTCAACATTTGCCTGGAAGAGAGAAATGGTCAGCATGTAACTGCAACATGGACCTTAGATCAATGAGCATTCATGGCTTTGAGCACTTTGCTTTATTCATCGATTCCTTCATTAAATGAATACTTGTTTTGAGTACATACAATGTTTCAGGTATGGAGCTAGGTGCCCAGGAGAACATGGCTAATATACTACTGAGGGAGATGCCCAAAATGGAAATAAGCAGAACACTTTAAAATTAGCATTTCATGGAAGAGATATGGAAGGAAATGAAGAGAGTGTCTTGATGGAGAATAGCCAAGATGGATGCACTTTAATCACAGCGGTCAGAGAGGGCTTCTGGGAACAGGAGGTATTTGAGAAGAGGTCTTAAGAATGAGAGGGTGGTGATCATTCAAAATGCTTTTTATTCATAGTTGCATAACAACTCAGAGCCTCCAGGACTTACTTGAGAGGGTCAATATTCTCCCTTGTCTAAATGGGACATGCTGCTGTTCAGTTTCCTTGGTAACTTTAGAGGACCAGATGTTCCCTGTCACCGGCCGTTCTAAGGGATTGGAAGGCAATTGTGGGCAAAGGGTTAATAAAACCCTTTCCTACTCTGCATAAGAATTTAACCTTTTGGTTAATTCTGGAGATCTGTTCCCCTGGTAACCTGATAAGGATAATATGTCAACTGTTGCTAGGCAACATTGCTAAGGATAAAATGACTTCACATTGGAAGATTACATTTAGACAGGGAGAACTATATATATCTAATAGGAAGCCATAGCTATTGGCTTCCCTGAGTGCAGTGAGTGCTCTTGTAACCGGGCATATGCCTTGCATGCACCCTAAGAACTCTGCCTATGTTGTTGTTACAAGAGCTATTTGCTCCTGTGGGGCCAGGGCTGCTCATACACCTGCCTGATATGGATCTGGTTCCCCTAGCACTTGAACTGTCACCTCGAGGGAGATGCTCTGATGACCATTATACTTGTTCCAGGGGCTGCTGCAAGGATTTCCACAGAATGCCTGCTGCTGCCCTCCTGGGAACTGTACATTCTAAATCTCAACCTTTTTAGCAGACTGAAGTCACATGTGACCTATGATGGATTTTTGAGTCTGAATGTGTGCTCAAACCTAAGAAAACCCCTGGCAGGCTCTACAGAGCAATGCATAGTGCAAGTGGGAGCCTTAGAGCATTGAGAGGTTTTGGTGCAAAAGCCGAATACAGTGTGATGGCCCTGAGTTAAGAGGAAATTAACAAAATCAATCACCACCTAAAGCTTACTTCCTCTTCCTGGTGTCTTCATAGCCTTCTTTTCTCATTGATTCCATCAGCCATTTGGTGCAACTGACTTAGAAGACATTGAAATATTGCTGTAATCTGTTTAGGTCTGTCATTCCTAGTCTCTTCAATTTCATAGCACAATGATCATTAAAAAATATTGAGGGAGGGCCAGGCACAGTGGTTCACGCCTGTAATCCCAGCACTTTGGGAGTCTGAGGCGGGCAAATCATGAGGTTAGGAGATCGAGACCATCCTGGCTAACATGGTGAAACCCTGTCTCTACTAAAAATACAAAAAGAAATTAGCCTGGTGTGGTGGCGGGTGCCTGTAGTCCCAGCTACTTGGGAGGCTGAGGCAGGAGAATGGCATGAACCCAGGAGGCAGAGCTTGCAGTGAGCCGAGATCGCGCCACTGCACTCCAGCCTGGGCAATAGAGCGAGACTCTGTCTCAAAATAAAATAAAATAAAATAAAATAAAAATATTGAGGGAGAAAATACAAAGTGGTCAAATTTTATTCTACGAAGTAAGGGTACAAATAATTGCAGAAACAGCACATACTATCTACTCTCAATGTCATTTCAAAAAAGGAAAAAAAAAGGAAATCTCAATACAAACATAGGAAGGAGATAATTATTAGGTTGAGGAAATTTAGCTTTATAAATTTAAATTTTGTCTCCACATACAAGGAGACACAATCCACATTGGGCAGATATAGAAAAAGCCCTGCCTTTAAGTCTTCAGCCATATTATTATTATTATTATTTCCTTTTTGTTGGTAATATTTAGGGGAAACCCCATCACAGACCAACACTGACCTATGGCCTAGATTTTGGGAACCTCTGGATCAGATGTCTTCAAAGTTGCTTTCCAGCTCTGAAATTTTTTGATTCAAATCCTGCTCACTCTACAAAGTTCATTTCCATCACTGAACTTTCTGCAATGTTGCCAACTGATGCTTGTCTCTGAATTATTTATATAAATGCAATCGATACTGCACGAATTTGACATTTCTTAAATTCTATCTTATTAACTAAATATCTCCTCTGTGATCAGCTTCTCAATTCAATAAGATGACATGCTTTTTAAGAGAAATAAACAATACTCTCCCCATTATTTTACTGTAGTACTCACCTAGAAAAGTCCTAGGCTAGCTGGTGGCAAGCTTTATCTGCAAAAGGCCAGATAGTATTTTCAGTTTTATGGGTCATGTGGTCCCTGTTGAAATGACTCAACTCTGCTGATATAGTGCAAGAGGAGTCATTGACAATAGGCAAACAGCTGGGTATAGCTGTGTTTCAATAAAATTACATACAAAAACAAGAGGCAAGTTGGATTTGGACTTCAGGCTATAGTTTGTTCTAGGCAAAAATGACAGGCACTCATTGCCTAATTGCAACTGGACTAATGATTCCCACAAAACTATTGACAACCCACTGTTTCTGCTTAGTACATCATTGATTTATAAGCTCTTCACTTTTATACAAGAAAGCTATTTTTCTAGGAGCAGAGTTCCAGATGTTGGAAAGAGGGAGAGAGAAAACACCCACCTAGGTAACGAGATTGACAAAATTAATGTCAGGTTAAGATGTCATGGATAACTTCCTTTCATATTAATTTTCAGCTTTGCTTTGAAGAGCCTTTTCATAGATACCGAGGGTTATAGAGGTAAACATAGTTATTTATACTATTGATGATGGAGGAGACAAATAGGAGATAGGGGTAGAAAGAAAAAGAGAAAATGATGAAAAGGAAGAAAAAGAGGAGAAAATGGAAAAGTAAAAGCAGAAGGGTCCGATTTATTATTCAGGGGGATGATTTTAAGCTGTATTATTTTTCTCACTTCAATCTCTAATACATTATTGACTATAATGAGAGAATGTTTTAGATGAGAAGGTCTTATAATTTCTTCCCCTGAAATTAAACTGATTTCTTACCAGAAGAGATTCATATTAATACTAGGGTTGATTTGGGGTTTGGCCTTCACAGAGTTTATTGTGTTTTGTAAAGCACTCTAGACAGCTGTTCCCTAGGGATGCTATGTAAATTCCATGATTGATTGATGGATGGATTGATCTGAGGGCTGTTCTACTGTTTTTAAAACATTTTAAACTGCCAGCAGATGTTCTGACCCACTGTGCAGAAATAAGGAGGCAGCTACCAATTTCTATTTTTAAATGACAGCCCAATGCAAGCCTATTGTTTTAAGCTACTGTGTTCCCATGGGGATTGGATGAGAATTGGTGGCCAAACAACTGGTAAGAGTCAACTCTATTTACCTGTGTGGGAGTTACAAGGGAGCACACCTTTGCAGTTCATCTCCAAAGAAATGGCCTGCAATCAGCCTGTTACCGAATTCATTTGACATAATATATTCCACAGCAAGGTGTTTATTAATAGAACAACAAAAGGAGCATTTTGTTCTTGCTGTTGGACACAATACCAGTGCAAATTCCCATCCCTTAACCATTATGTCCTCGTGTTAAAGGCAGTGTGGCTACAACTTACAGAATATTTGTTCCTTTTAAGGCAATGGCTCAGACTGTCTTAGCAATTCTCAGCAAGTAGTCCCCAATTAGGTATAAATTCTATCTCCCAATTAATGATTATATGGCAAATATATTAATAAATGAGCAACCACCCCTGCACACTATAAAATAAGCTGGATGAAATGAAATAATAAAATGTATTGAATGGGCATTTATATTTGAGGCTGTCCAACACGCATGCCTCCTTTTGGAGAATTACAACCCTCCTCTAACATATCTCCATTGTAGTCTTCTTGAGGGGGAGCCCTTCAAGAGCCCCTGCCCTCCTTTTGCCAAAAGGCAACCTAAGGTAGTCCAAAGGAAATTTCTTTTCTGGTATTTAAATCTGTGGGAAGTTGCACAAAGACGAACAATCCATGGAAGTTCCTTCATTGCAGAGCTCATGCTTTGAAATGTTACCAAAGCATTCTTGGGGTCATTCTTGTGGTCACCCTGGCTCCTGTCCTCACCTAAGGTTTCTAGCTTTCCTTGGATTCTGTAAGCTGTGCCTCATACTTCAAGTACATTCCTTCTCTGCCCAGGTTTGCCAGAACCAGTTTCTTTTGCTTGCAACCAAAGGACACTAATTGAGTCAATGAGGGAGTAAGAACTTAAAGGAAAACAACAAATAAAGTTTAGACCCCTCAATTCTTTCTTTGCATGCCAGAAAGGTTCATAAGGACAACATTACAGTGACCTTTTTAAGTGTAAAAAGAAAAATGAAAATGTTATAGCCTAAAAAATGTTTAGGAATCAAAAATCTTTTAAAAATGAACAATTGTTCTTCTAATAATCAAAGTACACTTATATACATTGCATGTAGTCATGTGTTTGGCCATTTGCAAGAAATTCCCATTTGCTTTAAAATAGAGTGCAACAACTGTAAAATCCACAAAAGATCAGGATTGATATGGTTCTATGGTTCTGTTTTACAGGGGAGTTAGACAGGAAGTTGAGTGACTTTCCTTCAAAAGAAATCTTCAGTGGATGTGGGAAGAGAAATTAGGTTTTCTAACTTCATTTTCAGGCATCTTCCTTAAAATACTCGACTTCTGAGATTAAGTCAGTTGTGAGTGATTTATTATCAATTTTGTGTGTGATTGCTTTGCTTAACTGTAACCTTTTACTTCCAAGTTCCCATCTAATTTTGTGTTTCTTCAAACTATTATTTCAACTACCTGGAGTATGTACCTTTTCTTTAGTTTTTTTTTTGTTCAGTATGTTTTAATGTAGGCAAATGAATTTTCTATAAATATCTCTCTGGTTCAATAGTTTCTACATTGAATATGGTAATGTGACTCTTAATGAAAGCATTTCTCTCTCTCATTCTAGTGAATCCTTATCTCTGTTTAAAAATGATTAAATAACTGAATCATGATGCCTTCTCTTTAGGTGAAAATGAGCTCTGCATTCGTAATTTAAATATATGGGCCTGGAAATGTACTTCTCTGCTTTCTGCGCACTGCATTCTATGAAGAGTAATTATATGCTTTCACTGTTCAACAGCAATGAACTTGTAATGCATAATACTCTAATCAATGCCTTATGCTTATATGCAGCCAGACTATCACTCCCTTTAATTTGCAGTACACTGACTTCTCAGAGGAGCATAGAAGAGTGAAAGCCTGTTTTCTTTCTTAACTATAATTGTATGTTTACCTTTAACCCTAGGATTTGATCATAACAAAGGTTGAATTGCTCATTGTCCATCAATGGAGCTTTGTGTTCATGGATAAGAAGCCTAATTGAGGGTATATTTGGCCACCTGAACTCACAAAGATTAAGCAATTTAGAATGAAAAGCAGCCACAGTGGTACTTTATGGGGGCAATTATCCTTGTAGCAGTTTAGATTTTCTGAACCAGAAACCCAATTTTAACACAATCTTCGTCTAACACATTTTTAAAGAGAGCCAAAGAAGACACGAAGCATTCTTGTATAGTGGAATAAACACGTAGCAAAACATTGCGAGAGCTGAATTCTAGTTCTGCCACTAACTGGTCGGTGATCTCAGGCAATTTTTTAAATCATTTTGGGCCTAAAATTTATCTGTAAAGTCTGATAAAATAAGTACCATATAGTCTAAAAATTTTAGTGGACTCCTATATAATAAATTATATAGTTATAAAATCTTAGGGCGTTATAAAGCGTTGAAAAAATATAAGGCACTCTTATTAAGAACTAGGCTGTCATGGGACCAGAAACTAGTCTAATCTATCCCTGGCATCTGACATGGACTTCACTTCCTACCCCATTTACCCTGTAGAAGACATTCTTCCTCATCCCACTGAGCATCAGCCACACCATTTGGGTGGGATTGACCAGTTTCCAAGTTGTAATAAAACAATCAGCACAAGCTCATCTCTCTTGCCATATTAGTTCAGGGATGAATACCCAAGCACGAGGTACTCTTGAGTAATAGTGATTAGTTCAGGAGTGAGCCCAGGATTTAACTGATCCAATGAGAGTGGAGCACAAAACTTCTTGTATAAGTGAGAAAGGAAGAGAATAGCACTTCTGCTTTAGAGGATGTGTTGTGCAGATGTGAGATGGGAACTACAGCCAGCTGTTGTGCTACCATAGGAGAAATCAGCCAGAGAAGGGCAAAAGTTAGAGTTGCAGGGAAGTAGACTGCAAGCCCTCATTCAACTATTTCTAAAGCCTGTCCTACCTCTGGACTATTTCAATCATGGGAGCCAGAAACTTTCTTTTATTGTTTGAACTGAGCTTTTTGATGTTTCAAGTAAAATCACCCTGAATTATATAAGGGGTCTTTGAAAAATACATGGAAAATGTGTATCATAAAAAAACTATTCATGGACGTCAACATTTTCTTTGCACCAAATAAACTCATACTGACTTGTAACATGTCTGAAATAGGATCTAGTTTGAGGCACTAAAAAAGGATAAGACATCAGTTTGAAAAGAGCCCCTATTAGAGCAACATGAATTCTACTAAAATTGAAGCAAGAATGAACATCAAATTAATGGTGAAGCTTGGGTGGAAGAATGGCGAAATCACTGATGCTTTACCAAAAGTTTAGGGGGACAATGCCCCAAAGACATCAGCAGTTTACAAATGAATAACTCATTTTAAGAAAGGGTGTACAATGCTGAGGATGAAGCCCACAGCAGCAGACCATCCACATCAATTTGCAAGGAAATGTTAATCTTGTTCATGCCCTAATTGAAGAGGACTGACAAATAACAGCACAAAGAATAGCCAGCACCAAAGATATCTCGAATGGTTCAGCTTACACAATTCTGCCTGAAAAATTAAAACTGAGTAAACTTTACACCTCATGTGTAAAATGCACAAAAACATCATGCCCAGATCACCTGCAATGAGAGCAGAGCTTTTGATGGAAATTTTAAACAAGTGGGATCAAGATCCTGAAGCGTTTAATAAAATAAATCGTAATAGGAAATGAAACATGGTTTTAGCAGGACAATCCTGAAGACAAAGCACAATCAAAGGAATGGCTACCAAGGGGTAGAAGTGGTCCAGTCAAAGCAAAAATGAGCTGGTCAAGAGAAAAGTCTACGGCAATAGTTTTTTTGTTGTTGTTGTTATGCTCAAGGCATTTTGTTTGCTGACTTTCTGAAGGGTCAAAGAATGATAACATCTGCTTATTAAGAGAGTGTTTTGAGAAAGTTAGCCAAAGCTTTAACAGAAAAATGCCCAGAAAAGCTTCACCAGAGAGTCTTTTACCAGGACAATTCTCCTGCTCATTTCTTTCATTAAACAAGGGCAATTTTGTGAGAGTTTTGATGGGAACTCATTAGGGATCCACTTTACAATTCTGATTTTGCTCCTTCTGACTTCCTTTTGTTCTTAATATTTAACAAAATCTTTAAAGAGCACCCATATTTCTTCAGTTAATAATGTAAAAAAATACTGCATTGACATAGTTACATTCCCACGACCCTCATTTCTTTAGGGAGGAACTCAATTACAAAAGTACCTTGAACCTGATAGAGCTTATGTTGAGAAATAAAGTTTATATACATTTTTAATCTTATTTTTGAGACAGAGTCTTGCTTTGTTGTCCAGGATGTAGTGCACTGGTGCAATCTTGACTCAGTGCAACCTTTGCCTCCTAGATTCAGGTGATCCTCCCACCTCAGACTCCTGAGTAGCTGGGACTATGGACATATCCCACCACACCCAGCTAATTTTTGCTTTTTTCTTTTTTTCGTAGAGACATGGTTTGCCATGTTTCCTAGGCTGGTCTTGAAGTCCAACCTGGAGTTTAATTTATTTCTTCTGTGAACTTTTTGAAGTCCCTTCAAACATAGCCTCACGAACATAATATGGAGTAAGGAATGTAGTGACAGGTAAGACGCCATCAAAGAAATACAAATAAGTCAAAGAAAGAAAACAACTTGAGAAGGGAGGAGACAGATATTCCCTTATCTTCCTCTCTCCTTTCCTTTTGTCAGGATTGATGGTTGAATTTCCTGGGATAAATAGTGTAGAGATGAATGAAGAGAAAATTACATCTTGGATCAATTAAGGTAATTCTTCAAATATTGAAGACTTAACACATGCTAATTTAGAATGCAATTTTCTATGGGAGAGACGGGTGTGGAAAAGTCTGCTCCTGGCAGTCGTACAAGAACACAGGTTGATGGAATCATTGCATTTTGTATGTGTAGCTTCCAAGATCACACCAGGTTGTTGATATCTAGCCATTAGATATGGGAAGATAAAGAAAAGGACATCAAACTTATCTTCTATTAGATAGAATTCAATTGCATGGTCAAACCTAATTGTAGAAGAAGCTGAAAAAGTAGTTGAGCTGTGTGCTCAGAAGGAGAGAGTCAACTGATGTGGTGAACAATTATCGGTTCTCTTCCTCATACCTGTAGCGCCATGGTTTGGGCTTGTGGGTTTTGGTCAGAAATAGTTTATGCTATAAATGTAAATGTACACCAGAGCCAGACAGATAATATAGAGTCATAAAACCAGCAAGCCAGAAGATAATAAAGAATGGCAGAGATTTGGTCAAACCAAAGAGCCCATTTTAAGTAAAAGAGAGAGTCACTGATCACTCAACCAATTACTTTCACACAGGATTCTGAATTGTGTTTCCAAGTCTTCTTATTTCTCAAGAACAATTAGACATCTAGATCTCATGTAGATCTTTTGTTTCTGAGATGTTGAAAAATATTTCACTTTTTAAGCACCAAGAAAATAAAAACAGACCCGTTTCTGCTACTCAGCTTCATTTACTGGTCACCAGCTTGTAACATACATGGTAGATCTATTACTCTACTAGTAATTTTTTGAGCATATGGTACCAGTACAAATGCATTATATTTATTAAAATTATATAAATATATTATTAGTAAATGTTAATTTTTAATCAATCAAATACTAAATGTTAACTTCTAATAATTTAGATATAAAATTAAGGTGACCTTTTCAACATTTCCTCCTCACACTCTAGGGGATCATAATATATGTGAATAATTATTATTTTGATCCACCTGCGAGTTTTGACCTGCTCCATTTCCACCCAGGGTGAGTTCACACCCTCTTAGGCAATCTAGTGGTCCCTGGCTCCCAGGAGGTCATCATATTGATGCAGAATTTAGTGTAGAATTCCAGTCAGCATAGCACACTTTAATCCAGAACTCCTTGGCTCAAGCTATCCTCCCTCCTTAGCCTCCTGAGTAGCTGGGACTACAGTCACACACCACCGTGCCTGGCCATAATTATTACTTTGAGGCAATACTTCTATTGGTCCATTATTCTTTTGACATTTAAATTTTTCTCTAGCAATTTCTGTTTTTCCAAAACTGTGTTTTGTATATCCAGCCATATAAAATTAGATATGCAATTAAGTTAGTCTAAAGTGATTAGACCTCCTATGTTGTCCATTAATAGTTTTTCTGCTAGTAATTTCAGGCAAACTATGACACTATGACACTGACAGTCTTTTGTTTTTTTGTTTTTTTTTGAGATGGAGTCTTGCTCTGTAGTCCAGGTTGGAGTGCAGTGGCATGATCTCAGATCACTGCACCCTCTGCCTCATGGGTTCAAGCAATTCTTGTGCCTCAGCCTTCTGATTAGGTGGGATTACGGACGTGCACCACCACGCCTAGCTAATTTTTGTATTTTTAGTAGAGGTGGGGTTTCAGCATGTTGGCCAGGCTGGTCTTGAACTCCTGGCCTCGAGTATCAGCCTGCCTTGGCCTCTCAAAGCGCTGGGATTACAAACATGAGCCACCACGTGAAGCCGACAGTCTCGTAGTATTGTCTGGGGCCCATTTCTTCTCTATATGGAATAGCTAGGGTTCAATCCCAAGTTTTGAAATGACAAATACTCTAAGAATTTTTTCTTATTTCTTTTCTTTTTTACCTCAAAAGCTACATACGTACTTTTATTATTTATAGAAAACCACTTCTGACTGTGAAAATAGTACGAATTCCTGTGATGGTAGGTTTTATAAACTGAAGAACTATAGAAATATATGTCCAAAGAAGAATCTTCATAAAATATACTCAGTAAATAAATATCATATAATACCCATTCAAACATAATATTCAGGTCTGGGTAGATATTTGTTAATATATTTTATATATAACCTAAAAAATTTTACATATTTTTCACAATTATTTAATGAGTATTTTTCATTGGGTAGATTCTTTTCTTAGTTTCCTGAGTTCAGTATAATCTAGAATTATTTAAGAGAACCAAATGCTCAGCAACAGGCAGAGGCTGTAATTAAGTGTAATCCCTTGGGCCATCATAGGCTAGATTGTAAAAAGAAGTTTAAGAGGAAAGGTCTAAGAAAATGCTTTCATGTCAACTAGTCTTTGAATTAAAGAGCTTACAGAAATGCATGCATGTGCTCAGGTTAAAAACAAGTCTAGGTGTTTTCAGGTCATGGAGATCAATGTAAACGTTGAATAATACAGACCCACTACCAACAATTGCTCGAAGCCCTAAAGCACCAATACAGACGCAATGCTAACAAAGCTCAAAGCATGGCTTCTATTTCATTGTGTTTTTTTTTTTTCTTTTCATTTCACTTTTACCTGGCCAAGGAGATGTCCTTAAACCTTAAGGTTGTGCCTGTTTTGATTTTTATTTTTATAATAGCTTTATGGGGGTATAATTCATATACCATACAATTGATCTATTTTAAGTGTGTAATTCAGTGGTTTTTAGCATATTCAGAGTTGTGTGACCATCACAATTTTAGAACATTTTTATCATCCAGAAAAGAAGCCCCCTCCATAATTAGCAATCACTGTGCATTTCTCTTCAACCCCCACCCCTCAGCCCTAAGCAACCAATAACCCACTTGATGTCTCTATAGATTTGCCTATTCTGTGGATTTCATACAAGTCACATCATACAATATGTGGTCTTTTATGACCGGCTTCTTTCACTTATTATAATGTTTTCAAGGTTCGTCCATATTGTGGCATGTATCAGTACTTCATTCATCATTATTGCTGAATAATTTTCCATTGCGTGGCTATACCACATTATATGTATCTATTAATCAGTTAATGGACATTTGAGTGGTTTCTACCATTTGAGTATTATGAATAATGATGCTATGAACACTTGTGTGCAAGTTTTAATGTAAACATATGTTTTAAGTTCTCCTGGGCATATACTTAGGAGTGGAATGGCTGGTCACATAATAACTATGTGCAATCTTTGAGAAACTGCTGGACTGACTTCCTACACTATTTGATATTCCTACCAGCAATGTGTGAGCATTCCCGTTTCTTCACACTTGTCATTGTCTTTTAGATTATAGCCACCCTAGTGAGTGAGAAGTGGTATCCCATTGTGGTTTTGATCTTTATTTCACTAATGACTAGATAATTGATTTTAAGGTTTTATATCTGATCCCTAAAAAGTAGGAAAAATTAAATACTTTTATTATTTTATAAAGCCCACAAACTTTATAGGCAGATTTGGGTTAGCAATATGAACCAGAAAAAAAGAGATGAACCCAAGGGAAAACATTATTCTATTTCATTGGACTCAAAGATCAAATTTCTTAATATAATGGCATATTTATTCTATATGTTTTTAATGTGTAAGAGAAATTGGCAGTAGTTACTCTTTTGACTGTACTCTTGATAAGAATAGAAGGACACTCTTAAAATACATACCTCTAAGATACAAAAACAAAAAGCAGGTAGACCAATTAGAAAGCTATAGCAGGAGTCTGGGCAAGAGAAGATGGTGGCTTGGATCAGGTGGTAGCAGGAAGGAGAGTTTTTATAAGCATTCAGCACATACTTTATGAATTGTACACACTATAAAAAGATGAACTGGAGGGAGGGAACTTGAAGAATGTGCAGAATGTCAACAGGCAGAGAGAGTGCGAGAAAAAGAAAAAAAAGCAGAGCAGTAAACTTTTCTTGGAAGAATAAAGGGCATATAGAAGGAAAGAGGAAGCAGCTGATTTATAATCAAGCAGTAGCTCTCAAAGTACAGTTCCCTCAGCAGTAGCATCAACAACATCTGGGAACTTCCTGGAAATCCAAGTTCTCAAGCCTCATCCAGATCTACAGAATCAGAAACTCGGTGGGGATTAGAAAGGAGGAGAAATCTGTGCAGAAGCCCTCAGATGATTCTGATACATGCCAATTTTGGGAACTGCCTTTTAGCATGTAGACTGGGAACATTAATAGGTAGGGCTCCAAAGGTAAGTGGGTACCAGTGGGAATGAGGCTCTCTAGTAAATTTGGTAGCTCACAGAAAAGTCATGAGAGTTTCATGAGCAGGAAGGTGCTTGATTAAAGTGGCAATTCAGGAGTTTTAAATTGACAGCAGTGAAAGGAGAAACTGCCTAGATGGAATTGGAGGCTAGAATGAAAGGAGAGACTATCACAATGATCTAGCTGAGATAATGTCAGATGCATCTGAGAGCCATTATTGAGAGACATGGCAAATCATTTGATTCCAGGAAGGAATAAGAAAGAGGAGTTAAATATGTCTTTAATTTTTCTTTCTCAGATTTCATGGAGAGTAGAGATTCCATTAACAATGTGGAGAAGAGAGAAGTAGACTGATTGTAGAGCAAGAAAAACAAACCATTGTCCGGGAGTATAAGTCTGGGTTTCACTTGAGTAGGGCCACCTTCCTATTATGTTATTTTTTGCCTATCAAATGGTAAGCTTCACATGAAAGCAGAGATAGTCACAATCTTGTTTAAGCCAGTCCACGATGTCTAACACATAGAAGGATCCAATTTCTTAAACTGAGTGAGTGAATGAATGGATGGAATAATCAGTTATTTTCCCAGGCATTCAGGTGTATGTATCTGCTGGGAAGCTTGGAAAGCTGATTAAGCAGTTGGACAGTGGTTGGAACTGGGGTATCAACCGGGAAGTCACCCACTTGGTGACTTGCTGAAGGAGGCGATGAGATCTTTGAGTAATGAAGTATAGTTGAGGGGGAAAAAAGCATGTTTAAGAAGTGAAGAGGTATGCTTTCATAGGGAGAGAGAAGGAGGAGATAATCTGGTGAAGGAAATAGAAGAGGACTGGGCAGAAAGAGAAGATGAAAACTAGAATGAAGCTGTGCTAAGGGATGAACAAGACTTTCAAAATGGGAATTGCTCTCAGGCTGGAGATGATTTAATTAGGATGAGAAATGAAGACAGGCTCCTGAGTTTTGATAATTAGGTATCTCTAGTGATCTTTGGTGACAAGGTTTCAGAAGAAAATGACGTTGCAGGGGATTAAAGAGGACAAACGTAGTAAAACGAGGAAGGGAATTAATAAGTGATAGGACTAGAAGATGTATCATAGGAGCCTGATGAAAGACGGATTTTTAAAGATAAATGAATCCTGAACCTATTTGCTGGCAGAAAGGAAGAAGCACTCAGTACAGAAGGAAAATTTATTTAAAGATTCTATTGGCAGCAGTCCTTTGTTGAGAGTATGTCTGACTGGGATAGGTAACTTCAATTTGGAAACAGTTTGAAACTTCCAACTAAAATGTGACATTTGGAAATAGTTTTTCACAGTCAAAGGCGTTTAAAGTTACCAGTGTCAAGCCAGATCTACCAAAAACTGAATCTACATTTTAGAATAAGTATAAAGTATTTTATGAACATTAAAAATTTCTTGATCAGATGAGTACACCAGGGATAAACACATTTGATTATTTTATGAACTTACTATCTACACCTAAAATTTCTGCCCAATATTGTCTTCAATTTTTCTTGGATGAATTTGTGATATCTTTGAACTTACCACTTTATCAAGTAAGCAAAACCATACAATATTACAAATAAGACAAAGGCAGTTAACCTGATCATCTCCCTTTACTTTGATTCCCCCAATATCTAGTACAATGAATGAATGCATGATGAATTAATGAAATTTTGTAAAATAACCATCATTGATGTCAAGAATTTATAGGTAGAGTTTACAGTGTAAATATCTAACTATATTTCTGATTTGAGCACAAACCATGAGATAAAGAATAAAAATTTTATTTTCTCCAATTTTAATTAAAATAAAAATTTTAAAGTAAGCATTTTACAAGTTCTTATAAATGGAAAGTAATTAAATTGTAAGAATGCCTTGGCAAGTCTTAAAGAGGAAGGAATGGATGGAGCTTGAAGACATTATGCTAATGAAACAAGCAACACAGAATTGGACAAATGCTGTGTGATTCCACTTATATTAGAGACCTAGTCAAATTCATAGAGACAAAAAGTAGAATGGTGGTAGCCAGGGACTGGGAGGAGGGAAAATGGGGAGTTTTTAAAAGGATATAAAGTTTAGCTTTGCAAGATAAAAAATTCTGTAGATCAGTTGTGCAACAATCTAAATATACTTAACACTACTGAACAGTACAATTACAAATGATTAAGATGGTAAATTTTGTTCTATGTCTTTTTTTTACTACAATTAAAGATAATAAAAATTGAGTCTGTGAATGTTTTAGTAGATCAACCAAGTTTATCAGTAATATCATAACTACTGTCAACTATATTGTTGCTAGAAAGTTACAGAATTCTTACTCTATTCTACGACAAGCTGCTTTACAAATCTGGCTGCAACCTTCAGCTCTGAGCCCCTTCTACAGCAAGAGTAAACAAAGTCTTCCCTTTCCATCTGGAGCCATTGGGCTAATTATCTCTAATTGCTTGTACTACTGCAAATTTCGTGCATAAAATATGATTCATTTCTCATTTTTTCTCTTATAAATTTATAATGTTGTTACAATGAGTTTTCATGATTTTAAAAAGAATTCCTATTTTATAGATTTTTGTAGTTAAGGAAGGAATTTGTTCTGCCTCTTTTAAGAATACTTTCGTATCACACTGCCTCCTTTTAAAAGAAGTATGTAATTTCTTATTTCTAAAGTTAAATGAGCTCAGTTCAGAAAAGAAGAAAGTATTATGCATAATGCACCTAATACCGCTTTTTGTTTATCCTTACTGTTCTTTTATTGATGCATAGATTTTTTAAAAACTCTGTATTCTAGAGCTAACCTGCTTTTTTTCTAGTAAAAATTATTACGCATCCTTATACATAACATTGCATTGAAAATGCTGTTTGCTAAATCACAGCACCCAGCCTTGAAATTTCCTTAGTATATATTCCCATAAGTGAAATTATTGTGCTAAATAATTTGAATGTTTTCAGAGTTTAACCATAAGTTGGCAAATTATCTTGCTCTTTAGAACCTTATTATGAAAGTGCTTATCTTATAGTTTTGCTAAGACCGTGTACAAGTGCTATTTTCAATATTGTATACATTGATGATCAGCTTATCCATATTGTATCATTGATTTAATGTGATTTACTTGATTACTAGAGAAAAGGGATAAATTTTAAAAATATAATTTTATGGGTCATTTTATTTCTTCTTTTTATTATCTATTAATTTTTCTTTACTTATATTTCAAATGCCTTTCTTATTAAGATGTGAAGAGTTCTTTATATGCTAAAGTTAATCTTTCACCATACATATTTTTGATGTTTTTCTTACTTGTTACTTGCCTTTGAATTTTATTTATGATGCTTGAAGGGAACTACAGTAGCTTTAATATTTATAGCATTAAATCTATCAGGGTTTCCTTTTCTAGGGAAGTCCTTTAAAACAGTTTACACTGACCTTGTTTCAGACTTTGTCAGTGTTGGGAAAAGATGCATTTTCAGCATAGGACAGAAGTTTTGCCTTAGATCGGGAAATTAGACAGGTCTAAGTTTAATACAGAGATTGACTTTTCATGTGTTTTCGGGTAAGTTATTCAATCTCCTTTACTAAAGTTGCCTTTTGTATAATATGGGGTTGCTGTGAATATCAAGTGAAATGACAGCTCGGTGGATGCCTTATAGTAAACATTCAGCAGCTTGAAGGTGATGATAACGATGAGATGAAGATGATGATATTAATGGTGATGGTGATATCTTCTGATTCTTAGCTTCACAACTCACTCAGCTCTCTCAGACTGAATCAACATACATATCTTCATCAGGGATTTAGCCTTGCTCCACTCCTCAATTTTGTTTTAAAGCTAAGAACATCTATTCCAGGTTATTCCACAACCCAGTTTCTAGAACTGGCTGATGAATATAGTATATATGACTTCTCATTAATGACAAGTGTTTTGGGTTTAAAGTATTTGCTACAAATTCCTAAGGAAAAACAAAAACGGCTGCCAAAAGGCGTGGAGATATTGCAAAAACCTTGCCAAAAGGCATGGGGATGTTGCAAAATTTAACAAACATAACTCTCTCCATCATGGTTATGGGTGAGAAACCACAGCTCCCTCCTGCTTTCATCTATTCTGACAGTGGAACTGATTAAACTATCCTTCTCTAAACCTCATTTTTCCTTGGCTCATAAGACTTCCTTTCTCCTTTTCAAAAAAGGCTTCTCTCCCCAGAATATAAGACTGACCCACAGGTGAGGCAAAACCATGCCAGATGATTTGCATTTCAGATAATTTGACACAGGCAGTCATCAGTGAGCCTTCAGTCCCCTTAAGGGACGTTTTCTTTGGGCATAATCATTTAAGTGAAGTTTGTTATATATCTCTCAAACTCCTGGGCTTAAGCAATCCTCCCACCTCAGCCTCCTGAATAGCTGGGACTACAGGTGTGCACCACCACGCCTGGCTATTTTCTTTTTTTTAATTTTCACTATGTTGCCCAAATAGATCTTGAACCCCTGGCCTCAAGCTATTCTCCCACCTTGGCCTCCCACAGCACTGGGATGATAGGCGTGAGCCATCATGCCCAACCTGTTGTATATCTCTTGAAGTGAATCCTTCTTACATTGTGGTAAGTGGATCCAGTGTCCTGAGGACAAGGTCTCTGCCTCTAAGTTTCTCCCTTTAAGAGGAGCCACTTACAGATGTAAGAGGACCTCACGTCTGTGTTGTACCTTTTTGCATTTCAGAGCACTCTTGAACATGATAACTGACTTATTCTTCACAGAAAACCCAGTAGGTTCACTTTATAAATGATAAAATGAGGGTTCAGAAGACTGGCTTGGCTAAGGTACTACTTTCATCAGTGGAGTTAACTTGCAGAATTCATTACAACTGTGTAACCTCTATTGCCATTCAGGATAGCCAAAAAAAAAAAAAAAAAAAAGACAAAAACTTGTGCATCCTGTCTTCTTTGTAACCTTCCTCGTTGTACTATATTCCAGGGAACTAAAACTCTGGTCAGACAGACACATGCTCAAATCCAGACACACACCTTTACTTACTGGGTGATTCTGAGCAAGTACTCTCCTTACTCCAGCCTCAGTTGAATAATCTCTAAAATAGGGTAGTAATTATAACCAAACCTACTTCATAGGATGGTTGTGTGGATTAAATGAGATAGGGCACATGAAGAGATCAATATATCAGCTATTATAACTGGAACCACAGGTATGGCAGCAAATGGATTATTTCACAGTCTTCAGTCTGCCCAAAGCAATGTTTGAAGCATAAGACCCACTGTGCCACTGTGATAGGAAAATTCCTGCACCATTTGATGTCTGAATCTCATTTCAAGGCATTTTTTCCCCTGAATTCTATGAATTTTTTTTCCTGAGTCTGAATTCCGAATTCTAGACTCCCAAGAGAAACCGCCAAGGCAGGGGATATTTTACTTCCTATTTCTTACCCATAACCCCCCAAAATATACAAGATAATCTTTAGCCATATATAGTTCCCTGCAAACATACCTTGGAAGCATTTTAATCTACATTGGCTTTTTGAGCTTTATAGCACCAAACCTGAATTTACACAGAGCCTCATATGTAAAAGCTGTCAGACAATCTCAAGCGGTGGGTTGCTGATGATTTCCTTCTATCCTTCTCTGGTGATGTTCTTCTGTTAATACTTATTTTAGAACTGTCAATAGGTATGCCAAGACACCCTGCGGAGGAAGCCTCTGTGGTTACACTTTTGGTATCATGAATGAATTATTTATATATGTCATTGCTGTTCATAAAAAAGTAAAAGCATTGGCTCAGAACATTCTTACAAGTGTAGTTTTAACATGCATAGTACAGGCCCTCCTTATATACACCTCAATGCTTTACAGCCTCTGATGACTCAAAATTAAGGAACATATTTTGAGCAGCTGAAATGCCTTGGAGAGGAGTGAGAGTTCTGTGTTATATAAATCTGTGCGTATATTGAGATATGCTTTGGAAAACTTTTCACTAACTCTTTAGTGAAATAAAAGTATAAAAACATGTTATACCTCAATATACTTCTTTACTAATTAGACCTCTTGGAAGTCCTTAGGTGCTTTTTCCAAAGGCTACCTGTGTGCCAGTGTGACCACTCTGAATATGTTCAAATACTCAACAGGCCCAGAATATGTTTCTAATAGAAGTACTTCCACAGACGAAAGAGCTTAGCTGAAATCTCATGCAGTTCTTCCAAGGGTTTATGTCTCAGTTTCAAATGCGCAACTAACAAGCCAAATCAAGCATAGTCAAAAAGAAGAGGTAACTGAAGAGAAAGTTAATGGCCCTTCTGGTCATTACTTGACTACAAATTTAGTTCCCAATAGACTACTAGGTTCTGGAACATCTGTCACACTTAGCAAGAAAGTAAAATTTCTAAGGTGTCTTTCGTCACATAAAGTTGAGGAACTGAACTAAAGAAAGGCATGGAAATTGCTGCTCAATGTAGAGTTTTCTCCAAGAAGCATCAGAAAGAAATCACAATTCCAAGGTAGCAATTTCTATTGGGACAGAAGAGTCATGGAACCTGAATTTCATGCCTAAGGTAAGATGTCACCCTGGTATGGCCAGCAACCTCTCTGGACTTCCATTTTCCAGCTGAAAACTGAGAATATTGGACATCCCACAGTTTGAAAGAATTTTGCCTACCAAAGAAAATGACTTTACTAAATAACAATAATATTAATGACTTTTTTCATTACTGACCATGTTATTATGTGCTAGATACCTTCTAAGTCTTTCACATAGTTTTCTCATTTAGTCCTCAAAACAATCTGAGAATAGGATTTATTAAAATTCAATTTTACAAATGAAGAAACTGAGGCTTCAGGAAGCAATATAGTAAGAGGCATAGCCATAATGCAAACTCACTTATCTAAAGTGAAAGTCAGTTCCCCTTAACCACTCTGTGAATCATCGCTAGTATCTAATGATTTTCAATATTTTAAAACAAGGACATATGTAATAACCAACTTTGGCACACAGTGTTGATAAAATTCTAGGTAAAAACAAAATAAAGTTTTGGTCAATCTACAAAGTAGATTTTTATTTTGTAATATAAGATTTAGTTGGCTATATTCTGAAATATTAAAAATAGATGGCCCCCCCTTTACTCCTAGCTGCTCCTTTATTATTGCCTTTCCAAATCCTTAACATGTTAAAGAGTCCAATTGGAGAGCAGATTATTTAAGGTAGATGTTAAGAGTTTTTCCAACTCTTAAAAAAAAGAACAAAAAACACATTATACTTCAATACAAAATGTTTTAAATGTTGCTGCTTATTAAATCTGGATATTGATATAGCTTTATCTATTACTGATAAGAAGGTACATAGGAGTTCTCAAATTTCAGTGTGTCCCCAAATTTCCTTGGGATTTCCAGTTTCCCTTTTAAAAGATTTGGATGCTTAATTTAGGAATCTATGTTTTTAGGACCTAGAAACCAACATTCTTAACCCACCCACAGAGGGCCTACACTAATCTGGCCTCCACATACTTCTTGAGTTCACCTCTTGTCACTCTCCTCAAGTTTACTCAACTTTGACATCTTTGGCTTCTTTCATTGCCCCAACAGGCCTGACTTAGTCTGTTCCTAGGGCCTGGGCACTCACTGCTCTGACCTCTATACAAGGCTGGCTCCTTATCATACAGGACTTACTACAATGTCATCTCTTTCCAGGGGCCTTCTCTGACCCCTCCTCCAGTTCCCTTACTCCAGACCTCTTTGCACTATCTCCCTCAGGTTTGGTCCTGTAATTCATAGGGCTGGGGAAAGAGTTCAAATGGAGGACCCTTGCTTCTCTACTCAATACTGGTTCTGCCTCTTTCCAACTGATAGACCCTCAAGCATGTGCAAATGGACAATTCACCCAACCCGCATGTATCTAAGACCTCAATTTCAAACAACAACTGCTCCTTGGATATCCCTCAAATCTAGGGGGTTCCTACATACCTACACTGTCCCACAGGGTGAGAAAAAGGCCCTGGTTTGTTTTCTAAGTGGCTAGGGATATTTGGACATGGAATTTTGGGGCTCTGTGTCCCTGGAGCATTAGCTCTTGGTGACACATTCTCTTGGCCCACAGAGTCCTTAATCTGGGAAAGAGGTGTGAGCAGAGGATGGTAAGAGCAAGGTCTTCTGAAGAACAGAGGAAGGAAGAAAGTTAGGGAGGCTATGATATGATGACCAATCTAATCTGTCACTTCTATAATCAGAAACATCTGACTTCTTTACTTATATGTTTTCAAGCCATACTTCATAAAACATAAATTTCATTAAAGCAGATCTTGTCTATCTTGTCGGCTGCTGCATCCTTAACATGTACAGCAATGCCTGGCACAGATAATTTGCTAAGTTAAAATCTGTTGAATGGATGGATGAATGAATGAATGAATCAGAACATCTTATGCAAAGCTTGAAATGTGCTGGGAGCCCTTCTTGGTGCTTTGCATATGAGATCCCCTTCACTTCTTACAACCATCCTACAAGGAAGGTAGGAAGTTTTCCACTTTACAGTGGTGCAGAAAGGTTAAGCAATTGGCCAATGCTTAAAGAAGAGGCTAAAAGGCATCTTCTTTTTTATGATGAAACACTGAATGAGCGAGCATATGAATGTATAAATAACTATACAAGGGAGTAAATGAATGAATGAATGAATGGTCAAGGCAGTATAGTGGAATGAAAAATAAAATCTCTCCTTTATTTAGGTTTAAGAAAATAAGGCAAAATGTACAATTCAAATGCAGTCCAAAAGTGTGTCATGTGGAAATGTTAATGTGGAAGAACTCACAAACAAACAGCTTTTTTTTTATCAGCAGAATAAACTTTTTAGAAAATTTCCGAGGAAGTTTGGAAATTGACTGCATTGCAAGATAGCAGAAGAATGTGCAGCATTTTGCTATCACATACAGTGAGGTACAAATAAGGGCCATTCAGATGGGCTCCAAACAAGCATCTCTCCAGCTGTGAAAAGAAGGCACTGCTTTGGGAGACTATGCAGGCTTTGGAAATTAAGTAGAGGAAAAATCTGAACACATGGGAGAAGATCCCTAGCAGCCATCTCCTCTGGCTTCCCCAGTCCACACAATACCTAGAATCAAGCTCCAGGAGATCAGTATGCTGACTGATGACTTTTAAATAAAAATAAAATCAAACACCTGTGCATCAGGCAACATGAACTGCTGGAGTTTCCACACGGATCCAGCTACAGGTCCAGCTTGCTCATAAAGATGGGTTCATTTCTCAAGTGAAATACAGAGGAGACTTATTAGAGTAGCAGCGACATGATAAATGAATATTCTGCCAGCTTTTTTTTCCTCCTTTTATATAAGTTGAATGCTGTCTCTAGTCTCTTCAAGTAGAATTCTGATTTAAAAGAAAGAAGAAAAGAGGAGAGAAGAAGATGGGAAGAAAAAAAAAGAAGGGTTGTTATCTCTGGCTGGAAACAAGAAATCTCTAGACATGCACTTCCTAGAGCCCACTAATGTCTTTACCTCTGACTTGACTAATTTTCATTGGAATTTTAGTTTGGTTGCTTCCCTGTGATCTCATTAGGACATCATGATTTATGTGCCTCCATTACAAGAGCACCAGTTGTTAGTCTTATTCTTACCCAGCCTCACCTCACCTCCCAAAAAACAGTTAAAAAATTTTAAAATAACTTCATGTAAAGTTTATACACACACACACACACACACACACACACACACACACACACAATACACATACACATTATGTATATATATATGTATGTATTTGGTTGCTTTTTATTTGTAATTATTGTTTTTATTTTTCTATGTCATAACTCCATGCAGCCATTTGAGATAATTAAGATAATTCAGTGGCAAACTATGTGAAGGTGGTCAATGTTCAATACTCTTGTTTGCAGTCTGTTAGCATTCTAATCTCCAGAATTATTTTATTACTACTACTATGACTACCACTGCAATCATCATCATCCTTATAGTTATTATTAATCACAATGATTATTAATGATGATGATAACAATCCTTACTTCTTTTTTGATTTCATCTTCCTCTCCTTGCACATTTATTTTCGTGGTTGCCTGTTTCTGTTGCAGTAGTTTTTGTTCTTCAGAGTGTTTGCTTAACTGCCATTCCATTTTAATAGCGAGTTTTCTCTTATTACATTATGTGATGGAGCACTGATATACAGTTTTTTCATGAAATAGGCAATGAACAAATATCATATGACCCCCAACCTCAACTCTCCATCTCCTTCCAACTCACTTCAGTTTCATTCTCCAGAAAAGTAGAAACCTTGAAGTGTTTCATATGTTTCATTCAAATTTTATATACACGCACACACATATAAAATACACTGTGTATTTTATATACACAGAGGGGCATATATTATGCATCATATTCTGAAAATATCTTGTTTCATCGAACCCTACAATGTATGTCTTTCCATGTCATGAGTACTTACTTCATTCTTTTTACCAATTTTTCTTTTCTGATGTAAGGTAGCATCAACTTATAGTCAACAATTTTAAAATCAGATTTGTGTTCTTGGATTTTGAAACTACAAATGAACACATACTCATTTTAGAAGTAAAAATTATATAGAAATATATTGACTGCCCCTCCTCCAATTTTATCCCTTTGTAATACCCATGTTATTCATAGGTTAATGGGTTAGCAAGGAATGAGAATGCCCATTTTTATAAAGACTTATCATCACTGAAGGTTATCAATCTTTGATTTTTCTAACTGGATGAGTGAAAAGATGTTCTCATTTTTCCCTAAAGTCATCTTTAATTAGTCATTTACATTTCCTATTCCATAATTTTTCTTTTGATTACTTTTGTCTACTTAATGTTGAATTGCTTTTTTTCAATTTATATGTGCATGTTTTACATGAGCAATATTATTCCTTTTTTGCATTTAGATAGTTACTCACTGTCCATTGTTTGTCTTTTAAGTTATGTTGGGTATCTTTGTCATGCTGAAATTCTTAATTTTCTGTATATACAGAGAAAATATCTGAAATTTTAATTTAAATGTTATATAAAGTAACATTTTAATGTCATATAAAATTCAGGCACCAATTGTATGTTTCCTTAACTTCATCTCAATGTATTCTTTATTTGTTCCTTTTCAGATTCTTGGGAAGTGAAGCTCCTCCTATTTGCAAAGAAAAACTCCTTCCCTTGAAATTCAGACACACAACATCCCTACCTTGCATCCTTTTGAACCTATAGTTGCTTGACATAAAGTTTTTTTTTAATGTCCATGTTGTAGAAATATTTTTGTGATTCTATACTTAAATTCTACTTACATTCATTGTAACCAGAAACAACTCTAATTATACATTTTGGAAAGTATTGAGATGGTGAGCTATTCTAAGAACATTTACATGACTGTTCTATGGAAACTTTTAAAGCAAATATGCTCTCCTTTTACATCATACAGAATTATGTACCTATCTATCTATATATACATAACTATGTTTATTTATATCAGATACCTATAGAATCTATTTCTGTCATTGTTACATGTATCTTTCTTTACTTCTCCTGTTGTAGACTTAGGTAAGTGAATAAAATTGTCTACTTATTTCTCCTATTGTTTTGCTTTATAAATGTTGACTGCATGCTACTTGGTACATAGACCTTTATAAATGTAAAATATTTATTGTGAATTTTACCTCTTCATGTCTTTTATGAATGCCGACTTCTTCAAACATAAGTTTACCTACTTTTGTAGGGTGTGTGTGTGTGTGTGTGTGTGTGTTGGTATTGAACATTATTTCTGTTTAGCCATTTGACTAAAATCAAAACAAATGAGATATTATGGTTATAGTAAGTGTGTACGTGTGTGTGTATGTGTGTGCATGTGCATGCATGTGTGACCATCTCCTGATCATTCAAATTTGCACTTTAATTGTACTATATTGTTATTTGATTTTACAAAACTTTAGTAAAAATAATATGACATTTAACTTGCCTCATCTTTTTTATTTCTAAAGAATTCTAAATACTTAACACTGTATTAAAATATTCATGCAAATGTAATTTGTAACATAATGTCAATTAATAAATTAATAGCAATCATGAGCTTATAAAAAGGTAAATTTGTCACTGGTGGTTCATAAGTCATTATATTCATGTCTTATGGACTCACCCAAGGGCAGGGTTGACTTTCTTGGTGGGTAAATTGGATGACGTCTGCATGTATTCTACTGCATACCCTTTCTAAAAAAAAGAAGTCTAGCCTAATTGGAGTATTCTTTCATTCTCTAATAGATAGATCATATGAACTGGTATAAAATCTAATGTATTGCATAAGTAAGCATAGTCAGTTTAAAATGAACTATACAAAATTAAAAATTTTAAACATCTTTATATTTTATCACATGGGCTTCTACTTTTTTCAAGTTTTGTTACTACTTTGGTTTGATTTTGACGTCTTCTTTCATATCAAATCTAAGATAAATGTTTTTTGACCTATTCAAATACTTGGATTTATGTTGACTTTTAAACTTTGAACTGAAATTTAGATACATCATTAGTGATTGCTCCTATTTTCACTGCCATTTTTCTTTCTGAATTATATTTGGCATTTATCATTCTAATTTTGATCTTTCTTTAGATCCATATGGACAGTTCTTATAAAAGTTTCATTATAGAATCTACCTTATTACAATAATTTGTCTTTGAATTCTTACTCTCAATAGATTATGAAGTTCTTCTTTGTAATTTAGTTTTGATTTTTTTGTGTTTCACATTCCCTTTCATTTGGTTTTATTTTCATAGCAAATATATTAAAATCTCTGTAAAATGTGCACACTGAAATCCCTGTGTTTGTATCTTGCTAATTTTGGGACATATAGATATACTCAAGTCAATTAGACAACAATTTCAGGGAGAAAAACTGTCATTCCAGGTCACAGGTTTTATATTCCTTCTAAAGTCTAATTGGTATAAGAATGACCAGCCTGATGACAGGACTTCAGGGAATGATCTTAATTATTGCCTTCTTACTTTTTCTTAGCAATCCATTTTTGAGGTTCTTAGTTGCTGAGTCAGTTAGTTATTAAGGCTTTTAGATATAGCATTTAGTGGTATTTCCAAGGTTAATAAAACATGAAATATGAACAAGAAGGAAAAGAGTTCTTACTCAAGACTACTTTTGGAATGCCATGAGGTTCTAAACTTAGGAGTCTATCTCCTTCAAAAAGTTGAGTAGCTGATTATATGTTTGGCTATAGGTTTCTGCTGTCTCCCTAGGTGAATAATCAGCTACAGATTTACCTCTTTTTCATACATACTGCCAGCTACTTCATCTCAGCCCTTTAGCTTGGTGTCAGTAGAAAGCCTTCCCAATGTTTTCCTAAAAATTTTCCAACATGGAACACATTTCATTTCCATTTCTTTTGTTTAGGGAATACAAATTTTGGAGATACTTTAAAAGAGACAAGATAAAGTTTTAGAGCACAAAGAAGGAGAAACATAATTGCCTCTATTTTATAGGTTGAACAATTGGAGCCCAGAGGGGCCACTTCACTTGCTAATCAATGATACGACTGACATAGCACTTAGATCTTTAATTCTTATTGAATATTTGGCACTCAAATAGAAAACAAAAAATATCAGAACCCACTACCACTAAAGATAATATTTTTTAAAAAAATCTGTGAGTGATGATATCATTTGTAATCTCTCGGCAAATTGTATTTAGCTCAAGACATAGCTACTGGTCAGGTTTTACTTTTTTTTTTTTTTTTTGAGATGGAGTCACTCTGTCATCCAAGCTGGAGTGTGATAGCATGATCTCAGCTCACTGCAACCTCTGCCTCCCAGGTTCAAGTGATTCTCCTGCCTCAGCCTCCTGAATAGCTGGGATTACAGGCACACGCCACCATGCCTGGCTAATTTTTGTATTTTTAGTAGAGTTGGGGTTTCACCATGTTGGCCAGGCTGGTCTTGAACTTCTGACCTCGTGATCCGTCGACCTTGGCCTCCCAAAGTGCTGGGATTACAGGCATGAGCCACTGCACCTGGCCAGGTTTTACTTTCAGTTAGTAGCTTTTTATTATTCTTTATTACTGCCATATTAGAAAATTCCAAATCACAGTTAGTTCTGTTACAAATGATACCAACATTTTGTGCATCTGGTTGATAGTTCCAGATAATCATGTGAAATATAAACACAGAATGAAAGCAGTTCTCAATGAAGACTACTTTTGGAATGCCATGCAATTCAAAGTTGATGAGCCTATTTCCTCAAAAAGCTGCATAGCTGATTATTTACCTTCAGAGTTAGCAGAAGACAGATTCTTAATTCACCACTAAATTATACTTACATATTAAAATAATTCAGTTATGCTTTCCATTTGAATATCATTTAAAAATATTTTTAAAAATATACTATTAACTTATTTTCGTGATCTGTGAAGAAAATAACCTAAGTTGGGAAGAGTCAAACTCTTTGTAGTTGAGCTGTTTACACTACGGTTTTGTCCTCTTAATATATTTAAGTTTCTACATAAAGAAAAAGCAAGACAATAACAACAACAGCAACACATAACCCAGAGATGCTAGCTTTGGCCCTAAAGTAATAGGTTCAATGTATTCATAATATTGAATATATTTCTGACATATGCCACTAGAGCAAGTGACTTAAAATCATAGACAGATCCCATTCTTATTAGTACCACAAAAGCATATTTTTATATCATCTCTCATTTCAAAATTGCTTTCTGAACAACTTTCTCTTGAAAGCCATCATACTTCAGAGTAGAAGATGAGAATCTTATGTTCATTCTTCCAACCTCATATCAGCATTTGTGTAATTTTTTAAAAATTTGAAGTCAGTAAAATTACTTTTTATTCACCAAAAAAATTGGTAAATAAAGCATGAATTGACATGGCACAAATCCTTTTCTTTGTAAATCAAAACTCATCCTTGCTGCACATAGATGGTTGGACTCCAACAGGACAGATCTGAATGCATATTTTCTGGATGTTGCTCATAGATGACAAAATCTATGCTGGTCATAGATGACAAAAAAGAATTGTGAACCAATAGACACATCTCTTCTCCTATAGCCTGGATAAACAGAATAAAACTTGTCAAGCACTTCTCCCTCATTTATGTACTACATTTATGCCAAGAGCAACTAATTCATACCCTCTCCATCAGCAGCATCACCGAAGTCTAAAGTGAAATATCTACAAGCAGATGCACCAGAGTGTAATTGCTCTTCCACAATGTATGCCATTGATATTTTGGAACATCCATCAGTGTTATTTGATAAGGGAATTTTGCCAATAGCTCATTCTGCTTTCTTTGTGATCATACTATTTGTCATTAACATGGCAGCTTCTTTCATTAGCTTCTTGGCACTAGTGTGACTTGTACCTGTGTTTTGCCAAGATGAATGCAGCCTTGAAAGATGTCTCTGCAGTTCTGGTCTTTTTTCCAGCACTGACAACAAAAGTCATCAATTTTGCATCAGAAAGCATGATTTTGAGCTTATTCAGGAAAAACAGAGAGGTCACTCAGCTTTGAAGATAATGTGAACAGTTCTACGGCTTTGCTCCAACACTGGATAAAGTTTTATAACAAAGTTTTATACTGTTTCCTGGTGTTATTACATGCAATTTTAAAGATATTTATCTTTACACTTGCTATCTACATTTTAATTTTTTCAGTGTAGATAAAATTATTGCTTAAGATTCATCTTTTTTCTAGCACAATATCCATTCATATTATAGATTTGCTCTGTAGCACCAGTTACTGTTTATATTGGTAATGCTTTGTGAGTTGTAGTATTCATGTTCCAATTTCAGTATTACTTTTATATATCAATGAACCCTTTTTTTGACTTGAAAATATTTGTGGAATAAGAATATAACATATGCAATAGGAATAAAATGCAAATTTAACAGTTAGCCGCATGTTAGCTGAGATGAACTGATCATCAATCTTGGTGAAACATACAAAACCCTACAATATAATGGGAAGTCTGGGACTAATACAATAAGGCTTACATCCTGTATCTGTGAAATGTACATAAAAATAAATTTGTTTACCTCTCCCAAAAATCTCTGAACCATCTGCAATAGGAGTTACACAAAGACCACTAGATCAGACCCTAGTGGAGAACTCTACTTTGAGAAACATTGCTAAGCAACGATAGGTTCATTCCAAAGACCTGTTCTCACCCTAAGAGTCTTGCCATCTTTGAGGGAATATAAGATGAATATATGAGGGAATGAGCATATCAAATCTGCAAGGTGATTATAGGCTCTATTCTTTTGCTCTCTCTGATTCCAATCTTTTCATCTTTACCTGTGTTTCACCATTCTGACAAGAAGTTCTCTAAAGCATCATTTATTGCATATTCACTGGATGCTTCATTCTGAATGTATATAAAAGTATATGTTATTCATAGTAACCTTAAGTTTGTATTAAGCCCATTTTAGAGATAAGAAAACTGAGGTTTAGAATGTTTTAATAACTTGCCCCCATAATCACTTGCTAGTAAGTGTCAGGATTGAGCCCAAACCCAGGTTTTTTGAGTTCTAAAAGCTGTGTCATTGGCCTACATGCTTACTGCTTTGTGAGAATACAAATAAAAACTCATTTTCCTTTCTTGCTCCATAATCTTCAATGATTCACCATTGCCTACAAAAACAGGGCATTCAGATCCTTGGCCAATCTGGCCTTTATCTGCTTTTCTAACCCTATCTCCCACATGGACTGACCCCTTTGCCCAAAAGCACCACGTCCTTCCTTGCTCTCATGCGTAAGCCCAGGGACTTCTCTCTCACTAGGCCTACATTCCTGGTTTTGTCTACCTACCAAAATCCAACCCACTTTGCCTACCTCTGCACTCAGGTTTTTTAAAAACCTTGTACTTAACGCATCAATAAGTATTTACTGAGTGGTATACATCTGGGATATAAATTTGGGGACTATATGATAATTGAGATATAAATTGTATCCTTAAATAATATATAGTCCAATAGGAGAAATAAGACTTATAAAGTATATAATATCATAGATAAGAGAGAATGGTATTTTATAGAAAATGAAAGAAAGGAGTAATTCTATCCTGCTGAGGCATCCAAAAAGACTGTGTGGAGAAATTAGCCTTTGAGCTGGCTGTAGAATGGGTGGGGTTCTGGCAAGAGCAGGGAGAATACATAGGGAGTGAAGTAGTGGCCAAGAAAACATGCCAGCACATATAGGAAACAGGTAGCCTAAAGTGTAAAGTGGGAAATAAGATTGGGAAGGTAGAAATAATGGGAATGTGGTCCTTAATGCCAGGCTAAGGATTTCATATGTGAATTAAGTTAATGACAATTGACTTTAAAGAGGTAAATAACAAGAACAAAAACAGCCATAATTTAGCACCAACAGCAAGTACTTGTTAAGTCTTTAATGTGTGCCAGGCACTATGCAAGTTATTGCATTGATATTTTCCACTTCAATACTTACCTCAACCCTATGAGGTAGATGTTTTGTCCTTATTTTTTAGTAAAGAGAGATTAAGTATATTACTCCATATCAGTAAGACACAAAGTTGGGGTTTAAATTCAAGTGTGTTAGACACCATAAGTGGTATGGAAGGAAGGGAGGAAGGAAGGAAGGAAGGAAGAAGGGAGGGGAGAGAGGAAAGAAAGAAAAGAGGATAAAAGGAAAGAAAAGGAAATGAAGAAAAGAAAAGAATTAATTTGGAAGCAGAAGGGTATAGAAATTGTGCAGAGTCATTTGTGTAGTTTACTTAAAATGCAGATCCTCAAACTATACCCAAGAAAGGGTTTTAAGCAGGAAATGGCCTTATTTGATACACTTTCTTAAAAAAAGATCACTCTGGCAGCTGTGTGAAGGAGCCAATTTAGATGCAGGGAGACCTGTAAGATGGTGATATTCAAGAAATCCGTGACATGAGTTTGTACTAGAAAGGTGTCAGGGCCAATGGCAATAAGTAGGTGGATTCAACAGTTATTCTGATTAAAAGCAAAAGGGACACAGAAGAAAAAGCAGGTTAAGGGAGAAGATGACCTGAGTTTTGAGTGCCTATAAAATAGTTTCAGAGATGGGTTCATGTGAGGTTTAAAAAAATTTGGAGCATGGGATATAGACGGAGGCTAGAAATAATTCTCAGAAAATCATGCATATTTTGAGAGGTAGGGTTAACTATCACTTTTGATGAGAGTTTTCAAAGCAGATGATTGTGAAAAGAGAAGAAAAAATATCTAGAGGCAGATGCTGGTGAAGTACTTGTTATCCTTGTAACTAACATTAATGCACACTTGCTATGTTACTACGTTACAGACACAATGCCAAGCATGTTTTAATGTTAGAAAATATTTCAAACGTCCAGAAACTACAGAAAATACACCACCAATCCAACGTGAATTTAGCAAATATTCATGTTTTGCCATGGCTATTTCAAATTACTTTAAATAAGAGAGTTCAGAGTAAGCATTTTACATGCATTGTTTCATATGTTCCTCTAGACCATTCAATGTGGTAGGTGTATGTGTTATCTCCTATAAACAGTTTGACCTCCAGGGGCATTCTGCTTCCTGCTCTGGGTCCCAAAATATCCACCTGTATGGACCACACTGAGGTTTCTCTTGTCTTCTATCCCCTAGCTGAGTTCCAGCATCTGTAGGAAATTGGAAGCAGAAAGGAAAGCTAAGTCAGAGTCTGTTTCTCTCACTCTGAGATCAATATGGCATCCACAGCCATCTGCCATGTACTCACGATGGTGTCCACAGACATATATCATGTATTCACAATGGTAGTCATCAGCCCCATGTCACATACCCATGATGGTATTCATAGCTACTTCACTGCTTCTCTCAAAATAGCTCCTGTTCTTTCTCTTTCTTGGGTTCCATTCACGTCTCTCTACCTTGTCGTTTAGAACCTAAAGATAATGACAGCTCTGCTGCTACTTACCCTGAGTTCTGGTACAACTCCTCATGCTTCCTCTACACCCTATTCACACCTTTGTAATGATCTCCTTTGCAAATAAGCCTCCTCAAATTAACCTAATTTAGATATACCATATGTTTCTTGTTGAAACTCTGATTAATACAATCCTGTTTTACAGTTAAGGAAACTGAGGCTCACAGAACAGGAAGTAGCAGAATTCACACACAATCCCAATTCATCAGATTCCAGATCCCAAGATCTTATCCACTCTGTAACATTGCCTCCTTGTGTTATGGAAGGAAGGTTAATATCAGGATGTAGAGCGAGCCAGACTGGCCACTGTAGATTGGAACTTTTCAGTTTCATGAACAAGGCAAGCTTATGCTCATTCCTGGGTCTTGGTTTTACTCTTCAATTTGCCTGAAATTGCAAACATGATACTACATTTTCAGAGCAGCTTAAGTTCCTAATTGATGGCACTTACCCATTGCTCCCCAGCCCATTTATCACATCAATGTGTTTCATATTCTTTATAGCACTTATAGTCCCTGGAATTATCCTCTTTACTTATTTGTTCATTTTGTTGTTGTTGTTGTTGTGTCTTCTTGCCTCTCATCCTCCGACAGCTGTAAGGTCTGAGAGGGCAGGTTCACCGGGATCCATTTATACTTACATTCCCAGGAACTAGGATGCTGTCTGATACACATGAGAATGTGCTCAACAGTAATCAATGAATGCATGAATGAACCATAAGGAAGGAATGAACAAATGAATACAATTATATAACTCTAACTCTAAGGTAAACTCAGATAACAAATGGCTAAGAAACAAGGGGCAGCCAGCTATGAAAGAGAGAAGACACAGATTTTTCTTTCTAGATGGTCAACATTGAAGAGTGGAAAAAAAAGTATGAATTCTTTCTATCCTACCTGAATATATGGCTTAAAGAAAAAAAAAATTCATGCTCCTAAAATTATTTTATTTTGAAGAACCATCTTACTGTGATTATATGCTGTTTTAACACTTGTAATTATAGAGCCAAAACAAATGGCTTAAAGTAAGAATCAAAAGAAACTGGATTTAATTCTACTGGCTTCCAAATTGTATTGCTGTATCTCCCAGTTGGGAAGATATTTCCTCTCATTTTTCTTATTGTGAACTGGCAGAGTGTTGCACTTCTGTTGCCACTTCAAGAGAACACAGAGACACAAATTAAATGGTTATGTTGGAATGAGTGTCCTTGTAAATCTTTGTCCTTTGAAATTCAAAGATCAGTGTTACTTTCTATATGCAAATGTAGTTGTTAAATGCATTGCACATGACTAGTCCTGGCAGAGGAAAAAAACTACAAATTTATCATAGTGATGGGGCAGGGACATGGTGGGTTATTATGCACACAGTGTGACAACTAATGACAGTCTTTTTAATTCTCTCCTTTCAGAGGCCTCTTCTACATACACAGACACATAAAGCCAAAATTTACTTTACCCATGTGTAAAAATCAAATTCAATATCTTTTTTGGACATTGTAATGGGTTGCAATCCTTCATTCTGCTGAAGATTAAGCTGAACTTCTGCCCTTTAATAAAAACTTTAATAAAAACCCTCCTGGAAAATTTCATGTGGTCAAGTCTTATTTTCAGTTTTGATTTGGATGCTTTATATTGAAACTAGACAATTTGAAAAGAACAGGAGCCACTGTTATTGTAGTATCTGAAATCTGATAAAATTCTTTTCTTTAAGGATCTTAAATGCTTTCATATACAGTCTTTTATTCTTCAAAATATCAGTGAAATAGGTAGATGTTGATTTCTATATTACATTCTTCCATGCTCAAAAAATGTTTAGATTGCTCACACAAAAAAGTATTAATTTGTCACACCACACAAAAAGAGAGATGGCAGCATCGTGGACTACTGAAGTTTGAGCATAGAAATTAGATAATTCCTCATCCTGAGTTGCATAGTGAAGATGTGAAAAGTTATTTTAAACTATTGAAATTCAGGGGCTATTTGCTACTGCAGCATGGTCTTACCTATCCTGACCATACAGTATAAATATAGTTACCTACATTTAAAAATCCCTCTATATCACCTAACAAAATTATAACTTTAATAAAAATTCCAGATCTAAATTCTATTTCTGATATCTACCCACTGTATTGAGTAAAACATAGAACCTTTCTGAGTCTCAATATCCACTTCTATATAATGAAGCGAGTAATACATCTCTCATATAATTGTTTTAAGAATTAATAGAAAACTTTGCCTGGTGCTTGCAATTTATTAAGAATGTATTAAATGGAAGCTATAAATATAGAATCCACAGTTTCAACTGTAATGAGATATTGACCGTCACTAAAATAGATCTGATCAGCAAGTCATGCTCTCTGCTGTCTTCCCCAATTTTGCTTCCTTCTAAAACTCTAAAGTCTTCAATTATGAGGGCCTCTGGTAGGCCCTTATTTGTTTTGTCATGTTAGTTTTATAATTTGCTAACTATATTTAGTGGCAACTAGGAACTATACTATTATTTTATCTCAATCCGGACTTTCCCAAACAAGTTTCTGGTTCTCTTTGGGGAGGCAGCAGGCAAACCTATTCTCTTATCATATCTCTAGGTGGTTATCTAACTTTAAGTAATCAAAGGTCGCGGGCCTCATTCTATCCAAGTGATTGTTTAGTCTTAGTCTTTCTTTCCCTTTAAGAAAGATGTGTCTAGTTATCCCTTTATGACCATGTGTGCCTTCCTCTCTAATTCCTTGAGCTTTCCTTTCAGTATTCATCTGTCCTCTTCCATAATAGAGGCCAATGGTGGCTTTGTATTTTATTATTATTATTATTATTATTATTATTATTATTATTATTTTTTGAGACAGTCTCGCTCTGTCACCCAGGCTGGACTGCAGTGGCGCAATCTCGGCTTACTGCAAGCTCTGCCTCCCAGTTTCACGCCATTCTCCTGCTTCAGCCTCCAAAGTAGCTGGGACTACAGGTATCCACCACCATGCCCAGCTAATTTTTTTGTATTTTTTAGTGGAGTTGGGGTTTCACCATGTTAGCCAGGATGGTCTCGATCTCCTGACCTCGTGATCCGCCTGCCTCGGCCTCCCAAAGTGCTGGGATTACAGGAGAGAGCCACCGCGCCCAGCCATAGTGGCTTTGTATTTTAAGAAAAACTTCTTAAATGGGTTTTGCCCTTATTTTATTAGTTGTCTAAAAAATTAAGTGGTTTTTTTGTGTTTAAAATAAAATGCTGATGCAATGATAAAGATGGAAAGTTTTTCCCCTGTGATCAAGAACAAGGCAAGAAAGCCTACTTTGTCACAGCTATTCAACTCTTTAGCAGAAGTTCTAGTTAAAGCAATGAGGTAGTTAAAAAAAAAAAAAAAAGGAGACAAAGGCATCCAAATTGGCAAGAAAAACTATCTCTACTCACAGATTACATGATTCTATGTAGAGAAAATCCTAAAGAATTCACACACAGAAAATAACACTATTAGAGATGGTAAATGAATTCAGCACAGTTGCAAGGTACAGGGTCAATACATAAAAATTAGTTGTATTTCTATACACTAGCAATAAAAATATGAAAAGGAAATTAAGAACACAATTCCATTACAATAATATCAAAAACAATAAAATGCTTAGGAATAAATTTAACCAAGGTGGTGTGAGACTTGTACACTGAAAACTGCATAGCATTGCTGAAAGAAATTAAAGAAGGTATAAATAAATGGAAACTTCACCTATCACATAGTTTCACTGTTACCAGTTTGATGTATGTTATTTTAGATTTTTTTCCTATTCAATATTAATTATCGTTCTTGGTTAGAAGCAGTAGAAACTGTTGTACTGTGTGACATTTGGCATGTAATTTTAATTCTTTGAATTTCACTTTAGTGAACTGCAAATTGGAGATAATATCAGGACTTACTGCAATGGTTTTGATGATTAAAGGAGATATGTGATAAAATACATAGCACAGTGCCTATCGTAGAGAAAGAGCTTAATACATGTTTGCTGTTGTATTAGTCTGTTTTCATGCTGCTGATAAAGACATACCCGAGACTGGGGAATTTACAAAAGAAAGAGATTTAATTGGACTTACAGTTCCATGTGGCTAGGGAAGCCTCACAATCAGGGAAGGAGGCAAAGAGGAGCAAGTCATGTCTTACATGGATGGCAGCAGGCAAAATGAGAATGAGGAAGACACAAAAGCAGAAATCCCTGATAAAACCATCAGATCTCATGAGACTTATTCACTACCATGAAAACAGTATGGTGGAAACTT
The DNA here is from genome assembly GCF_028858775.2 of Pan troglodytes. Classification (NCBI taxonomy): domain Eukaryota; kingdom Metazoa; phylum Chordata; class Mammalia; order Primates; family Hominidae; genus Pan; species Pan troglodytes. Next base: position 77,984,804 of record NC_086015.1, read on the forward strand.
CCCCCGTGATTCAGTTATCTCCACTGGGTCCCTCTCAAAACACATGGGATTTATAGGAGTACAAGTCAAGATGAGATTTGGGTGGGGACACAGAGCCAAACCATATCAGCTATTAATGTCATTTTCATATTTTTATCAGTGTTCTTTTAATTGATTTTCAAAATCAACTTTAGCTTGTCATTCACAATTCTCCAATATACTTCATCTCACATTAACTACACTCTAACTTAACCACTCCCAAGTAAAAAAATTATTTCCCTCTCTTAATAAAAGCACTTTATTTTTTATCCAACCTGATCTGTTAATTTTCTTTCTGAATACATTAACTTACAATGAATGTTTTTCTTAATGCTATTTCCTTGTATCAGCAAATTCACCCCAGAAATTTGTAGTAGAACCTATTCAAATCTTCCTGCTTCTACTGCATACATTCTATTGCCATGGCCCCAGAAGCACATTTAGTGTGGGCAATAATATGTCATTGAATTGTATTATTCTTCAAAATATTTGCCTTTCAATATGAGACCCCTCCCTATAGAAGTCTTGTCTATCCAAGGCTCTGTGACTTGCTTGAGCCAGTAGAATGTGAGTGGAAGAAGTAACACGTATTTTAGGCCCAAATATTTCAATGTAGAGAGGCCTCAGGGAGGATATAATTAATGCTCATGAATTACGGCATTTCTGGGATATTCATTCCATACTCTCCAGGTGACACAATTACTATTACGTTGATTAGCAACATAATAGTATCCATTTAAGTTCATCCACAAGTGATTGAAATCTACAAATAGTAGCTTAAATATTATTGAAACATACAACTCTCTGAAGTGAATGTAGGTAGTCCAGGAAAGGTAAGGTGGTACAAAGAGCAACAGGAATCCAGATCCCTTTTAATTAGTTCTGCCATCCTCAAGTCATATTTCCCACCTCATGGTAAAAGATGGCTGGTCCCCATCCAGCCGTCATACACACATTTTGACCCCAAGGAAAGAAAAAAAGGTCAAGAGAAGGATATGCTTCCTTCTTTAATGATCCAAGATCTACACATACCTCTTCCACTTAATCACACCACCTTGGTGTGTGTGAAAGGGATACTTGGAGTCAATATTTGGTTCTGCAAGGAGTCTACCTCACATTAGGGGTTTTATTCCAAAGAAACAAGGGAAGGATTCATGTGGTCACTGCCGAAACAACTGAAAGGCAGAATGCCTGGTACTGCTCCACAAAAAACTTCATTATTTTCTTGGGCAAAGGATATTTACAGGCTTTCTGCTCTCTATATCAGACAGCTCTTTATATTCTAAATGCTTCATGTACATTATTGCAACTCACTTAGGGAGAATGAGTAGCCTAAAGCAGAGTCACAAACAGAATGGCAAACAGGTGGAAAAATTAAGAGTCACTGTGCTGGATGACTCTCAATTCAGTGTAGGGAAGGCAAGTGGAACAGTTGGGGCCCGTGGTGAGTTGACAAACACTGCCCTGCTCAAATTGACAACTGGTTCTCAGTTTCAAGTTATTGTAACATGTGGAGTTGTGAATCTTCTGTTCAAAGATATTTCAAACATTTAGAGAAGCCAGAAATCTGAATTTTTATTGAAATTTGGAATTTATGGGAAATCTCTTTTTTTTAATGTTGGTTCTAATGTTTTAAAACCATTTGCAATTTGCCTGTGGACCAGCAATGTGAGACATCTGTTTGAGAAAAGTAGGACAATATATCAGCTGCTTAAAATGGATGGCTCATCAAACTCTGAAAATAACCATTACATTGGAAATTATTATGAAGAGTGGTAAAAAATGAGGCAGGACTTATTATCATAATTACAGATTTATCAAGTATGAGACTGTTACCTTTACTGAATATTTCCTGTTGCCAGGTGTTGTGTTTGACCCTTTTTAAATCCATCGTTATATCTGATCCTCACAAAAGCCTTGCATTATTTTCTTTTTAACGGGGGAGCAGCTGGAAATTGAGGGCCAGAGAGCTTAAGTAACATGTCCAGGGTCACACAGCTGGTAAATGACCAAGCTTGGATTTAAATCAGTCCTGTTTGATGTTCAAGCCCATGTTCTTAATCCTTATGCAAGCCTGTGCACAATTTCTATGCCTTTTCCAGAATAACATACGGTGGGTTTGCCATGATATGAAAATAAGGATATGATCAGTTGGTATGCAGAATCTCAATGTTTATCTTTAAACACAGCATCACCGCTATCAGAGTCACAGCATGGAGGATGCAAGCAGGAGGATTCACCAACATCTGAGAAGCCTCCAGAGGATCTCACTGCTCTCAATATCATACATTATACTTAACCAACATCTGGAGGGCCCTCACACCATTCATCCCATTCAGTAAAAAAAAGGATTGTGACTGTTACCGTTTCATGGCTTTAAATTCGCAGTGGAGCTGCACCACTTATTTAGCACAGGTGTTTAATCGTAATAAATTGGAGAAATTCCCAGTATTCAATGGTCCTCAAACTAACACTACCATCTGGGTAGAGTGGGGTAGTGGCTTTCTGACGACAAACTTGCTTATAAACATTTCAAGGGTAGTGGCCTATTTGGAGATCTATGTGGGCAGATCAGGAGGTTGGGTGTGCATAGAAGAGAAAGAAATTTTAAATTATATTGTAGAGGATGAACAAGAATCTTTGTGCTTTTTAAACTTTTTGATAATTTGTTTCCTTTTCAATGCATATTAAATATTAAAAACACTTGGGTATCTTTGTAAATGAGATATTACATTGCTATTTTGTGTATTAAGGAAAAGTTCTGTTGGCTGCTTTTGGCAAATCATTCTGTCTATGAAGAGTGCACAAATGTTTCTATGGTCTGCCACTAGAAATCAATGCATGTTTTAGTTAATCAAAAATGCATTAAGAGAAGGAAAGACTTCTTCTAGTCAATGTGACATAACAGAGACTGGATTTATCTTTTCACCTGAAGCAAGAGAAATTTGTCACATTTCACCAGACAAAATACATGAAACAATGGCTTTTAAGACACTGAACATCAAGCAATGAAAGATAATGATGCCTAAAAGACAAGAAAAAACTACGCGATGAGCCCTACAACTGAATCAGCTAAGTGATGAGAGAGTTCCTAAGCCACAATATAAGGAAGAGGCAGCTCCTTGAGTTGAAGAAAGAGAACTGAAAGATTGGGGAGACCAAAGCTATTAGAGTTAACAGAGTACCAAGGAGAGAGCTGCACACAGAGTGTTCCAGAGAACTATAGAATCTCTCTCAGATTTTCAGTAGAGGATTGAGGTATGCATGTATGTGAGGAACCTAACAGAAACCCAGGAAAGAACAATCTGAAAGAAGTAGGAAAAAACAGTATGCAGCACCCAGACAGAGCCAAGAATAGCCCCAGAGACAGGACTGAGAATATTCTGTTCTCTCTAGCCAGATTGGAAAAAAAAAACAAAACTAATAATCCACAGAGTATGGGGTAGAGTACTGAGAAGGGTCTTGCCTTAATAGTGGATAATAATTAGCCCTTACTAAACACTGCTCTTGTCCTGCCTAACAAATCTTAAAAAGAGAAAAGTGAAAAAAATAAAAAAAACTATTTCCAAGTAATTGAACTACATACCAAAACAAGGATAAAGAATTTTTATAGAAATATAAAAATATCCAGCACCCAACAAGATAAAATTTACAACGCCTGGCATCTGATCAAAAATTACCAGGCATGCAAAGATGCAGGAAAAAAAGGACCATAATGAGGGTGAAAAAAATAAAATTATCAAAGCTGAACCAGAATTGACATTGGTATTGGAATTAGCAGACAAGGACATTAAAACAGTCACAACTGTATTTCATAAATTCAAAAAGTTAAGTAGGTCTATAACAGCAGATTTCAATACCATTCTCTCAATAATTGAAAATCCAATCAAAATTCAAGCAGGCTGTTTTATTCCAAATTGACAAAATTATTCTAAAATGTATATGGGTATGCAAATAACCTAGAATAGCCAAAACAACTTTGAAAAAGAAAACAAAGTTAAAGGACTAACACTACCTGATCTATTTAAAAGTTACAGTAATTTATTTTAAAGTAACTTATTTTTTATTTAAAAGTAACATTTAAAAGCTACAATAATTGAGGTATTGTGGCATTAGCATTAATTAGGTAAATAAATAGATCAATGGAAGAGAATAGATATTTCAAAAATACATCCATCATGCATATAAGGACAACTGATTTTTTCCAAAAGTGCAATGCAACTCAGTGGAGGAACAATAGTTTTTTTTCCCAACAAATAATGCTGGAACACTTGATATCCATATATAAATTTTTAAAAGTTTTGTACCATACATACATATTAACTCAAAATGAATCACAGAAATAAATGCTAAACCTAAAACTTCTGGAAGAAAACATAAAAGAAAATCTTTGTGTACCTGCATGAGGCAAACATTTCTTTGATATAAAACCAAGAGCATGATTCACTAAGAACAAACTGATCAAGTGATATCATCAAAATTAAAAAATATTTTCAAAAGACAATGCAATGACAAACCACAGACTGGGAGAAAATATTTGCATAGCACATATCTGATAAAAGACTTCCATCCAGAATATATAAAAAATTTTCAAAACCACCAAATAAGAAAACAAACAACGTGATTTGAAATATGTGGTGGAGCCAAGATGGCCGAATAGGAACAGCTCCGGTCTACAGCTCCCAGTGTGAGTGATGCAGAAGATGGGTGATTTCTGCATTTCCAACTGAGGTACTGGGTTCATCTCACTGGGGAGTGCCGGAAAGTGGGTGCAGGACAGTGGGTGCAACACACCGTACGTGAGCCGAAGCAGGGCGAGGCATCGCCCCACCCGGGAAGTGCAAGGGGTCAGGGAATTCCCTTTCCTAGTCAAAGAAAGGGGTGACAGACGGCACCTGGAAAATCCAGTCACTCCCACCATAATACTGCGCTTTTCCAATAGGCTTAACAAACGGCACACCAGGAGATTATATCCCGCACGTGGCTCGGAGGGTCCTACGCCCATGGACCTTGCTCACTGCTAGCACAGCAGTCTGAGATCAAACTGCAAGGTGGCAGCGAGGCTGGGGGAGGGATGCCCACCATTGCTCAGGCTTGAGTAGGTAAACGAAGTGCCCAGGAAGCTCGAACTTGGTGCAGCCCACCACAGCTCAAGGAGGCCTGCCTGCCTCTGTAGGCTCCACCTCTGGGGGCAGGGCACAGACAAACAAAAGATAGCAATAACCTCTGCAGAATTAAATGTACCTGTCTGACAGCTTTGAAGAGAGTAGTGGTACTCCCAGCACGCAGCTTGAGATCTGAGAACAGACAGACTGCCTCCTCAAGTGGGTCACTGACCCCTGAGTAGCCTAACTGGGGGGCACCCCCCAGTAGAGGCGGACTGACACCTCACATGGCAGGGTACTCCTCTGAGACAAAACTTCCAGAGGAACGATCAGGCAGCAGCATTTGCAGTTCACCAACATCCGCTGTTCTGCAGCCACTGCTGCTGATACCCAGGCAAACAGGGTCTGGACTGGACCTCCAGTAAACTCCAACAGACCTGCAGCTGGGGGTCCTGATTGTTAGAAAGAAAACTGACAAACAGACAGGACATCCACACCAAAAACCCATCTGTACATCACCATCATCAAAGACCAAAGGTAGATAAAACCACAAAGATGGGGAAAAAACAGAGCAGAAAAACGTGAAACTCTAAAAATCAGAACACCTCTCCTCCTCCAAAGGAACACAGCTCCTCAACAGCAATGGAACAAAGCTGGATGGAGAATGACTTTGACGAGTTGAGAGAGGAAGGCTTCAGAAGATCAAACTACTCCGAGCTAAAAGAGGAAGTTCGAACCAACGGCAAAGAAATTAAAAACTTTGAAAAAAAAATTAGATGAATGGATAACTAGAACAACCAATGCAGAGAAGTCCTTAAAGGACCTGATGGAGCTGAAAACCACGGCATGAGAACTATGTGATGAATGCACAAGCCTCAGTAACCGATGCGATCAACTGGAAGAAAGGGAATCAGTGATGGAAGATGAAATGAATGAAATGAAGCATGAAGAGAAGTTTAGAGAAAAAAGAATAAAAAGAAACGAACAAAACCTCTAAGAAATATGGGACTATGTGAAAAGACCAAATCTACGTCTAATTGGTGTACCTGAAAGTGACGGGGAGAATGGAATCAAGGTGGAAAACACTCTGCAGGATGTTATCCAAGAGAACTTCCCCAATCTAGCAATTCAGGCCAACATTCAGATTCAGGAAATACAGAGAACACCACAAAGATACTCTTCGAGAAGAGCAACTCCAAGACACATAATTGTCAGATTCACCAAAGTTGAAATGAAGGAAAAAATGTTAAGGGCAGCCAGAGAGAAATGTCGGGTTACCCACAAAGGGAAGCCAATCAGACTAACAGCTGATCTCTCGGCAGAAACTCTACAAGCCAGAAGAGAGTGGGGGCCGATATTCAACATTCTTAAAGAAAAGAATTTTCAACCCAGAATTTCATATCCAACCAAACTAAGCTTCATAAGCAAAGAAGAAATAAAATACTTTACAGACAAGCAAATGCTGAGAGATTTTGTCACCACCAGGCCTGCCCTAAAAGAGCTCCTGAAGGAAGCACTAAACATGGAAAGGAACAACCGGTACCGGCCACTGAAAAACATGCCAAATTGTAAAGACCATCAAGGCTAGGAAGAAACTGCATCAAATAACGAGCAAAATAACCAGCTAACATCATAATGACAGGATCAAGTTCACACATAGCAATATTAACCTTAAATGTAAATGGGCTAAATGCTCCAATTAAAAGGCATAGACTGGCACATTGGATAAAGAGTCAAGACCCATCAGTGTGCTGTATTCAGGAAACCCATCTCACATGCAGAGATACACATAGGCTCAAAATAAAGGGATGGAGGAAGATCTACCAAGCAAAAGGAAAACAAAAAAAGGCAAGGGTTGCAATCCTAGTCTCGGATTAAACAGACTTTAAACCAACAAAGATCAAAAGAGACAAAGAAGGCCATTACAAAATGGTAAAGAGATCAATTCAACAAGAAGAGCTAATTATCCTAAATATATATGCACCCAATACAGGAGCACCCAGATTCATAAAGCAAGTCCTTAGTGACCTACAAAGAGACTTAGACTCCCACACAATAATAATGGGAGACTTTAACACCCCACTGTCAACATTAGACAGATCAACGAGACAGAAAGTTAACAAGCATATCCAGGAATTCAACTCAGCTCTGCACCAAGCGGACCTAATAGACATCTACAGAACTCTACACCCCAAATCAACAGAATATACATTCTTTGCAGCACCACACCACACCTACTCCAAAATTGACCGCATAGTTGGAAGTCAAGCCCTCCTCAGCAAATGTAAAAGAACAGAAATTATAACAAACTGTCTCTCAGACCACAGTGCAATCAAAGTAGACCTCAGGATTCATAAACTCACTCAAAACTGCTCAACTACATGGAAACTGAACAACCTGCTGCTGAATGACTACTGGGTACATAACAAAATGAAGGCAGAAATAAAGATGTTCTTTGAAACCTATGAGAACAAAGACATAACATACCAGAATCTCTGGGACACATTCAAAGCAGTGTGTAGAGGGAAATTTATAGCACTAAATGCCCACAAGAGAAAGCAGGAAAGTTCTAAAATTGACACCCTAACATCACAATGAAAAGAACTAGAGAAGCAAGAGCAAACACATTCAAAAGCTAGCAGAAGGCAAGAAATAACTGAGATCAGAGCAGAACTGAAGGAAATAGAGACACAAAAAACCCTTCAAAAAATCAAAGAATCCAGGAGCTTGTTTTTTGAAAAGATCAACAAAATTGATAGACCACTAGCAAGACTAATAAAGAAGAAAAGAGAGAAGAATGAAATAGACGCAATAAAAAATGACAAAGGGGATATCACCACTGATCCCACAGAAATACAAACTACCATCAGAGAATACTATAAACCCCTCTATGCAAATCAACTAGAAAATCTAGAAGAAATGGATAAATTCCTCGACACATACACTCTCCCAAGACTAAACCAGGAAGAAGTTGAATCTCTCAATAGACCAATAACAAGCTCTGAAATTGAGGCAATAATTAATAGCTTACCAACCAAAAAAAGTCCAGGACCAGATGGATTCACAGCCGAATTCTACTGGAGGTACAAGGAGGTGCTGGTACCATTGCTTCTGAAACTATTCCAATCAACAGAAAAAGAGGGAATCCTCCCTAACTCATTTTATGAGGCCAGCATCATCCTAATACCAAAGCCGGGCAGAGACACGACAAAAAAAGAGAATTTTGTACCAATATCCTTGATGAATATTGATGCAAATATCCTCAATAAAATACTGGCAAACCAAATCTGGCAACACATCAGAAAGCTTATCCACCATGATCAAGTGGGCTTCACCCCTGGGATGCAAGGCTGGTTCAACATATGAAAATCAATAAACGTAATCCATCATATAAACAGAACCAACGACAAAAACCACATTATTATCTCAATAGATGCAGAAAAGGCCTTTGACAAAACTCAACAACCCTTCATGCTAAAAACGCTCAATAAATTAGGTATTGATGGGATGTATCACAAAATAATAAGAGCTATCTATGACAAACCTACAGCCAATATCATACTGAATGGACAAAAACTGGAAGCATTCCCTTTGAAAACTGGCACAAGACAGGGATGCCCTCTCTCACCACTCCTATTCAACATAGTGTTGGAAGTTCTGGCCAGGGCAATCAGGCAGGAGAAGGAAATAAAGGGCATTCAATTAGGAAAAGAGGAAGTCAAATTGTCCCTGTTAGCAGATGACATGATTGTACATCTAGAAAACCCCATCATCTCAGCCCAAAATCTCCTTAAGCTGATAAGAAACTTCAGCAAAGTCTCAGGATACAAAATCAATGGGCAAAAATCACAAGCATTCTTATACACCATTAACAGACAATCAGAGAGCCAAATCATGAGTGAACTCCCGTTCACAATTGCATCAAAGAGAATAAAATGCCTAGGAATCCAACTTACAAGGGATGTGAAGGACCTCTTCAAGGAGAACTACAAACCACTGCTCAATGAAATAGAAGAGGATACAAACAAATGGAAGAACATTCCATGCTCATGGGCAGGAAGAATCAATATCGTGAAAATGGCCATACTGCCCAAGGTAATTTATAGATTCAATGCCATCCCCATCAAGCTACCAATGACTTTCTTCACAGAATTGGAAAAAAATACTTTGAAGTTCATATGGAACCAAAAAAGAGCCCACATTGCCAAGTCAATCCTAAGCCAAAAGAACAAAGCCAGAGGCATCACACTACCTGACTTCAAACTATACTACAAGGCCACAGTAACCAAAATAGCATGATACTGGTACCAAAACAGAGATATAGACCAATGGAACAGAAAAGAGCCCTCAGAAATAATGCCACGTATCTACAAATATCTGATCTTTGACAAATCTGAGAAAAACAAGCAATGGGGAAAGGATTCCCTATTTAATAAATGGTGCTAGGAAAACTGGCTAGCCATATGTAGAAAGCTGAAACTGGATCCTTTTCTTACACCTCATATAAAAATTAATTCAAGATGGATTAAGGACTTACATGTTAGACCTAAAACCATAAAAACCCTAGAAGAAAACCTAGGCAATACCATTCAGGACATAGGCATGGGCAAGGTCTAAAACACCAAAAGCAATGGCAATAAAAGCCAAAATTGACAAATGGGATCTAATTAAACTAAAGAGCTTCTGCACAGCAAAAGAAACTACCATCAGAGTGAACAGGCAACCTACAAAATGGGAGAAAATTTTTGCAACCTACTCATTGAACAAAGGGCTAATATCCAGAATCTACAATGAACTCAAACAAATTTACAAGAAAAAAACAAATGACCCCATCAAAAAGTGGGCAAAGGATATGAACAGACACTTCTCAAAAGAAGACATTTATGCAGCCAAAAAACATGAAAAAATGCTAATCATCACTGGCCATCAGAGAACTGCAAATCAAAACCACAGTGAGATACCATCTCACACCAGTTAGAATGGCAATCATTAAAAAGTCAGGAAACAACAGGTCCTGGAGAGGATGTGGAGAAATGGGAACACTTTGACACTGTTGGTGGGACTGTAAACTAGTTCAACCACTGTGGAAGTCGGTGTGGTGATTCCTCAGGGATCTAGAACTAGAAATACCATTTGACCTAGCCATCCCATTACTGGGTATATACCCAAAGGATTATAAATCATGCTGCTATAAAGACACATGCACACGTATGTTTATTGCGGCACTATTCACAATAGCAAAGACTTGGAACTAACCCAAATGTCCATCAATGATAGACTGGATTAAGAAAATGTGGCACATATACACCACGGAATACTCTGCAGCCATAAAAAAGGATGAGTTCATGTCCTTTGTAGGGACATGGATGAAGTTGGAAACCATCCAAGGATGGAAAACTAAACACTGCATGTTCTCACTCATAGGTGGGAATTGAACAATGAGAACACACGGACACAGGAAGGGGAACATCACACACCGGGGACTGTTGTGGGGTGGGGGGAGGGGGGAGGGATAGCATTAGGAGACATACCTAATGCTAAATGACGAGTTAATGGGTGCAGCACACCAACACGGCACATGTATACATATGTAACAAACCTGCATGTTGTGCACATGTACCCTAAAACTTAAAGTATAAGAATAATAATAAAAAAGAAATATGTGCAAAAAATTATGAACAGACTCATTAGAAAAGAAAATATACAGATGCCAAAGAAGTACATATGGTTATGTTCAACATCGTTAGTCATTAGAGCAATGCAAACTAAAACCATAGTGATATACTAATACACACCTTTTAGTAGGGCTAAAATTAAAAGTTTTACAATACCAAGTGGATATAAAACAACTGGAATTCTCATCCACTGCTTGTGAGAATGTAAAACCAGGCAACCTCATTGGAAATGGTTTGGCAGTGTCTTAAAAAGTTAAAAGCACACCTACCAGATGATCCAACTATTTCACTCTTATGTATTTACTCAAGAGACATCAAAGCATATGTTCATACATAATATTCCCAGCAACTTTCTTTGTAATAGCCCAAGACTAGAACAGTACAAATGTCCATCAACAGGAGAATAAATAAATAAATTGTTATATGTTCACATAATAAAATATAACTCAGCAATAACAGGAAATGAACTAGTAATAAACACAATAGTATGGGTGAATCTCAAATAATTATGCTGAATGAAAGACAAATAAAAGGACACATACTCTTTTCAACAAAGAGTATTGGGAAAATGATACCCACAAGCAAAAAAATAAATTATCTTAAACCATATAAACTGAATCAAAATGGATCAAAGATCTAAATAAATGTAATATCTACAACTATTCAACTCTTAGAAGAAAACATAGGAGAAAAGCTTCATGATATTCAATTTGACAGTGATTTCCTATATATGACACCAAAATCATAAGCAACAAAACAAAAAAATTGACAAATGGAACTTCATCAGAATAAAAATGCTGTGTATCAAAAGACCCTATCAAGTCCAAAAAACCCACTGAATGAGAGAAAATGTTTGCAAATCCTATATCTGATGAAGAAGTAATTTCAAAATAAACAAAGAAGTTTTACAACTCAACAACAAAAAGCCAACAAGCCCACTTTTAAAATAGACAAAGGACTTGAATAGGTGTTTCTCTAGGAAGATAGACAAATGACCAATAAGATGCTGGACATCATTAGTCATCAGAAAAATGCAAATCAGAACTACAATGAGATACCACCTCGTACCTACAAGGATGGCTAGAATCAAAAAGTCAGAGAAGTGCTAATGAGAATATGAAGTCAGGACTCTCATACACGCCTGGTGCACATGTAAAATGGTGCTGTAAATCTAAAGTGGTGGGAATGTGAAATGGTGCAGCTACTTCAGAAAGCATACTGACAGTTTTGAAAATGAATAAACAGAGTTACCATATGACCCAGCCAATTTCACTCCCAGGTATACACTCAAGAAAAATTAAAAACATACATCCAGAAAAATAAAAACATACGTTCACATGAAAACTTTTACATGAATGTGTATATCATCATTATTCATAATAGCCAAAATGTGGAAACAGCACAAATGTCCATCAGTAGATTAATGGAAAAAAATGGGGTAAACCATGTTATGTGACATTATTCAGCCATAACAAGTAATGAAGTATTGACACATGGTACAATATGAATGAATCTTGAAAACATGCTAAATGAAAAAAGCCAGTCACAAATTACCAGATATTATATGAGTCCATTAATAAAAAATACCCAGAACATGGAAATCTGTAGATACAGCAAGCAGACTCATGGTCACTTAGTGCTCGGTGGGAATGTCGGGGTGTTGGGGGGATTGGGCGGTGATAACTGAAGGGTGTCCTTCAAGGTGATGAAAATGGTCTAAAATTGATTGTGTATTGCACACATGAGACACTGAATTGTACACTTTAAATGGATGAATTGTATGATACATGAGTTACATCTCAATAACGGCATATTTTAAAAAAATAAGTAGACTTGTATGCTGACATATTTGTGATAAAGTTTGGTTCTGTCTCTTTCTCTCTCACTGTCTAATAGATGATCATAACTATAGTTTCATCAGCCAGGATGCGCTAGTTTATGCTGGTAACAAACAACCCTCACATCTCAAATGGCTTATAAAGGTTTTTTTTTTTTTGCTCACATATTCGTCATGTGGTGGTTGGGACCTCACTTGGCTCTGTCAGCCTCACTACAGGATCCATGCTGCTATAGCTGCCACTAAAATGGAACATTACCTGTCCAGAAGGAAAAAGAAAATTGAAGTCTGAATGGTTCAATGTAGCAACTCAAGGCTTTACGTGAAAATTTGGCTGGTCTCTTCTGTTCCCACCTCATTGGCCTAGAACAATCACATGACCTCTCCCAACCACAGGGGCCAAAGAATTCAACTGGACTTCGTTGAGAAGGCAGACAGCTAGAAATATTTCAGGAACAGCCCTAATATCTGCCACGTAGCTAATATTCATTACGTGTTGACTATGTTTCAGGAGCTGTTCTAAACTCTTGTATGTATTATCTCACTTGATACTCAGAGAAAAGTATTTCGAGGTTGATGCCATTATTATCATCAACCTCAATATTTTACAAATAGAAAATTGAGGCATAGGAGTAAAATAACTTTCCCAGGCTTAGTAAAATAGCTAATTGTTGGAATTTGAATCCAGACATGAACACCAAAGCCCATGTTTTTGACTTACAGACAATATTGTCACCCAGCAATCCCATATTTTCTTCTCCTTACTCAAACACAAATCTATCACAAAGTCCAAACAGGAAACAGGTACAAGAAAGCTGCACTAGCATATATTAGTAAATGAAAACAGGTTAGCAGTCAGACCTTTAGTATTGTCTAGTGTGTTTCTAGTGCACTGATGATTTTCCCACGGTCCTTGGCAGAGCCCTGGTTTCTCAGGCTTGCCTTTGGGCATGCTGAAAGACCTGGCAGCTTCAAACAGAGCAGCTCTGCTTCATCCTTTAGGCTTCCACTTGACTTCACTTATTTCTTGGCTGACAAAAAAAAAAAAAGCTGGGAAAACTGCACTGCCTCACTCACACATCTCCATCCACACTAAGCTCAGAGACACATTCTAAGCAAAGCTTAAACCAAATGGATGAATCAGGCTCCTCTTATGTTTCTGTGGTTAAGAATACCTACTTCTATGTCATGGTAATGGTAAGTGTTTTGATAAACACTGTGATTATGTGAAACATTGAGTAAAATAAATTCTAGCTTGGAAGAAAATAAGAATACCTAATTCATACAAGGGTATCATTACTTACAGGAGTTAGTACCAGTAAAGTATGCTACTAACAAAGACCTAATTCAAGAGTCAGTGCTTCGAGGTTGGCAAATGGTGAATTGAATCCTTCTACCCTTCCATACTCTGTTATTCAAATTTGGTCTTTATTGAATTCATGCTACCTGGTCTTCCACAAGACCCAGCACAGTGCGTGCCACATGGAAGATGTTTAGTAATACTTCTTGAATGTTTGAGTGAATGAGTGAATGTTGGGGAATAATTGGAAGCATTCCAATGTCACCAGGAATGGGAATTAACTGGATAGGTGGAGACACAAAGCAAGCATAATACTAAAGATACAAGGCAATCAGTGATAGTTTGTTCTTCCTGACAATATGGATCTTGTTAATTATTGCAAGTCATAGCAGACATTTTTACAGGTTAATATCAAAGAAGAAATCTGGACTGCATTACTGGCATAAATTGGTCGAGTGAGAGCCCATTGGGAGAAAAGGGGAACTTCCCAAAACCCATGCAAAAGAGAAGCATCTTTTTCAAGCTGATACTCCCAAGCCTCCCCTTAGCAGTAGGAACTAGTCTAATGTGATAATAACCTCTCTCTGGGGTGGCATCTTAAAAAGAAACAAGCTTTCCAGTTCTATGACCTTTCAGAAGAAGAATCCCAGCAGGAATCCCGAGTCTTGGCGAACACCCTCCAGCACTGCGAAATCTTTGAAGAGACCCAACTTTGAAGAGTGCCTTCCTACCATTATTGTGTGCATGCATACATAATTAGGAAGAAAACCATGCCACTCTGATTTCTAAAACCCATCTGAACTTTCCCCTAGTTCTCTCCTTTGATAGAAACTGCCCAAACCCCTTTGGAAATTTTTCGGAGGCAGTGAGGAGCCACTGGAGGAAGCATATTTTCATCAGGCTGTTATTATAGGAATGCTGCCAATGGGGAAAATAATGGGCAAAGAATGAAAATTCTGATTGCCCAATCAAGAAACTTGAACCCTCTGAGACTTAAGGCCAAGAGATGGAAGGGAAATTAAATGACAAAATAAATCACAGACATTTTTACCTCTCAATATATTTGAAGGGGGAGAATGTAGCCTGCTTGTGCTATCCCAAGGTTTTCCTCAAGTAATATATTTAGAGTTGATTTTTAGCTCATTATTGCAATTTTCCTTCAAGTGGTTTAACACAGCCACAATTCAACTCAACCTCTTTTTTTTTTTTTTTTGGCCAGTAGTAAATCAAGCATTCTGTATGGGTTCTGTCTATGGTTTTCAGATATCTTGGGGGCTTCTCCCTTGACTAAGATAAAAAGGATGACTTCAAAAGATTTTAGGATCCAAGAAATGTCACCTTTCATACAGAGAAGGAGGAGAAGTTCAAAGAGGGGTTAGTACAGTGCTTCTAACAGTCACTAATGCAGAGCACATGGGAAAACAATAATAATTTTATGAATACTACTAATATTTGTCAAATATTACTCTGTTCCAGGCACTGTATTTTGAGTTTTATATTAATAATATCATTTAATTTGGATAAGAAACATGGTGGTCTGCTTGAAAAGGATTCCATTAAATTAAAATGGCTTTCCAAAGAGGATGCAATTTGGAAATTATTTTATGGCTCACAGATGTTAGCTATTATTGTGATGTGCATATTGTGGAGTTATATTTTAATGTATCAGCCCATGTGTTTTTCATTCCTAGGAGCTCCTTTCTGTCCTCTGACTGTTCCTCCTACAGGCAAGACTGGGGAGTATCCATTGCCTCAGAGAATAGTTAGTACAACAGAAAATCAGAAAAATAAGTTTCTGAGCTTCAAAAGCCCTGCAGAGCTGATAACAGAAATAGTAGACGTGAGAGATAATAATGGTGAGAGGAACCTACTCCACCTCCAGGCTGGAAGCTTCTCTCTTTGTGACCCTGAGATGTGGCCCTGGACTTAATCCCTGCATAGATTGCAAAAGAAACCTCAAATGGGTTTGGAGGGATCTAAGAACTTAGAAGACCTGTGCTTCTTTCCCTAATTGACCCTGGGGGAATGGCAGGTCACACACAGCATCCTCACATTCAGCATCTTTTGGGGAGTTTCAAAGAATATAGAGTTTGCTGCAGGGATTGGATTATCCAGGCAGATGGGCCTGAGGCATCATCATAAGAGAAACATCAAACATTTTTCTTATCTCTGAGTAGTCATGGAAATAGCTGAAAGGACCAGGGTTAGGATAGAAAAGGAAGAGCAGCTATGAACTGACAACTCCCAGTAAAGCAGACACTCTGCACATGCCAGTGCAGGTGGGTGGCACCAACACTTTGCTCAATTACCCGAACGTCCTACTCCATCCCTCCCTGACACAGAGACACAACTCACAGGCTGGGGCTTAGGCAACAAACTGATTGAAATGACCCTCAGTTGATTGAAATTAATTCTCTGCTTCCTAGAAGAGTGGAATTTTGAAACAGCAATTGAACAGAGTTGTACAATAAGGAAAGCTGGATTTCTGCACACCTAAATTCTGCACACCTGTACCTATTCCTGGTTTCCCACATTGCCTCAGTGCTCAGACGCCACATGGGAAAGGAATTTAACCCCCATGAGCCTTTGGGCAAGTCATGTTACCTTTCTAAGTTCCAGTGCTTCTACCTGTTGAATGAGAGAATTGGGCTGAAAACAATGGTGTGGAATCACTTCAGGGGCCAACCAGAAGAATAAAGAAAGCCAGTTTGTGTGACCTCCCTCAAGATTCCCCTGCCCCAACTTTCAAATGGAGCAGCTCTGTTTGAGTCTGATTAGGTTATATTTACTTTTTTCTTTATCTATTGCAACTGAAGTATTGAGAGCAGCACTTATCATTCTCCTCATTTCATGGCATATTTTCACCACGGGATCATTCCTGACATTTTCTTATTTCACTTTTTCTTTTTCTTCTTGAGATAGAGTCTTGCACTGTCACCTGGGCTGGAGTGCAGTGGCGCAACCTTGGCTTACTGCAACCTCCACCTCCCTGGTTCACGCAATTCTCCTGCCTCAGTCTCCCAAGTAGCTGGGACTACAGGCACCCGCCACCACACCCGGCAAATTTTTTTTTGTTTTTTTGTATTTTTAGCAGACAAGTCATGAACTCCTGACCTCGTGATCCGCCCTCCTCGGCCTCCCAAAGTACTGGCATTACAGTGAGCCACCATGCCCGGCCCACTTTCTCTTTTTATCCCTAGTCTCCACTCCTATTCTTGATAGTAATACTAACAATCTCATGTACCTCCAGATGTCCCCACTTTTAGTACATTTACGTTGAGTATTTATGAAAGGTTAAAAAAAAAAGATTAACTCTGGTTCTATATAAAGAAGTTTACAAACTGCTTGGTTAGTTAATAACTTCTAAGGTCCTCTTTACTTTCCATATGCTAGGAAGGTGTTACAGGGTGAATTATGCCCCCTTTCCCACAAAAAAGACACGTTGACTGGGTGTAGTGGCTCATGCCTGTAATCCCAGCACTTTGGGAGGCCGAGGCGGGCGGATCACGAGGTCAGGAGATCGAGACCATCCTGGCTAACAGGGTGAAACCCCGTCTCTACTAAAAATACAAAAAATTAGCCAGGGATGGTGGTGGGCGCCTGTAGTCCCAGCTACTCAGGAGGCTGAGGCAGGAGAATCGCTTGAACCCGGGAGGCGGAGCTTGCTGTGAGCCAAGATCACGCCATTGCACTCCCGCCTGGGCGACAGAGAGACTCTGTCTCAAAAAAAAAAAAAAAGACACGTTGGAAGTCCTAAACACCAGTACTTCTAAACACAAATTCCTTTGAAATTAGGGCCATTGCAGACATAATTACATAAGATGAGGTCATACTGGAGTATGACCGGCCCTTAATCCAATACACCTGGTGTCCTTATAAAAAGATGGCCACGTGAAGACAGACACATGGGGAGAATGCAGTGTGATGACAAAGGCAGAGATTAGAGTTGTGCAGCTGTAAGCCAAGGAACACCAAAAACATTCAGCCAACTCCGAGAAGCTAAGAAAAGGCAAAAGGATTCCCTTACAGGTTTCAAAGGGAGTGTGGCCCTGCTGACACCTTAATTGCAGACTTCTCCCCTCCAGAACTGTGAAACAATGCATGTCTGTTGTTTAAGCCACCCAATTTGTGGTCCTTTGTTATGGCAGCCCTAGCAAATCAATACAGAAGGAAAACAGAAAATAGTAACTTGCAGATATAATAGCTTTGTTCTCTGTTCCTGAGTGGATAGGAAGTGTTCCAACATGCCCCTCACTCCTTTTTTGCTTTTGCTATATTTACTTCATCACTTTTCTTTCTTCCTGATTTTTTTCCAGCCCACACTACTAGATGGATTGCCAGAAGACAGAAGAAGCCATTTCAGTGTTTTGTTTCTTTTTAAACTTTTCTCCTCGGCACGAGACAATCTCACTAGAGAACTGCATCTATAAATGTGCACATTCCCCGACACAACCAGAGTTGTCTCATCCTCAAGGTCTATTTTTCAGTTAGGCCTTGGAGCAGGGTTCCAGAATTTGTTCAACTCCTGCTAATTTAGCAACTGTTTCTTGATGATTTCTGCTTTGGTGACAGGCACACTTGATGACTGTCCCATAGAGATACACAAGCATAAATTCTGTACTGGAAGGCTCCAGTCTGGAAAGTGTGAGTACTGCACAGAAAACATAGCAATGGAACAAAAGCACCATGGCTCTGGGCTGTTGCCATGGCCTGTTCTCATGTGTGGATAATTTATATGACAGGGCAGATGGAGACCCTGTTTTCAGAATGTGTGTAACTCCACTCTTGGTTTGCTAAGAGAATGCTTATCTAGTCCCAGCATGCAAGTGGGTTAAGATATTTTACTTAGATTTATTTATGCATTTACACATCCATACATGCAGTCAAAAATATTTATTGAACACCTGCAATGTGTGAGGCTCTATGTGCCAAAGATAGAGCAGTAAATAAAACAGAAAAATCCCCATCCTCATGAATTACACATTGATGGAAGACGTGGGGACAATATGCAAAATAAATGAAAATACATAGATATTTAAATAATGGCTATGAGAAAATATAATGCAAAAAAGGGGAATGGCAAGTACCCCTAAGGAAGTGTGTAATTTGTGATTTTAAGCAAGGTGGTCAGGGAAGACCTTACTGATTAGGTAATATTTTGACTTGCTATCCCTATGGTGCTATGGAAGTAGTAATGAACTTGGAATTGGAAAATCTGGATTCAACTCTTGTTATGGACTGAATTATGACCTCCAACCCCATAGAAGTCATATTTTGTAGCCTTAACCCCCAGTACCTTGATATGTGACTGTATTTGGAGGCAGGGGCTTTAAAGAGATAATTAAGGTAAATTATCTTGTTAGGGCCCTCAGGGTGGGTCCCTAATCCAATATGATTGGTAACATATGGGAAGAATGACAAAAATAATAAGAGGCTTCAGGGATGCCGGTGCACAGAGAAAAGGCCATGTGAGGACGCAGCAAGAAGGTGGCCATCTGCAAGGCAAGAAGCGGCCTCAGGAGAAACCAGGACTGCTGACATCTGCATCTTGAACTTCCAGCCTCCACAACTGGGAGAAAATAAATGTTGTTTAAGCAACCTAGTCTGTAGTATTTTTCATGGCAGCCCAAGCCGACTAAGACAACTCTGATGTCTCGGCAGGCTTGTGATCTTGCAAGGAACTGATCTCAGTATCCTCATGTACCAGAGGGAAGCAAGACAGTCAAGGTCAAGAGTGAAGTATCTCTTAGGTTCTGTTCCTTACTTGACCTCCTAACAGGAGGGAAGAGTTCCTGTTCTTTCAGACTTCAACAGACTTAAATCTCTCAGAAACCTTCATTTCTATAATCCATGGCCTTAAATCTAAACATGTCTCAAATCTAAATATATCCAAAACTGAGCTCTTCCTCTTCATCCCACCAATCCTGTTTCACCCACAGCCTTTCCCATCTCCACCGATTTTACCTCCAACCTTCCAGTTTCTTACATCAAAAACCTCACAGACATCTTTGGCTTCAGTCCTTCTGTCAAAACCCAAATCCAATATGTCAGGAAATCCTGTTGGCCCTACCTTAAGGGCATATTCAGACCCCAGTGACATCTCGTCATCTCTGCTAGTATCATGCTAGTCATATCCCCAACATCTCTGAGCTGGGTTTCTTCAGGAGCCTCCCAACGAATTGCCCTGCTAGCATCCACCCCTCTGTCTGGTCTACTTTAACAATAGCAGAGTGATCTTTTCAGCCTGCCTACATGTCCCCACGCCAAGAGTCTCCAGTCAGGGCTCACCCGAAGCCTTCTTTTTTATTCCACTATAAAGTCTTCTCTCTCCTCTACCCTCCTTTGTGTCTCTATCAAACACAAGTGAAGGTAGTGGCTAAGTCTCTCACTATAGCAAACTGACCAAATGGCCTTTGCTTGCTCTCATTTGGGTGGCCTTCACTTATTTCCACAGACGTCATGTTTAAAATATTTGATAATGACCCAGTCTGGGTTTATGGACCACCGTGAATATTTTTTAACTTTATCTTTGCTCCATGAAGTGCTTATTTGGAAGACTGGATTTTTCTGGATCGAAATAGAATATTAAGTCTAGATAACTAAGCAATTATTGGACTAGATGGAATCTTTTGAGTGTCTCTTGGGTAGTTTTCTACCATACAATCACACTTAAACCATCTCTGACATACTGTAAAAATCTGAGCTGTGCTTAAGCACATTAACCTTTTCAGCATTTCACTCTGCTGATATTCTCTTTTTTTTTCTATAACAATTTCTATTTTGTTGGTCCTCAAACTTATTTATGTTGTTCTCTCCTCAGCAGAAATCAAATCAGTGTATTCTATGTTATAAGCCCTGCAGATGCTTCCACTTTATAAGCCCTTCAGATACATTATAACTCTGTTAAATTGGTCATGATTTTCTTAATTTCAGAAAAGATGTTCCTTTTTTTATTTAAGTATTATTTCCTAATACAAAGTTCCCATGAAATGTGTTTTGTTATTTTTGCTGCATGTGATTTTATCTACTCACTTATACAGAGCATCCCACAGTTAAACAAGTATAAGTGTAATTGCAGGACATCTCAGAGTCTAATATGCTAATATACATAGTGAATTCTTGAGAAATGGAGATGTTTACGTGATACCAAAGGATTCCTTTGCTTGTGGAGCATCTTTATATTAATATTTTGCATGGTTTAGCCCTTTCATGTTGTCATGGCTCTTGTAAACTTTCCCAGGTTCTTCTCATTACACAAGCCTTATCACAGAACGGTATTTGGTTTGTTTGTTAGCATTGAATAGCTGAAGGCAAAAATCTGACCATTCTCTTGTAAAGTAGCAACACATTACAAGTAATCATGTATTAATCTGAGCATTTTTGGTCTTATATACAAATCAATAAATTTTATCTTTCAAGCCTTTAAAAACATACCACATCTTGGTTGGGTGTTAAGAGGAAAGGTCTCAGTGCTCAAAATAACTGCTGACATAACTTCTATATTTCATTTTCCTACTAAATAAGACCTGCTATGTCTAACACATTTTAATTAATGCCGAGCCCCAGACGTTACTATGCACAGAGAAGCTTAATATTATGAAACTCTAATAAAACCTTGATCCAATCAATTTCAGGTACTTCAATTGTATGGGTGGTTTTTGCTTATTTGAAATGCACATTGTTAATTTCTTAAGTTTCCTTTCTGCCTATTCTCTAGGTTCTCTTTTTTTTTTTTATTTTTCTTCCTGGGTAATGGAATTTGAGGCAATATGCTCATGCTAAACAAATAGATATATTTTTGTGTACTTTTTCAATTTAGGAAAACCAGAATGAAGTGGGTCTTCTACTATTTGGTAAAAATCCAATCTAGTTTATGTAAAATAATAATCTCTTATCTTTGTATGGTATTGTATAATTTTCAAAGCACACTCACATGTATTAATCTGTTTGGGTGTAATAATTGAGGTTAGAACCTCAGCCTCAGGGTCCAGGCAGACTTGGAGATTAAATCTAGGAACATCATTTACTATAGTCTGGCTCTGGGGAAGTTACTTAAGTTTTCTCCACTTCAGCTTCTTTACTTGTAAAATCGAGCTAATAATTTAGTACCTAAAATGGTTGTTGTGAAGATTAAATAACATAATACAGAAAGTTTTTAGCTCAGTATTTAGTTCATACTAAGTATTCAGATATTTTAGGTAGTAGTGGGGATGGGGGTAGGGGCTTAACCACCTTGAAGTAAAATGCAAAAATTACCTCCATTTCAAAAGTAGGAGCATTAATGACCAGATGGTCTCAGTGAGTTACTCAAGCCTACTGAGTAGACCCAGTCTACTGAGGGTCCAAATAAAACAAAAAATCAGAGAAGGGGCAAATCTCTCTTTTTGTTGAGCTGGAACATCCATCTTCTTCTGCCCTTGAACATTAGAGCTCCTGGTTTTTGAACCTTCAGACTCAGGGACTTACATCAACACCCCACCTCTCCCACTTTCCTCACCTCCAGTTCTCAGGCCTTTGACCTGGGAGTCGGAGTTAAACCATTGGCTCCCTGGGTTCTCAGGGTTTTGGAATTGGACAGAATTATACCACTGGCCTTCCTGATTCTCCAGCTTACAGACAGCATAGTGAGGACTTCTTGGTTTCCATAATCACGTGAGACAATTCCCATGAAAACTGTCTTCTGAAAAATATATGTATGTATGTATATATACACACACATATCCTATTGGTGTTGTTTCCCTAGAGAATCCTGCTAGTGGAAGATTTCCTTGCAAAATATTGTGAGGTCACTGTAGTTGTTATCTGTGTGTGCTCAAGGTCTGCTTTCTCTTCAGAAAGTTCCAGCTCCTTTTTTCTTTGGGGATCTAGGTCTCCCGTGGAGATTACCATTAAAGTATACACTCATTCAGTAGCCAAGGAATAAAAGGGTGTCATGTGACTGAATTGAACCAATCTCTATCTCCCTGAATCTTGCAAATAACCCAAATAATGAAATCTATTGGCCTTTATTTGTCCTGACCTTGGTGCTTTGTAGAGGCTTACCATTAGTTGCTGCTGCCTAGATCTTTGGGGATGCTTTGTCTTTATTCTTTCTGAAGCTAGGTTCTTTCACTTTGCCTTTTATTCTGGGGGCTATTCTTTATCTTTCTCTTATAATTTTTTTAAAAATTAGCTTATTCAGAGTCAGTTTTTTTGTACAAAAACTCCAACGCACAGTAGTCAGCTATTGCCACAAAACTGCTGCAAAACAAACCACTCCAAAACTCAGTGGCATATGGAACGTATTTAATTCCCATTCACAAATTTGCAATTCTGCTAAGGGTCACCTGATGTAGGGGCACTCAGCCTCAAGCTATAACTTGGTTCCAGGGCAGTTCCATGTGTCTCTCATCCTTCCTGGACCAGTTGTATGTTGTTGTCATTGCAAAAGAAACTCAGCAGGTCAAGCTTAATCATGCAAGCACATTTTAAACCACTGCTTCCATCTTGTCTGCTAATATTTCATTGACTAAAGTATGCCAAATGGCCAAGTCCAAAGTCAAAGGGTGAAAGCTCTCTCTACTCATGAAGATGGTAAAAAATCAGACAGGAATAATAGAGGCTGGTCACAGGAGAACAGAAAATTCCAGGCATCAGGTTTACGTGGTTAGCAAATGGAAACTGTTGAAGTAGCTGCATAAGCTAGGGACCCATAAGACCCTGAAAACCAGGATGTGGGCCAAACTGGCGAAGACTGACTGGACCAAACATGGCACTGGCTTTGACCTAAGTTTCACCTAGGATCTCATTATACACTCATCAACACGCTCAATCACACACGTCCCAGCACCTTGAGAGTTCCAGGAACACCCATATTTGGTGGAAAAATGGGTGACACCGCAGTTCCGAGAAATCTTTATCTTTTTCTAAGAATCTTCATAAATATTCCATCCCTTGGCTAAAGAAACCCATAGTACCCCAAACTCCCAAACCCAGTGGTGTGACTCACTCTCTTGAGTACACCTGCAGTTCCCTTTCATGAGTGTGCACTTTTCACTTTGCAATAAATCTCTGTACTTTCCCAGTTTTTTCTGACTCACCCTTGACTTCCTTCCCGTGAAGGTGTCAAGAACCTGGATGCTGGCGAGAGGCAGGGTCCCACGGGAATTTGGGGACCTCCCCTAGCCCACTGGTATCAGAAGCAGCACTGAATAGTTGCTGAGTATCAAATGCAGATAGACTAATTTGCATTAAAAAGTAATTTCTTTACTCTGTAGGGGAAGAGGATTTTTTTCTTTAACCCCCATAGGTTCCCAGTTGGAATAAACCCCTGCAACAAAAGATAGATTGACAAGAGAAAAACAAACAGAAATGTATTCACATGTATATTTCATATATATGAAAGACATCCAGGGAATGAGTAGTTCTCAAAGAGATGGCTTTTAATTCTGGCTTATGTAGCATCTTCAACAAAGAAAACAGTAAATTTTTATAGAAGTGACAAGACAAAGGCAAAGAACTTTAAGTCTCTAGGGCAGCAACTTGTGAGAAGGCAAATACATGGCAGATAAAGATGGGTTAGTGAAGCTCATTAATGTAGATTCCTCTGGTACCATCTCCAGGGTAACAAGGGTCTAAAGTTGTCTTAGTGGCTAACCATTGTTCTCCCTGGTAGGGGGTGGGAGGTGGAATACCTTTTGTCTTTGTAAATCTGTGTCCTTCTTTTAGGCAAATACAGAGAGGCCAGAGAGCTTTCCTGCACAGGCTTCTTCTTAATTGCCTTCAACTCGATGATTCTTTATATTTGGGGGCAGCATATTCTGCTCTTCCACACCTCTAAGATTTCCTCTTAAAACACAAATGGGATTGGAGAAGAAAAACGTGAAGCCTTTCCATTAACAACCTACCTTAACTTGGGTTTTTCAGTTGGCTAGTATGCAGTGTCCACAGACAGCTAAGAAGAATCTCTGAAATAAGACACAGACAGATCCATATTACTAAAGGAAATCAGGATTCAGGAGAAAAGGAGACCCAGGCTCGTATCAGGGTGTTTAGAAGCCTGTGGAAATTCAGGTCAACAAGATTTGTAGCAGCTAACAGGAAAGGTAAATTTTACTGGATATATGCATCCCTTTCCTATCATAAGTGAGAAGGAAATGAAATAAAAGTGTACTGATTTCTTAGGTTTGCAAGATTTGGATCTTCAATTTGGGGCTTACACAGAATGGCTCACATATTATTATTTCCCTGTACTTTGTCATTGCTACACTGTAAATTTGGAGCCCATTGCTATACAAAAACTAGCATACAGTCTAGTCTGTGGAAGAGCTGAGGAAATTGTTTTTTGATTCTGACTCTAGGAGAACATATTCCTTTCAGCCTCTTTGCTTTTCCTCTATTGTGTTTTAGTTGAGGTCATCAGACCTGCCAGACTAGGTCATTTCATGAAATACATATAACTTACATGGCTCTGAGGTCTAAGGAAGCTTCTGTGAAGTGTTAATTATTGCAATACTTGGGCTTTAAAGGAATGGAAGAAGTTGAGAGGCCATGCCCATATCTGAAGTCTAAACTTGTCTACAAATGTTAAAATGTGAACATGTGTGAGAGTTTCTATGAGTGTGAAAGCGGGGGAGTGGCTCCTATATAATTCTGTTTAGATATTTGGAAGGATATAATTGGAACATAAAATAGCCACATTTGGACAGAGCACAATTCCACTCCCAAATGTGTCAACATCCTTTAACTACACTCTCATGCAAATTAGGTAGATATATGGCTTAAAAACCAACTGCTCTCAGAATAAAGGATATTTTCCCTAAGCCCGTTTTAAACAAACTGAATGGCACACACTCTCATAAAGACAGATGATTGACATTACATAGCCTATGAAATTTTCCTATTCAAAATCATGACATTTCTTAACATAAAGAGGTAGTGATTATATTATGTACTCCCCAAACTTAAAAATTAAAAAAAAAAAAAACGCCAGTGGGAAAACAAAAATAATATGCCCTACAAAGAATGTAATTAGGCAGAGCTAGACTACAGAATCCACAGAGAATAAGCCACAGGGCTGATTATCTTAAATTTAATTTGTGCTTTTGGTATTTTTTTCTCCTGCATTCTAGTGATTCCATAGAGATCAACTTGCAACAGCTTCATTTTTCAATTGGTCTATTTAATTTTTTTTTGCATCAGGCATAATAAAATATAACTACCAGACCTATTATCAGTCTTCCAGCAGCCTTGTCATTTCCAGCAAGAAAGTGGTAATATGGTACTTGACATCTAAATCTCCTTTGCAGTAGGTGCAGATTGAATTTCTTTTAAATGGGTGCACATGAAATTAAGTTTTATAAATACTGGAATTTGTTGAGAATTAACCCAATCCTGGTAAGTGGAATAAAACATCTCCGTGTGCCTTCTCTGCCTCTTGAAATTCTAGCATTTCAAATAAAGTGCCAAGAAGCTGCAAATAATCAAAGAGGAGGTGTTGTTTGTTCACAGAACAGCCACGATTTACTATAAGGGTCAGCAGTTGTATGTTTATAATTGTTTAATTCTGTATATAACCAAATGAATCCACTGTTCCCTCATCTACATGGGTTGACTCTGCCCCATGGTCAGTAGCAGGCAGATGTTAGTTCTCTCCATATTTTTCTTAATAAACTTGATAACATTAAAAATATCATGAACAGCTTGTTGCCCTTACCAAAAATTTAGCAGGGAAGATGGAGGGATTCTCCCAAATGAAACTCTACTCTCATGCAACTCCCTAAATTCTCAGGAATTTGCATTTCTCCAAAGTACAAGTGGTTTTTCCTCTCCCCTTTTATTCTACATTATTCAGTCTGGCTTCTTTGTTAAAACAATTGAGATCTGAACCCTTACAAATTGCAGCATTCAATTAGGTGTATTTCTGTTTTACTGAATTATAAGTTTAGTAACTAACCCTTGTTACCCCAGCAAGCCCTTTTGGGTCTCTCTATCCCACTACCTCCAATACCACAAATTTTTCCCTCTAAACACAGATAGTTATGCCCTGAGAAATAATCTGGTAATATACATATCACCTAACTTCTACAAAGTACTTTTCTTCTGAATTTTGGCTTGGAAAAGCGTTTGAAGTAATGAACTATTTGGAGAGACGGAGGCTTGGAGTTTAGTGAGCAAGATGGTAATTTTAGATGCTGGTAGCCAGGGTATTTTTTATTTTGAATATCAAAAATTGTAGAACTTTAAGGAAGCCCCAGGAAAAAAGAACAAGAAAGTCTGGTTCGGATTGTCCTGTCTGTGATATTTTTCTTACAATATCATATCCCATGTGGAAAGAAATTAAGACTTCCAATGGAAGTTCAGAAGATTAATTCAACACCACCAATTCTTAAATCTGAAGGAAATCAGTTGTATTTTTTACTATGCTCACCTGCTTTTAGCCCAAATATAAACTACAAAGGTAATTTAGAAAATAAAGTTGACTCTGTTGTAGCTAGATATCACAGATAAGGCCATCCTCAGCAAAAAGTAAGATCACTTTTTCTAATGATATACTTATTTTTTTAAAGTTCTGAACTATTTTTCTAATGATATGCTTATTTTTTTAAAGTTTAAATTACATTATATCTCAACTATTTGTCTACCTATGATTTTTAAATTACATTATAAGTATATTAAATTTAAATATATACATATTTGAATTACTTATATATTATGTTTTAATTTTAAATTATTGCGATTATACTCTCATATTTTCTAAAACAAGTTTACTCAATCTCTTCCTACTGATCTTTGACACCAATGCCTTTGTCATCACTAGAGCTACTTTGTGAGTCACCTGAAGCAGTCTTCTGACCTCTTTATTTCTCAAAGTTGTTCA
Source organism: Pan troglodytes (assembly GCF_028858775.2). NCBI lineage: Eukaryota > Metazoa > Chordata > Mammalia > Primates > Hominidae > Pan > Pan troglodytes. The sequence goes on from NC_086015.1 coordinate 78,012,597, forward strand.
AGACTTTTAAAATTTGAGTATGAGGCCATCTCTGGAAATTTTATCCCAAGGCACATTTATCCCAAATACTCATTCATGTAACCTGAGGAAAGTAGTTTATTTTGTTCATCCTGTAGGTGTAAAGTCATGCTTTCCAATTACTGTGGCCTTTTAAGTGATCTTAAAAACCTTGTTTACAACAGGCATCCAATGTTTGCCATTGCGAGGTCACACCTGTAGGAAAAATTACTAAACCCTGTTAAATGTCCCTTGTTAACAATTCCATCTTATGACCTCTGTGCGCATTTCCAACTAGCATCAATGGAGGTCGTTTCTAGAAAAAGTAAATCTTCAAACAGTTTTTTTTTTAATTTGTTTGATAAAATAAAGTCATTGGGAGATGTGGTAAGAAGAATAATGCGCCCCTTAAGATGTCCATGTCCTAGTCCCCAAAACTGGAAATATGTTACTTTCTATGGAAAAAGGAATTAAGCTTACAGATAGAATTAAGGTTATTAATCAATCAGCTGACTTTAAAATATAAATATGATCCTGGATTACACAGGCAGGCCCAAAATTATCACAAGCATCCTTAGAGTAGAAGAGTGAGGCTGAAGAGTTAGTCAAAGAGAGGAAATATGCAAGAAGAGGCTGGAGGAATTTGAAGCCCAAGAGGTACTCTGAACTGCCACTACTGGCTCTGAATATGGAGGAAGAAGCCCAAGAGCTATTTGGTTGGGTGGCTTCTGGAAACTGGGAATGGCTCTCAGCTGACCAGCAGCCAAAAAACATGGGCCTCAATTCTATAACTACAGGGAAATGAATTCTAATCACCTCAATGAGCAAGGAAATAATTTTCCCAGAAAGGAATGAAGCCCTGCGGACACCTTGAGACTGGACTTTTGATCTACAGTGCTATAAAGAGAAATCACACCTTACTTTTAGCATCTATGGTATCTCATATGATAAGTGATTCTATTATCCAATTATCACTTTAATAATATATAGAGAGCAAATGGTCAGCTGATGAAGAAGCACGACTCATTTTCTTCTTTCTAAAATGACGATACTCAGTATCCTTGAGAAATAGTCACTTAGTTCCTTACATTCCAAAAAAAGAGGAATCTTTAAAGTTACAAAGTAGATGCTCCTACAGACAACAAAAGGTGATTATTTGCAGCAACAAACAAGCTTTGAAAGAGAGGAAGATAGGTTCCATTTTCTAGGGCTCATTGTTCTACTGCAGGTTGAGCATCCCTAATCTGAAAATTAGAAATCCAAAACTTTTTGAGCACTGACATGATACCACAAATAGAAAATTCCACACCTGACCTCATGTCACAGATTGCAGTCCAAACGCAATCCAAACTTCGTTTCATGTACAAAATTATTTAAAATGTTATATAAAATTGCCTTCAGGCTAATTCTATGTGTATAAAGTGTGTATAAAACATAAATAAGTTTCCTGTTTACACTTGGGTCTCTTCCCAATATATGGCATTATGTATATGCAAATATTTCCAAATCCAAAAATAAGTTCAAAATCTGAAACCTCTCTGGTCCCAAACATTTTGGATAAGGGATACCTTATCTGCACCAAGGGTCTTAAGGCCAAGTTGCTCAATTTCAAATTTTTCTTGACTGGGTATCCCTTTCTGTCAAAATACTGTCTATACCTAATTATAACATAATCTTCATGCCATAGGTAAGAGTACTTTAAAGTTTTCAAGGTGAAGAAAATGCCAAGTGTGTTGAGGAGAGGCCTGTGGTTGTGCCTGGCCCAAGTTAGTGTAGGAAAAAGAGACTGGAATGGGCAGTGAGGTCTGGGTCATGGTGATCCTGGGTGTCATTCTTGGGGAAGTGGGACTTTTCCTGAAAGGATCTATGGTCTTTGTTCAGGTGAAGGACATGATGAGATGTAAATTTAGAAATATCATTCTGGAAGACATGATCAGGTTGGAAGCTATTGCTATGGTCTAGCTCCCACTCTTTCCAAGAAAGCCATAAACCTGGTGGGAGTGGGGATGGAGGAGCAATAATAACAACATCAATATATCAACATGTAATATTTTATCTCCTTGGATTCTCACAATGATATCTAATTTACCCCAAGGAAACGGAGGCTCTGAGAGGTAATATGACTTCCCCCAGGTCATGAAGTAAAGGGTCAGAATGACAGCAACAGCCCTTTTGAAACAAATTAGTGCTCTTTCTGCCTTCATAGAATTCGGCTTTGTGCTTCCATTTTGAACTCATCTATAAAAGAGTCAACGATAATCTCTAACCCTGAAGGTTACAAGAGATTAGAACCACGTATGAGTCTGAGACTCATTTATTAATACAAGTAGGGCATTTTAGGAGCTCAAAGTAATAAAGCTCTCTCACTATTTTAATTAAAATTCATAAAAATGAAAAGAAAGGATTCAACTTTGCAAGTAAAGGAAATAGTAATCAAGTCCATTTTACTCTTTGGAAATAATGAAATGAGTTCCCATATACTGAATGCTTGGCTGTACCAGGCTCAGTGCCACTCTTAATATTGACATCATAAGATGACATTGTTACCCCATTTTACTGGAGAAAAACAGGCCAGAGAAGTTAAGTCATGTGCCCAGTGTCACTGGGTAAGTAAGGACAGGATCAGGATTTAAGTCTAGGAATTTCTGTCTTCAATGTTTTCAACCTCCTTGTCATGTTACCTCAAGTCTGATAAAGAAGTAGGTAAAGGAAACATGAAAGAAGATAAAATGTAAAGATAACTTTTTTGGTGACTTACATGAAGATTTAACAAATGAAAGCAGCTCTTAAACTTCCATCACGAACTTGAGTTCATTGCTCTCTACAAGCATACTCAAGGGAGTACATGAATCCAGGAAATTGTGTATTTTTCTAGAGAAAGATTCTATAATTTTCATCAGACTCTGAAAGAAGCATATGACCCTCAGCATGTAAAAGCCATTGCATCGAAAGAAGGGATTCACTCTGAGCCTTATTATACTACTGGCCTCAGGGTCTGAGTGATAGGAGCACAACATTATCCTTGGGTGATATTACATAATTGCTTGTAAACCAGGATCAAGGTAGATCTGCTCGCCCTTCAGGCAGAAGGAAAGCCCTCAAATCAATGCTCCTATTTGTAAGGCTTGGATCCTCCTTCCTCCAGCATCTTCTCACTTCCTTATTCCTCCCTGATCTGGGAGATTCTTTGGTAAAACAAGAAAAAAAGAGTGACTTTGTTAGCAATCAAACAAACCAAAGTTATGCTATGAAATATGGTCAATATTTGTAGAAGTGCATTAGTGTTGTAGATGCTTCATGCCAAAGTATCGTAAAAGACCTAACTCTGCTGAGTGACAGACATTGAGAATCTATACCATCACCAGGAAGTGGTAGAGGACAGGATGAAGAGATAAGGGGCCCACAGATAGCTACCTATAATGGACATTGAAGTGACCAAATATGACCTAAAGGGAAAGGAAATCAATATTTGTCTCATCTTCTGGACTGTGCCTGCTTAGGAGTTAAGATGGCCACTACTGGCTCTGAATATGGAGGAAGAAGCCCAAGAGCTATTGGGTTGGGTGGCTTCTGGAAGCTGGGAACTGCTCTCAGCTGACCGGCAGCCAAAAAACGTGGGCCTCAATTCTATAACTACAGGGAAATGAATTCTAATTACCTCAATGAGCAAGGAAACAATTTTCCTAGAAAGGAATGAAGCCCTGTGGACACCTTGAGACTGGACTTTTGATCTACAGTGCTATAAGGAGGAATCACACCTTACTTTTAGCATCTATAGTATCTCATATGATAAGTGATTCTATCATTCAATTATCACTTTAATAATATATAGAGAGCAATGGTCAGCTGATGAGGAAGCATGACTCATTTGCTTCTTTCTAAAATGATGATACTCAGTATCCTTGAGTATCCTGACATGGACTTGCCCCTTGCAACACTGTGGGAGGATAAAGAGTATTTAAGATTCCAGGAATCAATGAATGTTCATTCTAGAGAATAGCATCGCTGGTTCAAAGGGACACAGAGTTCAAAAACAGAAAGTTTCTCTCTGCCTTTGGAAACTCCCAATAAAACCAATTCTACACCTTGTTAAGGTACAACAAAAATGTTTTTTTTCTCTCTCTCTCTTGCTCATTTTAATTACTTCAAAAGGCCACCAACTTACAGACAGCCCTTAAACTTGATCTATTAACTTTCTCTGGGAACATAACAGTTGGTAAGCAGAGCCTCTGACAGCCTGCTTTCCTCCCTGAGTAGTGTGGCTGGTCAAAATGGGCCCTGGGGGCTGGGGATTCACACCAGCAAGAAAGAATGATAAGCTGCCCACAGCCACTCTGGAAAGACAATAAGGAAAATGTCAGATGCTGAATTATATTTGTGTATCAATCATTTCATAAAAAGGCTGTATTATTTCTGATCTTTTGATCACTCTTTCTTTAGTGGTCACTACTTTTTAACAACATTATATGCAATTTCTTTTACCACCATGCAGAGATATTTTGATTTTTAAGCCCCAGTCTACTCCCAGTTTCACATATATGGCTTCATGATCTGACAAAAACAATTATAGTAGTTTTACTCTATTAACTCTAGAGCCAGCTTGCCTAGGTTAGAAGGTTTACAAAAATCAAAAGTTCTCTGCGAATGCATTTGTAAAATTTCTGGCTTATCTAAAATGGAGAATTACTCACCAGTTGCTAATTGGTTATCTTCAAGAGTCTAACTTAGATATTTAGTTTTGGAAATAAAATGAATCTTAGGGATCCTCTTGTCCATAAGGGTCAAATATGTTTCATTTTAAGGGCCAGCTGTCGTTGATTGGGCCTTGTTACCTGAAATTTTGTGTTGAGTAGGATTCTGAGGCTCAGCCTAGGTTCCATAGCAAAATGAGCCATGGTGAATTTCTACTCTCTCTGCCATCAGTGCAGATGTCGAGTAGAACTACACTCCTGCAGATAGTTGCCATTCTGGTTCTAGCCCAACCCACTCATTTACAGATGACAAAACTAACTCCCAGCAAGGTGAAATGACTTAATCGAGGTCACTCCAGGACTTAATAGGAGAATGGGAGATAAATCTTAAGTGTGGATTGAGTTCTTTACACCAACCATGCACTTAGGATAGGATGAACCTAAGGGTATTTTTGATTAACCAATTCCAATCTCCCATCTTTGCTAATTTCAGCTTGTCCAGCATTAGATATTTCTTGTTTTGATGTATAACTTTTGCCAAAAGTATATATTTTGAGGGAAGGAACACTTCACACTTTCTTTATATTTTTATACTACTCTCTTAGATAATTTGCTATAACTGCATAAAAGAGATTGAAAGCAAAAGCTGGCAATCTATCTCTAGCTATTAGGAGAAGGTCTGGAAGAGGGTAAGGAGGGTTTACCTTTGTGACTTAACAATTTTACCTCCAGTAGCATATAGAAGGGCAGTAGAGAAATGGACAGCTTTGGGAGGAGGAGGGTTGGGGGTTACTATATTATTTGGTATCATTTTTAAAATCAGCCTATGTCTATATATTATTTGCTATCTTTCTTGTCCTCCCTTGATGCCCCTTGAACACCCTGGAATGCCTCAGCCTCCTGAATTAGAACTTCTGCCTGGAGAATTCTTTCTTTATGGCCCACTCCTTTACTTCTTTCATGTGCTCATGCTTGTATATCACCTTATCAGAGCAATCCTCTCATGGCCTATTTGAAACAGCACATTTCATCCTGTCTCTCTGTATTCCCTGACCCTGCCTTGTTTCTTCATAGCAGGTAGCACCTGACCATTACAAATTGTTTACGGCTACATTTATATAACATACCATCTGATACAGAGTGTACTATACCTTTGCGATAAATTATGTACTTGCTTTTCTCTTTCACTGCTAGATTATAAGTTGAGCATGTTTTTTGTTCATCTTTTGTTTCTTAGCCCTAGAACAGTCTCTGCTGCATAGGAAAACAGCAATAAATATTTGTTGACTTTAGTAATTTGAAGTGATATTCACATTTGAATCAATCTAGCTTAACATTTCTGACACTATTGAGTAGGGCTTGGAAATTACAGACTGTGGACCACTTCCAGCCCAAAGCTTGTTTATGTAAATAAGCTTTTATTGGAACACATTCATTCCCAGTTGCTTATGAATTGTCCATAGCTGTTTTCATGTTACAATGGTAGAGCCAAGTAGTTGCAACAAAGACCATACAGCCTGTGAAACCTAAAACATTTCCCATCTGACCCTTTATTAAAAAGGTTTGCTGACTTCTGTTCTAGAACATTAACAGGGATGAAAGTTATCGATGGTGGACATAGCTCTCTTACTATAATTGTCCAAGATGATCTGCCAAAGAGGTGGGTGGACGGTACAATGAATTACTGCTCAGAGTCAACTCCCCATTCCTTTATAGAGCCTCAGGATGCAAAGTTCTGAGCAAATTCTGCATTTATTCCACAAATATTTTTTGAGTACCTACTATGTGCCAGCTGCATTCAAAGGCCCACTGATATATGATTGGACAAAAACAAAAGTTCTTTCCTCTCGAAAATATACATTCTAGCAACAGAGACAATAACCAATGAAAATATGAAGTAATTTCCATAGAAGTGCTACAGAAGAAGAAAAAGGGAGGAAAATAAGGGGTATGTTCCAAGAATGTTGGGAGGAAAAAGGGGTATATAATATTGTATAGCACGTAGGACACATTGAAAGGATAACTTTAAGCAAATACTTGAAAGGATGATTAAGGGGCCTTGGTGATCACTCGGGAAGAATATTCAAGGCAATTGGAATAGCCAGTGCAAAGAGCCCAGAGCAGAAGTGTATAGTTAGCTGGTTTTGAGGAACAGCCAGGAAGGCCCTGTGAATGAAGAGAATGGAATTAATGGGTGGGGCATTCACACTGAGAGTGTTCTGTTTTAATCAGAAACTCTAATTGGGAGGGAAATACAATTTAACAGATATTAGAGAAACTCCCTTAGGGCATTTAATTTTGACAAATAAGATACTGTAGAATATTGTTAAATTGATTACATTTTATTGGCCCAAATTAATTTGATTGCTCTTTTCACATTTTCAAATCCCAGTCCTTACCTCATTTATTTGAAATCTCAGAATTGGAAACACTTTTGATCATTTGACTTCCTATGTCTCTGATCCTTAAATTTGCTCAAGAGGCTTTCTGCTGGAGAAGAAAACCTCCGTCGTGAGGAGTAGAAATGGGCTCTGCAGTCAAACTTCGTGAGGCTAAATCCTGGTTCCCCCAAATCATTGAACCTTTCCGAGCCTCAGTTTCCTTATCAATGAAATGGACAGAATAACAGTGACTATCACAGGGTTTTTGGGAACACTGCATGACATAATGTGAGGTAGCACCGAGCACAATGTTTGTAAGCATTTCTTTACATGTTAGCTCCTATTATTCCATATTTTGCTTGTTTTCTACTTGAAAACAAGAATTTTTTTCAAATTCCCAGTGATGGGGATTTATTCTCTTCTGAGGCAGCTCCTTGCTTCTTTGGGCAGGTCTGGCTGTTAAGTATTGAGCCTAAATCCCCCTCCCTGTAATTTACATTTACTGGCACTGGTTTTACACTTTAAGTCAAATAGATTTCATCCATCTCCCACCTGAAAGCCTTTCAATGATTAGAGGTAATCACTATACCCCTCTCTAGTCTGTCTGTTTCCTCAGCCATGCCTCATTTCACTCTATTTTCCTTTCTCTCACCACACTAGGTTTCTCCTTTGACCTTGCTCCATATCACCTTACGTCTATCTTAAATTATGTTTACGCTTCTTCCCAACATCACTCTCCTTGTCCACCTTCCAGTTTAATTAATTACATTGTTTTTTCTACATGTCCAAGTTTATAAGATGTGCATTCCATCCAGCAACGGTAATTTCTACAGTTGGTTAGCCTTAATGCTTTTCTCCTTTTTTTTTTTTCCCACTATACCTGCACTCTGGTTTGACCATTGTGAGGGTTGTGGATGGGATTCAGGATTCCCCTCTTTTGATCTTCACAAGTTAATAGCTCAGTTTTTGTCCATACTCTTAACTCACATTGAATTGAAGGTTAACATTTTTTCCAACAATTTGCTTCACACATAAAGCTACTAAGTTACATGTGCCAGATTTTGCCTTTGTATGAGCTTGTCTTGTGATTTCAATACTAGACCTTCTTATTGTCTCCTCTGCTAAAATTTACCACATCAGCTTTATCTTTCTTCAACTCATGATCTTTCATTATTGCTGCTACCTTAGATCCACATGACAATTTCAATGGCACAGTTTCTAGGTCCTTAATCAAGTTATTGATTTAAAATACTGAGCATCTCATGACTAAAGACAAAGCCTTGTGTTGCACCCTTAGACAGCTCCCCAAGATTTAATAAGATCCCATTGGTAAGATAACTGAACCAATTTTATCTCACACAGGTTACATAGTATCTTTATTTGTCCTTCTGATCATGAGTGTATTTTTAGGAATCTTTTCCAGTTCTTCACTCTACTCCAGATGCACACTATCTGTAACATTTTATGATTTATTAGCCAGATATTAACCTGGTCTGAAAGGAAAATAACATTGTACTGATCAGGCTTGTTGTTTACCTAGCAATCATTTAGAAACTCAGGTGATGTCTGTCCCTTGCTTATAACCAGTCATTGCTTTCTCTGGCTGAGACAGTAATGCCCATCAAACATTTCATTTCTTCCCCTGCATTTTGGGGACCTCTTGCAGTTAGACAGGGCCATGTACCTAAATCTGGCAAAGAATATGCATGGAAGTGGCATGTGTCACTCTCTGGCTGAAACGGTGAAAATCTCATATATAATCCTGCACTCTCCCTTTTCCCCTGCCTTGGTGGCTAAGGATAATTAGTGGTCCAGATAAGGTGTAGCTACAAAATGACAGAGCCTTCACTGCCTGGGTCTTTGAAAAACTGTGTAGTTGATACTCCCTGCATATGGATCATGCATATAGTGTGAGTAATGAATGCAATATTTTCTTCTGTCTAATTACAAAGATTTAAGAGATGGTAGTTGGCTACTGCAGCATAACCTCACCTATTCTGACTCTTTCTTTTCTTTTGCTCTGAGATTAAAGCCCAAACTCCATGATGCAATAGGATCTGTGGGATTTAATGTCTCTCTCTCCAGCCCTCTTTTGTGCCATTTCTAACTCATTTCCCCTTCTCTAGCTATTCCGACCTTGTCATTGTTCCACATCCTTTCTAGATGAGTGAGCCCCCATTATACATTTTCACAGAATCCTGAACCTCTCCTTCAAAGCACTTTGCACCCATGCAATGATAACATGTGCAACATTTTAATGTAATATCTATTTTCTTCACTAGAATATAAGCTCCTGGAAGTAGGGACTTTATTTAATTCACAACTATAACTTCAGCATCTCATATAGTGACTGGCACAAAGCCCTCCAATTTCTGACCATGGCTGGGTATTCCTATGACATGAAGAAGAAATGAAAAAAAAAAAAAAAGACCCCACAGATTTTACACTTATGCTTGAATTCCTCTAGTCCAGTTATCTGATTTCTTTTGATCGCAGAAGGCCAAGCCACATAATATTATGCTTGAAATAGAATTACCTTCTCTTTATAGATGTCGCTTATCAGCTCTCCACATGGTGTGTCAAACAGAAGCAGAAAATGGGTGAAAAGGGCAAAGATGATGAAACTTAGCACCCAGCTGAGCAACACAGTCATGAGAAGAGTGACAATTCCAGGTGAGCTGTGGAGTCATGTGGCTACTGGGGATGGGATGACTCTAGGCTGAGCTGCTGAGAGGAGAAGATGATATTTAAAAACAATTGCACAGCCCATGGACAGTTACAGTCTTTCCTGTGGCCAGGGACAAATTACATACCACAAATTAGCCTTCCATCCACATCCATAAGGAGGCCCATGCTTGGTGCAAGCATATATATCATTTTTGAAAAATAATAGCTGCTCTGACAGCACCTAGTTTGGTGCTGGGGGAATAAAGCTTGTAAGGAATCTTGACTGAATTATTGATTCTGCTCTTTAGAGTCAATAAAACTAGTTTTCTGAATCATTTGGTGCAGCTATTATCCTAATTTGAAATCTCTCACTCAAATCTAACTTAAGCATCTTCAGAATGGACAAGTTTCAAGGCTAAAGGTGGCTTTTGTAGATGAAATTAAAACCCAGTGCCTGCCTGAACATCCACAGCTACCTCCGTCAGGAACGGGGACCCTATTTGCTTGTATTATCAGTGCCACACACTGGAAGGCACATGATATTGGATGTAATGCAGTTTTATGTATATTTTCAGCATCTGAATACCATCACTTTTTAAAATACTTCTTAAGCATTTTTAAGAACTGGGCAATATTCTAAACGCTAACTTTCCAAAATGGAAGAAGAAAAAGAGGCTAATTGGTGTCTATGCAACATTATAACCAAAATGTTCTAGAATAAAATCTATTAATTGCTGCTCTTCTTTCTTGACATTCTCTAGTCAAGACTATCAGTGTTTCAAAGACATGGGAAGAGGAAGCAGCTGAGGACTTGCAGGTGGGTAGGAGGAAGTGAGAAGTCAGACCTAAGGGTCAGGTGGCCCCATCTTCACTCTAATCATAGTCTCCTTTATCTAATTTTATTGGAGGCAAGGGCTTCTACTATTATTCATTTCACTCATTTATTCCTCAGCATTTGCCAAGTATTTACTATGTGCACAGCATTTATTGCAAAAAAAAAAAAGTTGTGATGGGTAAACTCTGATATGGACTGCATATTCATCTTCTCCAAATCTCACGTGGAAAAATAATCCCTAATATGGCAGTATTGAGAGGTGGGCCTTTAAGAGTGGATTGGAGCATGAGGGATCTGCTCTTATGAATGGATTAATCCATTAATGAAATAATGGATTAATGAGTTAACAGATTAATAGGTTATCATGGGAGATGAACTGGAGGCTTTATAAGAAGAGAAAGAGGGCTCTGTGGTCCGGAGCAAGCATGTTAGCATGCTCAGCCCCCTCATCATGTGAGGATACCCTGTACCACATTGGGACTCTGCAAAGTCCCCACCAGGAAGAAGGCCCTCACTAGATGCCAGTCTATGCCCTTAGACTCTTCAGCCTCCATAAGTGTAAGAAATAAATGTATTTTCTTTATAAATTACTCCATTTCAGGTGTTCTGTTATAAGAAAATGGACTACGACAAACCCCTGATGACCTTTGTGGCTGTATAATTGCCTCCCTGTTGAGTGGGTTGGAACCTGTGAATCTGATAAGATTCTAATCTGATGAGACATCACTCCAAGAACCAAATTCTACCATAACTTGAATGAACTTGGATGCAGATCTTTCCCCAGAGCTTCCAGATAAGAGCATGACCTAGACACCACTTGGATTTTGGTCTTATGAGAGCCTAAGCAGAGATTCCAGTCTAGCTTACCAGGGTTGCTGACCTACAGAACTGTGAAATCATAACTGGGTGTTGTTTTAAACTGAAAAGTTGTAATTTGTTATGCAGCAATAGCAAACTAACACAGAAATAAAGTAAAATTAGAACATTGATATGGATTTCAGAAGCTCACCCTCCAATGGGGTAAACAGATTTTGTATAGCCTATATGATGGCACTCCTCCCCATATAAAGCAAAGTACGTTTGTATTTTTTGAAGTGTCAAGTCTGTGTTGCATTCACTCCATTCATGTTTGGTAGGTTCTAGCCATATGCCCTACACAGGGTGGGCTGTAGGATCGAGAAACAGATTTGGTTTCTGCCCTCAGGAGGGCTCTGGTAGGAGAACATGACAACCTCCACAGGATAGGTACATAGCTCTGCGTCATGAGGAACCACGGGTGACGCTGGAATAGGGAGGACTGGCTTTTACAGGCTGTAGGCAAGAAAAGCTTCTTGAAGGAAATAACAACAGAAATTAATCCTGAATTTCAAAAGCATATTAGGTCAACATGTTTTACGATATTTTCAGACAATTTCATCCAATGATTGTTCTTAAAATTTTGTATTGTTCAATGGACACAGTGATGCATTTAACTGCCTTTTTTGAAATTGTGGGGACACTTATGCCAAAAAAAGTCCATATTACCCATGATTGCCCCTGCAGTCATTTAACTTGATTCCTTAGAAGGCAAAATTTCAGCAGTTGAGCAGCTTGACAAGTTTCACATTGATAAAAATTAAGATGCATTTCCCTACTTTCCTCTTAAATACATTTGCACTGGGTTTGAGGAAATAGGCCTTTGAAGAGAGAGGAAGTGATTACATTTTCAAAAGTGTAACTTTAAAGTGAAGTGGGTAATGAGGATCACAGAGAGACTCAGCATTACAATCCTTCTCAATCATTCTTAGGAGGGTCAAGAGAAACAGCGGAGTATCTGTGTATGTATAAATGGGGGGACAATTCAAATTCTCATTTGTAACCTTTGTACTTTGGAAGAAAGTGAAACAATTGCATTTGCTCACTAATTTTCCGTATTTTAAAATCTCTTCCATATTTCTCTTTCTTGTGAATTACATATTGCCTTTCAATTTTATGAGATTTTCAGAATTACAGCACAAGGTCAAGCCTATGAAAGAGAATTATTATACAAGGTCACTTATGTGCAAAATAGAGGTATATACACACATACATGCACACACATTTCCTCATTTATATCAATTGATTTATGTCAGTGCTAATTTAGAATTAAATAAACTGGAATTTTGACAGATTATATCTTTCCAGATTTCTTATGTCTAAGACCCAAGAATAATGACTATGGATCTTTATCCTACATTAAAACACACACACACACACACACACTCACACACACACACACAGTCCATTGGTTCATGATTAATAGCTGCCACATAATAAGCAGTATAATTTAAAGTGTAAATTGATATTAAAAGGGCAAGAATTTTTTTAAAAAAGCCATAAAATGTAATTATAACAATAGAAAGGAACAAAAGCACACCTCCTGGCAGGCAAAGAGAAAGGAGAAGAGAATTGCTTTTTATATGTGGGACTTTTTGATAAACACAGCAAGGAAAGCTTTACTGAAGAGCTGGAATAACTTCAGTAGAGCTACGAAGGAAGGGTGGAAATTAAAATGATCATGCTACTTGTATGTTACTTAGCTACTCTTCATAAGCCAGTTCAAGTAGCTGGGAAACACAGAGCAGTCAAACGGCTCACGTAATACACACGTACCCAATAAAGTCAACAACCCCAATCTGTATTCCTATTTGAAACTCTCATCATTAGTGTTAAATGCAGTAAGACGTTCTTCTTTAAGTTTCCTTGTCCTTTGTTCTCTGCTTTCAAGGCCAGACTCCCTTACTCTCTGTATGCCCTTGCCCTGAGAAACAACCTTCCTCCCAGTCTTTATCTATAGAGTCCACATTCCACATCTGCTACTCACTCTGTAAATCACCAACCCCACCACCCACTGCCAGCCAAAACCGTTTTCTCGCCAGTGTAACTGCATCCCTGCACTTTTCAAATTAGCTAACCAGGTTCAGCTTAGATTGTGTGGTCCAACTCTAGCCAACGGAGACTGGACACAGCAGTAGTAGCCAATGAGTTAGGGATGAAGCCGCTGCTTTCCTTTGTTCAGTGTGCTCTCGTGGTGACCAAACTAATGAGCAGCATGCTTCTGCAAAAGTAAACTTTGCCTTGCTGAAAAATCAACTATCGTAGTGGTCATTTCATTTGTGAACTCGAGCTTTATTTCTAACAATTCGCATTGCTCTTCAGGTGGACATTTTCATGTCACTTACTTTTTAATCTGGTTAAGGATTAAGGTGTTAATTTTCTTGACAAGCACCCAATTTAACTAGACAATAGAATAGCAAAGGCAAGTTCACTGAAATGGCTTCAGCACTTTGAGATATCTAGCAGACAACAGGTATCCAAGGAAATGAGATGTGGAATATGGCAGTATTGGTTGGGTTAGAACAAAAGAATGGATTGAGTTAGCTCAAATGTATGATACCTGGCAGTGGATAAACAGGCACAAACAGAGAGGAATCTAAAGGCCCTGAGGTGCTGAAAGCCAGAGAGAGGATCAAGGGTGAGGAAGAGCAGCAGCAGTAAGGGCACTATTTGCCACACATTTTTCTTGATATACCAACTCACTGAGTCTCTCAAACAAACCTATGCTGTAGGAGATCTTATCCCATTTTACCTATGACGGCACTGAAAGTTGCCCAAAGTCATCTCCAAAAAGCGGCACCACTGGGATTCCACTCCAAGAGTCTGGTTCCACATTTCACGCCCTGATCCACTGCTTCTCAGGGAAGAAATTGCTTAGGCAGTGACTGAAAATACTTAGATGCTCCTGGGTTCAAATCCCAGATTTGCCACTAATTAATTATGTGACTTTAGTCACTTATTGACCTTGCTCAACCTCAATTTTCTCATCTATAAATTGGGAATAACAACACAGCTTACGGCATAGTTAGAAAGATAAAGTAAGATCTTCCATGTAAAATGCTATTTGGAACAGACTCCTAAATAGGACATGCTCAGTAAATCCCTGATGATATGAACAATGTGAAGAGCAAAGAGGTCATGTATCAGTCATGATGTGGTCCAAGAAACACAACTGCTGGGAGAGCTATGAAATAAGGGATTTATTACACAGTTAGCTCTTGTAGAATCATGGGCACTAATGGGGATATCCATGCAGGCTGCTGTCTGTGTGTGTAGTGTTGAGCACAGCATCCCTAGAGGGAAGGTGGACTGGTACTCAGGAAGGAGAGCTGGCTGTGGATGAGCAAGAAGATGATGCTGAATCCAGGCAGACAAGTAGAACTCATGATCACCTCTTAGTGCCTCCAACCTCCTTTCAGTGGTTGGCCTGCAGAGGAAGCTGGCTGCCTCCACATGTGGCTGCATCCACACTTGGTCTAGGACTCAGAGAATCTGGAGGAGGAGCTCTGGTGTGGGTGCTGCCTCGGGCCAACAGTAGACCCGGTAACAATGCACACCACCTCCACCACGTCTGGTACGCAGCTCCAACTTTCAAAGGGTAAAGATGTAGCTGCTCCTTCACTTTTGTGTTCCGAATATTGGGTAAGATTTCTTTTGCAGCTAACACTGAGGTTCACAATATAGAAAAGGAAATTCTAGGAAATTCATTCTAGATTAGCTTATTTGATACAGTACAAAGCCAGTGCAATCAGAGTTACACACCTTATATTCTCAGTATTGGCTAGTTCCTTTATAGTTTGAAATAATGATTCTAGGCCAGTTGTGGTGGCTCATGCCTGTAATCCCAAAATTTTGGCAGGCTGAGGCAGGTGGAATGCTTGAGCCCAGGAGTTCAAGACCAGCCTGGGCAATATGGAAAACCCCAGTTTCTATAAAAATAAAAATAAAATAAAACAGCCTGACATGGTGGTGCACTCCTGTAGCTCCAGATATTCAGGAGGCTGAGGCAAGAGGATCACTTGAGACCTGGAAGTCAAGGCTGAGGTGAGCCATGATCATGCCACCACACACTACACTCCAGCCTGGGTGATGGAGCAAGATCCTGTCCCAAAATAATAATAATAACAATGCTAACTCTAAAAAACAGTTTGACTTTCACTTGGAGCCACTTTCTGAAGAACAACAATAAATTTGGACCTGTTCATCTCCTCATCTGGACTTCCCATAGTCTAAGACCATGCCAAGCACCATATTTCTTAACAGCTTCTGGGCACTAACTCTTATCCCTCTGCCACATTCTGCAGTGCTGAGCATATTCTGTTTCTAACACACCAGGTTTATTGACTACTTCTCTGTTTGAAAGCTCTGTTGACTCCTATTACAAGATGATCACATCCAAACTCCTTGGGTTGTCTTTCCTGTCTAGGCCTAAGTTGTTTATCCAGCTTTATATTTTCCTAGCTTTTTGCCCCCTCATTATTCTGCTTATACTTTCAATGTAGCTCCTACCAGATTATGTCATAATTGCCACCAGGCAGGTTTATCTCTCCCCTTGGGCAATGAACTACTTGTGGGTAAGATCTGGCTCTGCCCACAATGGTGGAATAGTGGAAGGTATGAAAGATAAAAATAACAAAAATTGCATGTGTCTATTTTTCATTCATTTATTCATTCAGTTGTTGTACACATTTATATATATGACCTTCTATGTGCCAAGTACTGTATCCAATGTATGTAAAAGGAAACGAAACAACCATGATCACAGCCCTTGTGGAGTTAACATTCTAGTCAGGGTATCAGATATTAAATAAAAGGACGTGAATAAATGCAGAATCAGTTATTGTGAAAATGGCTGGAAATAAAAAAATAGATTGTTATTCTTATTACATAAATTCAGTTTCAAAATGATGAGTTAGGTCAAGGAATTTAATTTGTGAACATAAGAGAGCAACAGTTAGCCCAGCAGAGAATGGACATATAAATAAATGTGGGCTTATCAGCACAAAGCTCAAAATAATTGAAGGACCCAATTCAGTTCCCCATTTAGTAGTTGCAAAGCATTATGATAGGCACTGAGCAAGTGGGCGCTTCAAAAATTACCAGTTAACTTTGAGAAAATACAAGCAAAGGCTCTGAAAACAGCTGTGTATGCTGCCTAGAGTATGCTACCGTTAGAGAGTGTTGATCCCTGGAGAGAAAAATCAGTTCCTGAAGATTGGGACCAAGTTGTAAGATTTTGTGAGCGTT
This sequence comes from Pan troglodytes, assembly GCF_028858775.2. Lineage (NCBI taxonomy): Eukaryota > Metazoa > Chordata > Mammalia > Primates > Hominidae > Pan > Pan troglodytes. The sequence continues at coordinate 78,029,270 of NC_086015.1, forward strand.
CTTATCAAAATAAAGGCCCTCAACAAGCATACAAGGTATCGGCATCCACAGACAACAATTTGGTAAAACAACAGTTGAGTTTAGAGCATTGAATTTTAATAATGGGATGTTAATCATTTATTTTGGATCCAACATGTAAAATTCCCAGATGCCAACTCCAGCGCCAAAAAATGGACATGTGGAGAACAGCAGGTATGAAATGATAAATCTTGTGATTTATATGCTTTGCTTGCTGAAAGTCTCTAATGAATCATTTCATCACCATGGACCAATTTCCTCAACAAAAATATGTCTTCCCTATCCCTTAATCCAAGCAACTCATTTACTATTCACTTTGTTTCTCTTTTGGTATGGTCTTTGTCAAAACACTTCCCTCTTAAGAATTACCTCCTTATGAACACCACACCTTTGATCACTGGCAAAACCTGAATGATTGCTCCAGGTAAGAACAAAGGGAGCTATTTAAAACCTTCCCAACCAACTGATCTTTTTGTTGATTACACCTGTTTGGGAATATTTTTCATGTCGCATTTTTACTTCAGCTTGTCACAAGTTAGGCAAGATATTAAAATTGCATGTGAAGATTCACTAAACAGAAGTTTTTTTTATATACTATGCCATGTTTAGTAACAATTGGTTTCAATTAATTTAATGGGGAGTACTGTTTAAATTCAAAAAATCTTTGTTTATGCATCCATTCATTCTTTCATCCATACATTTACTCTATAAACATAGTCAGTACATGTTAGGTACCAGATATTACCAATCAAGTAGTGAGGAAGATAGGCATGGTGTATGCTGTCAGGGAGATAAGGTAATGAAGAAATTAGCACAGGTTAATACAATAGACTATGTGCCTCTGCGAGTGTGCGTGTGTGTGCACGTGCGTGCACGTGCGCATGCATGCACACGTGAGTGCTCATGCATATGTGTGTTTTGGGGGCGCAATGAAGTCACAATGAATTTCTAATGTCAAGCTTCTGAGAGTGTGACATTAGAACCAAGACTCTCCGTATGGGTGACATTAGAACTGAGACTTAAATAATAAGGAGCCTGCTGTGCATAGATCTGAGGAAAGATTGTTCCAATTTGGAGGAGAAACAAGTAACAAGGTCTGGAACAAAAATGAGTTTGGCATGTTAAAGAACCAAGGAATTGCAAGGTAGCTGAAGTAGAGACAGCATTGTAAAATTTGGTACAAAATGAAGGTGGAGACATGGGAAGGGACTAGATCAGGTGAGGGTGTAGTTCTATCAAGAGTTCTTTATTTCAGGTACTAAAGGTCTAAAGATTCCAAAGATCCACAAAACTCTTAATATTTGGAGTAAAATTGTCTATATTTGTATGTCTGTGCATTTTCACAGTAGTCTGTGACCCCCAAAAAAGTAGAGGAATTAAGATCTGGTCTATTGCAGTTTTAATTAAGTCTAAACACTGGTTTAATATGGTGTTAATAAAAATATTGAGTAGACTTATCATAAATTCATGATTAGCTTCTTTCAAAATGTTTTGATTCCTTAGATCAGTGTTTTCTAAAATCTCACTACTTACACATTTCAATCCTAAAGCGTTCATCTAGAGAAACCTACCTGCTGTTTGAGTTTTGTTCTTTTCAGGTAGGAAAATGAAAGTTTCATGAAATCATGCAAAGGTTCATACAGTTAAACTTTTTTGAGATGAAGAATACTGAATTAAGAGTTGTTTTATTCTTCTTGAACACTAAGAACATTAAGTAAACACTGCCTGAAATGGATAAGATAGGTAATTTTGAGCCCTTGATAATAACTAAAAAAAAATGTAAACCCTTTCCCTCATCATTTTTCACCAGTGTTTGATAACTATTGTGTGAGAACAATGGAAGCAGATATGTGATAGTGTATTCAATATCCCAAAAAGATGATGAATGATAACATTTACAATTTAAAAGAAAAATGGCCCAATTTCAAGTGTCCTTTCTGGAAGTTCTATGGCTGTTTTGGGAAAACTTGCTTAAAATACTCAGGTAGCAGAGACAAGAATGAAAAAAGTGAAATATAGTCTTCATCCTTTTTTGTGTCTGTTCTTAAGGATACTGTTTAACATACATCATTTTGACAAACCTGACTTATTTATTAAATAAGACTTATGATCACTATATGGGTTTTCAGGTGCTGTGTTCATGACTAGTGAATTCTGAAAAGTTCATTATGTGAATCAAAACATTAAAAACATCATTTTAGATGTAATACATGTCTCTGTTTGCTTCACCTCATAACTTGGACTGAAATGACCTGACACATGAATAAATATTTATATCAGCTTTTATACAATTTTATGTTCTTTAACAAAAAGGAAAGCCTGCTTGAAAATGTTGTGTTGTGACCACTCATGGGTATTTGCCTGATGGTTATCTGTTTGTTTCTAGTATAGAGCATATTTCTAAAATAAGCAGAATCTGCATAGACCTATTGTAGAATATATTGATACATCGGTCAGCTCACAACAGATTGAAAAAGAACAAGTTCAGACAAACCTCTTTAGTCTGCATGGCTCCAGATAATTGGTTTGATTTTCCCACTGCAGTGGCTAGTTTAGTTTTGTAAAGTTCCAATCATTATGGCTGTGACAAGGAAAAGTGTCTTCCTCTGTGTTGAATTTTGGAAGGTTATCCTAAGTGTTGTCTCCAGTTTGTAGAATCAGGAATAATTTTGGCATGTTTAGGGAGGTAGAGGAGGACTGTATTCGTCCATTTTGTGTTGCTATAAAGGAGTACCTGAGGCTGGGTAATTTCTAAAGAAAAGAGGTTTGTTTGGCTTATGGTTCTACAGGCTGTACAAGCATGGCACCAGCATCATCTTGGCTTCTGGTGAGGTTTCAGGAAGCTTTTACTCATGGCAGAAGCTTTTACTCATTTCACATGGTGATTGAGGGGAAAAGAGAGGTGCCAGACTCTTTTTAAATAACCAGCTTTCACATGAACTAATAGAGCAAGCAAGAATTCACTCATTACGTAGGGAAGGAAAACAAGCTGTTCATGAGGGATCCACCCCCATGACCCAAACATCTCTCACTAGGCTCCACTTGCAACACTGAGGATCATATTTCAACATGAGATTTGGTGTGGACAAACATCAAAACCTTATCAAACACCTAGAAAGAAGAGAGATGGTGAAGTGGCAGTGACAAGGTAGACAGAGATTAAAAAAAAAAAAAAACAAAAAACAAACAAACAAACAAACAAAAAACCTAAATGTCAGAGAGTGGAGTTAGAACTTCATCTGTATGCAATAAACAACCCCTGTAGATTTTTAATCATAGAAATAACTTAATGAAATTGACTTTTCAGAATGACTTATCCAACCAGAGTCAGCAAGATAGGTCTGTAAAAGGATATGCGTTTCCTTTGGCAGTGCAAATATGACCTCCAGAAATTCCTTCCAGCAAGAAGTGGAGTCAATTTTCTCTCCCCTTGACTCTGGGTTGGCAGTGTGAGTTTCTAAGACCAGTAGGACACAGCAGAAGTGCTGCTATTTGAGAAGGCTGTAAGTTTTCTCTGATAGAGCCCAGCTGCCATGTACATACTATCCTTCACCATGAAGGAGGCCCCCGTGGAGAGAAAGGCTGAGGAGTACACTGACACACAGGGTAGAATTGAGGTGCCCCACACCACAGCAATGCAAGGCTCAAGATGTGTGACAAAAGCACTCTTTGGCCCCTCATCTGAGCCCTCTTGCTAGGTGAACACAGCTGCACAAGTGGCCCCAGAGTACCAGAGGATGAATCCCTCAGTCTACCCACAGAATCTTGAGAAATGATACATCTTTGCTGTTTTGAGCCATTATATTTAGAGGGAGTTTATTATATAGCAATAAAAAACCAAAATAGCATCTGGCAAAGTGTTTTTCTCACCATCAAACTCAGGGGAGATTCAACGAGCTGCAGGCACGGAAGTCAATTAGAATGATATTTTGGGAAAGTTAGCCTGAGATAATGAGAACGTGGCCTGGGTGAAAAGGTTGGGACTTACTTATATGCTCAATTTCCTCCTCTCATCAGGAAGGAAGTGGGTAGTATAACATTGGGCTAAAATGTTGAGTTTAGAAGTCACACAAAACTGGGCTTCTAGCTGGGTTCCATCACTTAAATATTTCCTTCCCTAAGACAAGGCTTTCTTACCAAAAATACAGCACTAATAATAGTCCCCACATAGGGAAGGCATTATGAGCATTAAATGAGAGTATGAAATTACTTAGCACCGAGATTCACATATGCAAGTTACACAATGAGGTGCCAAGACAGTATTTAGAAATACTGCCAGTTGTTCCCCATTCCCTATATTTCTTCTTTACCTGATTGCATTTTGTCTTCTGTATCTCCAGAGCAGGTGTCAGAGGAGAAATGTGGAGAAAATAGAAAACAATTCTTGACTTGAGCTTTAAAAGCTTAGGGAATTCGCGTTTCAAAAGGCTCTGCCCTGAGGCCAGGCTCTGGAAGCTGAGATAAAGGGTCAGAAGGAGTCGCCTCACTTTCTCCCACCCCTTGGCTAAGACAGGAGAAAGAGCTTAGATGTCAGATTCTGGAGAACAGTCCCTAAGAAGGGGTCCTATCCTCTGTCCTCAGCATCCCCCCATTCCAGGGGAGGCAAATCCTAAGACTGGAAGAGCTATGGAAACCCCAGATGAATCTGAGACAATTCAAAGCAGAAGAGATTAGGCTCCCCTTCATCATTTTAAGGAAAAGCAGTAGGATCTCAAGGCCCCTCTGGGCCTGGAGCTTTGTTCTATTAGTAAAAATGGGAAATATTTTGAATGGGCAATGCAAGATAACCAGGTATCCTGTCTTGCAAATCTTTCTGGATTATCTCTGGCTTTCATTGTCTTTGAGCTATTTTATAGCTCTACGAGTTGCAGGATACTGGTAGTAAGGCAAGTAATTCTTATCCGTAGAAACAGAAACGGCAATTGTATCCAGTCAGATGAGTTGCCTATTGCCCCATGAATACTGATCAATTTGATATACATTTGTAAATTTACTTCAGCATTCTTGCTTGCCTAGAAGTGTTTCTGTCTTTTTAAATTCTCCATACAACCGGCTATAACATGTCTTCATTTTACATTTCTGTGGAAGTCATGATTATTCATCTGTATTAGTTTGCCAGGGCTGCCAAAATAAAGTCACAGACTGGATGATTTAAGCAAAAAAAACTCACTTTCCTATGATTCTGAAAACTGGAACTCCTAGAACAAGGTGTTGACAGGGTTGGTTTCTTCTGAGGCCTCTCTGTTTGGCTTGTAGATAGCTGTCTTCTCCTCTTTGCCTTCACATGGTCTTCCCTTTGTGCATAACTGTATCCTAATCTCCCCTTCTTATAAAGACACCAGTCACGTGGAATAGGGCCCATTATGAGTATATGAGCTCATTTTACCTTGATCATCTCTTTGAGAGCCCTGTCTCCAAATACAGACACATTCTAAGGTACTGAGGGTTAGGATTTCAATGTATGAATTTTGAGGGGACATAATTCAGTTACAACAACCTCTTCTTAAAAAAATTATTCTTTAACACTTCTTAAGTGATGACTTATGACTTCTCAAAACAGACCCATACAGCTATATTTAAAATATCCTAACTGGGCTGATATTTCGACAGTACATGATGGACTCCCTTTCCACCACATGTACCAGTGCATATATTCACTATCATTCATGAGTACTTTAGAGTGAAAGCCTTCTTTTATTATTAGCATGCTTTTATAACTCTGTTTTCAAATCCAATCAAACCACTACTGCACTCCCAGGGAAGGGTTTTGAAACTCTCTTCGCACTTCCTCATCCCTGGACTATTATGTGCATATGCATTTTCAAGGGTGTGCAAAATCAAGAAAATTGTGCTGAATAAAATTAAAGATAAGGCAAGCTGAGGATTTCAAAGAGTGTTATGAAAGTAATAAAGGGTGAAAGTTCCAGAAACCCAATATCAAGCCTTATCCAGGGCAAGTCACACATGACTTCTACTATCTAGTTTTCCCAGCACTGCGCTGTGGATGAAATGACATTGAAAGCAATGTCAAGCGCCACCTGAAAATATAAGAAAAGTGAAGATGCAAGCCACCAATCAATTCTTCTAAATTCCTTTGGTAAACTCTTCTGGTATTCCAGAATGAGTCTGGCTTTAGAGTCTGAGAAGTTTCTGGCAGTGTGGAAAACTGACATGGGAAATCTGTTGTAAAATTATGCCCCAGTCCATGGAAGCATGCAAATGCAGAGGGCTCTCATTTGTTGAGTTTTCTTCATGTTTACTGCCTGCTCCCCACCCACACTTAGAATGTGAGCTCTAAGAAGACAGAGACCTGGTCTCTGTTGCTCATGGCTGCATTCCTAGAACAAAGGAAAAGGATGGAACATGGTAGGTGTTCCATCCATATTGCTGAATCAAATTAATGAAAATCACTTAACCTCTATGGCTCTCACTTTCCTTGTAATTAAAACAAAGAAGGAAATAAAATTCACTGCATAGTGTTCTTATGACAAATAAATATGAGAGAATGCATGAAGTGTCTAGACATAGCAGGAATTTAGCAGGACTTTTCTGTCAGAATGCCCTCAGTCCCTCTTTAAATTGACTTCAGGCTTTGGCCATGTAGGGGCCAAGAAAAGTCTTCCCCTTCGCCATCTGCAGGTTCACTGAAAATCAAATGACAAAAGGCAGATTAATAGGAGAAAAGGTGGCTGGGTGCAGTGGCTCACACTTGTAATCCTAGCACTTTGGGAGGCAGAGGCAGGTGGATCACTTGAGGTCAGGAGTTCGAGACCAGCCTGGCCAACATGGTGAAACCTCGTCTCTACGAAAAATACAAAAATTAACCTGGCATGGTGGTGTGTCCTATAATCCCAGCTACTCGGGAGGCTGAGGCAGGAGAATCACTTGAATCCGGGAGGTAGAGGTTGCAGTGAGCTGAGATCACACCACTGTACTCCAGCCTGGGCAAAGAAGTGAGACTCTGTACAAAAAAAAAAAAAAAAAAAAAAAAAAAAAATGGAGAAACGGCATACAAATGTATTAACGTGCACACAGGGAAAATCACAGAGTGACTGCTCCACCATGAAATGGTATACACATGATTATATACCCTTCTTCTTAGGGAAAAATGAGATGGGAAAATGTGGATGATTTTAGGCAAGTAGTAAATGATTTTTAGGCAAATTCAGTGGACTTGAAGAATATACAATGGCCTGGGACACAGTATGCTGGGCCAGCAGAGCAGGCAGTGGTTTCTGACAAAAGTCTGTCCAGGTGTGTTGACAGAATTCAGTCTCTCTTCCTGCAATATGAGTTCAGTTAATGAAAACTCAAAGAAGGGACGAGAGGTAATTGGTTTTTCTCTTTGGCAGGTCCAGACCTCAGGCAGATAAAAGAATTTCAGAGGACAACTTCATCCCGTGCTTTGGGTGGGGGAGGGAAAGGCATAATAAGTCAGAGAAACCTTGAGACTTCTTCAGTTCAAGGTGTCATCAAAGCACTGTATTTGGGGTATTGGTTTCTGAGCCCCAAAAGCCAGCAGTCTGCCAAACATGCCCATATACTTGGTTCCCAGTTTGGGCTTGTAGTTTTAGCCTCACTACAGCTACACACATGTACAATCAGTCTATATTCCTCTTGCTAATGAAGAGCCAGACAACATCATCTGAAATTGTTCTTCTTTCAAAGGCACAGCTTTTAGTGTTTCTCATGGTATTTATCTTTAATCTCTATTCAATAAATATTTTTGAAGGAATGAATCACTGGCTTTCACTCACAAAGCCTTTACACTCCTCCCTCTGTCACAGTTCTAAGACTTCCTTTTTTTATGGATTTTTTTTTTCCAGATATTAATTCCATTTTGAACCTGGCTGAGGGATGATTCTAGATTTTGAAAAAAAGCTTGGTAGCCACATGGAACTTTTAGATGTGTAGCAATTTAGCAAAAGCCTAACAGCTCCAGGAAAATTCTCCTAAGACAGACCTGAGAGCAAACTCTGAAAAGTGATAGTATTAGATCTAATAGCTGCTGGCTGGTTCACTTTAGAGCCAGTGTCTGGAGGGAGAGCCAAGGACTTCTTTCTTACTGGCCTGAAGAATTCAGAAAGCTTTCACCTGATCATTTTGGCTGCAGAATTCTGCAGAAGGGTACAACAATGAACAGAAAATGGAAAGCCACCTAGAGCAATAAATAACCATTTGGGGGTACAAACTTCTTTCTCTTTTAGGTGTCTCACTGGTAGAAGGACTCAGAGGCAGCAGCCTCAATGTTGCGTATTCATAAGAAACTGGACTATGGTCATTTTGAGACTGATTGCTGTTCCTCTGCCTCTGCTATCCCATACACACATGTAGGGAATCAGAATATATGCACTCAAACTGGAGAGGGAGGGAGAGAGGGAGGGAGAGAGAGAGAGAGAGAGAGAGAGAGAGAGAGAGAGAGAGAGAGACAGAGACAGAGACGGAGACGGAGACAGAGACAGAGACACTGACTCCGAAAATCTCCACCCTTCCAACCCAAAGCATCTTCACAAAATTCAAGGTCCTTTTTGTTTTAATTAACTATTTCTTCTGCTTTAGAATCACCCTCAGGAGGAACTTAAAAACCTCAAACTTCAGAATGTGCAGATTCCCCTCAAGCCCTTTATGTCATTTTTCATTTGGCACCCTACCTGATCACACTCCCTAAAATGTGTAGCAGGAATTTTTTAAAGTAAGAGAATCCCTAAAAGGCAACCCGCGCACACACAGATACAGCTTTTGTCTCTTTAAAAGCATTAGGAATTGAACCAATTGCCAAAGAGACTACTAGGCCTGAACTGTTCCCTGGGAACAAGCTGAGAATATCTGGGAAAGGCATTAACCCTTTTGGACAAGACTCAAACACTGGGCTTTGTGCTGCTGTGTTAGCTTAATCAGATGTTGGTGTTTGTAGATAGTATTGAGGTTTGAAAAGGTCACAAGGATATTTAAGGTTTTTGTTTGTTTTACTCTCAGAGGCATTTGAGACGCAGCTCATTATTTTTCTTCTAAAATTATTTCTCTACTTTAGGAGAAAGTCTCTTTCGTAAAGGAGCTGAGGAAGGGCTTTTGCTTTTGGATTGGAGGTTGGTGTTAGATAACAAAGTGGGGAAGCAGGGAGGATATTTTGAAATCATGTGAGCTACGTGAAATCAAGTTGTCAAGTCAGCAGGGGGAACGCACATAGAATTCTGTCAAAATTACTCTTGCAGAATTCTAGGAAGAGACCACACCAGAGAGTCTCACCTACCACCATCTCTTGAACAGTTCAAATTAGCTTTGGAACAATAACTGACTTGTCTCCTGAGCACCAGAGGAAGTAGTAGGCTTGCATTTGGGGGACTTGTTGTATCAATGCTCGTGTACGTGTGTGCACGCAGTATTTGTTTTAATTGGGTATGATTTAGTAAGACACATAAGTGACGTCGTGAAGAGAGAGGTTAACTCCCAGTTCCCTAGAAACAGGAAGCAGGCCACCACCACACAGAACCACACAGAGCCACAGCTAGGGAAGCACCAGGGTGTTCAGGAGGCAGAAGAAGAGGCAGAGCCTTCTGGGCAAGAGACTTCACTGAGGCTTCCATAGGAAGGAATAGATGAGACTGGGTAAGCAGACTTAGGATTGGCTAGTTTGAATGATTCAGCAAGCTCTAGGACATAGGGGCTGTCCCTAATTATCTGGTACCTGGTCCTGGGATGATTAAGCCAGGTGGACAGTGGCTTAATCACCCTGTCACTTTAGGCTTCATCACCTAGAGTGAGACCCCAATTAAGGAGGTGGTTGGGGGTATGGGCTCTGGACTGGATGGTTGGTATAGGAAAGACCCACTTTCAGGAAAATAAGTTTAATATCTTTAGGAATTAGCTAATCCTGGGAAGGGTAGTCCCTCCAGAGTCAGCAAGGTCATAAGATGTCAAAGAATTCAAAAATAACAACCTAAAGGCTATGAAATATATATACATACATGTATATGTGTATGAATATATATATATGCGTGTGTGCGTGTGTGTGTGTGTGGGTGGGTGGGTGGGTGGGTGTGTCTTCCTTTTCTGATTCCCTGTCCATCAAACAACCTTGAGAGTTTCTTGTCAGTGCATTTGTGTTTCGGTCTACCCAGAGTTCAGACTCTAATTCCACTGCATGCTGTATTTGTGGGACTACCAAGATTCTCTGTTCTTCCCTGACCAAGGGGTGGGCATTTGATCCAAGCTATGGTAAACTTTCTCTGCCAGAAAGCTGAATCTTGCATGGAATAATAAAAGAAAGGAATATTATTGGAGTGATTCGTCATGACAAGAGTACCCTACACATCAACCCATTAGTTTGCAACCTGGTTTCTGTAGCTGCTTTGGATTTTGTTTTCTTCCAAAATCCAGCTCTTCAGTATTTCCTTCAACTGAGCTTTCCCATATCCTTTTATTAATTTTATCCTTAATATAAAGTAGTTAGAGTTGATTTTTGTTCTTTACAGCCAAAGAAACTGCAATGAAGTAGTCTGCCCATAGGTAAAAAAAGTGCTGGTTATTTGGACTTTTTAATACTTACTCTCTATTTACAGTGATTCAACAAGTTTTCTTTTGATTATGATTTTTGTGCCCTCTATCATAGGAAGAGAGTTAAATGATCATGTAAATACAGAGATTCAGCTTCCCATGGCAGTTATATTTTCCACTGCACACTAATAATTTGGCATCCTGCTTTCTACCTCAGTCTTCTGCATTGCAGTTAGCATGATTACTCATGGTCACTTTCAGAGCTCTCAGAGGTTGTCTCTGAAACCTCAAAGTGGGAGGCCAAGCCTGGTCACCCACTTTTAGATTCCATCACTCACTGAAGATCAAATACCATATACTACCTCTCATCATCCTCCACTAATTTTTAGAGGTCTCAGTGACACTTCAGGGACTGAGGTGGAAAGGTTAACACAAAATTACTTCCTGAAGCTTGTGACCACAGCAACGGGAGGAGGGCTGCATCAGCAGCTGCTCCGGCAGCTGCCGAGACAATCTACTTCCGCTTCATGACATTAGAGCAGTTCAGCCTTTCTTAACCAGACCCACCTGGCCTGCCAGCCTGTGTGGATTAATTCTCACTGGTCTTTGGCTAGGTGTGTTCATGCTCTGTACATTCACACAAAGACCATGTCCTCTGGTCAATGACTGACTTGGGTCTTGAAGCAGAAGGGTTTTGACAGCTTGAATATATCCCAAAATAATGTCAAGGCAACTAAGGATTTGGGAAGATACATTTAGTTGTGCTGAACTCTTCTCTTTTATTACTTCTTGAAATAGGGAACATTTTCTCCTACAGAGGGTCATCCAAGAGCAGGTGGGAAGGGTGACAAACATCTTGCCTCTTGAAGAAATAACAGATAATTTTAAATTTAAACTGAGAGATGATCTTTTTTGAAACACAGATTGTTGAAAGATGAGCGCAGATATGCTGGAAACATATCATCAGAAGGATTTTGGTCTTAGAAAAGGAGAGAATTATTTGATTTTTCCCCCTTTAACTCCCAACATAGTGTATATCATTTCTGAAAGAAATGTTTATTGAAAATATACCATAGAAATGAGAGCATGAATCCTGATATTTCATGTTTTCCTTATTTCGGGAAAGGTAAGCAAGGAATCTCCGGTGATGACAACACAATGGTATCATTAGCTGGTGCCAACTGTGTGGTACTGGCTTATTGCCTGAAAACAGACTTCAGAGTACTTTTTATACCAATCAGGAAGGTTTCATTAAAGGATAATTAGTATCAGACAACACTGGGAAAGACTTTCATCTGATTTCTCAAGTTCATAAACAAGATAGTCCCAGCATGCCATAGCTCCATGAAATGAAAAGACATTTGTTATCCTGAATTATGGTCAACAGCTATCCAACATCAACCTCTGTGGGCTGGAGCGCCCAGAGTGCTTGTGGTGTTGTTTGCCAAGGTCCATTTGATTAACCTTTTGTTCCATTTTCTTTCACGTAGGAGAGGCAAAGGTGTCTGCTGGCTAAATAATAGCAGCCAAAACTTTTGAATCTACAAGTTATCAAGGAGTTCAAATGTTCCAGAGACTCTGCTGAGCAGCTTACATACATTACTCCATCTGAGTTTCCACCACGAGCAATGCCATCCTGTGTTTTAGGTAGGGAAATTGAGATCATACAGTCTTCCTGTTGAAAATATAGCAATAGCCTCCCAGTGTGCTTACAATAAAACCTCAACCCTGGTGGCTGGCAAGGTCCTGCATGATCTGGCCCCTGCCTATAGTTCTGACTTTATCTCATGGTATGCTCTTACTCAGACACTTCACTCATTATATTTCTTCAACTCTCCAGGTATATTCCTGTTTCATGGCCTTTTCACTGGCTGTTCCCTTTGCCTACAATGCTCTTTGGTCAGCCCTCCATAAGTGGCTTCTTGTCCAGGTCTTGCACCTAATGTCATTTACATGGAGAGTCCTTTCCCTACCACCATTCAAAATGACTTATCCTCATCTATTCCTTAAATTTGTCTTTCTTTAATAGTATCCATCACCAAATGAAATTTTTTGTGAATGTATTTTTATATAATATTTGTCCCATTAGAATGAAAGCTTTGGGTCAAGTACCTCAGTATTGTTCATTACTCTTTATTCACTTACTGCGGTATTTAGGGTTTGTGCATGATAATTACCTGTTGAACAAATTCACATGTGAATGAATGAGTGAGCTTTGGGTAGTATAGTTGACTCACTAAAGGTCATATGGCTATTAAGTGACAGAGATAGAACTCAAACCCAGGTCATCAAAATTCCAGAACTCAAATTCTTAATCACCATCCTTCATTGTTTGTCTGTGGAGCTTCAAATATACCAACTCTTATTCATCATTGCATTTGTGCTGAGAGAAATGGGGCTCCAATGAATAGGGGCATGAAGATCACAACTAACCATGTGAAAACACCCAGGGCTGACATTCAACTGGTGTGCTATTGAATGGCCATATTGGTGTTGAAATAGTAAAATGGTACTGTAGTGACTGGTAAGGAGCCATTGTTATGAATTCCTCGAGGGTGCAGACGCTTTCTGGTTCCCCTCCATGAGACTTCCCCAAGACCTAGAATGTCCACCAGGACCTCTACTTGATCCAGTAACTAAAAGGTTTACACCTAGCTCACCAGCAGGCTTCCAGGAGCACTTCCATTTATGCTGATGGATCATACCCACTGATCATCATTTTCTCTGCTCCTGGAAAAACTCTGAAGACAGACATTGCGAAAGCCAACTGTCAACTTGTTCTATTCTTTCTCAAGATATACAACCTAAGCACTATCAGCTCAGCTGCAGCATGATAAAGGAGGAAGTCCTCTTTCCTTTTATCTCATCAAATGCTTATTATAAATTTCAACTTAATAAGAAAAAGAAAAGGGCAGGCAATAGCGGCAGGTAATTGTGACTAGTAATTGAACTGGCAAACCTGAAATGTCCTAAAGAAGATTTAGGGTTCTATAAGGAACCATAATAATCATTTTCCTTTCAACTTCAGCTTTTAATTCTTTTTTTTTTTTTTTTTTTTTTGTCCCAGGCCTCCCATTGTATTGAATGTTTAAGAGTAATCTGATGAATAAGCCAATGTGGAAACTATGTTCTGGAAGCAGTAATGGTTGACATTTACTGGATACTTACTATGTTTGAGAATTATGTTAAATATACTATATGTGCATTATTCCATTATTCGAATTCTAAGTTAACACATGTAACTCTCCTCAGAGCACAATTCTATAATGTAGATACTACAATTCTCTAACAGATGAGGAAACTGAGCATTGTACATATTTGTAACTTGTCCAAGGTTGTGTAACTATTAAGTGTTGGTGTTCAGATTTGAACCCTGGTCTTGCAGATTACAGAGAAAGATCTCTTAACCATTTTGCAAAACTGCCCTTAAAAAAAAAAAAAGACAAATTTGACTGGTCTTCCAAGTTTCTAGTTACATCTCAACCAAGAGAACACAAGCAAAATTTTTTGTTTGTCCAGAAGTTCCTGTTAAAATGAAATGATTAACACTTATGAGTTTAAGCAAATAATGCGGCAATGTTTATATGTTATTGCTAAAAAACTTGTCCATATGTTTCTCTTTCACTGACATACAGTAACACTAAATTTAAGAGCATGCTGAAGTCCCCACAGAAAAGAAATTAAACCTCTAGATGAATCTAAACTCTAACACATGCCTGCAAGTCCATTTCACTAAGAAGCTATTCCTGGTGCATTTGTCAGTCTAAAACCTTAAAGGCCGCATCAATTGCTTCTGGGCTCTGAGTTAATCCCTTTGCCTGCTCTGACTTACGACTACCATTAATAGACTTAATGTGGTAGTAGCATGGGCAGTCAAAATCCTGCCTAATTAAAAAAACACAAAATTAAGTCATAGGAGGAACTGTGGTGGGGGAAGAAAGTCCCTTAAGTATTACTGATTAATTAATTAGCCAATGTTTATAAACAGCCTTAACAATTAGTCTCACTATATATATTTTAAGGATTGTTTATTGATAGCTGGACAGTATAGAATGGACTGCTTGTCTTCTGGATACTGGAGGAGAGTAATGGATGGAATGGGAAATAGGCACTGAATGACGAAAGCCTGGTGATAAAAGTACAGTATTATCTGATTATCCATCCATCTTTCTATATTTAAGACACTTCAAATTCTCAATCTGTCAAGAAAAATAATCAAATCCATCTGTTTTCAATTTATCCAGAGAGAAATAATCCAGGCAGGGGATGACCCAGGTCTTCTATCCTCTTTAATAAACTTGATTGGCTTCTACACTTTTCACCACTCTGTCCCAAGTTGTGAGAATGTAGATGGGACAGTGGCAGTGACATGAAATTCCACATCTTTTCTTTCTTTAAATCCAATCCCTTTGCCTTTTTACCTGACACACAATTTTTGTTTTTCTTCTGTGTGTGGTAGGTTTTTTTTTTTCTTTTGCTTTGCATGCTTTTAGAAGTCAGCTTGGAAGCCAAAGTAAATTGTGGTTATTGCTTCAACCTGTCTTTCTCTCTCTCTCTTCCTCTCTCTCTCTCACACACACACACTCACACACACACACACACACACACACAATTATAAAGCAAACCAAACTGATAAGTACAACAAGAGCAGCACACACACATGACAACTGTATGAGTAGGAGCAGCATGGAAAAGCAGGGAACTAAGGATTACTAAGCACCTAGAATATGCTAGACTGTGTTAGACATTTAACATAAGCAATTTAAATTAATCTTTGGGATAACTGTTGGAGAAGGGTACTATGTTATAGCCACTCTGAGGCTCAGAGAGGTTAACTGACTTGCTTGGAGGCCCATGTCTAGTAAGTGGCCATATCAGAACAAGAGCCCAAGTCTTTGGTGCCAGTGCCCATCATCTTCTTACTCTAGGACAAGCTACCCAAAGACAGGTTTCCTTCTCTTAAGGCCTGAGGAGGCTTCAGGAAGAAGGTGAAAATTGCCCGAGTCCCTGAAGTGTGGATTGGACTTAAACAGGCAAAGAAAGTGTGTGTTTGTTTCAAGATAAATAGTGTGTCCGAGAGATGAAGCCTGTAAAGAGGGTATGGCATAGAGCTAAAAAGGTCAATAGGCTCAGATCCTGAAAGGCATCGAATGAGTGTTTTTGATGTCTAGAGTGACGTGTTCTATATGACCTCAGGAAAGATAAAGCTTATACACTGAGGCAGTGTTGAAAAAGAATTGCAGGCAGGAGAAGAATTGCTGCCTAGAGATTTGATATGGGGAGTGTTATGGGCTGAATGGTGTCCAAAAATTCATGTGGGTGGTCCTTAAACCAATATGATGGGTAACCTTATAGGAAAGAGAAATTTGGACACTGACATGCATCTGTGGAATAACAGAAGGAGGACTATGTGAGGACACAGGGAGAAGATAGCCATCTACAAACCAAGAAGAGAGGCCTAGAACAGATCGCTTCCTTCCCCCACAGCCCTCAGGAGTAACCAACCCTACCAACAACTTGATCTTGGACTTCTAACCTCCAGAACTGTGAGAAAATAAATTTTTGTTGTTAAATGCACCCAGTCTGAGACATTTTATTATGGTAGCCTGAGCAGACTAATACAAAGGCAGATGCCTGACTCTTCCTAGGTCTTAATAAAGCAAAACAGTACCTTCCCACTTGAGCTCAACACAACAGTGCCTTGTTGCTATATCCTAGTTACCTACCCTCACCATTCAGACTTGATACTTTAAAACTCTTTCCTATAGCCCTCATATCAAAACCCACATTATACCAAAAATGAAATGAATCAAGGCACCTCACTGGGTCTCTTCAATCTTTTATATAAAACTAATCACTTTTCCCCACTTCCTCCCTCTTTTCATATCAACCCCAACTGTACTCCTTGAACCCCTTCATGCCAAATTTAGGGTGATATGTTTAAGACAGTTAACTCCAAGGAGAATATACAAAGATGATTCAAACATAGCCCATGAGTTCATAAGCAACAGTGAAAACATTTATTTTGCACGTCTAGAGTCACTGGGATTCATTTCTCTCATTAATATCACTGACGAGAATGTTCCCATTATAAGTGTAGGCCTACAGAACTATACAATTAAAATATATAGAACTATCACTTTAGTTCTTGTCAAAAGTACAGAGATCAGGGAATATATCACGACTACAAATCAGGGTCATATTTATACACTTCAACAATTAAGTTTATTTTTTATTAATTCATGTCATTAAGTTCAGCTTGTTTTGCTTTTACACTGCTCTATTTAAAATGAAATGGTTTTATTGTCTGTCTTCCTCCCCTATAATGGAAGCTGCATAAATGTAGTGGCCTTATCATTGTTGTTCACTATGGTATTCCTAGCTCCTAAAATAATTATATTAGGAGATAGTAATAATAATAGTAGATAATCTATAAATATCTGTTGAATGAATAAAAAGATCTCTATTTCTTTGAATAATGGAAAGTCGATGATACTGCTTCATAGAAACAGATTAATTGGCTGGAATTTTGGCTTACATTTGGGGATGTATTTATTAATAAAGTGCTTCTAAGCACACTCATTTGTCTAGATTAGAACGAAGTTAATCATTGGAGGTAGGAGTCAATGCCAGGGTCTTAGACATCAAAATCAAAATATGCAAAAATACTAAGTGCAAGCCTCAAAAAAGACCAATTTTGACTCATTAGAAGAACAATATATTTTACTAATGCATATCTAAATTAAAATGTAATAGCCTCTTCTCCCTGGAAGCCAGGTTGGGTGAAGACAGTGAGTATTCACACATTAATATTTTTGCTCCTATTACACTACAGCTGGGATTTAAAACAAATAGTTTTCATTGAATCATGGAGTTGATACAAATTTAACATACGTTTCTTAAGAAAACAATGGGAACAGTCAAAATACAGAAATGTCTTAGAACATTCACAAGGCAGGGAAATCATATATGTATCAGCAGAGATGGCAGGTGGGGTACTGGAGCCTGCTTAGTACCTCCTGGAAGGGATACTGCTTAGCCCACAGCCCCAGCTGCTGAAACAGCCATATTTTGAATCACACTCACCAACCTGTCATAGTGAAGTGGGCTAAGAGTGAGAACAAGAGCCAAAGGAATCCTCAATTTAGTCTGGCACGAGAAAGACATGAAAAAATGCGTTTCCCTCTTTTGAGAACATAATCTGGAAAACACTAAGAGAATGAGGCAGATTGTACAGTAAGACCAAGGCTGAGAAATTTAGACTGAGACACCATGAGAGAGCAGGTATGAGCTGAACATATCTTATCAGAAAGCAAAAACTCTGAGATGGAGAAAAGATAATTGCAGGCTATTAACCAAGATTGGCCTCTCTTGAGACTTTAGCTTACGGTGGTCTATGTATTTTGACTTTCTAAGACTTCGGCATTTACTCAGCTCTAGTAAGCACAAGCTAGATTCTTAGTAGAGGACGCTGAGATCTCTGGGGTCTTGGTATTGTTCAGCTCCAGACTTTACCTCAGTCTATGCTCACAGTAAACTCCATTATCCTTTGAGGAGCATGGATGAGTCTCTTTTAGCAATCAAAGAAACCAAAGGAGAACAGAGTGTGGGGTCTAAGTGGCTTCCTTCTCTCAAATACTCAGCTATTTGAATAACTATGTCTCTGTGACAAAACAAAACTTATTTTTGAGCAGGATTTGTCAAAGTATTTGCTATTCTTTAGCCCTGCCTTGGATAAGAACCCCAGTTTGTGTCTTTAAGTGTCATATCACTTTTCTGTTTTCCTATTCATGGCATAATTTTACTCATGCTCTTGATCAGTAGGTTGTTTATTTCTTTCATGTCTTAGGCAGACAGGATACACACCCAGACACAAAAAGCCCTAACCTAATATAAGGATTTATAGCCAGATGAAGAATGCTACAGGGATGCCAAAATAAATAATACCCAGAGAACTCACTTGACTGTTTTGGAAATGCAATGCTTTATTTATTCTCAATGGTTTCTTTGTTTGGGCAGATAAGGTATTTTCTATCTTTTCCCCAGTCTCCTTAGTAAACAGCCCTATGAGTGCAATATGTGGGTTGGGGATGGAATAAATACATGAGAGAAATAGAAAGAGTAAAAATTTTCACTGTTCTTATTTCTGCCCTTAATTGTTGTCTGTCACTGCTGAATGGCTTGTGGATTATGCTATGGATATTTATCCCATGGCAAAAATAAAGGAAATAGGATGGATTCTTTTAAATGGGAGGACTCATGGCCTTTTCCTATTAATTCAGCTACAGCATCCATCATTGCATTCTAAGTATAAAAGACAGGAAGTGGGAAGAGAGGACTGCCATTTCATAGAAAATATTAATCCTATTGTTTATATAGGTTTTACTATTGTTTATAAAGTTGGCAATTTAAAATAAAAAATATTTATATGTGCAATTCCTAGGGAAAGAAAACCAGACCACTTAAATTACATTCCTACTTGAGAGAGGAAATCTAAATGAGAATTTGGACTCTTTCTACAGTTAGATCATTGATTTTCTGTGCTTGGAGGCATAAATTACAGCAGCTTACAATTATTATTCCGGCTTTGAAAAACCTTAGACAGGACTTCATGAAAAGTGCCACAATCACATTTGTCACATACCTTGTTCTGACCGGACCAGCCCTAGTTCTATGCATGCCCGGACTTCGGATTTAATCAGTGCCTAGCACTCAATGCTGTCCTGCCCCCAGAGCACACACCGTATTTCTATAGGTTGCAATGTATACTTTGTTGTTTGTGTCAGGTATTTTTGAGTAAACAGAAGAAAGAAAACATTTTTGATTTTGTCTTGTTTTGTTTGGATTACGCTTTTGAAGGCATAAATGGTGATAAGAACAGTATTGTAAACTGGTTGTTTGTCATTTCCTTGCCCTCCTAATGGACAGGTTTTGAGTCAGAAGCTCCAGCAGGCAAGTTCATGGAAGCCTTTGTGAGACTTGAAGTACCTTCGCGATCCAGGTGATTAAGGCCACTGGAGTGGGAAGATGGGCATTTCCCCTATTTCCATGTGAGTGCCCAGAGGTAGCCCCTACAGGCACTGTGTAGTGGCAGGACAGTAGCCTCCACCCGCTGAGCCAGGCAAAGTGGCCAGAACCCCTGTGTGTTCAGCTCACCTGTCCTAGTAGCTTCCCCAAATTCCTCTAGCCAGCTAGCTTGCCTGGAGTGGAAGAACATTAGTGGATTTACTAAGTATGTCAGACAATCCTAAGGCCCTCCCTCAATATGGTTCATGGTGATAGGGCCCAGAGGGAAGTTGCATGAGAAGCTGAGGTCCTCCAGTCAAATGAGCAGGAACTTAGATAGGGTGATATTTAGGGTAGATGTAGAAGATGTTGATGTGGCCACAGTTGTACTTAAAAGGTTGCTGATGCCTTTCAGTTACTTATGCCTACAGAGAACCTCAAAACAGAAAAACAAACAAACCAACAAACTTGCAACTAGCCTTAGAAAAAAACTGTAGGATCGGAAGGCTGTTTGCAAGATTCCTCCTCCTTCTCTTGAATTTCCATTTTGATGTCTTTTTCCCTTCTTTCATTAGTTTGCCACCCTTTAGTTCTCAGTATTCTCAGTATGTTATATTATAACTAGCCCCTTTACCTGGTGATCCATCAAGCTCTGCTGCCAGTTAGGCTGGACCTTTCTGATCTCTTCTTCCTCCTTCAAAACTTAACTGGCTTAGTTCAACAGAACAGAAGAAAGAGTCCAGAATAAGACGAAAATACATATGGTAAATTGGCGTTAGTACGATAAAGTGGCCGTAGCATGTCTGTGAAGGGAAATGAATCTTTTTCTTGGAAATGATAATTGTATCACTCAGTTATTTCCTGTAACAAAATAAATTCTGAAAAGATAAAAATTAAACATAAAAAGATGTGAGAATTTTCTAGGCTGAAACATGGAGAAATATTTAGTAAAAAAATTGATTACATTTGACTTCAAAGTAATAATATTCTCTGTGGGGAAAATCTTGTGTAAAGTCAAAAGAAAATATTTGTTAAACGTTATTTGCAATTAAAATTATTAAACAAAATTCAAATTTTTCTTAATATAAAAATATCAACTGCAACTCAAAAGAAAAACGTTAGTAACCCAATAGAAAAAGTTCTAAGAGACATGAAGATGTAACTCACAAGTGGCATTTAAACATATTTTTTAAAACACTTTGGGAGGCCGAGGTGGGCGGATCGCGAGGTCAAGAGATTGAGAACATCCCGGCCAACATGGTGAAACCCCTTCTCTACTAAAAACACAAAAATTAGCTGCACGTGGTGGCACACACCTGTAGTCCCAGCTACTCGGGAGGCTGAGGCAGGAGAATTGCTTGAGCTCAGGAGGCTGAGGTTGCAGTGAGCTGAGATCGTGCCACTGCACTCCAGCGTGGCGACAGTGAGACTCTGTCTCAAAACAAACAAACAAACAAAAAAACCCCTCAACTTCACTCACAGAAAAAATGTAAATGAAAAATTTTAAATCTCCCCTATCACAAATTAGACTGGCAAAGATATAGTAGTTAAATAACATGATCTACTAGTGAGTGTGTAGACAAAGAGTTTTGTGAAGTATTGGGAGTATAAATTGACATAATTGGTATTGAGGACAATTTAGTAATATCTTTCAAAATTACAAATGTTTATATCCTTTAACCCAACAATTCCACTTCAAAGAATTTATTTTCCAGATAGTCACAAATGTGTTAAAAGACAACTATGTAAGAAAACTCCTTGCAGAAGTCATAATAGCATAAGTTTGGAAACAACCTACCCATCTTTCAATATGGCACTTGTTAAATAAGTTATAGCACAATCAAATAAAAGGTGATTATAACATCATGGAAAAGGTCCAGTTATACATGTATAATATGAATAATGTCTATTTTTTTAATTAAAAGAAAACAAACTGCAGAAGGGAATGTACAGTATGCCTTCATTTGTGAAACACCCTTCCTTCCACCAGCGTACATGGTACACACTCTTGTGGATGTCTGCAGCCTCTTTTGAAGACCACACAGGAAATGGGTAACAGTGGCTGTTTTTACAGGAGGGAACTGAGTTGCTGGGGAACAAGATAAGGAGATTTACTTTTCACTGTTGATCTATTGTGCCTTTTGAATATTATACCTTGTGTCTTTATAACCTAGTCAAAGTAAGTAAATGACTATGTAGTATCTTACTAGTTCCATTTCTATACTCAGAAAGCCCTGTGTCTTTTACAAAGCAATTGACTTTACCATGTGCCACACAGCACTGAGTAGGTTGTCACTATTGACTGAAGGAAAGAATGAATAGCTAGCCTTCTCCCAGCAGTTTTTGTGAATGACCAGCCTCACCCAAAGGAGGTATGCATTGTCAGAGGCATGCATTGTCAGGGCCATGCAAGTGCATGGGACCCCACTCACATTACCCTAGTCTAGGCATTTTCAGAAATATGCCTTCCCATGACCATATTTACTTTCATCACAGCACTTATCTCTATACCTGTTAACATGTTTACTTATGTAATACCTGCCTCCAACACTAGAATTATATACCCTATAAGAACAGAAACCTCACCTACTTTTATCTGTCCTATACCTCCCACTTCCATTTGTCTGGCAGATAGAAAGCATCAAACAATAAAAGAACTACTAGGTAATAACACTATAAATTGAGTTAACAAATTTTCATCATGGTATGGTTGACTTTAGATAGAGTGAATAAGAACCATTTTTTTCCTCTCTATATGCTCTGGATCTTCTAATACAAGCAGTGAAAAGCGTGCACCGTGACAGGAGTTTTCAACCAAAGGACACATCAGACTCAATTGCTCATAAAAATCAAGGATTTTGATGCCTATGCTCCACCTCAAACCTATTGAAAAAGAATCCCTAGAAGCAGGGACTCAATATCTTTGTGTTTTTTGTGTTTTTTTGTTTTTTTTTAACATGTAGGTATTGTGGATGAATTGCTAGGTTGGAGGACTACTGATCTATGAATAGACAATCACACCACACATCCCTACACCTCATCATCCAAAAGGAAATAATGTGCCCACAGAACCACAAACTAATGAGAAAAAGACAAATAGTTGGGAGATAAATAAGGTACTTGAATACAAACTGAATCAAGAATTCTCTCTTAATGATGGTAATATTTGCTTGCAACCTGGAGTCATAGAGAGAAAATGGTAAAATGCAGAATGGACAGATGCCTCACTGACAAATCTTTTGGTTACAAGTGGCAGTGAGTCCTATCAAACTGGCATAAATAATGAAAGGCATTTAATAATTCAGAACTGGAAAAGTAGTATTGGTTTCAGGCAAGACTTGATCCAATCACTCGATGATGTTACTAAGGGTGCATTTTTTTTTTTCTGCCTCTTTTCCTTCCTCCATGGTGGCAATCCAGTGCTTGAGCTTCATTCAGTGGGTGCCTCTGCAGAAGCATTCAGGCTCTCCCATCATGGTAGCAAATGGCTGCCGCTGTGCAAACATCACATTCATACTCCCATATTAACCAAGGCTGCTCTTGGGGAGTATGGACAACTCTTGGTTGTCTTTGTTGCTCTTGAGGAATATGGACAAATTTATTTTCCAGAAGCCCCACTAAATATAAATATTCCTGTGAATCTCTGCATTGGATCACTTCTCTATCTCTTAAACCAATAAAAAAATTTTCAGAGATTTTAGATATACTGATTGGCCTCAGTCAGTAAGTGATCACCCCTGCAGAAGGTAGATTCAGTGTGAGTGGAGCTGACTTGTACAGGTTCACAAGAGCTGATTGTTAAACTATCAGGAATTTTGCAAGCTGGTTATTCAACACAGATGTCATTGAAGATTAAAGTATATAAATGTAACAATTCAATTACATTAAAAACAGACGTAACTAGTCAAAACTCATCACACTTTCCCTATTTCACTATTATCTGTGCCAGAGGTCAGGAAACTACAGCCCTCAGACTAAATCCAGCCTGCTGCCTATTTTTGTAAATGAAGTCTTACTGGAATACAGCCATGCCCATTCATTTATGTATTGTCCATGGCTGCTTTCAAGTACAATAGTGGAGCTGAATAACTGTGACCGAGGATTCATGGCCTGCAAAGCCTAAAATATTTACTCTCTGGTCCTTAACAGAAAAACATGTCCTGACCCCTGATAGATGCTCTTGGGGTTATTCATATCTATTGTGTCTGTCTGGTAGAAATATTGTAAAATGGCATGTGACTGCACATCACTTTCCGACCCTACATTCAATGACCTCTCCAACCTGAAATTGCCATGGGGAAAGGCAAATGATATAGGCAAATGTTGTGCACTATTGGGCTTTTATTCTTTTCCTATGCCTGGAAGTATTTTTTTTTTTTAACCCCTAGATCTCTACATCACTGCATACCACTAACCTCATCCAAAAGGTATGGCTATGAATGGGAAAGGAGTGTCTTCCTAGAGAGGGAATGAATGCTGAGTGGTGGAATTAGCTGCAATTAGCATCTCCAGCCTTCTAGATCAGTGCTTCTAACTAAATGACCCTACAAGTTGCAGGAAAAAAAAAATGATACTCCAGGATTTTTCAGGCCAAAGGAAGTTAAAAGGGCATGGATAGAGAAGATAGAAATTGAGCAAGGGAGCAGGAAAGGTGAACTCTAATAATGAGTTATGAGAGAAGCTGACATGATCTGAGAGAGTCTAAGATGAGAAGAAAGAAAAGGAACACAAACAAACGAACAAAGAAACCAAGAGGATATGCTGTATGCTGCAAATAGCCTCAGAACAAAATATATTTCAAAGCTGAACATGAGGAAAAATTGAAAGAGCTTAAGACAAGATTGTGACAGAAAACAGAGGGAAGGGCAGCATCTGAAATGAGGCTCAAACGTTTCCACGGGCAAACTGTGTGAGGTACTGGTAGTAGAGTTACCCCAATGGAGCATCCAGGGATACAGATACCAACACATCAAAGGGGTAGTCTTAATGATCCATTCAAACAAAACAGAGCCGTGCTTAATGGCCTCCTGTGATACTTATGTTCTTTAGAAACAAGCTATGGATATAATGTTCTTAAAAAGGGGTTCAGGATGTGATTTTAGTGGAGTGAAATGAAAGAAATAATTCTGGCATATGAGTGGGAAGGATTTATATTATCTCAATAAGCTAGAAAATATTGATATTACTGAAATTACAATTAAAAAGAAAAGTAAAAATTTCTTTTTAAAGGCCTCTTTTGTGTTAAGAGTTTGTTACCAGGCAAAATCAGCAGTTATTATGAGCTAGGTTTACTTACTTTCCCTTTTTGCACTGTTTGCTTTGTCCTCTGACATCTGAATGGCCATGGATTTTAAAGTGTTTATTGTTTTTATGTGCATCCGCCTTGGATTTAGGGAGTCACCTGTGCTTTGCAGCACCGTTCTTTATAATTAGTAGCACTGTGATTCCAATACCCACTCATGCTCAGGACATCCCTAGACTGCATTTGTTTCATTATGTAGCTATGTAGTCAATTTGTCAAAGAATGGATCAATTCATTTAAAAAAGAAAAACAGATACTAGAAGTTGGTACACAGATTTCTTTCAATCAAATAAATTTAATCAATCAACAAATATTTACTGAGCTCTCACTTTGTGACTTGCTAAGCCTAGAGATACAATTGAGAACTTACTGTCTAGTGTGGGAGAGAGACAAGAAAAAAATGGTTCAATAACAACTAATTACAATTATTTTAAAAACGTTATAAAATAAACAGGGTGCTAGAGAATAATAGAAAGGTAATTCATAAATTCATTCAGTTGTAAATGACTGGCATTGGGACTAACAATAGTTCCCACTGATGTTGGGTTTTAATTGGGCCAAAAGCCTTAATGTGAAGAAATGGCATTTTCATAGTTCAATGGTTCCTAAAGTTGTTCAAGTATTGAACCACCTGGAAGTTGTAGTGTTCCCTTCAGAACATAATGAAATAGCATTACGTGTAATGATATTATGAAGGTAGTTAGCACAAACTTAAATAAGTTGGTGAAGTTTATGGTACTTAGGGATACTCAATTTAATGAAATATTCATGCAGCAAAACAAAGTCTGAAAAAATCACGATGGTAAGCAAACGCTTCCCTAAAAACTAAACCACTGTACATTAGATCCACCGATTTGCAATTCTTCTGTCAGTACTGATGCACTGCAATCAAATCATAAGCAGATGTAAAAGATTTAAGAAAACTTTATGGGAGGGGGAAAAATCCTTAAAATTGAGAAAATTTTATTCATTGTCTTGTCTGTTCCTGCTGTGCTTCCCCGCAACCAATTGAGAATATTTCCTACCCAACACTAACTTTTAGAACACTGACTCTTACTGCAGAATCTCAGTTATCAAACACGGTTTCTGTATAATCCTGAAATCATACCAATAGATAACTCATACTAATCACTAAATACCGTCACTGTGCAAACAGTTCTGTAGCATAGTATTACTTAGATGTGTACACCTTTACTGTAGGGTGTTAAGGAAGGACTATCATCAGACTTTGGATTCAAACAAGGTTTAAGAAAGATGGCAGTTTTTGTGTTTGAGCTCCAAAATGTCACATACATTTGGAAATGTATTTCAGAGTCTCAGAGGTTGATTTACAGAGTATTTAGCAAAATGGTACTGAGTTCCTTGAATATAGTTTGTTTGTTTTCCTTCTTTTACAGAGACTGAAATGTTTTTATGTAGAGCTGCCTTTTTTTTTTTTTTAAATAGGTACCCTTGTTTAACTTGGTAATGCTGCCTGAATATAGTGGCATATTTTAGTCATACTTACAGGACCAAGAACTATTGAATTATCATCATTATAAATATATATGTGAAATTTGCATTTGTTCTTTTTTGTGGGCATACGTTATCTGCCAATAAAGCTTTACAAAGACCTTTTCAACTTTTCTGGAGTGCCAGGTATTAAGAATTTTAATGAAAAAGAAAATCAATTATTGTGGGGTAGCACAGAAAGCTTTTAGTTTGCAAATGATAATCTCCCTCTTAACATCTTAACAGTAACAGATATGAGCTGATAATGAAATTCTCAGGACTGCTTGGAAACAGAAGCACGTCTTCCTGCTCCTTCTGACAATTTTCCTCATGTATCTGCCCTGGAATCTGATGGCTTTTGCAGTCTCTGGTTCATTGGTGATTAGCTCCAGATAACAGAAAGCCCTGCACATAAAATTTCTGAAGCAGCTCGTTTTTATGTCACTCTTCAGTAAACCAACTCTTCTATGTCCACATTTAAATATCTTAGCTGGAGCTTCTTGATCATCCTTAGGGAATCACCTTTATCCTTTATAGAAATGTCTATGATTTTCGTGAGCACTGTCAAACCAATAAGGATGATCTTTGCACAGTAAAACACAATACCTTGGTTATAATCAATCATAACACTATGTAAACAGCCTCATCAAGTCTATTTATAAACATTTAAATTGTAGGGCAATTAGTAAGATTGATTATTTGTTTATATTTGTTCATTCATGTTTAGCTTTTTAAAATATAGATTTTTCAGGTTTGTGAGTTTTCATAATGAGTGAAACATTCTAATCCTGGAAAAATAATAAGTTAATCAGAATCCTAGCGCTATGTATGTAAATTATATTATATATGGCATCATAAATTTCAAGACTAGACATCACTGATTGTCAAATATACAACCATAAAATCCATGTTAAAAAGTATATATAAAATAAATATCCAATGGCAGGTATATTTCAGAAAGTATGTAATACTGCTTTCCTGGTGGTAATTTAAATGTCCCACATTTTATAAAAAGTAAATCTTTTGGTGTATTTTTAAAGTAGTTTTAAGTATACACTTTAAAAAAAAAAAGTGTTTCAGTTTCCAAACTTAGAGTATTAACTTCAGTTCAAAAGTAAACATGTGCTATGCTAAAGTTTTAAAATTTGAATATTAATTAATTCATTTATTTAGGATTTTTGAAAATATAATCTAAACCAGGGACTTTTTCAGGTGCTTTAAATATAACACTTGGGGGGGAAAACAAACATATAAAATAATGTAGAACATTCTGTATTCTTATTTTAAACAAACATACAAATTAAAAAAAAAAAAGATGAACCATGCCATTAGATTCAACAAATAAAGATTAGTTTAACAAATCCTTAACTTTGGAAAGCAAATCTAGGTAACGCTTTTTAAAAATCTACTGAGCAACAGTATCTGAACTAATTATTTTCATAATATCTTTGAAAAGTAGGTATTAACTCTACAGAATGGAGAGTTAGAATAACATACTTATTTAAAATTACAAAACAGCATTTGGAAAGACTTTTGATTTTTCTACCTCTAGTGTTTTAAGTAAAACACTCAGAGGTCACACTACCAATGAAAAAATGGAATGTTACCAGCAACCTATAAGTCCCATGTGCTCCTTTCTATTCTTGTTTCTCAGTCACCCAAATAGAGGTAAGCACTACCTTGAGCTGGGTTTATCCAATAGTTTTACCATTTACATATTAATTCCTAAATTTAATTTGTTTCATTTTGTACAGCTAAATTACAAGCATAAAACTATCCATGTTCAAGGAATGGTAATATTACTATTATTCAATAAAGGATTCCTGGAAAATACAAGGTGAAGAGAGATTTGGGGTAAGTGTCTGCTTTCAGCTTTCCTGAGTTTAGAAGAGCTCAGTTGGGGCAATCAGTGGGTGAAGTAAGGGGTGGTTCTGGCAGACGTAATGGTTACCCATGCTGAACCGCAGGACTGTCCAGGAACTGGATATTTAGAAGACATATCATTCAGGAACAGTTATCTCTATGTGATGTTTTTCTGTTTTCAGAATGTTCCTTTTTGACTTGATTCTCTTCTTGTTTCATGGATGCATATCCCCTTTTATCTTAACATTAAACAAAAATTTTCTATGTTGTCTGTTTTCTCCAAACTGCTTTATTTCATTTGCTTGTTGTTCTGGTTCTATTGCCAATTTGAGATTTTCCTCAAATATCTGAAATATTTGACATCTATTCTAGGTTGAGATTTAGAACATAAGAAGCTGTTTGGAGGCTTTGAGCAATATAAGTGGAACATTTCAATGTTGAGCTTTATTGTATGGTAAGGTGAGTAGGTCACTCCAGGCAATCCCTGACATGAAGTATCTTTAAATTTTTCTTCTTGGGCTGTTGAGGTTTACCTTCCATAAGCTGCAGGGTTATGGGTGCTAATTTTCTTAGAGATTAGCAAAGAAAGAAGTTGGGGCTCTTCACATTCAGCACCTTAGCACAGCATAGGCTTGTCATATGGCTATTCAATCCCCCTATTTGGGATACCTTCTACTCTTAGTGGAATTTGTTGCCCATCTCTGAATATCTCTGGATGATAAATCTCCAGGTTTTCTTTCTAGGGTGGGGAAAGTGCTTTTACCCAGGCATGAAGCAGGGAGAGAATACAGGTATTCCACTGCTTCTCAAACAGATTGTACCAATTCTTTCTATTTTATCCATGCATCCCCTACCTATCTCTACCCTCTTTCATCCATAGGTTCAGAGATGTGCTAGTTCCTCTGCCTTTTAAAGATTATGTCGTATAAATTGGTTTAGTTCTCAACTTTCTTCTCTGCCAGCTTAGAATTCAGCCTTCATTTATCTGCTGCATTAGTCAATATTTGTTCATCTGCTTTCCACCTTCTAAAGTTTTATATTTTATTGCTATTTTCTCCTTATTTCTTTTGTGTACATTTATTTTTTTATTAAAAACAACTTATTCATGATTTAGTGATTACATATTTTTCATATCCACCCTCTTACCCTGCCAGATCATGTCAATTTCTTTGTTATGTATCCACTATACATACAGACCTCTGCGAGGTGTGGTGATCAGCACTAAAATGTGTAAGACATTTCTCTCTTTTCTGTCCTCAAGGGGTTTATGACACAGTTAAGGAAGAACGGCTTTCACACACAGGATGAGACAATACACTATTAAAATTCAGATGTTGTGTAAGCAATATGTTAATCCATTATTTGTTTACTTTGGAATATGGTGTGAGATAAGGACAGTCAAGGAATTGCTGCATATTTTTGATTTGGGAACTGAGCAGATGTAGAGCAAAGTGAGGTCAGATAGAATGTGCAGATCAGCTCTGCCTAAGACACTTGGCAAGTTACCTAAACACTGAGCCTGTACCCTGACCTAAAAATGACCCGGAAAATAACATCCTTTGGACATACTATGGGTCAGTAATGGAGAAAATGATTTAAAGTTCCTAGATATAGCACTTGACTCAATAAACGTTAACCACACTCTGGATTACTATAGATAGCTAATCAAGGAAACAAAGAAGGAAGCAGGATACAGAAGAGAAGGGGAAAGGTGGGAAGGAGAAGGAAAAATGTGGTGAAGAAGTAAAGGGTTTATATCTGACTCCCTATGCTTTTCTTTAATGAAACTTCATTTTAAAAGTCACATCTTGCCACTCTCAAAGACAAGCAAAGAACCAATATTGCATTTTAATGGCCCATTACTGAAAAAGGAAATCAAGCCCTGGATGTGATCTTTTTTGGCACAAGATCCTGGGAGAGCAAAGAGATGTAAGTCAACATTCATGAGCTGGGAAAAAATTGGAAATATTCTGTCCCTTGGAGCAAAGCAGTCGTATGCTATCACTAATCCTTATTTACCCTCGAGGAGCAACAAGCATTCATATGCAAAAGAGAAAAGAAATTTTTGAAAATCACTATCTTCTTTCATTTAAACTTCAGGACTTTATCCATTATTCTGGCCTCTTGTAATACTATTTTAAAAAGTAATTCCCTGAAAGACCTCTTCATATGAATGAGAGATTAGTACCAGGGAGTAAAAATCCTGAGCATTCTTGCATCAAAATACTTTTTTCTACAAGAAGTTACTGCCTAGGTAATTTTTTCACAGTAATTATTGTTTCAAGAAGCAGCAGTGTGGAAGTTTTCCCTGTGGATATGGGTAAGATTGCTTCTAAATGCTTAGTGCCTGAAATGGTTGGTTGTTCCCTCTAGGGCAGAGCGGGGATGGAGGGGCATTTAGATTGGATGGTGGTTGGAATTTGAATAGTAGTTTTAATATCTCACACACAAAATATACAGCCTAGCTTTATTATTCCTAGTGGTGGCAGTTTTGCACAAGCTAAAAAAAGCTGAATTTGGTCCCACAGTCTCCACCAATTGGCTGAAGGAAATTAATAAACTACTCTTTGATATGGCTCTGAGTCCACAGAGGTGTGTATTTGAATTTCTTAGGTCCCTTGCTTTGTATGACATGGTTTTTCCAGAATGAATTAGAAATTATTTCTTCCAGCCAATGGGTTTGCTTGACATTTTGCAGCTTGAAGACGTAACATCAGATGACTTCATTGTTTTATCTTTCCTTCACTTTTCCCATAGGATTTATTTTTCTTAGGTCTCGTCTTTCTTAAAACATGAAAGATCACATCCTTTTCTGATTATAATGTTTTCTCGATTTCTCAATAGAGGAGTGAAAGAGTCAAACCATAGAGGCCCCACAGGACAGCAACCAGAAATGGACATCGCAGACACCCGAAACTGGGGCCAGGCCACAAGGGAGCCACAGAGAAGCCTTGCCTTCATGATGGAGTTGGAGGAGCACCAGATGAGTACAAAACCAGTAGCCTGCCAAAAGAGAATTTCATTTCTCTGGAAATGTCAATACAGAACAAACTAGGTGAACAGAGCTAGAGATTTTAGAAATTATTGTGGGAGTTCTTGAAAGTTTATAAAAGGATTCTTAGCAACCTTGAAATTTTACTCTGAAGAGGACAGGAGAAGTCAGCAACATGATTTGCAAATATTTTCCCCCATTCTATGGGTTACTTTGCACTTTCTTCATGGTGTGCTTTGAAACACAAAAGTTTTTTATTTTTATGAAGTCTAGTGTATTTATTTATTATTTATTTTGGTAGCTTATGCTTTTGGTATCTAAGAAGACTTTGTCTATCCAATGTCGCAAAGATATACTGCTGTATTTTATTCTAAGGGTTTTATAATGTTAGCTTTTATATTTAGGTCTATGATTCATTTGGAGTTAATTTTTGTTTATGATATAAGAAAAGAGTTTAGCTCCCTAAATCTTATTTACTGAACTCCAGCTATGTGTCAGATATTGTACCAAAATTTTCCATACACTCCATTTACTCTCACAACAGTCCACTGTTGAAAGTTTTAAGATGAGGAGATAAGAAAAATCAGAATGTATTAAAATATTGAGAGGACAACAATTTTAGTCACTACCATTTCTTGAGAATATATAATGGACCAAAGTCTGTGCTAAAGGCTTTTTATGTGCTCACTAATGGAATTCCTAGACAACTCCATCAGGTTAATAGTATTATTATCTCCACTTTACAGATGAGAAAACTGAGGCACAGGGAACTCGAAAATTGTGTGCAGGGACACATCTGATAAGTAGTCGTATCAGGTTTGGAAGCCAGGCCGTTAGAGACAAGAGTTTGGCTCTTGTCTATAATTAGTTGTCAAGGATCACATAGCAAATAAAAAATAGGAGTAGAGAAACAACCCAAATGTCCATCAGCTGAGAATGGATAAACAAAATGTGATGTATCCATACTACGGAATACTACTGAGCAATAAAAAGGAATGACTGACACATGCTGCAATATCTAAGTGAGAGAAGCCAGTCATGGAAGACCACAAATTATATGAATCCATTTATATGAAATATTCAGAATAGGCATATCTGTAAAGATAGAAGGTACATTAGTGACTATCTAGGGCTGAAGTGGGAAAGAAATTGAAGGGAAATAAGGGATGACTACTAATGAGCATGGGATATTTTCGGGGATGTGTAATGAAAATGTTCTCAAACTGGTTATTGTGATGGTTGCACAACTCTGTGATTATACTAAAAACCATAGAATTGTATGCTCTAAATGGGCAAATTGTGTGATATGTAAATTATATCTCAAAAAATTTATTTCAAAAATGGGGCTAGAATGTCAAATCTAGACTTTCGTATTTCAAGCCTGTGTGTTTTTCACTATGCCTTACTGACCATCACTCTTTTTTGGCATCGTGTATGTTACTACTCAACTTTCCTTATTGGTCCATCTTCTGTTTATAGTCTGTGGACTACTACAGGGCAAAAACTGTGTGGCAATTATCTTTGTTCCACCAAATCCCAAAAGGCCTGTTCTGGCGGCGTTAGTCCCAAAGTCATCTCAATACATTATCTGTTGAACGATTAAAATAAAATACTCCCAATTGAGGTACTTCTAGTCTAACAGAATATGCCTGTTCCTGAAAAGTTGAGTGAGACTTTAATTTTAAATTGAATATTTAAATATTACAGTGTGCTTAATATTTAGATGAATCTGTCAGCTTAATATTTAGATGAATCTGTCTTAGAGTGAGTGGCCATCTGCCACATCTTTATTTTTGGAGATCTGATTTTTTTTTCCTTTTTTGCATACACTCATTGAGATTTTCTTACATCAGAATAAATGTTAGATGTTCTTATCTATTGCAAGTAGATTTGGTACATTGGTACAGCACTGGAGACTCTATGTAGGAAAATGTGAACTTGTTAAAAGTGTTTTTGATATTCAGTGTCATAATACTCTAAGAGGGTTTCATTTCAACATTTCCATTAGCTGGTGGTAATAACTTGTAACTAAAAAAAAAATGATTTAAACATTAAAAAGGGAATAAGCAACTGTGTGTGTGTCTGTGTGTGTGTAATTCCACAGCAGTTTTCATGAATTTGTGCTATTAAATAATCATAAATAAAAATTTAGGAAAATAATATTTGTAAGTATTATTGTGTGTTCTCAGCTCCCTACTAACTACTAAATTCTCTCTGTTATAACACAAGGGTCTTCCTTACCTTCCTACTTTTCTTGATGGCAATCACTTACTGTGTTGCAAAGTGTCCTGAGGTATTCTTGGAGATGATGGTTGAGAGAAAGGGAGCTGGGGAAGAAGAAAAGGGAATAGAAAGACATAGCTCTGTTGGGAAAGGAGTGAAAGCGGTTCTACGAAGAAAACAAGGATATTTCCTGAGCCATCCCTCCTGCTGCTGCCCAAACAAGATCATCCACCAGCTCAACAAACACTGATTTGACAAAATGCTGGTCAAGTCAGTGTCCCCAGAGATTCTGCTCCATGCATTTCCCTGACTGTACCTCTCTTCCAGGGCAAGTGGACATCAACACTGTCACTGAAGAAGTCATTCTCCTGCTGTGTTGGTGTGCTAGGGCTGCTGTACCAAAGTGCCACAGACTGCATGGCTTAAACAAGAGTAATTTATGTCTCACAGCTCTGGAGGCTGGAAGTCCAAGATCAAGGTGTCAGCAGTGTTGGCTCCAAGAGGAAGAGATCTGTTCCAGTCCTCTCTGCTTCTCTTGTAAATTACCATCTTCTCTCCATGTCATCACATCATCTTCCCTTTATACACCTCTGTATCCAATCTTCCTCTTCTTATAAGGACATCAGTCATATTGGATTAAGTCTCATCCTACTGACCTCATGTTAACTTGATTACCTCTATAAAGACCCTGTCTCCAAAAACGTCACATTCTGAAGTACTGGGGATCAGCACTTCAATTGATGAATTTGGAAGGGGGGCACAATTCAGCCCATAAAGCTGACAGAAAATGGTGATAATGTCAAAACCATTTTTTTTTTGTTTGTGTGTAGCCTTTTCTAGATACAAATCACCTCATATAGTCTCATATCATATGGAGAATTTAACAGACAAATTCAAGTGTTTGCATTAAATTCACTTGTAAGGACACACACACACACACACACACAGAGCGGGGAGACAGAGAAAGGAGGGACTGAGAGAGAGAGAGAGAAATAGAGGAGAGACAGAGAGACAGAGAGTCAGTGAATGCAGTATCTGCGAACTCTCACATGTAGACCTCATGGTGTTTCTAAGATTCCCAATTCGCATGATTTTTTGTGCAAATATTATGCCACGTTAAGTGATACCGCAGCATTTAAGGACAAATATTTTGGTACAGAGTGGCCCCCAAAGGCAATTCCAGTTTATCTGAAACTGAACTAAAGAAAAAAAAAAAAAAACAATTCCAATGCTGTTGGGAAAATTTGGCTGAGTTGAACACACCAGGAGACACTATATATAACGTTTTAAAAATTTGTTTAAGAATAATATTTGTTAATGTGATAGTTGCATTCCACACTGACTATAGAATAAATACCTCCATCATATTGTACCTCACTCAACTGGGTTGGTCAATATATACTTTGTGCACTTGCTTTTTTAGTGGGTTTATGGCATGTATATCAATTATATAACTAAAATATAATTTTAAAACATTTGCAAATCATATATCTGATAAAGGACTTATATGTAAACATATAAAATGTGTCATGTTTACCTAAGGTGTTAATAATGGGAAATACAGGTAAAGGGAATACAGGAAATTTCTTTGCTATCTTTTTATTTTTTTATTTTTATTTTTTCTTTGAGATGGAGTCTCGCTCTTTCGCCCAGGCTGGAGTGCAATGGCGCGATCTCGGCTCACTGCAAGCTCCCCTCCCGGGTTCACGTCATTCTCCTGCCTCAGCCTCCTGAGTAGCTGGGACTACAGGTGCCCGCCACTACGCCCGGCTAATTTTTGTATTTTTTTGTAGAGACGGGGCTTCGCCGCATTAGCCGGGATGGTCTCGATCTCCTGACCTCGTGATCTGCCCGCCTCAGCCTCCCAAAGTGCTGGGATTACAGGCGTGAGCCACCGCGCCCGGCCTCTTTGCTATCTCTGTAGCATTTTTTTGTAAATCGGAAATTGATCCAAAATAAAGTTTGTGTTTTTAAATGGGCAAAATATTTGAATAAATATTTCACCAAAGAAGATACACTAATGGCCTAAAATAGGAAACGATGCTCAACATCATTAGTCATTAAAGATGTACAAATTAAAACCACAATTAGATATCACCACAGAAATATCAAAAAAACTAAAATAAAAAATAGTGACACACCAAATGCTACTGAGGATGTGGAGAAGTTAGATCACGCATATAAAATGGTAATGCCACTGCAGAAAACAGTTCGATGGTTTCCTACAATCATAAATGTAAATTTACCATATGACTTAGTAACTCCACTTCTAGTTACTTACTCAAGGAAAATAAAAATATACGTTCAGAGCAGCATTGTTTATAATAGGCAAAGAACAGAAAGAACCCAAATGTTCATCAGCTGATGAACTGATATACAAGATGGGGGATATCCATACAATGGAATATTATCCAGCCACCAAAAAGAAAGTGGTACTGCATGTACATACCTTGAAAACATTATATTCAATAAAAGATGCCAGACACAAAAGACCACATATTGTGCAATTCAAGTTATGAACTACACAGAAAAGACAAATATAGAGAGACAGAAATGAAATCATTGGTCCCCAGCAGTTAGAGGTAGGAAGAGGGGTTGATTGCAAATTGCACAAGGTTACTTTTTGGGATGATGGAAATGTTCTAAAGCAGATTGTGGGGATGATTATACAACTTTCTAAATTTACTAAAAAGCATTCCATTGTCTTCTTAAAATGAATGAATTTCATAGTGTATGATTTATCCCCAATAAAGCTGTTAAATGTGTTTTTGTATAAAATTTAGATTATGAAGAAAATATAAAGAAATAACTGATCTTTTCATCACTTAAGAATACATTTCAGCATATTTCCTTTGCAGCTTTATCATGTCTTATTGATTTTAATTTTAAAATTCAGGCAAGTCTTAAAGAAATTTACTTTCTCTGTTGATGTATATTAACTTGGAAAGTTGACTAGTTAGGATTTATTTCTTGAGAATTTTATTTGCAGAAATGACTGTCCTTTTGTAGTATCTACTACTTGTCGCCATCGATGTGACTGATAGGTAGCATTGCTAGCTGGTCAAAGCTGCCCGGAAAATCCCACTGTCTGTTTGCTTTCAAGCAAAGCAAAAGCCATAGCTATACTTCTAGCCCAATTAGAAACACAAAAGCTCTGTCTCCCAAAAAACACAACTCAGGAGATCAGGGAGGTCATACACTTGCATTTTGGCTTTTCAGGCCAGAACGCAGAGGGCACTTTTCCTGTCACGTGAACAGATGAGCATAGCAGACACTGTCTGTGACCTTTGGTGGCTACGCTGTGCAGGGAGCTACCTGCACAGTTGAGAAAGAATAGAGTTCAAAATGAGACACATAAGATTGTTGGTTGGTTTTTCTTTAATCTTTCATTTTCTTTTTCTTTTTAATTTTTTTTTTCCAGGCAGAAAGGGAAAGCGTCAGTATATAACTCAGACATTTCTCAAACTTGTACCAAGCTCCCCATCCCAAACTAAACAACCATCCAGAACTTTTTTAGC
Source organism: Pan troglodytes (assembly GCF_028858775.2). NCBI lineage: Eukaryota > Metazoa > Chordata > Mammalia > Primates > Hominidae > Pan > Pan troglodytes. The sequence continues at coordinate 78,066,177 of NC_086015.1, forward strand.
TGATCCTGAAAGAAATTCTGCAGCATTTTCTGAAGGCGCAACCTCATACTGTGTTTAGAAAATACATGTAAAGATAAATTTGCAGAGCAAAAGAAATTGTAGCACAAAGGAAAAAATGCAGCTTAAATTATTCCATTTAAATAATCTACACTGTTTCTTTTCAGGCAGGTCAAAAGTATAGATAAATCTTGTCTGTCATAATAGAAAAGATGAATAAAAGTAGAAATATATATATCTTTCACTTTTGGTTGACCAAGTAAGAGGTACTCATAAAACTTCTTATGCTGTCTGGGACTTAACTTTCATTCAGCCTGCTGTGAAGTTATGGAAGGATATCTTTCTCTAAATAATTTATTTCCAAACTCCCTAATTAGAAGATGTGAGGCATCTTTAGAAACATGCCCACAAGCACTAGAGGGCAATGCTGGACACATATTACTGAGATCCAAGCAAATACTAGTGAGTATGACTGGATACTCACTGGTTTCAAATGAACAATACTTCAGACGCAACTTTGAATATTCTGTGAGTAGAATGAAGTTTCCAGCGATTGCTTTCCAGCCTGATAACAGGAACAGACAAAGAGGGCAAGGTTTTCTTGGTAGCAATCAACTCCGCTTCCTGGCTTCATCAGGGCATTTTGCCCAGATTGAAGCTGGGCCAGTTTAAGAGCAGGTTGGCAGAGTGAGGAGATAATAGCCAATGTCAAAGCCAAGAAAAAGTTTTTGGAACAGGATTCAGAATCAAAATTTAGACTCTGTAGAAGAAAGAAATATCAAAGTTGCTCACTCAATTGTGTCCCCTGATCTCATATAATGTAATGGGCCCAAGGAGTTATATGAGGGTGAGAATTATTTCTACAAGTTAAAAAAATCAATTTGATTAAAATCTGATTGACAACTCATAAAACAATAAGACGCTATTTTGTTATGGGCATTATCACAGTGATTGCTGGTTGCTATAACAATAAAGGATGAAATTCTGCCTCATTTTTCATTTCTCTCTCTTACATAGTCTCATTGTACAGTGGGATCAAAGTGATGCTGAATACTAGGGTAAAATCCCCTAGTAAGGATTTGACTAGAACAGTGGTTCTCAAAGTGTGGTCTCTGAATCAGCAGCATCAGCATCATTCAGGCACTCCCTAGAAATTAAAATTCTTAAACCTCAGCTCAGACCTTCTGAATTAGAATTTCTAATGCAGAGGGGCCCAGCAATCTGCATTTTAGTAAAATATACACTAAAGTCTGAAAGCCACTGAAGTTTAGGAAACACAGAAGAAGTTGTATTTAGAAAATGATACCTACAAATTAGCCGGGCATGGTGGTGCATGTCTGTGGTCCCAGCTACTCTGGAGGCTAAGGTGGGAGGATCGCTTGATCCTAGGAGGTGGAAGTTTCAGTGAGCCAAGGTTGCACTACTGCACTCTAACCTGGGTGACAGAGTGAGACTGTCTCAAAAAAAAAAAAAAAAGGAAAAAGAAAGAAAATGATACCTACTGTACAATGTTATCCAAGCAACAATCAAGTACGGTATAATCTACTATCTCTTTTATACTTGCTTTAAGGAGATAATACACACACAAAGTCTTCATATTGTAGCAATTATTTTTTATAATCTATAACTTATTTTTATGCAATTCAAGATGCATTTTATATTGCATTGATTTAAATAGTGATGTCTATATTTTAAAGCTAGCTCAGGGATTCTCATTACGTTTCTAATATTATTACTGATCATGAAAATAAAGCATACAAGTGTGTAACGTTTTTGCTTACCAAATAGCTTCCAAATAGAAAATATAATGGACACAAGTATCTTGCCCAAGGTCATACAATTAGCATTAAGTAGAAAACTATGATTTGAATCCAGAACTTTTAACACTAAGATCAATATTTTTCCCCTGGCATCATGGCTACTAATACACTCAATGAAAAACTTTAAATATTCAACAATGAAAATCTAATGATTGTCACAATAATATTGACTAGGAAAAATAATATTTTTTCTTTTTTTATATTTTTGAGACATGGTCTCACTGTCACCCAGGCTGGAGTGCAGCAACATGATCATGGCTCACTGCAGCCTCAACCTCCCAAGGCTCAGGTGATCCTTCCACCTCAGCCTCCTGAGTAGCTGGGACTATAGGCACATGTTACCATACCCAGCTAATTTTTCTATTTTTTGTAGAGACAGCGTTTGGCTATGTAGCACAGGCTGATCTAGAATTCCTGAGCTCAAGCAATCTGCCTGCCTTGGCATCTCAAAAGTGCTATGATTACAGGTGTGAGCTACCACACCTGGCCCCCAAAATGATATTTTCATAGAATGTTCTGTTATTTGACGAGAACTAGGTTTAATTAGAGGAAAAAAGAAGCAGATGGAGTTTTCTGGAGATTGGAAGAAATCTTCTGAACATTTTGCAAGAGTTAAAGATGGAATTCAAGTGTGGAAAAGAGATTCTGTAGGTGAAGCTAATTGAGCTCTAACCTGTAAAAATTATAAGACTAGGGTGGTATATTGAGTGCCAAGTCTTTCTGCAGGAGAAGAAAGTGAAGAGGAGGATATGTCTGGGTTAGGCAGCTAGTTGCTATTAGACCTGAGGGCTTGGAACATCTGAGGCTGAGCAAGAGATGGAAAAGTATGACTTGTTGATGATAAATCAACCATTTAGTGAGAACCTGGTATGTGCCAGACATTGTTCAAGGGCATGGAGTAAGGTGATGTGAGTGAGGTACCTGTCTCAGGTGGAAAGTTTAAGAAGACACCAAAAAAGGAAAAGAAAAACTCAATAATCAAGACAATATTTTAAAGCAATATATTTTTAAAATCACAATAAATGCAATAAATCCATGATGAAGAAGATAGTAATATTCAAATGTAAGTGGAATCTGTTTTATTCGTTTTTTTCTTATTTCCGGTTCCAAAATTGTTCAGCATGGTACTGTTACTGAACTTGTCTTTATTAAAAATGTTGATATTTTGTTCATTGGGGGATTTTTCCATTAATTTTAACTTTGAAATATATCACATGAAAAAGTAACTTCTCAATGCAAATCAAAACCACAATGAAAAACCATCTCACATCAGTCAGAATGGCTGTTATTGAAAAGTCAAAAAGTATTATGTTGGTGCAAAAGTAAATGGTGGACCGGATAAAGAAAATGTGGTTCATATAAACCACAGAATACTACAAAGTCATAAAAATAATGAGATCATGTCCTTTTCATCCTTTGCAGCAACATAGATGGAGCTGGAAGTCCTTATCCTAAGATAATCAAAGCAGAATCAGAAAACCAAATATCGCATGTTCTCACAAGTGAGAGCTAAACGTTGAGTACACATGGACACAAAGAAGGGAACAATAGACCCGGGGGCCTACTTGGGAGTGGAGGGTGGGAGGAGGGAGAATATGGAAAAACTACCTATCAGGTACTATGTTTATTACCTGGGTGACAAAATAATCTGTACACCAAACCCCCATGACACACAATTTACCCATATAACAAACCTGCACGTGTATCCTGAACCTAAAATAAAGTTGGAAAGAAAAAAAATTACTTCTCTTGATCACTGAGTTTTTTAGCATTTAAATTTTGTACACCCTTACCTCACCCAAGCCCCAGCTCTGCACAGTGCTAAAAGCTTTACATTAATTATCTCAAAGAATCATCACAGTCCATAACGTACATAGTTTGTTTGGTAGGCAAACTGGATATTTTTAATGAAGGAAATAACTTTGTGTTTGAAAACATATAAATTTATAATAATATACATAGATGTGTAAATATCCTATTACATTTAGGGGATAGAAAATATCAACTAAAGCTCACATGCCAGTTTGTTTGTAACAGCAATAGTGCACAAAGGCACATTTCCATGTGTTTTGACTCATTCGTTTATGTTTCCTTGTGGTATTTTCAAACTTTTTTATGTGAAGCATGTTAAAATTATATTAGTCCTGTTAATTGTAGGAATAATTGGGCCACTGCTGAAAGAAATGCTTCTCACAATGTATACCACAAAATCCTAGCCATGGAATTGTTCTGGCTGCTTCCTGGGATGGAGAGACCATATGGGTGAGTGGGCAAGGAGAGGGGGACCAGGTAAAAGAAACATGAGAAGGAAGTGGTGGTAGAAGCTTTAGAAAGCAACAGATGTCCCCACAGGGTAGAAGTTGTTGAGTTTCCTCTCTTTGCATCAGAAAACATAGAGCCTGGTATCTACCACCATGAGCATTGAATTCAGTTCATCTGGGGTGCAGCCCTAACATACCAGATGATGCCACTGTGCAGCCAAGCTTGAGAACCACTATGCTACGGAGTCCAAGCACTCAGCTCCTGGGGTTGATTCAGTGTGAATGGGACTCCAAGGCCCTGTTCAAGGAGTGATAGACACTCAGTGCTGAGCATCTTCTGTGTTTTTGTTGGGCTGCTCGTGGGTTTGAAATAGGGAAAACCTATGGGTGAATGGGCAAGGAGAGTCAGGTTATAGCCATTCAGGTTATAAAGGGAATTATTAAAAGGCACATGTGGTTGTAAAAGGGAAGGAGAGATGAGACAGTTGTCTCTTGGCAGAGAAGAGGATTTTCATTAAGTTTACACCGTGTCATGTGGTATATCAATTCTCTTCTCCATTTGCCCAAGATCTTCAATAAATTATTTATTTCTCATGGATGGGCTTTGGCAAAGACTGACTTCGGGGGCTCATGTCACATTGTTGAGGACTTTTCAAGAATAGAGATATAAGAACAGAGATCTTCTGTTACATAAAGTTTAATAAGGAAAGCACAAGCAAAGGATGCTGGCAGGAAAAGGCCAAAGGATCCCAGCTTCTGAAAGGTTAGGTGCCATGTGCTGCTGCCATCCTTTCTGAATAAACAGAAAACCTCATTGAAAGATGCCTGGGAGCCATTGCTTTCCCTAGACTCACAATCTGGATGGAATCTGTATTTACCAAGGTCCTCAGCATGAGGATGTTACCATTTATGAAATCCTTTTTATAACCTTGTGTTGAGATATTTACCAGTCTGAAAGTGGTGGTGTGTCAGTGTGGAATATTTTTCAAGTTGATCTAAGTGATGTGAGTCACCGCAAACCTGCTCACTCATGTGTAGTTCAAATGAAGATTATACACATCTACTTTTGGTCATTTTTCTCATAAGCATGCTCAAAGGAAGGCTGTATACAAAAAAATTGATGAAATGCCAGCATCATGAATGTGTTAAGAGTAAGAACAGTAATTACTATTTTAAGATGGTGTAGCCCAGAAATTTGGAGGCAGAGCTGATACCTCAAAGCTGTATTAGCTTCACTTTTGTCCTTGGAGAAGAGGTCTAGGAGTCTGTGCTCAATTAAAGTTGATTTTCCTATTTTCCATATGAAGTAAAACAGAGAGATCCCGTGGCATTGTTTAAAAAGGCCGCAGCAATATTTCTGTCCTGCATGCTGTTTCAGAGCCTTCTTAGGTTATTTCCTCTCCCTTTCAACCTGGGCACAATAGAGTGTGGCACAAGTGATGCTATGGGACTTCCTTGAGTAGGTCACAACTTCTCCCAGGACGACATACAAGATATTTGGTTACCATAAAGCCACCATGCTGGAAACATCCTGTAGAGAGACCCCATGGAGACAGAAAGAGATGCCTGAGGGGTCCTGGCTGTTCTTGTCACCAGGTGTTTCAGTCTTGCCAGCTCAGGCACTTTCAGCATTGGAATTAAAGAATGGGCTGGAATTAAAGAAGGACAGAGTTGACTATGAGACGGTGATCCACTGAAATATTGGAGAGGGCTTTATACTCTCATGGTGTAGGCATGAGGGCCAGATACATGAATCAGCGAGCTTGGGGTGATTCCAGCCTCAGCTTCCGCATCACCCCAGCTGGCACAAAAGGGAGTAGAGAGGAGCTGCCCCCACAATAGCCTATACAGATTGCAGATTCATGAGCAAAATCAGTATCGTTATCATTTTAAGACATTATGTTTTAGGAATGTTTGTTTCATAGCATTAGATAAGCAGAACAGAGGCAGAAAATCTATCAGTGACAATTATTAGCAATGAAAGGAACATTTTCTGACCATCTAATATGAAATAGCAACCCTCTCTTCACCCTTTTGCCATATTTTACTTTCCTCCATAATAATTGCCACTACCTAGTATTATAGATTTACTTCATTATTGATTTATTCCTGTTTCCCTACACTAATAGAACAAGTAATGCTTGGGCAGAAAAGGGCTTTGGTTGGCTATTGAGGATCTAGAATGTTCTCACACACCGTAGCGTAGAGTGGAATGAGTGAATGAGCACTTTACACAGTGCTCATTCTTATTGGGATAATGAGAAACTAAGTAATATATCTGTATTTATTTCAGGCTGCTTATGTGATTTTAGTCAAATATTTGAGTAAAAAAATAATATTCTTAAACAGCCTTATTTTTATGTTAGCAGAAGTGGCTTAAGTTTTTGTTTGATTAGTATTTTCTCCACCACTTCAATCTCAAAACAATTTGGAAAGATTTTTCCTTTCTTAAAGAAGCTTGACCGAGTTTTGAAATGTAAACATGCCAAACTGCTTAAGAACCTAATGAATGAAGTCTTTGTGAACATATTAAATAAATTAAATGTAAGGCTGGATTTGTAAACTCTTTGTAGGAGTTCTATAATACGACAATTGATGCTACCAGAACACTAATCACAACAAATGGTTCAGGGCATTAAGTATGAAACAACAAACGGTTCAGGGCATTAAGTATGGGCCTAAGTTTGTATTGTTGTAGAAAGACCCTGAAAATCAAAGTATTCAAATAGCATATAATCAAATTCACAAAGCCATTTCTGTTTGATTTTTTGTTCTAATTTCAAATTTTTCAATTTTAAGCTCAAAGTCCTCATGTACTTGCTGAAAATAACCTGCTAAGCAAGATGATTAAACAGGAATGAAAAATTTATTTTTTGTGCATATGATCTCATGAATGACTTGTTTTTTAGCTCCTCTCAGAGAGAGCAAACAAAAGGGTCAGAGTTTGAAGTAAAGGGTCAAATTTATAACAGGTGGCTCTGAAAGAGATTAAAAGTTTGGGAATATTGTAATAGGAAAAGTTAGTATGCTGGAAGTCTGTGAGAGTTTGCCTTTGTGTGTGCGTGAGTAATACTATAAATTTCCGTTTCTTATTTTTTAAAATATTTTTAAAGTTAAATTTTATTTTATTTTTGTATGTATGTATGTATTTATTTATTTATTTGAGATGGCGTTTTGCTTTTATTGCCCAGGCTGGAGTACAATGGCGTGATCTCGGCTCACTGCAACCTCCACCTCCCAGGTTCAAGCAATTCTCCTGCCTCAGCCTCCCAAGTAGCTGGGATTACAGGCGTGTGCCACCACGCCCAGCTAATTTTTTGTATTTAGCAGAGATGGGGTTTCACCAAGTTTTTCAGGCTGGTCTCAAACTCCTGACCTCAGGTTATCCACCCGCCTCAGCCTCCCAAAATGCTGGGATTACAGGCGTGTGCCATCGCACCTGGTCTATTTTATTAATTTTTTTTAGAGACAAGGTCTTACTTTGTTGCCCAGGCTGAAGTGCAGTAGGTCTTCACAGGTGCAATTATGAAGCACCACAGCCTTTAATTCCTGGCCCCACACTATCTTCCCACTTTAGCTTCCCAAATAGCTGGGACTGCAGGTGTATACCAGCACACTTGGCTTATTCCTTTCTTAATTTTTATCTCATGTTGCTGTAATATTAGAGTCATGTTGAAGAACTCTAAACATCCCTAACACCATACATGTAAACTGTGAGGCAAAATAGAATCTTTTAGATATTTTGATATTCCAAACAAAGAATCAACTGAACGTTTTGACTATATAACCATGACCTTCCTGTGCCCTATTAGGAGGTTTAGTAGCACAGAAAATCCATCTCCTTAAATGCTGACATAGCAAACCCAGCTACTTTGTGCAAGACATTAACAACACAATAAATAACTACAAAAACTTGAATGAAAAATTAATGCATAAGTCTTTGTCTTCAAACTTAAGAAAAGTGAGATTGTTGAATTAAAAAATGAGTACTCTTCACTCTATATTGCCATATTTCTTTCCAGATATGCAATGTGCATTTGTATTTCATCAGCAGTGTGTTAGTTATCCAACTTTACTTTTTATTAGTGTTAAGCATGATAATTTAAAAAATCTTTGTCTACTTATTAATTTCCATTTTTGCTTAATAATACAGTTCAATGTTTTTTAACCTACTACTGACCCATAATTGCTTTTTTTATTGTAGCAACATATACATAACATAACACTTACCATTTTAACCATTTTAAGTGTACAAATAAGTGGCATTAGTTACATTAACAATGTTGTGCAAGAAGCCCCATTATCTGTTTCCAGAACTTTTTCATCATCCTAAACAGAAACTATGCCCATTAAGCAATAACTTCCATTTCCCTAGTAACTTCTACATACAACATTTGTTGTTTTGTGTTTGAGTTACTTCACATAGCATGTTTTTAAGGTTCATCCATGTGGTAGCATGTGTGTCAGAATTTCACTTATTGAAAAAAAAGGTATGTTTTGTTTATCCATAAGCCAAGACACTAGAAGAGAAAGTCTAATCACATCTTATTAGAGGAGAGAGAAATTTTGCTTCTGAGAAGGAAGAAGAAAACAAAGCAAAGCAGGCAGGCTTAGAAACAGGGAAATGCAAGTGAGATGGAGGAAGGCTGGCACTGATTTGGTGGTAAGGGGCATGGGAAGTGCCTTGGTTGGAGGGTAACCAATGGGCATTTTATAGATGTAGACATCTAATGCTCACTTTTAAACCCCTCTCCCAAATCATTTCCACATCTTTAGTAAAATCACCCGTACTCACTTGTGCATAGTATGAGTAACTTTATTTCTTTACCTATCTTTCAGCATTGGAATTAAAGAATGGACTGAACTTTCTGTCAGATTCAGAAGAAGGACACAGTTGACTATGAGATGGTAATCCACTGAAATATTGGAGAGGGCTTTATACTCTCATGGTGCAGGCATGAGGGTCAGACCAATCATATCAATACTTCAAGGGGCCCAAAGATACTATCACATACAAGGTCTATGTATTTCTCACTGCATTTTATAGGGGAGATTTGTGAAGAATTGCTTCACCAGCCAAACTCAAAAAACCACCACCAAATAATTCTTACGACAGGATGTGCACTTCTTGAAAAGAACATGAGGGCCACTTGGGAAAATCTCCTTTGAAGCCCATTCAAATATACCAAGAACCATGAGATCCAACTACACTAGAATTTCAGAGAAAATCTCCTGGCATTTCTTAAAAATAGTTGTTTTGTAAAGCCGCTCCAAGTTGTGTAATTTTGAGCAGGCAATTCTGGAACAGAGCTCTGCTGCACTTCCCACAAAAAATAGCCCAGCATGTGGATACATGTGCACTGTGTGGAGAAATAAAGAACAAGCCAGGTGTTTGCTTTAGAAATTACTAAAAATCCAGGGAAAAGACTCCTGCTTGGTTACCTTTATTTGCTTCGAGTTAACTATTTTAAAAGAGCTTTCACCTTAACTATCAGAAGATTTTCTCCTGGTTGGTATTCATAACCCTTGCATTGACACATCAGGCTTTCTATTCCACTTCCTTTTGTGCTTTTCAACACTCATTCCCAACCTCACCACACACACACACACACACACACACACTTCATGATCATTCTCTTTTTTGCTGCCTTTTGCCATGAATACACTCATGTTATCTCATCTTTCTCATAACCTTCCTCTCTTTTGAAAAAACAAAAAAATTCTGTTAAGATATTGATTTGGACATCATTAACAAGCAGCAGTGGCTTCAGTGACTGACATGTTTGCGATAGGATGTGAATCCTTATCAGCAATCAGCCTGATGAAGGAAAAAGGCACCAAGACAAATAAATGAAGGGGCCTATGACATTATTAGGAAATGGGGTTTCAAGTGCTGTTCCCAGCAGGTTTGTTATGGGGCCATGTCACATATTATGTTTATCATTTGCTACTCTGAAATCACCGACTTGGGCTGATGGCAGTCCTGCCCTCTCAGGCATGGCTCTGAATTACAGGGAAGGTAAACGGATCAGAGAGAGTAATCAAACCCTGTCTAGTGTAATTACTTGAACTCATTTTATGGGTATCCTTTTTCATATGACCTTGCTTAACTCTCAGTACACAACTTGATGCTCCCCCTTTAATGACACGTACACCTGAAGAATTCCAGCACAGGGAACTGGAAATCGTGCATTCTGCATGATGCTGTGCCTTCTGCCAGTCTGTGGTACTTTCTGATCCTGTGTGAATAGATCTCGGAAACAAGAGAAGATGAATTTAGGAAGGCTGAAATTTAGATCGTACACACGTAAATCAAATTTCTAAAAATTAATAAACAACTTTCAATGTATTTATTTATTTTTCCCTTGTTCAACCAACCAATTAGCCTTTCTAGGAATTATCTGACACATTCCTTGCCTTGAGTTTCCTTTTGCAGGGAAAGATCCGTATTTATAAATGAATACTACTGTACAATATGCTTGGATAATTGTTATGATTAAAAAGTCTGCTTCCAAAGCTAGGAGTTGAATCTGGGGTGATAGGAAAAATTCTCAAGTGATAAGTTCATCCTGGATACCTTTTCACATCTCATTCCTATTCATACTATTCCTTTGGCATTCTTTATTGTATTCATGAATATGAATATAATGCTGAATGCAAAATACATGGTCCCTCTTTCTATGGAGTTTATAATCCAAAGACAAAGGCAACAGAATCATGTCTTGTGTTTATTAATAATTCCATCAACAACAAAATAGCAATCCTAGTAATAGTGTTGGCTAATATTTCTTAGGCAATTGACATGGGCTGTGGTACTGTTCGAAGCTAATAAATATATTTAATGCTCACAGCATTGTGATGTGGGTATTCTTATTATCCTACCTTTTTACACATGAGAAAACTGAGGAACAAGAACATCATAATGTGCCCAAGGTCTCAGGGTGGAGGAGCCACTCTGTGAATCTGGGCTGTCTTACATCAGACAGTATTCCACCTCATCTCTCTTTCTTATTATTGGCACTGGTGTTCCCCTTGAACCTGATTCTTCTCCAAGTTCCGTTCTGATAGAAGGGCAAGTGAAGCCAGCAGAAAATCTTCACATGGAGTGAACAAGAGGGGCCCAATGATGACTTAGGAGTGTTCAGTCGATAAACAGAATAGGAAAGGCAGGGAATAAAGTTGTAATTGGGAGACCCTGAATTTAGACAAAACTCTAAAAACATTCTGTTTTATCTTTAAACAATTGATAAAAAGCATACGTAATCTAAATTTTTCTTGATAATTATGGGATACCATCATAAACAATGATTAGTTATCAATGATCATCTTAGTTATTTAAGGGCAGAAGACCCTTAATAACTTACATTAAACAAGTTGATATCTTGAATCCATTCAAAATATTTTTCTGTCACTTCTTGTGATGTGAGGCTTCCTCTTATCAGTTTGTCCACCTTGCAGTAGCACTTCCTCTAGCATTCTTGAGCTTCTAAATTTTGGGAAGTTGGTAACTCAACCAGATTTCTAAAATTGTATTTAAAATGAGATAATCGGCTGTGGATAAGAACCTGTTCTCTGGTGACTTGCATTCTAATTTGGTCATCACTGATAACTGCATGACTAAAGAGACACACAGATTATGTATTGCAGAACTCCAGATGGTACAACTGAAGTAGAACAAGATGTGAACAGCTACCATTGGAAGAAACAATGCATCAACTCTGAAACTATTTCAAAACAATGATTTGATTTTGCCTGTGAGTGTGTTTCAAGATAGAAAGTTGATGTACTATTAAATATGGTTTATTGTCTTCCACTCCTGGGATGGTAGATTAGATTCTTTTTACATGCATACTTTGACACATAGTTAGACTCTTTGTGGAGAGTGAGGTTGACAAGAAATACGAGGAAAGAATATGCAAAGAAAAATGAGCAATATTTGTCATATTTTCTGGATGGGGTAGTTGCTACGGTCTGAATGTTTATGTGTCCCTGGAATTCACATATTGCAATCTTAATCCCCAAGGTGATGGTATTAGGGGGTGGAACCTTTGGAAAGTGATTAGGTCACCAGAGCAGAGCCCTCATGAATGGGAGTAGACCCCTTGTAAAAGAGGCCCCAGAGAGCTGCTTCACCTTTTCCACCAATGGAGGCACAGTGAAGAGCCTTTGTGTATGATCTTACCAGACACTGAATCTGCTGACATCATGATCTTAGACTTCCCAGTCTCCAGAACTGTTGTTTATATGCCACCCAGCTTATGGTATTCTATTATAGCAGCCCAAACAGACTAAAATTGTAGTTGCGCTGTATCTATATCTATATCTATATCTATATCTACATCTATATCTATATAGATATATCTATGGTGTATTTGCTGAACCTATTTTGTATCACCCTTATAAAAAAGATGCCTGGACAAAAGATGTTTCTTTACAGAAAAGGCAAATACTGCATGCTCTGCCCTGCTTCTGTGTCATGGATATCAGGGTAGATGAAAATAATCTTTTCTCAAGGTGTTTGAGGACCTGGAAAATTCCAAAAATGGTCTCTTTGTGCCCTTTCTTAGCACTGGAGCTGAGTATACTTACAGTTCCTTGGTTACTTAGCTATGTGAGTCCCTGTGAAAGTGAAATTTAGCCTCATGTTGGTAAGCGACAGCTTCATCGATAACTAGGATCAATGAGCATTACAATTATTTTGTTTCTAGGTTTTTTAAAACTAAATGCATGTAAAAAGTTGTTTCATCATTGCATCGCCCCAAGGAGCTATGAAAACATAATGAAAGCATTACAATAACTAAAATTTTCATAAGAAATCTCATATTACAAGTCCTATGAAAAGCCAAATAGCAATACCTGAAGAACTGAAAAGCAATGAAGGAATGGATTTGAATTCTGTTCTTCCTGCTAGAGTATTAATAAAAGGAAATAAAGATCAGCTTGGTAATGTGACTTAAACTGTTTCCATCTTATATTACTTCTTTTTACTGACTAAAATAGCCCATTTTCTTGAGGATCCAAAAGGCTTAAAATATGCTGACTTAATGCCTATGCTGAGCGACTGTGGGTGTAATTGCGACATTTCTCCAGATCTTTGGCATTTTGTCCATTTATATATCATCACCATGGCTACTGTGATAACATTTAAAATAATTCCAATGTAAATCTGACAGCACCTCATTAGATTTTCTTAGAATCGTGTAATTAGGTAAGAAAAGACCGCTGATTGAGCAGGTTAGAACAGCCTGAGACAGGATTACATTCCACCACTAACAATCACAACATTCCTTCTTAAAAACCCTCCCTAATTTAGCCGATGCTCCTGTCAGCTGAGAATCAGGAGACCATGGTTTTAAAACTTAAGGCTTCAGTGGAGAAAACATTGAGATACCATTTCCTGCCTTTGAGGTATGGGTAACTAGAAAGAGTTATCACTGCTTTCCTTTTTCCCCAGCCAAGGGACTTGGAGATGCTTTGACGCTGGCTTCAGAAAAGCTTAGAATCCTATAAAGGTTAAGTCCCTGGATCTTAACACTGTCTCCTGATTGCTGGCTGACAGGAGCATCTGCTAAATTAGAGAAGGCTTTTGAGAAAGAAAGTTGTGATTGTTAATCGTGAAATGTAATCCTGTCTCAGGCTCAGATAATCTTAAAACTGTAATTTACCATCTTTATTTTTCTTAACAAATTGAATATAATTAAGAAGATAAAAATGCCATTAAATCAAGGTTCTCTCAGGACAGAAAGCCATCTACCAACAGAAATGGTACAAACCTGATTCATTTTCTTAATAATCTTTAAATCTATGGCATGTTCTTGGGCCCAGAGGTGAAGTTAAGTTAAGCACAATTTTTAAACAAATGCATTCTGTGTTCTGAAGAGGTGAGCTGCAGGAAAGCTATTTAAGCTGCCACCATGGCTGCATTGTTTGCAGAAAGGCACCATAAATGCTCAGTTTGATGATCTTTGGGGTTTTAACTGGGGGAGAATGTTTACACTCTTGAAATATTCTATAATGAGGAAGAATTTAGACTAATTGGCAAATCTAATAGAGGAGCTGATGAGTTCATACAAATAAATCAACTCTATTATCTGACACAGATTTCACAACTGTGGCCTTTCTTAAGAGAGCTCTATTCAATTTTATAGCAGAGCAAAAAAAATGCAGACAAAATCAATTCGTTATTGTTCTCAAAAGTGTTGCTCTCCACCGTGGAATTGACTTATAAAATTTGTGCTTCGAATCAAATTATCCAATCTGAGAGGGGAATCTATATAGATGCACCTACCATACCAAAAGAACAAGTAGAAGAGAGTCATCCAGAACCACACTGCATGCCTGCATGGTATTCGTTATGACTTGGTGCTTTGTATGAAATCGATGTTAAAATAGAATGGATTTCTCACTGATGCCAGTATGTTATTTCCTCTGCTTTTTCTCAAAATGGTGCATTCCTGATGATTCATGAATCAAATTTAGAGAAATAAAGGATGACCCTTTCAGCCCTTTACAACCCCGCCTGACTTGACATCAGTTGTAATCAAGGGGGTGGAGGGTGTGCAATTTGATTTATGAAGACAAATTTGGTTGTCACAATGGGGCATCAGGTAGGAGTAGGGACTGTAAATGAGTCCAAAGCTGGTACTGCTCTGCCCATGGCAGCCAGTACATCAAGAGACAAGGTGCTGGTGCAAGGAAAGTGACTTTATTTTGGAAAGCGAGCAAACTGAGAAGATGGCGTACTAGTGTCCTAAAGAACCATCTTAAATAAATAGAATTTTAGGCTCCTTTGATATCAGGGGAAGGGAGAAGAGGGAGAGGGTTGAGATCCAGAGGTGAATGATGAGCACAGACATCTGGGTAGCAGCAAGGGTCAGAGTGGGTGGTGGGGAAGGTGAAGCTTCTTTGGCTTTGGTCAGGGCACAATGCTCCTATAATCTTCAACATAACACTGTTACTTGTGTGTACATTCTCCTTATTTCCTGCAGGGTTAGTTGTCGGAAAGGGACTATTATCAATCTTTGCTTTAAAGTTAAACTATAAACTAAATTCCTCCCATAGTTAGCTCAACCTACATGCAGAGATAAGCAAAAGCAGTTAACCTAAAAGATATCATTGTGTGTATTTCAAGGGGGATGCGTTAAGAGGAAAATGGAGCTAGTCATGCTAGGCCTCCTTTTCACTGCTGGAGGCTGGGATGCTACTGGAATCTAGTAGGTGGAGGCCAGGGATGCTGCTATACATCCTGTAATGCACAGGATGATCCAAAATGTAGAGCCTAAAATACCAATAGTGGCAAGGTTGAAAAACTGCTTTAAATAGATGTACTGATTTTTTTTTTTCTGAACCGAGTAAATAACTGTTTTTAAAACTCATTCATTGCCTAGCCTTCCAAATTTGGTTCCTTATACTCTTCATGAAAGAGAAGATTCTAAGGAAGCTACAATTTATAAATAACTGTAATTCTTTTGAAAGCGGTTGACACCTTTTGTTCCAGAAACATAAAAGTTGATCCAATGGGAGCGTCTGAAATCACAGAGGAGGATCTCTTCACTGTAGTGTTTAGAACACATGCCCAAAGGTGGCCCTTCTAATCTGGAATCCCAGGAAGCACCCAGCAATCTAGAGAAGAATGCTTTTTAGAAAGGGCCATTTGTGCCTTGTTCAACTTTCCTGCCATCCCAAATAAAGACGTGAGCAATGCCAATTCTAGGCCAAAAGTTGAATCAGGTGAAAAGTTCTGATAATGACCAAGATGGGCCCCTAAATGGCTTTAAAATGCCACCAGTGATGAGAGGAACATGGAAAAACAAATCAGAAAGGGTCCTTGTTTTTAGACCAAATTAAAACATTGCTGAAAAAGCACACTGGAGCTGTCTGCACATCATTCCTTCTCCAAGACAGAGATGTATCTGATTTAAACCAAAAGCACTGAGGGAAATTGATGGTATACATTTCATGACAAACATTAAGTCAGAACAAATTTATTTTTTACATAGCAAGTTCTGTACTGGTGATTAAATATGTCTGCTACCACAGGTCACACCATTCAAATTAACACAAATAAGCAAGTATTAAATTATTTTAATAGCAAGGCAAAAGCTTTTCTGGAAACAGGCACTTGGATCATATATCCACCTATCCCACCTAACTCTGTGACAAAATGGTTTGAAGTCCACAGGAATTATTGCCCCATAGAGAGAAAGCTTATGAAGTAGGTATTTTAAATTCAAGACTGCAATTAACTTAGCTCAAGTTAATGTTTCAGGATTTATACCAACACAGGTTTTTGGAAAAAGCTGAGATCAGACCACAGACTGCATTTATTACTCTGCTATATGGGGCCAGTTATCCTGAAAAGACAAAGCATTCCTCTTCAGGTGGTAATCAAAAGGGGATGAATAGAATGGATCACATTGAATTTAGAAAGATAATTAGATGACATATTGCAAAATTGTAAATTCTGCAAAAGATCAAGTGACTTTGGAGCTAAAAACGTAGCAGACAGTTTCTGCCTACTATTAAAAAAGTAAATGGAAAGCCACAGCTTAGAGACTGGCAAAAATTTCAAAACTGTGCTCTCCATGAGATGTTTGATTGCTTTCTCAATTTACTTATTCTACTTGTTTCTCTTGTCACAGCTCCTACAAGCTATGACCTATCTCCTGGCAAATGGCTGTTATCTTATTGGAAAAGTTTTCCTTGATTAGAAGAATTAGGTCCTTGAAGATGCATGCAGTTGTATGTGCATTCCAATTTGCCGTTCTTTTTAACATTTTAGGGGCCAAGGGAAAGTTTATCCTCTACCCAGTAAAGGTTTGCTGAAAATGAACTTACTTTAAGCTGATTGAAGAAAAAGGCATACAAATTTAACATACATATGGACACAGGAGCCATACATAAAGTGTGAGACTCAAAGAGGGGCCAGATGGTTGAAGCTTAAATACTCTCTTTATAGGGAGAAATGTATGGATCTAGGAAGCAAACATTATTTTGTAAATAATTCTCTTTGAAAACTGGGTAGGGCTTCAGAGGGAAGGTGAGGGGCAGAACTGCACAGGAACAGAGGTTGACTTATTATGCAGATAGAGTCCCCTAGGTAATATCTCTCAATTGCTCTCAGAACTGATGAAAAATCTATCTGGGGATGGTGATGACTCCCAGTCTCCTCTTCTCCAGTGGTTAATCTTTCCTGGTTATTTGGTGAGATTTCTAGGGAGGGGATCTTAAGACAATTGCTTTTTTTGTTTGTTTTTTGGAAAGAAGTTGTCTTAGATAGGAAAATTCTGGAAAGTCTCTCCAGATGCTTCAGGAAAGAGGATCAGAGAGACCAAGAGCTGAAGAAAGGTCATAGGGAGACCTTGAGGCTGCTTCTTTAGCTCTGCATGTCAAAGTACCATATTTGGGGATATCTTTTTCTGATCTCCAACAACACAGTGTGGATAACACCTGTTTTTGTTACTCATTTATCTGACAGTTTCTACACCTGAAAGGCACGTTCCAGCCTTTACATAAAGATGACAAAAGGAGGGATTTTAAAAAGGAGGGCAAGGAGGTTTTAAAAAGTTCTTGTAGGAACTCTGACCATCACTAAAACCAAGGCTTAGTCTTTGTTTCTCTATAGTACGTCAGAAATATAGAGGAGGCTTGGAAGCCAAATGCACATAAGATAGCTTATATTTGTGCTATGCAGTAGTTGTTACTCATTTTCAATTGATTTCATTATTGTACGGGGGAAATGTGAAATACTTAGAAATTGACCAAAAGCATTACTGGATTTTTTTCTAATGGAAAATTAGGGATTGCCTGGGCTATTTGACTCTACAGGGTTTCAGTGCTTTTTGTCGTCTTTGAGCTACTTTGCAACTCTGTATGCTGTGGAATATAATAATAACACAAATGATTCCTGTTCATAAAAATGCAAATTGTACCCAATGGAGATACAGTTATTAATGCTCTATGAATACTGACGAAATTTACATGTACTAAGCACATTTTTTTTTGAGATGGAATCTCGCTCTGTTGCCCAAGCTGGAGTGCAGTGGCATGATCTCAGCCCACTGCAACCTCTGCATCCTGGGTTCAAGCAATTCTCCTGCCTCAGCCTCCTGAGTAGCTGGGACTACAGGAGCATGACGCCATGCCTGGCTAATTTTTTTGTATTTTCAGTAGAGACGAGGTTTCACTGCATTAACAAGCATGGTCTTGATCTCCTGACCTCGTGATCTGCCTGCTTCAGCCTCCCAAAGTGCTGGGATTACAAGCGTGAGTGAGCCACCATGCCCAGCCGAGCACATTTATTTCAGCGATCCTGTTTGCAGATATATATATACACATACACACATTTATTTATATGTTGTTATTTGGAATCTCTTATAAGCTAGTTATAACATCTTACTGCTTTCCTCATTAATTAAAATGTTTGATATGTACTCACTTTATGTTTATTTACATGTACTCCTTTTATGTTTGTATGAGATTCATAGTTATACACTCTTTTAACAATTATACTTTAACATAACCAATGTTTTAAGATTGAAAGATAATACCTCAATATTAACATTTTTTTCTTGAAAAAATAGAAGTTCTGGCAATTGCAGGCTGGCATGTTCTAAAGGGATCAGAGTTCTAGCTGAGCAGTGGGTGCTTATTTTGAGGGAGTGTGCACTCATCTGTTTTCAATAGTCCCCATTGGCGTTTGAGTTGCAAACCTGACTTTTTACACATAGTCAAGATGTTGCCCTGTTAAAAATTGTATTTACGTTTAAAGTACTCAGAATTTACGTTGCTCACACTTGTCAGTTCATGACACAATGATCACTCTGCCTTCCCTTTTGTTTTATTTAATGTTTGCATGTTTCTCCACTTCCAACTTCCTCTCCTTAATATAGGTATCCTCTCTAGTGCATTTTTAAAAAGTCCTTCCAATCCATATTTTACACATTTATGTAGATCTATGGCTCCTTGGAAACATTTATTTAGATGTATGGATTCTTGAAAATGTATACTGTTTTCTGCATATTAAGTTATGTGAATAGTAATGAAAACAGTAAGAAACAGATCTCTTTTTTTGTACACAATATTGTTTTTACGATCAATGTGGTCATGCTTAAAATTCATTACTTATGACAGTTGAAGACCATTCCATTCTTGTGCAGAATATAATTCTTCATCCTTTCTCCTAATAGCAAAACTAAAGTTGCCTCCAACTCTCTGCTACCACAGAGTGCAGCAATGGACATCCTAGCATATATTTCCTGTGGATCTAGGAGCTAGACATGAATTTCTATGTCTAACAGCATTCACAGGCTTGATCAGACTTAGCACTGCCAGATGGATCTCCACTAAATGGAGACTATTCTCCCACCAGCTCTGCGTGACAGTTCCAGATCCCTCAGTACTTCTCAATATTACACCACTTTTAAATTCTTGCCAAATTTATAGATCGTGCAATGGTATATTTTTCTGTTTTAATTTGCATTTTCTTCTTATGATTTATTTTCTTCTTGAAGGTGCCATTGATGTTAAGGGAATAGCAGCCACAGAAGAAGATAACTAATCAATGAAGAAATCTAAAATCCTCCTCTTCAACTCCACAAGGAAAGAAATAAAGAATCAGTTCACCCTTGTTAGGATCAGATCCTAAAAGATATGGGCTATTTATTTCTCTTATTAAAAACCAAAAAACCCTATCCATACTCTAAAAAGGCAAGCAAATTTGTCAAATATTTAAGTAAGCTTTCTACTACTAGGAACTAATATTTAGATGTGGTTCTATTTTTCTTTTTTTTCAAGAGACAGGTTCTTGCTCTGTCACTCAAGTTGGAGAACAGTGGGGTGATCATAGCTCACTATAGCCTTGAACTCCAGGGCTCAAGCAATCCTCCTACCTCAGCTTCCCAACTAGCTAGGACTACAGGTGCTCACCATTTTTCATTTAAAAATTAAAGTTTAAGGTTTTTGGTTTTATTTTATTTTATTTCTATAGACAGGGTCTTACTGCATTACCCAGGCTGGGGGTTCTATTTTTCATATGTTGTATATTCTTATATAGGCTACCATTTATTTATGCCCATTTTATGCAGGGCTTACTTCTCCATTAGACACAGTAGGAACAGTGCTGAGGGCCCACAATACTTTTATAGGGGCTCATAAAAACATTTTAATTTCTTATGAAATTAAAAGAAAAACTTTAATGTCAAGGAAAACTTTTAAAGTATGACTTATTTTTTTATGAAGGAAGGGGCCCATGAAGGCAAATATGGCTAGAGCCACATTTAATATAACATAATATAATCATATTATGTTATTGGTCAGAATATAGCTGTGATTTTACAGGGCTATGCCATACTATTAATTGGGGTGACTACAGAGATACATTGCTTTATGTATTTACTTTTATGAGATCATGTTTATGATCAGAAAGGCAGATCAGAGTTATATAATCATTTTGATGGAAACAAGATCTCATCTAGAACCATAAGTCATAAACTTTTTCCAGGAATGTTTTGCAATGAAACATAGAATCTGATTTTCTTGAAGAATTGTTGATTTTGGAAGTAGCCATACCAGAAGGCCAGGGAAGTGACTCTTTAATGGATACAGGATTATTTTTTGTAAATGTTTGATTTTAATTTTGGGAGGTACTAGTAGGTATGTATGCTTATGAGGTACATGAGATGTTGTGATATAGGCATGCAATGCACGATAATCACATCATATAAAATGGGAGGCCCATCCCCTCAAGCATTTAGGATGGATAGAAGATTTTTTGACCCTATTATTCCAGCATTAGTTAATGTGTCTTACATGATTTCACAGTACAGATACTGTCCTGAACGTGCTGAAAAACCCCATGTTTGCACTTTGCAACTTTGAAGAGAATACACAGATAATCCCGTCTTTTGCTTTTTCTTCTTGGGCTATTACTACAAAAATAAATAATAAAATATAACAGCTCTTTGCAACTTAATGTGAAAATAAGGTCCTTACAAAACCTAGACAGCATACATGTGTTGCCAAGATGAAGTATTCTGTGGTCACTCTGCGTAATACTATATCCATTCTAATTGCTATCTTGGGGCACAGATGAGGATGAGAGAGAATGTTACCACTCTCTCTTTGCCTTTTTCTTCTTCATTTCTACTCTGCTCTTTCACTCACTCTACACAATGCTCAAACCTCTTCCACCCCAAATAAAACCCAGATTTGATCCTGCATCCTCATCTAATCCTGGTTCTTTTCTATGCTTTCCCTTCTTAGATAAACCTCTTAGAAGAACGGTCTGCTTTCATTGTTTTCTACTTCCCCACTGTCTGTCCTCTACTTCTTGTGTAACTTCTATCTGTGTTTTATCACTTTTTTGACATTATGCAAAGTATGGTAAATAATTTAAGAATTCCTGAACTTGCAGACATTTAGATTATTTCCTATCTTTGGCCATATAAAAATAATGCTGCTATGAAGATGTTTGTAGATTCTCTCTGTCCATATACCGGGCTATGTTTCTGAGATGAATTCCTAGAAATTGGAATTAATGAGTCAAACAAAAAACAAAAATTATAGTAGATACTGTCAAAGTATCTTCCAAAAGGCCTGAAACAATTTACATCCCTCTAAAGAATTTATCTTTAAATTGGTATCAAACTATTCTTTTCTTCTGGAAATTTCATATCACACTGATGAGCATAATTTGGGGAGATGGTTAAAATGTTGATAGCTGGATCCTACTCTAGACCAGAACTTTTTTTTTTTTTTTAAAGATGGAGTTTCACTCTTGCTGCTCAGGCTGGAGTGCAATGGTGCAATCTCGGCTCACTGAAACCTCTGCCTCCCAGGTTCAAGTGATTCTTGAACCTCCCAAGTAGCTGGGATTACAGGCATATTGTAGCTGGGATTACAGGCATATTACAGCTGGGATTACAGGCCTCAGCCTCCCAAGTAGCTGGGATTACAGGCGTTTGACACCACGCCTGGCTAATTTTGTATTTTTAGTAGAGACAGGGTTTCACCATGTTGGCCAGGCTGGTCTTGAACTCCTGGCCTCAAGTGATCCACCCGCTTCAGCCTCCCAAAGTGCTGGGATTACAGGTGTTAGCCACCACATCTGGCCTAGACCAGAACTTTTAACAAGCTTCTTGGGTGAATCTGATGCATCAGACAAGACTTTACAGAAGCTACCCTCGCCCTCTTGGTCTTTCTCCTGTCTCTCTGTCTGCTCTGCCTTTGTCTAGGGCTCATCTCTTCTCACTCCACATAATACCCTGAGTGATGTCAATCATTCACATGGCTTAACCTACCACTGATATGCAGATGAATTCAAAAACAGTATCTCCAACTCGTACCTCTCTCAAGAACATCACACCCACATTTCCAATTTGTGGAAGGAGCAAAGCAGAAATGAGGAAGCAAAAGGCAAAGAGAGAGTGGTAACATTCTCTCTCATCCTCATCTGTATCCCAAGGTAACAATTACCACACATCCAATTTGTGAATGGCTATGACCATTTCTCAAATTCAAAATGGCCAAAGCTTGATGCATCATCTTTCCCCAAACATCTACTCCTTCTGTATTTTCCAGCTCAGTTGGTTGTGAGGTGACCACATTGAAAACACCCTTACCTGGTACTTTTCATTCATCTTCCATCTGTTATTAAGTTCTGCTGATTATACCACCTAAATATTTCTCCATTTTTTTGCTACCCTAATACATATAATTACTGTCCTCATTCTTGTCATCATTGTGCCTCTCACCCAGACTCTTACAATAGCTTTATAACTGCTCTCAAGGTCTCCCTCCTCCCATCTGTCACCTACTGATTTATTCCTCTCAGACCCAGAGCTCTGAACTACCACGATGGTAGCGACACCAAATTACTCCCTGCTCTAAAACCTCCCCATGGCTCCAGGCCCACTATTAGAGAGGCATCCAATCGCTTTTCTGACTCCTCCTCTTTCTCCAGCCACCCCCTCCCGCTCTTCTCATCTTACACTTCACTCCATCATAATACCAAACTGCTTCTGTTTCCCAGAAGCAAGATGCTACTTCATGACTCTGTGCTTCTGGTATTTCCTTTGGAAACCCAGTTCCCTCTTAAATTTTATTTTGCCAAATTAATTTATATTTATGGTTTAAGACCCAATTGAGATATAGTCCCTTCCAGGAAGCACTCTGAATTCCAGTCTGGATAAAATGTACATTGTTTGTATTTCATGATCACATATTTGTGCTTCCAGTTTTCCTTCCTCCAACAAATGCTAACAAAGTGACTACTATGCACGGGCATCATAATAAGCATTGGGAACTCAGTGGAGGCTATAATGGAATGGCCCTTGCTCTTACTGAAACTTCGTAGGACTTCCTGTATTACCATAAAATGTGGCTTTATATCTGCCTCCTTAAAGATGTTGAAGCTTCTTGAAGTTGCTAATGATGTTTATTAATCATGTTTGTATCTTCATTCTTTGGAATAGACTCTGAATATTATGGACAAAAGCATACAGTATTCACCCTAATGAGATGGCCATAACTATTGCAAATTTTCTAAAATTTTTATTGGTGCTTGAGGTGAGTCTTAAGATCTGTTAGAAAATTATTTCAATTTGAGGTTGGCATAAATTGTTTTTGTGGAGTCCTGTTAAGTAAGCAACAATGAGGAAGAGGCCCCAGGTTGGGGGAAAAAATCGTTCTGAGAGGTAGGTCATCACAAACAACCCACTACCCTCGTTCTGCATGTAGTCCCAGCAGCAGGACCTCATTACACTGGTAGTCCGCTCCAGCACAACCCTATAAAACTTCCCTCCAGCCCCTGCCTCTTGGCAGACAGCCCCTTCTCTGCTGTTCCATCTGTTGCACCCTTGCAATGTATCTTTGTATTTTCTCTAATAAATGTGCCTTTCTTTACCTTTCTTAGTAAATTCCTTTACTGCCTGCAACTCTGACCCCAGCCAGTCACAACTGTGGCATTTTTCAATAAAATTGCCTTATAGATCAATGTTTGGATCACTTCTGGGGAAGCCAGAAACATCCTAACCTGAATGCCTTCAAGACCCTAGGAGACCTACTATAACTACACAAACCTATCTTTGAGAGAGATGGTTCACCTCCTTCTTTACCACGTAGCTTAACAGACACTTGGATTTTAAAATTTCCTTGTAAAAGAGAAAGCATTTAATTAAAATTTACTAGAGGATATCTGTCATCTCTATCTGCTTTACTAGTTTGTAAAATATGGTAGCTTATCAGAGATATCCACAAATGTCCTGGGTAGATGTAAGGGGCAAGAATGAGCTATATTTAGGTGTCAGCAACTCTCTGGGACAATGGAAAGACTTGGTACTTTCACATGGTTTCATTTTGATGCTTCAGAAGGGTTTGTAAAGTCAGCACATAGGGTTATCAGAAATATCAGATGCTTGCTAACTATGAGAGTGTTCAGTGGGTGTGAAAGAATGTTTTGCTGAATTAGACTTCTATAACATGAGATTTTAGGAATATGACTTTGGGTTCAGAAAAGCAGCATTCAGTCCTCTTTAGGTTTACTTTAAACAAAATTGCACAGGTGTTCCCTAAAGTCTAAGTGCGACACAGCATTTTAAAGTTGCCTACATTCCATTTCAAGGAGATAGCAGAACATACATCATGTGAAAGAAACTGAACACTGCCTTGCAAGTTTTCAGTGGGGGAGTTTACAAGAGTTGTCCAGATAGTAAGAGTGATGTAGCAGATGTTAGCACAAAGGAAAGAGCAAATGAGATGTGAATTACAGGGTGACGAGGCTTGTATGAATCTCATTTGTTTAACCATCTGAATGGTCCACTTCAGGTATTAAATGAGCTTGTTACTGTTGAACACAATTTTCTGAAGAGCACAGAAAGGTGGTTTAATGAACTATGGCCACTTGAATGTTCTCATATCATCTCGCCTCTTCAGCCAGCCATGGCTTGCTTAGCTTTTCTCCCCAAGTCTTTTAAAGTAATGCTTTAGATAATTATGACCTTGTCATTTCATTTTCTAGGTAATGTAACATTAGGGATTATTGCCTGATTAGTAATTTAATTAGCAGGTATATGGGCAGAGATTGTTTTGCAAATTAAGAACTTCCTTTTTTAAGTCTTATTTTTAATTGACAGATTATAATTATATATATTTATGGGGTTCAAGGTGATGTTTTAATTGAGATATGTATACATTGTGGATGATCAAATCAGGCTAATTACCATGCCATCATCCCAAATATTTATCATCTTTCTTTGTAGTGAGAATATATAAAATGTTGATTTTTGGCTTGTATAGATAGACATTTCTCAAAAAAAAGACACATGAATTGTCAACAGATATATGAAAAAATACTCTATCTCTAATCATAAGAAAAATGTAAATTAAAGCTACAATAAAATATCATCTCACAGCTGTTAGATTGGCTATTATCAAAAAGATGAAATAAGCATTGGGAAGATGTGGAGAAAAGGAAACCCTTCTACAGCGTTGGTGGCATTGTAAATTATTACAGCTATTTTGAGAAACAGTATGTAAAGTCCTCAAAAAACAAACAAAAAATAGAATTCCCATATGATCCAGCAATCCCGCTCCTGGGTATAAACCCAAAGGAACTGAAATCAGTATGTTGAAGAGATGTCTGCACTTCCATGTTCATTGACGCATTATTCACGATAGCCAAGATATAAGGTGAAAATCTCTAAGAACTTACTGTTAATAATCACTCCACATTGAAGGAGCTGACAGTTTGAAGTGTGCAAATTTAAGCACTAAACTTCCTCATACCCAGTTTGGCTGCTAGAAACTCAGATATCCTTAACTTTATAAAATGTTACTTGTCTGAAAAACAACCCAGGGATTTTCAGAATGCTTTTCATGGTTTAATGACTTGATCTTATTAGCAAAGTGAAGGTATTAACCCAGGGAGGATTTTCTCTTTTTTCTCTTTCTTGTCACTCTTACTGATCACTTCTGAAACCAGGTGAAACACTGATTCTCAAATAGAGAGTAGAGACTATAATTTAGTTTGCCAAGAATAATGGATAGTTCTGAAGTTCATTTCTCATTCACTGGATCTGTTTCCCTGTTCACAGATGAGAATTCCAGTGGTCTGATAGGATAAGTTAATTTTAAAGCTCACTCACAGGTCTGCTATCCTCCATCTACTTCTGGAAAATGATTGAATAAAAAAAAACACTTAAAACATATAATACTTTTGTGTATACAAAGCTAACAACTCCAGGAAACTTTTCTGACTTATAGACAATATGAATTTTTTTTAATGTTTTGATTAAAAGCAATTTGACTTATACTGTAAATGTCAGTGTGCTAAATCGAATATTCTGTTTCTCCACTTTGTTAGCAACTACATCTCTTTATGAATCTCTAATTCTAACAGAACTGATGTGCAGAATAAAAACTGGTGATTTTTTTTAAAGATTAATACTAAAACATGGGTGAACCTACATGCTATACTTTAAATATTCTATCCTGAGACCTCAAGACATCCCCTGCAGGCGTCTTATGTTTCTAATAACTGGGAAGCAAGGAAAGGCCAGAACGATCAAGGAAGCTCTTTAAAGAGAAGTTCAAGGGTCAAAAGAGGTGAAATGGGACTTGGATGATCCAGCACTGAAGGTCGGACACTCACTCAAAGAAGCTAATAAAATAGGAAATCCACTGGAAGCATTCACACTCATCTCATGCACCAGTGGCTTGCTAGAGCCACTTCGCAAGAAGTGCTTGTGCATATCTCATCCCGACTCCACATCAGTGGCGTCCCTTTGGTAGCATGAAATTGGCCGTGGTGGGAGTATTTACACCTTGGAAATTAGCAAAAACTATAGATCTACATTTTATTTTTTGCTTTTCCAGGCACACCATTGCATTACTCCTAATGGTAGTTAAGCCTCACAAAGTATAAAACTTGGATCAGACAGTCCATCAAGTTTGTTTTTTCTGTATCTCAGGGCATCAGAAGCTCTCATGACTCTTGATGTTTCTACTCTCCTTCTGCTGACTTTTCTGTGGTTTTATATGGCCTCTAAGTTCAAATAATCTATAAATAGGTAAAACCAAAGCCTGTGATATCAGCAGTGTATCTAGTATTGGCAAAGAGAAATAGACTGGTCTATATTAGTATATTGAGTCTTTCTTGGTAATGTGGCTTCCACCCTTGCCCACAGATAGTCTAGTCAACACACAGCATCCAGAGTGTCCATTTTTATATGTGAGTCAGTTCATACCATAGTCTGCTCAATCTTCTAATGAATTCTATCACATTTAAAGCAATCTCAAGGTTCCTGCCATGATCCAGAGGTTTGCTAGATCTGACTCCCTCCTTGTCTTGGGCCTCAATGTCCATATCTTGTCCATCCCTCTTGCTCCCAGTTCTTCTGGCCACACCCTCCTCCTATTGCTACTCTCGGACATGCCAGCATCCTACTGCCCCAGGGCCTTTGTCAATTTTACTCCTTCTGTGTTATATATGCACCAGGAGGACCAGTGGTGTTGACTATAGAGAACAACTGCACTAGGATAGGTATCAACCAAGCTTAGTATCATTACGAAACATATACCCCTAACAGGAGGCACAAGCAGTACCTGGAGAGTAAATGAGATACATAAAGAAATGAGATCAAAGGAAATCAAGGGAAAATGGAGAAATGCTAAGAACTAATACAACAACAACTTTGGTAGTTATGCCACAAGGAGTCTTTCAAATAGGCCCAAGCCAAATAGAGTCAAATTGACCACTGTTAATGAACCTCTTTCTTCTAAACAGTGCATAGTATTTTGGAGGGGGCCAAGCAATTGTGGCATAAATCAGCATGTACAATGTTGGCAAGTGCTGACAAATTTCAAAGTCAATAGGAGAATATACTATAAATTTTCCCTAATAAGGAATCACACTTTTTCATAGGTTACTATTAAATCACTTTGTAAATGGAGGCAAATATTTCCCAAAAAATGACGTTGGAATGATTGTTACTGAGATACTTTGCTAATATCTATAATGAGCAAGGAGTAACCATTACCTATGTGCCAGTTATAGTATTAAATGGTAGATATTTATATATGTATATAGATATAAATATATCATATACCATTATATATAGTAAATTACAAATTATTTATATAGTATATAATATACATCGGTATCTATTTTATATATATGATATATACAAATCTTGGCCAGGTGCGGTGGCTCACGCCTGTAATCCCAACATTTTGGGAGGCCAGGGCGGGCCGATTACCTGAGGTCAGGAGTTCCAGACCAGCTGACCAACATGGAGAAACTCTGGAGAAACTCTATCTCTACTAAAAATACAAAATCGGCTGGGTGTTGTGGCGCATGCCTGTAATCCCAGCTACTCAGGAGGCTGAGGCAAGAGAATCACTTGAACCTGGGAGGCAGAGGTTGCAGAGAGCCGAGATGGTGCCATTGCACTCCAGCCTGGGCAACAAGAGTGAAATTCCGTCTCAAAAAAAACCAAAAATCTCACTTTATATCACAACAACACTTTGGGATAGATAGTAGGAGAAGTGGCGTATTGTTGATAAAGGAACTGAGACAGAGAGTGGTGAAAACATGCCATGGTCAAGTAACTCATAACAACTAGGGGTGTTTGGATTTGGGCATGGACAGTTTACTCACAACCAAAGCCCACTCTCTCACAGTCTACATTCTGCTTTTGTTTTATTATTTCTTAAATGTAATTCGTTTAGCTTTTAAGACCAGTGACTACAGAAGACTTCATTTAGTGAGAAACTTCAAGATGAGCTCTGTTTCCATTCCTTGATCTCTGTATTCGGGTCACTGGGATTTGCTTTCTTTGCTCACCTGTTCTCTGCCCATCCTTCATACCTCCCTCTTCTATTACCGTCTATTCTCCTTGTTCTAGTCCTTTCCAATTGCAATCCATCATGCCAGAATAAAGGTCCTTAGTCTGCCTCTTCCCTTTTCAGACTGTACAAATAGTTCCTCATTCCTGCAGTGGTGTGGTCCTTATACCAGGACCCATCTCAAATGGGTTGTAACTGGTCCCCCGAAAGATAAGTATAGAAATTAAGAGTAAGCATTTTAGTAACCTTTATAGCCATTTGTTAATTTATACCTGTTGAATTTAATACGAAAGTGTGAGTTTGTATGCCTTTTTCCATTTCATTCTAGTGACTCATTTTAATGCATTTTATAAAAGTATTAGTCTTCAGTGGGTTAGGAAACAAAAATCCGTTTTCACAAGAGACAATTTGAGCATCACTTCTCTATTGTAAGGTGCCCAATTTGTTTGCCTGGACCTGAGGGAGTTCCAAGGACACAGGACTTTCACTTTTAAAACTGAGAGTCTTAAGCAAACCAGGACAAGTTGGTCACCATACTCTGCAGCCGTCAGTCCAAATTCTTCTGTGTGTTGTTTACAGTCTATTGTTATCTGACCTTCCTTTACCAGCCACCCTTACATTTTCCTTTTCCCCAGGACAATACTATTTTGTTTTTGTAAATATAGAATTGGCAATCATAAGGTTCAGAGGTGGACGACATAATTTATCCTGGATGCCAACCCTGATAACCTGCAGTTCCCACTCAAAGCACTGCATTGAAGCCTTGTCTGAGATCAGGCAATGCAGCATGGTGGGAGGGAGCATGGCTTTCAGACTAAGATGCAGGGTGCAGGTCCTGCTGTACTGCTTTCCCATGCCTGGTTCTACGAAGATAAAATTTCCTCTATCATCCCGTTTATTCTTTGTGATTGTTAATTATGTGTGTCAACTTGACTGTATTATGGGGTGTTCAGATATTTAGTCAAATATTATTCTGGCTATGTCGATGAGGGTGTTTCCGGATGAGATTAACATTTGAATCAATAGGCAAAGTGAAGCAGATTGCTGTCCCCAGTGACATGGTCACCATCCAACCTGAGGAAGCTTGAACAGGATGAAAAGGAAGAGTAAGTAAGAATTTACTTTCTGCCTGTTTCCAAGCTGGACCTCAGTCTTCTCCTACATTCTGAATGGAACTTACAACACTGGCCCTCCTGGCTCTCAGGCCTTTGAACTCAGACTAGAACTACATCATCTGCTTTCCTGGGTCTCCAGCATGTAGATATCAGATTGTGGGAGTTCTCAGCCTCCATAATTGTGTCAGATAATTTCTAACTTATATATATATAAATTACATAAAGTGAGTTAGCAAAGCACTGGTCACATCACTCAAGTGCAGTAAAACTATTACTGCTATTTCAATGGACAGCAATGATATTGGCCCCGTGGGTCCAAGGGCATGTGGGGCTGAGTGAGAAGGAAATGCATAGATGCAATGTATTTATCTCTCTTGCTTCAATTTGACCAAAAACCCATGTTGAGTATTATTTAAGAGTTCTGCAATTACTCTTTTGATAGATCTATGTTAATTCTGTGTGTCAAAAATCCACACTGTTGAAAACAGATGAATAATATCTGAGGATATCTTTCTTCTACTGCATGCATTGTAATTATACTGCATGCCTGGCATTGTGTTGAATATGCACCCTTGATTAATATCTTTTATAGAAATAAACAAAAAGACAACCCATTCTCATTGTTGCTCTAAGACATTATAGTGTTTTTTCACATACCAGATGTTACATTGTTTTATAATTTTGTTTTTAATTTATCTAGTTGATTTTGTTTTATTTTTTATTGCTAAATCTATTATACTCTAATTTACACTAGAATATTTACTAACACTAAGTAAATAGTTTTGGAAAGGAAAAACTATTTCAAACTGTGAAACTTTGCACTGTATGTAAAGTGCACTTTCAAAACCGAACTTTCATATACAATTTTATGCCATGACTTTCCTCTCGTTTTGTATCAGCATTTCTTGCAGGTTGTTAGGACAGGAGCTGCAGTTGTCACCAGTCTAGTCAAGTGTAAATCTTACATGCGGCACTTTCTACTGTTGGATGTAAAATCCTGTAGAAAATTGAAGGTCATTCTTTCCGTCTGCTCATTTTAAGCTGTAAGAAAATATTAACAGTCCCTTAGAAACAATGCTTGTGTTCTTTGGAAATTAAATATTGATATGCTGACAACCCACCATCTTAGATCAGATGTACCTAAGTTTTAACAATTTTAAAGCTTTACATTATCAATTACAATATTCATTTAAAAAATAATCTTCTATGGAATTCTGACCAATTTGCTTAGACTACATATTTTTGTCCAAATCAACACTGAACTTGTTCATTTCCATTGAGTTCTGCCACCTTTCAGTGGCAAAAGTAAGACTTTTGGTGACAGGTGGACCTGGGTTCAAATCTCATCTTGTGCCACTATGTGATTCAGGACATGCTACTTATCTTTCATGTTCTCAGTTTTAACATCTATAAAGTGGAAATATCTATTCTTTAGGAATTCTGTGCATCTTGAATGAGATAATTATTTCCTCATTTAGTCAGCAAATATTTATTCAGTCTCTATTCATCCTAGGTACTCTTCTAAGTGCTGAGGGTATAGCAGTGAGGAACAATCATCCTGATTCAAGTATTCATGCTGACTAGTACTTAGTACAGAGTGGGTCACTAGGATTGGCTTCCTTCCCTTTTAATCTCCAAACTATTTTATATTATATGCTATTTGCCCACTAAATTATATATATTACTTATATTATTAGCTTTCCTTTTTAAGTACTTACCCATGTACCTAACTAGGCTATTTGAGAGCTGGGATTATATCTTAGAATTATTTCTATTTATAATATTAGCAGTTCTATGCACCTAGGAGATAATCAGGAAATTTCACTGATGTAATCACCAGTGAATAACTGGCATTTTGTCTGGGGCAGATGGAGAGAAGAGGAGGTTTGCAGAGCAATAACATCATTCTAGTTCTTAACTTCAGAGGCAGATTCATTAATGACTTAACCTTGTGTCTACGTTCTCTTGGGTACCCCAAAATGTGTCTGCTGAAAGAGCATTGTTATTTTTGAAGGCATGGCTAGTAGACAAATATCCTCTGTGTTATTGGCATTTTTCTGCATACTCTAGCATGCAAATATTTATGTTTGAATTCAGAAAAATTTAAAAGCCTTGAGTGACAGAACTTTTAAAAATAGCTATTTTTTTAAAGAGATATTTTAAAGATATCTTGCCTCAACATGTTGCATTACCACAGGATTGAATTTTTCTAAATATTTAATTATAAAATCAATTTCTCTTGGACAACTAGAATAAACTTATTTTATCATTTCCCTTCCACCTCTTTATATTTACACATGCATGCATTCATGTGTGTACGTAAACACACAAACGCACAACACATACCACACATACCCACAAACACACACACAAACATACACACGCATGCATTTTTCCTGGATCCTAAAGTTGAACTTATTCTTACTTTATATTATTTTAATACCAGAGAAACGAAATGACATTAATCCAGTATTGGGTGAGGTTTTCATCCAGAATTTGTTGTGTGGTGGATTTAAGTTTTCAATATATTATGATTGGGTCCCCTTTTTGGTAAATGTATAAGAATGTCCTCAACAACATTTGTGCTTATAAATAGAAAATAATTAATCCCCTCTTTCTAAATCTCTTAAAAGTAAGTTCAAGAAATCATAAACATTCTTTGAAGGAGAGAATATATGGGGTCTTCAAAAAAGGTACTTGCAATTTACCAACATGTGACAATCATTTAATTTAAACTCTATCCATTATGGTTATAGAAGTCTAACTCCCTATAACTAAAATATCACCAAACTTGGGGATTTTATAGATTTCTATAGGTTCAGATGCTTTTTTTCTTAATTATTTGTTTAGAGACAGAGGTAAATATGGTTTAAATATAGGACCAAAGAGAAAAACTATGAAATACACATGTAATCATATCGAAAATTTTTCGGTTTGCACTACCAGATTTTTGGATTTTCCTTTGTGTAATAATCACAAGAAACTATTCACACTTTATGTAGTTACTAATTATGTAATTACTAGTTCTTGGAGCATGTCCTCTATTGTTGATTGACACATCCAGCTGCCAACCAGATGTTGACACTTGGAACTGGGTTTACCTAAAATCAACCTCCTTGCCATTGCTCCCCCACTCAGGTTTTTCTTCCAATCATTCTTACTCTAAAGACTAGAGAAGTTATTTTTGAATCTTTACTTTCCTTCCCTATTATATCCCACTGTCCAATCCTATTGATTTTTCCTTCGTGGAATCTCTCTTTTTCACCATCACTTGCCTCAGGACCATATTACTGGACTTCCGTGTGACAGCAACATCTTTTCATTGGTCTCACTGTTCTATATCCTTCTGTAATTCCAATTCATTCTACACACTGAGACAAAGACAAGCTTCCTAAACAACACTGTGAGTATATCTCCATCTTTCTAATCCTTCTTTTACCCTCCTCAGGTAAGAGGCCCTTTGCAATGCTCCAACATTCTGCTAAGATCTTATTCTAATATCTCACTGTCCTGAATACATTGAGAATAATAAATTAACATTCAGTGAATGCTTACATATGCATTAGCTCCTTTTACAAAAAAAAAATATTTTTCTGACATATACATACCAAGCAGCACACATAATTATACAGCTTGATGAATTTTCACATACCAAAAACATCTGTATTACCAGCACCTAAATTGTATTAGCTCTTTAAATCATCACAGCTATTCTATGTGATGTTGTATTCTGCCTAGGAGAGGTCAGGTATAAATGGATGAGCTTGAATTTAAACCAAACTGTCAAAATCCAGAGCCTATGCTATTAAGCACATTTGCAAGCATCCCCTATATTTGATCCAGGCAAATTCATTTACTCATTGTTCAAACACTTTATATATGTATTTTTTGCCTCCACTATCATGCTATTTTTGTAGCCTAAAATGTTCTCATTTCTTCTTGCTCCTTCCTTAACTCTCTGCCTCTTTCTCACTTTATCTTTTACTATTTTTTCAATAATCAGATCAAAACCTACCCATTGCCTGGCATGTTTTTATAAAGTATAGGTTGCAAACAGAACCCAGGCTTTGCAGCCAAATATGTCTGGGTTCAAATTTCACCTGGACCACTTACTAACATTTATTTTAAAAGTCTCAGCATTGTCCTCATGTGAAATGTAGATCTAAAAATAATCATACCTTTGTTTATTTATAAATTGAAAGAAATCAAGTATAAAATGCCTACCACAATGGCTGGCAGGTAATAGCCACTCATTAAAAGGCAACTCTAGCTCTTGAGTCACTCCCACGCAGCTTTGGAGCCATGTGCATGTTGGACGGTCTCGGCCCACCTTGTTCACTAGCACTTGTAAATCTTTTCCTTTCAAGATGCCTGAGGAGATGCACCATGTAGAGGAGGAGATGGAGACTTTTGTCTTTCAGGCAGAAATTGCCCAACTCGTGTGTCTCATCATCAATATCTGCTATTACCACAAAGAGATTTTCATTTGGGAGTTGATCTCTAATGCTTCTGATGCCTTGGACAAGATTTGCTTTGAGAACCTGACAGGACCTTCCTAGTTAGCCAGTGGTAAAGAGCTGAAAATTGACATCACCAACCCTCAGGAACACACCCTACTTTGGTGGACGCAGGCATTGGCGTGACCAAGGCTGATCTCATAAATAATTTGGGAACTATTGCCAAGTCTGGTGTTAAAGCATTTATGGAGGCTCCTCAGGCCGGTGCAGACATCTCCAGGCCTGGGCAATTTGGTGTTGGCTTTTATGCTTCCTACCTGGAGGCAGAAAAAGTGGTTGTGATCATAAAGCACAATGATGATAAACACTATGCCTGGGAGTCTTATGCTAGGGGTTTCTTAACTGTATGTGCTGACCCTGTTGATCCCATTGGCAGTGGCACCAAAGTGATCCTCCACTTTAAAGAAGACTAGACAGAGAGAGTATTTCTAAGAGAGGCAGGTCAAAGAAACACTCATAGTTTATAGGCTATCCCACCACCCTTTGTTTGGAGAAGGAACGGGTGGGTGAAAGAAGTCAGTGACGATAAAGCAGAAAAAAAAGAAAGGTGAGAAAGAAGAGGATGATAAAGATGAGAAAAAGCCCAAGATTGAAGATGTGGGTTCAGGTGAGGAGGATAACAGCAGTAAGGATAAGAAAAAGAAAACCAAGATCAATAACAACAAAAAAATGCATTGATCTGGAATAACTAAACAAGACCAAGCCCATTTGGATCAGAAAGCCTGATGAAATCACCCAGGAAGAGTATGGAGAATTCTATGAGAGCCTCACAAATGATTGGGAAGACCGCTTGCCACTGAAGCACGTCTCTGTAGAGGGTCAGTTGGAATTCAGGGCACTGCTATTCATCCCTCATCAGGCTGTCTTTGACTTCTCTGAGAAAAAGAGTAGGGCTTTCTTTGACCTCTTTGAGAACAATAGAGAAAAGAAAAACATCAACCTCTATGTCCGGCATGTGCTATGACGAGCTGACACCAGAGTATCTCAGCTTTATCCGTGGTGTGCATATATATATATATGACTTTGAAGATCTGCCCTGAACATCTCCCAAGAAGTGTTGCAGCAGAGCAGAATCCTGAAAGTCCACACAAAAACACTCTTGGGAAGTGTCATGAGCTCTTCTCTGAGCTGGCAGAAGACAAGGAATGTTATAAGAAATTCCATGAGGAATTCTCTAAAAAATCTAAAGGTTGGAATCCATGAGGACTCTATTAACTGATGATGCCTGTCTGAGCTGCTGCACTATCACACCACCCAGTCTGGAGATGAGATGACATCTCTGTCAGAGCATGCCTCTCACATGGAGATGGGAAGTCCATCTATGACATCACTGGCAAGAGCAAAGAGCAGGTGGCCAACTTTGCTTTTGTGGAATGAGTGAGGAAGCAGGGCTTTGAGGCAGTATATATGACCAAGCTCACTGATGAGTACTGCATGCAGCAGCTCAATGAGTTTGATGGAAAGAGCCTGGTCTCAGTTACCTAGTAGGGTCTTAGGCTACCTGAGGATGGAGAAGAAGAAAATGGAGGAGAGCAAGGCAGTTTGAGAACCTCTGCAAGCTCCTGGAAGAAAACTTGAAGAAGAAAATTGAGAAAGTGAAAATCTCCAATAGTCTGTTTCTTCATCCTGCAGCTGCAGTCACAGGTGCACTATGACTGGCACCTACAGCTGAACAGCCAATATGAAGTAGCTTGTGAAAGCTCAGACACTTTGAGACAACTCTATAATGGGCTACATGATGGCCAAAAAGCACCTGGAAATCAATCTTGACCAACCTATTGTGGAGACACTGCAGCAGAAGGCTGAGGTGGACAAGGACGACAAAGCTGTCAAAGACCTGGGGGTGCTGCTGTTTGAAACTGTGGGGCTCTCTTCTGGCTTCTCCCCTGAGGATTCTCAGACCTACTCCAATAGCATCTACCATGAACAAGCTCTGTCTAGCTACAGATGAAGATGAAGTGGCAGCAGAGGAAGCCGGTGATGCTGTTCCTGATACAATACTCCCTTCCCACTCGAGGGCGATTAGGATGTGTCTTGCATGGAGGAGGTAGACTAGGAGTTTATACTTGGAAATCTTGTGCCCTCTGAATAGTGTCCCCATGGCTCCCACCACAGCCTCGAGTGGTCCTGTCTCGCCTGGCTCCCTCTGCTAATGTCTTGTGTTTATTCTCTCCTGTCCTTGTGCCTAAGGCAGGAAACAAGGGCCTCTAACCCCATCCCCTCCCTAATTTGACAACAGGATTGGATGTTGCATATTATGGGTTTTTTGTTTATTTTGTTCTGAGATTAAAGTATGCAAAATAAAGAAGATGCAGTTTTATACAAAAAATTTTAAAAGGGTAACTCTTTTTCTTCAGCATCTCTCTCTCCCTCCAATAACTG
This sequence comes from Pan troglodytes, assembly GCF_028858775.2. Lineage (NCBI taxonomy): Eukaryota > Metazoa > Chordata > Mammalia > Primates > Hominidae > Pan > Pan troglodytes. The sequence goes on from NC_086015.1 coordinate 78,103,112, forward strand.
TTAGTCTCCATCCAATATTTGGCTCTCATTTGTGCACAGCATAGTGAATTTTCTTTATTGTTGCCTTAGATTTTACTGACTTCTGTTATTCTAATTCAACGTCATTTGTGTATATTCCTTGCCTTTCCAAATAGGTAGTAAGCTCCTTGCTGGCAAGGACTGCATGCTTATTTGCATTCTTCATTAAAGACATGTTCAGTAGCCACCCTATATGCATTTTTTATTCATAAACATCCCTATTCCAGGGCAAATCAATGGATGACAAGGTCCTACATGAGAGATAAAAATGACATCTAAAAGCAACCTGCACCAAATTTAATATTTTCAATAAAATTATTTTCCCCGTTGTACTGATGTATTTATAACACAACAGGTGACATGAATTGAGTTTCTTAGCTTAATCAAATTACCTGTGTCATCACAGTTCCGGAAAGAAAAAAAAATATGTATAATATGATTCTGACTCACTAATTCCATTAAAAGAAAGAAGAATTTAACTTTCTGAGAAATAAAACTTCTGCTTTGAAAAATCCACAGGATCAGTGCTGTTGTCTTTAAATTAATGATATAACCCCTTGGCTATAAGAAGCAGTTATTGTACAGGTGTAAAAAGAAACAAGCAGCCATGTAGAGAAAAAATAACTGCATTTCTGGAATGGAAAGTAATCAGCCTGGAAATGTAAGAAATCGAGTTGGAAATGAATGAGAATCTTAACAAAGCATCAGTATGCCAATTCTTGCCAATGGTTCTGTTCATTCAGGCAGGTAGTGAATGTTACAATTTGGTGGGAAAAATTCCTTTGAGATCTTTTTAGGGAGGAACAGTTTGAAAGCTGTTTGTGTCATAGTGTCAGGGTTTTTAGAAGCTGCCTCTCTGTTTATTGCTAATATTTTATGTGGCAGTGATAAAAAGAAAAGATATTAAATTGTACATTTGAAATATTAACCACTGCTTCCAAGAAGGAATTATTCTTGCCCACTTAGCTCCTGAGCACTTGTGAATGGGCAGAGTCCAGGACATAAGGCAATGAAAATGAGAACAGAATTAACAAGGATAAATTGGCCTAACTAATAAAGCTCTTATCCAGTGACCAGAGAGGAGAGACTGCAAAGAAGACTGTGAGGAAATGTTTAGGGACCTTGGAATGAAAGAAGGGAGAGATTTTAGAGTAGCTCATTGGGGTTTGAAAAAGGCAAGGTGAGAAGAAGATTAATTGCAAAAGGTCTGTATCTTTTGCATCTGTACCTGATATTCCTCCTTTGCCATTTTTGTGAGTGGCAAATGTAATAATAACCGGTACAATGGTTAATGCTGGTTTCATCAGCTGAGAACCATATTCTGTTTAGAAAAGTTAGGAAACAAAAGCACTCCCCTTCCTAAGAGCCCCCTATCTGCTTCTTAGGGGCCGCACCTTAGGTATTTGGGGTAACTCAGTGTACTATCCGTTTTACACTGCTGATAAAGACATACCCAAGACTAGGAAGAAAAAGAAGTTTAATTGGACTTATATTTCCATATGGCTGGGGAGGCCTCAATATCATGGTGGGAGGTGAAAGGCACTTCTTACATGGCAGCAGCAAAAGAAAAATGAGAGAAATGCAAAACCGGAAACCCCTTATAAAACCATCAGATCTCGTGAGACTTATTCACTACCAAGAGAACAGTATGGTGGAAACCACCCCCATGATTCAAATTTTCTTGGACCAGGTCCTTCCCACAATCCATGGGAATTATGGGAGTACAATTCAAGATGAGATTTGGGTGGAGACACAGAGCCAAACCATACCACTTAGTATAATAACAGCAGCAGCCCCAACAGCTGCTAATAATTTTTATTGAACACTTACTGTGTGCTAGTGGGAAATGAATGAGTGCTGAACACTCACATGGGTCATTTCATTTTATTCTCACAGAAATATTTTGTGCTAAGTGCTGTTATTATCACCAAATTAAAAAAAAAAGGCAACTGAGGATTATAGTGGCTAAGTAATTTTCCAATTGCACATATACCAGTTTAGTGGTAGGGCATTGTTAGACTCCAAATCTATCATCTAAACTGCTACAAGGTTCTATACAATAAAATTGAAAACTCTTGAGATGCATTTGTTGGGCATCACCAGGAAAGGCAAAAGGCAAGAAGATTCTAAAGGTCATGCTGCACTGTGATATTTTAGCATATTCTCACTAACAAAGAAGAAGAAAAGGTATTCCATTCTCAGTTGTTTTAAAACCTACATGTTAGTATTTTTGCCATAATAGGGAAATTAGCTTCATTCTATTCAGCTTAACTTCTAAACTGAGAATCATAGAATGGTAGAACAAGATAGTAGTTTAGATAATGTGCCTGATCCTTCTTTACAAATGAAGAAACTGAGGCCCAGAGAGATCCTGTAACACTTAGTGACCAAGCCAGGACTAGTCTTGCTCTGTCACCCAGGCTGGAGTGCAGTGGCACGATCTCGGCTCACTACAACCTCCACCTCCTGAATTCAAGTGATTCTTGTGCCTCAGCCACCGGAATATCTGGGATTACATGCATGGGCCACCATGCCCAGCCCATGATCATCAACTACGAACCTTGGGTTTGTTCCACTCTAGCACATTGATATGATGGGTAGCGTATTTCATTTTAACCCTGCTGGATGACTGTTTAATTGAAGGTACCCCTTGTCAGCCTAGTAATCACAGAAGATTCCTAGTAACAGTCTAGAGATTTAAATAAGTGATTCAAATTATCACCTGACCTGCAGAATGGAAGAAAATATCTGCAAACCACATATCCAACCAAGGACTAGTATTTAGAATATGCTTAAAAACTCTCAAAATCCAATGTCAAAAGAACATGCAATCCCAATTTGAACATGGACAAAAGACACAGACATTTCACCAAAGAGGATATATAGATTCTGAGTAGCACATGAAAAGATATTCAACACCATTGGCCATTATAGAAATTCAAATTGAAACCACAATGAGATATAATTGCACAGCTATCAGAACAGTTAAAATAATAGCGAGAACACCAAAGACTTCCGAGGATTAGGAGGAACTGAATCACTGATAAATTGCTGATAGGCGTGTAAAATGGTCCAGGCACTGTGGAAAACAGTTTGGCAGTCTCTTAAAAGCTAAACGTGCAAGTCCCATATGACCCAGCAATTGCACCCTTGGGCATTTATCCCAGAGAAATGAAAACTTATGTTTATTAAAATTCCTCTATGTGAATGTTTATAGCAGCTTTATTCATAATAGCTAAAAACTGGAAAAAATCCAGATGTCCTTCAGTGGAGAATGGGTAAACAAATAATAGTGCATATACAGTGGAATTCTAGGAATGAAGTGTTGATACATATAGCAACCAGGCTGAATTTCCAGAGAATTATGCTGAGTGAAAAAAGCCAATCCCCAATGTTGATACATTGTATCATTTTATGTACATAACAAACTTGATGTGAAAAAAATAGATAGAAAACAAGTTAGCATTTGCCAGGAGTTAAAAAGAGGATAGGCATGGGAGGGAAGTGCTGTGTCTATAAAAGCCCACATGAAAAATCCTATTTTAATCACTTCCTCTGTACCCCATCAGTAAGAGGGATATGGGGATCATCCAACACTGGACTAATGAGATTGACAGCAGTTTACTAGTCACATATACTCACAGCCAGGGAGAGGAGGACATCGTGCATGCAGAATCACATAGGAGCAGGTACACCCTGGAACGGAGTGAACACCCAGCAGCTGTTGGAGTCAGGCTTTGTACCACCAAGATGATGGGGAATAAGCAGAAATTGTGCATGGTCCCCATGTTAAGGAGGGCTGTTTGGTCAGGGGGCTTTATCCACAGGAGCAGAGTAGGGAGGAGGGCTTGTGGCTAGGCCACTTGAATTCTTCCTGGTTTTCTCCAGGCACATACAACAGTGGGCCTTAATTTTAGGCTCTTTACCACAAATCCTATAGTAAAGGAAATATTCTGCATGTTGGCTGCATCAGTGGAAATAACCTTGCTGTGATACGATACTATAGATTTGCAAAACATTACCACTGGAGGAAATTGGGCAAGACAAACAGTCAGGAGTAGTATAGTGGCTTAGAAGAGAAAGAGACTTTCCCATCACTTGGGCTTATTTCAGAAATAGAAATCGGTTCTGAAACATTGGTAGGACAGCTTCTAGAACACTGCAAGACTGCCAATCTCAAAAGATTATTACAGAAATTAACAATTATTCTTTTTATGCATTTTTTCATCTTCTGTTGTCCATTAGTTTTTCTACATAAATTAGGAGGTGCAAAAGAGGTAAAAGATATGGTACTCTTTCCTGAGGTAGGTCCAGTTTGGCAGTTTCTCAATATATGAATGCATCAGAGAAACTATAAGATAATGTAATCCAGTGTGGTTCTCGCTAGTACAATACAAAAGTGCTCCATGAGGCTTGAGAGAGTTTAGGATTTGGTGTACCTATCTAGCAGGGAAAGGCAATACACAGTCATAATAATAGAATTGTGCAGAGAGAAAAGAAAAGGAATAGACTTTGAGGTATAAATAGATGCAACAAAATGTACAAAAATATATATGTTCAGGGTCAACAATTAGCCAAGCCCAAAAAGAAGTTTCTTTGATAAGTATAGCTCAGTGGCTAAAATGTCAGATTATAGAATTGAACTGCCTGGGTTCAAATATGGATATTTCCTCTTCACCAACTATTTAACTTTGGACAAGCTACATAACTTCTCCAAGGCTCATTTCCTTATCCATAAGAAGGAATAAAAACAGTACTAATAGCCCTTTTTTTAAAAAAAGAATGTAGAGACAGGCTCTTGCTCTGTTGCTCAGGCTAGAGTACAGTGGCACAATCATAGCTCACTGCACCCTTGAACACCTGGGCTCAATTCATCCTCCTGCCTCAGCCTCCAGAGTAGCTGGGACTATAGGCATGCGCCACCATGCCTGGCTGATCTTTTTAAACGTTTTTATAGAGACAGGGTCTTTTTATGATGCTCAGGCTGGTCTTAAACTCCTGGCCTCAAGTAATCCTCCCACCTTGGCTTCCCAAAGTGTTGAGATTACAGGTATGAGTTACCTCACTGGCCTAATACTCCTTTTTTATAGGATGGTTGTGATGTTCAAAAGTGAAAATGGGTACAAAGCTTTCATCACAGTGCCTAACATATAATTTGTACTTGATAATCACTAACAACAATATGCAAGGTGCATAGGTATGATTGTACCAGATAATCAGGCATTTAAAATGTCCAAATCAGAAATCTCAACTTGATGGGCCCAGGCAATGATGAAGAGCCATGGAACGTTTTCCAAAAGAGTTTACAATTCATTGGATAAAATATAAAGACTGAAACATTTGTTGATACACTAGAACTATTCCCAATTGTTGCTTTGCACAATCACTCAACAACATAGCCACTATTTTCTCTTCCTCACAGATAAGGAAACTGAGGCTCAAAGGCAGTGAGTTACTCAAGTTTGTACAGAGAAAGGTAAGCACCAGTATTCTAGCTCCTTGCCCACAGCTCTTTTATATCACTCATGGCTTTCATTATAGATATATATCTATCTGTCATCTATAACCACAGATTGTTGTTGACCAATGGCTATTCCTGAAACAAGCTTCCCATCAGCACAGGGAATGAAGGGTGCACATTTGAAAAAGTAAGCAAATAGAGTAAGTGAAAGGTCATTATTTTATTTATTTATTTATTTATCTTTATTTTATTATTATTATTATTTTTTGAGACAGAGTCTCGCTCTGTCAGCCAGGCTGGAGTACAGTGGCACAATCTCAGCTCACTGCAATCTCTGTCTCTTGTGCTCAAGCAATTCTCCTGCCTCAGCCTCCTGAGTAGCTGGGATTACAAGTGTGTGCCATCATGCCTGGGTAGTTTTTGTATTTTTAGTAGAGACAGGGTTTCACCATGTTGGCCTGGCTGGTCTCCAACTCCTGACCTCAGGTAATCCACCCATCTCAGCCTCCCAAAGTGCTGGGATTACAGGCATGAGCCAACATGCCCGGCTGAAAGGTCATTATTACATATAATGAAAGTAATCATTTAGGATCATTAATCTTATAGCAGAATAAATGATAGAAGGAAGAGAGGTTGAAGCTGGGTGACTATATTACAATGAGCCAAGAATATTATTAGAACCTCTTCCTTGGTGTTATTGGTGGTTGAAACAGACAGAAAGAATAACTGGAAACATTTGAAGGAAGAACCTATACAAAAATCAATGTATATTTCAAGGCAAATGTTTTCAATCTTAGAACAGTGACTTCCTTACTTTGATATTTTGTATATTTATTAAACTATCTCTTCCAAAATGTTCCCCCCCAAATTAAAAACCACCTTCAATGTAATTATGAGGAGCCAAAGATCCTTAAGTCACTTTTCAATTATAATGATTACTATGAAATGCTACTATTATCTCCCCATTTGGACAAGGGTCCTAGCCACATGTAATCTTTTGAGAGGTTATTTGTCTAATTTTCTTTCTCCAAAACCACAAATTTTCTAGGAGAATGGTAATTATATTGTAAACATTTGGCTTTGCCATTATTGCTAATAGCATTACAATTTTCTAACAATAAACCTGAAATTTTCCATGAAATATAAACACAATCAGCTGTCAAAGCCCTTTTTAGTTTACAAAGACTTAGAAAAAAAGAATTCTTGGATTTTTCTCAAGAACACAAAAAAATGGCATTTTAATAGCTCTTTTCCTTGTTTCAATGTTTTAATGAATCTTGTCTATAATTCCCAACTCTGAATATTACTGAGCAATCACATTTTTCTCGTGTTTTAACATATAGGTGAATTTGACAATTAGAAATTTATTTGATGATTAGAAATATGATTAACTATAAATTCAAGGTTTGGCTTTGATTTCTAAAGAAATGAGCTACACTAAGTTTTAGAACAACATAGTGATAGTGAAGGAAAATTAAAACAATGTGCTAAAGTGTAAAACAGACTAGAAAACAATTTAAGTCCAAAGAGCTAATTTAGTTAACCAATAATCATAGAACTAATTTCTAATTTTGGCAAAACTTACTTTTAAATTTCACTGATATATAGGCAAAAACTGTAATGAAAGATTTAGTCACTCTGATGAGATAGTAGAATTTCTGTATATATAATAGAACCCAAATTGATTTGGGAATGTTTAGAGTGTTTTTACCCACTCCACAGAGAGTTTCTCAAACGGCACAACAGTCTTCTCTCTTCCTTCCTCTTCCTAACGAGTAGATATTCCACCCCATTATTTTGAAAGAAGCTACACTGATTTATAGGATACAGCAATGGATGGAGAAGTCCTAGAAAGGACTGGATGCTATAGGGATAGAAAAAGATCTGAAAATTTTGTGGACAGGTTAACTTCGTAGCACGTGTGAGGGAAGTGGGTAGAAAAGATAACAAAATGCTACTATCTCCATGGAAAATGTTGCTAGATCCCCTTTTTGTAGGGTTGCCACATGCAAAAACATTTACAGGATTCATAGTTAAATTTCAAGTAAACAACAAATAATTTTTTAGGATAAACATATCCCAAAGATCATTGGATCATTCCATACATTTTTTTCCTTTTCTTTGTTTTCTTTCTGTTTCTTTTCAAATATTTTGGCTAAATCTAGCAGCCCTGTCTGACATTTTTGATTAAGGGATAAGCTCTTTTAAAATTTGGCATAGTCTTCTCTGAGATAGGACGAGGCAGATGCAGCTTTTAAAGGGCCTCATTTTGAACAATAAGCATATGGCCAATGTCTTCGGAAATTCCTGAAGTTGGGTAAAACCTGGCTCTTGAATATCTTAAATTTGCTGTGGTAGATCCTTGGTATTCAAAGGTCTGAGTGTTTAAGCATGAGCAAACTAACAATAATAATAATTTAATAAAAGTTCAAAACTTCATAAAATGTAATAATATAATCTGTTGCAATAAACTTGTTTTTGATTCCCAGGGAGTTCATCTCATAATTAAAGCAATTATGGAAAGAAACAGATGTATACAGGAAGGTCAGCTTTACTATAATTATTCACTCTCTATATTTAGCTGGAATTTTTTTTAAAAAGCAAAGTTCATTTCCACAGCAGAACAGAGAAGGATTCTTCAATTGCAATTTTACTTACATATTTTAAAATTTAAATTTTGAGGAGAAATCATATGCACGAAGCTGTGATTTAGCTTTCTTTTTGAGTTCACCAAAGAGCGAAAGAACTGTTCATGAAATATGGGGTATGACTGCATTCAAAAGGTGCTATAATTAATCACAATACGTTTTCCTAACAGTTTAGGAAAATATAGAATATCCATACTATAAAGTCTCAGCCTCATCCATCTGTATTTTACTGTTCTAGTAGATTAAACAGGTATCTGATTAGAAATAAAAGTTGAAGGGTCTTTTGTTTCTTTTTATTTTTAGCTTTGCTAATGGATTTCTCTTCTACCCTTAGATGTTGGTACATATTCCTATATTCCGCCAACAAACCTTTGACAGCCCTTCATTGAACTGCTCCCTCTTAGTACAGGAACATTGAACATGGTGATCTTTCTGGGTAGAAAACAAACTCTTCCCAACTTCTGCACCCCTATCAAACTAACTCCTACTTATTCTCCCTGTCTCTGCTTAGAAGACACTTCTTCTGAGAAGCCACTTTTAACCAAGACAGACTGGGTGACCCTATAATTAGCTCCAATACATCTTGACCTTACATGAGACACTACAATTATTATAATCAATTGTAAATGTTCATTTGTTCATATGTCCCACTAGGGAGAAAGTTCCTTTAGGACAGAATCTTATTTGCAACATTATCTCTAGTAACTTAACACAGTCTTCCCACAGAACAAGTCCCCAATAACTATTGTTGAATGAATGAGGAAATAAATGATGTTTGTGCTGCTAGGAATGTAATTTGCTCCGGCAGATCTTCCAATGGCAAACTGGTTGCATCAGCAGTGCAAACACAGCCATTCCAACTAAAAACCACTGAATATTGCCACTATTAGCAAAAAATCAGTGGAATTCAGGCATCGATGTTTTGTCTGCTTTTGGTACAATCTGTTCCTTTGAAAAATACCCATGGAAATGTGGTTCACTTCAGATGCAGCCAACTGTGCTCCTATCCTGTGTCACAAATCACAGCTGTGAAGCTATATTAGTTTCTATCATCACTGAATAGAGTAATACCACTCTCTATTAAATCCCCCACCTTGGGAAGTCATGTGAATAGCTCAGACATCTTTGCAAACTATCAGTCAATGAATGGTTCAGTTCATTTTTTAATTTTGAGTCACACTGCAACTGAGGCCATGGCTACATAGTCAATATTTGACCATTGGAAGCTTAAATTGTTACCCAGGCTGATAACTGTTCAACTGGTCAATTGCCCAGAAGATAATCCCATTGGCTGTGCTAACAACAGACATAATTAGTTATATTTTAAAAATTTTTTTAGTATTTCGAAAGCTGGTTTAAACAGACCATTAAAATCTGCTCATTGGCTGAGCAATCAACCTGCCAATATCAGCCATGAGTCACTACTGAGATTCAGATGATGGTGGGTGAGTTAAGATGAAAAATTTGATAATTAATATAAGTTTCTACATTTGATTACATGTCCTTTAAATGGAGGAAGGCTAGAATAGGAAATAAGAAGGTCCTGATATTTGTTTGAGTCTGATTTTGTGGAAAACAAAATAAAAAATCAAAAAAATAAATTCATACTCACTTAAAAACGAAAAGGGTGTTTTCCTCTCCCTCCAATTATTAATAACTTAATATGGCAGGCTAAGCTCTAGTATTATATATATTGATTCAAAATACCCTACAAGTAAGGTGTTCTCCTATATTGTTCTAGTTTAGTGATAGGCATTATAACATATAATCTTCATTCGTGGAGAGCTTAGACAATATGGAGCAGTTTCAGCAATTTTCATAATTTACTATCATTGTTGGGATGAGATGCGATAGCAGTGATGATCTTATATTATTGCTCCTTGAGTGATTTGGGATATGTAGCCCAACTGAGTTTAAATACCAGCTAACTACCTTTAAAGTGCCTGGGGAATTGAAGTAGCTATATTTCATGATATTTGTATCAAAGAGGATCAGCCTATCAGATTTGATATAGGCTTTCCAATTTATCTATTTTGTTCTGAGCACTACCCACTTGAAAACTCTGTGGTGTTATTTTAAAGCCTGTTTTGATATATGTGTTAGACACTGATGGAATATGTTCAGCCAGATGTAATGGGAAAAAAATACCTAGGCTTCACCTGGGCTATTTTCTTGAGCTTTATTAAAAAAAAATACCAAATAGTTAATGTTGCCTTGGTATTTAGTATCTTAGTCTGGGGAACCTTGGAAATAATCCATCCCATATACAGTCAAGCACGGCATAAACAAGTTTCAGTTAAGGACAGACTGCATATATGAAACTGTTTCCATAAGATTATGGTACCATATTTTTTATTGTACCATTTCTATGTTTAGATATAAGATACAGACATACCATTGTGTCACAATTGCCTACAGTATCCGGGACAGTAACCTGCAGTGCAGGCTTGTTGCCTAGGAGCAATAGGTTGTACCATATAGCCTAGGTGTGTAGTAGCCCACACTATACTGCTCTGCGTCACTCTGATGTTCACACAACAATGGAATAACCTATCAATGCATTTCTCAGAATATAGCTGTTAAGCAACACATGACTGTATCTTCAGTTGATTTATATTTTATGATTACAGAAGGATGTCTGTTAAGAAATGCCAAATGATAATTATAAATAAGCTCAATTAATTCATAAATGTGGCCTCTGAGTCTTCCAAATTTCAGCCATTTTGCTTTCAGGAAACCTGTACTGAGTCACAGTATCATTTTTTTAAAAAAAAATTTAAATGTCTTAGAGTCTGACAGATGTATAACAGAAAGCATGTGAAAGGGAAATGTTTTACTTAAGTTACAATGCTAGAAACATTGTCAAAACAGTACAAAATACTTCACTTCAAATCATTAGCTCTTTAAAAACACACCTAGAATGCATAACTACCCAAATCATCAACTAATCCTAATTTCAGAATTGTTAGTAATTGATAAGGACATGGCGTTCTTTTGGAGTGAAAAAATCCAAAAGAAAATAACCAAAAACGAACTAGGGATGATCCCTCCAGCACCTGCTTTTATTGCTAGTGCAACACTGACCTAAGGTATTTGGGATGGGAACTTCTCCTGGATATGCATGTTGGAGAACAGCCCTGTATCCTCAAGGACTCCAATTTGGAAATCTTACTCCTTAACCCCTCTAACTTCCATGATCTTTCATTGAAACAAAGCAACCAAATACCTATAAATGCTCCAAATGGCTAGGGGACCTCCTTACTTGACTTTGAGCATCATTTGTGTTTAGAAGCCTCCACTATTATCATTTATAGACTTCAGAATTAGAGACTCACAGTCACCCCTTTCTTTCAGCTTTAAAATGTGGAAATAATCTAAATGTATCCCAGACTACGTTATTTTAAAATGTAGCCCTTTCAACCCAATCCAACCCAGCTCTCTCTTGCTAGATTTAATTTTCTCCATAGCAGAAAGCACCATCAGACCTACGAAGTATTTCATTCATTTATCTATCTCTACAACCTAGGATGTAAGCTCAAATAATGAAGGGGTTTTGTCCATTTTGTTCACACTGTATCCCCAGGAACTCATTAAGTATGCAGGCCTAACAAATATCTGTTGAATAGAAATGAGTCACTATATACACTACAATAATAAACTACTAGTTAATCAAGGCAGTCAAGTGGAAATCAAATCTAGACTTGGGGAAGGAGAGATTTAATTCAAAAAAACTAATGAAATATGAGGAAGTGAGAAGAGGGGTCACTGCCTTCGAGAGATCACTCTGATCCAAAGATCTGTGGATGTCTCAAAGATCAAGCCAAAGAAAGGTTTTTGTTTTGTTGGAAAGAGTAAACAAGATTAGAAAGAACTGAGTGTGGGAAAGGGAGTGAGCAGGTGTCATCTTTACATGGTTGGTCAGAGAATCTTTTTCCCTGAGGTCAACCTATTCTTCATAGGGACTGTTAAGAAGGTGCTGTTTTGCATTCTAATGCGGGCTCAAGGATGAGTCAATGTCCTATGGCCTATGGGAGTGAGAAGCCTGATTACAGTTGGTCAAGTCAAGTTAAATAGGTATTTCGTTCAGATTGTCCAATGGAGGCCGAACATTTCAGCTAATCATTGATGAGATAATGAATGAGGATTTGCAGAGTCTGTGTTTGACTTTGACCTAACTGAACAAGGTGAGGGAGCACCTGCAAATCTTATAAAAGTAATATGAAAAGTCATATGTGATTTTTTGCAGTAAGTCATTTCCCTTAATATAAAAAGGTGGTGGGATTTTTTGACTGCTGCTATTTTCCGGGAGCATAAGACTTGGATAAAGTTAAACATTTTCAAGTGGTTTAGTTCTATACTACCACCAATGAAAAAAAAAAGCTCCAAGTGAAAAATGTAATCAAACAAGAAGTGACACATATAGAAATTGTTTTGTACATCCCGTATATCAAGTACATTGTGTTATATATATTTTTCTCATTCCAGCTCTGTCACTTAGTAGAAGTTGCTTCATTCACATATTTACCATGCATACTAAACACAAAGACAAACAGCATGGAAATGTGTGCAATTTTGCCGGCTATTCCTTTCTGTGAGCACCTGCCCCAAATGAATGGGAGATGGGAACATATTCTTCCCAAGTTTCACAGTACTAATTGCAATTCTCCTATTTTTTATACGCAAGGAACCTCATGCACAGACCAGCCACTTTTATGCGGTGTCTCCATCTTAGTAAATGACAAATTGACAGGTTCAGTTGCTTTTGCCCCAAATCTGAGGCCATCCTTACTTCTCCTATCTTTTGTCCATACTACATCTTGAATCTACCCACAAATCCCATTGCTTCTACCTTTAAAACACATGCAGAATCTGACCACTTTTCACCAGTCATTCCCCTACCCTGGTCTGAGGACATCCGCTGTGTTTTTCTAATTGCCTCCTTTATGCCTGCATGATCGTTCAGCAGAGCTTCTACCTCCCTGCTCCTTCTGCCTAGAATGTCCTCTCCCCATCACAGCTCTCTCCCTGAATCTTTGGTTCTTGCCTCTGATGTCACCCATCAGAGAAGTCTTCCCTGATTTTCCCATGTACCTATGTAAAATAACAACCTCCTCATCCCTTAGCATTCCCTTCCTCTGCTTTGTTTTTCTCTGTAGCACTACCTACTTGGATTCATTCTTTCTCTCTCATTCTATTACCGATTTTTTTCACTGCTGTATCTCCAGCACCTAAAACAGCATCTGATACAGACAAGGATTTCAATAGATATTTGTTGAATAATAAATGATTTATACTTTAATGAAATTTAAAGTTCTCTGTACAACTGTTGTGCTTTGGGAGATTAGAAGGAAAAAAAGAGAACAAACTGTCAGCACTGCTAAAGAATTTTTCACAGACTTTCATGATTATTACCTCTTAGAAAAAAGAAAAATACCTACCACATTGAAATAAAATCACATTTCTGTTGTTGTTTAAACTCAATTACGAATCTTAGATAAGTGCTATAATACTAAGCTTACTTTTTTCTTTCTTTTATTTTTTCGGAGAGAGTATCTTGATCTGTCACCCAGGCTGGAGTGTTGTGCCATGATCTCTGCCTCCCAGGATCAAGCCATTCTCCCACCTCAGCCTCCTGAGTAGCTGGGACTACAGATGCACATCACTACGCCTAGCTAATATTTTGTATTTTTGTTTTGTAGTGACAGGTTTCACCATGTTGTCCAGGCTAGTCTTGAACTCCTGAGCTCAAATGATCCACCTGCCTCCCAAAGTGTACCCAGCCTAAGCTTACATTTTAAGTGCCATTCAGATGGGTATCATTTCAGATCTTACTCATCATTTTATACCCAGTATCTGCTACAGGAAAAAAGGTTGGCATAACTTGAACAGAAAAAGTTTAGATTTTCTAAATTTGTATTTTCCATCAGTTGGGCCACTAGTCATTAGTTCTGTATACTCCCCAGATTGGTTCAGGAAGATAAGGCACTGAGAGATATGCTGCAGCTCCTAAGGGAAAATTCTGATAAGAGTTGGACCAGTTAGGAGTACGCCATTGTTTTACGGAGAGGGACATGAAGAGGGATGCCTACAAAAGGTCTAAGATCTGAACCCAGACACAACCTTGTAGAAATGACATAAAATCTGTTCTGTTTGCATGATATTCTAAGATCTGACTCTACATCTCACTCCCCTTGAGTAGGAGCCTTGGCCAGGCCCAATTGTGCAGTAAGCCATCGATAGGATTTCATTCCTAGCTGCATTTTGTTGGGAGAAGGAAGCTAGGACCATGAAAAAATCTTGTCCAGGGATAAGAAGTGGAAGAATAAGTGTAAGAACCTAGATGTGAGTTTCCTTTATTGATAAAAATCCAATAAATAAACCTCTCTTGTTATGAGTGGCCTAGGGAGAATAGAAATAGAAACTCTGACTTTTTTAGACTGGTTCAAATCTATTCTATAAGTCATCTGAAAAAAGTTTTCATCTTGATAATAATAAAATAAAATGATATTAATATCTGAGATTTTGTGCTGATTAAAATATAATCATCAACCTGGTACCAAAGATTTACAAAAAGTAGGCAGTCACAAGACTCATAGAAGCGTAAATTAGTACAAAGTTTATAGAGGGCAAATTGGTAATATGCATCCCAACCATTACCGCATCCATGCCCTTTTTAATCTACCCATTTCATTTCTAGGATTTTTATTTTGCCCTTCTGTCCAAAATTTATAGATGTGCAAAAATAATTTATATAGAAGATAGTTTTCAAGGTTGTTGAAAACAGCAAAAATTTGGAAGCAATCTAAATGTCCAACAAAGATGAATTATTTTAAAAATTACAGGGTATCCATGAACTAAAGTATATTATTAAAGTGTATTATTCTTTTAAAAATACTGTGCAGGGCAAACTATAAGCTGGTCAAACAAAAAATAAATTATCCAAGCCTGGCTTGGGAGCTGCCAGTTTAAAATCTCTTAAACTCATCATAAACATAGAGCTGCCAGTTTAAAATCTCTTACATTCAACATAAACAAAGAGTTCTTCCTGCTTGTGTTTGTTTTGTTCTTTCAGCCTGGAACATTTTTCTTTGCCTAACTCATCATCCTCTACCATCAAAACTGTCCTCTTTCTTCAAATCTACTCTCTTTCTTTGATTTTCAATATTTTAATACCTTTAATTCATTTCCAACTTCAAAGTATTTTTGTAATTTTGATGTATAAATTAAGATTTCTAATATTTCTTCCAAATCAGACGAGTCAACAGCTCAAGGCCAGTGTTCTCACATGGAATGAATGGGTTGGAGCCAGGTGATGGTCAGAATGTTTAACAACCATTAGAACACCAGCACCAAGCAGGCAGAGGAGCCTTCAGCTGCAGTGCTGGGGCACGGCTCTGGTTTTTACCTTCTAGTTGTCAGATCACTGGGTCATCCTAGTAGTTCCTGGGAGATAATCCAGGGTATGTGGAGGCTCTTGGGGAATAGAGCACTCATGAACTCTGGGTAAAACAATTTACCCACAGTTGTGTGTCTTCTGTTAAGAATGTTTTCAAAAAAAAAGAACAAGTATAATCAGAGACTTGCTCAAGACCCCAGAGGTGACTGAGTCCAGTGATTTTTCCATTCTTTCATTCAATCCAGAAGAATGTCACTTTGAATGCTAATAGAATATTAAAAGACAAATTGGAGACAGGAAGCAAAAACAAATTGTTGTAATCTGTGTGTCCAATAAATGAGGGGGCTGGGAGAACCAATGGAGATCATGGGATTGACAAAAGAGGAACACATGTCTCCATTTCTGCCCATCAAAAGCTTCTAGAGATGAAAGAAGGCAACTACTACATGGTTTTTTAATGGATGCAATTTGTACTTAGAAGAAAACAACGTTTTGCAGATTGGCATTCAAGGAAATTCTGCTTTCTTTTTCTGGTCTACTGACCTTAACAAGGTTTCCTTTATTTTGTGCTCTCTTGCTTTCATGTTTAAACACCATTTTCTCTCCCCACAATAAAGTATAACAATGATAAAAATTAAGTTTCAAAAAAGGTTTCTAAGCATACCATTGAAACTGTTACATTTCTCCTCAAAAGCAACATATTTGACTTCCCTTTTATTAACTCTAATAACATTCAATTATTGTGCAAAGTTCCCAAACTTCATTCCAAAGGCAGCCATCTGGGAAAGGAAGTCATGCTCAGAAACTTCTCCAGAACCAGTCTTCAAACTAGATACCTTCAATGTATAATTCAGTGTAATTCTGGCCCCTTGACTATACCAACGTGTTCAGAAATGCATGCAAGACCTTTTGTCTTGGAGCTGGGAAACTTTTTCTAGAAATACATAGGAAGAGAAGCTTTCCCCATGGAATTTCTGAGATTTCTTTCCTCATAATGCATAAAAATGCCTGATGGGCTCCCCAGGACCTTATATCATCAATTTTCATCTTTTGAGCCAAGAAAGAGAGGCAGAATCTGGAAATGACTTGATCTCCTGGATGTAACCATGCCTGAAACTATTGTACTCCCATTAACCTTTTTTTTTTTTTTTTAACTGGAGCCAGTCTGAACTGAGATTTTGGCACTTGATGAATACATTTGAGATTAAATCTTGTGAATATGTGTGATGGTGTTGTTACCAACTACTGATTAGAAATAGTGACACATGGACAATTTCCTTCAACATACAACTTCAAAATACTGAAAAGAATAAACTAAAATTGCTGAAAAAGGGAGAGGAGGGGAATGATTAAATTAGTCACATAGGAAGGTCATCTGTCCATAAGAACTCTTGAAATAATTGATCCTATTTGAAGACTGTATTCATTCATTTTCATGCTGCTGATAAAGACATACCCAAGACTGGGCAATTTACAAAAGAAAGAGGTTTATAAGACTTAATGGCTAGGGAGGCCTCACAATCATGGTGGAAGGTGAAAGGCAAAGAGGAGCAAGTCACATCTTACATGGATGGCAGCAGGCAAAGGGAGCTTGTGCAGGGAAACTCCAGTTTTTATAACTATCAGATCTCATGAAACTTATACACTATCACAAGAATAGCAGGGGAAAGACTTGCCACCTTGATTCAATTACCTCTCACCAGATTCCTCTCATGATACATGGGAATTTTGGGAGTTACAATTCAAGATGAGATTTGGGTGGGGACACAGCCAAACCAGATCAAAGACCTTCAACTTGTGACTGCAAAATGGGATACTTCACTCACTTTTTTTTTAACCTAACACTTGCAATAGTTACCTTTCTCTATTAGCCATTTTTTTCTTTTTTTTTTTTTAGATGGAGTCTCGCTCTGTCACTCAGGCTAAAGAGCAATGGCATGATCTCAGCTCACTGCAACCTCCACCTGCCAGGTTCAAGCAATTCTCCTGCCTCAGCCTCCTGAGTAGCTGGGACTACAGGTGTGCGCCACCATGCCTGGCTAATTTTTTTGTATTTTTAGTAGAGACAGGGTTTTACCATGCTGGCCAGGCTGGTCTCGAACTCCTGACCTCATGATCCACCTGCCTCAGCCTCCCAAGTGCTGGGATTACAGGTGTGAGCCACTGTGCTGGGCTTCATTTTTTTTTTTTTTTTTTTTTTTTGTCCCCCATGCTGCAGCACCATGGCACCATCTCAGCTCAATGCAACCTCTGCTTCCCAGGCTCAATAAATCCTCCCACCTCAGACTTCCAAATAGCTGGGACTACAGGTATACACCTGGCTAATTAGAAAAAAAAATTTTTGTAGATACAGGGTTTTGCCATGTTGCCCAGGCTGGTCTCCAACTCCTAGGCTCAAATGATTTTCCCACCTCAGCCTCCAAATGTTCTAGGACTACAGGCATGAGCCACCATGTCTGGTCCATTTCCATTTTCTGCAGTCATATTTAACATGAGTAATTCGCATTTGCAGTTGATATGTAGAGGTCACTGAATTGTTTATTATTATATGAAAGAGAAAGCTTCACAGACTTTCATTTCTTTTTTCTTTTTATGTTTTTCCTGTATCTTATGGGAGAGGAATTATTCTTTGGTAACTAAGGATCTCACACTTTACATACATTATGCCACTTTAGTCTCAAAACAGGCCTGAAAAGGTGGATTTCTCCACTTTTTCCAGCTTATACATATGGAGATTTTGCCAAGTTTAAGAAACTTGCCCAAGGTCAAAGCTCATAAATATCCAAATGGGAATTGGAGCCCAGATTTCCTGTTTTGACAACTCATATTCATGTAATAATAAAAATAAATAGAGATAGCAATAAAAACACTTAAATTTACTATGTTTTAAGTACTTCATGTAACCTAACAATGCTATGTGGTAGATATTCTTCTTATCTTCGTTTCAAGAATGAGACAACTGAAGCACTCGGTTGCTCAAGACTTCATAGGAAGCAGTAACTCAGATTCAAATCCAGGTCAAACTTCAGGAATCCATGTTTTCAAATACTATGCTCTACTGTGTCATGTAATTTAATGACTTTCTTTAGGCTAGATCCGTGTTTCACAGCCATGTGTTTATTATCATCTTCCTAAGCAGACATTGGAGGTAAAAATCCTCCCATTGGGAATGCATGCCTTCAGGTACGTGTTCTTACTATAGGCTGTGTCTCATTCATCTTCATCATTTCTGCTAACCAAATTTAACACCTTTTCTTCATGATGTTAATCTTTGTCCTGTGGACTTGTATATGAGACTCTTGGGTGCATTAATTGATTTGAATAAACAGCATTTGCCCCAAAGCACAACAGTGCTCTTTCAGTAGAACATGGGGAGAAAAAAATCCTCTCCAGTCTCCCTGCCACTCACACCTTTCCTAAAGATGTAAGACGGTATCATTTTGAATTTAGAGCTACAATCTACAGAAAGATTTCTCAATGGAGTGCTAAAAATTCCTTTTTGGGGACTCTTCATTTAATGCATCTTCTGAAAAACACCTGTATTTCTATTTGTGAGGTTTGAATACTATATAAAATATAAAGATCTTCTAACAAACTCAATGTTTGGCTTTCACAGATTGTGAAAGTATTTTTCCCCTAGAGTCTAGAAAATTGGCTCTCATTTCTCTAAATAAAAGAATAACATTTAAGGGAAGAAGAGCAATTTTTTTCTATTCAAACATTTTTTTTTGGCTGTGAAGTTACTTGGTATTCCATGAGAAAACAACTGTTAGTATTTTACTTCTACCTTCTTATGTGGGGTCTGCTTCTGAATTAATGACTGATGTAGCCTTTATTTTATGACTACCACTAAAAGATGAATTATGAATTAATAGGGAATTGTTACTTTCAGTTAAGTCAATAATATCGTTAATAAGTGAGGATTGCCCATGAAGAGCCAATAAATCATTGTGTTAAACATTAGTAACTTACATTAAACCCAATGTGACTAATATATTAAATATATATTAGAAATTTGTTACACATATCCAGGAATAAACTTATACTAACCTTAAATTTGAGTTATATTTGCTGACTCCAATCGATATGATAATAGGAGCTATTTTCAAGGCCTCAGGAACAGGTTTTCATGCCAGAGATAGCGAGTAAATTTAATGGACGCTTCCCTGAAGTCAGACTTGCCTCATCTGTGTAGCATTCACATGAATTTTCAATTCAATTTCAACCTCAAATGGGAGTTCCCACAAATCCAAACACCTTGTTGAAGCAGGAGAAAATGAATTATGCAGATAACAATATTTTATCAAGCTCGAAACTCAGCTGTGTTATGTCCAAAGCAGTAAAACCATGTAAATAAATTGCTAAGTCACAGTGAAATTGATGACTTGTATCTCATGTTTTAAAACCAGGATGACTAGTTTAAAAAAGAAAAAGAGAGAGACAGAGAGAAAGTTGGAAAATCATTCTTTTGACTTGGCACATTTGATTGTTGTTTCCAAGTTCAAATGAACGTTGGAGCAAAAAGCTATCCAACTAGACTTAAATAACTTTAATATTATTTTCTGTGTTTGCGTGTATATGCGTGTGTGTGTCCGTTCGGACTTTTTTAAAACTAAGCTTTCCTATTCAAAGATTTTTTTTAAATGTTTGGTTGCATAATATTGTGCTATAACAAGCACATAATTTTCAGCTGATTGTCAATAAAACTTTTAAAAATGTACATGCCTAGCATACCAATTTTGACATATAGAATAATCCTGGCAGGTTAAGTTCTCATCACCTCCCATACATTTTAGAAACCACTCCCTCCAACCAAACTTGGATTCCACCGTAAAGAATACCAAAAAGGCCTAAGCCAGAGATCTATTAAACAAACAAAAGCTGACACTTATCTAGAGAAAACGGCAAGCACCAGCTCCTTCCCAAAGAACTGTTTGAAAATGTTTCTGCACCCTGATCTGAGAGTCAGAAAGCAGATGGAGAAGACCTTCTAGAAACAATCTACTCAGCAAAACAACCATTTCTTAAGTAGGTGGGAGTGGAAAAGAAAGAAAATGAGCAAACTGGAAATAAATGTAGAAGTAGAGAGAAGCACAATAGTTACCTATTTATCTAGAATCCTCGCTGACGCTAGCGTTTGGGTCTCCAAAATACATCCAGAAATGAAGTGGATGTGATCACACGCTCCAAGTCTCATTCTCTTGGCTAAAGTGCTACCTTTTAAAGCCTTCTCTGGCTAAAGAGGGTTCATTAAATACTTTCCCTTGAGGGCTACCTAGGGAGTTGGCCTGAACAGGTAAGAGGTTTCAGAAGGAATACTGGGATCTGATAAACGAGGAAGAATAACCTCTCCGGAGAAGAAGAGAGGGAAAAGGATCTAGGCCGACAGAACAGCAGGGGAAATCGTTTCCACTTGCTAAAGGCAGTAAGGACAGCAACATTGGCAAGCTTTTCTGAACTGCAGGAATGCTTTTTCCCTGTTATTTTGGCAAATTTCATTGAACTCAGCATGGATGTTCTTGCTAGGATGTTGGTTTTCATGCAGCCAGCTGTTTAGGCGCGGCTTCACTGACCTTAAGTATTCAGAAAGTATTCCTACACTGGGTGGTGTCCAGGGCCTGACACTTTCCACCGACTTTTCCACGAACCATGTTTGCTCCTTCCTTAAACCTGTGACTTATAGAGTGTTTCTGCAGTGCATTCCTCTGTGCTGCAGTTTCTTCCTTCTGGACACAATTTATTTTAAATGGGTCAGCATTTTTTTTCTTTTTCGATGTTTTAACTTTTAAATATTCCATAAACATTTTGGGATGGGCTGAGCCCCTGTTACTTCCTATTATACTTTCTCTATCCTTTTCTTCATTTTATTGGGAGCCTGGGATGATGCAGACAAAGAGAGTGGGTAGGAAAGGGCTTCCATTGTTACATTTATTTTACCACCTTTACAGAGAAAGGCAGGATATTTTGATTACTTGGGAATTAATTCTGTTGTGTTACATATTTTATTCTGCTTTTAAACTCTTAGGAGGAAACTGAAAGGCAGGATGGTATTTTCAAAGATTGTGAGCTGGTTCTGTTTTGCTTTTGTATATAATAGTAATAGGCAACATATAGTGAGTGCTTATACGTGTCAGGCACTGTTCTAAGCTCTATGCCTGTATCAATGTAACTTTACAACAACTTTGTAAGTTGGTACTGTTTTATCTCAACTTATAGCTGGGAAACCCACCCAAAAAGTTTGGTACTTGGCTGGGCACGGTGGTTCATATCTGTAATCCCAGCAATTTGGGTGGCAGAGGTAGGAGGATTGCCTGAGCTCAGGAGTTGGAGACCAGCCTGGGCAACATAGCAAGACTTCATCACTACTAACAACAACAACAACAAACAAACAAACAAACAAACAAACAAAAAACAGCTGGGCTTGGTAGTGCATGTCTGTAATCTTAGCTACTCAGGAGCCTGAGGAAGGAGCATCTCTTGAGTGCAGGAGATGCTGGTTGCAGTGAGCTATGATTGCACCACTGCATTCCAGCCTGGGTTACAGAGCAAGACCTTGTCTCAAAAAAAAAAAAAAAAAAGAAAGAAAGAAAAGAAAGAAGAAAAATAAATTAGGTTCCTAAGTCCATGTCTTTCTTAATATAATGCACTGCCTTCTCTTATACTGTGTGAAGCTCAGACCAGACCTTTCATGCTTAAAAATAAATGAACACATAAATCTTTTTTGACATTCTATTTGAATATTAAGTTAAAATTAATAAAAGAAAAATCCCTCTACCACCCTTCCACTCTACGTTTCAGTTAGAGACTACATGTTTCCTGAATCACATCTAGTGAGCATCTTTGACTTTGTACACCACAAGAAGTAAACTTAAATTTTGGTACACTGCATATCTCTCATACTTGGGGCAGAGCAGGCAAGACCCTGGACCTCTGCAATGGAGTAGATAACATTTCTACTCTAAAAAACAAATTTTTCACTTGGAACAACTTCCCTTTCATTAGCCTCAGTTTTTCCCCTCCTTGAAATCGCTGGGTGGAAATTGTCAGCCTTTACGTTAAATCTCTTAATATTTAATAACTATATGTGTTTATTTAATTAATTAATTTATTTTTTGTGATGGAGTTTCGCTCTTGTTGCCCAGGCTACAGTGCAATGGCACAATCTTGGCTCACCGCAACCTCTGCCTCCCGGGTTCAAGTGATTCTCCTGCCTCAGCCTCCTGAGTAGTTGGGATTACAGGCATGCACCACCACACAGGGCTAATTTTGTATTTTTAGTAGAGACAGGGTTTCTCCATGTTGGTCAGGCTGGTATCAAACTCCCAACCTTAGGTGATCTGCCCACCTCGGCCTCCTAAACTGCTGGGATTACAGGCGTGAGCCACTGCACCTGACCTATTTTATATTTTAACTATATCTTTATTCACATGTATATTCCTAATTCCTTTCCCTGCTGTATGTTCAGTGCCAAAGTATCCAGTTCAAAAAAAAAAAAAAAAGTTTTTCCTGGGGATAGCTCAGTCAGTAATCAGGCATCACATCCCTAAGCATCCTTTTGTTATTCCAGACTGTTTCAAGTAAAAATGTCTCTCTATAGATTTATTTTCCCTGGTCTGTTGAATGCTTACATAATGTCATCACTGTCACAGCTATGACCATTCTAAGGAATGGTGGCAACTCCTTGCTGCCACATGGTTAACATGGTTGCTATATTGCTTTGCCATGGATTGATTGTGATTGAAAGTCTTCATCCTAAGTCATCCTTTGATGTCTTATTGATAACTTGAAGGATATTTTATTGGTGTCACAAATCCCACATTTTAAGAATCCTTTAGGTGATAATGGAATTGATAATTACAAATTAAGAGAGTCCTATTTTATGAAGAGGAGGCATTTTAAAGTTCTTGCACAATTCAAAACTCACAAAATCCAAGTCAAGCTCTAACAAATGCTGGTGGTTTTTGTGCATTCCAGCTTACATGGAAATCACCTCAACATTGTCAGTGGGTCACTCAGTGGTTACTCAACATGCATATCCTGCAATTCTTAGGAACTTAAAAAATTTAGATGCACATGACTTCATTTTTTAAAATACGGTTAGACATTATTAATATTTCCATCTTGTATGCTTTCAAATGTCATAGTCCAAATTAAAATAAAACCATACAGTATTTTATTCTTCCACCTAGGTTTATGGAGATAGGCAAGTCTATGTAACATTGAATTTAATTCTTTGTTGTACTTGCCCCTATTGAGTATGCCATGGTGAGGGACGATACCTGTGCCTGGCATTGTCTGGAAAATAGGTGAGGCCAAACCAATATTTTTTCAAAAATAGATGAATAAATACATAAACTGTTGTCCCACTGAACTTATTTTCTTAACATATGATCTTGCTAGCTGTAGAATTAATTTTTTTATTTCATCCCTTTTAAACGTTTTATAGGCTTTTCTATTCATTTCTTTGGCATTTGTAAGGCCTCATTGAGAATATGCTACTTACATCCCTAGTACTACTGATTCCAAATGGAACGAGAATGAGTTGGCTGATGTAGGTGCCAACAAAACCTAATTCTATCTAAGACTGCATATATAAAACTACAATTTCCAGAACAAACGGAGATAGTCTTGCTCAAGTTTTGCACCACACAGGCTGTGTCTGACAGGCAGGACTCAACAACCACTGACACACATCACAAACCACATGCCAGGCACTGTGCTAAGTGTGCTAAACACATCATCTGCTTTACCCCCAAGCAGCCCCCATGGAATACCTTTTATTAATATTATCCTTTTTATATATGAAGACACACATATTTAAAGAAGTTTATCCCAGGTTCACAGCTAATAAGTCACCAAGCTCAGACTCAAACCTTAGGTTATTCTGACTCCCTAGCTGTGTCCTTAATCACTGTGCTCTATTGCCTTATGAGATGGAGCTTCACAAAGAAATTATTGCCATAGGAGGCAAATCAAAACTGTCATTTTTTTTGAGAAATCAAAATTACTGTGCTAAGTTTGTATGGATGATTAAAGACACCAAAAGACAGAGTAAATATTTTCATCTCTCTGAAGGGTTATCACACAGTAAAAATTAGTTTAGATTTTTTTCATACATCAGCATTAAGAATGGAAGTTTTAGGGTGAGCAATTCAATCTCAATATGAGAGAAGAACTAGTTATATCTATTCCAAATAGATTACCGGATGCTTTAGAAGGAAATAAAGGCTTCTAG
Source organism: Pan troglodytes (assembly GCF_028858775.2). Taxonomy (NCBI): domain Eukaryota; kingdom Metazoa; phylum Chordata; class Mammalia; order Primates; family Hominidae; genus Pan; species Pan troglodytes. Next base: position 78,127,870 of record NC_086015.1, read on the forward strand.
TCATCATGTAGGAATGATAATTGCTCGCAAAGATGATAACAGATTTTTAGATAAGCTGAACTAAATGGCCTTAATGTTCCTTTAAAACGAAAGATTTTATGATCCTATGACAAACAGAAGCTAATAAAAGGGGAAGGAGAAGAAAGGGGGAAGAAATACTTATTGGCCACCTAGTTATAAATACTCTGCTCCAACTCACTTAACACTCACCATGAGGTCAATGTTGTCCAAGAGGACAACATCATCATCCCCATTTTGCATAAGGAACTGAAATAATATTCCCATATCATAGACCAAAAAACTGAGACTTAGAGTAATAACATGGCTAAGACTACACAACTGTGTAATAAAGCCAGAATTGAACTTCTGATCTTCTTGACTCTAAGCAAAGGTCTTAAACAGAGGAAAAAATTGTGGGTATGGAACTACTGGAAGAGATACAGGAAGACCAAGTGCAAATTCAAAGAAATAAATAGGAGAGAACATGGAGAAATTCTGGGCTGAGGAGGTACCATCTGCACAGCATACCCTTGGGGAATAGTTGGCAGGCTATGGAAGTAGGGGAAAAGGAGGAACAGATAAAGGTATTAACACAGTATGGCTCTGCCAGGATAGCCTCAGATGTGTTCTAAGAACTTAATGTTATTGCTTCAAATATTTTAGACTGAATATAGGGAAATTAAGCGTCTTAAAAGAGATTGGAGCTGAGGTCTGGGGGGTCATTGGGGAAAATCTTATACATTCCCAGTCTACTAAATTTGCTAGCCACTGGTCAGAAGCAATATAATGAGCGGAGTTCAAGTAATTAGGTTTTGGCTGACTTCCTATGAGCACTTTGAAAGCTTAATGGGCATTTGTATGCATTTATTTCTTCGATGATTGTGTTGTAGATGCTGAAGATGCATCATTGAATAGGTAGACTCCCTGGCTCCACGGAGCTTGCATTTGAGAGTGGAGAACAATGAAAATAATACATAAATACATTCTGAAGCATACTGAGAAAAGCGGTATGGAAGAATGAAGTAGAGCATGGCAAATGTGTTGGGAAGCAGGGAGGGAGCATAGCCACTTTAAATCTGTCTGCTGAGAAGGAGGCATTTGAGCAAGGCCTGAAGCAGTGGAGAAAAAAGCCCTGCAGATATTTCTAGGCAAAGTGTTCTAGAGGGAGGGAAGAGCTAAGGTAAAGGCCACAGGAAGGAAATGTAGTTGCATGTACTAAGAACAGTGAGGTGTGGAAGCCAGGAAAAAGAGATGAGGTCAGAAAGCAATCATGTGGGATCTTGAGGATAACCATAAAGCCATTAGCTTCTACTCTGCATATGGTGGAGAACTACTAGAAATTTTTGAGTATAGGAGTGATATAACTTAATTTACATTTTATGATTATAAAGTAGATACCAAAATGCCCCATTGTGTTCATAAGAAATGGGTCGTTTACTACAGGTGCCACAAAGCAATAAGAAAAATGACTCCTAGTGCACATCATGTTGAAGAAATGAACTGATAAAATTTTAATACCAAAGAAGTAAATAAGCTCTATAATAAAAACTATAAAACACTTTGATGAAAGAAATTGAAGAGGAAACCAAAATGTAAAGATGTTCAATGTTCACAGATTAGAAAGATCAATATTGTTAAAATCTCCACAATATCCAAAGCAATCTAAAGATTGAATACAATCCCTATCAATAATACTTTTCAAAAAAATAGATAGAACCCATCCTAAAATTTATATGGAACCACAAAAGACCCAGAATAGCTAAAGCTGTCTTAAGTAAAAAGAACAAAACTAGTAGAATCACATTATTTGACTTCAAATTATACTAAAGAGCTATAGTACCCAAAACAGCATGGTACTTGCATGAAAACAGACACATAGACCAGTGGAACAGAACACAGACCCAGGAACAAACCCGCACACATACAGTGAACTGATTTTCAACAAAGGTGCCAAGAACATACACTGGGGAAAAGACAGTCTCTTCAATTAATGTTGCTGGGGAAACTGGACAACCATATGCAGAAGAATCAAACTAGACTCCTATCTCTTGCCATATACAAAAGTCAAATCAAAATGATTAAAGACTTAAATGTAAGACCTTGTATTAGTTTGTTTTCATGACACTGATAAAGACATGCCCGAGACTGGGCAATTTACAAAAGAAAGAGGCTTAAGTGGACTCACAGTTCCAAGTGGATTGGTAGACCTCACAATCATAGTGGAATGCAAGGAGAAGCCAGTCACATCTTATGTGGATGGCAGCAGGCAAAAAAAAAAGCTTGTGTAGGACAACTCCCATTTTTAAAACCATCAGATCTCATGAGACCCATTCCTTATCAGGAGAACAGCATGGGAAAGAACTGCTGCCACAATTCACTCATCTCCCATTGTGTCTCTTCCATAACACTTGGGAATTACTGGAGCTACAAGATGAGATGTGGGTGGGGACACAGAGCCAAACCATATCTTTCCACTTCTGGCCCCTCCCAAATCTCGTATCTTCACATTTCAGAACTTATCATGTCTTCCCAACAGTCCCCCAAAGTCTTAACTCATTTCAGCATTAACTCAAAAGTCCACAGTCCAAAGTCTTATCTGAGACAAGGCAAATACCTTCCACTATGAGCCTGTAAAATCAAAAGCAAGTTCCTTACTTCCTAGATACAATGACGGTACAGGCATTGGATAAATTCAGCCATTCCAAATGGGAGAAATTGGCCAAAACCAAGGGGCTACAGGCCCCATGCAAGTCTGAAATCCAGCAGGGAAGTCAAATCTTAAAGCTCCAAAATGATCTCCTTTGACTCCATGTCTCACATCTAGGTCATGCTGATGCAAGAGGTAGGTTCCCATAGTCTTGGGCAGCTCTGCCCCTGTGGCTTTGCAGGGTACAGCCTCCCTCCCGGCTGCCTTCATGGGCTGGCCTTGAGTGCGTGCAGCTTTTTCCAGCGCAGGGTGCAAGCTGTCAGTGGATCTACCATTCTGGGGTCTGGAGGACAGTGGCCCTCTTCTCACGGCTCCACCAGGCAGTGCCCCAGTAGGAACTCTGTGTGGGAGGTCCCACCCCACATTTCCCTCTGCCCTGCCCTAACAGAGGTTATCCACTAGGACACTGCCCCTACAGCAAACTCCTGCCTGGGCATCCAGGTGTTTCCATACATCTTCTGAAATCTAGGCAGAGGTTCCCAAACCTCAATTCTTGACTTCTGTGAACTGGCAGGCTCAACACCACATGGAAGCTGCCAAGGCTTGAGGCTTGCACCTTCTGAAGCCATAGTCTGAGCTCTATATTGGCCCCTTTCAGCCCTGGCTGGGCAGCTGGGACACAGGGCACCAAGTCCCTAGGCTTCACACAGCTTGAGGACCCTGGGCCCAGCCCACTAAACTACTTTTTCCTACTAGGCCTCTGGGCTTGTGATGGGAGGGGCTGCAGTGAAGGCCTCTGACATGCCCTGGAGACATTTTCCCCATTGTCTTGGGGATTAACATTGACTCTGTGTTACTTATGCAAATTTTTGCAGTTAGCTTGGCTTTCTCCTCAGAAAATAAGATTTTCTTTTCTATGGCATTGTCAGGCTACAAATTTTCCAAACGTTTATGCTCTGCTTCCCTTATAAAACTGCCTTTAACCGCACCTAAAGTCACATCTTGAATGCTTTGCTGCTTAGAAATTTCTTCTGCCAGATACCTTAAATCATCTCTCTCAAGTTCAAAGTTCCACAAATCTCTAAGGTAGGGGCAAAATACTGGCAGTTTCTTTGCTAAAACATAACAAGAGTCACCTTTGCTCCAGTTCCCAACAACTTCCTCATCTCCATCTGAGACCACCTCAGCCTGGACCTTATTGCTCATATCACTGTCAGAATCTTAGTCAAAGCCATTCAACAAGTCTCTAGGAAGTTCCAAACTTTCCCATATTTTCCTGTCTTCTTCTGAGCCCTCCAAACTGTTCTAACGGCCTGTTACCCAGTTCCAAAGTCGCTTCCACATTTTCAGTATCTTTTCAGCAGCCCCCACTCCCATTACCAATTTACTGTATTAGTTCATTTTCACACTGCTGATAAAGACATGCCGGAGAGGCAGTTTACAAAAGAAAAAGGCTTAATCGGACTCACAGTTCCACATGGCTGGAGAGGCCTCACAATCATGGCGGAATGCAAGGAGGAGCAAGTCACATCTTATGTGGATGGCGGCAGACAAAAAAAGAGCTTGTGCAGGAAAATTCCCCTTTTTAAAACCATCAGATCTCATGAGACCCATTCACTCTCAGGAGAACAGCATGGGTAATACTCACCCCCATAACTCAACCATCTCCCACCAGGTCCCTCCCGAAACACGTGGGAATTATGAGAGCTACAAGATGAGATTTGGGTGGGAACATAGAGCCAAACCATATCAGACCTCAAATCGTGAAACTACCACCTGAAAACATTGGGGAAACTCTCCATGACATTGTCTGGGGCAAAATTTTCTTGAGTAATACCCCAAAACACAGGCCACCAAAGCAAAAATGGGCAAATGGGGTCAATATCAAGTTAAACAACGTCTGCACAGCAAAGGAAACAATCAACAAACTGAAGAGAAAGCTCACAGAATGGGAGAAAATATTTGCCAATCGCCCCAGTGACAAGAGATTAATAACCAGAACATATAAGAAGCTCAAACAACTCTATAGGAAAAAAATCTAATAATCCAATTTAAAAATGGGCAAGCAATTTGAATAGATGTTTCTCAAAAGAGATACAAATGGCAAACAGCCATATTAAAAGGCGCCCAGCATCTTGATCATTACAGAAATGCAAATCAAAACTACAATGAGATATCACCTCACCACAGCTAAAATAGCTTATATCAACAAGATAGGCAATAACTAATGCTGGCAAGGATGTGGAGAAAAGGGAACCCTTGTGTGCTGTTGGTGAGAATGTAAATTGGTACAACTGCTATGTAGAACAGTTTAGAGTTTCCTCAAAAAAAAAACTAAAAATTGAGTTACCATTTGATCCCACAAGCCCACTGCTGGGTATGTACCCAAAAGAAAGGTGATCAGTATATAGAAGCAATATCCGAGCTCCTACGTTAGTTGCAGCACTGTTCACAATAGCCAAGATTTGGAAGCAACCTAAATGTCCATCAACAGATGAACAGATAAAGAAAATGTGATACATATACACAATGGAGTACTATTCAGCCATAAAAAAAGAATGACACCCTGTCATTTGCAACAACATGGATGGAACTGGATGTCACTATGTTAGGTGAAATAAGCCAGGCACAGAAAGACAAACATTACATGTTCTCACTTATTTGTGGGATCTAAAAATCAACTCATTGATGTAGAAAATAGAGTGATGGTTACCAGAGACTAGGAAGGGTAGTGAGGGGGCACAGGGGGTGTTTGAGTACAAAAAACAATAGTTAGAAAGAATAAATAAGACCTAGTATTTGATACCACAACTGGGTGATAGTAGTCAATAAAAATTGTAAATTTTAAAATAAATAAAAAATTGTAATTGGATTATTTGTAACACAAAGGATAAATGCTTGAATGGGTGATACCTCATTTTCCGTGACGTGATTATCACGCATTGCATGCTTCTATCAAAACATTTCATGTACTCCATAAGTATATACACTTACGATATATCCATAAAAATTAAAAATAAAACATTTTTTTAAATGCACTGAAATTTCCTCCAGATATCTAATCTCCACCTGCCCTAAACAAATTATTCTCTCCATTAGTAATACCATCTCTCTTCCCTCTTCCTGACACAGCTGCCAAAAGTCTTTTCTGCTGTTCTCAGCTCCTGTGCTCAACTTATATACCTCACTTGGCCAAGTAAATGCATTTTATTCAACTCTAAGAGCAAACTTTTATTTTTTTCCTTAAGTGTGCCCTTAAAAGATCTCACTCCCCACCCTATCCAAACTTAACAAAAACATTCACCCCCAAAAACCACTTCCTTGGGGATGACTTTGCTGCTAAGAAAATAAAATTTTCTCCACGTTGTTATGTTTATGTTGTCTACTATTTAAGTAGACCAAACAGAATGTGATTAGGTTTTTTGAGACATGGGTTGGGGTCTTTGTTGAAGTTAGCACCTTAGCTCATGGGCTATAATAATAAGGTGTGGGTGCTAATATATCACAAACTATAATATATTTGCAACTACATCTTATTTCAGAAAAGGATGTTGTTTTGGGAAGCAGTGAGTCAGCAGAACATTGAACACAAGGCAAAAGAGAGGAGATTTCATTCCCACTTTCAAATGGAAGTTCGTAACATTCCTGAATTATCCACAAACAGGGCTGCCAACCTGGAATCAATTAAGAGTCTCCCACTGGGGTGCAACTGGAGGGAGTAAGATCTTCAAAACTGTATTTTCATTAGTAAAGTAGAGAAACTGGCTTCAGGAAGGTGGCTGGCTTGGCTAGTAGGCCAGGAGGAGAGGAGAAGGGCAAAGTGTGGGAGAAGGTATAAAAGTCAAGCTTTGCCATTTTGCCAAGCACCGCTTTGAACAGAGCCAGAGGGTGTGAAATCAGAAAGCTTAGTAGCACCCCAGTTCTCCTTTTGCACCCTTTGCAAAGGTAGTACCATCAACAGGAATAGCAACTCTCAACAAGTCTTCATTATAATAGAATGTCCTCTACAGGTTAAGTTCAGCGACCACAAACCTCTTCATCACAAGAGATTTCCAGTCTTACGACAGGCGGTAGGTGGACACTAGAAAATTCTCCTACACCCATTTACTCCAAAAACACAAGCAATGTCTTAGATCCCTGCTACTCCAATGTGGTACCCACACCAGCAACAACAGAGTTAGAAATGCAGAATCTTGGACTGCATTCTAGGCCCACTGAATCAGAAACTGATTTTAACAACACCCCCAGGTAATTTATATGAACATTAAAATGGTAGAATTGACTTAAATCAATTAGGCTCGAACGTTGCATATTAGAATCACCTGGGGAGGTTTTTACACACCCTCCCCAGTGCAGGCAGTACTCTATATGATGTATCTCAATTATCAGTATTTTTAAAACCCAAGTGGTTCCAATATGCAGCCAATTTTGAGGAACCATGACTTAAAGATAACAATAACAATATTTGTATTCGAATGAAAACTTTCCCCAAACTTTGCACTACTAATTACCTCTTGGGTTTTCCTGATAACTTAGATATTAAACATTTCAATGTATGGTTCCGGGCGGGCGTCTGGGGAGTGCCGCAGCCATGGCGAGCCACCTTGTCCTCACCAACAGCACCAAGATGCCCATCCTGGGGCTTGGCACCTGGAAGTCCCCTCCTGGCTAGGTAACCAAGGCTGTGAAGGTGGCGATCGATGTCAGGTACTGCCATATTGACTGTGCCTACATGCACCAGAATAAGAACGAGGTAGGGGTGGCCATTCAGAAGCAGCTTAGGGAGCACTTGGTGAAGCATGAGGCTCATCAGCAAGGGGTGGTGCACATACCATAAGAAGGTCCTGGTGAAAGGAGCCTGCCAGAAGACGCTCAGCAACCTGAAGCTGGACTACCTGGACCTCCACCTTATTCACTGGCTGACCGACTTTAAGCCTGGAAAGGAATTTTTCCCATTGGATGAGTCAGACAACGTGGTTCCCAGTGACACCAACATTGTGAACACATGGGCAGCCATGGAAGAGCTGGTGGATGAAGGGCTGGTGAAAGCTATTGGCATCTCCAACTGTAATCATCTCCAGGTGGAGAGGATCTTAAAGAAACCTGGCTTAAGGTATAAGCCGGCAGTTAACCAGATTGAGTTCCACCTGTACCTCACTCAGAAGTTAATCCAGTACTGCCAGTCCAAAGGCATCTTGGTGACCACCTATAGCCCCCTTGGCTCTCCTGATAAACCCTGGGCCAAGCCTGAGGCCCCTTCTATCCTGGAGGATCCCAGGATCAAGGTGATCACAGCCAAGCACAATAAAACCACAGCCCAGATTCTGATCCACTTCCCCCAGGCAGAGGAACTTGGAGGTGATCCCCAAGTCTGTGACACCAGAATGCATTGCTGAGAACTTTAAGGTCTTTGACTTTGAACTAAGCAGCCAGGATATGACCACCTTACTCAGCTACAACAGGAACTGGAGGGTCTGTGCCTTGGTGAGCTGTTCCTCCCACAAGGACTACCCCTTCCATGAAGTTTTGAAGCTGCGGGTGCCTGCTCATCCCCAAGTGACATATACCTGTGTTTCCAATCTCATTTTTTTCTTGCAAATGTAGTATGGCCTGGCCTGTGTCACTGAGCAGTGGGACAGCAACCTGTAGAGTGGCCAGCAAGGGCTTGTCTAGGTTGATGTTGGATCTGAAGAGCAGTGTCAGTAGAGTAGAAGTCTCTTCTAGTTTGCTTTGTTCTTTTTGCCCCACTGGGGAAAGTATAACCTGAATACCCTTTTCTGACCAAAGGGAAGCAAAATATACCAGGTCAAAATAGTGCCACTAACAGTTAAGGTTTTTTTTTTTTTTTTTTTTTTGAGACGGAGTCTCGTTCTGTTGCCCAGGCTGGAGTGCAGTGGTGCAATCTTGGCTCACTGCAAGCTCTGCCTCCCAGGTTCATGCCATTCTCCTGCCTCAGCCTCCTGAGTAGCTAGGACTACAGGCGCCTGCCACCATGCTGAGCTAATTTTTTGTAGTTTTAGTAGAGACGGGGTTTCACCATGTTAGCCAGGATGGTCTCCATCTCCTGACCTCGTGATCCTCCTACCTCAGCCTCCCAAAGTGCTGGGATTACAGGCATGAGCCACTGCACCTTGCCAATGGTTGAGTTTTGACTGCTTGGAACTGTAATCTCTTCAGCAAGACTTCTCTTTGCCTCAAGTAAAAAGTGCTTTGGTGAAAAAAAAAATCTCAATGTATTCTGCCATATAATTAATGCTTAGATTTCCCAAATTCTGATGACGCTAATTTTAATTTGCAATAGATCCATAACTGACAAAGGGTCACTTAGTCAAGAGAGTTTGCTGAGTCTTACCACTCAGAGATAAAACAATTATTTGTATTTGTTTTTAAATAGCGTTTACAGTTCAAGATTGCTTTTCTGATTGAATACTTCTTCTCTCTTATTTCTCAAATTATTACTCTATTGAGTAAGAATCTTAACTATGTTCAACATTTTCAGGCATGATTATTATAAATATTTTGCAAGTTAGCTTCAGGAGCTGAAAAGATTTCTTGATGTCAGGTGATACTTTTGTTGAATCAACAAGATTGACTGGTCTCATGGCTGGTGTTTAGCAAGTCAATCATTTTCACTACACAATAGATAACAGTGAACTAAAATTTTCTTTTATTCATTGGGAGGCTATTCTGTGATACTAAGAACAAAGAAAATCAAGTCTCTGTGGAACCAGAGTCAATCTTCCAAAATGTAACACATCCATTAGGAGAAAAAAAGAGTGTCAGACAAGAAACAAATTGGCTAAATTGGTTGAAATATCTCTTTAAAATTAAGTTTACATATTAAAGGAAAGATAAAAGGAATACGCACATCATTTGCTAAGACACAAATATCATCTGATTTTCAGCTATTTCACATTTCTATTTTTTCCCCCTTACTACATTTTCAGCACTTTTGGTTTTGAAAAGCAGAAAATGAAGTCAAACTGGCTTAAACAGAAAAGAAGATGAATTTATTGGTGCATATAACTAAACTATCCATGGGTATCTGACTTCAGGTGCTGCTGGATCCAGTTGCTCCAATTATGTCAGAGTTAGTCTTTCTCTTTCTCCAGACTCTGCTTTTTCCCCCTTACTGCCTTAATTTTTAGTTGTTTGTACCCCACAATTGTCAATTATGTCCAATAAACTTCAAATATATATCTCATTGCCTGATCGTGTTTTCATTGCCTGTCTCTGAATCAGATTTATAGCCAAGGAGATACTTCTTGGCAAGATCTTGAGTCTGTGCTTATCCTGTGGAGTTGGAGATAGGGCCAACCCAGTTTAAATCATATAAACTGAGAAGAGGTGGGGGTAATGATGCCCCAAAGGATAATCAAAGGATCGATGTCAGAAAAGGGAGAATGGATACCAAGGAGACAAAAATACTACTCTAGAAGAGATCCTGCATCATTTGCCTTTAAGACCGATACATAATATAACAGTTTCCTTTGAGAAGTCCAGGAGAAATGAGCTTAGAGAATTATGTTTTCATCTTTGTTTTTACCCGGCAGCAGAGGCTTCCAACACATCTATGTTGTACCAACTCAATTTTAAGAAAGAAGAAATGTCTGACATTCCCTATCATAAATTCTTGAAGTACCACAGTCCATGAAGGGGAAACCTGAGGGCTGAGGGAAGTGGTGGAATAAGCACACTGTGGTCAGCCTTGCTAAGTGTTTCATTTATCTTGTTGAATGTGAAATCCATCTCTTGTGAGCATAGCCCGGTGCCCCACTTGTATGCTCTCCCTTATTCATCTACTGTTGATATAAAATTACTTAAACTCAGGGTTTTTAAGTGAATTGAGCAAAGAAAATCAACTTTCTATGGACCTAAACTCTATTTTCCAAAATGTAATACATCCAGGAAAATGTGCACTGAGGCTTCAAGGTGGGTTCCCAAGACTCAACCGATAACTGCTCTTTATCATCATAAATAGCAGCTCCCAGAAACCCAGCCCAGACCCCAAGAAATTGTCACATGACTAAGACTGAACTCTTATCTACTTCTCAGTCTTGTATTTTTTTAAGACAAGTGAAAATGAGAAGTTTTGTACAATTGCACAATAGAAATAGGATTCATCAAATAAATGGTTGAGAAACACTCAAATATTTTCTGTGGAAATTCTTTCTTTCCATGGCTTATGGATGTGAAGAGTAATGTACTAGACAGATATCTAAATATCTTGTCTTTTTCTCTGCCCACCCCATTCCAAGAATTAGAATATCAGCCCTTATTCAGAATTGTCAACTTGTCATCCTAGGAGATTCACAGTGTAGTATCAGTTTTTAAAATGTGCCACCATTGCTTTAAAGTAGGGTTTCACAGTCACAGTACTATTAATATTTTGAGTCAGATAATTTCTTATTGCAGGGGACTGTCTTATGCATTGTAGCCTGTTCAGCAGCATCCCTAGCTTCTACCCACTAGATGTCAGCAGCAGCACCCCCTCTTTGTAACGACCAAAATCTCAGACATTGCCAAAGGTCCCCCGGGGTGCAAATGTGTTCCTGGTTGAGAACTTCTGCTTGAAAAACTGAAATGAAAATAGTGAAAACCATGAAATACTTTTCTAAGATAATGGGACCACTGTACTCCAGAATAAAAATAATATTTCCTTTTCTTTTAAATTCTGGCATTGTTACCATTATTACTTTAATATTAACCCAAAACATACTTTTTAAAAGTTCTGAGAATAAAAGCTGAACCTGCAAAATAGGATAACTCCTTTTGCTACATTAACCTTAAAAGGTGAAGAAGTAAAGAGAACTACTGCTTGCAGGGGTGTCAGATGGACATGCCTGCTTAAATGAAGATTCCTCTTTTCCACTTTCCTCCTGATATCTGCTGGTCACTATAGCCACAAGAACAGGAGTGATTCAGAACCAGGACACATGCACTCCAGCATGACAAGTTCAATTTAAACCTAGATCGGCAACATTAAAAAACTACACTAAATGTAATGAATGAATATACACCAACAGGAGATCAATGCACTTTGCTACACCAATTGCTTGGGATTCTTTAAGAGTAGGAAAAACTCAAACATTTTCACTAAGGCTTCACTTTGTTAAATCTCTCCTGAGACTTTTGGATCCCTGAATTTTAGGCAGGCTTAAACACAGAGTCCTTTCTTAGTACTTGGTGATATTTTACCCATAAGGTAGAGTAATGAGGGTCTTCAGTGATAATGAAGGAGCAGAATTTTGAATATTTTAATATATTCTGGAACACTTTTATGTTTCAAGCTAAGGAACCAGTATAATTCCAGTACAGAAAAAAATGTATTATTTAATGATATTTTTTATTTTTTAATTTTTGTCCTAACAAAGTTCTAAAAATATAGTTAGAATTATGTTCAGAACCAGAAATATATTTCAAAATTGAAATTGTGATGTTTGAAACAGAAACAATGAGTTGCTTCCTAGAGGGATTAAAAGTCATTATTTGGGACATATTATGTCCTGATTTTTATCACTGCACCCTATTAAAGAAAATGATATCTAGGGTTTTCTTTTTTTAGAGTTTGCTGTAGCTATACATCAGGTTAAAGAGCTTGGGAGATGAATTTTTTACTTTCAGAAACTCAAAGTTCTAAAGATGACTTCAGTGTATCTACTGATTGGTCTTTGTATAGAACCAAATTTAAGCTATTTTAGGCAAGTGATTCTATAACTTTAAAAATTCTTCTAGAAAAAAATAAGAAAATATATAACTCATCTATTCCTTTCAAGAAGAAAGTTTATTGTTTTATCCAATTTAGTCCCTCATAATGCACCTAAGAATTACTTCCATTTGAGTATTTCCCAGTAAAGGATGCTGTTTATAAATGCTCCTGTCCCCCTGTTTGAAGTTAGATTTCTGTTTACTCTTCTCCAGGTTAATTGTTCTGATTCTAAGAGCATTTCTTAGAATTGTTTTTAAGTTTTCATTCTCTATCCAATTTTGAGTCTCTCTTTTATTTAGACATAACTTTGTAAATAAAGATATTCAAGAAATGAATATAGAGTTTAATAAAATGTGAAGCAAATAGAACCTTTCAAATTCCTCTTGATGTAATCTTGGTATTAAGTTATATATATATGTTATATATAAATTATATATAACATATATATTTTATATATATATTTATATATTTCATATATATTTATATTTCTTATATATATATGTATATATGTATATTTATTTCTCAGACCCTGGTCATTTCTTTAATGAGCTTAGATTCTTTGGAATACTAACCCATAGTTTTCCCTTAAATTATTTTCATCTAAGCTCAGAAAAATAGCAAGTTAATTACCCTTTATATGTGATAAAATGAAAAATCACTCAAAACCCAAGACCAACAATGATGTAAGAAACTGGCTGGAATTCAGATTCTTAGGTATAAGTGTGATGAAGAATAATTACATTAAACAATGGAATATAAAAAATATGCTCTTTCATCCAAGAGTGACGTAAGCACACGGAATTTATCACAGGACAGCAATCTGATATGGATTTTAAGAGTTTTGCCCAAGAACTTTCCATGAGGTCTTTGTAAAAATAAATTAATAAGATTTTCATATTAATTTCTCCCTTCATTTTAAAAATGAGAAAATTGAGAAAAATGGAAGAGTACTTGAGTTTGATAATATCTCCCTTTTTATACAAAATTCGGCCATGTATACAATAGAACTTCTGAACATTAACTTACAAGAAAAATGATACCTTCTTGTCAAGGGCATGATATGTATATGTTGATGAATTTTTATTTATTAACTCATTAACTTTAGCTTGCTGTTGGAAACTGTGATAAATCTAAAAGCTAACAATTGGCTTAGATGCATATCTCCTCAGATTTGGCGGGTGTTCCACAGCTTAAAAAGAAAGAAAATAAATAAGTAAACCAAAACAAAATCCATAGTCCTGCAAAGTAAGGTCAAAACCGAATGATTTTGAAAACAATGAAAATTTGTGTTTCAGTGTTTGCAGACAGAATATTTCATAAAGAAAGCTGTATGTCATGTCAAATAACCTGCTTATAAAGTTCCTGAGGGAAAATCATTGCATCATTTGTAGAGAAGATCTGTTTTTAACCACAGATTAGCTGATTTATTTTCTCTGATAACATGGAAAACCATTTTGATATTAAGATGTAGAGTCAGGAATGATGCCCAGGGTGAGGCTAGCAGCAAAATGATATTTGGTGCTTATCTGCAGGTAAACAACTTCCCTCACTGTCATAAAGAGTCATCTCTTTTTCTACTCGGAGAGAGACAGATGAGGCATTTGCTTTGGGCAGAAAGCTTAAGGGAAGAACCAAATTATCAGCAATCAAGATAAATAATGTTTTAATGTAATCTTTTTTAAAAATATCAAAATTAATACAAAAAACCCCATGGTGGACCAAAACTTAAATTTTCACATAAAGAAAGAATCAATATTTCTTTGAGATAGGGTTTTGTTCTGTGGCACATGCTGGAGTGCAGTGGCATGACCATAGCTCACTGCAGGTTTGACTTCCAGGGTTCAAGCCATCCTCCCACCTCAATCTCCCCAGTAGCTGGGACCACAGGCATGCCACCATGCCTGAATAATTTTTTAGTTTCTTCTTTCTTCTTCTTCTTTTTTTTTTTTTTTTTGGTAGAGACGGGGTCACCCTATCTTACCTAGCCTTATCTTGAACTCCTGGTCTCAAGGGATCTACCCACCTCAGCCTCCCAAAGTGTTGGTATTACCAGCATAAGCCATTGCGCCTGGCCTCAGAGAATGAGTATTGGTTCAGATTTGTCATTGGCAATAGCTGGTAATAATTTGCCATGTAATAAATATTCTAAAGATTTTCAAGACCCACACATTTTCCACTATATGTTTTGAGAAAAGAAAAGAGGAAAGGGCATTAGGTCTTCTTTATTTGGACGTTAGATTACTGTTGCTGTGGTCAACTAGGAAACATTTCATTTTCACGTTCATCATGTGACAGTGTTGTGATGTACATTACCTAAAAAATATATGGCTTCATCATGCTTCATTTTAGATGCCAGGAGTGTGAGTCATCTAGGAACAATATTCTGTTTGAAAATATGTCACAGGGGGATAGATTTTAAAAGCTCCTCTTACATTATACTTCCATTACTTTTGTTCTTATATGGGGTTTAATAGGACAACAGAAGACTTTTTTTTATAAAGGCAATAATTCCAACAATTACTACATCTGTCAAATATCTGAGAGTTGTTATGCGGGTAAGATGATGTCTGTGAAAGTGATGACAAATTACCCAGCACTATGCAAATGCTAATTATTCGTTCCAGTTTTTAAAAACCCTCTAAAATATTGAGATCTTTTTATTTTATTTTTAAATAATTATAGGCTCACAGAAAAGGAAATAACCGTACAGGAAGGCCTCATGTACTCTTTCCTCAGTTTCCTGAAGTCCCATTTTACATAATATCAAAACCAGAAAATGGACATTGGGACAATATAAAGATCTTATTCAGATTTCATCAGTTTTTACCTGCTTGTGTGTGTGTGTGTGTGTGTGTGTGTATACGTCTATGTCACTTTATCACATGAATAGATTTGTGTACCATTCTTGACTCTTTCCTTGACCTCATCCTCACATTCCAAATTTTTACCCATAATATACATTTTCACTCTGGGAAGAACAATACTTTTTCCTGTTCTAATCTATTCTCTTCAGTATCATCACGGTGATCCTTCATTTGGATGGCTCCTCTTTAAGCACATTTGATAGTTTCTTATAGGTAGAGCACAATACACCTATTTTTCCTCTTCTACAAGCTCCAGTCACCTGGCTTCTGGCTACTCCTGCATGCTTGTCTCTGAGTCCTCAATAACTGTGGTTGACATTAGGGCTTACAAATATCCCCTGCTGGCTCCTTAAGATACATGGTAAAATTATACTTTCCCATCTTCTTGAATTAAGACGTGTTCATGGGACTTGTTTTGACTAAGAAAATATGAGCAAAAGTGACGCATGTGATTGTGGGGGAAAAGTAAGAGCCAGCATCGGTGTAAACATGGTGCCTTTTCCTGCCGCAGTGACTGATGATGCTCTAGATGGTGGAAATGCTGCTAGCTTCAAGAAGTTTGAGCCCCTGCAAAGCTGAGACCAATCTTTATCATTATCAAAAAATACGTATTAGTTTTAAGCCACTGAACTTTCGTGGTCATTTGTTAGTACAGTATAACTTTGCCCATCCTAACACAATTCTGTGGCTCTAGCTGCAAGAAATTTCTTTCCTCTATGTGTCTCTGCAAGAAATTCCTTTCCTCTACATGCTTTCTGCTTGATGAATGCCTATTTAGACTGTAAAGACTTCTTCAGATGTGAACATCCTTCTCTGGTTTTCTTTTATACTCTATAACCAGTCTTGTTCTACATCTGTATCTCATAGAGGTGTGTGTGCATGTGCATGTTTAGACATATTGGCACATGCATCATATTAGATGGCAGACATTTGTTTATTTGACCCTATCCCATGGCAAATTATGAGCTGCTCAAGGACAAATCTACACTGCAGTAGACATGGCTAGTTGAGGAGTTGCATCAGAGACATCAGAGATTACATGGTCCTCAAAATCTAAATTATTTACTGAGGTGCTTTACAGAAAAAAAATTGTGAGCTTCTAACCCAGAGAATTGTAGAGTAACAAGAAGGAAAGTAACAGGATGTTTGGATGACCTCATGAAACAAAATTGTCTCTCCATGATGGGCAATCTGCCTTCTTCTGTTACCAGGGAGAAAAATAATTCTAGCTTGTTTGAGCCACTGTATTATAGGGTCTCTTTGGGCACAAGATAAGTTGTTGTAACAAGATAATGTATGTCCCTAACTCATTTTCAAGTCACATAGGTCCTCTCTAAGTGTATGTGGAGTCAAATTTGCTGGAAAAAAAAACTTTCCCATAAAGTTATATGACAATAATACTATAAATTTACAACAGTAATACTATAGACTTAAGATAGTAATATAGTAAGGCTAGACATTACATGAAAGAGCATAGATGTGGTTTTTTTATTCATATATGTAGGCAAACACATTTTAGAAACAATGCTAACCATGTACTCTTTGGATTGTGCAATAATTTAATGCAAATTGGACACAGAAAAGTTCAAATCCAAGCTCTACTACTACTAGCTATGTGTATTGAATAGCATAAAGTACCTGATGAACAGCAGGGACTTCTCCAGAAATCAAGGGAAACATTGTGTTTTTGTGTTTGGATTCAAGTTTGGCTGCTGTACCCAAAACAAAGTAACAGTGGATTAATTAAGTATCATAATAGAAGTGACCTAGGGCTGCGGTGGTGGTTCTCCACTTTGGGGATTCAATCCTATCTTTGCATGTTTTCAGCCTCAATAAATGTCTTCCATTTCATGGTCTGAAAGGACTACCTCAGTTCCCACTGCCATTTTCACTTTTCTAGCAAGTGAAGAAGAAACCATGTTCTTGTCCTTTAAGGCCATGCCCCAGAAACCCTACACATCACTTCTCTCTGGATGCCATTGCCTGAATGTATTTATATGGCCACAACTGTTTGCAAGGGCGTCTAGCAAATATAATCTTTAGCTGGGTGGCCATAGGCCCAGCAATACTTTGGGAGCTATATTGCTAAAGAAGGACAGAATGGACATGTGCAGTAACCAGCATTTTCTGTCACAAACATTAACCTATGTGAAAATGTGAATTTTGTATCAATTGACTGTTTTATATTTCTCCATTATCTTTCTTTCTAGATCACTGAGCCAAAAAATTACATGCATATGCTGAGAACTGTATCACACATGAGATAGTTAAGATATAAAATCCCCATGAGGACAAACAAAGGCAGGTGTACTCACTTTCTAGGGTATATGAAAAGGTTGTGATATAAAAATCCATTGAATGCTTCCAAGAGAAATTAGCAAATAGGCAACAACTGAGCAGACAAACATTGATTCAAAGTGTATGGATGGAGAGAAATAAAACTGGATTTGAAGAAATAGGTTGGAGAATGTACATTCTCAAAATTAGGGTGTGGGGCTCCAAAGACAGCAGCAAGGTGAGTCAAAAAGGAATGCCATGAGCTGTGAGAATACAGTGAGACCCAGGGAGAGAGGGTCAACGCCATTAGGAATTTGGACAGACATCTGGGAAGATACAAAGTAAAATATGTTTTCGGCTCTTAAAAAAAAATACAATCTCATTGGTGGCCACACAGCTAACATAGGTGAAAGATTTAAACAACAGTGTTGGAAGATTGGCATCATTAACTATTAAAACCAGAAGTGTTTATACTATAAGAGATTTTAAAACAGTGCCTGTGACTGATAGATTTTTTTTAAATTTTTACTTTTTAGTTTTTGCAGCTACATATTAGATATATTTATTTGCATTCGTACACCATAGAATTTTTTAAGTGAGCCAAAAAAAAAAAACAATCAAATATATAGTAATCTCTGTACTATGGACTGATTGTTTTAATGCTGCTATTTTAAAAATTCCTAATATCCCCCAAAATTGAATGTCTTGGTTTTTGTCACATAAGTTCTTATTCTTACCTTTAAACAAAAATCAATGTCAGGAAATATTTGTTGAATACTAAGTAATAGAATCTGCAGTGTAGTGTGACCAAGATGTTGCTGTGACATCTGAGATGCTTATAAAATAGGGTAGGAGCAGGAATAAGGCACCAATGCAGGCAACGCTGCACTCTAACATCTTGCTAACACCAAGATGTAGCAAAAAGCAAAGCATGCTGGGCTGAGCGTTCATTCCAATTGAGAGCGAGTTTCATGGGAAAGGTAACATTTTTAAAATCCCTTGGGATGAAGCAAAGATTTTAAGACTTATTATTGGTGGACTAGAAAGGCAAGAATATATGACCACAGTTCAAAGACAAAGGGAAAAATATACAGAATATTTGAGATACAGATACTTACAGCGCACTATACAAAAGTCCGTCATCCATGTATTCTACTGAAAAATTCTATCAGTTGTGCCCCCAAACTCTATCCCCTTCTCTGTCCCCTTCTCCATCCTCACTGCTTTGTACAAAGCATTCTAGACTTTGTCATCTTTTATCAAGCAGCTGTCATGGCCTCCTATTGGCTTCCACTCTGGCTCCTGCAATCCATTCTGCATACAACAGCTAGTCTTCTTTGCGAAATGCAAACTCTATCCAACCTCTTCCTGGTTTAAAACCCTTCAACAGCTTCTTAATGTGAATAGGAGAAAAATCTCAATCTTCTAAATCAGGCTTTGAGGCTTATAAGACATGGCCTTGTCTATACTCTAGTCAAACCCACCCCCGTCTCTCCTGCCCACTACCCTCTCTCCAAACTGGCTTATGTTCATTTCCTTCATCAGAACACCTGGGCATGCTCTTCCCTCCTCCAGAAACAATTTCATAGGGCAAATTCTCACTCATCCTTTAGGTCTCATCTTAGATGTCACTTTTTCAGAATATTGCCCCCTTCAACCTCAGCTGAGTTTCTTTGTTTAAATCTATCACTATACCTTTGTCCTTTTTTAGCATGTATCCCAGTTTGTAGCAAGTGTGATCACTAATATTTGTCTCCATTATGGCTATTAAACTCCAGGAGGGTAGAGATCATGCTGGTCTTGTTAAACCTCTTGTCCTCAATGACTAGCACTCAAAGAATATTCAGTGAATAAATGAATGAGTGCATGAGTGAAGGAGTGAATAATCAAGGACTTTTATCAAATAGACAATAAATATTATTTTAAAAGCCCCTTGATGTTTTATCTTCACAATGCATCAGGACTCATTGAAACAACCACATTTATATTACAGAGTTTCTTTAGACAAAAGTAAACAAAATCCAGACAAGCAAAGAAAAATGTAAGTTTTTGAGATTGCACTACTGGAAAAAAACATTATAAATAACAATCAAAACACATTTTTTAAAATAAGCACTGTCTAAACACATTATGCCTTAATTAATTGATGTTCTATCGAATGGTAACTATTGCTATCCTCATTTTATAGACAAGAGCTATGAGGTGATTTCTCCTAAATTTCCCAGCTATTAGGATGGTAGAGCTCAGAAACCAGAAAGAGTAACTCATACTGCCAGGTCTGTCTCTTGGTGAGTTTGAGTATCCATTAACATAATATTATAGTACATTAGTAGCAATTTGTCTGAAATTTTAGATTTCTACTGCCTTATGCAATACTCCCTTTACTCTGGTCAAAATATGATCTAATTAATAGTAAGAAACATTACAGACTTTGGTTACAAGAAGAGATAAGGTATGATTTATATGTGAAAATGTTATCATCTACTTATTATGTTAATTCTTTGAGACAGTTAAGCATTTCATTGTTTTGGTCTTTAAAAAAGCTGTGTTAGAGAATTTCTAATTTATGAAAGCATTAGTGTTACCTGTAAAATTTTATCATTTTCATCCTGCATAGCAGGACTGGGGACCCAAAACCATGGTACCACTTTAGAGGAAAAACTGACAGCCAGTAGATTAGTAAGTATATCAGATGGATTTGGGTACAAAATGGAGCCACTTAAAATAGACTTAACTTTTTAGTAAAGAGTATTATGACAAAATGCAAGCAATTTTATTTTTAATACAGTACCTTGGAATAACTTTTACTTTCTAAACTATGTTCTTTTGCCAGATATACATAAACCTAGAATTTTATGGATAAAATTATCCTTTACTAAATCTTATGCTTACATTTATTTGGGACAATGATTCCCATATTACTAAAGAATGAAGGCAAACATTTTTAGATTCAATTTGTGTTAAAATAATCTTAATCATATCATTTGGGTGTCAAAATAATAATTCATTTTGTACTGACTTGTCTTTTTTGAATGACACAATTTATATCCCATCTCAAGTGACCTAAATGGCAATACACTAGAATTTAAAATCTTTCTTTGTTAATTATGCTTCTTAATAGATGCATATTGGAAGAACAGGTGTACTGGAAGAGCATATAGACATGCATATGGAAGTACATAATAGATGTACATTAGAAAAAAAGTGTTCCTAAATTAGGTATGTTTACACACACACACACACATCTCTACATATGTAGATATTATGTACGTGTATATTCCGTTAATGAACATTCCAATGAATATTCATTGGGAGCCACATAGCCTAATGGTTAAGATTATAAGCTCTAAATGAAGCTAATCTGCATTCCAATCCTGGCTCTACTCTCTGTGATTTTGTGGCTTAGAAAATGTATTTATAAAATTGGGATAAAATTACATATCTTATGAGTTTTTTTAAAGAGTAAATGTGGTAAAATGAATAAATTGTAGAAGAGTGCCTAGCCTAAGTGCATATTTGATAAATGTTAGCTTATGTAATATAAAGTATTTGGGGCTGTTGAATGGCACTTAAGAAATAATTATGATGGAAGATAAAAAGATTTTCTACCCTGTTAATTTATTGCATTTTAAAATCATTGATGTATTCATAAAGAGACTTTCTGATTTGTACTGAGAAGTTTATTTAAAGTAGCGATACTTGCCATGTTCTACAGTAAAACTCATTTTGATTGATTTTTATCTACCGATGTAGAAGAAAAACAGTGGTAAATAACATTCAACACTCAATGAATCTAACTATCTAATCTCAATCCATCATTCTCACCAGTCTTAGAAATCAAAAGCATTCTAAGAAAACAATACTTAGGATGAAGAGTGATACTTTAAACCTTCAAGTAGAAAAGCTTCAAGCAAAAATACAGATCAGTATTCAGTGCAGAATCTGAGATTGGGTTTTACCAATTGGTCCTCCTGAGTTCAGATTTTGGAATATGAAATTTTCATTTGAGCAACAAAATGCATCTAATTGTGTAATTTGCACTCCTTAATGAATGCATGTAGAAAGCAAGAGTAAATAGATAATGTTTTAATTCTTGAAGTAAAAAATATCACTGGCTCTTACAGGCACTGGCTTCTAAGAATCTTCTTGGCTTAGAATACAGTAATGAAATTGTAAGAGGAAGTGAGAAATTGAGGTAAGTTAGCAATGGATCATACAAGACAGAGAACTCTGAGATATTTGTGCCTTCAGTGAATATTTATATATAGCACACGCTTTATACAATAATGTTAAGATGTTCAATTCATAAATCTGCATCCCCTAAATTATTTTTTACTATTAAATTTGGTTATTTAACGTTGAATAAAATATTAAGATCATAGAGGGATGTCAGCAGCTTATTAATTTTTGCTAATGCATTTGAATCAGGCAAACACAATATTTACACGTGAAGGACAAAATCCTCCTATTTTTTACCATCCTTTTTAAGGTGAAATGGAAAATACCGCTAAAAACCTCTTTCTGACATTTCCACTACAAGAACTTTATATAGAAAAATTCAGTCATTCATTTTGTTACATAAATATTTATTAAAATATGTAGTTTATGCCAATTATTTGCACACATGTATTTAGGACATTGCTTTTTCCCACCATTATGTTTCTATGATGAAGTGCAATGATGTAGAATAGATTGTTACTTTCATAAATAGCCATTTTATCCTTTTTCCTCAATTTGAGTAATGTGCCCATCTTAAAAACTACATTGCCTAGCATACATTGTACATAGGTTGAATGTGCAATTAGACTGTAGCCAATAAGATAAACCTAGTGGAAAGTATTGGAGTTTCCAGGAAAGTTTCTTGTATAGAGAGAAGGAACTCAGCAGATAACAGGCTTTTGCTCTTTGGCTCAAACAATCTTGCTACCAACATTTTATAAGCATAGTGAAGATCACTCCACCTTTCTGAGTGGAAAGTATCAGATGCCTGGACCCCAAATGTTTCTGACTTCAGCTTCTTATATCAGACTTCAGCTTCTTAAATCTGGACTTATCACATAACAGAAAAATAAACTGAAATCTTACTTAAGCCATTCTTTTGGGGGGTTTCTGTTATGAACATCTAAAGCTATTCTTTAACTGACATATGGGGATATGCATTCTCAAATTCATTTTATTAATAAATTATACAAGTTAATTAGTTCTATAAATTCAATGGAGAGTGTACAATATTAAAAACATTGCATATATGAAAAACCCACACCTAACAACACACACAATGGCGAAAAACTAAAAGCTTTTCCTCTAAGATTAGGAATGAGACCAAGATATTGACTTTCACCACCACTTCTGTTCAACAGAGTATTGTAAGTACTAGCCAGAACGTTCAGGAAATAAGTAATAAAATATATCCAAATTGAAAGAAGTCAAATTACCTCTGTTCACAGATGACATCATATTATAGGTAGAAAACCCTAAAGATGATTCACATACACACACACACACACACACACACAAACTGTTAGAGCTAATCAACAAAGTTGGCAGAGTATCAGGATACAAAATCTACATTCAAAAATAAATTGCATTTTTATGCACTAAAAATGGCCAATGTGAAAATAAAATTAAGGAAACAATTCCATTTATAATAACACCAAAAAAATAAAATAATTAGAAATAATTTAACTACAGAGGCAAAAGACTTATACATGGAAAACTATAAAACATTACTGAAATAAATTAAAGAAGACATAAATAAGTGGAACGATGTCTCATGTTCATGGCTGAAACACTTAAAGTTGTTGTTAAGATGACAATACAAAACCCAAAGCAATCTACAGGTACAATGCAATACTCAAAATCCAACAGCTTTTTGCTGAAATAGAAAAACTCATCCAAAAATTCACATCGAATCTCAAACAACTTCAAATAACCAAACAATCCTGGAAAAGGAGAACAAAGTTGGAGGATTCATACTTTCTGATTTCTTACTTAGTAAAACTTACTAAAAAGTCACAGTAATCAAAACAATGTGATACTGATGTAAAGAAAAACATATCAATCCATGAAACAGAATAGAAATCCAAAAACTAAACACTCATATATATATGGTCCATTTTTTTTTGACAATGGTGCTAAGACCATTCAATTGGGAGATGGGCACTTTTCTACTAACAGTGCTAGTTAGTTTGGAAACTAGATATCCACATGCAAAGAATAAAGCTGGATCCTTACCTTACACCACATACAAAAATTAACTCAAAATGGACCAAAGATCTAATCTAAAGAGATAAAAACTATAGAACTCATAGAAGAACAGATGCGGAAAATCTTCATGACATTGGATTGGGTAATGATTGCTTATATATGGCACCAAAAGCACAGGCAATAAAAAAAGGAGATAAAGTGAACATGAAAATTAAAAACTTGTGCATCCAAGAAAACTATCAGGAGAGTGAAAAGACAACTCAGAATGCGAGAAAATATTTGCAAGTTATATATATATATAATATATATTACACATATTATATATATGGGATTAAATTTCAGAATATATAAATATTCTACATGTCATCATCAACAACAACAAAACAAACCCAATTCAAAAATGGGCAAATAACTCTCTTTTTTTTTTAAGATGGTTGACTGGCTCTGTCACTCAGGCTGGAGTGCAGTGGCATGATTATAGATCATTGCAGCCTCAAACTCCTAGGGTTAAGCAATCCTCCCCCTCCCAGCCTTCTGAGTAGCTAGGACTGTAAGTATGTGACACCACACCCAGCTAATTGTTTTTTTTTGTACATTTTTTAGAGACAAGGTCTCACTGTGTTGTCCAGGCTCGTCTCAAACTCCTGGCCTCAAGAGATTCTTCAGCCTCAGACTCCCAAAGTGCTGAGATTACATTGAGCCACTGTGCCTGCAATCCTTGGCACGGGTATGAGCAAAGAACTTGCAACGACATTTCTCCAAAGAAGATATACAAATGATCAGAAGCACAAGAAAAAGTGTTCACCAATACTAGTCATTCAAGAAATGCAATTCAAGTCCACAATGAAATGTCACTTTACATCCATTAGAATAGCTATTTAAAAAAAAAAAAGGCAGAAAATAACCAATGTTGGTGGAATGTGAAGAAATTGGAGCCCTTGTGAATTGCTAGTAGGAATATAAAATGGTGCAGTTGCTGCAGAAAACAGTTTAGTGCCTCTTCGAAAAGTTAAGCAGAGTTGTCATATAACCAAGCAATTCTATTTCTAGGTATATAACCAAGATAATTGAAAGCAAGAATTCAGATAGATTCTTGAACACCAGTGTTCACCAATGTTCATAGCAGCATTCTTGATAATAGCCAAAGGTGGAAGCAACCCACATGTCTATCAACAGACAAATGGATAAACAAATACAACACATACATACAATGAATTATTATTCAGTTTTAAAAAGGAATGAAATTCTGATAGGTGCTATAATGTAAATGAACCCTAGAGATACTAAGCTAAGTGAAATAAGCCACAAACACAATGGCAAGTATTGTATGATTTCCCTTGTAAGAGTGTAATAGTCAGTTTGGGCTGCTACAAGAATACTATATAGACTGGGTGGCTTAAACAGCAAATATTTTTTTCTCACAGATCTGGTGTCTACGAAATCCAAGATCAAGGCGCTTGCAGATCCTGCATCTGAGAAGGGCCACTTCTTGGCTTGTAGGCAGCTGCTTTCTTACTGTATTCTCATGGGGCTGAGAGAGAGAGAGAGAGAGAGAGAGAGAGAGAGACAGAATGGAAGGATGGAGAAAAAAGCTTTCACATCCTCATCTCACTTCTTATAAGAGCACTGTATTAGTCAGGGTTCTCTAGAGAGACAGAATTAATAGGATAGACGTATCTATAAAGGGGAGTTTATTAAGGAGTATTAACTCACACGATCACAAAGTGAGGTCCCAAAATAGGCTGTCTGCAAGCCAAGCTGAGGTGCAAGGAAGCCAGTCCAAGGCCCAAAGCTGAAGAATTTGGAGTCCAATGTTTGAGGGCAGAAAACATCCAGCACGGGAGAAAGATGTAGGTTCAGAGGTGAGGCCAGTCTAGTCTTTTCACGTTCTTCTGTCTGCTTTTAATCTGGCTACACTGGCAGCTGATTAGATTGTACCTACCCAAATTTATGGTGGGTCTGCCTTTCCAAGTCCACTGACTCAAATGTTAATCTCCTTTGGCAACACCCTCACAGTCACACACAGGAACAATAATTTGCATCCTTCAATCCGATCAAGTTGACAATATTAACAATCACAGTCACTAATATCATTCATGAGGGCTGCACTTTCACAGCTTAATTACCTCCCCCAAACCCCTCCTCCTTATACCATCACATTGGGGGTTAAGATTTCAACATGAAAATTTTGGAGAGACACAAATATAACAATGAGATATCAAGAATAGGCAAATTCATAGAGATAGAAAGCACAATAGAGGTTATCAGGGGCTGGGAAGAAATAATGTGGAGTATATTAGTCTGTTCTCATGTTGCTAATAAAGACATACCTAAGACTTGGTAATTTATAAAGGAAAGAGGTTTAATTGACTTACAGTTCCACATGGCTGGGGAGGCCTCACAATCATGGCAGAAGGTGAAAGAGGAGCAAAGTCATGTCTTACATGGAGGCAAGCAAGAGAACATGTGCAGGGAAACTGCCCTTTATAAAACCATCAGATCTCATGAAACTTATTCACTATCAGAAGAACAGCACAGGAAAGACCGGCCCCCAAAATTGAATTACTGCCCACAAGGTCCCTTGCACAACACGTTGGAATTATGGGAGCTACAATTCAAGATGAGATTTAGGTGGGGACACAGCCAAACTATATCAGGGAGTGATTGTTTAAGGAGTTCAGAGTTTCTGTTTGGTATGATGAAGAAGTTCTGGAAATGGATAGTAGTGATGATTGTGCAAATGCAACTGAATTGTACACTTAAAAATGTTTTGAATGGCAAGTTTCATATTGTATATATTTTACCACAATTTTTAAAATACATATTTCTATGATTTCATTTTTTATTTCTAGTTGTGTAATTAATTTAAAGTAAGTTTAAAATAATTTTTAAATATCAAACATGTAATATTGACTGTATTGTCTTAGAAAAGCTATCCAGATAATAATTCAACATGTCATAAAAAATAATATAGCAATTTTTTACTTAGAACTTTTTTAAAGATTATTTCAAAAGAATATCAATTAAATCTTATTTTCTTATCATGACAGCTATCCCCATGTATTTTAAATATCAAATAAAGCATTCAGAAAAAATAAGGCACACAGATTCTGTAGCTAAAACCAGCTTGGCCAAAATTAATGCTAGTAGATGAGAGATTTCAATCTGAAAATAAATCCGTTTCTCCAATTCCAATGACTATTGTCATCTGCCACAATTTAGAGTACATCTAGAATAAGATGAATATTTTTGATAAGAATTCTACACACCAGTGAAGATGTCATTGTCTAGACTTGATTTGCAACCTAATATAAAATTTATTTTGGAAATAAAATACATTATATTGGTTTTTTTCCCTGATTTTAAAAGACTGGCCTGTTTTCTTCTTAAGAGTTTTCTCTTACATGAGAAAAAAAGCAAAGTGGGTAAACGCTTAAAACACAAATGTTAACCACATCATAAAGAACTCTAAAGTGCGTTCTATTTAATCCATTATTTTCCTAATACATGTAGGAGGAATATGGTCATTGCATTTCCAGAATAACAGAATTTGAAATATAGAGTGTGGCCAATTCTATATTGTGGATTTTAAATAATTATTTTAAGATCAGGAATGTGTCCACTGTGTTCTGGTGCCTTTGAATGTTAAGCTTCTTTCTTTGATAGGAATCTTACCGTTTGGCTCTGAATATCAAAGCACACCACGCTTTAGGGGAAAATGGATGGAAACTGTTTTTCAGTGTAAGATAGGATGGGAGACAAAGTAAAAACAACCCATTCAATAACACAATGCAGAAAAAAATAAGAATATCTCTGAAAATGACTTCTACAATAGTCTAAATCCTCTTTGTAATCAATATTGACTCTGACAGTCTTAACAGAAAGTTTCTGCACACTGAAAGCTGTGTCACAAGAATACGTAAATAACATTCCTTTCCCACACACCTTACTATAACTGCAGTGCCTAACACCTATTTTTCCTAAGGAGCATCACTTCTAGTCTTAGATGAGTTAAAGTGAAAGTAAAACTTTTCATTTCATCATTTTATGAACATGAAAATATGTCAGTTTGGCTCCAGTATTACTGTTTTTTGGATTAGAGAAAAATAGGAATCATGTATTTTTTGAAGACTCTTGGACCACTGGCTTTGGGTATGATGAATATTTGTTGTGGATTGTTTAGAATGCTCTGATAAAAATTAACTTTGTTCCATTCTAGCTCTTGACTCTCAAAGACTGGAAATTACCAGAAAAAGAAAGAAAGATTGGCAAAGGAATATTGTAACATTTTGGCATGCCTTATATTCTTTCAGTGGACAGTCTTAGAA
This sequence comes from Pan troglodytes, assembly GCF_028858775.2. Classification (NCBI taxonomy): domain Eukaryota; kingdom Metazoa; phylum Chordata; class Mammalia; order Primates; family Hominidae; genus Pan; species Pan troglodytes. The sequence goes on from NC_086015.1 coordinate 78,155,902, forward strand.
TACACAGTTAACACATTTTAATTCCCAAACTAGGGTTATCCCAAGTAAATGCAGTAGAGCACTAACCCAACTGTGCTATTCCTTTATATTTTTATATTTTTCCTTTATATTTTTTATACTTTTTCATAGATACTATGACTTAGACCAAACTTAACAGCAAAGCAATTCCTTGGCCTCATAGGTAAGGCTTTGATACTGAAAACTTGGTTTATTAGTTCATTCATAAACACCACTTTTAGGATGCCACTATTTGTATTTGAAGTTGAACCATAACCATCTAAGTTAGAATATTTACCTATGAGACATATTAATATAGCTTCCTGGTTGACTTGAACAAAAGCTTTAATAGTTTGGTTTGAAATATCTAGCTTATTGACATGAAACCATTACCATTTGGAAATCCTGGACCCATAGTTCACTCATTTACCATTGCAAGATCCTCTGAGGTTTCCACTTGGGAAAACTGGATGCCTAATTACCTAGTGTCAATGAAGCCCTAATTTTTACGACATAAACTGGTCTGGTTAACTTTGCCAACTTCACAACAATTAGGCATTGTTAGTATTACCTATTGACTCATTGAGCTATAAAATAAAATTTAGCATTTCATTCTCAGCAACATTTAGGTATCCAAGAAGAAAATGTCATGACTTACAACAGGATCTTCTAGAAAAGTTAAATTAACGAATTCAGATGGCTTTTCAAATAAAGCCGTATTCTGAATATGAAATATAAGTAGCATTAATTGCTATTAAGTAACATTAATTACTTTAAGCATCAACTTGCTTCTGAAGATTTTAATTTTTATCACAATTAAGTAGCAGAATTAATAAGAGAAATTATAGATTAGTGACTTTCATTCAAAAGTGGTGGAACCACTGGCAGTATACCAGAGTTCTCACTCAGAACAACTAAAATCAGCAACATCACAGAAGAGCTGAACAACACTCTTGTTTTTTTATTATATTTTAAGTTTTAGGGTACATGTGCACAACGTGCAGGTTAGTTACATATGCATACATGTGCCATGTTGGTGTGCTGCACCCATTAACTCATCATTTAACATTAGGTATATCTCCTAATGCTATCCCTCCCCCTCCCCCCACCCCACAACAGGCCCCAGTGTGTGATGTTCCCCTTCCTGTGTCCATGTGTTCTCATTGTTCAATTCCCACCTATGAGTGAGAACATGCAGTCTTTGGTTTTTTGTCCTTGCAATAGTTTGCTGAGAATGATGGTTTCTAGCTTCATCCCTGTCCCTACAAAGGACATGAACTCATTCTTTTTTATGGCTGCAGAGTATTCCATGGTGTATATGTGCCACATTTTCTTAATCCAGTCTATCATTGTTGGACATTTGGCTTGGTTCCAAGTCTTTGCTATTGTGAATAGTGCCACAATAAATATACGTGTCCATGTGTCTTTATAGCAGCATGATTTATAATCCTTTGGGTATATACCCAGTAATGGGATGGCTGGGTCAAATTGTATTTCTAGTTCTAGATCCCTGAGGAATTGCCACACTGACTTCCACAATGGTTGAACTAGTTTACAGTCCCACCAACAGTGTAAATTGTTCCTATTTCTCCACATCCTCTCCAGCACCTGTTGTTTCCTGACTTTTTAATGATTGCCATTCTAACTGGTGTGAGATGGTATCTCATTGTGGTTTTGATTTGCATTTCTCTGATGGCCAGTGATGATGAGCATTTTTTCATGGGTCTTTTGGCTGCATAAATGTCTTCTTTTGAGAAGTGTCTGTTCATATCCTTCGCCCACTTGTTGATGGGGTTGTTTGTTTTTTTCTTGTAAATTTGTTGGAGTTCATTGTATATTCTGGATATTAGCCCTTTGTCAGATGAGTAGATTGCAAAATTTTTCTCCCATTCTGTAAGTTGCCTGTTCACTCTGATGGTAGTTTCTTTTGCTGTGCAGAAGCTCTTTAGTTTAATTAGATCCCATTTGTCAATTTTGGATTTTGTTGCCATTGCTTTTGGTGTTTTAGACATGAAGTCCTTGCCCATGCCTATGTCCTGAATGGTATTGCCTAGGTTTTCTTCTAGGGGTTTTATGGTTTTAGGTCTAACATGTAAGTCTTTAATCCATCTTGAATTAATTTTTGTATAATGTGTAAGGAAGGGATCCAGTTTCAGCTTTCTACATATGGCTAGCCAGTTTTCCTAGCACCATTTATTAAATAGGGAATCCTTTCCCCATTGCTTGTTTTTGTCAGATTTGTCAAAGATCAGATAGTTGTAGATATGCGGCATTATTTCTGAGGGCTCTGTTCTTTCCCATTTGTCTATATCTCTGTTTTAGTACCAGTACCATGCTGTTTTGGTTACTGTAGCCTTGTAGTATAGTTCGAAGTCAGGTAGTGTGATGCCTCCAGCTTTGTTCTTTTGGCTTAGGATTGACTTGGCAATGTGGGCTCTTTTTTGGTTCCATATGAACTTTAAAGTAGTTTGTTCCAATTCTGTGAAGAAAGTCATTGGTAGCTTGATGGGGATGGCATTGAATCTATAAATTACCTTGGGCAGTATGGCCATTTTCATGATATTGATTCTTCCTGCCCATGAGCATGAAATGTTCTTCCATTTGTTTGTATCCTCTTTTATTTCATTGAGCAGTGGTTTGTAGTTCTCCTTGAAGAGGTCCTTCACATCCCTTGTAAGTTGGATTCCTAGGTATTTTATTCTCTTTGAAGCAATTGTGAATGTGAGTTCACTCATGATTTGGCTCTCTGTTTGTCTGTTATTGGTGTATAAGAATGCTTGTGATTTTTGCACATTGATTTTGTATCCTGAGACTTTGCTGAAGTTGCCTATCAGCTTAAGGAGATTTTGGGCTGAGATGATGGGATTTTCTAGATGTACAATCATGTCATCTGCAAACAGGGACAATGTGACTTCCTCTTTTCCTAATTGAATACCCCTTATTTCCTTCTCCTGCCTGATTGCCCTGGCCAGAACTTCCAACACTATGTTGAATAGGAGTGGTGAGAGAGGGCATCCCTGTCTTGTGCCAGTTTTCAAAGGGAATGCTTCCAGGTTTTGCCCATTCAGTATGATATTGGCTGTGGGTTTGTCATAGATAGCTCTTATTATTTTGAGATACGTCCCATCAATAAATAATTTATTGAGAGTTTTTGGCATGAAGGGTTGATGAATTTTGTCAAAGGCCTTTTCTGCATCTATTGAGATAATCATACGGTTTTTGTCATTGGTTCTGTTTATATGCTGGATTATGTTTACTGATTTGCATATGTTGAACCAGGCTTGCATCCCAGGGATGAAGCCCACTTGATCTTGGTGGACAAGCTTTTTGATGTGCTGCTGGATTTGCCCTGCCAGTATTTTATTGAGGATTTTTGCATTGAGGTTCATCAGGGATATTGGTCTAAAATTCTCTCTTTTTGTTGTGTCTCTTCCAGGCTTTGGTATCAGGATGATGCTGGCCTCATAAAATGAGTTAGGGAGGATTCCCTATTTTTCTATTGATTGGAATAGTTTCAGAAGGAATGGTACCAGCTCCTTCTTGTATGTCTGGTAGAATTCAGCTGTGAATACATCTGGTCCTGGACTTTTCTTGGTTGGTAAGCTATTAATTATTGCCTCAATTTCAGAGCCTGTTATTGGTCTATTTAGAGATTCAACTTCTTCCTAGTTTAGTCTTGGGAGGGTGTATGTGTCAAGGAATTTATCCATTTCTTCTAGATTTTCTAGTTTATTTGCGTAGAGGTGTTTATAGTATTCTCTGATGGTAGTTTGTATTTCTGTGGGATCGGTGGTGATATCCCCTTTATCATTTTTTATTGCATCTATATGATTCTTCTCTCTTTTCTTCTTTATTAGTCTTGCTAGCGGTCTATCAATTTTGTTGATCTTTTCAAAAAACTAGCTCCTGGATTCTTTGATTTTTTGAAGGGTTTTTTATGTCTCTATTTCCTTCAGTTCTGCTCTGATCTTAGTTATTTCTTGCCTTCTGCTAGCTTTTGAATGTGTTTGCTCTTGCTTCTCTAGTTCTTTTCATTGTGATGTTAGGGTGTCAATTTTAGATCTTTCCTGCTTTCTCTTGTGGGCATTTAGTGCTATAAATTTCCCTCTACACACTGCTTTGAATGCGTCCCAGAGATTCTGGTATGTTATGTCTTTGTTCTCATTGGTTTCAAAGAACATCTTTATTTCCGCCTTCATTTTGTTATGTACCCAGTAGTCATTCAGGAGCAGGTTGTTCAGTTTCCATGTAGTTGAGTGGTTTTGAGTGAGTTTCTTAATCCTGAGTTCTAGTTTGATTGCACTGTGGTCTGAGAGATAGTTTGTTATAATTTCTGTTCTTTACATTTGCTGAGAGTGCTTTACTTCCAACTATGTGGTCCATTTTGGAATAGGGGTGGTGTGGTGCTGAAAAGAATGTACATTCTGTTGATTTGGGGTGGAGAGTTCTGTAGATGTCTATTAGGTCCGCTTGGTGCAGAGCTGAGTTGAATTCCTGGATATGCTGGTTAACTTTCTGTCTCGTTGATCTGTCTAATGTTGACAGTGGGGTGTTAAAGTCTCCAATTATTATTCTGTGGAGTCTAAGTCTCTTTGTAGGTCACTAACAACTTCCTTTATGAATCTGGGTGCTCATGTATTGGGTGCATATATATTTAGGATAGTTAGCTCTTCTTGTTGAATTGATCCCTTTACCATTATGTAATGGCCTTCTTTGTCTCTTTTGATCTTTGTTGGTTTAAAGTCTGTTTTATCAGAGACTAGGATTGCAACCCCTGCCTTTTTTTGTTTTCCTTTTGCTTGGTAGATCTTCCTCCATCCCTTTATTTTGAGCCTATGTGTGTCTCTGCATGTGAGAAAGGTTTCCTGAATACAGCACACTGATGGGTCTTGACTCTTTATCCAATTTGCCAGTCTGTGTCTTTTAATTGGAGGATTTAGCCCATTTACATTTAAGGTTAATATTGTTATGTGTGAATCTGATCCTGTCATTATGATGTTAGCTGGTTATTTTGCTCATTAGTTGGTATAGTTTCTTCCTAGCCTTGATGGTCTTTACAATTTGGCATGTTTTTGCAGTGGCTGGTACCGGTTGTTCCTTTCCATGTTTAGTGCTTCCTTCAGGAGCTCTTTTAGGGCAGGCCTGCTGATGATAAAAATCTCTCAGCATTTGCTTGTCTGTAAAGGATTTTATTTCTCCTTCACTTATGAAGCTTAGTTTGGCTGGATATGAAATTCTGGATTGAAAATTCTTTTCTTTAAGAATGTTGAATATTGATCCCCACTCTCTTCTGGCTTGTAGAGCTTCTGCTGAGAGATCAGCTGTTAGTCTGATGGGCTTCCCTTTGTGGGTAACCCGACCTTTCTCTCTGGCTGCCCTTTACATTTTTTCCATCATTTCAACTTTGATGAATCTGACAATTATGTGTCTTGGAGTTGCTCTTCTCGAGGAGTATCTTTGTGGCATTCTCTGTATTCCCTGAATTTGAATATTGGCCTGCCTTGCTAGATTGGGGAAGTTCTCCTGGATAATATCCTGCAGAGTGTTTTCCAACTTGGTTCCATTCTCCCTGTCACTTTTTGGTACACCAATCAGATGTAGATTTGGTCTTTTCATATAGTCCCATATTTCTTGGAGGCTTTGTTCGTTTCTTTTTATTCTTTTTTCTCTAAACTTCTCTTCTCGCTTCACTTCATTCATTTGATCTTCCATCACTGATATCCTTTCTTCCAGTTGATCGAATCGGCTACTGAGGCTTGTGCATTCATCATGTAGCTCTCATGCCATGGTTTTCAGCTCCATCAGGTCCTTTAAGGACTTCTCTGCATTGGTTATTCTAGTTAGCCATTCATCTAATTTTTTTTCAAGGTTTTTAACTTCTTTGCCATGGGTTTGAACTTCCTCCTTTAGCTCGGAGTAGTTTGATCGTCTGAAGTCTTCTTCTCTCAGCTCATCAAAGTCATTCTCCATCCAGCTTTGTTCCGTTGCTGGAGAGGAGCTGCGTTCCTTTGGAGGAGGAGAGGTGCTCTGATTTTTAGAGTTTCCAGTTTTTCTGCTCTGTTTTTTCCCCATCTTTGTGGCTTTATCTATGTTTTGTCTTTGATGATGGTGACGTACAGATGGGGTTTTGGTGTGGATGTCCTTTCTGTTTGTTAGTTTTCCTTCTATCAGTCAGGACCATCAGCTGCAGGTCTGTTGGAATTTGCTGGAGGTCCACTCCAGACCCTGTTTGCCTGGGTATAAGCAGCGGAGTCTGCAGAACAGTGGATATTGGTGAACCGCAAATGTTGCTGCCTGATCGTTCCTCTGGAAGTTTTGTCTCAGAGGAGTACCCAGCCGTGTGTGGTGTCAGTCTGCCTCTACTGGGGGGGTGCCTCTCAGTTAGGCTACTTGGGGGTCAGGGACCCACTTAAGGGGGCATTCTGTCCATTCTCAGTTCTCCAGCTGCCTGCTGGGAGAACCACTACTTTCTTCAAAGCTGTCAGACAGGGACATTTAAATCTGCAAAGGATTCTGCTGCCTTTTGTTTGGCTATGCCCTGCCCCCAGAGGTGGAGTCTACAGAGGCAGGCAGGCCTCCTTGAGCTGCGGTGGGCTCCACCAAGTTTGAGCTTCCCAGCCGCTTTGTTTACCTTCTCAAGCCTCGGCAGTGGCGGGTGCCCCTCCCCCAGCCTTGCTGCTGCCTTGCAGTTTGATCTCAGACTGCTGTGCTAGCAATGAGCGAGGCTCCGTGGGCGTAGGACCCTCCAAACCATGCACGGGATATAATCTCCTGGTGTGCCCTTTGCTAAGACCGTTGGAAAAGTGCAGTATTAGGGTGGGAGTGACCTGATTTTCCAGGTGCCATCTGTCACCCCTTTCTTTGACTAGGAAAGGGAGTTCCCTGACCCCTTGCGTTTCCCGGGTGAGGCGATGCCTCGCCCTGCTTTGACTCACGCTCGGTGTGCTGCACCCACTGTCCTGCACCCACTTTCCGACACTCCCCAGTGAGATGACCCCGGTACCTCAGTTGGAAATGCAGAAATCACCCATCTTCTGCGTTGCTCATGCTGGGAGCTGTAGACTGGAGCTCTTCCTATTAGGCCACCTTGGCTCCACCCCCCTGAACAACATTCTTAAGCAATTTACCCTAATGACATTTATTGAACACTGCACCAATAATGACAATAAATATTCTTTGTGAGTCCACACAGGACATTTACCATGAGTCTATGATAAGTCTTCAAATAAATTTAAACAAATTGTATAGGATTTAAATCACTCAAATTATGTTTTTGAAACATAATATAATTAATTAAAAATAGTCTAACAAAAATAACTGGAATATTCCTAGCTTCTTGGAAATTAAGCAATACATATTAAATAAAACTTTGTGTCAAGAACTCACCAAAAATTAGAAAATCTTTTCAATGAAATAATAATAAAGGTCCAGTATATCAAATCTTGCATGATACATCTGATAGAGTGCTTAGCAGCATATTTGTGACTTTAAAATGCATATATTAGGAAATAACAAAGGCTGAGAATTAATGAATTAAGCATCCATCTTGAGAAATTGACAAAAGAAGAGTAAATTAATCCCCAGAAAGCAAAAGGAAGGAAATAATAAAGAACAAAAAATAAATTTGACAATTTAGATGAAAAGTAGACATTTCTTGGAAACCACCAATTACAAATCCAACGCAAGAAACCCTATGTTTAGATGGTTTTAGCAGTGAGTTCTTCCAAATATTTAAGGAAGAAAGTGTAAAATAAAAAAAGTAGAAGAAAAATTTCTTACCTCATTTTATAAGATTAGCATAACTTTGATACAAAATCTCACAATGATATTATAAGAAATAAAATTTTAATAAATCTTTCTCATCAACAACATGTAAAATCCTCAACAAAATATTATATCAATCTAGGGATATATAAAAAGGACAAGAGAATACAATTAAGTGAGGTTTATTCTGTGAATACAAAGAATATGGGTCAACATTTGAGAAAAATGTAATTTGATGCATTAGCCACAAAAAGAGAAGAAATTAATATCCCTAAATGCATAGACAACTTGTGATAAAATTCAACATTCTTTACTAGAAACAAAACAAAAACCTCTAGCCTAAGTTGAATAGACAGGAATTTTCTTAATCTGATAGTAGCTTTTAAAAATAAATCAAAGATTGTACAAAATGATGCAATGTAAAAAAATTGTCCCCTCCAAAATAGGGAATGAGACAAAGATGGCTGCTCTTCCCATTTCAAGTCAACATTACTCTGGAAGTCCAAGCCAGTGCAATCAGGGAGGGAGAATAAAAGACAGTGGGAAAGAAAGACAACATAATTTTTGGCAGACAGCATGATAGTATCTGTAAAAAATCTGAAAGAACCTATACAGAAAGTTTAAAAATAAGCAAAACTCACCGATGATGATAGAAGTCAGGTTAATGACTATTTCTGGGGGTGGTAGGGTATGGTTTCTGGAAGAAATATGTAATAATATCCTGTTTGTTGATCTTAGTGCAACCTACACTGAAGCTTTAATTTTTGAAAATGAATTGAGCTGCACAGTTAGGTTTGGTGCACTTTTATATATGTATGCTAAGCTATAAACAATTATATATCATGGGTAACATTTCTTGAGTCACTGAGATTATCTCGTGTCAAAAATTTTGTCACTTAATCTTGGACATAAGTTCAGGAGGTGGATCCTATTTTTAGCCCCATTTTACAAATAAAAAATCCATAATTTGAACACAGATCTTTATGATGCCAAATTCATGTTCTTTATCACAAAATGTAATGTTTTTAATGCTTCTTAATTCAGTGTTTTCTGAATCTCTCTTGACAATTCTTTCCGTTCCAGATTTTGGGCGATAAACACAGGTTAAACTCTAATTCAAAATGTGAATTTACAACAGCCATGAAAATTATTACATGCCTGAAAAACCCATGTTTAAGGAGATAATACTGAGTGCACATTGCATTTTACTTGCATTCATGCAAGATTGACTCAACCTGTCAAATGTTTGAAAATCAAAGCCAGACTTATGGCCCAAACATATATTAAATCATGTGCACAAATGATTCATAACAAAAGCCAATCCACCCCCAGTGTGCTAGCAGCCAAGAACAAATCACAGTTATGCCTAAATCTGAAGAACTACTCTTCTCACATATTGTTAATGATGAGATTACAAAGGCAGCAAAGCACCAGAGATGAATGGGTGACCATAAAATACAAGACGTATGCTCCAGTAAGACCCGAAGTAATTGAAAAATATTAGATCATGGTGGCACATCTTTCTATACCATCTAGTTTTTTCTACCTCCCAGCAGAAGTTGATATAAGAAGAGAAAATATTTGCTGGTCGGCACACAAGGCAGTGAAACCTTCCCACTTTTGTGCAGATGGAAGCTAACTTAATCTGGTTCATATGTTTTAAGCACATCTTAAAATAAAAACTGGAGGCTCACTTGTGCCCATAAAAAACTGCATAAAGCTGCAGAAGTAGGCAAGCAATTTAAATTTCCAAAATGTTTTTGCAATTCTTTCTTCATTCCAACAGGGTAATAATGCTACCATTTTCACTTCGTCATTTGATTATTTTTAAAATCCACATTTACATTTCAAATATTATATCTGACCTAATTATTGCAAGAAATGTTGAAGTTGCCTCAAAAAATCAGTTACAATACTCAGTCTGTTTTGTTTCCACTTACAAATTCATTATTTGAATGTGCTATCAGAATTCATAGCAGTAGAGTTTCCAGCTATAATACATGGATGGCATCTGTTATTTTCTCTTGCAAGAGAGTCCTTGGAGTACTTTGGCAAACGTGGTCATGAAAATATACAGTAACTATTTTTTAGCATTATCCTACATAACTGGACAATGCTTACCTAACAATTGCTTTTAGATCTTTATTGAATTTTAAAATAACGTGACACTCATACTCATAGGTATTATTATTAATTATTATTTAGGAAAAACAGAAAGGCAAGCACTAAATTTTGGTTTTTTTTTTTTTTTTTTTTTTTTTTTTTTTTTTTTAAGAATTGGGTCCTGGCTGGTGTGGTGTTTACAACTAATTGATTACAACCAATTATATATTTCTTTGTCCATTCTGCTATTGATTCACTTGACTAGCCTTAAAAAGAGAGAGAGAAGAGGAAGAGGAAGAAGAAGGAGAAGGAGAACAAGAAGAAGAAGAAGAAGAAGAAGAAGAAGAAGAAGAAGAAGAAGAAGAAGAAGAAGAAGAAGAAGAAGAAGAAGAAGAAGAAGAAGAAGAATTGGCTCCTTTATCTACTATTCTATATAACTAGTTGGCATGTTTCTACTTTAGCCAAAAAAAGGGGGGGAAGGATGTGCTGAAAATAATTTTGGCTTCATCTTAGTTTATTATTTTAACCTCTGCTTAATCCAGTCTTCAGGAAGGCAGGTTTCATGTGGGTTGTATTCAAATTTATTCTTACATTTTAGCACAGTGCCTATTGTATAATAGATGCTCACTAAGTTTCAGCTGAATGCATGAATGAGTTGGCCATTCAATGTTATATTTGAAAGCTCACAATAGGAAAGAGAAGATTGTATTTGTGTCAGAGACCACAATATTACCAAGAGTCAGGATACTCCCAGATTCAATGGTACATTAGGAGGACTCACAAAACTCAGCAAATAGTCATACCCATGGTCATGACTTTTTACAGCAAAAGGACACAGTGCGTAATCAGCACTGGGAAAGGACTCATGGGGTGAAGTTCTTAGGACAATAGGCACAAGCTTCCCAGAGTCTTCTCCCAGTGGAGTCACGCAGGTTGTGTTTAATTCCCAAGCAGAAAGATGTGACTTCACACTTAAAATGCTGTCTACCAGGGACGCTCATAAGGACTCAGAGCCCAGGGTTACTGGGGGTAGGCACTGTCTGCCTAGCACACACCAACATTCCAGACTCCCCAAAATAAAGCAGGTATTCCTTATAAACCATTTTTTTTGCGTAGACAATTTAGGCACAATGGGGCATTCTTATCAGTTCTAGGAATAGTGAGAACCCTTCTGAAATCCCAGTTCCCAAATGTCTGCCAAGGGCTAACATTGCTTGCAGGTTTTTCTAATGATAGCAGTCTCAGGTCTGCTATGTTTACCCTTTTCTACATAGTGCTCATTTGCTCATTTCAACTATTCATGCAAAGATAGTGCATCTCAACTTTTCTATTTGATTACTTTTTCCCATTTTAACAGAGTCCTGTGAAAAATCCCATTTATATCCAATATCACTGATTGCTAACAAATGTATTTTAACTTAACATTAAGTAACATAACTAATAATATGTGCCCCACTTAGGTTGATGTGATAAGAACAATATTCAATGGCACAAAACTAATAAAAAGCCAATTTCCTTACTGGACTTCTCTACTGTTATGAGTTATTTTTATGGTGGTCTTATGAGGGGGCATTTTTCCAATTTCTACTTATTTTAAAAGGCAAAAACATTATTTTATTAATATTGTGTCTTAAAGCATTTAGGATTTTTGTAAATTATCAATGCTAAAAATATTGGTTGAATTCTGTGAATAGAAAGAATATGCTGTTTGAAATATAAATGTTGTTATTGGCTGAAACTTTAATAAAGTCCTTTAAAAGAATAGCTTTCCTGCCTACAAGTTAACTTATGGTTAAGGGCATAGATTTTTTTTTTTTACTAATAAATTAATAAAAATGAGCCTAAGCTTCCAATGGAAAATGCATGTGTTTAAGGGAGATTTTAATGAAGAAATTGTCTTCTGCTGGGAAAGATGGGATAACTGTGGTAAATTGCCTTAATAGAACCAATACTTTACCCTGAGAGAAATATATGCCATTGCCATGTAACTATGCAGTCCTTCCCATCAAGAGTACATTGTTCTACCCTAGAACCTGGATTTCATCATATGATGTGTTTTGGACAACAGGATGCCATCAATCATGATGCAAGTAGAAGCTTGAAAAATTATTTACTAGATTGGGTTACGTTCTTGTCCTTCTGCCATTGTCAAGAGAAGGATGTTCCTGTGCTGGCCCACTGCTCTAAGGAGAAAGATGAGTGACATGTGGAGCAATGCTGAGTGTTCCCATCCAAGCCCAGTCTAATGCAGCTGACCCCCTGCCAACTCCACATGCCTGAGTGAGCCAAGCCAAAATTAGAAGATCCACCCAGCTGAGCCTGGCCTAGATTAGCTGAACCATATTGATTCATGAGAAATAAATGCTTATTTTTGTATGCCACTTGACTGTTAATAAAAGTCATGTAAAAGTCATGGAGGCAAATTATAGGAGACATTGTAGCCAAGGCACAAAGATGAGAGTTTGGACCAATACTGAGCATTCATAGCTGCCTGAAAGCAAATGCCAGGTATCTCCTGAAAATGATATTTACATTTTTAAAGCATTTTTGTTGGATCAGTTAAAATGAAAACGAAAAAATATTTTGCAAGGCCATTTAAAGATAGGGCTGGAGTCATTCCAGCTTGGGCACTAGAAGTTAATTTGATATCATTGTATATTTATAGACTACAGAAATTTTGATTCTCTGGTTACAATCTTTTCTATTAACTTCTTATTTAAATCTTGAATCATTTTTTTTTCCACCACAGACCAGCATGGGAGAGTGAACACAGAAAGTGTGGCAAACAGTTCCATTATACTGTGGTGAAAAATTCCCAAAGTCAGTCTTGAGTTTCACCAGTAGAGGAGTGAATAACAGGAGAAGAAACAAAACTGAAAGACAAGGAATTGATATTTTCATCCCATTCCAGGTCTCTATCATCAAGGGGGATATAAAGGCAAGTCACAGAAAAAGGAAGTAAGAACTGTCCTGTTATGGCCACAAGTTCTCAATTTCCCAAAGCTTTTCCTACTCAGACATCCCTACCAGCTAACAACTAATAAGGTAATCTGCTGAAATAACTAGTTTCTTATAAACTCTAAAGTCATTTAGGGCAAAGCCCTATTTGATGATGTTGGTTAGGGTAGCACAATCTGTCACAACAAATTAACTCCTGCATTTCAATAGCTTAAAACAGTCAATGTGTATTTATTGTTCACTGAATAGTCCCATGTGGGAAGTTTTCCTTCTGAGTTTGTTCTTCAAGGACTCAGCCTTTGTCCATCAGATGGTTCCATCATTTCCTATGGCCTGGGAATCCTTTGCAACCAGCTACTGTACAGGAAAGAAAGAAAGAAAGGAGAAAGTAACCTGCTTCACAAAAGCCCCAGCCCGGAGGTCACAGTTTCTCTGATAGTCCACTTTCAAGAACTGGTCACATGGACACACAAAGATGCAAAGGAAGTTAAGATGTGTAATTCCACGCTGTACAGAAGCCTTTTAGCAACAATTTTGTGGAATTGAAGTAGAAGCATGAATTTGGGGTGGATCCTAGCCATCATCCTTGCCACACTGATACGACTATGTGTTGCCCATAGAAAACATCAGAAGTCTTAAATGTAGTGAGTGCTTAATACATATTGGTAGAATAACTAACTTAATTATTTGAACTCATGCACCTGTTCTTGTCCTGAAGTGTTAATACAGCTATTATTGGTGTATTTGTTGGCTTTCACTTTGTATTTGCTCTGTACCAAAGGCTAAGCTCATTAACTAGCTGTGAGAATGGCTGTTACCAGTGTTCCCATTTTGCAGATGAGGAAACGGAGATTTAACAGTAAAGTAGCTTGCCCAAGGTCACAGAGCTATTAGATGTTAAAATCAGAATTCGAGTGTGTCTGACTCCACAACTGAAACTTTTTAAGGCACTGAATGACTTCTCCATAGCTATTAGCTTAATCACATGCTGATTTGTAACAAAACATTTTCCATTATGGGCATCTCTTTGCTAGTTATTGCAATCTCTTTGAGGAGAACATTGAACCCTTTAATAAATAGTTCCCTGCCTTATCTTTCACTGAAAACTGGGTAAGTTGCGAAGGCCTTAAATTGTTGCTGGATCCAGAGTGAGGATCAAAATCTTAGTGAAAATGCAATATTACATTCTTTGTGACATCACATTTGAGCAGATGAAATTTTTTATGACAGTTTAAAACAACTTTTTCCAACATACATCCTTGGCCCAGGCAATTTACAAATATTAGGTGTTATAAGATATTTTTATAAGAATTATTTTATTTTTGAGATGAGCAGATATTGTTTATCTTAATATAAAAGTTCCATAAAAAATAGGATGAACTATTTATGTTAACTGTATCAGTGGATAATTCATATTAGCTGTCATATCAGACAAATCTTCAAAACCATAGTGGCTCCTGGGTGCCTTTCTCTCAGACATAAAATCTAGTGGGTTGAGTACCCCTCTTCCATCTTAGAGCCATGTTACCATGGCTTGTAAGGCTGAAAAGGCAGGAAAAGAGACATGGGGAGGAGGCACATTCTCTTAACTGTCTCGGTCCCCAGTTGACACATCTGTTCTGGGCATTATCCATTGGCTGGAACTAGTGATGTTGCCCTAGCCTCACTCCAAGGAAGACCAAGAAATGTAGGGGAGCACAGGCCTATTTGGCAGGTACAGTTTCTGGTGTGTTCATGGCAAAAACAGGCACCCAACTTTCTTGAAAGCTACTCTAGTAATTTTTCCATGTATTATAGTGCTCCTGCAAAGTGTGCTTATGGAGCTCAAAAGAAATTATCTATGATCCTTTCAGGTTTGTTTAACAAGACTAATTTTAAATAAAAATAAAATTCTTATAGAATTGTGGTGGCAGACATTATCATGAAATTCTCAATCTTGTGACTCTGAATTTGAATGTCTTGACATTGACTTAGGAAATTTATTGTATAAGCTCCAAGTGATTTACAGCCCAAACTGGAGCCCTGAAGCTTGATAACAGCATATATGATTTAGTAGGTTCTTCTATAAAGCATTACATATTTTTTCTCTTTGGATATGTATTCTGTTTCTTAGGTTCTACAATAAAACCAAACTATCTTACACATAAAGCTTTCTGCAGGTATATGTTGTGATCTTGCAGGCATCTTTTTTAACACTAACTGAAAAATCAACACAATGCAAGTGATAACATAGCTGCCTATTTTCCCTTTCTTTTCCTTGATGATAAGGATCACACAAAATGCATTACAGTAAAATACTGAATAAATTTTTTCCAGCTTTAGCAAGTTTTGTTAATTAATGGTACACAAGGTAGAATGGTATTTTCTAGTCCCATTTTTAAGAAAATTGGTAGCATCATATTTCCTAATAATTTGGACTTATTATCCATCATTGATCTCTCAAGTTATTTATAGGAAAATTACTATTTTTACAAGAAAACAGATTCTTCCAACTCCACTCACTTTGATTAGGAAAGATGTCCCTGAGATAGTTTAGAAACTCTTGCAAAGACTCTCATATGTTAACCTCTTTTCATTATAATGAAATACAGCCTGTTATTCGTATGTACTAGCGGACAAGAGACATTATTTTAAGCAAGTCCTCAATCATGGGCTATGGAAAATTTTATAATGATTTGCCCAAACCAAATGATTACAAGCATTTCTTATGGTGGCATAATTTTATCTGGAATTTCATTAGAATGACATTACCTTGGCCCTTAAATAACATTTGTTTTTCTTGACTGTCAAATACCAGATTATATTATTAATAGTTAAATGATGAGCTCAAAAACTTTCATTTATATATCATTTGATGTCTGTATTCCCTAGGCACTAAGGAGAGGTTTCAGAAGTGTTGATGTCTTGTGTTTTATTTATGCCTAAAAGAGGGCGCAGTCTGTCTGGTTTGGGAAAGCTAGAAAATGGTCAGAATTCCTCAGAAAAGATCAGGCCATTTGAAACAGTCCATGGCAAGTGGCATTCAGTGTGGAGACATCTGTTGTAACTCCCTCAATGTTAGTAGGTGAACTTTTAGTATTTACTGGCTGCAAAAACATATAACGGGAAAAGTTTCAAATATGAAAAAAATTTAAGAGAGTTGTTAAGACATTTAATTTAGACAAATTGAAGAATTTAAAGCATGAGAAATTAGAGGAGAAAATAATTTAGTTAGAATTTGCAATTCTTCTCACTCTTCGCACTCAGTAAATCATGTCCTGAAATTATCATGAGATAGAAGAAATGAAGATGCTCTTTTCTCACTCTTCTCAGTTGCCAATGGCTTCTCATAGTGTGAGCATCTGGTCACACAGGCAGTGATTCTAGTGAACAAGATTAAGTACTTATACAATATTTTTCCTAAACACCTGCTAACATCTTTATCTATTCCTCAAACATCAAAACAGCACTGGAGGAAAAACTGACCAGGTTGGGCCTACTGAGGAACTATATGCCTGTAAACTCTATGAGAAACGTGGCAGATTTTCAAAGTTAATTTTAACAACACCTAATTTTCACTTTACTAAGAATTTGAGAGTCTAAGAGGATGTAATTGATACCATGTATTTGTCATAACAGGATCCATATCCACATCATTATTCACTCTGAGTGGGCAAAAGTGTTTGTAGCTACTTTGCAGACTTGTTGTATTATCCAGGGGGTGTGATGGACAGTGTGAGAACTACTAATCCAGAGGTCAATGCTAAAAAGGCCAATATGGACTGGCTGAGCATGTTTAAAACGCATAGCCCTCAGGATTTAGCCACTTTCCCAGCAAAGCAAGTCAATAGCCTACTCACAAGAAACATTCACCTCTGCATGGATAGGGGTACACAAATGAACATGACATTATTCTCTAATTCAGTCAATCTTCAGCAAAGAGTATACAGATTGCCCACGACTAATATTCAAGTCTTGGAGTGACAGCAATAAGGGCTCAACCCCTTACTACTGGAGAATTAAATGTAAGTCACTTAATTCTGAGCTTCACTATTTGCATTTTAAAATAAGATCTTGTGAGAACTCAACTAAAGCAATTATGTAAAGTGCTAGAACCCAGTAAATAAAGTAGTTGCAAAGGTAAGGCGGATTTATGTATACTGATTTGAGGTGATTGCCTAAATATTGTTAATTTTTTAAAAAACCAAGGTTTAAAACTATATTTAGTTTTATAAAATCAGTAAAAAAATGGAAATATCTGTATATATATATGTGTGTGTGTACATATGTGTGTGTATATACATATATACACATATATATGCATTTGATTGTATAGACCAGATTTTGGTGAGATTTTCCTGTAAAAGAACAAATGACAAATATTTTGGACTTTGTGGAGCAGATGGTTTCTGTTGCAACTACTCTGTTGTAGAAAAGAAGCAGACATGTACAATACATAAATGGTTGGGTGTGGCTGTGTTCCATGAAAACTTTATTTAGCCCAAGGGCTATTCCGTGTCTCTGGAAGGATAAACAACACCTCAGCAATAACAGTTGACTCTGGAGAAATAATCCAGATGGATGAAAGAGACAGAGATTCACTTTTCATCTTATACATTGTTATAACTTTGAATTACATACAATGTACTGCCTTTAAACAATAAATAAATTTACCTTTGGGAATGCAGGTATATTTCTCAGATATTGTGGATTCTGCTGCAGACCACCACAATAAAGCAAATATCAAAATAAACCAAATCACATGAATTTTTGGTTTCCCACCATGTATAAAAGTTATGTTTATGCTATACTGTTGCCTATTAGGTATGTAATAGCATTTTGTTTTAAAAAAGTACATACCTTAATTTAAAAATACTATAGTGCTTAAAAATGCTAATGATTATATAAGCCTTCAGTGAGTTGTAATCTTTTTACTGATGGAGGGTGTTGCCTCAATGTCGATGGCTGCTGACTGATCAGGGTGGTGGTTGCTGAAAGCTGGAGGGGCTGTGGCAATTTATTAGAATAAGACAACAATAAAGTTTGCAGCATTGATTGACTCTTAATTTCACTGAAGATTTCTCTGTAGCATGTGATGCTGTTTGATAGCCACAGTAGAACATCTTTCATATTTGAAGTCAATCCTTTCAAATCCTGCTACTGCTTTATCAATTAAATTTAAGTGATATTCTAAATCCTTTGTTGTCATGTCAACAATGTTCACACCATCTTCTCCAGAAGTAGATTTCATCTCAAAAAACCACTTTATTTTCTCATCCATAAGAAGCAATTAAACTCATCCATTAAACTTTGATCAAGAGACTGAAGAAATTTAGTCACATATTCAGGCTCCACTTCTAATTCTACTTCTCTTGCTATTTCCACCACATCTGCAGTTTCCTTCACTGAAGCCTTGAATCTCTCAAAGTCATCCATGAGGGTTGGAATCACCTTCTTCCAAAAGTCCTGTTAATGTTGATATTTTGACCTCTTCTCATGAATCATGAATGTTCTTAATGGCATCTAGAATACTGAATCCTTTTCGGAAGGTTTTTCATTTACTTTGCCCAGATCAATCATTGGAATCACCATCTATGGCACCAAAAGACTTATGAAATGTTTTTAAATCATAATACTTGAAAGTAGAAATTACTCTTGAATCCCTGGGTACAGAATGGTTGTTGTGTTAACTGGCATAAAACCAACATTAATCTACTTGTATATCTTCATCAAAGCTCTTCTTAGGTGACTAAGTGTATTGTCAATAAGCAGTAATATTTTAAAAGAAATCTTTTTTCTGAGCTATAGTTCTCGACAGTGGGTTTAAAATATTCAGCAAACTATACTGTAAACAGATGTGCTGTCATCCAGGATTTGTGATTCCATTTATTTTTTATTATTATTTTTTATTTTGTTTTGAGATGGAGTCTTGCTCTATCATCCAGGCTGGAATGCAGTGTTGTGATCTTGACTCCCTGCAGCCTCTGCCTCCTGGGTTCAAGCAATTCTCCTGCCTCAGCCCCACTGAGTAGCTGGGACCACAGTTGCCTGCCACCATGCCTGGTTAATCTTATTTTTAATTTAAAATTTTATTTTACTTTTCCATAAGTTATTGCAGTACAGGTGGTATTTGGTTACATGAGTAAGATTCTTTAGTGGTGATTTGTGAGATTTTGGTGCACCCATCACCAGAGAAGTATAATTTTTGTATTTTTAGTAGAGACAAATTTTCAGTATGTTGGCCAGTCTGGTCTAGAACTCCTGACTTCAAGTGATGCACCTGCCTCAGACTCCCAAAGTGCTGGGATTACAGGCATGAGCTACCATGCCCTACCTGTTATTCCATTTAAAGGGTATAGGCAGAATAAATAGATTTACCATACTTCTTAAGGGTTCCAGGGTAGATTTAGCATAATTCTTAAGGGTGCCAAGATTTTCAGAATTGTAACTTAACATTGGCTTCAATTTAAAGTCAGGGCATAACCTCCTAACAAGAGTCAGTCTATCCACTGAAGCTTTGAAGCCAGGTATTGACTTCTCTCTAGTTATGAAAGTTTTAGATGGCATCTTCTTTCAATAGAAGCTTATTTCATCTACACTGAAAATTTGTTGTTTAGTGTGGCCACCTTCCTCAATGATCTTAGCTAGATCTTCTGGATAACTTGCTACAGCTTCTCCAAGAGCACTTGCTGCTCCATCTTGCACTGCCATGTTGTGGAGATGGCTTCTTTTCTTAAATATCATAAACCAACCTCTGCTGGCTTTTCTTCTGCGGCTGCCTCACCTCTCTCAGCCTTTATAGAATTGAAGAGAGGCAAGGATTTGCTATAGATTAATCCTTGGTTTAAAAAGGGTATGCTGTGGCTAGTTTGATCTTCTATCCAAACCACTAAAACTTTCTCCATATCAGTAGTAAGGCTGTCTTGCATTTTTATCATTTGTGTATTCACTGGAGAGCAATTTTAATTTCCTTCAAGAACCTTTCCTTTGCATTCACAACGTAGCTGTTTGGCGCAACAGGCCTAGCTTTCCTCCTATCTTAACTTTCAACGTCGTTTCCTAAGTTTAATCGTTTCTAGCTTTTGATTCTAAGGGAGAGACATACAACTCCTCTTTTCACTTGAACTTACAGTGGCCACTATAGTGTTATTAATTGACCTAAATTCAATATTATGGAGTCTTGGGTAAGAGAAAGACCCAAGACAGGGAGAAAGATGGGAAACGGGTGGAGCAAGCAGAACAAACACATGTATTGATTACATTCTCTTTCTTCTACGGGTGTAGTTCATGGCCCCCCAAAACAATTACAATAATAACACCAAGGATCACTGATCAAAGATCACCATGGAAGATATAATTATAATGGTGAGTTTTAAACTAGTGTGAGAATTACAAAAATGTGACACAGAAACACGAAGTGGGTACTTACAGACTTTCTCAAAGCAGGGTTGCCACAGACCCCCAATTTCTAAAAAGTACAGTGTCTGTGAAGTGCAGTAAAATGAAAGGCAAAAAAACAAGGTGGACCTGTAATTATTTTTTCCATGTATCAATCAATTTCCCAGGGCATCAGTTTTATCTTCTGTGGAAAGGGAATATAACATCATCTCTCCTTCTTTCACTGGGCCATTGTGGAAATAAAATTAAACAATGAATGTAAATGTGCTTCATAAACAGGAAAGTACAAGTATAGTGCTATATTTATTATTTTATAGCTGTTTCATTTGGGGAAATAGGGCAGCTTAGTAGCTGAGAGCTCAGGTATTAGAACTGTTCTATTGAAGACCAAGCAGAATATTTCCAGTTTCCTTTCCCTTTTATTACCACTGTGTTCTAATAGAATGCAAACTCAAATCAATACTGGGCTCAAAGTAATTTAGACAGTAAATCTACCATATTGAAAACTGGTATCTAGGAAACAAAGTTCTAATTGGGACCTGCACTTTTAATAATTCACAATATTCTTTTCTTAAATCTGTGTAATTTACTAGGGAGGAAAACTAAAATAAGGAACATGTTTTCCTCATGTCTTTTTTTTAACTTTCCAAGTCAATTCTGGAGTTATTTGACACTGGACCCTGTCCAGCTGACATTCACAGTTTCTGTAAATGTTGTACAATTAGAATTGATCAGAATAATAACCTTATCCACAATAAAATCCTCAAACACTAAATAAGATTTAATTAAGTCATGTCAAATATGTTATAACACAAATAAATAGATAAATGTGTTTCAAAATTATTTTCAATAATAAATTTTAAAATGAAAGGAAGTTTAGATTACACGAGCTAAACTAAACCATTTATTTTCATTAAAAATTGATTTATTGAGATTTATTTGAGAGGCAAATATAAAAGATTGTTGGATTATATCTACTCTAGCAATTGTTTATAACCACTGGGATGGAGAGTAAGAGATGGAAACATTTTAAGAGACATGAAGAAAGATAGGTCTATCAGCGTAATGGGATAAAGCACCTAGTGTTTATAAAAATAAGAGTAAAGCACTTTGTGAACTTTGAGAAATGTGAACGAACATTGATTGGTAAAATGTCTATTTTATAACTGCATTTAAATCATCTTGAAAGTTTGAAGAACATGCAGCACTTTATTTAAGGATGTCTTAAATACAGAATTTGCCAAGTAGTGAAAGCTGGAAATGTGGAGAGTCTTATGGGTATTTTGACCAACAATGAATCCAATACTGAAATGGAAGAGGCCACATTTGTCACCGAGTCTTAGACCCAAAGGTAAGACAGCTATGAGCAAAAAACACAGGTATGTATAAATCTGAACCCAAAAATCTGAACTCTGCAATAATAGACTGGTTTAGAAAATGGATTTTGTGTAGCAAATTCTCTTGGTAGCCAAAGATAAAAGACATTCTTGTTTACAAACAGAGGCACCAAAGCAAAGAACTGCTTCACTGATGCAAAAGCTAATTAAATCTTTGAGAAATTGTTCCAAGGAAGAGAAGATGGAGAGTGAATATCAAAGGGATTAGCTTGGGAGGAGTGCCCTAAGGATAAAGGAAACAAACTACAGTGAAACTTATTAGATAAAAAAATAATAAACAAATAGCCTTCACTGTGGTACATATTCTTGCTGAAGTGGGTGGTGGCAGAAGTGATGAATAACACAGGGTATTCCCACTAATTAATTGCCACAT
This sequence comes from Pan troglodytes, assembly GCF_028858775.2. Lineage (NCBI taxonomy): Eukaryota > Metazoa > Chordata > Mammalia > Primates > Hominidae > Pan > Pan troglodytes. Next base: position 78,177,871 of record NC_086015.1, read on the forward strand.
TACAACAAAGCAATTTATATTCCAAAAATGAAATTTCTGAAACCAAATACAGTTGCAGAATTTGTCTCATCAGGAACAGTCTGCTGAAGTTGCCTTACTAGTCCCACTTGCTGGAGAAGTGAGAGTTAGTGACCGAAGGTAGAATTTTAGGGCTTGAAGCTTGCACAATTTGGACCTTCTCAGTAAGTAAAGAAAAATACGAAATTACTAATACAAAACTAGATAGATATAAGAGCAGAGTTTTATTTGGAATGAGAAACAAAATCACAACAAATTACACATATCAAAATACTGGCAAATGCCACAACTATCACATAATCCAGAGGGAAAAAAACATAATATACAATTAATACTTTGACATAAATCTTACCCTGCACCTTTTAGTCAAGATGTCAGAAAAATTGGCAGTAGGGACCGCATGGAAGCCATTCTTAAACCAGGATGGCTAGCCTAACTTCATAACTTTATTGGATGCTTGGAAGTGACTTTGAGCCACATAAATCCAAACTAAGTGTATCCCCAATTTAATCTCCTTTAGCGGATCCCACTCATTCATGGACACTCTGAAGTCATTCAGTCAGGAGAGGAAATGTGACGGAGGGCAAGTTAGAGTGGTGTGACAGTGGTCTAAAACAACTAAAGTCAAAATGATTTTTGCAAGTTTTACAAAAACACATTGTGGTGAACACATTGTGAGCACACTGCTGGACTCCTCCCAGAACCTTGCAAGGGGCCCAGGCAAGTGAGAGTTCCTGCAACTCAGCTCAGCTTCCTTTATGTCACTGTAAGTTTGCCTCTGCATGGCCATTGGTGCTTCTCCACTGAATACAAGTTGCCATAGATAGGAGGTAAAAAAAGTGTCGGCTAGCCAGGCGCAGTGGCTCACGCCTGTAATCCTGACAGTTTGGGAGGCTGAGGCGGGTGGATCACCTGAAGTCAGAAGTTCAAGACCAGCCTGGCCAACATGGTGAAACCTGTCTCTAGTAAAAATACAAAAGTTAGCTGGGTGTGGTGGCATGCACCTGTAATTTCAGCTACTCAGGAGGGTGAAGCAGGAGAATCTCTTGAACCTGGGAGGCAGAGGTTGCAGTGAGCGGAGATCACACCATTACACTCCAGCCTGGGCGACAGAGTGAGACTTTGTCTCAAAAAAAAAGAAAGAAAGAAAAAGAAAAAGTCTGGGCCAGACAGTAGGTCTTCATTAGAAATGATTATGAAAATATAAGATAATTTACTTCCAGCTATTGCACTTCTGCTTCATATTTGTAAAATGTACCAAAAGTGAGAACTCTAACAGGTACTTAAAAATATTTCAGGGAAATTTTTCCTTGTTAATTTCTTTGAAAGTCCCAGATTCTTTCACAGAAAGATTAATGAGACTTCAATGGCACAAGATTTAGAATTTCTAGGCTATATGTAATATGACCTGAAGGATGATGTTGGAGGTTTCTCTATCCGAGAAAAATCTGCCCTGTAAGAATATTAAACTTCTCCCTCAGACTCTAATCATTATAGAATAAAAGAATGATTCAAGGCCATTCACCATTATAATTCAAAGTCCTCTCTAGCTGAGGCTAAGAAGTATGGCCACATTATTATCAATTAGAAAACTCATTGAGAATCAGTATATTAGAGCAGAGAGTTACCAACCATGTGTCTGAGAAAATATTACCCAGGAAAGCTATGTTCTGAAGTTTTGAGGCAGAACAGACATAATGAATATAGATGGCAGAAAATGATCTCTCCCAGAAAAGTTTCTGCATATAGAGGACAAGCCATAATTGGGCATTCCGTGAGGCCTGGGAAGTGGAGCATAGTGGCAGCTGCGTTCAAAAGAGGTAAGAAAAACATAGAAGGAGGAGGTAAAGTGATGCTAAGTTACACAGCTGTTTTATTGTGTAGTTTTGCCAAGGGCTGGCTTTGCCCTTAGTATCTGACAATAACAAAGACTGATGCATGTGCATATATAAGGCCATGGGTCCAAGCTGCATGTGTAAGCCATGTGCATTGGACTGGAGAAGTCAACAGTAAACTCCAGGGAGTGAGCAGGCCCCTTTTCATACCAGTCGCTTTAGATAGCAGAGATTTGACAGTGGTCTATTTTAGGTGACAAGCTCAGGCCAACATTTCCCAAAAAGATGTACATGCACCCCTGCTGGTATGTGAGATGTTACAATTTAAACGGTCATTTCTAATGCTTTTATCTGGCATTTTATTTATCTTAGTATGATAAAGGAAAAAATATTGACCCAGTGGGTTAACAGATATTATAATGTTTTCCTTTAAATTAATTACATACATAAAAAGCAAATCAATTTAGAAGTAAAGAATAATTAAGAGTATTCTGAATACGTGATATTGAGATGTGACAAGTATCACAAAAGGGAATTAGAATAATAAAGCCTAGGAGCAATCCCATTACTGAGTCTAAACCCAGAGGAATATAAATCATTCTATTTTAAAGACACATGAAGGCCAGTCACGGTGGCTCATGACTATAATCCCAGTGCTTTGGGAGGCCAAGTCGGGCAGATCACTTGAGGTCAGGAATTCGAGACCAGCCTGGCCAACATGGTGAAACCTCATCTCTACTAAAAGTAAAAAAAGTAGCCAGGTGTGGTGGCACACACCTATAATCCCAGCTATTTGGGAGGCTGAGACAGGAGAATAGCTTGAGCCCAGGAGGCAGAAGTTGCAGTGAGCAGAGATCATGCCACTGCACTCCAGCCTGGGCAACAGAACAAGACTCCATCTCAAAACAAACAACAAAACAAAACAAAACAACAATGACAACAAAAACACACATACACACATTTTCTTTGCAGCACTATTCACAATAGCAAAGACAGAATCAACTTAAATGCCCATCAGTGATGGACTGGATAAAGAAAACGTGGTACACATACACCATGGAATACTATGCAGCCATAAAAACGATGAGATCATGTCTTTTGCAGGAACACGGATGAAGCTGGAGGCTATTATTCTTAGTAAACTAACACAGGAACAGAAAACCAAATAACACATGTTCTCATTTATAAATGGGAGCTGAATGATGAGAACTTATGAACACAAGGAAGGAAACAACAGACACTGGAATCTATTTGAGGGTGGAGGGTGAGAGGAGGGAGAAGAGCAAAAAAGATAACTATTTGATACTAGTTTTAATTCCTGGGTCATGAAATAATCTGTACAACAAACCCTCATAATACCAGTGTACCTATGTAACAAACCTTTACATGTAACCCGGAGACTAAAATAAACTTTTAAAAAATAAATAAAAAATAAAGCCTAGGAAATAAATTCGTATATAAACCTCTGCTTTTCTAAGAGTTTAGAGAAGTGGGCGTTATGCAAAGGACTGCAAGAGACAGAATGCATTTTGCCTTGAAAGAAACTCATACCTCAAGTTCCTAAATTTTATCAAATAGAAATGGAAATAGAAAACCCAAAATATGGCTAAGTTTTCTCTTAGTTTTATGTTTTATCAGGGTTCATGCTGCCCATTTTCACCCAGGAGGAGCTTGAGGTGTAAGGTAATTAGGTTAGTTCCTAAGGTTCAGGAAACAGTTAAGATTTGAATGCAGGATCGTTATCTCCAAATTCCATGATAACTATTACTCTGGCAAGGTTCAAGACATTCTGGCAAAAATTGGTAAGGTGGAGAATCAGTACAGGTGAAAAAAAAAAAATGGGAATGGCTCATGCACAACTAGAACATTAACTTCTATATCTATTCCTGGCTAAAATGTTACCAATTTCTGGAGACACAGACTTGTTAACATGAAATATACACAGCTGTCAGGATGTTTAAACAGAAAAACATGATAAGGACAATTTATGCAAAAACTAAGTATGTATACATATGTATGAGTATGCATACATACGCACTTCCATTATATGCATAGGTGAAATGGGAGTTTGTTGATAAGAATCAACATTAGATTATGCCACAGTGGTTAAGAATGAGGGCTCTGACCCCTTACTTCCTGGACTCAAATTCCTTACTAGCTGTGTGACTTTGGCCAAGTTTTTCAACTTCTCAAACCATGTTTCCTCAAAACTAGGATAATAATAATAGCTATCTTATACAGTTGCTATGAGGATAAAATGAGATAATATTCAAAACATGCTGAAAACTGTGCCTAGAATACCATAAATTATACATAGCTATAAAGAGTTAGCCTTATTGTCCAGTTGATGACACAATTTAAAATAAACGCAAATGCACAGAAAGTTCACTCTTCACTGGCCCAATAATCTGTTTCAATCTCAACTTCCATATTATTAAATAGAAGACTACAATTATTTTCACATCAGCATTTGACACAAGAATTGAAAAATGTTTTGAAACCTTTTTAATTATATGGGAAGTTACTATGTAGAGGAGACCTTTGCTTGACAACTGGTCATTACTAGGAGTAGCTAAGAAGGTAAATATTGTATTACATGTGAGACCTTTCCTGATGTTTTACTCTTACTGATTCTCTGGTTTATCAACGTGTACAGAATATAAGTGCTACACAGGAGTGCCAGCTCTGTCTTAAATGGAATTAAGTCTGAATCCTAGGGGATGAGGAAGATTCTGCCAGGTAAAATAGTGAAGAGAGAGGTGGAGCTTATCCAGGTGGGTGCCCACTGTATGTTAATGCCTAGATATGAAAAAATGCTGCTCATTTCTGAACAGTATGTCCCCTGTCCATGGTTTGAGCTTACAATACAAGGTGGGGGAGCTTGAGAGACTGAGTCTGGTTGGGTGTAATAGAGCCTCTTTGTCATGCTAAGGATTTTAGATTTTATCTGGAGGGAAGTTGCGAACAACCGGAAAACTTTAAACTGGGAAGTTACATGGTTATTTTTGCTAAGAGGCTACCAGCATCTATGTGACAGAAATTCTTAATGTGGAGTCCATAGACACTCCCTGAAATATAGTGGGTCTATGAACTGAGATAGCAACAAGGAAAAAAAAATCATATTTATTTTTACTAATCAATTTAGTGTATTACTAAAACAGCATGCATTTCTTATATCACACATTTGTTTATAATATACTGATAACTATTTTAATATAATTGTTTTTTCTATAATCCTGTCTTTTTTTATTTCACGCTTTTAAAACATTTTTCTGATAAGGAGTCCATAGACTTATCTAGACAGCCAAAGGGGTCTCTAGCACAAAATAAGGTTAAGAACCCCTAGGAAAGGGTTACAGGTATACGTACTGAGACTACACAGGATTCATCACAACATATGCTAGGCAAGTGGCTGCAAGTTCTAGTACAAACCAAATATCCCAACAAGGTAATAATTAAGCTAGCTTAATTAAATACTCCAAATACTGTTATCGCTAGTACTTCTTTTACTGTGTGTGCTAGCAAGAAAGTTCAAAATATTAAATTGTCTCTTTCAAATCAAGTTCCCTGGCAACCTTGCAGGCACAAACCCTCCATATTGTGTCAGGTTGCTTCTGTGCCTACACAGTATTATAGTGGATATTTCCTGATGTCTCTCCAGATCCATCCCTCCTCCTTCTGGCAAAGGCAAGCAATTGCAAACAATCAAATCAACTAATTGGATGCATCTCTTATCCTCTTTCAATATGTATCATCTTGGGGGGAGTGTCATTCCCCTCAAAACATGTATGCCGAGGCTAAGTCAATCTTTGTATCACTTTCCATCAACCACATGATCTAAACTTGTCCAATGAGAGTAACACTCAAGATTTTGCAGGAACTAGCTGACAAAATTCTAGTTGTTTCTACTGGATTTGAATCCAAGGGTCTATGAGAATGGAGCTCCTACAACCACATTTGCCACCAAAATGGAGAGCCTGATATCAGAAGAAGAAGTTAGCATGCAGAAACTAAAGAGGGAATGGGGAGAAACTGAGTCCTGATGACACTATTTGATCCCTGGAGACAGAGATAACACTGGACTACTTAAATTCATGAGCCAAGTGTTTTTGTTTTTTATTTTATAAAAATTATGGAATTATTTAAATTATTTTTTTGCTAGATGGAGAGGAGCCTAATGGAAAGAACAAATGTTCATATACAATGTGGAAAAACAGAAAATAAAATTTAAAAACTCTATGTAGTTCACAGCATACTGTGGATTCTTTTCTTCCCAATTAATTTATGGTGGCATAAAAGATTTTCCAGAAAAGAGCCCCTTCCTCTAGTGTTAAGGAGGGGTATCTAATCATTGAATACATAAACTATTATAATCACATATTTGGTGTCCATATTGTGTTAATAGCATTCCTTAGGCAGAACGTTGCCAAGAGTACTCCATAAACCACCCACAGCAGAATTATATGGGGTTGAGCTAACAGTAGACACTGTTACAGTACTGCCAGGTTCATATGCCCAATGCACAGCAACATACCAATACACTGAGACAGTGGGGTTTGCAACAGAGAAACAGTTTAATAATCACAAGATGTGAGGAATCCTCAAGCTTCAAATCTGTCTTCTCTAGGGGTTGTGGGCAAAGGTTTTTAAGGGGCTCATGGAGAGCGAGGGGTTAGAAAACTAATCATCCATTGGCCATGGTAAGGAGAATGAAATCATCAGGATGTGGAAACTGCATTCTTCCATGAGTCAGCTCCTTGCTGGGCTCTTCAGACCAGCTGGCATCAGTAGTTTTATCAGTATGCAGAACTTAAAGGAGAAACTCAAATGGAAAAATTTTTCATCTCACAATGTCTTATAATTTATATATAGAACAGAAAATAAACAACGAGTCTTGTGACAAAGACTACATTATCCTAGGGATGTAAGCAGTGATCAGATTAAAGGAAGTGGGCCAAAGGGCAAGCTAGGTTCATGATTGATGCTATGGTGCTGCAAGACTAGTTGGAGTTTATTTTATTACCTCAATCAATTTTATAAAATTTCCTTGGGGGTGGTTTCAACGTTCTTGGATTCCAGGCCAAATGTATTGAATAATATCTCTGGAGGAAAGGGCAGGCCTAAGAATCTGCATTTTTCTTAAATACCTGGTGTTGTCCACACACAGAAGGGGCTAAAACCTTCTTTCTTATGGTTACTAATGCTATCGAAAGTACAGAATTATGCCATGAGGGTATCTAGGATTGCACTGTGCTAATTCTTCACTGAGTATTTTTTGTATTTTTCACTTTAAGCTTTTATGTTATTGGTTAGGAGTTTTTCACTGCCATTTATCACGGTCAAGCCATACCGTGTACCATCATTCCTGAAGCTCTTAGTGTAAAACAGATTCCCAGGATTTATTCTGGTTTCAGTTCATGTGGTGGGAGCCCTGAAAACCTGCATTTTTATTTTTTACCTGACCATCTGGAACACCTGAAGTGTGTGTCAGTGTTTCCTATTCACAGTAACACGGCAGTCAGTTGTGTGGACTGTATCATCTTTCAGATGAAGCAGAAGCCTAAGCCTAAGTAGGCCTTTGTGTTGCCTTAATGTTTATTTAGTGCACAAAAGCATTGGGTGTTTGTTCTCTCTAGGGACTATTAACAAATAGAAAATACTATTAGTTTTGTTCAAACTTTCACATCTGTTTCCATCCTGTATAGGATTTTAATCCTGTATATTAGTCAGGTAGGACCAAGTTTCCCAGGTAATTCTGATGCATCTGGAAGTTTTGAGAATGATTAAGCTGGAGAGATCAAGAAAAAGAATGAACTCTAAGCAGTATAGAAAGAAAAGATTAAACCTGAAATCCTTGAATTCCCTTTTTATTTGATCAATCCAGAAGACATCTTCAGTTTTCCCTATCTGTGGTTAGTTTTTCCTCTTTTTAGCACACCACATTTTCTTTCACACCTATGGAGGTTCAGAATTCATGGTACTGTTTGTATAGAACAACTTAAGCCACTTGCAGGCACCAACCAGATTTAATTAGGAATATCCCTAAGGAAAAGACTTGGCCCCTCTATGGGCATTGTTGCGTGCACATCTTGTCACTACCCAGCAGGGCTTAATGACTGATGAATTTTGGGATATTTTAAAAGTAGGAAATTGAGCATACAATTGAAAATGCCAAAATGCGGCTGCATTCATGAAGCAAACTCACTGTGAGCTCTGAATTCCGTTTTTGTCCCTCAGTTAAAATTGAGTTTGAGTTATGCACACATTTTGGGAATAGGAAAAGTATTATTTATCTATTTTCAGATATGGATTTTGGCATCTTCTTCAAACTATCTGTAGAAATGGAGCTGCATATAGGTAAGCAGAAACGCTGGAGTTTCTTAAGAAGTTTTTGACAATAACTTCAGGTAAAAATGAGAACTTTTCCTACACTGCAAACTGTCCACTACTGGGTGGGGGATTTGTAAAAATGTATCATTCTACTAAGTGGAGAGATTCCTTACATTATTCATTCAAGGTATTTTTCCTATTTTTCCTGTGGAGGAGACAGAGAGTGAGAGAACAAAAGAGAAAGAAAGAGAAGTGATTTTTTTTTCACCAGTTACCTATTTTTATTAGGAAATCGTAAGAAAAACATACATTGTATAACTATATCTATTATTTCTTGTAATTAATAAATCTGAAGAGGAAAAATCATTTAAGGCAGTATTTCCACGTCTTTCAATGTATGTTTTTAAAAGTTAATACTTGTGCATTTAAAAAATCTTTTCACACATGTGATAAGACAAAAGGATCTGATCCCTATTTTTTCCCACAAATAAAGGTGTTGTATCTTACTCTTGTACAGGGTACATATATTATTATTGACATAAATTTCCAATCAATATTTAGAAATAAAGCTTCATAGAAAATTTCATTTCACCTAATCAATAAACAATCAACCTGGCCATCTGGAACACCTGAAGTGTGTGTCAGTGTTTCCTATTCATGGTAACAAGGCAGTCAACTGTGTGGACTGTGTCATCTTTCAGCTGAAACAAGAGCCTAAGGAGGCCTTCGTGTTGCCTTAATGTTTTTTTAGTGCACAAAACCACTGGGTGTGTGTTCTCATAAGGGACTATTAACAAATAGAAAATACTATTAGTTTTGTTCAAACTTTCACATCTGTTTCCATTCTGTGTAGGCTTTTAATCCTGTGTCTCAATCAGGGTTCAATCAGACCACTATGAGCCATGTATGGACTTTATGAAAAGGTGGGAGATGCTGGAGAGGTCAATTCAAGTCTGTGGCTCCTGTGTCTGGTTTTGGGCTTCACCTGCTATAGGGTGGCTAGGTCAGTCTCCAGGGTAAAGATAGATGTGAAATAGGGGGTCAAGGACAAACTGAAACCTTCAAGAATGAATTGGAACCCACCAGGATGAATGACTCTCTTGATTTCATCAGGAATGTCTAGTATGTGATGTGTGTGTAAGAAAACAGATTCTCTGCCAATGTAGACAATACTTAACATGGTACTTTTCGCAGTAATGATGACTCTGCTTCAGAATCCTTCTGAACACAGATACGTAGGTAGTTGTTTCTAACCTAATGAAGTTGATCTAAGATAAGAAACCTATTTGCCATATCCAGTGTCAACAAAGCATTCAAGAAAGGGGTACCCTGTTATAGGTCATCCTCATTCTCTGGATCTCAGTCCTCATTGATTTTATGATTTAAAGAGGCTTTGAGGATAATTGATCATGACTTACTTAAAGCATTGCTTTTTAAAGGGAAAAATGAATTTCAAGTTTCACCAATCAACTAACTGGTAGTTTCTCAAGAGAAAGTAGCTGTTTCTTATTAGCAGTAGCAATAATAGAACCTGCTCTTTGGAAGGTTATCTACATTTATTTTTATTTGTTCTTAAGTTACATGCTTCAAGTTTATGTAAACTTGCTCAAAACATTAGTCAACAGATCTTGAAAATGAGATAAAAGTCAGAAGGAGCTACGCTTTCAAAAGAAAACAGAGTGAGAATGCCTTCATCCAACCTTCATGGGAAGCCCTCAATAAGTTCTAAGTTCAGAACTTACACAAGGGCATAGACTTCATTTTCTTTCTACTTATCTTCAGTTTCAGCATAAAACTGCATTTCTTGAACTTGACTCCTTTGATCTGACTTCTGTCCATTTGGGCACAGCTGAATGAATATACCTCTTCTCCTCTACAGTGATCCTTCAGCTCTTATTTTTCCCTCAAATCGTCTCTGCATCTCAGATCTTGAGTGTCTTTAAGAATTCCTATTTTACCATGTAACATTATATTTCACACATCTGTATACTGATTTCTCTTCTTTAGAATCATTTCTAGTTTATTTATATTTCTTTGTGAGTTGTGAGAATCATAAAATGTCTGGCACAAAATTGAGCCAGAGCATCACCACACTTATTCTGGAATATATACTTCTAAGAGAGCCTTAAAATTAAAGAAATAGCTTCTTTTTTTCATGTATCCATATCATAATATGTCCTCATATTGATCTCGTGGTCAATTAAACTCCTTAAAGCTTTCCATGTAGGGTGCTTTAAGCCACAGTGTCATTCCTGCAATCCACAGATGGACTATTTAGACTCAAAAGTAAGTCATCATATTTGTCATTTTTATAGTTTGCAGGTCGCAAAAGTATAATGGGAATGAGTTGAGTCCTCTGCGAATTTTCAGTTGAATTCACAGTCACTTTAAGCAATAGCTACTGCTTTTCTAAGAACTCACAAGTCAACCTTAAAAATACATTATTTTGGATTTTATCTGGCCTAGTGGCAAGTTTACTTGTATACCCAGGTCATGTCTTCAAACTGTTAAGAGATGATAAGATCTGCAACCGTAGGAATTGTATCTGCTTAGTTTTCTGATGTATCCCTAGTAATAGCCCCTCACTCACATCTGTAGAATAAATTCGTTTATATGCAAGGCAGTTTCCATATAATAAATTATGTAGTCCTTTTAACCACTCTAAGAGGTAAGGCTATTTTTATTCCATTTTACAAATGAGGAAGTGAGCTATCTGCTTTCAAATTTCAGAGTGGATATTGATTGGTTACTAGAAATCAGCTATAATATGTATGTAGAAAACAAGAAACTATAGCCCAAGAAAGGGACAACCAAATTTTTAAAAAGAGATTATATTTTCTTTTTTTCCCCTTCCCCATCCCTCTCCTCTCTCCATTCTTTCTAGTCTCTGTTTCTGTGAGATTGACTTTTTTTAGATACTTCATATAAATAAGATTATTTGTATTTGTATTTCTGCAAAAATTGCTAAAAGAATAGATTTTTAACATTCTCATCACAAAAAATTAAGTTGGTGGGGTGATGGATATGTTAATTAGCCTGACTGAATCTATAAAATATAACTAGATCAAAATATCACATTGTACCCCATAAATATACACACCAAAGAGTTTTAATATAAACATTACAATATATTATCTTTAAAATCTTATCAAATTTTTGACCATTTGGTAAGCACGTTAATCCTAGAAAATCCAAAAAGAATTAAAATACGTAGCTTTATTTACTTTTTCTTTATTAAAAAACTTTTATTTTAGGCTCAGGGGTTTGTTACGTAAGTAAATTGTCTGTTGCAGGGGTTTGGTATACGGATTATTTCATCACACAAGTAATAAGCACAGCACCCAATAGGTAGTCTTTTGGTCTTCACCCTCCTCTCACCCTCCACCCTCAAGTAGACCCCTATTTATGTTATTCCCTTCTTTGAGTTCATATGTGCTCATTGTTTAGCTCCGACTTCTCAATGAGAACATGCTATATTTGATTTTCTGTTCCTGCATTTTCTTTGTGTACGAAGTATAGCTAGCTATTCATTCACCTAGCAAACAAATTTTGAGAATTTTTTTTTTCAAGAACGGTGCTGGGGTTACACAAATATAATTAGATAGAATGAGTAACACTAGTAGGTGATGACAGAACAGAGTAATTACAATCGACGATAATTTTTTGTACATTAAAAAATATCTTGAATAATAGAATTGGATCGTCTGTAACATAAAGAAAGGATAAATGCTTGAGGTGATGGATACCCCGCTATTATTATGCATCGTATGCCTGTATCAAAATGTCACATGTGCCTCATAAATATATACACCTACTTTGATAAAAAATTGTCTTAAAAAGATCTGTTCTGGGTAGTAGCAGGAATTTATCCCAAACAGCTGTCAATCATGCTCAAGTCACAACAACAAAATGTGTAAAAAAGTAAGCAGAAACTATGGGGATGAAGGACCACTCATATGCTTACGTAAGTGTTGAAAGAGACATAACCAAAAATGACAAACAGGTAATATAAAAAGAGAAAAGCGAGCAAAGGCCCAAATGATGGTTGCAATAATGAAATCAGATTACAAAATGAAATGTGATAGGAACCCTAATAAACTGTGTAAAAGCTGAGAGGTTGAGTGTCATTATGAGTCCTGGGTCAGGATTTTTTAGAAAGATTCCATATTGATGAGAAAGCTATTGATGCTTTATTGTCTCATAAACAAAAGTGTGGCTAATCATGCATGCACAAATTAAGGCCATTTTTCATTCATGAGGATGGAATTAATTAACTGAAGTTAAGCAAGGTTTTCCATTGGTCTATTATGCATAGTTATGATTTGTATATATTCTCCATCCTTGATCTCAGAGAAAGTTGTTTCGTCACAGGACATCTCAAATTACAAAGATCTTTTTCGGATTTTTTTTTTTTTTTTTTTTTTTGCATCCAGACTATTTCCTTTTGTAATGTACACCAAACAATGAACTCAAACAAATGCAAATGATCAGTTAAAGGGGTATGGTGTCTGACAGTTCTAAGGATAAAGCTCTATGGATAGTTGTAGCAGTCTATAAAGCCTATTTCAAATATTTAATGCCCATGTATTTACACACAGTTGGCATCCATCATTATATACTCCTACATTATTTGCCTTAATTTGACTTGCCCTAGTAAGAGTAAGCATGTGATATCAGTCGGTCAAACCGACATTGGGAAGTTGCCTCACCAAATAATAAAAATCAGAATTGAAACATTCTTTTCAATCGTTCTATTCTTCAGATGGTTCATTAATTTCAACTTCCATGACTATTTGTAATTCCAATCAGCAAGCAAGGGTAAATGCCAATTCTTGCTCTCTTAATTTCAGCCAGAACACCAACTTTTACTCCCTACCCCTTAAACCTTCATACTTGCTAATAATAGGAGAATAATTTTGACCTCCTTGATTTCTGATGAAAAAGCAACTATTAATCTTACCCAGAATCCCTTGTACTTCATAACTCACTTCCATCTTGCTGCCTTGAAGACTTTTATTTGTTTTCAACTTTTTAACTATAACGCATCTAGGCTTGGATCTTTTTGGGTTCGAAGGCTTGGAATTTGTTGAGTTTCCTATATGTGTAGATTCATGTTTTTCATCAAATTTTGAATATTTTTGCCCATTATTTCTTTAAATTTTCTTTCTGCTGCTTTCTCTCCCCTCTACTTCTAGAAGTCTAATTATGTATATATTGGATACTTGGTGTCCCACAGGTTCCTGTGGCTCTGTTCATTTTTCTTCATTCTTGGTTCTTCTGTTCTCTGATGGATACTCCTAACTGACCCATTTTCAGGTTCACTGAAATTTTTTTTTTTTTTTTTTTTTTTTTTTTTTTGCCAACTCAGATCTGCTGTCGAGCCTCTGTGGTGAATTTTTCCCTTCAGTTGTTATAATTCTCCACCCCAGATTTTCTATTTGTTTTTTTTAAATAACTTCCATCTTTTATTTCTTAGGCACTTTCCTTTCCTTTAATTCTTTAAATATGATTTTGTTTCGTGTTTTGAACATATTTATAATAGCTCATTAAAAGACTTCGACTAGTAAGTCCAACGTCTGAGCTTCTTCAGGGATCCTTCCTTTTGACAGCTTTATTTCCTGTTTATGGGGCATAATTTCATTCTTTGTTAAACAATGGATAAATTAAATAATTTGATGTGACAACTCTGGAAATTATATTCATCCCCTTCAGTGTGTGTTATGTTTTTGGTTATTGTTGTTGTTATAGAAGATGTATGTTTAATGACTTTCCTGGGCTACTTACATAAAGTATGTATTTTTTGTCATATGCCACTGAAGTCTCAGCTCAATTAGCTCAATGGTCAGCTAATCATTGGACACATATTTTCTTCACTGCCTTGGGTGAATATATCTCTGACTTTGCCAAGAGACTCTGTGTGTGCTTGAGAACACGTTCAAAGCTCAACAGATTATAACTCTGCCTTTGCCCTCACTCTTTTTGTGCAGAGCTTCAAGGTCAGCCAAACCTGAGAGATTAGGGCCTTCTCAGGACTTTGTTGGGCATGTGCATAGCCCTCCATATATGCACAACCTTTGATATTATCCAAAATATGCCAGAGCTTTATAAAGTCCCATATAACATCTCATTTCTCAGTTTTTCTTTTTAAGTTTTCTTGAGCAATGTATTATTTACTGTTACTGGTATTGCTGTTTCAGGCTGCTGCAAGGTTAAGCAATTGCTCCTGATTATTTTCAACAAACACCCCAGGGGTAAATCTTTTCCTGTGGAATAAACTTGGAATCAATCAAATAAATACAAGCCAAGAAAATGGAGCTTTTCCAGAGAGCTATCAGATAGGTCAAGTAGTAATACTTCTCTAGGCATGTAATTTTTAGGGGAGTTTTGGACCAATTCTGTTCCTCTTGTTCCTGCTAGGTCAGTAGTTTTCATATACCATGTTTCCAAAGCTACTGATTTTCAAGGCTACCAAAGAGGTGGGGGTAGGGAGATATATAAACAGGGCAAGGTAAAATGCCATAATGTATTTGCTATTCGTAATTAGATTCAGCTGTTTTTCCTGAATAACAATTTCTATTATTGTTGTAAGATTTTGATAAATTTTCCGAGTTCTGAAAAAGTTGAATTTTCCTATTTTTGTAAGTGTTCTTGTTATGAAAAAGCAGATTTTTGGAGGGCCTTACTATGCCATTCCAGAAGTATTTCTAGTTTGCTTTTTTATTTTTGTATTAGAGCAATTTAGATTAATTTTTATCGTTCTTGGTGTATGGCTTTTTTAGGCACCTTATTTAATATTTTCACCATCATTTGATGTAGAAGTTAATTTAATCTAAAAAATTTTTGTGTATACTAATATAAAATATCATATATAAGATCTGATATTGTATGATTTATAATGAATATAGATTTTTTTACAATGACAATTTTAAATATCAAGAAAAAAAAGCTTGACAATAGAATAATGAGATACAGCAAGGTCAAAAAAATTTGAAAGTGGCAAAATAAAGTTCAGAACATTTTGAATCATATAAAATAATAATATTCATTTTAATAGAAATATTTAGATACCTAGGGAAAAACACAAAAGGTAAAATAATTACTATGATGCATCGTTATTTTTCTTGAGAAAATACACATCAAACATCATTTGGTAAAATGGAATCAACTACATGTAAGACAGAGTGAAAAAAATAATGAAGACAATGCTGCTTATCATGCATGAGGTAGGGATGGTAATATAAGTTAGTTCATGTCTTATAGCTGTTATTAGTTTAGTGTCACATTATGCTGCATCTAATTTTAGTGTTTAAAGACAGTGCTGGAAAACTCCATTTTGCAAGACCATTCTTTTCTATGTGTATGTGGTACATGTAAACATTCCTATTTCCATACAGAATTGCATATATAATACTAGATATAGTAGGTTGAATAGATCCTCCCAAATCAATATCCACCAAAACCCTCAGAATGTCACCTTATTTGGAAATAGAGTCTTTGCAGATGTAGTTATTTAAGATGAGGTTATATGATTATTGGCAGCGGTGGGAGCTCAAAATCCAAAGACTAATGTCCTTATAAGAAGAAGAGAGGACAAATAGGGATATGCACAAAGAAGAAGGCCATGCGAAAATGGAGTCAGAGGGTGGAGTGATGCAGATACAAACTAAGGAAAAATAAGGATTGCTGGGAACCACTAGAAACAAAGAAAAGAAAATATTCCTCCCTTTCATGCCCTTTCCAGAGGGAGCATGATCCTGATGATATCTTGCTTTTAGCCTTTTTGTTGGGAGCAAGCCCCCCAAAATCTGGCCATAAACTGGCCCCAAAACTGGCCATGAACAGAATCTCTGCAGCACTGTGACATGTTCATGATGGCCATACCGCCCATGCTGGAAGATTGTGGGTTTACAGGAATGAGGGCAAGGAACATCTGGCCCCCCCAGGGTGGAAAACCGCTTAAAGGCATTCTTTTGTTTTTTATTATTATACTTTAAGTTTTAGGGTACATGGGCACAACGTGTAGGTTAGTTACATATGTATATATGTGCCATGTTGGTGTGCTGCACCCATTAACTCGTCATTTAACATTGGGTATATCTCCTAATGCTATACCTCCCCCCTCCCCCCACCCCACAACAGTCCCCAGTGTGTGATGTTCCCCTTCCTGTGTCCATGTGTTCTCATTGTTCAATTCCCACCTATGAGTGAGAACATGCTGTGTTTGGTTTTTTGTCCTTGTGATAGTTTGCTGAGAATGATGGTTTCTAGCTTCATCCATGTCCCTACAAAGGACATGAACTCATCATTTTTTATGGCTGCATAGTATTCCATGGTGTATATGTCCCACATTTTCCTAATCCAGTCTATCATTGTTGGACATTTGGGTTGGTTCCAAGTCTTTGCTATTGCGAATAGTGCCGCAATAAACATACGTGTCCATGTGTCTTTATAGCAGCATGATTTATAGTCCTTTGGGTATATACCCAGTAATGGGATGGCTGGGTCAAATGGTATTTCTAGTTTTAGATCCCTGAGGAATCGCCACACTGACTTCCACAATGGTTGAACTAGTTTACAGTCCCACCAACAGTGTCAAAGTGTTCCTATTTCTCCACATCCTCTCCAGCACCTGTTGTTTCCTGACTTTTTAATGATTGCCATTCTAACTGGTGTGAGATGGTATCTCATTGTGGTTTTGATTTGCATTTCTCTGATGGCCAGGGATGATGAGCATTTTTTCATGTGTCTTTTGGCTGCATAAATGTCTTCTTTTGGGAAGTGTCTGTTCATATCCTTCGCCAACTTGTTGATGGGGTTGTTTGTTTTTTTCTTGTAAATTTGTTGGAGTTCATTGTAGATTCTGGATATTAGCCCTTTGTCAGATGAGTAGATTGCAAAAATTTCCTCCCATTCTGTAGGTTGCCTGTTCACTCTTATAGTAGTTTCTTCTGCTGTGCAGAAGCTCTTTAGTTTAATTAGATCCCATTTGTCAATTTTGGATTTTGTTGCCATTGCTTTTGGTGTTTTAGACATGAAGTCCTTGCACATGCCTATGTCCTGAATGGTATTGCCTAGGTTTTCTTCTAGGATTTTTGTGGTTTTAGGTCTAACATTTAAGTCTTTAATCCATTTTGAATTAATTTTTGTCTAAGGTGTAAGGAAGGGATCCAGTTTCAGCTTTCTACATATGGCTAGCCAGTTTTCCCAGCACCATTTATTAAATAGGGAATCCTTTCCCCATTGCTTGTTTTTGTCAGATTTGTCAAAGATCAGATGGTTGTAGATATGCAGCATTATTTCTGAGGGCTCTGTTCTTTCCCATTGGTCTATATCTCTGTTTTAGTACCAGTACCATGCTGTTTTGGTTGCTGTAGCCTTGTAGTATCGTTTGAAGTCAGGTGGCGTGATGCCTCCAGCTTTGTTCTTTTGGCTTAGGATTGACTTGGCAATGCGGGCTCTTTTTTGGTTCCATGTGAACTTTAAAGTAGTTTTTTCCAATTCTGTGAAGAAAGTCATTGGTAGCTTGATGGGGATGGCATTGAATCTATAAATTACCTTGGGCAGTATGGCCATTTTCACAATATTGATTCTTCCTACCGATGGGCATAGAGTATTCTTCCATTTGTTTGTATCCTCTTTTATTTCATTGAGCAGTGGTTTGTAGTTCTCCTTGAAGAGGTCCTTCACGTCCCTCATAAGTTGGATTCCTAGGTATTTTATTCTCTTTGAAGCAATTGTGAATGTGAGTTCACTCATGATTTGGCTCTCTGTTTGTCTGTTATTGGTGTATAAGAATGCTTGTGATTTTTGTACATTGATTTTTTTATCCTGAGACTTTGCTGAAGTTGCCTATTAGCTTAAAGAGATTTTGGGCTGAGACGATGGGGTTTTCTAGATATACAATCATGTCATCTGCAAACAGGGACAATGTGACTTCCTCTTTTCCTAATTGAATACCCTTTATTTCCTTCTCCTGCCTGATTGCCCTGGCCAGAACTTCCAACACTATCTTGAATAGGAGTGGTGAGAGAGGGCATCCCTGTCTTGTGCCAGTTTTCAAAGGGAATGCTTCCAATTTTGCCCATTCAGTATGATATTGGCTGTGGGTTTGTCATAGATAGCTCTTATTATTTTGAGATACATCCCATCAATATCTAATTTATTGAGAGTTTTTAGCATGAAGAGTTGTTGAATTTTGTCAGAGGCCTTTTCTGCATCTATTGAGATAATCGTGTGGTTTTTGTCGTTGATTCTGTTTATGTGCTGGATTACATTTATTGATTTGCGTATGTTGAACCAGGCTTGCATCCCAGGGATGAAGCCCACTTGATCATGGTGGATAAGCTTTTTGATGTGCTGCTGGATTCAGTTTGCCAGTATTTTATTGAGAATTTTTGCATTGATGTTCGTCAGGGATAGTGGTCTAAAATTCTCTTTCTTCATTGTGTCTCTGCCAGGCTTTGGTATCAGGATGATGCTGGCCTCATAAAATGAGTTAGGGAGGATTCCCTCTTTTTCTATTCATTGGAATAGTTTCAGAAGGAATGGTACCAGTTCTTCCTTTTACCTCTGGTAGAATTCGGCTGTGAATCCATCTGGTCCTGGACTTTTTTTGGTTGGTAAGCTATTAATTATTGTCTCAATTTCAGAGCCTGCTATTGGTCTATTCAGAGATTCAACTTCTTCCTGGTTTAGTCTTGGGAGGGTGTATGTGTTGAGGAATTTATCCATTTCTTCTAGATTTTCTAGTTTATTTGCATAGAGGTGTTTATAGTATTCTCTGATATTAGTTTGTATTTCTGTGGGATCAGTGGTGATATCCCCTTTATCATTTTTTATTGTGTCTATTTGATTCTTCTCTCTTTTCTTCTTTATTAGTCTTGCTAGCGGTCTATCAATTTTGTTGATCTTTTCAAAAAACCAGCTCCTGGATTCTTTGATTTCTTGAAGGGTTTTTTTTGGTCTCTATTTCCTTCAGTTCTGCTCTGATCTTAGTTATTTCTTGCCTTCTCCTAGCTTTTGAATGTGTTTGCTCTTGCTTCTCTAGTTCTTTTAACTGTGATGTTAGGGTGTCAATTTTAGATCTTTCCTGCTTTCTCTTGTGGGCATTTAGTGCTACAAATTTCTCTCTACACACTGCTTTGAATGTGTCCCAGAGATTCTGGTATGTTGTGTCTTTGTTCTCACTGGTTCAGTTTGATCTCAGACTGCTGTGCTAGCAATGAGTGAGGCTCCGTGGGCGTAGGACCCCCCGAGCCAGACGCGGGATATAATCTCCTGTTATGCCGTTTGCTAAGACCATTGGAAAAGCGCAGTATTAGGGTGGGAGTGACCCGATTTTCCAGGTGCCGTCTGTCATCTCTTTCTTTGACTAGGAAATGGAATTCCCTGACCGCTTGAGCTTCCTGGGTGAGGTGATGCCTCTCCCTGCTTCGGCTCACGCTTGGTGCCCTGCACCCACTGTCCTGCACCCACTTTCCAACACTCCTCAGTGAGATGAACCCAGTACCTCAGTTAGAAATGCAGAAATCACCTGTCTTCTGCGTTGCTCATGCTGGGGGCTGTAGACTGGAGCTGTTCCTACTCGGCCATCTTGGATCCACCCCCCTTAAAGGCATTCTTAAGCCACAAACAATAGCATGAGCGATCTCTGCCTTAAGGACATGCTCCTGCTGCAGTTAACTAGCCGAACCTATTCCTTTAATTCGGCCCATCCCTTTGTTTCCCATAAGGGATACTTTTAGGTAATCGAATAAATATAGAAACAATGCTAATGACTGGCTTGCTGTTAATAGATACGTGGGTAAATCTCTGTTCGGGGCTCTCAGCTCTGAATGCTGTGAGACCCTTGATTTCCCACTTCACACCTCTATATTTCTGTGTGTGTGTCTTTAATTTCTCTAGTACCACTGGGTTAGGGTGTCCCCTAACCCAAGCTGGTCTCGGCACTTTTAGACTCCAGAACTGTGAAATAATAAATTTGTGTTGTTTTCTACCAACCAGCTTGTGGCACTTTGTTACAGCAGCCTTAGGAAACAAACATACCAGTATTCTATATTTTATGAGAAATTTAAGGCATTCTCAAAGGTAAATTGTAATGGGCACAATTTGGCACTATTTTTACCTTAGGCACTGACTTAAAACTGTCCCCTTACAAGAGCTAGAATGTGACTTCATAACACAAAAATATTATAGTTCTAAATTCAATAAAAAATTTAAACTATTTAAAATGAAAGTAACAAAATTTGATCTATATCACTGGTGATAAAGGAGAGGGAAAAGCTTAACCTCTACTCTCTGAAGGTTTGATAATTGAGTGTATAAAATAAACTAGTAGATTAATAGGAGGAAAAAACATTTTAATTATGTGGATATACGCATTGGAGTTACACAAAATATTGAAGGAAGAAAGGACAGAGGGCTGAAGTTTTTATAGCATTCATATAGGGGCCTGAGGCTTCTGTGGGGAGGTGGTGACACATTATGGGAGGGTGAGAGGAGGAAATGCAGTGTGAACAAAGGTTATCTGGGTTAAGGGAAGGTATGGATCTTTAGTCTAGTCCTTGTGATGCTTCATTTTCCCTGGTTGATGAGATTCCAGAGAGGGGCAAATGAGTTCCTTTCAGATAAGAGAACTCAGAGAAGGCCCTTCTTTGTGTTGGCTGTTCCCTAAATTCTCTTAGATTGAAATAATCAGCATACCAAAGCAGTATGTTTTGAAGTGGTATTTCCTGGATTCCTTCAGTGATATCATTCAAATGCTCTGGCCTTCAATTTCTTGATTGAGAAAATGGCATGTTATGTGGTAATCAATTATAGCTATTTCTCAATATGTGCAGAGAAGTTTGTGTTAATTCCTCCTATGAAATTTAGTCTGTTACTTGAGGTTGTAAGGTCTTTAAGTCAAGGAAACTTATTTTATTCTCTTTTGTGTCAAACAGAATAATATCTTTTCTGTGTTTCTCAAGCACCCAGATACTGTTTAAACGTTATTAGACTTTCAAAACTTTCTTGAAAGAATATCTGCTTAATGCAAGAAAAGTATTAATTTTAAAGCTTAAGAAGAAAAAAAAAGGACTGTTCAACTGTCAAAATCTAAATCTTACATCTTTGGGAACTGGAGCTCAGTGAGGTTATAGGCACAGTGAAGCTATACTCCAGGTCTTTAGATCTCTCATCCCATAAACATTGCTTTTCCTGTTAGAAGAGTTTCTAGCAGGCTTTGCACAATTGGCAAAATGGTTAAGATGGTAGGCTTCTACGGGCATTTCCTGGGTTCAAATCATGGCTCTGTCACATACTTTGTGACCTCAGGAATTAACATATTCTCCCTGGGACTCAGCTTCCTCATTTGTAGAATGGATTTAATAATCACAACCCACATCACAGGATTGTAAAGAGGATTAAATGGGTTAAGGCATATAATGGGTACATAGTAGGGCTCAATAATGTTAGTGGCCATAATAATTACAATCAAACATTTGTTGTACCTTTGTAAATAGCTGCTATGTAACGCACTTTGTGATCTGATTTAGTGTATCTTTCCTTTACTGCTTCAGGTAGACCCAAGGTTTGTCAACCTAGGCACTAATGACGCTCTAGGATGGATAGTTTTGGGGAGCTATCCTGTGCATTGTAGAATGTTTAGCAGCATTTCTGGTCTCTACCCACTATTTACCATTAGCACAACCCTTTCCCCCACAGTGTGACAACCAAAAACATCTCCTTACATTGCCAAATATCCTGAGGGAAAACATCACTTCTTTTTTTTTTTTTTTTTAAAGACAAGAGTCTCACTCTGTTGCCCAGGCTGAGTTGAGTGCAATGATGTGATCATGTCTCACTACGGCCTCCACATCCCTGGTTCAACCGAGCCTCCTATCTCAGCCCCCAGAGTAGCTGGGACTACAGGCATGCGCCACCATGCCTGGTTAACTTTTAATTTTTTGTAGAGACAGAATCTTGTTACGTTTGCCAGGCTGAACTTCAACCCCCTGTTCTCAAGCAATCTTCCTACCTTGGCCACATAAAGTGCTGGGATTGCAGGCATGAGCCACTGCATCCTACTGAAACATCACTTTTGATTAAGAATCACTGTTCCAGCCTTCAAGTCCATTGAGAGTTGGTTTAATGTCACTTTGTTAACTTCCAGTTATCTGATTTCATGCCCCTGTATAAATACAATATTTTATAATTTGACATATTAAGTAATAATCAATGTGTGTCCTATTTGGAAATAAAATATTAGAGTATGTAATAAAGGAGATAAGCCACTACTATCACTTCGCCACAACCTATATCTGGTACCTTGCTCAGTGCTTGGCATGTGAGAGAAGTTCATGAATGATGATTAAATGGAATGAATGTCGATGGGAGAAATTGTTCTCCTTATTGAAAAGAGTGAAACACTTCCTCCTGCACGTTAAATCTTTATCATGTACAAGGCACTGTACTAAATGCCTTACATACATTATAACAACTCTTAATTACCCTCTAGTGGCAAAATTCCATTTTATAAATAAGGAAACTGAGATTTAGTTCAAAGTCACACAACTAGCAAGAGACAGGAGCAAGATTTGAGTGCGTATCTTCCTAAATCCCCACCTATGTTTTTAATAACAGGATGCCTTTTGATATCATTGAGTTAAAATTAATAGTCCTAGAATGAATAGAATTACCTCTTATAGTATCAAGCTTTTGAGATTATTTCCTAAGACCATACAAGCATACTGGAAAGTTTTAAATCTGAATAAATACAATAGGAACTAATGAAAGCATCTGAGGATGGCTTTGAAAAACAATTTTACAGGTACAGATGAGGAAAAGCTATGAGGTAACTCCCCAAAAGCATTTATTCATCAGTTGCCAGCTGAGACCAACTTATCTTATTTGACATGCATCTCATCACCTCTACTCATGCTTGTAGATCTCATTTCAGAATAGTGTGTTGGCAGTGAAAAGTAAGTCTCAAAAAGATTTATGATGTCATTAATCAATACTCAGTGCCATAGAGCAAATAAACCACAAACACGCTGAATCTGCTAGCTCAGTTGTCTTCAATACTGTCAAGTCGAAGTGACTGAGACCTGTGTAAGCTCATTGTAGGGTTGAGTGTGTGTACACAAGTGCACATATATCAATAGAGTCCAATCTAGAAAAATTAAGAGCTATGGAATAATGAATAACTTACCACTCTTCTCAGACATTTCTGATCACAGTATAACTTCAGGACACTGAAGGGTATAAGTTATTCCCCAAATATTGCATTCCATTTAAGATTTTTTTTCTATCCCTATAGTAAATCAGAACTTGCTTATAAATAAATTACATTCTAGAATTCCATTTTAAGGCTTTTGTTTCTATGTTAGAAGACATTTTTCACTTTACAATGATAGGTCATTTTTACAATTAGTCTATACAACTCTATTTAAGTCTTAATGCATCTGACATATATATAGCATTATTTCAATTATAGCCAAATGTTTTGTTTTTATTTAACAATACATACGAAATTTTTGGAAAGCAGATTTTACTTCCTTAATGGTGATGACTCCACTGGAAGTTTCAGGGTCAAGGATTCCACCAGTAACACAGTGTAGAGGAAGATAATGTCACTGAACATCAATAAATTCTGTCACCTTTTTAAGTCAGGTGAAACTCATTAAATATCTATCCTATGTTGAACATACTGATCCTGTACTCTAGATGCCCCCAGCTTAAAACAGGGAGCTTATATAAGTATAGATAACTGCAGTAGAGTGAGTTAAGAATAGCATAGACTAAATACAAGTTATCAGTTATACAGAGAGGAGAGGGGAACATGGGGATGAGAGAATGGGATTTAGAAAGGGCTTCACCCAGGATATTTTTGAGCTGCATATATGAGCTCACATATGTAGGTCATATTTAGGAGATTTGATCTGGAAAACAAAAGACAGGTATTCTACTCACTCATGAAATTTGATTAACTCACCTATAATTCTAATATTTCTCAGGGAATCTGGTTGTTAATCACATACCATAATTATGAGCTCTAATATTATAATTGCATTCCTTTTGTTTAAGTCTACAGCCTGGGAAATTATCTTTTGGAATTCAAATAAATAAAACAATCATAATGGCCAACAGTTGAGCACTTACTTGGACATTGTTCTAAGGATTTTAGATGTATTTTCTCATTTAATTCTCGCAACTTGCTTATGGGGTGAACTCTATTGTATGCATTTTTTAAATAAAGAAAACGACACACAGAAAGTTCAATAACTTTCCTAAACTGACAAAGATGGGATTTGGACCCAGTCTGTCTACTCCTAGACCTAGTTTTTGCTATAATTTCATACTGCTTCCAGACAATTAAAATAATAATTTAACTGACATTTAGTATTTTCCCCAATGGCTATTTTACCTGAATTCTAACATCACATTGCCATCAAGGAGATTTAACCCAGACAGGTCTGTTAAAATTACCCCCGCCTTTGTATCTGCTACATAGCCCATGACCCAGCAATTCCACTTTTGGGATTATACTCCTTAAACTGATGTGTTGATACATTTAATAAAAGACATATACTCAGTGATCCACAGCAGCATCATTTGTAATACCCTCCTATCAGAAAATAACAAAATGCCTTTCCATATCAGAAAGTATAAATAACCTGTGGAACAATCACATAATGCAAAGCTTTACAGAAAGGAGAGTGAATGATTGACAACTATACTTAATATGGATGAATCTCCCAATGTTCAGCAACATAAATAAACACAAAAATATATACACCATGTGAACCCCTGTATATAAAGTAGAAAAATGGGCAAACCAAACTATGTTGTTAAAAGTCAGAAGAGTGGTTATCCTTGGTCAATAATGTGGCTGGGAGATAGCTTGGGGGTACTTTTAGGGAGACTGATAATGTAACTTTTATTAAACCTATGGGTGATGGTTATATGGATGTATTTACTTTGAGAAAACATATTCTTCAATTATGACATGTATACTGTGCGTGTGTGTGTGTATATATTATATATAATACTTCAATAAAATTTTCAAAAGTCAAATGACATAATGCGTTCACCACAGAACAAAGCAGCTATTCAACAAACATATATTGAATGGAGGAAATAAAGCTAAATGTTGTTTTATCTAATAAAAAACTTTTTTTGAACATTGAATTTTACATATTTAGCCCTCCAATCATGAATTTATTTAACTAGAATTTTTAGAATCTTCAAGTATTATGATCCAAGAGTCTCTCCTCTTTGGTTTCCATCTGGGCAGTAGATAGGACATGTGAACCAGTCTTGCTGGTAAAACAGAGCAAATGCTCTAGGATGGGAGAAGGAGTTGCTGGGCAGTGAGGAAAGAGAGTTCTAGGAAACAGAAGCAGCAAAACAAAGTCTTTAAGGAAAACCTGGAGCCTATTTACTAATTGGGTTGTGTCCCCAGAGTCTCCTGGGAAATGATAAAAGATGGCCTAGCCAGGCACAAGTCTATAAAAGAGTGAAGAAGGCCTTCTTTGGCTATGACTACAGGGTCAAATTCAAGTGTGAAGGGCAGCAGTAAAAAGGAACAGTTGCAGTAAACAGTGGTTGCAGGCACAAATCAGTGTTAACCATCTTAAATTTGGTTTAGTTCCCTTGTTGGTCTTTCCAACTGCACAAACTATAATCACCTTTAAAGCAATTGCAAAATCTGCAAGTATTAAAAATAGACATATGACTATATCTAACGTGAGGCAGTTATATGGCCATTTATTTTGTTATTCTTCCTCAGTAAAGCCTCGTAACAAAGTCCTTAGAATGTTAATATAAAATATTTAGAGGGGTCAAATATTTGCAGCTTTTAAGTATTAAGATGGGAATACTTGTCCTGAAGCACCTAAAACATCATTACAAGTAAGAAAATATTAGTAAATTATTTTTGTCACTTAAATTGTGCAGCCTGTGGCTTCCAGAGACAATGAAAGTTGAATAGCTCTTTTTAAGCTTGTATTGGGATCATCAGTCATTTACTCACTGGTAGAAGGTAAATAAGCAGACAAATGTCCTTTGTGCTAGTACTCTCTTATCTCCTTGTTAATCTGTAATTAGTTTAGGAAGCAGCATATATGATTTGGGATCAGAATCAGTTTTATCTCCAACATTAGAATGGTAAATCTTTTCATTAACAGAAACAGTACATGGAACAGTTATTGGACTTTTTCTTATTGGGTCACATTGGATATTTATTTCAGATTGCAGTTATGCATGGACGGGTATCATATGGTGCTTTGATGACCTTTAGAAATTCTCTTGATTAAATGCTGTTGTACTTCATTATGACATTTCTTTCCTTGTACTACCAGATTTGATGTGTATGGCTTAATAATGCAAGTAGACATGAATGTTAATAACTTCACAATTCATTGCTTTGCTATTTTCTAACGCTCATGAAATTTAGAACAAGTTTCACTGGCTGGAGGCTTACATGAATCATATAAATTAGAGGGTAACAAAAGAACATATTAGCATTTGTTAGCCTAGATGCA
This sequence comes from Pan troglodytes, assembly GCF_028858775.2. Classification (NCBI taxonomy): domain Eukaryota; kingdom Metazoa; phylum Chordata; class Mammalia; order Primates; family Hominidae; genus Pan; species Pan troglodytes. The sequence continues at coordinate 78,204,578 of NC_086015.1, forward strand.
CGAATTTTGTACTAACCATTTTAATATGTACTACAACTTTTCCACCCTCAAGTTAAAAAGGCTTTCAATTTTTCAACCAACATCATAATTGAATTGGTTCTCTTTCTGCCTAAGGATAATGATTTTACACTGATGGAATCTTTATTAGATTCTAAGGATTATACTGATGCTACTGGTTTTTAAAGTCAAACAACTCTACCCAGGGAAAGAGGTATTTCAGTGAAATCATGAGCAAAAAAATGTAAAATTTGTCTTTTAGGGGTAAAATGCTTGTTTAATTATTATTGCAAAATAAGCTGAACTGGTGTCTGATAATTGATTCTCAGGAGAAATGGCCACATGCTGAGAAGGCCGTGTAACCTAAAATTTCATAGAGCAAAATTGGCTCCAAACCGTGGCTATTTTTCACACTAGGTAGTGTTTTGTTGATTTTCTGATGAATGCACTTTTAAGTTGGTGGTTGAAATGTAATTTCATAAGATAGAACTTGTCTTTTGATAGCTGAGAATATTTGGTTTGGGTCAACTTAGTTATGTCTTGAAATGGAATTTGAATGAACTTTATATCAGGTTTTAAAATATGTCACACTAGATTTTCAGTCTGAATAGTATCCTGGCAGTGACCAAAGATAAGGCTTCAGATCCTCCAAAATTAAAAACTCTAAAGCCATACACTAGACCATAGAGATAAGCTAGGTAAACCTTGTATTTTTGACCAATAGATCTGAAATCTGGAAATAAGAAAATATGTAGTACATTCAAGTAATTTTGATTAGTGCTTCCATATTTTATTAGATCTCTCTGTTGTCTTTGCTTTCTGGCTTAAATTTGGGAGAAGAGTAAAAACCAGGGTTGTTGGCCATAAAAGAAGAATTAAGAAAAAAAGAGAATAGCTCAAGAAAAAGCAAATTCTATGACTTTCTTGGTTACAACCACAGAAAGATACTCTATCTGGACACACATGCTCTCTCTCTCTCTCTCTCACTCTCTCTCTCTCACATACACACATATACACACACACTCACACACCAAAGTCAGTTTGAAGGAAATAGGATAATTCACAGAATGAAAAGAATGACTTTTTCTCTAAAAGGATATGAATCAGGGTAATTCTAGGTTTTGAGATAGCACTAACTAATGGCATTATTTACAGGGTCACCATTGGAATAAATCAGTTTGAACCCTTTATTTTGTCCTCTACAACCAATCTAAATATTTAAATCCCAAGGAGAAAGAATCTAATTGACTTTGGTTGGGCCCAGTCCCACTTCTGGCCCAGAGTACAACATGGCATTTTGACTGATCCCATCAGCACAGCATGCTATGGAGACGGGGTAGTTCAAAAAGGGAAAATCAGGCTTATGTTGTCAGAAATAAAAGATAATAGATACACAACAGCCTAAAACCGCTGGTGTATACTACATAAAGGACATTAGACTAGTGGTTTCCATCCTGAGGCCCCTGTTAACACTGGGAAGTACTGCACTCCCTTTGGTTATTTTAAGGGTTTAATAGAAACTGTGTAATAAATGACAGTAGTGACATTTAAGAAAAACAAGATGTTGAATATTGGGAGAAGTTATAGTATGTCATTAACAGTTCAGTTCTGCCCAGGTTTAAATCTCCTCTTCTCTTCTTCATAGTGACTTTCAAGTCATTCAGCCTCTTTAAGCCTTAATTGCCCATTCTTGAAAATAGAGATAATAATATGTGTGTTATCAGTGCTACAATAATTAAATGCAATAATGCATGTGAAATGCTTAGTATAGTACCTGATACAGAATAAGTTTTGATGTAGAAATTGAACATTTTGGTTATTTTCATTATTGGATTTGTTTTTCTTTTTTTTAAGATGAAATGACCTGATTCTGCATGGAGATACTTTTCATTTCATTCCAATCAACAATCCTGGGGCACTACTTTTCACTGGTTAATGCAATTTTGAAAAACAATTAAGCTTTACTTGCACTTTATAACACACATAAAAAAAACTTGGGGAATAAGTGGCTACCATATGAATATAGTAAATAATCACAAAACAATAAAAAAGCATCTTCCATGATGAAATGTTTGGAAAGCCCCATTTTAAGGTAGCCATCAGCCTGTTTTCCACCCAAAGGACTGAATTGCTTAAAGCAAGGAAGGATCAGAGAGTGATTCGGCATCAGGACTGCCAGAGGCAGCTGGCTAAGAATTCTCAAGTTTTCACTGAGGGCCCCTAAGACAACAGTCCCTGCTTTATTGGCCTGTTTCTATTTTGAGGGAATACAGTTCACTCAAACAGGAAGTTCAGCAGAACAACTCAGAAACACAGGAATGCATTATTTGTTATTTAACAAGTATGCATTTAGTAGCTACCACACTCCCAGAATTATGCTAGGAACTGATAATTAAACAGATAACAAAATAGATATTTCTGAGTATATTATAACTTTTATGACTCATACACAAAAGTTATTACCTGGTAAGTTAGATGCAGTGTGGTAGAATGGTTTAGAATGTAGGCTCAGGGGTTGATTACTTGTGTTCAAATCTTGGCCTCACCACCTATTTATTAACTTTCTTGGTCTGCCTCACTTTCCTAATCTGAAAATGGGAATAATAATAGCATCTGGTATTCTCGAGATTCAACAAAATGACACAAGTAAGAATATAAGTGACTTTCTTGCCATGGTGCTAAGACTGTGAGATATGTCATAAGAACAGGAAAACCAGATTGAATAGAACAGAAGTAATAAGTGCAAAACTGTCTGGAGGGAGAGATCAGACCACACAAGACTTTTTAAGGCCATAATTTGGAATTATGTTTTAAGAGTAAAAGGAAGAATTGGAAGGGTTTTAAGCTAAGTGGGGAAATTGCCAACTCATATATGCTTATTATAAACATGATTTGGGTTGGATATGGTGGCTCACACCTGTAATTTCAACACTGGGAGCCTGAGGCAAGAGGATCCTTGAGCCCAGGAGTTTCAAACCAGCCTGGAAACACAGGAGACTCCCATCTCTACATAATTTTTTTTTTTTTTTAATTAGCCAGGTGTGGTGGCCCGTGCCTGTACTCCCAGGTTCTCGAGTACAGGGAGGCTGAGGTGGGAGGATCGCTTGAGCTCACAAAGTCAAGGCTGCAGTAAGCCATGATCATGCCATTGCACTTCAGCCTGGGTGACAGAGTTAGACCCTGTCTCAAAAAAAAAAATACAATAAAATAAATAAAATAAAAACACAATTCTGTCTGTAGTGTGAAAAATTGGGAAGATGGAATTCAGAGTTGTTAAAGGGAGATCAGGTAGGAGACTGTTTCAGTAGTCAAAACAAGACATGATGATAATCATATTGATAGATTGTAGAGAAGAGATTATACAAAAATGTAGGAAATATGATAGATAGGACTTGATTTATTCAATGGGTAGGGAGAGACTATCAGGTGTGTGGAAAAGTTCTCAGGCATCTGACAGGAACTACCAATGGAACCATGAACTAGAATGCAGTGGACATCTGCTCATTTTCTCTATCAGCATTAATTCCATTTTATTTCTCATAAATGTACCTAGATTTTTCTCTCAGGAGCCAACTCCTTCTTTCTTCATTCAGCTCAAGAGTGGATCATATGTCTTTGGCTTAAACCAATCAGATGATCACATCTTAGCCTTGGCAACTGTCAAGGGATACCCATGCAACCCAATAAATATCATCTTTCTGAGACTTCTAAGAAACTCTTTTATTCCTGCTACACCAGATGTAAACCTTAGTGGTTGTATATTATGGAGTTGTTATAGTATTTTTTTGTCTATTGAAAATTAATCACTGAAAGCTAGCAAAGATTTTGGGGGGAAAATATACACATATGAACAAAAAAACCATTATGTAATAAAGTGACTAACCTAGAAAAACCAAGCCAGACACTTGTGCATAGGTCTTATAACTGAAATTGCTTTAATAGAATGAATGCTGAGTAAATGATGCTTGACACTGCTCACAGATTAAATGCACATAAGGCCTTCACCTAAGACCAAACCCTAACCAGCTAACCGAAAGCCTCTACTTCCATTAACATCTTCAGAATTCTCTGGAGAGTCTCTATTAAGTCACTGAGCTCTTTATCCTTCACAAAATCATTAGATTTAATTAAATGTAAGAATGATACAATTAAACTATAATTTAAGTAAGTAGTTGAGTTCTAAAGCATAGGAATCATGACTGAAGATTTAGATCCCTACCTACATAAAATATCTACCAATAAAATATCCAAAAGTACCATCTTCTAAAATTGAACTTTGATAATAGGCTAGGCTCTACACTAGGTATATTGCATCATTTTCTTATTTATTCTCCCCAGTGGATTTTTCAGGTATGCATCATTAACCCTACTTTCAAGTCAAGGGACCAAGGTATAGCATTAACTTGCTGAGCTTGGAGTCAACTCTGAGCCTATCTGAATTAAGCCATCAAACATTTTCTACTGCCAGCCCTTATTCTAAGTATAAATATCTTTTGGTTATATTTGTATTTTTGATAATGAGTTTTTTTGATAATGAGTTTTTTAATTGCCTATAAGCTCGAATTTGGCAATGTGTTAGAAAAGATTTAGTTCTCATACTATTTGAGGCAGCCAAGTTAATTCTAGAAATATTTCCTAAATGGTTGAATGTGATCAACTCATTCTAAAGATGTCTACCTCAATGTAATTTAGAATAGTAAAATGTCAAAAAGCAAATAAATATCCAAAGTAGAATTAAATAAATCAAGTTTTGCTTAATTACATAGTGGAATACTTCAAAGCAATTAAAAATATTTTCATAGAGGAATATTTAATAATATGGAAAATGTTTATGATATATAAAATGAAGCAGAACATGAAAAATTATGTATAATATACCATATAATCCTGTTTTAATGTATAGACACAGAGATTTTTGGTTACCACTAAATAAAGGCATTTTGGGAATTTCTTTGCAAAAGCTATTGTAACTAGAAGAAATAGGAAGTGAGCTTAAGCATAAAAGATAAATGTATTACAAGAATCTAGGAGTATCAAAATGAAGTTGAGAGTGCAAGTACAATTGGGCCTCATGAGGGATGGGAATTAGAAAATGGAAAGCCTTCAGAAAACAAAGTAGTTATATTATTGGACTCTTCCTCTTTCCTCAAGGCATCCTAGTCAACTCTTCTGCTTCTCTGAAGACCTGCTTTATTATCTTCCCTTGACTGACATTCTTTGTTTCTGGGTACACATTGAAGATGTTGAATACCCCTCTATACCCAGGTTCACATGTTCTCACTTCCAGCAATCAGGAGGACTGACTAGCAGTTCTGATTTCAAAAATGACAAGTATATTACTGGTTTACTTTGAGTCAAGTATCAACCCTGGTTCAATAAATGGTGACCATGGGGACTAGGTCACAAAGTTAGTGCCAGCTCCAGTGATTGGGGCTGGGAGGTCAGGGTCTGGACAATTACCCCACACAAAATTATTTTCTTGTTTTTGTGCTTGTATGCTTTTCTGAATTGTTTAATGTGAACACATTCCTCGTTTGTACTAATGTAAAATAAGACGTTATCAAAAATAAATTTGTCTTTTAGGTGGAGAGAAGCAATGAAGATACCAAATGAGCCTACCTATGCAAACAACAGAACCATGGGTTAGTTATATCCTGCTAAAAATATCATTTGAGGTAGAGAATACTCTGGCTGGGAACTCAATGCAAATATTCGTGCATCACTATGCTCTCTACCCCTAAATGTTTTATTGAAGATCCTCAAGTCATAGTAGATTATCTATTGGGAGAAGGAAAGCTCAGATGTGGGGCCCAAGAGTGCAAAGGAACATATTGGGAGGATCGAGAACCCCAGCTTCATTTGATAACCAAGAAAAGACAGGTAAGGAAAACAGAGGAAGCATGATGTGATGTAACTTTCACTACACTCCAGGAGATGAGTGGAGAGGAGTATGACCCACTGCTAGGAAGTCACTCGCACTACTGATTTTTAATTATGTAAAATGAATCAAGTTGAACCAGACATCATCTATAGCTCTTAAAAAACACAGTTCTAAATATTTGGTAAGAGTAATTCATAAAATAATGAGCTTCAAATATTAACTTGGTTGTTTACAACATCTAAAATATACCTTTAAGCTATTTTGGCCTGTGTACTACAAAGGGATTTTCAATATTTGAGATCGTGGTCATTTATTACAGAATAGGCCTTGTCGTTCAGGTATGCAGTGTACTGCTATTTTAATGGGTTTTTAAATCCTCCTTCATGGTTCATTAATATGGATGGACATAACTGCAGAGGTCATAAAGCACAATAGCTTTTCTACACTTAGTTGATAAATAGGTCAATCAGCTTACCTCACAGAGAGAACAACATTCCAGATAAGCACAAATTGAAATTCACACACAACTAATTGTATATGGGATGACCAATATGTCAACTCAAATATAATGTCCATACATTAAACCATTATCAACTATATGAAACTGCCTTTCCATTTTGGTTTCCTCTGGCTGCATGCTCCAATGCCCTCATGAAGAAATCTTCAACATATCTTTCAGTTGGAGAGATAGAGAGGGTAAGAAAACATAGTTTGCATATGCAAGAAATTATATCTTCATCCAAAATGTTGTTAGTATGAACTAATTCTCAATATGTCACAGTGATTATTCTATACTGCTTTTTCTACTGCCCACTGCATGATATTATTTTAATTTAAGGTCAGCTTGGCTCTTTTTTTAAAAAATATCTGCTACATACCATAAATGCCTTGAATTCCTTTCCTGATAATCAAAAGTCTGTCGAAAGGTTGGCTGGCATTCAACTCTGATACACTGTTTGACATCATTCAATAATGTGTTGCAAACTGAACAAACAAGTGTTACTCTTTAGTCTACAATATATGTCAAAATAAATGTCTATTTCAGATCTAGTTTTCACTCAGTGACATTTCTATATGGTGTCATGCTTTTACTTATCGACCTTAACTTCCTTGAATGAGGAGCCTCAAGACCAAATATTAGCTCTACTGTTCGCCAGCCTATTTTTAACAAGTTGTCAAATCCAGAGATCCATTCAAAACAATCCCTTGAAACAGATTGCCATGCCCCATCTACTAAATTGCTTTAATTATCTTCAGCATCATTGGTACTAAGATGAGACCCTGTCTTCAAGTTTTTGATTTCATTAACCTCAGTTTACATTTCTATATAACGGGGGGTTTTTTTTTTTATGATAGCTACAGGTTTCTGGATTTTTTAACGCACATTAACAAGGTTATGTCTTGGGATCATCTGAAATCATTAGGCTACTTAAATAGCCTAGGATTATTTACAAGTTTTCTTCATAACTTGCTTTATAGACTTTATTGTGGAGGCTTACAAAGGAAAGGATTAAAAAACTAAATTAGATGGATTTATGCTAGGCACTTAACTTCAATGCCAAAGTCTTCTCACGAATAATGGAAAATTACTTCACCAACTTAGCCTGAATTTCTGTTTTTTTTTTAATTTCCTCTCCTAGCGCAGTTTGTGATAGTTAATGTGACAGATACTCAGTTACATCAATTGTTCCTTTTTTCCTTAAAAGATTTTATAGACTTCCTTTGTAATGTAGAGATTTTTTGCTAAACCCTTTGCCATCTTCATGCTACTTCTTTTTTTTTTTTTTTGAGATAGAGTCTCACTCTGTTGCCCAGGCTGGAGTGCAGCGGCATGATCTCTGCTGACTGCAAACTCCGCCTGCCAGGTTCAAGCAATTCTTCTGCCTCAGCCTCCCGAGTAGCAGGGACTACATGCACACGCAACCATGCCGGGCTAATTTTTGTATTTTCAGTAGAGATGGAGTTTCACCATATTGGCCAGGCTGGTCTCGAATCTTTGACCTTGTGGTCTGCCTGCCTTGGCCTCCCACAGTGCTGGGATTATAGGTGTGAGCCCCAGGGCCTGGCCTCTTCATGCTTCTTATATATTATTTTTGTAAGTGGATCATGGTGGTAAGAAGAGAAAAGGTGCCTATTTGAAACTTTGGAATCTTAAACTAAAAAACAGTAAGAATAATTTACATGGAAGTACCAAATATGAAGCAACTATGTCCAGTTCTACTCCATTCCTCATCCTATCCCCAAGGACACAGAATCAGTTACTTTTGATCATTTTAATCTTAGCTCTTTTAATGACTACTTCCAAGTGTCAAGTACGTGTCATGTACCAAGTAGTACATTTATACTGATGTTGCTAGATTTATCAATGTCAAACAATATCAAATATCTAGTTAAAATATAAGAATGTAGCTCATTTGTTTCTCCTCTCATCTTCTCACCAACATGTAAGCCACACCATTATGAGTATATCTAAGCCGATCTTTACCATCAGTGCCCAATCAGCTCATTGATTCATTTATCTGGTAATATGTATTCAACAATGACAATGTGATCAATTCATCTGATAACACGTATTGAACAACTACAATGCAATCAAACCTTTTATAGGTCCTAGGAAAATAGCAGTGTACTGAATACAATACACCCCACCCTCATAGAACTTCCATCCTGATGAGAAGGAGGAGAAAACAGACAATAGATATAATACAACAGGTGTTGATAACAGCTAAGAATAAAGAAGCGAGGGCAGTGTAAGGAGCTGAGAGGGACTAAGAGCTACCTAATAGAGGGTCATCCAAGAAGGCCTTTTAGATAGGGTAAGGCCTTTTCGATGCATTTGGCAGAGGTTGGAAGATAAAGAAGGAGTGAGTCATGACAATATCAGAGGGAATATGAAGAACTACAGCAGAAACTGTTAGCCGTTGGTCTGCTGAAGGACTGGCAAAAAAGCCAGTGCAGATGAGGTACAGTGAGTGTAAAGAGAGTGGTGGAAGATGAGAGAGTTTGGGACAGTGGACAGGGACGGGGTTATATTGTAGATGATGTAGAGTCAAAATGAAGGAGATGTAAACTGAGTGAGATGGGTTTGCAGCAGCTTCATGCATCAGGATAAACAGAGACTGACATATCATCACACACCATGACCAGAGCCTAAGCTATCCCATCATGGCCTATGTGTTACATAAGCAACACTAGATTTCTTCTAATAATATCATACTGTTCTTAACAATGCTATGGAAGATTCACTGGAGTGGGGACAATGCAGTGATGAGAATAAAAGATGAGGAACATATATTAATCTATGTGAGGTAGAAAAAAGCTCTGCACTAAGGCAGTGTACCAAGAAAAGTAGACAGACTTGAAATAAATTTCCAGAGAGAAACTGGTGGCTATTTAATGTGAGGCTTAAAGGAGAAGTAAGACAAGACACTGATTCCAAAGCATCTAGGTATTGAAGGAAATAAAGAGGTTCAGTTGAAAAAGTCAAGAGAGATGGCACGTTTGCTGAAGTTTTAAAAAAGTTCATTATTGGACAACTTATGTTTTAGGTACTTGTTGGGTATTTGTTATCAGAAGTATTATACAGTGTGAAATCCTTCATTACAGGGGGAGTGTTTTTTAAAAAATTCTTCTTTAGAATTTAGTGTGTGTTAATATTTGTTGGATTAATGGTTCTTAGTCAGTTTTCTTCAATTAAAAATCATTGAGTTGTTCATTTTGAAAAGGTGATAAGCTTAATACTAAAGGTTATATGTCAGCAAGTTGACAGTAATTGGCAGAACTCTTCCGGTCATTTATAGCCTCTAACTAGTAGACAAGTGACTTTAATATTCCATATCCTGTTGCGACATTTTATTTCACTCAAATAATATTTGAGGACCTATAATTTGCTGGATGCTATACCAGGAACAGGAACAAGACATTGTTTCAGTCCTATTCTGTGACCACAAGAAATGGTTTCCATCCTATTCTGTGATGGCAACATATTTCTATTAATACATTACAAAAGGATGAATCACGGCTCTACTAGCTACTGACTAAGCACTTTTTAAGAAGTACAAGAAAGGGCAATTTTAAAGTCATTTCCACTATTCTCTTTAATGTCATTAATTTTTTAAAACTTTAAAACCATTCCTCAATGGGAAGCTTTCAAAAATTATTTCCCTTTCCTTCATTCTCTTGTACAAGGATCCACATCAAGGTCTGCAAATCCATGGCATCTTCCTTTTCCCACCCATGACAGAAATCACAAAGCTATCATAGACACCTTTCCAAATGAACCCTGGTATAACTTCAGAAATGTTTTTTAAAGAAGGACACAAGATAGCAGCAAACAACAGTTTATTTTGAGTATATGAGATGGAGACTCATTGCCATCCAAGTTTGAACAACTGCTTAACAAAAGAGGATGTGAAAATAGGCTACATACCCATGAGAAAAGACACAACTGTATTAGTCATTAGGGAAATGGAAATTAAAACCACAATGAGAGACCAGAGGCACAATAAATAACTCTGACAATACCAAGTGTTGGTGAGGATGTAGAACAACTGAATTTGTCACTGTCAATTGTTTCAATTTTAAATTGATTCAGCCACTTGGGAAAACTGTTTGACAGTATCTACAAGAGCTGAATCTATGCATCTCCTAGGGTTAAACTGACTTGAAATGTGTCTGTATATACACCAAAAGATATGTAAAAGAATTTTCATAGCAGCACTATTCAAAACAGCCAAAAATTTAGAAATGACTTGATATGGTTTTGCTGTTTTCCCACCCAAATCTCACCTTGAATTGTAATAATCCCCACGTGTCAAGGGTGGGGCTAGATGGAGATAATTGAATCATGGGGACTGTTCCCCCATACTGCTCTCATGGTAGTGAATAAGTCGCATGATATTAATGGTTTTATAAATGGGAGGTCCCCTGCACAAGCCCTCTTGCCTACCTGCATGTGAGACATGACTTTGCTCTTCATTTAGCTTCTGCCATGATTGTGAGGCCTCCCTGGCCATGTGAACTGTGAGTCGACTAAACCTCTTTCCTCTATAAATTACCCAGTGTCAGGTAAGTCTTCACTAGCAGCATGAGAGCAGACTAATACACAACCCAAATGCCACTTTCACTAAATGAATAAATAACATTTTTACATTCATTATTAAATACATTATACCTAGATAATATCATACTATACATAATGAGAACAAACAAACAAAACTACTTGCAGCATGGAGGAATGTCACAAGCATAATATTGAATGAAAGGAGCCAGAAAAAAGGGAAAAAAGGAATACAGGATATAAGATTTTATCTATGTGAAGTTTAATAAACTTAATAAAGTTTAAACTTAAAAGTGTAATAAAGTTTAATGGACAAAGCTAACCTATGGTGACAGACATTACATAGTAGTTACTGTTGAGAGGTTGTGACTAGGGAAGGATGTCACGGTTGATGACAGCTACTAATGTTCTAGGTGATGGTGACATGAGTGTGCTCATTTTGTGGAAAAATGAATGGAGCTGTAGTCAGATAACTTGTACGCTGTACCATATGCATGCTATTGTAAATAAATTTACTTAAAAAACTAAACACTCTTCAGCAACCTTGAAATCCTACCAACTTTGGATTTTCTTTCCCCATATGAACATCTAGCTTTCATGATGAGACATTGCTATAATCCACTGCAAGAAAGTTTAAAAATAAAATTTTAGCTCCTTTTAAATAAACTCAGTTTTCCAGTAAAATTAATTTTCTTCCTCCTTTAAATGGGCTCTCTTTACTATTATTTTACTTGATTTTATCTTCATGTCAAAATTTTATTGCAAAAATCTTTTTTAAAATAAGCTGAGTACAATTTTGGAATAAAATACTTTCAAAAAGAATAATGTATTCAATTCTTAACACTATGAGTCTGAGCATTTATTACAACACATTCATGAGCTGCAAAAAGAGCAAACTAAATAAAAATACACAGCATTCAGGTACCTTTTTTCGAATACTCTTTATTCTTATTACTTGTATAATTTGTTTCTTTATCAAACACTTTCCATACTGAGTCTTCTAAAACATTTGTTATTTTTGGCTGATTATCATTTATTTGGATGATAAATATAAACATGTAGCATTTATTTGGTAAGTTCTCAGTTTTCCTTACATCATTTTTTGTATGTAAACTTGTTAATTCAGCCAGTAGCTTTGCACACACAAAATTAACAACTGTTAAAAAGAGACTATACCTGAGATGTTTTGTTTAATTCAATTTTGAAAACTTCATTCTTTTTGTTAACAATTGATGAAGTGAAGGGTGCGTGATCTCATTCCTGATTAAGATGGCATGAAGAGGGGGGCTGCTGGCTCTTGGGGAAAGGTCTTTTTGCCAAGAAAGAGACACTGGGAAAGATGAGGTTTGAAATCTTGGCAGCAGCAAGCAACCGTGAGATCAATCACAAAAAGCAAAAACTCACAGGCTTCAACTTTCTTGACTGTGATAAATAAACTTGTGACTATTCATATTTTTGCAGTTTACTTAATCTGTATTGCAGAACAGGATTTACAGAACTAGAATGATCAGCCATCACAAAAGAAGGGAAAGATGAAACATCCCATGTCTTTGGTGACATAATTGATCTAAGGAAATTGCCACACCTAGAGTTGACATATCACCGGGCTTCTACAAGTCGGTTCAGTAACAAATGTACTTATTCAAACAATTTTTCCATTGGAGTTATGTAAGAAAAATCAAAACATCCTAATGAATTTAGAGGAACAAATTCGTTTTCTTTTAGACTTTCTTAAGTACTCAGCACTCTGTACCAAACACGACAGGTGCCTAACGAATATTTGCTGAATTTGCAATTTGAGCTTCTGGCTCTTAAACTTATGTCTACTAGAGTGGTGTCTCCCAATTTCTTTTTTTTTGCTAGCAACATTGCACCAGGAGGAAATTTATATTAAATTTAAATTATTTTTAATTAATTAATTTTAACTTAAATTTTATTTCTCCCTAAGGAGAGATTTTTTTTTGAGTATAATATCTCTCTTCTCTCCTTTAAAAATACATATGCTAGAGGATATCTAATTATGGTTAAATTTTTTTGAGGTTACACATTGCTTTTATTTTCTTTATCTTTTTTGGTTTCTCATAACTGTTTACAATTACCTTTTATTATTTTTATAATCAGAACAATGAACATCATTTAAAGAAAGAAAGCCATAAAAATGTTTAATCTAATGCAAAATATAATACTACATTAAATTACGCTTCGTTTGAATTTTTATCTTTGCTTTTCACACTTCCAGCCAATGCCACAGGCAGACAGGCTAGGGGCTTGGGAATGAGGATTAGACAGCGAGCTTGTGAAGTTGTATCATACCTAGAATACTGATTATCTCAGGATAACGAATGGAGTCTGCAAACCTCAGAGCTAGATAACTATGTTGGATGCTCATCGTTGCATCTTTTCTCCATCTGCTGATTTTTTTTTAAAGGCTATATCTTGGAGAGCATGGATTTGGTTTTATTTAAAGAGGAGCTGTTCCCAAATTAACATAGCTGACCGAAATGCTACAGTCAAGCAACTCAAGGGTGCAGAAGTTAAAGAGGAGGTGTGACTAGACAGACTGTTCTGTAAAGGACCTGAGGTTCATTCCTACACCACCAGCCTCCAAGTAGCCCTTGTAACCAAATGATAGGATGGCTCCTTGTTCATTCCTTTTTTTCTGTTTTGTTTTGATTGAGATAGGGTCTTACTTTGTCACCCAGGCTGGAGGGCAGTGGCACGATCACAGCTCACTGCAGTCTTGACCTTCTGGGCTCAAGCCAGCCTCTAGATTAGCTGGGATCACAGGTGAGTGCTACCATGCCTGGCTAATTTATTTTTTATATTTTGTAGAGACAGGGTCTCCCAGGAGTTCTAGACCAGCCAGTTGCCTGGGCTGGTCAAGAACTCCTGGGCTCAAGACAATCCACCCACCTCAGCCTCTCAAAGCGTCGGGATTACAAGCATGAGCAACCAAGCCTGGCCTCCTCTGGTTTAATACACCCTATATCACCTTTTCAGGGCTCACCCTCCTGTAATCTGATTTCCATCTGCATAAAAATGTTCAGTCAAACTATGTGTGTGCTGGTAGGAGTGTGTAGGGGAGAAGTGAATACTTCATTTTAATTACTAAGTAGTTCCCTGACAATGATGGCAGTAACTTCAGCTCATCCTTCTAACTATATGAAGTTCATTCTGCAATTCAGAGTAAATAGAACTGGATAAACATAAATATCTACAAGCTTATTTTGTCATATAGAAATATATATTATCTGGATTACAAGCTGTTTTGTATATTTATCTTTAATTTGTATGTTTATAAGAATAAAGAATACACATTTGCAGCATTTTTTCCTTGTAGGTAACCATATTTTCCCAAACTTGGTAGGGAAATTTTTATAAGATGCATTATGCAATATATCAGCAACTAATGAAGAAGAAATAATGATGACTGTACTGTAAAATGTATTAGAACACTAATTAGACTATAACAGAAATGCTTACTGATGTCTTTTAAACACCTGCTTGATAATTTCTAAGCCTGGGTGTTACTTCATTTAACAATGCATGCTTAACGGGGAGACAGAGTTAAGATTAAATAATCAACCCAGAACATCCCACCGTGCTCCATGCTTTTAACTTTCTATCTCATACACAAAATTTGAGGGATGATAATTCCATTTACAGAGGAAGCAATAGAATAGATTTATCTGTTCCCTCAAGGCAGATTCTAATTGCTATTATGAACTTCATTTCATACAATTGCAGAGCAGATTTAGGAATGAGGGTATGGATAAAGATATTGGCAAGATGGTAGATGAAGCCAGAAGGGGAAGTGTGATTACTTCCAGGTGTGATTTCTCTGGAGTCCTCGTGATTGTTTTAGCCCATGTTTCTGTGTTCAACAGAAACAGAATTTCTTTGGGGTTTCCATCTTGGGGTGCAGTAAAGGATACCCATTGTATTACCTCCTTCCCACACCATTTATTTCCTCCTACTTTCTGATGGGTGAATACAGCGAAAGCATCCATAGCAATAAACATGAAACCACTCAGAAGGACATAGTTGATGAGTGGTCTCTCACTACTCAAAGAGTATTCCATGGGCCAATAGCATTGACCTCACCTTGGAGGTCATCAGAAGTACAGGAATTCTGGCCCCACTCCAGCTCTGTTGAATCAGAATCTAAATTTCCATGAAGTCCTCAGATAATTTGCAGCCAAATTAATTCAAGATGCACTGGCATTCTACTACTGATGCCCACTCAGTCAAAGCTTTTGATTCTCTGAAACAGTCTTGGGTCATCATAACAAATATCCCTTTATCCATTAGCTAGCCACAGTGAGCTTCTGCTACCTGCAATTAAGACTCCAGATAGCCTCATTTTATCTATTCGACCACTTTTATTTCATAAGATATAATAAACTTTTAAATTTAATTTCCAAACAATTTTCCTCCCCAAATTAGCAGTAAAATAAATAAAGATTGAGAAATATTCACATTAGAGGACCTGAAATGAAGAGTTATTTGTTGAGGTTTAAAGGGTGATTTGATTCATGCATCTTTGAACACAGAATAACTATCATGTTCAACAGCTGAATTTATTTACAGGCAAAGCCTGTCACCACCTATAAAGGATGATTTTTAAAATAATATTATGCTGATAAATTGCAAGGAAAAAAGAATGGAGAGAGAACTACAGATTAAGAGAGAGAGATGTATCATATTAAAATAAACAGACAACACTAAAACTAAAGTGCCTACAGTTGCACATTTGGGTGATTAAAAAAACTAATAAAAATGATCACTATAAAGATAGGATAGTGGTTACTTATGAGAGAAGAAGAAGTTATAATTGAGAAGGAACATACAGAAAGGACTTTGAAGGAGTTGGCAGAATCCTATTTCATAGCATGGAGGTAGTTACAAAATGGTTGGTGTGAAATAATTTTTAAGGCATACATTGGCTTTGTGAGGTCTTTTGTAACTACGTTTTATTATAAAAATATATAAACAATAACAAGAAAAAGTCTTGTACAAAAGTTCAGTCCTACCCAAGAACTGAAATATCATTTGTTTTCTACAGATCAGGCTCTTCACAAACGTGTGTAGGACATGTGCTTTAGTTAGACAATATGAAAATCAAATTAAAAAGAAAAATAAATGCCTTTTTGAAAAAAACAACACAAAGCTAGTTAAATAATAGACACGTCAGGATTCATCATTCTGGATTCATGCTTTATTTATTCCATTTTTTAAGCAGTTCTATTTTCTTATTTTGTCCTAGCAGTAATTGGCTTAGTACTTTAACATGGAAGCTCTGGAGGCCGGGTGCCCAGATGCTAGTGACTTCCCTGTGTTAGTATTGAGCCATTTACTCATCCTCATCTGAAAAATAGGGGTAACCATAGCATCAAACTCAGAGCTTTTATAAGATATGAATCCAAGTATGAAATCACTGAGCCAATACCTGTTAGTTTTTAGGAAAAGTTGTGAAAAGAGCAGGGCTATTGGAGTCTAATGATTTGGACTGAGTCCCAACTCTTTGTTTAAGCACAGCAACTCATTTCTGCCTGATTTTATGAATAGCATAAATATTCATGTAGAAAAAGTAAATTTTTAAGCTATTTTCAATTGTTTTTAACATATGGAACATAAATCAATATTCAAATTCCAGATTATCTTAGAATAATATCATAGAAGTTGAAGTGCAGGGCCAAGTCATTTGCACACAAGTCTTTTGAAATATAATATATATTTGCATCATATCCAAGATTAGGTTATAAAGTAAAAAAAAATTGATCAAAATTGCCTTAGAATCTTGATAAATGTTGAATCTAGTTGATGAGTACTTGGGACCTCACTGTATTATTCTATTTTTTAATATTTGGACACTTTCATTAAATATGGATAAATGTGCCCTTTAAAACCCATTTTAGAAGGAACATATTGAAGGAAGTCAACATGTTATCTTTCTAGAAATCCAACACAGCTAGTTTTTTTTTTTTTTTTTTCTTTTTTTTTAATTTTTTATTATACTTTAAGTTTTAGGGTACATGTGCACATTGTGCAGGTTAGTTACATATGTATACATGTGCCATGCTAGTTTTTTCTACTGGGCTGAAATAGATCATTTTTTCTTTGTTTAAGCAGCAGATAAAAAAAGGACTGATCAATCTGATAGGTAAAAAATTGCAATTTTCTCTTTTAAAATGTATTTCTCTGAATATTAATGAAGTTAGCCTTGTTACTTCTTACATTTATTAGTTCTGTGAATGCCTTCAATTCATATCTTTGGCGTATTTTTATAGGGTCATGCATCCTTTTTATTATTGCCTCTAAGGATTCTTTATACATTATAGATATTAACTTTATTGTATAATACATGTGCCCAAGTGTTCTCATTTTTATCTAATTATTAATCACATATAGAAGATGTTAACCTTTTTTCCAATATATATATATATTTTTTCCTTTATGCTTCTTTCTTTGCCTTTCTACTTAGAAAACCTCTCTTTTCATATGTTATTTTCTTATTATTCTTTTATGACTCAGTATTATATAATATTTATTATAATATATATTTAATAATTTAGTATTATATTATTGTTTATTTAGATGCATTTTATGAAGTGGGGGGGTCTAACTTTGCTTTCTCCCTTAAGTAGTCAAGTATTATTTCTTCTAAAAATAAATCAATCTGTGCTGATGTATATGAATTGCCTCCTTCTTCATATTCTAATAATTATAAGACAGGATGCTTTGTACACATGGGATCACTGTGGTACTTAACTATTCAAAAGTTACTGACAGGCAGTTTTAACTCTCTGACACTGGAAATATTCATTTTTTAGAAACAGATGCTATTTGAGAAAGTCAAAGAAGAAACATTTAAAGTTCCCTTTTTTTTTAATAAGATGTTTGGAAAGGAGAGAGGATCTAAACTGTCCTGTGGGCAGTACTGCTACCCTTCTCTTGTACCAAAAATATGTTTATAATACTACCATGAAGTCAGATTTATGTGCACATGATCTTGAAATAATCCAGAAATTCCCATGTGAGAAGCCAGATTTTCATTTTACTTTGAAGACAAAGCTTTAAAATGTAAATGGACTTAGAAGAGTTTACATCTTAACTTCAGTGAACAATAGATATAATACTGTATTAGTCCATTATCATACTGCTATGAAGAAATTCCCCAAACTGGGTAACTTATAAAGAAAAAGAGATTTAACAGACTCACAGTTCCACATGGCTGATGAGGCCTCAAAACATGGTGGAAGGCAAAGGAGGAGCAAAGGCATGTCTTACATGGCAGGAGGCAAGAGAGCATGTGCAGGTGAACTGTCCTTTATAAAACCATCAGATCTCAAGACTTATTCACTGTCACAAGAATAACGTGGGAAACACCTGCTCCCATGATTCAATTACCTCCCAACAGGTCCCTCTCACAACATGTGGGGATTATGGGAGCTACAATTCAAGATGAGATTTGGCTGGGGACACAGCCAAACCATATCAGATACTGGTAAGATCTAACCCTGAAAAGAGGTATTAATGAATGCTTGGGATCTGGTGCCTGAAAGGGCATTGTGCAGTTGAAGAGAAATTAAAGAGAGAGCGTAAAAAAGGGTTTCTATCACCAGTCTTTCTATACCCTTCATTTCTAGAAAGGTAATCATATCCTAAATACAATCTAGCGATCTTTCTATGAAAGACTGGCAAGTGAGTTTGTCTAGAGAAAGCAAAATAATTTTCTAGGTTGTACATTTCATTCGACCCTTCTGATGAAAACCTTAAAGGATGAATTGAGGAGAAAGAGAAGATAAACAAGAAGAGTTTTGAACTCAAGATGTAGCAGTGTACCACAAATACACATAATTTACACCTGTGCTATAGAGTGAGCAACGCAAATTCCAAAATGAAAAATAAAACGACATGCATTGTTCCTAGATTCAGAGTGGTCAAAGCTTATGATTTATGGGGGGGCAGGGATAACATTTAGATGATTTAGGTTATAAATTATTCTGACTCCAAGGGATACAACAGTTCAGCAGTAAGAGAATAGCATCATGTTGGTGCATATCCAGGGGCAGGAGCTGATGCTTTCCAGGGACACAATGACCTAGACCGATACAAGCTGAATCTATCACTAGTTTAATATATGACTAAAGAGTTGAAACATCTTTTACGAAACAAACTTGATATTTTATTGAAAGAAATACATAAGTCTGTTTATTCTTAAGCAATAGAATGGTCAAGGGAAAATATATTATTTTACAAAGAAACAGAGTACTTTTCAATTCTATTTTTTTTTTTTTTTTGAGACCGTGTCTTGCCCTGTCACCCAGGCTGGAGTGCAGTGGCATGATCTCGGCTCACTGCAACCTCCACCTCCCAGGTTCAAGTGATTCTCCTGCCTCAGCCTCCTGAGTAGCTGTGATTACAGGCACATACCACCACACCTGTCTAATTTTTGTATTTTTAGTAGAGACAGGGTTTCATCATGTTGGTCAGTCTGGCCTCAAATTCCTGACCTCATGATCCACCCCCCGCCATCGGCCTTCCAAAGTGTTGGGATTACAGGCAGGAGCCACTGTACCTAGCCTCTATTTTTACCCTTTTTAATCAGCCAACCTCAAGCATCCTCCAATGCAAAATAGTCTCTTTAACAAGAACGTGAAACACAGTCAGTCCCGAATACATTCCCTTGCCTAAACCCCTCTTTTCCTGATTTTTATTAATTCCAAATAATATATTATGTTTTATAACCTATATTGCTCTTATTTTGGAAATGGACTCCTCTTCAGTGTATAATATTAAGTCAAATTTTCACGTGGCTGAATGCCAAAATCAAAGTATATTTATAAGACATAATCTAAGTGCAGCACTTTGTAGACTAAGTATTATACTGGAATTCTTAAGAGATAGCATCTCTATGGTGTTCACCACTATTATTAAGTGGTGTATGCTTTTGCTTTCCAATGTGGAGTTAGATAAAACCTCATTTGTATATTTCCCCCGCAGTGATTTTTATCTGCTTTTGTATTTGTGATGGTTGTTATTTTATTGTGTATGTGTGTTTAATGATTTAATGATAACCATTAATCGAATAATGGCCCAAATCAACATCTCTAGACCTGTGCCCTCTTAATTTTAACACACATCTCAAACTGCTTGCTGGATATTTTCATTACATGCATGTTTAACTAAAATCTAGCATGCTTAACACCAGTTTCACAGTCTATATCTCCATTCTACAAGCAAATTCCTTCTTTTAGTGGTTTTCCTTTTTGGTCAATGATATGCATAGCAATGATTGGCAGCAGAGTCAGAACTCCACATTAGCTAAATCAACATCTTCTATATGTGGCTTGAAAATCTTTGTCTTAGTCCACTCAGACTGCTATAATAAAATACCATAAATTATGTGGCTTATAAGGAACAGAAATTTATTTCTCACAGTTCTAGAAGGTGGAAAGTCTGAGATCAAGGCAGATTCTGTGTCTCATGAGGGCCTAGTATCTGGCTAAGAGACGATGTCTTCTGTCTATGTCCTCACATGGTGGAAGGGGTGAGGGGTCTCTCCAGGGCTTCTTTTATAAGGTCACTAATCCTAATCAAGGAGATTTCGCCCCTATGACCTGATCACCTTTCAAAGCCCCATCTCCTAATATCATCATCTTAGGAATTAGGAGTTTGACTTAGAAATTCAGACCATAGCAGCCTTCATCATCTTTTCCTCTTTCCCCTTTCTTCTCATATGTGACTATCCTCTTGTGTTGGTTTTCTTTTTTTTTATTTTCTTTCTTTTTTTTTTTTTTTGAGACAGAGTCTTACTCTGTCGCCCAGGCTGAGCTGGGGTGCAGTGGTGCGATCTCGGCTCACTGCAAGCTCCACCTCCTGAGTTAATGCCATTCTCCTACCTCACCCTCCCGAGTAGCTGGGACTACAGGCGCCCGCCACCTCGCCTGGTTTTTTTGTATTTTTAGTAAAGACAGGGTTTCACTGTGTTAGCCAGGATGGTCTCGATCTCCTGACCTTGTGATCAGCCTGCCTCGGCCTCCCAAAGCGCTGGGATTACAGGCGTGAGCCACCGCACCTAGCGGCTTTCTTTCTGTATCTTTACCAGCCATGTACAAAGGGAAGAAATGACAATGAACAGTGAAAACTATGCCTTTGTATCGTCCTATGGCCAACACCAGTGCTTCATCTCTCTGCCAGGGTCCCGAGGAAAGTTCTCATTCATTCTCTGGATTTCTATTACAGCACTGTTGTTAACACATTTACATATATATTAATGTTTTACATCACTTTCTTTTACTGCCTTTTGGAATTTCATCTTCTTTTTGCTTAAAAATCGACATCATCTTTATATAAATCAACAATTATTTTGGGGGCACATAACACATGCCCCACACTATAATAGAAAAGGGTGCCTATCTCCAACAGAGGAGACTGAAAGGGCCTGCCTCTGGGAAAGAAAGAGGAAAGGAAGATTCCTGTGCTAGACACTGCAACACAGCAGATCCCTGATTACCATATTCTTACAAAACATCAGTGGTAGATATTGAATACATAACTAAGTACAGAAACCAACGAGATACAAAATAAAGTGACGTTTTGGTGAAACTGACAAAAAGACCATTCCTCCCTACTGAAATGTTAAGTTTTCCTAGTGGACAAATAAAATGACATTAAAAAAATTAATTAAGAAGAAAACTCAAGAGGTTATGTATTACAGTGCAGCTTTCAGTTCACATGGTTGAATATTAAAGAGGTGGGAGAAGCTATAAGAAAACACGAGTTAGTGAAGTCAGGCTCCTGTTTGCAACCCTAAATAGGGATTTTCAGGCCCTACCATAAGCAATTACAGAGACTTTACCTTGCCAGAGCTTGGGGGCAAAGCTGCCCTTCCTACCCCGACGTGGTATACAGCCAGTGCACTGGGATCTCCGAAGAGAGTTGCAATCAAGGACTGGGGTTCCCTGGCCAGGCATGCTCTTAATATATTCACATCACTAGCCCAGAGACCTCATTCCTAGGTCTTCTTGTCTGAGGCCTTGGGCAGAGGTTCTCAACAGGTGTCTCTACTAAGGCCTCCTTACTGTAGTGGAGGGGGAACCTTGAAGACACTTTTCCCCAATCAGTCTCACCACCAAGTACTTTTCTACTCCTAGCCCTCCTCTGCCTTCCTTGACTTCAGGGTCTACAAAACTGCTGGAACCTTTTGTTCAGTGCTCCCTCAACAGTGACACAACTCCCAAGTCTATACTGATACATCTGACCTTTAGCAGACAAACAATTCCACAGAGGAAACAGAGGAAAACGGAGCAGGATTAGTTGGTGCCTTTTCCTATCTTACACTCTTTGTTATACCACGGCAATTAGTGATTACAGGCTTACCGATTCCATTTTTGGCTTGAGTTTTAATCAGCTTCTCCCAATATCTGGCAATTTAGCTTCCTTTCCCAGCTCAGGTGAGGCCCCAACAAAACAGCATTGTGCAGAGCCTACCAGGTGCCTTCCATGATCTAGTCTGTCCTTCTTTATTTATAAGAACACCAATTTTTACTCAGACACATGCCAACCCAACTAAAGGAGGGTATTTTCCAGCCTCTTTTATAGCTAGATGTGGTCATGTGACCAAGTTCTAATTGAAGTGAAAGTGTTATTTATATGTTACTGATGGAATCTGTCCAAAAGTAAGAGCAAGTTCCCCCGCCATCCCCTTCCTCCTTCCTGTGGCCTGGAATGCAGACAGATAGGACTCTAACAAACCATCTCGGACCATGAGGTGACCAGCAGCAGGATAGGAAGGTCTTAGGTCCCTGTACATTTTCTAGAACTACCAGATCATACTTGGACTTCCTAACACTAAATGCTTTATGTGAGGGAGAAAAATTCTTTTGCTTTGTCACTTTTATTTTTGTTCTTTTGATAAGCAGCTAAAGCTGAATGCTAACTTATGTAGTCACCTCTAATTTTATTAAATAGTAGACTAAATAATCATAAATCTATGAGTAAGCTACATTTTATCTTCAATGGTGAGTTGAGAGCAGCCAGCATCAGGGTAAATGTACTAGTTGTAACTCAAACATACGTTTTATACTCTTACAACAAAATCTCTCATCAGTCGGTTTGTTTGGAGAATTGTACCCAGAAATAACGAAATTGGCAAATACCATAGCCAGATCACAGTTACAGTGTGTGAGGAACACAGAACACTGATCTGAGAGCTATAAATCCCTGTTTTTGTATGCTTTAACACAAAGATCTTGGACCAAATATTGAACCAAACCTTACTTACCTCCTCTAAAACATAGGGATGATAATAAGAAAATTATTTAAAACATCAAATGCAGTCACTAGCACACTGAATGTGTTCAATAAGTATTTTCTTCCCACATTTGGCATCAAAATGAGGGCACTGATTCATCCTGCTTCAAACATGAGCTCGCCTTTAGATCAGGGACAGGAGCACCAGCAACTCTTGGAGCAGGGCTCATTTGGTCGTGTGAAAAATAAAAAGGTACTATTCATGTGATTTAGTTTGGATATTTGTCCCTACCCAAATATCATGTTGAAATGTATTTCTGTATATTGGAAGTGGGGCCTTATGGGAGGCGATTAAATTGTGGGGGTAGATTTCTCTTGAATGGTTTAGCACCATCCAATCGGTGGTGTCCTCGTGATAGTGAGTTCCTATCAGATCTGGTCATTTAAAAGTGTGTGGTACCATCCCCACCTCTCTCTTGCTCCTGCTTTTGCCATGTGACACAGCTGCTCTCCCTTTGCCTTCTGCCATGATTGTAAGTCTCCTGAGGCCTCCCCAGAAGCTGAGCAGATGCTGCCATGCTTCCTGTACAGCCCACAGAACCGTGAGTCAACTAAATGTTTTTTTTTTTTAGTATACTTTAAGTTTTAGGGTACATGTGCACAATGTGCAGGTTTATTACATATGCAGCCATAAAAAAATGATGAGTCAATTAAATCTTTATAAATTACTCAGTCTCAGGTATTTCTTTATGAAAGAATGGCTTAATATACCATGGAACAGGTAATTACAAGGAGGCACATTCTGGGTGTAGATGTATTCAAAATGTTTCTCTTCCTCCAGAACCCCACAGTCTACCTCTAGGGTGAGAGCTTGGAGAGGGGCACTCAGCCATTTTTCACTCTTGTCCTTTATCCAATCTGTACAACCACAGGGTAGGCCATGTCTTAGAATGATAGTAGTATAAAAACACATGGAAGGAGGAAGGTGCAATTTTCTATAGATAATGAAGCTCTGAGCAGACAACACTTTTCAGAGCCCCCACCACAAACATCACAGGCTGACCACAGGAGCAATAGCTGTTTGCAGAAGTAGAATTGGACTTTTAGAGTTAGAAGCAGTAACGGAAGTTGTACAAAAGTGGAAAATGAAGCACATTCTGTTCCCTGTAAGAAAGCAAAATGTGGATAAAGGCCTAGAGATATAAATGCACCTAAATGTAACACTATAGAGGAGAACATATTTATAATTAAAAAGAAAATTGCTTAAAGGAACAAAGGCTTTTTAAATAAATACTCAAGAGTTTTCACACCCATTGCGTAATTGGAGCTGTGATTAATACTTCCAGATGAGAATATTTATCCAGTACTTTGTCAATGTTTGTTTTTCTATGAACCATTATAGGCTTGGACCTCTACCCTTGAACTTTTTATTTTTATTGCTCAAATATAATTCCTATCCATAAACTAAAGAGCAGATTTTATATAATTAGAGTATATCTTTCAAGAAGAGAAATGAATATGTAATGAGAGCATTTCAAAACAAAATTTGAGCTTGGGTAAGAACCAGTACAAACACACTCAGAACGTTTCTTTTTTTTTTCTTTTTTCTTTTTTTTTTTTTGAGACGGAGTCTCGCTCTCTCTCCCAGGCTGGAGTGCAGTGGCGCGATCCCGACTCACTGCAAGCTCCGCCTCCCGGGTTCACGCCATTCTCCTGCCTCAGCCTCCCGAGCAGCTGGGACTACAGGCGCCTGCCACCAAGCCCAGCTAATTTTTTTTTTTTTTTTTTGTATTTTTTGTAGAGAAGGGGTTTCACTGTGTTAGCCAGGATGGTCTCGATCTCCTGACCTCGTGATCCGACTGCATCGGCCTCCCAAAGTGCTGGGATTACAGGCGTGAGCCCCTGCACCCGGCCAACACTCAGAACATTTCTTTGCTGCATGTGGTGATGTTTGAATTGGGGATACCTATGGATAGAGAGATGATTGAAGTCTCACTGAATTCAGCAATGACCTGAAAAACTATATGTATCTTTTTCCTTTGAAAAGGATTTGGAATCTAATCTTTACATTCTAACTATAATTTTTCAAGTAAGCTCTTTTTGAGGACAATATAATGACCCAGATTTTTTTTATAGATATGTCCTTCCCAGGTGGAATGATAATCTGACTTCTAGAGTTTCTTTAAAAATAGCAGCACCATTTTACCTGCTTTCAAAAAAATTCAATTTTTAAAAAGTAAATTGAATATGAGTAAATGAATGTAAACCCAGGTCCTATTAATTATTCAGCCTTTAAAAATCTCTTTCACCACGTTAGTTTTAATGCTTTATATAAATACAGTAAACTACTGACATTCACAGGGTTACATTTTATGATTTTGATAATTAGCAGTGACTGTGAATGTCTAGGATACATATCATTTGTGATGTTTTTGAGCCCCACATTTGAGTTGCCTGCTGGGAGGTAGATACTCAAGAATAAATTACTGGCTAGTCCTTGAGCCCACTGATCGCTCAGCAGCCATGTAACTCACAAACACCTGCGCAGCTCTAACACTGTCAGAAGTGCTGATATTCTGACACGTGTGGAGTGAATTGATGATCGAATGCAGTGAGTCTAAAGCTGAGGGTGCATCCAAACCACCAGGAGGACTTCTTAAAGCAGATTTCTGGGCCCTACCCCAGTACTTCTAGGTATAAACAGAAAATTCACATTATATTTCTACCAAGTTTTAAGGTGATATGGATACTGCTGGTCTGGAGACCACACACTGAGAGCTGATGATGTAAAAGATAATATCTATTTTATCATTACCAAATGATAAACTTTGATCAAAACTTCAAAATAGACTTTAAATTAAAATATTCAAAGTAAAATGTTCTAAACAAACAACAGCAGTCATTTTGCCAACAAAACTTGTTATGGATCAAGCAATTAAAAGGAATAGTCTGGGTCAGAACTGATATTTTGCTTACAACATTGTCTATGCTGTTTGTCTACATATAAAAACGCTTCTGTACAGTTTCTTAAATAGCCACTTCACTGAGACAAGTGAGTCCTTCCCTTCCTGACTCACTCCCAGACTACCAAGCAATTCAGCACCCAGATGTTAATGCCTGGCACAGTTTGGAGCCTCCAGAACCTTACTGATTGATCACTGCCATTTTTTCTTCTTTAACACAGAGTCTCACTCTGTTGCCCAGGCTGGAGGCACGATCTTGGTGGCTCACTGCAACCTCTGCCTCCCAGTTTCAAGCAATTGTCCTGCCTCAGCCTCCCAAGCAGCTGGGACTATAGGTGTGCACCACCATGCCTGGTTAATTTTCTTTTTTGTGTCTTTAGTAGAAACAGGGTTTTGCCATGTTGGCCAGGCTGGTCTCAAACTCCTGAGCTCAGGCCATCTTCTCGCCTTGGCCTCCCAAAGTGCTAGGATTACTGGCATGAGCCACCATGCCTGGCCCCCACTGCCATTGGTTTTAAACAGCAAGGCATAATAGGAACAAGAACCTCTCTGGCCCAAGACTTGTCAGACTCCTCCATCGGGAGGCATGTGGAGAGACAGAATTAGGATTACATGTGATTAAAGAAGGGAATGGGCATGCTTGTGTGTGCACTTTCCAATAATGGCAGCTTTCTGCCATGGAGTGATTTCCAGGTGCTGTGAAATTTTGAAGTTTTCAAAACACTCGGCTTAGTTAGTTTATTTAGACTAGAAATAAATCTGAAATGGAAACTTCACCATTAATTGAAGTGCACCTGGTTCCAGAGTACTCCACCTTAAGCAAGCAGAAGTGGTGACAGCCAGATTAGGGTTGAGGGAATTGGGAAGCCTGCATATCAAAGACTCAATTAGACAAACACATCAATGACATTTTGAAAGTTGTCTCATATCAAAACATATGACATCATAATAAATGCACAAGACTTTATCACCACCATACGTTTTCCTATATTCATTGGTTGTCAAGATGTTCAAAGACAGCATTAAAACAGATATGCAGCGGAATGTCTCAGTCAAATCTTTGACAGATTTTTTTTTTGCATGACCCTGTTGGCTAAGTTCTTCATGCGTAAACTACTCTAGTTTAAATTTAATCATGTTTCCCATTTAGTCTTTAGAGAAACAATTGGTGTATTTCATAAAAAGCACTCTACCTTTGAAGCTAATTATCTAAAAATCCTTAATCCCTTCTCTTTCTTTTCTCACTCATTTATTCAACTATTTTAGTACCTATACCAGGCACCTGAGTAGGTACCAAGGCTACAATATGAACAAAATGTAATTATTGTCCTCATGACACAAATAATATGAGGGGCAAATACAGGTGTCCAGGAGAAGGTATAAGAGTGGATTGTTTGAACCACAGAATAATATAGGGAGAAGGAAAGCAGGAAGGAAGAACTTAACATAAGAAACTGCTTTGCATGGTGGAGGAAGAGGGGGCCATGTGGCTGGAACAGAGTGAGTAAGGAGGAGGGAAGGACACAGAAGCCATCACATTGGTGACCTTGTCAAAGATTTAAAGTTTACATTAAGAATAATAGAAAAGATTTGAAGGGTTACAAGTTAGGTGTGGTATGAGCAGATGTGATTTTTAAGAAGATCTATTTGGCTATGACGTGGAGAATGGATTGGAGAGGACTAACATGGGAGGCACCAAACTATTTCCATATTTCAGGCCAGACATGATGGTGGTTTGCATTAAAATGATGATAGTGAACATGAAAAAATGGGGGCAGATGTGATATCCATTCAGAATGTAAAATCATCAAGATAATTTGGTGGTGAAGTGAAGATGAGGGATGAGATAGAGGGGAATATCAAGGATATGAATGGTGGTTTACATACTCCAAGCACAGGGACAAGGAAGATTATGAGTTCATTTTCATTTTGAGATTCCTCTGGTCATCTAAAAGAAGGTATCACAGAAATTCAGGTCTTTCTCTCTATAAGTCTGAAGTTCAGAAAAATTGACACAACTTTTAATCATGTTGATCATTAATATCTGTAAAGGCCACATAGTACTATGGTTATGTTAGGCTTTGAAATCAAAGACCAGGGTCGGGGAGGACCAAAAAGGCAATAAATCCCCCAAGAAAGGCTGAGCTTTTGAACTAGGCCTGAGAATGGTTTTTTTTTTTTTTTTTCTTTAATGGTTTTCTGGTTCTAATCCATGAGTATTCACATAATAAACTGATATTATAGTTGTCGTGGTCTTTATCTTGAAACCGAAAGAAATAAACATAATAGATTTTCATTTGGCTCTGCCCAGATGACTAACCAGAGACTAGATAAGGAGACTAAACTGAAAGGAATCAATAATCAAAACAAATAGCAGCTAAGTTTTACTCTGAAGACCTCCTCATACATTATATTTTGTTTTTTAAATCTAATTATGTGGCACCCTAGTTAATGATTTCTATTGATTAACCCTATGAAATATAATTCTGATTTTAGCAACAATCAGCTCTATAACAATGTCATATCCTAATGTGTTTGCTCAGAAGGTGTCGTCAGGAGAGCCAGTGAGTCGTATCTACAAAACCCACGTTTTTATGGCAGTTTGAAGCTATCAGCAAAATTCCCAGAATATCAACTAGGTACCAGAGAGAATCCATTTCATGCTAAGAAAATTGTTACTTTTAAAATATTTGTATATGGGCCTTGCTTTTCCCTCTACTAGCTTGGGAGATATTCCCTTACGTTTTCCCTGTACTAGCTTGGGAGTTATTTTCTCCTTCAGCCAAAGGAAGTATAGCTTCATAGCAAAGTCATATTTGGAAAAGAATATTTTAATGTAAATTGCTAAACTGGCCATGATTAACAAAACATGTTTCTATAATATGGAAGATAATACTCCTTATATTTTAAGCCCTGATTGGAAGAACTCATTCTGCCTTATCACTTATAAGACCTACACTTAATAGAGAACTCACCATATGTATTTGTTCGTTCTGACACTGCTAATAAAGACATACTCAAGACTGGATAATTTATAAAGGAAAGAGGTTTAATTGACCCGCAGTTCAGCATGGCTGGGGAGGTCTCAGGAAACTTACAATCATGGCAGAAGGGGAAGCAAACACATCCTTCCTCACATGGTGTCAGGAAGGAGAAGTGTCAAGCAAAAGGGAGAAAAGCCCCTTATAAAACCATCAGATCTTGTGAGAACTCACTCACTATCATGAGAACAGCAACATGGGGGTAACCACCCCATGATTCAATTACCTCCCACCAGGTCCCTCCCATGACATGTGAAGATTATGAGAACTATAATTGAAGAAGAGATTTGGGTGGGGACACAGCCATACCATATCATTCAACCCCGGCCCCTCCCAAATCTCATGTCCTCACATTTCAAGACCCAATAATGCCTTCCCAACAGACTCCTAAAGTCTTACCTCATTCCGGCATTAACTCAAAAGTCCAAGTCCAAGGTCTCATCTGAGACAAGGCAAGTCCCTTCCACCTATGAGCCTGCCAAATCAAAAGCAAGTTAGTTACTTCCTAGATACAATGGGGGTACAGGCGTTGGGTAAATACACCCATTCTTAATGGGAGAAATTGGCCAAAACAAAGGAGCTTCAGGCCCCATGCAAGTCCAAACTCCAATAGGACAGTCATTAAACCTTAAAGTTCCAAAATGATCTCCTTTGACTCCATGTCTTACATCCAGGTCAGGCTAATGCAAGACGTGGACTCTGATGGCCTTGGGCAGCTCTGTCCCTATGGCTTGGCAGGGTACAACCCCTTCTGTCTGCTTTCACGGCTGGTGTCGAATGTCTGTGACTTTTCCGGGTGCACGGTGCAAGCTATCAGTGGAGCTACTATTCTTGGAACTGGAGGACAGTGGTCCTCTTCTCACAGCTCCACTAGACAGTGCCCCAGTGGGGACTCTATTTGGAGGCTCTGACCCCATGTTTCCCTTCTGCATTGCCTTAGCAGAGATTCTCCATGAGGGCTCTGCCCCTGTAGCAAATTCTGCCTGGACTTCCAGGCATTTCTATACATCCTCTGAAATCTAGGTGGATATTCCCAAACCTCAATTCTTGACTTCTATGCACCCGCAGGCTCAACACCATGTGGAAGCTTCTAAGGCTTGGGGCTTTCACCCTCTGAAGCCATAGCCTGGACTGTACCTTGTCCCCCTTTAGCCATGGCTGGAGCAGCTAGGATGTAGGACACCAAGACACTAGGCTGCACACAGCAGTGGGAGCTCTGGGTCTGGCCCATGAAACTGGTCCTTCCTCCTAAACCTCCAGGCCTGTGATGTCAGGGGCTGCTGGGAAGCTCTCTGACATGCCCTGGAGATATTTTCCCCATTGTCTTGGCAATTAACATTGGGCTCCTCATTATTTACGTAAATTTCTGCAGCAGGCTTGAGTTTCTCCCCAGAAAATGTGTTTTTCTTTTCTATCACGTTGTCAGGCTACAAATTTTCCAAACTTTTATGCTCTGTTTCCTCTTGAACACTTTGCTGCTTAGAGATTTCTTCCTCTACATACATTAAATCATCTCTCCCAAGTTCAAAGTTCCACAGATTTCTAGAGCAGGGGCAAAATGGCACCAGTCCCTTTGCATAGAAAGAGTGACCTTTAATCCAGTTCCCAACAAGTTCCTCATCTACATCTGAGACATCTAAGCCTGGAATTTATTGTCCATACTACTATCAGCATTTTGGTCAAAGCTATTCAACAAGTCTCTAGGAAGTACGAAAGTTTCCACATCTCAGACTTCTGAGACCCCCAAGTCTTTAGGAAGTTCCAAAATCTCCCACATTTTTCCTGTCTTCTTCTAAGTCCTGCAAACTGTTCCAACCTCTGCCTGTTTCCAGTTCCAAAGTCAGTTCGACATTTTCAGGTATCTTTACAGCAGCATCCCACTACCTGGTTTACTGTATTAAGTCCATTCTCATACTGCTAATAAAAACATACCTGAGACTGGGTAATTTATAAAGGAAATTGTAAAAGGCTTAATTGGCTCACAGTTCAGCATGGCTAGGGAGGCCTCAGGAAACTTACAATAATTATAGAAGGGGAAGGAAACACATCCTTCTTCACATAGTGGCAGGAAGGTGAAGTGCTGAGCAAAAGAGGAAAAAGCCCCTTATAAAACCTTCAGGGCTCATGAGAAATCACTCACTACCACCAGAACAGCAGCATGGAAGTAATTGCCCCCATGATTCCATTACCTCCCATTGGGTCCCTCCTATGACACATGGGGATTATGGGAACTACAATTCAAGATGAGATTTGGTTGGGGACACAGCTAAACCATATCACCATACATAGTCAGCCCTCCATATTCATGGGTTTTTCATCTATGGACTGAACCGACAGTGGATTTAAAATATTCAAGAAAAAACTTTTGTCTGTATTAAACATGCACAGCCTTTTTATTTCTTGTCATTGTTCCCTAAACAATACAGTATAACAACTGTTTGCATAGCATTACATATTAGGTATTATAAGTAATCTAGTGATGATTTAAAATATATGGAATGTTGTACATAGGTTATATGCAAATACTACATCATTTTATATCAGGGACTGGAGCATCAATGGATTTTGTTATCTGAAGGATATTCTACAACCAATACCCTGAGGATACTGAGAGACAACTGTACTTACTTTACATTATGATAAATAATTTGCAGTGCATTTTAACTTAATCCTCAGCCACTTTAAGAAGCAGGTGCTATATATATATATGTATATATATAAACTTTTATATTATATATAAGCATATTTATATTAGACACATATAATATATATTTGTTTATTTTACTAGTCAAAAATTGAAGGTTAATTTATACTAAAGTGTAAAGGCCAAGGTCGGCCAGTTGGTAAGCAGCATTTCAGAGACTTGAGCCCTAGAAGGTATGAACCCCAATCTGAACTCTTGATTACTAAAAAATGGATACTTTCTGAATCCTTCTTATCTTTGTAAGATTTCACAATGTTCATGGCATAGTTTAGCCTCAATTAAACTAAAGATTTGAATTAAGAACCCAAACCTCAAAGGTCACCTTCAAAAAAAGCTTTCGTGTATGATATTTAGTACTTGGGACACAAGTAGCTTGCTCTCCAAACATAGAATCACTTTTTCAGACTGAATACAACTACTGAGAGTTACAGCAGCTTGTTCAGCAGCAGCATCTACTTGCAGTGAAATACTTGTCTTTAAAAATGATCCGTTCTCCCAGGTATCCAGTTCATTTTCCAACTGTAAATTATTTAGAAAGCCATTACCTATGCAGTTCTAATAAATCCTATGGACTATTTCTCATGATATCATATTTGTATGAGAATGTGAAAATCCCCATCTTCTTCCTCTTTTGAGCCAAAATAAAATACAGCAAAGCTACGGAAAACTTATATTAAAGCACTGGAATTATGTTTCCAAAAATAATTTTAAAATATTCATATAGAGTCTCTTTGTATGTGAGTGAAACTGATTAACAGCCTAACTTATATTTGTGGGCCAATAGAAATGTCAAACCGACGGCATAAAAGGTTACAAAGTAGGTGTCTACTTATTTTCACGTGAAAATCATACCACTTACTGTGTGTATATTGTTTTAATGCACATATCTTTCTTAATGAGTTCTGAGTAATAAAAAGAGAATTATATTAGAAATTTCTATTGGAATTATGTAATGCAATGAACAGGGCTTGGATAAGATTTCTCTTCTATTGAGGAGACGAAGTGTGTAATTTACTGTAAACCTGGATATTAACATCTCCTATATCTGGAATGAACAGCCTTAGCTATAAATGAAAATTTCATAGAAAGATAGTCTAGTTTAAAACATTGTTCTCAGAAGAAGTTGGGAGAAGGGACAATAATATTTTTACTCCGATTTGTGCTTTACCATATGTGGACATGCGAAGGATGGTTGAAAATTTTTTAAAATATAAAACAGCAGAGATACACCTAAAGGGCATCATTCATTCTCCCTAGCACACAGAAATTTCAGCTTCTTCTTGGGAGTCCTTCTCCCCCTTTGTCTTAATCGAGATCCTTATGTCTCAAAGCAAGCATGCCCAAATCACTCAAAAGACCTTCTTTACAATACCCAAGAGAATATTGTCCAGCTAAGTTTTAAAGAGCCTCAAAAGTCCATTCTAGGGACTTAGTTTAACAAAGACTTTATTATTTACAGCCTTTAGATATCAGGGAGTTTGACAAGTGAAGAGTGTTAAGAAGGAAACCATTTCTCAGATAAATTAGCCAGTGAATCTCAAATATCAGTTCCTGTAAAGAAACCCTGCTATTCTTTTTTCTTTCCTTTTATTATTATTATTATTATTATACTTTAAGTTCTAGGGTACATGCGCACAACGTGCAGGTTTGTTACATATGTATACATGTGCCATGTTGGTGTGCTGCACCCATTAACTCGTCATTTACATTAGGTATATCTCCTAATGCTTTCCCTCCCCCCTTCCCCCTTCCCCCCACCCCACAACAGGCCCCAGTGTGGTGTGTGATGTTCCCCTTCCTGTGTCAAGTGTTCTCATTGTGCAATTCCCACCTATGAGTGAGAACATGCGGTGTTTGGAAACCCTGCTATTCTATCTTGCAGTTCTTTCTAATAAGAAATCAGTTGATTACTTCATTGAAATGAAAACTTATTTACAAAATTTTGAGATTCCTTGAGGGTGCTGTCCTCACTTATTGGTGCAAATAAATGCTATGCATTAATCTGTTATATTCATTTTCCTACATTTTGTTCTATACTAACATCCTCAGAAACAAAAGGGACTTCAATACTTGAACAGCACTTGGGAGACTTAAATAAGTATATATTCTACAATTCAAAAAATAAACGTCCTTTCAGTTTGCTTCCAAGATCAGCTGATTGGCCTCACTTTCCTCATGATTAACTTTAGGATGGTATGGCTCTTCCTTTCCCTTCTAAAATAATTCAGGCCCAAAGTGATCAGGTAGAGGTGAGCAAGGTTGGGGTCAGAAGTGTGGCAGGCACTGTGGTGACCAGAGAAAAAATGAGGAAGATGTCTTTACCGTCTTCAAGAATAAGTGGTCTGGTGGAGGAGGTAGCCTGGCATGGGGTGTCAGAGTTCAAGCAGGATGCAGAGGCTACCCAGTGTGGGATGTTAGAGCCCAAGAAGGGTGTCCATGTGGGAGATGATCTTTCACAGGGTATCTGAGCCTAAGCAATGTGAAGGTGTGTGACTGTGTCACTGTATGTTATCTGACAGATGAGTCTTTATTGAGTCCTTAGATTTTCCTGAGACCTGGTGCATAATTATGCATCATAATTTCAAGTGCATAAATTAAAGGCCCAGTTTACCTACCTGAAGACTAGGAGTCATGAACCTAGGAAGGGTAAATACATGGGATAAATTTGACTCATTGACAACAGTGGCAGCAGACCATCTTTACCCTCCATAAAACATAGAGGAGTAAATTACTGTGTCTTATGGGGCTAGCTCAGGGAGAGCAAGAATGGGAATTACAATAAGATGAACCAAAAGATTATTATATGGTGAGCTCTGATAAATTCTTCATATATTTTGTCTCAAGTCTCACAGCAACCCATTGTGGCTACCGGTAATATGGATATCATAAGACCATTTTGCAAATGAATACTGCAAAGCTTAAAGTTTAAATATACTACTTGATGGGGCCTTAGGCAAGTATATTATAAGATTAAAGATCTTTGATTTTGAGTCCATGTTTTCATTTTTTATGCTCCCTCCATAAATGAAATTTATATGTTATAATGCACATATAACAATCAGCTGATCTTGGAAGCAATCTGAAAGGATGTTTATTTTTTGAATTGTAGAATATATACTTATTCAAGTCTCCCAAGTGCTATTCAAGTATTGAAGTCCCTTTTGTTTCTGAGGATGTTAGCATAGAACAGAATGTAGGAAAATGAATTTATATGTTATAATGCACACTATCTTATTAGTAAAGATTAGCATTCTATATTCTTAGAAAATCATGAAATGAAATGTTTATGGCTGAAAGATAATTAAACGTTTTCTAAGGTAATGAGTTACTACTTTTATCCCAATGATGACAATTTATACATTTTATAAGTAAGGTGAGTTTAATTGTTCTTTCTGTTGTTTCTGCTGGCTTTCATTATGGTGCCTTGTTTCCTTATAATATGTCTATTGATTTTTAACTGTCTGCTTCCCATTTTGCCTGTAAAGTTACATACGAACTTCTTTGAGGCACTGGAGGAAAGAGAATTCCTCCTGGGGGGATTTGCCGTCTAGTTCTGGCAGAAGTCTTACATGCAGAGAAACACTTAACAACATTTACATGTAGAGGAACACTGGAAACACTTAAATCTAAATCTAAACTCATGGTTACAGACCAAAGAGTATGAATTTATGTGGCAAGCTATGCAAATGGCAACTTGTGTGCTTATTTATTTTCAGGGGAGGTATTTTACTCCTCCAGTCAGTACCAAGTTGGGAGATAGGTAATTTCCCTATTTTCACTCAGGTACACAGTTATTCCTAATTCACAGTTATACGGAGAGCATAGCACTTTTGAGTCCCCGCTGTTAAGAAAAGAGGAACTCTGCCTTGACTTTCCCACTTTGATTCAGCCTTAGGATTTTTTTTTTAATGTCCCAGCACCCACTCCAATCCCATGAAATGTCAACAAATGATACTTAGTAAAACTAGGATTCTCACGTGCCCTCAAGATAAAAGCTGGCCTTCACTGTTCCTATTATTCTCAGGTTCTTGTTTTCACTCAGCTGTTGGCCTACGTTTGGTACTTTCTTGTTAGACTACACATACATTTCTTTATTTTTTATTGTTTTTAGCAGAAGGGTTGATCATAACTGCTTGATATAGTTTGGCTGTGTCCCCACCCAAATCTCATCTTGTGTCCCCACCCAAATCTCATCTTGAATCATGGCTCCCATAATTCCCACATGTTGTGGGAGGAACCTGGTGGGAGGTAATTGAATCATGGGGGTAGGTCTTTCCCATGCTCTTCTCATGGTAGTGAATAAGTCTCATGAGATCTGATGGTTTTATAAAGGGAAGTTCCCTTGCACATGCTGTCTTGGCTGCCACCATGTAAGATGTCCCTTTCTTGCCTTCTGCCATATTTGTGGGGTCTCCTCAGCCATGTGGAACTGTGAGTCCATTAAACCTCTTTCCTTTATAAATTACCCAATTGCAGGTATGTCTTTATTAGCATTGTGAGAACAGACTAATACACTGCTCTACTGCCACATTGCTAGAAATGGAATCCACAAGGTAAGTTGAACACTATTTTTTCAGTTATTTAAACTTTTGAGTTTGGTGATATGCATTGCTAATTAATTTGAGGAAAAACCTATTACAGATGAAATAGATTATCCTGCCATTTTAAGCTTAAAAAAGAAATTTAACATATTAAGCTCTTCCCCCTTCTTAATGTATTTCTTCTTGTTATTGAATGAAGATCAATAATTCTCTCCAAATATTTTGAAGAGATCATGATTTATTGACAGGCCTACATGGAAACTTACATTTTATGCTAGTTTTAATATTAAAAACTCTGCAAACTTAGAATATCACATAATCCAACTGGATTACACTTACAAGAAATTAATAACCTCAAAAAAGAAGGTTTTGTGTTTCTTATAACTACTTAATCATGGACAGGAACAATACTTGGATGTAAAGATTAACCACGAAGAGCCAGTTTCAGGACTAAAATCTCATTTGTAACCATAAGATCCCTGAGTATGTTGATTTTAAATCAATGCATCACTTCATGACAGATACTCCCCTACTTATAATTCTGGTGTCATTTGGTCTTGTAAGACCTGATCTAAAGTTGGTGATGCTTATTACATTAAAACTTTCCAATGCCACTTGGAAAAAATTAAACTATGTTAGTTAATTAAAATATGCACTATTTAATATGGTGCTTCAAATTATTACAGATACCTGACAGGTATACCAGTTGAACAACTTGTCTTTTGAAATTCAATGAGTGAAGCTGCTGCTTTTTTTAGTTTTATGCATAATTTTGCACTTCATAAAGGAAATACACTGGAATGTAACATGACATACCCTACAGTTTATTTTCACTTTTACTTGTTTTGCATAAAATATAGGTTTTAAATAAATAATCAAGTCTTCCTGTTTCCATCCTGATGAAAACATGAAACAAATTGTCTCTTGTTTGGTTAAGTCCTGATACAAACTGGAAGGTAAATGCACAAATGTTTGATTATGAATTTACAAAAATGTTGAAGTGGTTCAGTTAAGAGGCTCCATTGATTGGCTTTGTGATGAAACTCACATATTAAACAATCATATAAAAATTTGCTTGAAAATAATGATGTTGACTAGCACAATGTCTGGCATATAATAGCACTAGTATTTAATCAAGCATGTATTGAATAGATCACTAAATGAATAAACTATATAATGGATTTATGATTTTAAAATGTCTCAATAAATTTCTAATAGCACATTATCCTTAATTCTATTAAATCATCAAACAGCTGATTTAGGTCAGAGCTTTTAGTTCTGTTGATAGACTCAAGAGGACCCCTATGCCCTTGGAAATTGTGTACCAAATTAAATGACTTAAATGTATTTTTCCATCCAGGGAAAAAATCATTGCTTCCATAAGATCCTTAAAGAAGAATAAAGGTTAAATTATACCACTATCTTAAGCAAAAGTAGATTTATTATTTTAGATCAAGGTATTTCTCTAAGCAGTATGTTGTCTTTTCCTACAACAATAAGAAAAGCATACCCTGACAAAGACAAGTCTCAGGATCTCAAAAGAACAAAAGCCTTATTATGCTCAACCATTACACTTCCTGACATAACAAAACCTCGCAGGCGTGTAAACTCCAAAAGGCTAGGACTTTCTTCTGCCTGTTTACTGGCTGTAATTCCCAGCATCCAATGTGACACCTGGCATATAGAAGGTGGTCAACATTTGCTGAGTAAATGAGTTAAAATTAAAATGAACATTGCTGTTTCACAAAATCAAGAGTTAGATTTCTTGGTTATATTTCACCAACTCAGTGATCTATCATTATAAATACTTAATAAATCCAAAGTAGAGAATACCAATTCAATCTCCTCAAAAAATACAATGTTATATAAATTTTAAATTTTATATTAGAATCATTTTACATGCACAGATTTGTGGAAATGCCCATAATGATTACATTCAAAAATATCCAAAGCTATATATATTTTTTTGAGATGGAGTCTCACTCTGTTGCTCAGGCTGGAGTGTAGTGGCAGGATCTTGGCTCACCACAACCTCCACCTCCAGGTTTAAGCAATTCTCTTGCCTCAGCTTCCCGAGTAGCTGGGACTACAGGTATGTGCCACCACACCTGGCTAAATTTTGTATTTTTAGTAGAGATGAGGTTTCACTATGTTGGCCAGGCTGGTCTTGAATTCCTGTCCTTGCCCACCTCAGCCTCCCAAAGTGCTGGGATTACAGGTGTGAGCCACCGTGCCTGGCCCAAAAGCTATTTCTTTTATTTTTTGAGACGGAGTCTCGCTCTGTTGCCTAGGGTGGAGTGCAGTGGTGCGATCTTGGCTCACCGCAACCTCCACCTCCTGAGTTCAAGTGATTCTCCTGACTCAGCCTCCCGAGTAGCTGGGATTACAGAAGCACACCACCACACCTGGCCAATTTTTCTATTTTTAGTAGAGACAGGGTTTCACCATGTTGGTCAGGCTGGTCTCAAACTCCCGACCTCATGATCTGCCTACCTCAGCCTCCTAAAGTGCTGTGATTACAGGCATGAGCTACCGTGCCCAGCCCAAAAGCTATTTTTTTCAATAAACTATTATAATTTTTAAAAATCTGACTGGTATATAGGAAAAGTATGAAGAACTTTGACTAAGCAACACCCTATTTATAACTTCTTTGATATTATATTCAAGTTTGAAATCAAAATTTGAATAATATTCTGATTTGCTCTATTGAATAGTTTCACACATACGAAGTAAAACTAAAAGAGTTACATATTTATTTTATTCATCCATTAAAAACTTAGTATGTGCTGTGAGCACAATATGTTAGTGAGGAAGATAGGAACTGATGGACCTTACATTCAAGCAGGAAACAATTGAGAAGTCCTGGCTTTTGATTTGTGTTTTTCTTCTAAGAAAATTAAATCAAAATTATTAGGTATTTAAACAGCAAAAAACAAAATCAAGAATTAACAATGATCAGCCGGGCATGGTGGCTCATGCCTGTAATCCCAGCACATTGGGAGGCCAAGGCAGGTGGGTCACGAGGTCAGGAGTTCAAGACTAGCCTGACCAACATGGTGAAACCCTGTCTCTTCTAAAACTACAAAAATTAGCTGGATGTGGTGGCAGGCACCTGTAATCCCAGCTACTTGGGAGGTTGAGGCAGAGAACTGCTTGAACTCGGGAGTTAGAGTTTGCAGTGAGCTGAGATTGTGCCACTGCCTCCAGCCTGGGTGACAGAGCGAGACACCGTCTCAAAAACAAAACAAAACAAAACAAAACAAAACAAAAAAAAGAACTAACAATAACCAATGCATTATTCATTATTCCATATTCACATACTAATGCAAATTTAAACTTAGAAGGGCACTTAGGGTGATCTAATCCAACATTCATTTGACAGATGGGAAACCTAAGATGGAAGCCGTGAACTGCCTTGTCCAAGGTAAAAGATGTAAGGCATGAAACCAGAAGTCAGGACAGACATACATGTTTTCTGACAGGGACCTCAGAGAATACTTCCCTATAAAAGGCGAATTCATTTGTTCCCCTTGATAGTTAAAAAGTATTAATTACATTAATTCATTAGCTATATTTAAATTCCCATATAAAGAAAAAGACATAATATGCTAAAAACCTCAGAGCAGTCAACTAAAATGTAAGATGTAGGCCTTATGTGTACTGATATTAGATGAATTTTAATAAACTGGGATGCTAGTGGTTCTAAGGAAATCGCTTAATAAAAAACAAACTGTGGAAAATGGCTAGTTGGCTAAAAGGTTGATGGAAATATTTTGGTGCAATCATTTTGGAGGGTAATTTGGCAATACCTAGAAATATTAAATATATCTATTTTTCAAACTTATAATAATCTCATTTCTAGAACACAAACCTACAGACATGCACACAAATGGACCAGGATACTTACAAAAATGATGCTTGTAAGTGGGAGGAGAAAAGGCAAATGACTAGATTTACTAGATTTTTAGGATTATAGAGAAGTAACAATCTGTACATTTTCTATGAATTCCCAGCACCACGGATGCGTCTGATATATAGGGGTGCACAATAACATTTGGTTTAAGTAATTTTTCAAAAGCACAGAAACAGATGTGTGCACACAGAACTTCAGTAAATGTTCTTGATCAATTCGTTCTAGCCTAAGGGTACCTACTTAACCTACTGGGAAGCACTACACTGTAATGATTGAGGGCAGACATTTGTGATGGGCATCAAAAGCCTACATAAATCTAGATACAGGTTGAGTATCCCTTTATTAGATTCTTGGGACCAGAAGTATTTTGGATTTTTTCAGATTTTGGAATATTCACATATATACAATGAGGTATCTTGGGGATGGTGCACAAGTCAAAACATGGAACTCATATATGTTTTATATATACCTTATACACATGGTCTGAAGGTAATTTTATATAACACTTTAAATAATTTTTTGCATGAAACAACGTTTGTGGCAAGTACGTGTATGAGGAATTTTCTACTTATGGTAGGCACTTGAAAAGTTTTGGATTTTGGAGCATTTTGGATTTCAGATTATTGGATTAGGGATGCTCAAACTGTACTTACCTATGCTGTAACACTCAACCACTCATGACCTGCTTTCCTTTTGTTTCTTTTTTTAAAGGAGAGATAACATAACCAAACTTACTAGACTCTTTTAAGCTATTATTCTAACATCAGAAACAGAACGGTCATCTCCATAATCATCTGTATATGCACACAAGAGTCACAAACTCAGTTCAAACATCATTATTCTTGCCCATAACGTGAATAAACTGTTCGCTACATTTTGTCAGGCTACAATGGAGCTCAAGAGAAATATTGCCTGTAATAGTCCTTTGTGTTTCACATTATTATAAGGTGGTATTATTTAATAGCTACATTTTAACAGAAATCTTGGAAATTTTTAATTGAAGTATGTAAGTGATGAATATAATTTGCAGTGGGTTGTGACAGGGCTATTGAAGGACATAATCTTTAGTAATAACCAATCTATTTAATAGAAAATACTAAGATGTCACACATCTACTGTGGAGCAATTCCAAAACTAAAATAATACATAGAATAAAAAGTCAAAATTCCTTCCTTCCCTCCTTAAGTATAGCCATTTATTACATTTCATATATTTTTGAGGCATATACAAACATTGACTAATATTGACTAAATGAATAAACTAAATTGACTAATATTGGGGTTTAATATGTTAAAAGAGGCAATAGCTCATGTTTTGCTTTGCAAATTGAACCTTCCATAGCCCATGAAATTATGTGATAAACATCTTGGTTTTCACAAGCTATATTTGTCAACTTGTGTATATTCTTGTAATTATATAGTCTAAAATGAGAAACAGGCTTAAATTTATTTAGATCAGCAATCATCAATTTTTTTCTGTAAAGGGCAAGAAAATAAATGTTTTTGACTTTGAGGGTCATATGGTCTCTGTTTTAACTAATCAACTCTGTCATTGTAGTACAAAAACAGCTATAAACAATACATAAACAAATGGGCGTGGGTGTGTTTCAATAATACTTTATTTACAAAAACAAGCTGTGGGCCAGACTCCCTGAAGGCTACAGTTTTCTGAGCTTTACTTTAGATCACTGTTTAGCATCCAATGCTAGTGCCATAGTTCTGTAAGCCAGACAGCACTTATATGGATTTTATAACCTTATGCAAACTCATGCAAATAGGAAATTTTATGCACAACCCTTCATTTTTAAAGGTACACAATTGTCAAATGATGAGTTAACCACTGTTGTAGGGCAAATGAAAGGCATCTTGAATACAACTGGTCCCTATGGATAGAATTCTATTAGAGAGAGTGTTACTTTATAAAGAGAAAATAGCGCATTAGTTACTCTTCATTAAATGAAAAAACAAAAGCTGCTCAGGAAATATTAAAGCATGGAGAGACTGAGTGAAAAGAAAAATAGATGAGCTATGGCAGCAAAAAGAACCATTTCAGTGCATTTTATTGATCATTAACCTTTTGCTTTAGGAGGCATTTGAAAACAACAGAGAAGCATGTTATTGGCTTGGCATGAAACTTCTAATGATGCATGAGAATATACGCTCAAAAATGTCAAAGGTCACTACAGAAACCACATATTGACAGATAAAATGTTTTTGATATTGTGTAATACAGAAGTAAAAGGGCAATCAGCTATGCCTTCTGCTTGCTGGCTTGTGGAAATTTTGCAGTATTTAGTAAAGTTAAAACTGAATGTGACTCAATACAATGCTGGGCTTCTCCTTTCTAGATAATGATACAAGATAAAACTGATAAAATATCAATGTCATGGACATATTCTAAATCAAGGATGCATTTAAAAATGTCAAGAATTAACTAAAATGGTTATATTAATGATGGTTCAACTATTTATCAATTATAGACTAATGTCAAAATTGGAGGACCCACTCACTTACAGACAGAGATATATATAAAACATTCCCCTTGTTTTACTCATTCTGTGACTGCAAATGTCTAAAATGTGTCTGTATTAATCTGTTCTCATGCTGCTAAAAAAGACATACCTGAGACTGGGTAATGTATAAAAAAAAAGAGGTTTAATTGACTCACAGGTCAGCATGGCTGGAGAGGCCTCAGGAAACTTACAGTCATGGTAGAAAGGAAAGGAAACACGTCCCTCTT
The DNA here is from genome assembly GCF_028858775.2 of Pan troglodytes. Lineage (NCBI taxonomy): Eukaryota > Metazoa > Chordata > Mammalia > Primates > Hominidae > Pan > Pan troglodytes. The sequence goes on from NC_086015.1 coordinate 78,247,674, forward strand.
CACCCCCACGATTCAATGACCTCCCACTGGGTCCCTCTGAAGACATGTGGGGATAATGGGAACTACAGTTCAAGATGAGATTTGGGTTGGGACACAGCCAAACCACATCAGTGTCCATGAGTGGTATCTTATCCTAGCTGTTAGAAATATTAGGAGAAATTCACTGGAACCTTTGTTTTTCCCTACAGCAAAACATCCTACAAATAAACTTAAGAGGTATTTGAAAAATCTACAACATTTTCTAGGATTACATATCTTTTATACATTGCCAAAAAAAGCACTGATATGCTAACAATTCTACCACACTTGGAAGTATTACCCACATAAGAACTTGCCTGGATTTCTTAAGCTGCTTTATTTAAAAAATAATTTGATGATATCTTTTAAAATAAACTTAATTTGAAAAATTAAGTTGTATGGGTATATTAATTTAATAAAGATGAAAATTAACTTTAGACCAAAAATATTAACTTGCTATAAAGGCAGGATAAATTTCTAGATTTTTGTTTAAAATGGTATTCAATCTACATAAAAAGAAGGCAACGTTTATAACTGTGGTATAAACCACAAGACCAAGTATACATTAAAGGGAAATGTCTTTGTGGATTATCCCACAGGGATTTTTTTTTTAATGATCTAAAATGAATTAGCTCATAAGTTTTACTTTGGGCTGCCAAGCAAACACAAAACAAAAACAGGGTAAGTTGGCATACTTTATTTCTGGTTTCTCATTTATTCCCCATTAAATTCATCAATACAAATGTAGGGGAAGAAAGGGGATAATATCTTTTCTCTTCATCATTAGATGGTCACGGCTGACACCTGTATAACAAAAGACAGGATAACTAGAGAAATGCGTAATGAGAAAGAGAAAGAGAGAGAAGAGAGAGAAACTGTCACATTTTAGCTTGTTTGCTGAAATCTCCCATCTCCCCTCACTTTCCTCCCATTGCCATTATTAATCCACTTCTGTTTATATTCTTCAATAGTCTATAGTTATTCAACTAATTTTTTGGTCATTCGTTTAAGGCCTGTTACTTATGGAATGGAAGCTCCATGAAGACAGAAACACAATTTTTCTTGCTAATTGTTATATCCCAGTACCTAGCACAAACAGCCATCCACAATAGATATTCATTAATAAATGAGTCACAGATGAAGGATTATAGTTCTGCAGAGCCAAGGATGATATCACAACAATATAAAGTCTACACGTGTGCAATTACACACATGCTTGCACACATGCACACACACACAATTTTTTTTTTTTTTTGAGTTGAGGTCTCACCCTGTCAACCAGGTTGGAGTGCAGTTGTGCGATCTTGGCTCACTGCAACCTCCGCCTCCCAGGCGTCAGCAATCCTCCCACCTCAGCCTCCTGAGTAGTTGGGACCACAATTGTGCCACCATGCCTAGCTAATTTTTGTATTTTTGGTAAAAACACGATTTTGTCATGTTGTCTAGGCTGGTCTCGAACTCCTGGGCTCAAGTGATCTGCCCACTTCAGCTCCCAAAGTGCTAGGATTTATAGTCATTGAGCCACCGTGCCCAGCCAAAAGATGAGAGGTTGTTAACCATAGAAGGAATTAAGGCTAAGCTTCCGAAACATAGACACCACAAAGCCACACTAGATGTTTTATGATCAAAGTCCCATGTTCTTATTATTTCTTGAAAATATTATATGGACAATGAGACATTAAATATAGGTAAGACAATGTACAGGTAATATTGCAATGATGAAAATGGAAAGATAAACAAATCTTTTGTTTATGCTAAAAAAGCATAGGAGAGTCTAAGAAAAGAATGGGTTTTTCTGTAACTTGTTTTCTCTAATCTTGATAGGAACCTGTTCTGAAGCATCCTCTATGAAAACATCAAGTCACAGTTAAGAACAACTATTTACTGAGCTCCTATACATGTCAGACTCTGTGCTTTGTGCTTTACATGAATTCTGTGTGAATTCTCATAACTTTATTGAATTGCTATGGCTATTATTCTCATTTTGAAGATTAGGGAATCTAAAATCATTTACCTCAACAGACCACAGAAACAAGAATATTTCAGCAAGTCATATCCTGGGCTTATTTTTAAAAGACACTGTATATTTTACCACTGTGCTTAATCATTCATGAATCTTAGTTTAACTTCTGTCTCTTGTTGGAGGAAAGAGAAACTATGTAGTGCCTGGTTAATAAAGAGAAAAAACATCTTTCCCCATGATTCATGCAGAAATGTCAGTTATTAAAGATAAGTATAGGAAGCAACAGAAAAGATTACCTCTGACTGAATGATGGAAGAGAGTGATCTGGAACTCTCATTCATTCATTCATTTTATTAATTTTTAATGTATTCATTGTCTACCAATTACCAAGCAGTATGCTATATGCCAGATATACAAAGATGAATAAAATGCACTCTCTGCTCTACAGATAGTTACTGACATTTGAATAGACAGACAAACCAATAATCAATACATGCTCCGATAACTCTTATTATAGATGGTATTTATGGAATGCTTTTCAATAGTTAAATATATACCCAATTTCTAAGTAAACAAGGCAGTGCAGAATAAACCATCATCAGATGCTTTTATGAGCCACTAGTGAAATGTTAAAGGCACAATTTATTAAATAAATAAGGACTACACATTTTGGTATATAAATACATAATAGAAATAAACTTTTCAAATGTAAATAGAAAAATCCATATTACCGTGAAACAAGAAAATATATTTTAAGGTTTGGCTGTCTACAAACCTATTTGGCTTCCCCAAATCATACATTGTTAATTATTATTGCATAAAGCTGTCAGATTAATGCTTGTTCTCATGCCAAACATCATCTCTGATTGTCTGAAGTTAATTCCTAGGTGCCACTGCCTGACAGATAGTTTCAACTTTCACATTCTCACAATAAAGAGACAAGTTTACTCTTTTCCAGCACACTATCTAAATTTGATTTCCAGTAATTCTTAAGGATAAAATTAGCTTTTAGACTAGATAGCTATGCAATGTCCAGCACATATACGCAATATACTTGACAATTGTTTTGCAAGCTAAGTGATATTTTTACACTGACAAGTAAAATTTAAAGAAGCTTTTCAAATTAACATTGCCAGAAACATAAGCACATGCTGTAGTTGTAAACATGAACACTCAACAAAAGCATTTCCATTGTCTCCTAGGTCACCCCAGAATTTAGGAAAAAAAAAAAACAAAGCATTTCCATTTCTGAAATATTTTTAATTTTTATGTAAGACATTTATAGTCTATTTCTACTTGCTCTTTATTCAAATATGTTTTTCTTCTTTGCTATCTGTACAGCACCAATTATTATATACTCCTATACTGCTTAACTAACTTTAGTTAAATTTCAGTATAATTTCTGTATTCAGTCTTTAACATCCTCTTTTCCATTTCAGTTGTGTATATTTTACGCTGTCCCAGATCTTTAGAGATTAAAGCTTAAAAGTTAAAGAATCTTTTTGGAAGAAAGAAAGGGTAAGTAAAACAAAAAAACATTTTCACAACACTCAAATTTTGTATAACACATCTTTTCCTCGTGCTTTATCCAGCAGGCTTAATTTGATTTCAGGGCTTCCTTCGAAGCAAGCATTTCAGAATGCCTCTGACCTGTTCTGATTAACCACCAAATATTTCCAAAAGAAAATACTGCATTTGCCTCCTTTGCCTAGAGATGCAGGTCTGGCTTGTGCTTTATTATATCATTCGGATTATTCGGATTCAGAGCCTACCATTGTCCTTTTTTATTTGGGTCCAACAATGATTTAAAATTAGAAAAGGAAAAATTTCTGCTCGTATCATCAAGCATTTGTATGTGTAAACCAATGAGGAAACCCTGTATTTTAAGTCTTATCTTAGTCTACCTTCTTGGCTCTAAGGACTGAGGAGTACAAACGTTTTGTTTTGTCTTTTCCTTAAGACTCTTGCCTTGGTTGGCATTATTTCACCTGCTGCCATGCTTGTAGCCCCATAATAAAAACAGGCTCAAGCCAACCAAGAGGAAAATGTTACAGAATTAGAATCTAAAATGTTTATTTTTGAGACAATGTCTTGCTCTATCACCCAGGCTGGAGTACAGCAGCATGAGCATGGCTCACTGCAGCCTCTTCCTCCTGGGCTCAAGCAATCTTCCCACCTCAGCCTCCAGAGTAGCTGGGACTACAGGTATACACCACTACGCCCAGCTAATTTTTTGTAGAGCTTGAGTTTTGCTATGTTGCCCAGGCTGGTCTCAAACTCCTGGACTCCAGCAATCAGCCTGCCTTGGCCTTCTAAAGTGTTAGCATCACAGGTGTGAGCCACTGCACCTGGCCCGGTCTCTGGACCATTGATTCCACCTTTTAGAGTGTGGAGTTTGACTACCATATGAGACTTCAAAACAGAATGGGCAAAACAAGCTTTGTGACTCAAACTCTTGACTCATGCTAAATACATGTATGGGCCAAGAGAAAACTGCCCCTTTACCTTCTGAAGGTTCACAGAAAATCAGCTGACAAAAGGCAGATTAAGACGAAAAAAGGCAAACATATTTATTAACGTGCATGGCATGAAAATCACAGAGGGATTGCCCTGCCATGCACTGGGGTACAGATGGTTATATACCCTATTTCTGAGGGGAAACAGAGACTGGAAGAGTTAATTTTAGGGGGAAAATAAGTAAATTTTAAGGGAGCTTAAGGGACTTAAGGAACATACAATGGCTTGAGACAAAGTCTCTTGGGCCTGTGGAGTAGACAATGGTTTGTGACAAAAGTCTGTCCAGATGCATTGACAGATTTCAGTCTTTCTTCCTGTGATATGAGTTCAGATAAGGAAAACTCAGAGAAGGGACCAAAGGTAATTGTTTTCTTCTTTGGTGGATCCAGGCTTTAGGCAGATAAAGGGAACCTCAGAGTACAACTTCATCCTGTGCTTTGGGAGACACCAAGGATTGAAAGGCAGGAGGTAGGGTATGTGGGGCGGTTGGGGTGGGAATTGTTAGAGACCTTTATGCTGCTTCTTCAGTTCAGCATGTCAAAGCATCATATTTTAGGGTATCAGTTTCTGAGCCCCAACATTAGCATAAAACGTTTAGGGGTGAGAGAATAGAGAACTTTTTTTGGAGGGTTTGGAGTCTGGCTCTCATAACCATTCCTCTCCCCCTAGTTAGGAACAAAGTGGATTTCTTTCCCTTCACCTCGATCTGAGAGAGAAGCTTCAAACCACTATGTGTACCACTTGTATTTTGACATCCCAGTGGATTAGTATGTATTTCCTATATGAAGCTATATGTATAGGACAAATAGTCCAGCTAGCCTTTTGGAGTTGGAATAGAATAAAAATCTGTTGCTGCTGCATTGGTCTCACTTGTAAATTTCGAGTTTGTGAGCCACTGAATACCTAAGTGCATTGCTTGGATACAATGGGGACTTTGTGAGAAAACACATAGTATCTTTAATCCTATCTCTAAATGCCACCTGAGGAATCAACAAAGCTCAGCAAAAATACGCTGGATGAATAGATCCAAAATGTCTAATGGTGAGGAGGACAAAGGGACCGCGGAGTTCCTTAGTCAAAGTATTTAATAACTGTTCCCTATATAGGGTGGTGAGTAGAATGATGTCTCCAAAGAACCCATGAAAGTGACCTCAATGGACTCTCCTCGGTCCTTGACATTCCCCCAGCACGGTGACTCTCAAGACAGTCAGACATCTTATATGGCAGTTCAGGGGCCCAAGAGACCAACATGGGAGGTGCCAGCTCTTTTAAAGGCTAGGCTCAGTACTAGCTAGGCTAGGCTCGCATCACTTTCATCACACTCCATTGGACAAAGCAGCTGCTGGCCAATTCAGATTGAAAAGGAGGGAAATGATGTCATCTTCTGATGGGGTCGTATCAAGAATTTCCAGTCATCTTTAATCTGGCACAGTCACAAATTGAGGAAACAAATGCCCAGCAGGTACTGATATACTAAGTGCATTCCTTTGTCCTCACCCCTTTTCTGATGAGAAGCTATGATTAGTGAGAGTAATTCCAGATGAAGGAACAGGAGAAATAGTTAAGCCCACCTCTCCCAATGAGTTTGCTAGACTGCAAAAGACCTGAGCTGAGAGAGGGGAGGAGCTTTGTATTGTTTTGTTGGGAGTAATTTAGGCTAGAAGTTATTTATGGTCTAGAACACTTAAAAGTGACCAGACATATCATTGGACTTGCTAGAAATTTTATTCAGTAGCAGAGAAACAAATAACATCATGAAGTACATTTAAATGAGTGGTGAGACCAAAAAACAAAAAGATGCTTTATGCTTATATCCCATGAATCTTGCTTATTTATCATAACTTTGTAATACTGTTACACCACTTTTTATATACACCTAAGCAAATAACAAAGTATACAATGCATCATTTTAATTAAGGTGAATGCTTTAATAGAAGTAGTTTGGATAAGGCAAAATATACCTTAGACTACAACTCGTAATCCCAATACAGCCATTCCATACCAGAAGTAACCACTAATACCAGTTCAATGTATTTCCTTCCAGACTGTTCTAACTATGCTTTTTTTACATGAATGTATACCTATGGGAATATTATTTAAAGCTATCACATAAATGGCAACATATTCAGCTTGCCTTGCTTACTTTTTACTTGCAGATTTCTTTTAAACGTCTGTATATTAATCCATAGCATAAATTTATTGTCTCATATTTGATCTTTTCCCTTTTTGAGGAATTTAGATTGTTCCCAATAGTTTTTCTCTCACAGACAATGGTGCATTAAATATGCTTTGCATACTACTTAGCACAAATTTTGTTGTACATCTCACAGTTTTTAAACTCTTAAATCTAAAAAGCAGTGTTTTCATTAGATTCATTCCTTTATAGATCTTAATCCTGATGTCTGATTTTACTTTACATGTTATTTTTCTTATTAAATATTGTTGTCCTGTTTTATATACTTTTCACTTGTTTGCTTTTTAGAACATTGGATACCAAATCTGACTCATTAGCTGAAAATCTGTAGACGTTTTGCCTCAACCTGACAAACTTTGATTTAAAATAGCTAGGGAGGGGTCCAACTTTGATACTTAGAAAGGTTTAAAAAATTCTAATATAGACAGAATACCTTATCACACATTCCTCACTCTTCTGTTAAAATTTTCTTAAAGATAATTCTCTGAATAAGGCATTTCCATGTTTACTCCAGTGTCCACCGTGCAGCAGTACCCAGATCATAGCCTTTGATGTGCTCGTACAGGAAGTTGTAGGACAAGCTGGCATTTCTAAACCTCTGCGACAGCAAGGTCACCCATCTATCACAAGCAACAGTGCACAGGGCTTCTCTGGGCCTAGAGAACATTGGACACTCAAGAAACTACCAAGGAAAGTGGAGATGTTAGTCAGAGGGCACAAAGTTCAAGTAGACAGAAGGACTAAGTTCTAGTGATCTACTGTACAGCATGGTGACTGTAAGAATGTTAACGTGAGTGTACTGTATATTTCAAAATTGCCAAAAGAGTGGATTTTAAATGTTCTCATTACAAAGTAGTAAGTGTGAGACCTGATAACTATATCAATTAGCCTGATTTAATCATTCCACAATGTATATATGTATCAAAACATCACATTGCACTCCATAAATATGTACAGTTATTTTTGTCAATTAAAAATAACAAACATTTAAAAAGAAAAACAGATTCAAAACGTGCTGCTGGGAAGGACTTCAAAGACTTTCTATTTCCAGGCAGTTAGTTTAATGGCTAAAAATTTTCCCGGAATTTTCTGTGTGTAGGAAAGTGACTAATTGTTTAGGAAGTGACAATGGATCCGACGTTTGTCCATGAAAAAGAAAAATGATCAGATCAATATGCTTCATTAAGGAACTTTTCTTCTTGAAATCACAATGTTGAGCTCAAACTCTGTTTTCATATGAGTCTAGCTCAAATTTTCAAAAACACCCCACAAATATAAATAAGGCTGACTCTGTGCCAAGATGTCATGCATGTTTTACTCATGAAAATGTGAGGGCATCTAAAAGTCAAGTTTACTCTTTACCTACAAAGGCTTTACAACAACTAAAGCACTGAGATCTGAAGATGCTATGACAGATGAGGGAGAAAACTGTCTAATGTTTTCCTATGCACTTTTTTTTCTTTTACAAATACCATGTAGTCTCAAGGAAGAATAACTGGAGTTGAATGCTTGGGGACTCATGGCCCTAACATTATTTATATATGACTATTTGGGGCACTTGTTCCTGAGGAGTAAAGGAAAGAAGGCAGTTTCTCCTTTTTGATCTCCCCTTTGAACCTCAGAAAAAGCTCTGGGCATCTCCTTTCAATCTGGCATTTGCTGTGTCAGTTTTCATCTTGAGTAGCAAGCAAGTCTACTAATGGGATAAATGAAAATGACATAAAATACAGAATAAGATGCACAAAGCATTTGAAGTATTAAGAATCTGGCACCAACCTTCAAATTCCTGCAATATTCTGAATAATGAGAGAAAAACAAAAATCAAATAGAAGGCTGGGTGCAGTGGCTCAGCCTGTAATCCCAGCACTTTGGGAGGCCAAGGTGGGCAGGTCACTTGAGGTCAGGAGGTTGAGACTAGCCTAGCCAACATGGTGAAAACCAATTCTGTTAAAAATACAAAAAATAGCCAGGTGTGGTCGTGGGCATCTGTAATCCCAGCTACTCGAGAGGCTGAGGCAGAATTGCTTCAACCTGGGAGGTAGAGGTTGGAGTGAGCCAGACTGAGCCACTGCACTCCAGCCTGGAAAACAGAGCAAGACTCCATCTCAAGAAAAAAAAAAGAAAGAAAATTGAATATAAGTATGGAATATGAGGGCTTACTTGTCCAGGTGCTATCATAATAACTTTATATATATTATTTACATATATTATACTTACTCTCTCATATATATTCATATGTATGAGAGATTATATATATGTGTATATATAAGAGAGAGAGAGAGAGCAATTATCACACAATAGAGGCAGATACTTCTCACTTACATTCTATATGTGAGGAAGAAATTTAAAGTGGTTAAGTAACTTACTCTAAAGCACAAAGCAAATGAGTGCTATTCCAGCCAGCTTTGCTGGCTGATTCCAAAGCACATAATCTTTTTTTTTTTTTGAGAGAGAGAGTTTCACTTTTGTTGCCCAAGCTGTAGTACAGTGGCATGATCTTGGCTCACTGCAACCTCTGCCTCCCGGATTCAAGTGATTCTCCTGCCTCAGCCTCCCGAGTAGCTGAGATTACAGGCGTGTGCCACCATGCCTGGCTAATTTTTTGTATTTTTAGTAGAAAAGGGGTTTCACCATGTTAGCCAGGATGTTCTCAAACTCCTGACCTCAGGTGATCCGCCTGCCTCGGCCTCCCAAAGTGCTGGGATTACAGGCGTGAGCCACTGCACCCAGCCCAAAGCACGTAATCTTCATCATTTCCCAAACTCTTCTCTGTCATCATTCCTAAAATCAATTTATGTGTAACTATCAAGACTAGAGTGCTGAGCTCACAGCTCTGCATAATTTCCTTACCACCAATATGTTGTTCAGATCTGGAAAATCTTCCCCCAGGCAAGTTCCCATCTGCAGCAAGTCACTGCCAGTTTCTTGGGAGCATTCTAAATTCCAACTTCTCTCCTTAGCAGCTGGGGCTTATCCAGCATCAGAAACACCTGTAGCCTGCTGGCTGCCTTTTAAACAGCACGGTGGCTGTAAACAGAATGAGCTCTGCAGGACTCAATGAGTCTCATGTGTAGAAGTATGAGGATGTGTTACTTTAAAGAAAATTCTCTTCGAATGACTTTTCAGTGAAAAGTGAATGTCAATGAAAACGAGTGAAATATTTTCAATCATTACTACGTTGGAGAATAGAACTTCCACTTATTTTCCCCTTTGCCTTTTCTTTAGACTCAAATCTTGACCCACATCCATTGTTTTCTCCCTCTTAAGATTAGTTCATTACTATGAAATGAATCTTCTGAGTGATGGAAAGAGGCAACCAGATTCTTCCTCACTGCTTCCCCCAGATTGTTTTCACATTTCTTACCATCTCCTCTTCTAGAAAAGGGGCGGCAGAAGGAAGAAATGGGCTTTTCCTACAGAAAGGGCGTGGTCAGAGGTTGCACAGAGACAAACTGTCTTTAATTTTTGAAGGGAGATTGCTTTTGTTCATATGGTAGAAGCCAAAAAGATCACCTTTAGAGCTTCCAATCCCAACAGGACCTTGTCAGTCACTCAAGGGTAGTAGCCCTGGCAGTTCGAGGTAAACTGCTCCAGGTAAGAACACGAAAACAGCACTCTCTTCTCAAAATGGGGGCACCTATTAGACACTTCACATGACTTCCTTTTACTCAATGTACTGCTCTGTGCCAAGACTCTGTAAAATTCCTCAGCCCCTCAGGTTCTTCAGACTAGCATTCAGAACTTCTCTGCACCCTAGACCAGACTTGCCAGGTCAAGTGACTCTTTTCAGTTCCATTACTATAATTCACGAGGGACACTTCAAATCATATAAAGGCTTTATTTACTTAAAGGCAGAAGCATTCCTAAAACACAAGGAGCGCTTTTAATCTGTGATCAAACATCTTTCTAAATAACGTCCTTCTGAATAAGATTGCTGGCTATCATTTGTGGCAACATCATCAGATACTGGCCATCTGGGTCCTGCTTTGAGAGAATAGGGTTATAGCCCGTATAGACTGAGCTCTTTGGTGTGCCCAGCATTGTGCTCAAAGCTCTATAAACATACTTTAGTCCTTACAACTACTTGGGCATACACACACACATGCACATACGCACACATGCACACACACAAATATATATTTTTTGAGACAGGGTTTTACTCTGTCACCCAGGCTGGAATGCAGTGGTGTGATCACAGTTCACTGCAACGTCTGCCTTCCAGGTGCAAGCAATCCTCCCAACTCAGCCTCCTGAGTGGCTGAGACCACAGGTGCACACCATCATGTCTGACTAATTTTTGTATTTTTTGTAGAGATGGGGCTTTGCCATGCTGCCAAGGCTGGTCTTGGACTCCTGAGCTCAAGTGATCAGCCTGCCTTGGTGTCCCAAAGTGCTGGGATTACAGGCACGAACCACCATACTTGGCCTGGGCATATGCCTTTTACACCCTCAAATTTCTCTCTAGCCCCGTTCCCCTGCTTTATCACTAGAATGTAAGGTCTCTGAGGGAAGGAGACTTGTCATGTCTCTAGTCCAAAGATGAGTGATTCATCTGAAACTCTGGATGAATGAACTATCCTTTCAGATGGATACTGTTATTACGTGTATTTGACAATAGACCCTTAAACAATGATTCAGAATTTAAAGCCTAATAACGATAATATTATTAAGTTAGACATTGCTATTGAGTACCCATGAGCCAAGCTATGATAAAAGTTTTCTGTGATTAGATCATGTAATTCCTCATGACAATCCTCCAGGTCAGGTCTTTTTATTGGTGCCATTTTAGAGATGAAGATTCTTCGTCTTGGAGGAATTCACCTGCTTGCCCAAGGTCACACAATTATTTAGGGACATGGCTAGGATTCCAATCCACATCAATGACTAGGAACAAATTTGTCAATTTTCTTAATGCAGATGGCCTATATTTCAAATAAATTTTATAATGCCTCTTATTCTGTTAATCATCATATCTTATTATTTCTAGAGGCAGCACAGAAGGAAAAATTAAGCAAACAAAATAAGAGACAGTGAGAGAAAACAATGACAAATCCACAGGTTTAATTCAACAAATATGTACTGAGCACATAAAGATGAGTCCTGCACAATAAGAGTACTGTGCCAGGGATTATGATCCCAGTGAACATTTCACTGCACGATCTTTAAAATTTAGCTATGGTTGGGAAGCCAATTTTGCCTGGATGCTTCAGAAATGCCAGTACAATCATCACACTGAATGGACATTTTCCACTTCCTCATTAGCCAGTCTAGATATACATTCTACATTAGCTTTGTGTCTGTCACATTCTACTGTCAAATGCCAAAGTAAAGCCACTAATTTGCCATCCTTATCATTAGTCTCTGTATTTTCCAGGTAATGTCCAATTATACAGCACCTCATTCTTGCTCTTCCTCACAGTATTCATGATCAAAATAGAATTCCCAGGCTCTAAGATAATTTCAGCAGGCAGAGTAAGAATAAAGAATAAGAACAAAGACTGACAAATAATAGATGCGTTATTTACTTACAAGTTTAATTCAATATGCATGCATTAATTCTCCATGCAAGTTCAAGAGGTAATTATCACCTACAAGTAAAGCAAGACATGTTAAATTAGGGCACTGGATTCAAATAAAAACAGTAGAAAAACCTAACAATTTAAATGAACCATATCCCAATCTGTTTACATATTTTCTTTCAAAAGAATGGTACAATTTACTAATTGCTAATTTTGTAATTGCTGCTGTGGGTTGATTTTACCTCCAATATTTACTGAAGTGTATCCAAATTATAATGAATATCAGTGCAATTTTCATTTTTAAAAAGGGTAAAATACTTCAGAAAAAATGAACCCAATTAAGATTAATTTTAAATAAAAAAAGCCGGCATTATGATAATATGAGACAGCAGGGGGGATTTTAATTAGGAAAAAAGAACATGTAACATCCTAATCATTTCGCATTTTTTTATGTCACTGAATTAAGCTGTTTGGTTTTCATTGAAAATAATGAAACTATTGAAAATCAACACACAACATGTTCAAATTTTTTTTTAAATGTAAAATGAAAATTTAAATTTTTGTATACTATTTATTTAAAGAATTCTGGATCTGAGTCAGTTTTAGCTTGGATAGCTTTTGGTGTAAGAATTAGAAAATATCAAAATTTACAATAGCCGAAGGAAGTACTCATGTATTTTTAGTTCCCCAATTTAAAATATGATAAATAATAGAACAAAGTACACTGCAAATTGATACTAGAGATGCCTACTCAGAACCTCTAAATCTGGTGAATCTGATTTCAAGCAGGATTAAGAGTCTAATCATGCATAGAGCTCAGAGGTTGCAGCCAAAGTGTGTAGGTTAGAATCCCATTTCATTACATCCTCGCTAGGATGTCCTTATGCAACTTACTTAATTGTCCTAAACCTGTTTCCTCATCTGTAAAACAGCCTTGATAATGGACCCTAACTAATGAGATTTTTTAAATTTTAGTTTTTACTTTTTATAGAGATGAGGTCTCGCAATGTTGCCCAGGCTGGTCTTGAACTCCTGCCCTCAAGTCACCCTTCTGCTCCGGCCTCTCAAAGCACTGGGATTACAGGTGTGAGCCACTTGCCCCCCCAATTAATGAGATTATTGTGAGGATTAATTTAGCAAACACAAAGTGCTTATCTCAGAGTCTGGCATGGAAATATATGTTATTTAATATTATCAATGTTATATTTCAATGACAAAATAATCTGATTCCAGAATCACTTTACCCTATCTCCTACGAACTCCTGGAATCATAGTTTTCTTCTCAGCAGAATGAGATCTAAAGAGAGCTTTAAAAATTTAAAAGCAAATACACCTTCAGGGGGATGTCTCATCTTCCACTGTATCTATTTGCCTACTGATGGGAAGATGATAGCTCTAAGCATCCACACACATTTCATTTACTGCCTCTCAGCCCTTGACGTTGGTAACACTAATCACTTCAGTTCACAAGAGAACACGTCAGCACAGAGTTTAGCACTGGCTGGAGATCTGACCACCGTGTGAGGAAAATTCTAGGATGGGCTCCGTTCTGCAGATAGGGAAACTGAGGCTTAGAGAAGCTATGGAACTTGAATAAGATCACAGGGCCAGAAATGGGCAAAGGTGTTATTTAGAAAGCAGTATGATTCAAAGCTGACTTTCTGATTTTGCCATGCCAATCAGCCCTGCCTTCTGCAGGAGAGAGGACATTGGCACTGTTTCAGTGCTATAATCTGTTTCTGTATATTTTCTGGGCCATTCCCCTCCATTAAGGTGTATTAATGCAGCCATTACCACTGGGTTTAAATCTAGAATCACACACATGCACACCCAGATACAACCCCTATCACATAGTTTTCCCACTTAATTTTCCTGCCTTTAAACAAATCTTTCAATTATCAGGTAAGAAAATGATTGATATTTTAGCTGTCGTTCTCCTTACATCAACAATAACATTTAAAACTGTGTAATTAAAAACATCTTCTACTAAAATGTTTCAAATATTTAGAATATCTACCATAAGGATTATTTAAAAGCGAGTCTCTAACATTGATACCAATGAGACAGTCTATGAACAACTTGATACATTGATATTAATTTTAAGAAAATACTTGTCAAAAATGTGGGAGTAGACATTTGTAATCAAATAAAGTCAGACAAAATTAGATACTATAATTCTACTAGGTGAATTTTCTGCTTTCCCATTCTTCCACTTCTCCCCACAGCTGAAATACCTGTAATGTACAGGTTATTGTCTCAAATTGCTGATTTTACTAAGTCAGTAGGGCATAAAAATATTTTTAAATATCCTGTTAAAAGATGGAAAAGTTAAACGCTGGCTGAAAAGTTTAAGAAATGATAGCCTTAGCATAACTATTATGGTAGTCTCCTATTCCCCCTGTAGACATTCTTCTTTGACCATACCGCAATTAATACTGCACACGCATTTGCTTGTTATAAATTTTATTAGAATAGAAAATAATACATACAGATAACCATAGGATACACACACAGGAATTGAAAGATAAATTTTATACTTTTCAATATGAAACAAAGTGCATATCTCATGGAGATATATTGCTAGAAACAACATGAAACAATAGAGCAATCATCTTGAAAATGAAAAGTATAGGAACATATAGGAATTACTAAATAATAAAAAGGTCCAACTTCATTACATGTAGCATAAAATACAAGTATTGGAGAAAGTGGAAATAACAATGGTCATATGAAATCTACTAGTCATTCAGATTGTTTCAATATATACAGTATATGTGGACCTTATAAAGTTATAAATATTTATTGTTTTTGTGTATGATGACTTCATCTTAAATGTAATCTCTAAATGTAAAATAGTGCTTTATGGTGATATCAGAATTTCCCTAATTTTTAATCTTTCTTGTTATCTGAACTGTTTTCTAATTCTGATATTGTTGGAAATATGAACAAGTTTCTGCAAAATGTGAAATTGGTAGGAAAGAGGTAAAAAACTGATTTTGCAATGTTGAAAACTCAATCTGCCGATTTTAATTTATTCTCTATATATTGCTATGAAGTCATGTCTTCAACAATTTTTTGAAAACCACATATTGAAAGACTGAGTCATACATATCAAAGTCAGCAGCATCGCCTTGGTTCTATTACAAATTTAACTCAGGAACTAAAATGCCTGCCAGACTCACTCAGATAGATGGTGGGATTTCATTAAAAAACCATCTCTGCCATCCAAAAAGAGAGGGTCCCTTAATGGAATTGGAAATTGAAATGAGGGATTATGTGGATTTTGTTTAATATTTGGGTTGAGATTCAGGTCATTCCTGATTTTTTCCTCTAGGTTTTAATAAAACCTGAAAGCTTGTTCATAGCTGTGAAGGAAACAATTCCTTTTTTAATTTAAAAAAACTTTTTTCTTTTTGAGAAAGAATAAAATGTGATCATTTGAATTTTAGAATATAACTGAATGAAACAGAATGAAGCTTGAAAATCTGGCTGGTCTTCATGACTTTTATGTGATTAAATAAATTCATGCTAATATTTTGCATGGGTCAATTGCATTTGGGGTGACAAAAGCACTTTCATACTTCAGTCTTTATCTTTTAAAAACTAATTCATGGGGCAAAGTCTGATCAGATAGGTATTATTATCTCCATATTTTATAGAGGAATAATTGAGAGGTACAGATGGTAAAGTGATCTGTACAGTCTTACAACTAGTTACCAGCATACCAAACCAAACATCATTCTTCTAAGCCCCACAGTAGCGTTTTCCAACAATGCTCTTTTGAATCACATGCCACTCCTCTCCAACAAAATAATTTTTAAAATGTATTTTTCATCCTTGGGGACTTAAATCAGCATTTCAAATTGATACTGGTTAAGTCTTCCAAATAATGCTATTATAATGGGAAAATAGCATTTGAATTAAATGAAAGAGTTTTTCAATGTAAAAAGAAATTCTCATGCGTGTGTGTGTACATGTGAGAGTGTGTGAGTCTTTATCCATAGGCAGTGCTTAAACTCATAGTTTAAGAACATTTATATCAAAAGTCTGAAGTATGTAATATGTAAATTCCTTTGGTTTATCAAGTTAATATTAAGGCATTTCAGATTCCCCTAAAAGGATTTACTGTTTTTTTAATTATATTCATATTTACCTATAATGAAGTAGAAAGTTAAAAATAAGAGTTGAAAAAAACATGCATAATCACTGCATTTCATGAAAGCACTTTTTTTGGTAACCAAATAACTTTCCAATAAATAATAAAAAGGAGTTAATATCACCACAGGGCATATACAATTAAGAACAGTACTATAGGCATATAACTTGACATAGGGTGGACATTTGAGATGGCTGAAGTGGATCCTCTTGCATCCATACCTGTCAAAGTTGATGAACAGCTCATTAATAAGGATTGTACCAATATGTAATCAGGGTGCTAGAGACTGGATATTTGTGGTGTTCCCCCCAAATTCTTTGTTGAAATCCTAACCCTCAATGTCAGAGTATTAGGAGGTGAGGGACTTTGAGAGGTGACACTGAATCTGCCAGCAATTTGACCTTGGGCTTCTCAGACTCCCCTCCAAAACTGTGAGAATTAAGTTTCTGTTGTTTTTAAGCCACCTGTCTAGGTAGTTTTGTTAGAGAAGCCAAAAAGGACTAAGACACAGAGCAAAGGCAATACCTCTCCTATCAAAACCAAATCACTACATGAACCTATCCTGGAACCACCACAAGTTGTTATTAGCCTTCATTTTATTTATCAATGCAGCATATACTAGTTGCCAAGAGTATCTATAAAAACAGTAATGTGTTTAAGTTTTCTTAAATGATACCAGGCTTTGTTCATCTACTATTATTTAACTTTAATTGAAATGGGAAAAACAACTTAATCATTTTGAAAACAATTATACTTGATTACAAACAACTTTGAGATAATTCAATGGTTTAATTAAGAATGCTTCATTGGGTAAGGGTTTGAAGAGTCGGTGCTTGTTTCTATTTTATGCATTTCCAGATAAATTATTACACATAATATAAAACATAATCTTTTTAAAAGGAAATAAATAAAAGCTTCGTTTTCATAGAGATGGCCCTGTGTGGTCACTTGCAAGCTCAGCAAGACAGCAGATGTCAGATGAAAGGGCTACTCTTGACTCAGCAGCCCTAAAATGCTAAAATAACATCTGTCCCTGCAAAAGCCTAGAACATATTTCTTTTAAAATTGCCACTTTGCCCATATTGTAATGTTAACTCTATGCCTTGCACCATTCAGGGAACAAGAAGCACATATTCATTATTTCAAAACCTAAATTAACAACAATAATAAACTAAATTTAATTTCTACTTTTGCTCTATTGAAGTGCATACAGTTTTAGAGAGTTCTGTAGTCCAAGATGGGTTCTGCAGACTTTTACTTTGCAGAACTTAGTTCTGCAATAAGTAGTTCCTGTTTTCTTAGTGTAGCTTTGTTTGTTTTAGTCTAAGTATGGCAGCCTTTATGGTTTTACAGAAAAACAGAATTTCTCTAAGTTTTCTACTTCCCTTTCTCTTCAGTTACTAATGTCTGCCATTTTGTTTTCCAAGATTAAAGACAAAAGTTTCAGTCCTGATTACCCATGCTAAATGAATGGAAACAGGGAACAAAGTCATTTATGTCACTAAGAACTATAGAATAGCATATGAAGTCAAAATGGACTCTACAATAGTTAAACTGAGGCCAGAAAACTCCAGACCTGGGATTTAAAAGTGAGGATAAAATTTATTCTAGCATTGGCAGTTGATAAAATATGCAAACCAAAGTCTGTTTCCAACTCTAAACATATAATTTCTATAGTAAAATAGGTTTTACTTGGATTTGGAGAGGAAAAATTATTATGAACCTCCTTGGAAACTAGGAGAAGAATTTTTAAGGAGTCTTTTAGTTTGGCACAGGTAAGTGGTTTAGGACTTTGACAATGTTAATCATTCTATTTAAAGAATTGATAAGATTTATCTATAATCTGTAGGAGGCAAATAACTAGACTATTAAAGATCTAAAAGAAATGATTAGGGAATTCTGCTTTTATAGGAGATCCAAAGGCAAATTTAAGTAAAACTCAGAATAAGGAAAAAAAATCAAATTAATGAAGTTTTGCTAAATATTTTTTGACATCTTTTCTTCATGCCCTCATATTTTTCTCCCTATTTTGCACCACTCTTGAGGGGTTTCTCTTGCCCTCGTCTCACCTGCCAAAACCTTACTGGCATTTGGATGTAAGCCTTGCTGGAAAGAAAGAATGGACAGAGGGATACTGATTGACTCACTATGGGGGATAGTAACACTGATGTCAATAAAGTAAATAATGGCTTCAACCAACTTACTGGTTATTCGTGGAATCCTGATCTGTTCACTACTGGTCCCATCCCCTCCATCTGTTGTGGCCTTGACTTCAATAATGTAGTCCTCTTTAATGGGCAGCACAAGTTCAGCTGAAGTTTTATTTGTGTTCAGCACTTGTACGTTATTTTGACTGCTAGTCCTATAGAAAACCTAAAATGCATGAACAAATACACTTACTTGTTATATTGCCCATTTTTGTTTTCTTCATAGAATTTGTCTCTCTGAAATTAACTAATTTTGTCTTTCTATATCCACTAGAATGTAAGTTTCATTCATGACTCTAATTGTAAGTCTTAGATTAGAGGTTAGCACATGGCAGAATCATCAGGTTCTCAAAATCAGGGAGGCTTGGGAAGAGTGAACTTCTCCCATGGAAAAGCCCAGCTGGGCTGCATATTTATGAGGCTGGAGAGATAAGGCAGGGCCATAGTGTATGGACCTTGAATGCCTGGCCATGGAATCAGAGCCAATAGTTTTATTTATTTATTTTTAAGTAGTATATAGGTGAGCATCAATAGTAGCAAACTAACACACAATTTGGAAACATTGTGTCCAAAATTCCCACTTGAGCAGAATTCTTTCACTTGAAACCATATTTAAGAAGCTATTTTGAAAAATTACGCATTTTATGGAAAGCTTGGTATCCTTGTCAAAATTAGATTACAGAAACCATATCAATATATAGAAAAATTCACTTATACCTAGCTTCTCTTGAAAAGTACTGCCAAAATTACGAAAATGAAGCATTGCAAATGAGAAAACTTACTTTATATCCTGTTACTTCTGACTCATTCTCCATGGCTTTAACTTGCTCCCAATTAAGTAACACTTTAGTGTCTGTGGCATTCCAAACAACATTTCCTGGTGGCTGACTGGGAGCTTGAAATGCAAAATGAGAAATTTTAAAACAGATCGAAGTACAAGTGATATTTTACACGGAGGAGATGACGGCTATCACAGGAAGCTAGTGGAAGTAGAACGGGATGCCTTTGGTAATGCTTGGTGTAACAGATGAAATCAGAAAAAAATAACAGAGTATATAAATTTCCTTTTTTTAGAAAGGCATTTCATTCATACACCAAACCCCCGTGACACGTAATTTATTCATGTAACAAACCTGCACATGTACCCCGAATCTAAAATAAAAGTCCCAAAAAAGGCATTTCAATTAATGTGTAAGATAATTCATTTTATCATACTCATCATACACTTTAGAGCATTTCACACTTACCGTGTCTCCTTGAAAACACGTCGATGGGGGGGGATAAGGAAATTCCTCTATCTACCACTAGAGGGCTGCTTGTTCCTAAACCAAGAAAGGAAGGCAGCGGGACTTATTTTGACGCATACAGAGGCTGGAAGAAATTGCCAAATGGACAGATTAAAGTTGTGTGAAATGAAGTATATATGATTTTGGAGCCAGCCTTGTATGATAAGATGGGCAAAATGTGAGGCAATCAAAAATAAGAATTACTTAGATTTATTCCCATGGAGTAATAGCTATACACATGAAAAATTGCAAGAGAGTCTATATTTAAAGTCTTCGTTTTCCAGGCTTAAATCAATTTTTGAGAAAAATAAGGCAAAACGCTAAAAAGTTAATGAGGATTCCATTAGAGGATTAATGAAACTCTCTGCGGTTTCTAAACTTAGATTCATAATTTAGTTCCTTTTCGTGAACGCTGGACTGTAAACTAATGCTAAGGGGTGAGGGTGTTGAGGGATGGCCGATAGTATTTGTCAATAGCAACACAGATACGGCACTGGAAAAATCAGTTTCTTGTCAATAACAACAACAAACATAATATTATTCATTCAGCAACAGCATCACAATTGCCCTCAGTGTTATATTTGTAGATTTAACCACAGAATGTGATTTGGCTAACTGAATTTGTAATGGAAAAATGATATAAAACATTAGCTATCCAGAGAAATTTCTAAACATCATTGACTCATGCCATAGGGGAAATACAGCTGAACTTACAGATAGGAAGAACTCAAATACATTTATGAGTCTAATGACACCAAACGAGATTGTATTCCCTGTGGATTTCTTTTGCTTTTTGTCTCTTTTAACACTATTCTATGTTGCCTTTAAAATTCTGTGATGTGAGTATTCACAATGAGTTTAGGTCAGCTAAGATTGTCTGAGCTGCTATGCTCTGCTAATAACAACAAAAAAATTATAGCAGCTGCTTAGGGTTGAAATACTAATGACCATGTTCTGGTTACTCAAATAATATGAATGTACAATTTTTAGGACAATTTCCCAAAGCCAGTGATACCCTGTGGCCTGACAGCACTATAAAAGGACAGGTTTGGTTTGATGCAGCTGAGCTATACTACAGCATGGTTTGTTCTAACAAAAGGTGTGTGTTTGGAGGTTACAAAAAGTTTGAGTAATTTTGGTTAAATCACCTACACTAACATCAGTCTTCAGGGAGAAATGACTGCAAATAGAACACTGGGGTTTATCTTGTATGAGTCACAACATACGTGGGCTGAATGAGTTCAGCCTGAAATGAATACTTTTTGAAATGACAAAAAGAAAAAAAAAACAACAACAAAAAAAGGAAAACAAAAAAGAAATAATAGGGTCTAACTTTGTTCTTTTTGAATCATATTACTGTTTTCTAAACGTCAGATAGTCATGTATCATTTTTGTCATGTTTTGCTATTTAAACTTGGTTTAAGAAAAATTAAACATCTATTTTACCTTCATCTCAATAATATTCACACAATAATTAGCTTGATGTGCTAGTTACATTTTTGGGCACTCTCTAAAGTAAATGAATTTTATGCCTTATATAAACATTCTAAATTTTTATAATGTTCGCGAACTACCTTAAAATCATCTCTTACCACCACTGGTAAGAATGACAATATTTGGGAAATTGTGGACCAGAGAAACTTTCACCCATGTTCAAAATGCTATTATTAGTAACTAATACTTAGTACACGTCTATAATATGTTAGGGATTACAGAATGTGCTTTAATATAATTTACTTAATCCTCATTATATTGCATTGTAATAAAGCCCATTTCTGTACATATATAATCTGGACCCAGAGAGTTAAAATTTAAAAAGATTGTATAAGCATGTTCATGACAGCATTATTCAAAAGATGGGTGGATGAACAAAATGGGGCATTTACCTATAATGAAATATTATTCAGCCTTAAAAACATAAAATTTGGACACATGCTATAACATGGATGAACTTTGTGGACATTATGCTAAGTGAAATAAGCCAGACACCCAAAGAAAAATACTTTATAATTCTACTTATTTGAGATATTCAGAATAGTCAAAAATTCATAGAGACAGAAAATAAAATGCTGGTTGCCAGAGGCTGGTGGAAGGGGAAATGGAGAATTGCTTAATGAGTACAAAGTTCCAGTTCTGCAAGATGAAAAGGGTTCTAGAGATCTATCGCACAGAAATGTAAAAGACTTTACACTATAGAACTGTATGTTTTTAAATGTTTAGTATGTTAAATTTTATGTTATGTGTACTTTACTACAATGAAAGGTTTAAAAAAGCTTGCTAAGATACACGACTAGTGAGAAGTATTATGTGGATTCCAACCAGCTCTGTTTAAGTCCTCTGCACCTTGAGAGGATTATGCTTCTCTGCCTAGCTCTCACTGATGTTGGCGTTGGCTATGGGACTTGTGGTTCCCCGCCTGTAAATAGGCATAATTCTCCTTCTCATTGGCATCCCATAGATATGGGACTTCACCACAGGACTTGCCTCAACCAATGGAATGTGGGCCAAAGGGAAATCGGCCACCCCCAAGTGGCAGCTATAAAAGTCATTGAAGAGTATGGTTTGCTTTCCTCTCTTTTCTCTTTGCCATGAGATTGCCATGTCCCAGAGATTGGCTCCTCCATTATTCTGGGTTCAGGAGTGGAGACAGAATGGGAGACAGAATGGATCAGATCTGAATCTCACTCATGATGAACATATAGTATGAGTTGAAGAAAAAAAAGTATAGTTTTAGGCCACTGAGGTTTTGGGATTTGAGGTGCCTCAGCCTGGACTAGCCTAATCTGACATAGCTATTAACCAGTAGTTTAGATAGCTCTGAAGCAACACAATGAACTTTTGTAAAAGTATGGAGTCAAGTAGTGAATTAGGAATGAGCAGGGGATAGTTGATAGTGTAACTTCTAGGACTTCTAATTTTACTTTTTGTATTTGAACCTGTGTGGAAGTGCAACCCAGAATAGGATGATTGAGTTCCAAAATTTACTGCACCTAAACTGGTAAGTAGTCTACATTTTGAAATTTTTTGGAAATCATTTGTCAATGTTCATATCCTATAGGTTTTTCCTGTCAACCTCTACTGCTGGCAGAATGCTAAATTAGAAAAACCTGGTAAAAAACTAATCCTAGTAAAATGATGACATATCACTAGATTTATATCACAACACTAATTGACAGGATACACATAATCATTTCAGTAATTTTAAGTGTTACATACGAAATAACTTTCTCTCGAGAGGTTTTTATTATTGTTTTTCCTTAAGCATCCATCATGATCCTCTGTGCACTTGATTTTCAGACTCCTCAACATCAGCTTCATAGATTTTACTTACTCTGCAGATACTTGCCTGAAAACAAGTGATTACTATCATATAACCATGATTAGATGAAACTGGGAAGCTGGGAATATAAGACATGTCTATCCACAGGAAAATGGCTAAATAAATCGTGGCGTTCATCACAATGGAATATCATCCACAGGCAGTTACGATACAGTATACAGGTAACAAAATACACAGCATAACCTCCACTGTATAAGAGAAACTTTTCATAGAACAGAAGTCTGGAAGGAAAGACAAATGATATTAATCATGGTATTTCTGAGTGATAGGATTATGAGTGAATTTTATTTTTTCTCTATAGACTTTTCCCCCCAAATTTTCTAAAATAAATGTTTTCCTTTATATAATACAAAGTAGAGGTTGTTAAAGAATATTATTGCCTGGAGTTTTCAATGGTGATGTCTCATAGTGGTAACAGTGAAAGCTGGCATTTACTTTCAAAATATGAAATTTTAAGAACATATGTTTGCTGTGATTAATTATACAAAACTCAGTATGTTTCTCAACTCTTTTTCTTGGCCATCTGATGGTAATGAGATGACTTACATGATAAAAAGTTGTTATAACTAGTAGCTAGAAGTTACGCTTTGCACTTGGACTTCACTTGAGATAATTATTAACATTTGTAACTAAGCTGCTTAAACATGTGGTATTGTGCAACGATCATGTAATCAAAAACAAAAGCCAATTATGCACCACCCCCCCCAATAGTAAGATACGGTTGTTTTGGAATCACGGAAAACTATTATAAATGGATCCAATTTCTTATCAAAAGAAATTGACACAATGTTTTAAAACACAACAAAATCATCTACTTTTTAACTCGTCTGAAACCCAACCTAGAACGCCAGGGAAGGTCTTTCTTTGATTTTTGGTTTTCGATGTCTAGGAATTTCCTTGATCAAAAGTTCTCCTTTGCATAATAAAAATATGTGAGATTATAAACTATAAGCAGAACATTTACAATTGTCTAGAGCAGGGGTGTCCAATCTTTTGGCTTCCCTGGGCTACAGTGGAAGAAGAATAATTGTTCTGGGCTGCACATAAAATGCACTAACACTAAAGATAGCTGATGAGCTTTAAAAAAATCACAAAATAATCTCATAATGTTTTAAGAAAGTTTATGAATTTGTGTTGGGCTGCATTCAAAGCTGTCCTGAGCCACATGTGGCTCTCTGGCTGTGGGTTGGACAATCTTGGTCTAGAAAATTCACAGGCAAGTGGGGCAGATTTTCAAAAAAGTGCCAAAACTCTTACAAAATAGAGTTCATAAGTTTTACACATTTAGTCAGAATTTTTCCTGATTCTATATTAGCAGAAACTTCCTGTTTGAATACTGGTAAAGTTCAATATTATATTGTTATGTTTCTTCAGAGCTTACAAAACTAGGAATAACTTTGCTGAAGCCCATAGATGGGGGAAAAAAACACCCTCCTGAATCTGAGGAATGCACATTAATAGGCTTATATTGCACCATATGTGTGATTTATGGTGTGTCATATACAAACATGATTAGGTCACATGCACTGGGGGATGTGATGCACGGAAAAGCCAACAAATAGCATTCAGTCACCTGCAGAAAAATTCCCTTGTAATCTTCCCATGGCTTGAAGAGAAAACTTAGATTTGGGAGCCAGTAGGTCTTTAATATCCCCTCTATACTAACATCACAAACAAAGAGGGAGCAGGTTTGGAGGTTTCAACAGGCAAGAATATGTTCCTAGTATTTAAAAAGGAGGGTGGTCTATTTTTCATTGTACTTATTATTATTAAACTTACTATTTGGTTAGCATCTATTTATGGCAATGATACTGGTTCTGCATTGCTCAGATAAAAAGCTAATTTCCATTTTTTTTAAATTTATCTAAGTAAAAATAGAAGGTCAATTTTTAAGAAAAAAATAGTAGATATATATTAATAGAAAAGGTTGCAAAAAATGGCAAAATAGGTGGATCACATATGAAATTTGGAAAACTTTGCAATAATGTGTATCCTGAGCCAAACCCAGACTGGACAATTATACAATTAAGTCATATATATGAAAATTTTAGAACTTCCAAATTCTGTGTTTGAGGTAGCAATAGTCATTTAATAAAAACCATCTGAAATATTCAGACTCATTCTTTCAGTGCTTGCCTTATTCACATTTCCTTTTCACTTCCCCAAGACACACCTACTTGGAACAGATCCTGGCAAACAGGAGGCAGGCCTAGACTGCAGCTCCGACTCGGATGGACAGAGCAGTGTGTGGAGGCCTGCATTGTGAATTTTAGTTCCAGAACAACTGCAGGAATAAAACAGGAAACCTGAGAGGACCCACAGACCCTCTGAAGGAAGTGGATTGCTCCTGCAAGACCCAGGAGACACCCCAAATACTGTGATTGCTCAAACTGTGGAAGTGGGAAAGGGAGGTCCTCCACCCCCAAACACATACCCCCACTGGGGAAACTGAAGGTCTAGTTTATGGGAGAAGATTCCAACCTTACCTGGAGGTGAGAGCTGAGTCAATTTAGGAGCTGAGTGAAATACAGGGGTAGAAGAAGCAGCGGGAAAGGCCCTGTGAGTTCGCTGGGTCCCCAAGCAGGCCACTCCTGCCTGGCATCACAGGGATCCTTCGGGAGGGTGGCCAGAGGCACAAGGAAACCACAGGAAGGAAATCTCCAGCTGAACTTTGTAACTATTTTAACTGGTTGAGAAGCTTCCTGGCCAGAACCTGGGGGAGAGAGTGAATCTGGCGTGCAGACTTTATAGGTGGAGGAAGAATTAGAGCCCTTTTCTTTCCCAGCTGGGAGGTGGGTAGCCTGGGGAAACTTCTCAGCCCTGCCTGCCCACTGCCTGGAAACGGACTTTTTTGCTGTCAGTGGGGGCACAGTGGGAGTGAGACTGGCCCTTTGGATTGCGTGGGAGCTGAGTAAGGCCTGTGACTGCTGGCTTTCCTTCACTTCTCTGACAATCTGCATGACTCTGCAGAGGCAGCCATAATCCTCCTAGGTACATAACTCTATTGACCTGGGAACCTCACCCCCATCCCCCCAGCAGCTACGGCAAGACCTGCTGTAGGAGGAGGTCAGACACACTTAGTCCTGCCCCCACCTCATGGTCCTTCCCTACCCACCCTGGTAGCTGAACACAAAAGGCATATACTCTTGGGAGTTCTAGGGCCCGGCCCACCAACTGTTCCTCTCCATACTACCACAGCTGATGCTCTCTGGAAAGCGCCACCTCCCAGCAGGAGGCCAACCAGCACAAAAATAGAGCATTAAACCACCAAAGCTAAGGGCCTTACAGAGTCCATTTCACAGCCCTGCCACCTCCACTGGAACAGGTGCTGGTATCCATGGCTGAGAAACTCATAGATGGTTTACATCATAGGACTCTATGCAGACAACCCCCAGTACAAGCCCGAGCCTGGTAGACATGCTGGGTGACTAGACCCAGAAGAGAGATAAACAATCACTACAGCTTGGCTCTCAGAAAGCCACATCCATAGGAAAAGGGGGAGAGTACTACATCAAGGGAACACACTATGGGAGAAAAGAATCTGAACAACAGCCTTCAGCCCTAGACCTTCCCTCTGACAGAGCCTACCCAAATGAGGAGGAACCAGAAAAACAACTCTGGTAATATGACAAAACAAGGCTCTTTAACAACCCCCAAAAATCACACTAGCTCACCAGCAATGGATCCAAACAAAGAAGAAATCCCTGATTTACTGGAAAAAGAATTCAGGAAGTTAGTTATTAAGCTAATCAAGGAGGCACCAGAGAAAAGTGAAGCCCAATACAAGGAAATCCAAAAAATGAAACAAGAAGTGAAGGAAGAAATATTCAATGAAATAGATAGCATAAATACAAAAAATTAAAACTTCCAGAAACACTGGACATATGTATAGAAATGCAAAATGCTCTGGAAAGTCTCAGCAATAGAATTGAACAAGTAGAAGAAAGAAATTCAGAGCGTGAAGACAAGGTCCTCAATTTAACCCAATCCAACAAACACAAAGAAAAAAGAATAAGAAAATATGAATGTCTCCAAGAAGTCTGGGATTATGTTAAACAACCAATCTTAAGAATAATCGGCATTCCTAAGAAGAGAAATCTAAAAGTTTGGAAAACATATTTGGGGGAATAATCAAGGAAAACTTGCCCAGCCTTGCAAGAGACCTAGATATCCAAATACAAGAACCAGAAACAACACCTGGAAAATTCATCACAAAAAGATCATTGCCTAGGCACTTTGTCATCAGGTTATCTAAAGTTAAGGGGAAGGAAAGAATCTTAAGAGCTGTGAGACAAAAGCACCAGGTAACCTATAAATGAAAACCTATCAGATTAACATCAGATTTCTCAGCAGAAACCCTACAAGCTAGAAGGGATTGTGGCCCAGTCTTCAGCCTCCTCAAACAAAACAATTATCAGCCAATAATTTTATATCCAGCGAAACTAAGCATCATATAAAAGAAAGATACAGTCTTTTTTCAGACAAATCGCCACTACAAGAACTGCTAAAAGGAGCTCTAAATCTTGAAGCAAATCCTGGAAACGCATCAAAACAGAACCTCTTTAAAGCATAAATCTCAAAGGACCTATAAAACAAAAATACAATTTAAAACATAAAAACCAAAACCCAAAAACCAAGGTACACGGGCAACAAATAGCACAATGAGTGGAATGGTACCTCACACCTCAATACTAACATTGAATTTAAATGGGCTAAATGCTCCACTTAAAAGATACAGAACTGCAGAATGGGTAAGAATTCACCAAACAAATATCTGCTGCCTTCAGGAGACTCACCTAACACATAGGGACTCACATGAAAACTTAAAGTAAAGGGCTGGAAAAAGGCATTTCATGCAAATGGACACAAAAAGCAAGCAAGAGTAGCTACTCTTATATCAAACAAAACAAACTTTAATGAAACTGCAGTTAAAAAAGATAAAGAGGGACATTATATAATGGTAAAAGGCCTTGTCCAACAGGAAAATATCACAATCCTAAACATATATGCACCTAACACTGGAGCTCCCAAATTTATAAAACAATTATTAATAGACCTAAGAAATGAGACAACCACACAATAATAGTGGGGGACTTCAATACTCCATGACAGCACTAGACAGTCATCAAGACATAAAGTTAACAAAGAAACAATGGTTTTAAACTATACTTTGGAACAAATGGACTTAACAGATATATACGGAACATTCCATCCAACAACCACAGAATACACATTCTATTCAACAGTGAAGAGAACTTTCTCCAAGATAGACCAAATGATAGGCTATGAAATGAGCTTCAATAAAATAAAAAAAATTGAAATTATATCAAGCACTCTCTCAGACCACAGTGGAATAAAACTGGAAATCAACTCCAAAAGGAACTTTTAAAACCATGCAAATACATGGAAAGTAACCTGCTCCTGAGTGATCATTGAGTCAAAAACGAAATCAGGATGGAAATTAAAAAATTATTCGAATTGAACAATACTGACACAACCTATCAAAACCTCTGGGATACAGCAAAGGCAATGCTAACAGAAAAGTTCATAGCTCTAAAAACCGACATAAAAAAGACTTAAAGAGCACAAGCTGACAATCTAAGGTCACACCTCAAGGAACTAGAGAAACAAGAACAAACCAAACCCAAACTCAGCAGAAGAAAGGAAATAACCAAAATCAGAGCAGAACTAAATGAAATTTAAACAATAGAAAAATACAAAAGATTAATGAAACAAAAATCTGGGTCTTCAAAAAGATAAATAAAATTGATAGATCATTGGCAAGATTAACAAAGAAAAGAGGAGAGAAAATCCAAATAACTTCACTAAGAAATGATACGGGAGATACTACAACTGACACCACACAAATACAAAAGATCATTCAAGGCAACTAGGAATACCTTTACTCACATAAACTAGAAAATCTAGAAGGGATGGGTAAATTCCTGGAAAGATACAACTCTCCTAGCTTAAATCAGGAAGAATTAGATACCCTGAACAGACCAATAACAAGCAGTGAGACTGAAATGGTAATTAAAAAATTACTGACTAAAAAAGTTCAGGAGCTGAAGGATTCACAGCAGAATTCTACCAGACCATTGGAACCAATCCTGTTTACACTATTCAGCAAGATAAAGACTGAACCCTCCTTAATTCATTCTATGAAGCCAGCATCACCCTAATACTAACACCAGGAAAAGACATAACCAAACAAGAAAACTACAGACCGATATCCCTGATGAACATAGATGCTAAAATCCTTAACAAAACACTAGCTAACTGAATCCAACAACATAACAAAAAGATAACCCACCATGATCAAGTAGGTTTCACATCAGGGATGCAGGGATGTTTTAAAATACACAAGTCAATAAATGTGAAACACCACATAAACAGAATTAAAAACAAAAATCACATGATTATCTCAATAGATACAGAAAAAGCATTCAACAAAATCCAGCATCCCTTTATGATTAAAACCCTCAGCAAAATCAGCATACAAGGGATGTACCTCAATGTAATAAAAGCCATCTATGACAAACCCACAGCCAAATTATACTGAATAGGGAAAAGTTGAAAGTATTCCCTCTGAGAACTGGAAAAAGACAAGGATGCCTACTCTCACCACTCCTCTTCAACTTAGTACTGGAAGTCCTAGCCAGAGCAATCAGACAAGAAAAAGAAATAAAGGGCATCCAGATCAGTAAAGAGGAAGTCAAACTGTCACTGTTTGCTGATGATATGATGGTTTATCTCAAAAACTCTAAAGAATCATCCAGAAAACTCCTAGAACTGATAAAATAATTCAGCAGTTTCCAGATACAAGATTAAGGTACACAAATCAGTAGCTCTTCTACACACCAACAGTGACCAAGCAGAGAATCAATTCAAAAACTCAACCCCTTTTACAATAGCTGCCAAAAAAAAAAAAACACTTATGAATATACCTAACCAGGAGATGAAAGACCTCTACAAGGAAAACTACAAAACTCTGCTGCAAGAAATCATAGATGGTGCAAACAAATGGAAACACATCCCATGCTCATGGATGGGTAGAATTAATATTGTGAAAATGATCATACTACCAAAAACAATCTACAAATTCAATGCAAATCCCATCAAAATACCACCATATTCTTCAAAGGATTATAAAAAAAATTCTAAAATTCATATAGAATCAAAAAAGAGCCCAGAAAGCAAGACTAAGCAAAAAGAACAAAACTAGAGGCATCACATTACCTGATTTCAAACTATACTATAAGGCCATAGTCACCAAAACAGCATGGTACTGGTACAAAAATGGGAGCATAGACCAATGGAGCAGAATAGACATTGTAAACCCAAATACATACAGCCAACTGATCTCCAACAAAGGAAACAAAATCATAAAGTGGGGAAAGGACCCCCTTTTCAACAAATGGTGCTGATATAACTGGCTAGCCACATGTAGGAGAATGAAACTGGATCCTCATCTCTCACCTTATACAAAAATCAACCCAAGATGGATGAAGGACTTAAATCTAACACCTGAAACTACAAAAATTCTAGAAGATAACATTGGAAAAACGCTTCTAAACATTAGCTTAGGCAATAATTTCATGACCAAGAACCCAAAAGCAAATGCAATAAAAACAAGGATAAACAGCTGGAACTTAATTAAACTAAAGAGCTTTTGTATGGCAAAGCAACAGTCAGCAGAGTAAACAGACATCCTAAAGAGTAGGAGAAAATCTTCACAATCCATTCATCTGACAAAGGACTAATATCCAGAATCTACAACGAACTCAAATCAGCAGGAAAAAAAAAAACAAAAAATCCCATACAAAAGTGGGTGAAGGACGTGAACAGACAATTCTCTGAAGAAAATATACAAATGGCCAACCAACATATGAAAAAATGCTCAACACCACTAATGATCAAGGAATGCAAATCAAAACCACAATGCAATATCACCTTACTCCTGTAAGAATGGCCATCAATAAAAAATCAAAAAACAGTACACATTGGTGTGGATGCGGTGGTCAGGGAACACTTCTACGCTGCTGGTGGAAATGCAAACTAGTACAACCACTGTGGAAAACAGTGTGGAGATTCCTTAATGAACAAAAGTAGCACCACTATTTGATCCAGCAATCCCACTACTCGGTATCCACCTAGAGGAAAAAAAGTCATTATACGAAAAAGATACTTGCACATGCATGTTTATAGCAGCACAATTCACAATTGCAAAAATGTGGAATCCACCCAAATGTCCATCAATCAACGAGTGGATAAAGAAACTGTGATATATATATATATACACATACACATACAAACACACACACATATGATGGAATATTACTCAGCTATAAAAAGGAATGAATTAACGGCATTCACAGTGACCTGGATGAGATAGTAGACTATTATTCTAAATGAAGTAACTCAGGAATGGAAAACCAAACATCGTATGTTCTCATTGATATGTGGGAGCTAGCTATGAGGACGCAAAGGCGTAAGAATGATACAATGGACTTTCGGGACTTGGGGGGAAGGTTGGGAGGGAGGCAGGGGACAGAAGACTACAAATTGGGTGCAGTGTATACCACTTGGGGGATGGGTGCACCAAAATCTCACAAATCACCACTAAAAAACTTACTCATATAACCAAAAACCACCTGTACCCCACTAACCTATGGAAAAATAATAATAAAATAAAAGTCACAACAATTGAACTCATGGACATAGAGAGTAGAAGGATGATTACTAAGGGCTGGGAAGGGTAGTGAGGGGTTTGGGGTGAGGGGGATAAGTGGAGATTAACGGGGACAAAAAATAGAATGACTAAGACCTACTATTTGATAGCATAACAGGGTGACTATAGTCAATAATAACTGTACATTTTTATATAACTTAAAGAGTTTAATTATATTTGCAATTCAATGGCTAAATGTTTGAGGGGATGGATACTTCATTCTTCCTGATGTGCTTATTTCACATTGCATATCTGTATCAAAAGATCTCATGTACTCCTTAAATATATACACCTACAATGTACCCACGAAAATTAAAAAACAAATAAAAAAAGTTGAATTAAAAAAAAAAGCATACCTACTTGATTTCCTTACATTCAGGTAACTGATTTTGGCTCCACTTACATGGATGAGCATTTCATTTAGAAAAGCAAAGACTCAAATGCAAAAGTGATTGTATCATTTGGCATTCTTCTTTTTCCCCAAGTATACTCACACATATAATAATTAGCAAAGGCATAAAAATATAGAATCCCCTTGTTCCAGGGGAGTCTGGGCATGTGTTTCAGGCCAGGCTGGTCCAGTTTTTCTCACAACTGGAAACAACAGTTGGTTGTTTGCCCGAGATGAATCAATGAGAAGCCTACTTAGCTCTGGGTAGAATAATCAGAAAGAAGCTGCCCACCTTTCCCAGTGTGATTGGCTGGGAGACAACAGTCCTCTTGAGGTGCTGGTGGCAATCTTTCTACCACGAAGAGAGAACTTGGTTAGAGTGATGCTGCCATGGAGCAGAGACAGTGATGGAGAGAGTCATTGTTCAACAAATACTTATTGGGCACTGACTATGATTACTTAAGCACTGGAGTAGAGCTCTGGGAAGAGAGCAATGATCAAACTAGGCCATAGCTCTGCCCTGAAGGGGCTGACACTCCGGCTAAGGTAGGACACAACGACGTCCTGGGGACACAATGATGAAGTGAGTAGCCATGAGATACAGTACATGTGGTGGCTCTGAGGCTAGGCACAAGGATAAAACAGGGAAGGAGACAAGGGCATCAGAAAAGGTGGAGCTGCAGTCAGGTGGCACCCAGGTGATATCTGAGTGACAACGTGGAAGAGATGGGGGAGTGCATTATGTGGGTATCTGGAAGAAGAGCTTTCGAGATACAGGAAACAGTACATGCAGAGGTCCTGAAGTAAAGTGTAATGAGCAAGGTGGAAAAGAATAGGAAATAAGTCAGAGCAGAGATTGGGGAGTGGATTGTATAAGGCCTCATTGGGCATTTTAAAGATTTAGCATTTACCTGGAGTGGGATGGGAAGTGACAAAAAGGTTCTGAGCAGGGAAGTGACATTATCAGGATGTCAAGGCAAAGGCAGAAACAGGATGAACAGTGAGAGGCCAATGCCCTGATCTACAGGAGAGAGTTGGAGGCAGCTTGCCTTGATGTGTCAGCAGTGTAAGATGTGGTATATTTTATTTCTTTATTTTTATTATTATTTTTTGAGACAGGGTTTTACTCTGTTGCCCACGCTGAAGTGCAGTGGCACAATTACGGTTCACTGCAGCTCTGATCGATCTCCTAGGCTCAAGCAATCCTCCCACCTCAGCCTCCTGAGTAGCTGGGAGTACGGGCACACACCACCACACCTGGTTAATTCTCTTATATTTTTCTCTGTCTCAGCATAGTGAGACAGTGTCACTATGTTGCCCAGGCTGGTCTCGAACTCCTGGGCTCAAGCAATCATCCCACCTTGGCTTCCCAAAGTGCTGGGATTATAAGCGTGAGTCCTCGTGCCTGGCCAGAAGTGGTAAATTCTTGATAAATCTAAAAGTAAGATTCTGGATCTAGTGTAGAGTATGAGAGAAAATGACTTGAGGGTGACTCTGAGATTTTTGGCTTGAGAAACTGAAACATTGGAGTGGAATTTATGGAAATGGGGACTATCACAGAAGAGAGAGGATTTAAATGGGTTGGAAGGAGAACCAATAATTCAGTTTTATTAAATCTGAGATCTTATTACATGATTGTGGTGAATGTTGTTTGAGTGTCTGGATCCATTCATACTGAATGTCAGAATTACCACTTGATTTTTTGATTATACAAAGCAGAATATTTATCCTACAGATTATCTCTTGCAAACTCAACATAAAATTCTCAATGTTTCTTTTTAGAAACTAATGCAACTTATCATTTTTAAGCCATCTGCAAATTTTATTCATCAGTCCCTTGAGATGAAAGATGCTGTTAAGAGTTTGCTCTCTTTGGTGGCAAATGACAGAAACCCATCTTAGATTACTTAAAGAGGCTAATTAGTGTTTAACTTAAAAATGCTTTTAAAAAACACAAGTATTTGGATATCAAAAATTAAGTGTTTAATGGAAGCTACAGTACTTGAGAATCCTTGTGTTATTTTACATTAATCAGAAATATCATCTAAAATCTGTACTGATTTAAAGCCTTGCATACAAAATTCCATAATGATGAGTACATGAAACTTGCACATTTTAAGTGAGATGGTAAAGAACTGTAGCATGTTTTGAATTTGCAATGTGCAGTCAAGAGGAAGTACATTTGATTAATAATAGTACTTGAGGTTTGGCTTGCTTCTCTAAGTTTCATTCATCCATTCAACATTTAATATGCTGCTCCTATGTGCTGGGTTTGTGCTGGGCACTGTGGCTGGGTAAATAAGACACAGAAGGACTCTTTCCCTGTAAAGTTTAGAATCCATAGGGGAAGAGCGATAGCAAGCAGGTAATCAAAAATGTTATTTTTGCTCTTTATGCCAAGGCAGACAAGTAATTCTCTTCATAGTGATAATCACAAGAGCCTTACCAAAATTTTAAATAGGATTTGCAGTTAAACCATGTCAAAGCTTAGGAAGACTATTTAGAGCTACCAGTAACAATATTATTAATGGCTCTAAGAGATTCTGTTTTACTTGAAATTTTGGTACATATTTAAAAATTATTAACATAAAATTTAAAAATTAACATATGTTCTTTATATGCCATTTTAGGATGACTGGGGATTTTAATGATCGATATGAATTTCCCACCCAATGTAGGAAATTGTCCTTAATAACATCTACAGATCAACCTAAAGACTCTAGATGAACTCCAGTTGAATAATAGCAGAACATTGTTTTTGAGAGATTTCATTCAGTTGCTGGATTTCCCATCAAACTAAAGCTCCATGAGCAGAGAAGCCATGCCCACCTGTGATCTTCTTACCCAGTTCCTAAGCACAGAGCAAAATCACAATAAATAAAGGTATTAAATGAGTGATGAAATTCTAACAATATGGCTGAAAGAGAGGATACCATAGTGGTTAAGACTATGGATTTGGATGCCCATCCTGTTACTTACTCTGCAATCTCAGTACCATTATATAACCTCCACATGCCTCAGCTTCCTCCTCTCTAAAGTAAGCATGCTAATACCTTCAAGTCATGATATTGCTGTGGGAATTAAGAATCAATACATGAAAATTACTTAGAACCATGACCGGAAATTGCTCAGTAAGTGTCAACCATAATTATCAGCATCACTGTTTTGTGCAAATTTCTACTTCGGATTGGGCGTTTATATGCTATCCCTAAATTATAAAGGGATTTGGCTTCTTTTTAAAATTTTCATTCATTCATTGTACATTATCATGACATTTCTATTGATTTCTAATCAGTCTCTTCCTTCTGTCTTACTAATCCACTAAGTTCTTCACTGATTCCACCATGATGTTACACTGTCTTTTACTATCATAATTTCCTAGCAAGTAATCACATCAATTATTAAGTCAGAGAAAAGAGCCAGACAAATTTGTTTGCATATATTTTTGCAATCAGAATCTTTGATTGATGCTGTGTTTGGAATATATAAATAATGATGTAGAGGAGGAGCCAAGATGGCCGAATAGGAACAGCTCCGGTCTACAGCTCCCAGCGTGAGCGACGCAGAAGACGGGTGATTTCTGCATTTCCATCTGAGGTACCGGGTTCATCTCACTAGGGAGTGCCAGACAGTGGGCGCAGGCCAGTGGGTGCGCGTACCGTGCGCGAGCCGAAGCAGGGCGAGGCATTGCCTCACCTGGGAAGCGCAACGGGTCAGGGAGTTCCCTTTCCGAGTCAAAGAAAGGGGTGACGGACGCACCTGGAAAACTCGGGTCACTCCCACCCGAATATTGCGCGTTTCAGACCGGCTTAAAAAACGGCGCACCACGAGACTATATCCCACACCTGGCTCGGAGGGTCCTACGCCCTCGGAATCTCGCTGATTGCTAGCACAGCAGTCTGAGATCAAACTGCAAGGCGGCAGCGAGGCTGGGGGAGGGGCGCCCGCCATTGCCCAGGCTTGCTTAGGTAAACAAAGCAGCCAGGAAGCTCGAACTGGGTGGAGCCCACCACAGCTCAAGGAGGCCTGCCTGCCTCTGTAGGCTCCACCTCTGGGGGCAGGGCACAGACAAACAAAAAGACAGCAGTAACCTCTGCAGACTTAAATGTCGCTGTCTGACAGCTTTGAAGAGAGCAGTGGTTCTCCCAGCACGCAGCTGGAGATCTGAGAACGGGCAGACTGCCTCCTCAAGTGGGTCCCTAACCCCTGACCCCCGAGCAGCCTAACTGGGAGGCACCCCCCAGCAGGGGCACACTGACACCTCACACGGCAGGGTATTCCAACAGACCTGCAGCTGAGGGTCCTGTCTGTTAGAAGGAAAACTAACAAACAGAAAGGACATCCACACCGAAAACCCATCTGTACATCACCATCATCAAAGACCAAAAGTAGATAAAACCACAAAGATGGGGAGAAAACAGAACAGAAAAACAGGAAACTCTAAAATGCAGAGCGCCTCTCCTCCTCCAAAGGAACGCAGTTCCTCACCAGCAACGGAACAAAGCTGGATGGAGAATGATTTTGACGAGCTGAGAGAAGAAGGCTTCAGACGATCAAATTACTCTGAGCTACGGGAGGACATTCAAACCAAAGGCAAAGAAGTTGAAAACTTTGAAAAAAATTTAGAAGAATGTATAACTAGAATAACCAATACAGAGAAGTGCTTAAAGGAGCTGATGGAGCTGAAAACCAAGGCTCGAGAACTACGTGAAGAATGCAGAAGCCTCAGGAGCCGATGCGATCAACTGGAAGAAAGGGTATCAGCAATGGAAGATGAAATGAATGAAACGAAGCGAGAAGGGAAGTCTAGAGAAAAAAGAATAAAAAGAAATGAGCAAAGCCTCCAAGAAATATGGGACTATGTGAAAAGACCAAATCTACGTCTGATTGGTGTACCTGAAAGTGATGCGGAGAATGAAACCAAGTTGGAAAACACTCTGCAGGATATTATCCAGGAGAACTTCCCCAATCTAGCAAGGCAGGCCAACGTTCAGATTCAGGAAATACAGAGAACGCCACAAAGATACTCCTCGAGAAGAGCAACTCCAAGACACATAATTGTCAGATTCACCAAAGTTGAAATGAAGGAAAAAATGTTAAGGGCAGCCAGACAGAAAGGTCGGGTTACCCTCAAAGGGAAGCCCATCAGACTAACAGCGGATCTCTCGGCAGAAACCCTACAAGCCAGAAGAGAGTGGGGGCCAATATTCAACATTCTTAAAGAAAAGAATTTTCAACCCAGAATTTCATATCCAGCCAAACTAAGCTTCATAAGTGAAGGAGAAATAAAATACTTTACAGACAAGCAAATGCTGACCGATTTTGTCACCACCAGGCCTGCCCTAAAAGAGCTCCTGAAGGAAGCGCTAAATATGGAAAGGAACAACCGGTACCAGCCGCTGCAAAATCATGCCAAAATGTAAAGACCATCAAGACTAGGAAGAAACTGCATCAACTAACGAGCAAAATCACCAGCTAACATCATAATGACAGGATCAAATTCACACATAACAATATTAACTTTAAATGTAAATGGACTAAATTCTCCAATTAAAAGACACAGACTGGCAAGTTGGATAAAGAGTCAAGACCCATCAGTGTGCTGTATTCAGGAAACCCATCTCACGTACAGAGACACACATAGGCTCAAAATAAAAGGATGGAGGAAGATCTACCAAGCCAATGGAAAACAAAAAAAGGCAGGGGTTGCAATCCTAGTCTCTGATAAAACAGACTTTAAACCAACAAAGATCAAAAGAGACAAAGAAGGCCATTACATAATGGTAAAGGGATCAATTCAACAAGAGGAGCTAACTATCCTAAATATTTATGCACCCAATACAGGAGCACCCAGATTCATAAAGCAAGTCCTGAGTGACCTACAAAGAGACTTAGGCTCCCACACATTAATAATGGGAGACTTTAACACCCCACTGTCAACATTAGACAGATCAACGAGACAGAAAGTCAACAAGGATACCCAGGAATTGAACTCAGCTCTGCACCAAGCGGACCTAATAGACATCTACAGAACTCTCCACCCCAAATCAACAGAATATACATTTTTTTCAGCACCACACCACACCTATTCCAAAATTGACCACATAGTTGGAAGTAAAGCTCTCCTCAGCAAATGTAAAAGAACAGAAATTATAACAAACTATCTCTCAGACCACAGTGCAATCAAACTAGAACTCAGGATTAAGAATCTCACTCAAAGCCGCTCAACTACATGGAAACTGAACAACCTGCTCCTGAATGACTGCTGGGTACATAACGAAATGAAGGCAGAAATAAAGATGTTCTTTGAAACCAACGAGAACAAAGACACAACATACCAGAATCTCTGGGACGCATTCAAAGCAGTGTGCAGAGGGAAATTTATAGCACTAAATGCCCACAAGAGAAAGCAGGAAAGATCCAAAATTGACACCCTAACATCACAATTAAAAGAACTAGAAAAGCAAGAGCAAACACATTCAAAAGCTAGCAGAAGGCAAGAAATAACTAAAATCAGAGCAGAACTGAAGGAAATAGAGACACAAAAAACCCTTCAAAAAATTAATGAATCCAGGAGCTGGTTTTTTGAAAGGATCAACAAAATTGATAGACCACTAGCAAGACTAATAAAGAAAAAAAGAGAGAAGAATCAAATAGACGCAATAAAAAATGATAAAGGGGATATCACCACCGATCCCACAGAAATACAAACTACCATCAGAGAATACTACAAACACCTCTACGCAAATAAACTAGAAAATCTAGAAGAAATGGATACATTCCTCGACACATACACTCTCCCAAGACTAAACCAGGAAGAAGTTGAATCTCTGAATAGACCAATAACAGGAGCTGAAATTGTGGCAATAATCAATAGTTTACCAACCAAAAAGAGTCCAGGACCAGATGGATTCACAGCCGAATTCTACCAGAGGTACAAGGAGGAACTGGTACCATTCCTTCTGAAACTATTCCAATCAATAGAAAAAGAGGGAATCCTCCCTAACTCATTTTATGAGGCCAGCATCATTCTGATACCAAAGCCTGGCAGAGACACAACCAAAAAAGAGAATTTTAGACCAATATCCTTGATGAACATTGATGCAAAAATCCTCAATAAAATACTGGCAAACCGAATCCAGCAGCACATCAAAAAGCTTATCCACCATGATCAAGTGGGCTTCATCCCTGGGATGCAAGGCTGGTTCAACATACGCAAATCAATAAATGTAATCCAGCATATAAACAGAGCCAAAGACAAAAACCACATGATTATCTCAATAGATGCAGAAAAAGCCTTTGACAAAATTCAACAACCCTTCATGCTAAAAACTCTCAATAAATTAGGTATTGATGGGAGGTATTTCAAAATAATAAGAGCTATCTATGACAAACCCACAGCCAATATCATACTGAATGGGCAAAAACTGGAAGCATTCCCTTTGAAAACTGGCACAAGACAGGGATGCCCTCTCTCACCGCTCCTATTCAACATAGTGTTGGAAGTTCTGGCCAGGGCAATCAGGCAGGAGAAGGAAATAAAGGGTATTCAATTAGGAAAAGAGGAAGTCAAATTGTCCCTGTTTGCAGACGACATGATTGTTTATCTAGAAAACCCCATTGTCTCAGCCCAAAATCTCCTTAAGCTGATAAGCAACTTCAGCAAAGTCTCAGGATACAAAATCAATGTACAAAAATCACAAGCATTCTTATACACCAACAACAGACAAACAGAGAGCCAAATCATGAGTGAACTCCCATTCACAATTGCTTCAAAGAGAATAAAATACCTAGGAATCCAACTTACAAGGGATGTGAAGCACCTCTTCAAGGAGAACTACAAACCACTGCTCAAGGAAATAAAAGAGGATACAAACAAATGGAAGAACATTCCTTGCTCATGGGTAGGAAGAATCAATATCGTGAAAATGGCCATACTGCCCAAGGTAATTTACAGATTCAATGCCATCCCCATCAAGCTACCAATGACTTTCTTCACAGAATTGGAAAAAACTACTTCAAAGTTCATATGGAACCAAAAGAGAGCCCGCATCGCCAAGTCAATCCTAAGCCAAAAGAACAAAGCTGGAGGCATCACACTACCTGACTTCAAACTATACTACAAGGCTACAGTAACCAAAACAGCATGGTACTGGTACCAAAACAGAAATATAGATCAATGGAACAGAACAGAGCCCTCAGAAATAACGCCGCTTACCTACAACTATCTGATCTTTGACAAACCTGAGAAAAACAAGCAATGGGGAAAGGATTCCCTATTTAATAAATGGTGCTGGGAAAACTGGCTAGCCATATGTAGAAAGCTGAAACTGGATCCCTTCCTTACACCTTATACAAAAATCAATTCAAGATGGATTAAAGATTTAAACGTTAGACCTAAAACCATAAAAACCCTAGAAGAAAACCTAGGCATTACCATTCAGGACATAGGCGTGGGCAAGGACTTCATGTCCAAAACACCAAAAGCAATGGCAACAAAAGACAAAATTGACAAATGGGATCTAATTAAACTAAAGAGCTTCTGCACAGCAAAAGAAACTACCATCAGAGTGAATAGGCAACCTACAACATGGGAGAAAATTTTCGCAACCTACTCATCTGACAAAGGGCTAATATCCAGAATCTACAGTGAACTCAAACAAATTTACAAGAAAAAAACAAACAACCCCATCAAAAAGTGGGCGAAGGACATGAACAGGCACTTCTCAAAAGAAGACATTTATGCAGCCAAAAAACACATGAAAAAATGCTCATCATCACTGGCCATCAGAGAAATGCAAATCAAAACCACTATGAGATATCATCTCACCCCAGTTAGAATGGCAATCATTAAAAAGTCAGGAAACAACAGGTGCTGGAGAGGATGTGGAGAAATAGGAACACTTTTACACTGTTGGTGGGACTGTAAACTAGTTCAACCATTGTGGAAGTCAGTGTGGCGATTCCTCAGGGATCTAGAACTAGAAATACCATTTGACCCAGCCATCCCATTACTGGGTATATACCCAAATGACTATAAATCATGCTGCTATAAAGACACATGCACACGTATGTTTATTGCAGCATTATTCACAATAGCAAAGACTTGGAACCAACCCAAATGTCCAACAATGATAGACTGGATTAAGAAAATGTGGCACATATACACCATGGAATACTATGCAGCCATAAAAAATGATGAGTTCATATCCTTTGTAGGGACATGGATGAAATTGGAAACCATCATTCTCAGTAAACTATCGCAAGAACAAAAAACCAAACACCGCATATTCTCACTCATAGGTGGGAATTGAACAATGAGATCACATGGACACAGGAAGGGGAATATCATACTCTGGGGACTGTGGTGGGGAGGGGGGAGGGGGGAGGGATAGCATTGGGAGATATACCTAATGCTAGATGACGAGTTAGTGGGTGCAGCGCACCAGCATGGCACATGTATACATATGTAACTAACCTGCACAATGTGCACATGTACCCTAAAACTTAAAGTATAATAAAAAATTAAAAAAAAAAAAAAAAAAAAAAAAAAAAAAATAAATAAATAAATAAATAAATAATGATGTATATTTAGACCATATTGATTCAGTAAGAATTGTTGAGAAAACCAAACATATTTAGTAAAGAGTTGTAAATACAGAGTTTTTTTGTATCTGTATTTCCAAACTCATGTGCTCTTTGGTCTAACAGCAACCAAGTGGTATGAAAAACAGGTAGATTAGACTTCCTATAATAATTAGATAAGGATCATGTTAAATTGTTATATTAGTCAGTTGCTTACAAATGGGTCTTGCTATAGAAATTCAAATGGTTTGTTGCTAAATTTGTGCTCTGCAATGCTCATTGTACTAGCCAATTGTTAGCCACACTCTTTTTTCTATAGCTAATACAAAGATAAACACACAAACTTCTTTAATCAAATTTACACGTGCTAATTAACATCTAAAGTAGTAGAACTGTCTTACATTACTTTAAGTTAACCATAAAAAATGCTAGCCAATCATATTCAATTTTATATTATTGAAGTTCTTTGCAATTTTAGACAAAAAAGTATGTTTTCAAAAAAATTGGAAATGATATGGAAACAGAAATGCATCAATGAAATTAGCAACCAAGCATAAAAATTGTCTCATTCTTACATAAAGTTAGTTAAGCAAACATTTTTATTCAATTAAGAAATTTGAAAAATAAATTAAGAAAACAATTTTCTGCAAGTAAAAGTATGGTATCACTGTGCGTAAGTTACCTAATCCCTTCAAGCCATACTTCTATCACCTTTAAAATAGAGATAATAATGGCACCTACCTCTTGGGAGTAGTTATGAGGATTAAATGTGGGAATGAGCATAAATTACTTGGGATACAGAATGTTTTCAATCACTATTAGCTATGATGAGGGCAATGACAATAGTAACTTAAACATTTGCATTGTGAGCAAGTACCAATAAAACAATAAAACACAATGATTAAATGTATACTATGCTATTAGATTAACTGAAATATGTGTGGAACATTAGCAAATTGTAAATCACTGACTTTCTTGTAGACTAATATAATTGTAACTCATGATTGCAGCTGGCGAATTTACCTGTGAATACACAGCTAACAAAAACTCAGCTTTGAAAGCAACACTGACAACTCTGGTTAGATTTTTTAAAGTATCAACACATTCACAGGACCATCATCTTTTGCTGATAACCATTTAATGCACATTGCCATTCTTTGTATGATGTAGGAAAGAAAGATAAAGAAGGAAAAATCACTCCTGATTCTTCGGCATTAATTTTAACTTATTCATGCTTACCAGAAATCCTCAAGCTTTGGGAAACTAAAAATACATGAAAGTAAACCCAACTAAGCTTATCATATTTTAAAAGAAAAGGGGATAGATTTAACCTAACACCCCACACTAAGATTTTTTCAGAAGGCGCACATTCATTTTCACACTCTACCTAAAGATTTAGGGATATCATGAAGACAAGGGTATGTGTGGCTCTGAGTTTTGGAGTTGGGTTTTGGAGTTAGGTTTTGGAGCTAGGTTTATATAATCTAGTGAGATTAATGACTTGGGTTGTCCATTTCAAATAATAGAGAAGGTTATCCTTTTTAATGCAAACTATTTTCCGTACCATTCAAAGAAATCAGAATATACTTACGTGTTTTCTTGGTGGTTACATTAACTGTGGCGCTAAAAGGCCCAGCGCCGGCGCTGTTGTAAGCCCGGACAGCCGTGTAATAGGCCAGGTTGCTCTTCAGGCCCCGTAGTCTGGCTGATGTCTCATTTCCTGCCACTTTCATCTTACTGGATGATTCCTCCTTTCCACCCCCATTCCAGTACCGCACCTGGTGGGCGGAAGACACCAAACATGTGAAGGCTTAAAAAAATTCTGCCCTTTCCATTAAGTGATTTTCATTAAAATGGGCACTGACTTATTTCCTGATTAGTTCAACAAATATTTACTGAAGACCTACTATGTGCTAGGTGCTGCATTAAGCTGTGTGTCACAGCAGTGAAGATAGAGAAAAGGGACTCTAGGAGGAGAAAAATAATGAACAAATAAATATATGAACCAGATAAATTCAAACAGAACAAATGCTGAGCAAGCCAGACTATGAGATTATAAGTGGGAGAATGAAGGGGAGATATATATATATATATATATATATATATATATATATATATATATATATAAAATTAAAAATAGGAACAAAGTGTTATCATTAATATTGCCAATTTTCTGTAAGTATTGCTGTGTTCTATACAATTTTGCTCAAAAATGTTTACATGAGGCCAGATCATTTTTTAAAAATGTGGAAAAGTCAAGAAAGAAATAAAAAAGATGACATCATTTTCCTTCTTAGTTGTGTTTTGGATTTAAATAGTCAAAGTACTACAACTGAAAGAACAGACTATCTCTATGCTAATTTGGATTTGATAGGCACAACTACAGTACAGGGATGGAGAAGAAAAAGTGTCTAGGCTGAAGGAACCAAATTTGGAAATGTAATTGTTCAGAAAAGAGTGAACATAAGGTTGACAGAACATGAAGGTAGCATCTACAGAAGATAAGCAGAGAGACAAGTATTACAAAGCATACGAGGAACCCTGCTAGCAAGAAAATGTCAGCAGACCCAACCAGTGGAAGATGAGCTGGAATACGCTGATCTGAAACAAATTTAAAAATAACTGTTTAACATGTCTAGATTTACTAAAGA
Organism: Pan troglodytes; assembly: GCF_028858775.2. Taxonomy (NCBI): domain Eukaryota; kingdom Metazoa; phylum Chordata; class Mammalia; order Primates; family Hominidae; genus Pan; species Pan troglodytes. Next base: position 78,292,232 of record NC_086015.1, read on the forward strand.
AGAAACTGAATCTACTATGCAATGACAGAAGATTTAAAAAAATATCAGATTTGAAAAATAATATGCAGGGCTCATAGACCTAAAAAATTACAATTATTAAAAAAATAAAATCAGTGATAGAATTAAGCTGAAGACTTATGGTGGAAAAGAGAATTAATTAACCCAGAACAGAGCCTGTATAGAGAAATAAACATTACAAAAGCAAAGTTAAGGGACACTGAGGGTAGAATGAAAAGTTCTAACTGGAGTTCCAGAAGGAGAGACTGAGGAAAAACCAATATTCAAAGGGAAAAAGGCTGATAATTTTCCAGAACTGAAGAAACGCAGCAATTTTCCTATTGCAAATTCACTCTGAGTTTAGAGTAGGAAAAATAAAAGGCAAATCCACTCCAGGGGAGAGGGTTGTTAAGACTGAATTGTGGTTCTCAATCATTTTTCATTGCCAGACACCTGAGAGATACAGGCTATCTTCTTGAGCAGTCGTGGGTGACTATGCCTTGGTTTGGGAGTGAGGATGTGCACCTGGGACAGGAATTAACTGCATTTCCTCACCCAGCAGACAGCAGGAGGGAAAGGATGTTAAGGTGGATTCACACACCTGAGGCAGGGGCTTGTCTGTCTTGGTTATCACCATATCTTTAACTGTTCGCAGCAAGGCCTGTACATACTAACCATTAACTGCTGTTGAATTGTTGAATGACCTGAACATAGTTTAAAAATGCCTCCCTCCTTCCTATGGCAGAGATTCGCCAGGCTACGTATTCAAGTCTCAATACTGTATTCATCCATGAGACATCAAAACTCCAATTTCTTGATGAGGCAATACAATTTTTTTCCTTCAGAATCATAAAACCATTTCACAAACCAATATATTTTTATTTGGGTAAGTAAACAGAAACACAGTTGAGAAATATCAGAATTAAAAATATCCCTATTAGTTCCAGTAATTTGATTTTTCCATAAAGAATGTTCCTATTTTGAAGAGTCCTTAATACCACTGCAGCAGAGATTTCACTTAATTTAAATTTAAAAATGAAATGCAGCTTATAAAAATAATCTATTAAAATGGCATTGTTCAGCCATTAAAGAATAGGTATTATATCAGAAATACTCTTTTAATAGACAAAAAGAATTATGTTCATACTAACAGATTTTCAAAGACAAATATTTTAACTTAGCAGTTAGACCAGACACATTTAAATAAATCAAAAGCAGGTAAAAATGCATTAAAGGTCTTTTAGGAAGACAACTCCAGATCTGTCTTCCACTCTTCTTCACTCTGCTCTCAGTCGCTAGGAGAGCTGACTGGTATGAACTATTGTCAGTCTGGCTCCTTTGCCCTGTGGCTTCTCGCTGGGTGTAGGTAATAGGATGCTGGTGATGGGAGGGTGGAAGGAAAGAGAGGCTGGGATATTTATTACCCTGCATTCCCCAATGCTGAGCCACCATTTGGTATGGAATATCTTTGCCTAATAAAGAATAGAGCACCATTTAATCAACCCTCACTCACAAAAGGCTACTGCTATGGCTCTCTCCAGTAAAACCAACCCTTTGACCCTCTTCAAAAGTCTGCATTATACTCACTTGAATGCATTTTTGCCTGTCATATTTATTTCAGTATGCCTCAATTGTCTGTATCTATTTTCCCATGTGCATTCAACTTGTGCTACAGTGAATTCTTTGCCCGATTGCAGGGAATTAGACCTAATGCATAAGTCTTTTTTTTCCAGCGACATTTTCATAGTCTCAAAAAAAGTACTCACATATTTGACATCTTTTTTCTTTTCTTTTTTTTTTTTTTTTTTTTTTTGAGACAGAGTCTCACTGTGTTGCCCAGGCTGGAATGTAGTGGCACGATCTTGGCTCACTGCAATCTCCACCTCCTGGGTTCAAGCAATTCTCCTGCCTCAACCTTCTGAGTAGCAGGGATTATAGGTGCCTGCCACTATGCCTGGCTAATTTTTGTATTTTTAGTAGAGACAGGGTCTCACCATGTTGGCCATCCTGGACTCGAACTCCTGACCTAAGGTGATCCACCCTCCTCGGCCTCCCAAAGTGCTGGGATTACAGGTGTGAGCCATCACGCCTGGCCTACATCTTTTTTCATTCTAATTCAAATATCAGGAACACATTCCGTACAGCTGTTTGGAACAGGAGGCTGGAAGAAGGCATCAATGAAGTTTAAGTTTGGCATTCTATTATGGCACATTAATTACATTCTTCTGCCAAACTTAAAAAAAAAAGACTGATTCCTCCAAAATATGCTAATCTGTATCATTTCACAAGTGTAGACTTGTTTTAATCATTTATCAAGGTCATTCTCCCAAATTTGGTTCTTTCAAAACAGAGAAGGACTTTAAAAAAATGGACTGTAGATACTGCACTAGAACGTGGGAGCTTTCATTCCTCAGGCACCCAGGATCCATGAACTTAAAGGCTTCTGCCTCTCTTCATCATGTCCGTATCTCTTGTTCCAACCCAAAAGGGCACCAGAAAAGATCTGAGCCTGAGTGTAACGGCTTAGCTGATGAAATAAATTGGAGCCCAGGGAAATGAGCTTCTCAACTACTGCTTGGTCAAATCAGAAAGAAAATTAGTCTAGATGCTAATGATGATGTGTGCTCAGCATGCCACATGGCACATGATCAACCCTCACTGAGATGAGAGAAAGGAAGGAGCTATTAACAATTTTAAAGCCAAACTGGGGAAACTGCAACCCAGAAAGTTAGCCACACGACTGATAATTAAATACTCTGCCAAGTCCTTCGCCCCCCACCAAGGTTAATTTTTAAATCATTACTGAAACTAAGAAAAGACATATTTTTATCTTGGTGTAATTACATAAACTATTTTGTAAGATTTTCCCAATTAGTACTTCTTTCAGCTTGTTTCCTTTTTCTTTATACTTACCAAGCATTTGGGGAAGAAATGTTTAATCGTTGTTTCCTTTCAATACTGTATTCATGCTACATTTGGACATTCTATTTGCTACTCTTTACACAAACAGGCAAGCGGCAATGCATTTCAACCTGTAATTAATTTCAAGAAAGTCCCATTTTCCCATAGCTCTTCTCATCTTTCTGTGCCCCACTTTGATGGCAATATCAGCATGCATTAGAAATGGTGGCCACTGGGTCCCACACTGGGATTGTGCTACATCACTATATATTACTTCACTGGTTTGCTTTTTTTCTCTTCAGTACAATCTCATCCCAAAGCCCAATATTCAAAACAGAGAAAAGTGAAAGCCCTAAGTCTCTTTCGGCCATTTTGACAATAGCTTCTTTATCTCATTTAATTTGCAAACAATGCTGTGAGTTATTATTATCTCTATTTTAACTGAGCCTTGGAGAGCTCGAACAACTTGCTCAAGGCCATATAGCAACAGGGTAGCAGAGCCCAAACTGCAGTTATTCAATCAACATATATTTTTTGCATGCCTCCTGTATGTCAGATACTACTCCAGGCACTTGGGATAGATCAATGAGGAAAAAGGCTGAGTTACCTTCTCCTTGTAGAGTTTGTATTCAAACTAGCAGATCTGAACACAGGTTTGTCTAATTCTAAAATGGTGTGGACTTAACTAGACAGTGTGACGTTCTATGAGGATTTTTAAATTTTCTGTCTTTCAGTGAAACTCTCTTTCTTGGTATGACCAATAATGGTGTAATTCTCCTTTCTTATAACATATCCTTATCTGGATGACTTCTTATTGACCTAAATTTATATACAGTTATGTGTTACAATGACAGGGATACATTCTGAGAAATGTATCATTAGATGGTTGTTGCATTGTGTGAACATCGTAGAGTGCAATTATGCGAACCTGCATGGTATAACTTACTACACACCTATGTTAGATGGTGTAGCGTAGTGCTCCTAGGCTATAAACCTGTACAGCATGTTACTGTACTGAATGCTGTAGGCAAGTGTAACACAATTGTACATTTTTGTATATTCAAACATACATAAACATAGAAAAGGTAAAGTAAAATTGTGGTATTACAATCTTAGGGGACCACTGTTGTATGTGTCATCTGTCCTAAACTGAAATATCATTATGTAGTGCATGACTATATTAAAAAATCAACATCTACCTGCCTTAAGCTGTTCAACAACCACCAGTGACTGCTAGCACTCTGTTCGGTTTGGAATCCCACAAGCCATTCATGTATATTCTTCCATTTATTTTTCTTAACTATTTTACAAGTTACGACTAGGTCAAGAATTATGATCCTGTCATGATTTCTGTAAAGGACAACATTGATCATGGTGAGTGTGCATGTCAGTCTCTCACCTGAGGACTGCCATATGTGTTCATTTATTTTCTTTTTTTCTTTTTTGAGACGGAGTCTCGCTGTGTTGCCCAGGCTGGAGTGCAGTGGTGCGATCTCGGCTCACTGCAAGCTCTGCCTCCCTGGTTCATGCCATTCTCCTGCCTCAGCCTCCTGAGTAGATGGGACTACAGGCACCTGCCACTACGCCCGGCTAATTTTTTGTATTTTTATTTATTTATTTTTAATTTTTTAATTTTTTATTTTTTTTATACTTTAAGTTCGAGGGTACATGTGAAGAATGTGCAGGTTTGTTACATATGTATACATGTGCCATGTTGGTGTGCTGCACCCATTAACTCATCATTTACATTAGGTATGTCTCCAAATGCTATCCCTCCCCCCTTCCCCCACCTCATGACAGGCCCCAGCGTGTGCTGTTCCCCACCCTGTGTCCAAGTGTTCTCGTCGTTCAATTCCCACCTGTGAGTGAGAACATGTGGTGTTTGGTTTTCTGTCCTTGCGATATGTTTGCTGAGAATGATGGTTTCCAGCTTCATCCATGTCCCTACAAAGGACATGAACTCATCCTTTTTTATGGCTGCATAGTATTCCATGGTGTATATGGGCCACATTTTCTTAATCCAGTCTATCATTGATGGACATTTGGGTTGGTTCCAAGTCTTTGCTATTATGAATAGTGTCACAATAAACATATATGTGCATGTGTCTTTATAGCAGCATAACTTTTAATCCTTTGGATATATACCCAGTAATGGGATGGCTGGGTCAAATGGTATTTCTAGTTCTAGATCCTTGAGGAATTGCCACACTGTCTTCCACAATGGTTGAACTAGTTTACAGTCCCACCAACAGTGTAAAAGTGTTCCTCTCTACTAAAAATTTTTTGCATATTTGTAGAGACAGGGTTTCACTGTATTAGCCAGGATGGTCTCGATCTCCTGACCTCATGATCTGCTCGCCTCGGCCTCCCAAAGTGCTGGGATTACAGGTGTGAGCCACTGAGCCCAGCAGTGTTCATTTATTTTCTTTAAATAAATTTGATCAAACATTGAATTCCATATCCTGCTCAGCTAATGGGAGATTCAGCCACAGTCATTCCTGTGGCTCCCTTCCCAAAGCCCCCAAGATCACTTATTTTTGTGTTTGATTTGAGCCCTTTAATTCTAGCAGCTGGGGGCCATGTTTGGTGAGTGAGAAATCACTGCTGAGTGGGAAACACAGTTGTTCAATCTTGCCGTCAACCTGGGCACTGCTTTAGAAAGATGTAGCCCCCAGGAGGCTTTGTAAGCTTCAGACATTTATGTCTGCCAATGTCATTGGAAATTTCTCTTCTATGTTTTCCTCAGTTGCAATTTCCCTCCTCTGACCCTCCAAGAAACATGGAACAATCTGCCTAATGGCCTGAACTTTTGAAACAAAGCTAGGAAGGGAAGTGTCTTGCAGGCAACTCCTTTTGATAGCTTTTGGCATAATCCCTTGAGTTAAGGGAGATTACTGTCAATTATTTGCTACAGAATATTTACTGGAGAGAAATAGATATATTAATATCTCAAAAATTCTTCTGAGGGATGTCTCACACCTACTGACTGTTTATTATGATGAGCCAGAAACTGGCCAGGTGCAGTGGCTTACTCCTGTAATCCCAGCACTTTGGGAGGCCAAGGCAGGCAGATCACCTGAGGTCGAGAGTTAGAGACTAGCCTGACCAACATGGAGAAACCCCATCTCTACTAAAAAATACAAAAGTTAGCTGGGCGTGGTGGCATGCACCTGTAATCCCAGCTACTAGAGAGGCTGAGGCAGGAGAGTTGCTTGAACCCAGGAGTGGGAGGTTGTGGTGAGCCGAGATCATGCCACTGCACTCCAGCCTGGGCAACAAGAGCGAAACTCCGTCTCAAAAATAAATAGATAGATAAATAAATAAAGAGCCAGAAATTATGAGAATCTCATTACATACCTAATCTTATCCAATCCTCCCAATATCCTAATGAGGTTAGGCCTATTATTGTCCCCATTCTACAGGTGAGGAAAACGAGGATCACAGAGTTTATGTAATTTTCCAAACACAGCTGGCAAGTGGTAGAATTGGGATTTGCTATGGGACTGGCCTCAGAGCCACAATCCCTTACCGCTGTGCTCCTTCCATCCCCTATATCTTTACCTCCATTGCCAATGCCACTGCCAGTTCTTTAACCACAAGGGAGCTACTGTTGGCTCCCCATCATCTTTCATTGCTTTCATCTATTGTCATGGAATTAAAGGAATCTTCCATCCAGCTGTTCCTGGCTTCCTTTAAAAGATGCGCATTAAGTTGTTCTCCTGTATTTATGTGGTGTTTTACTTCTTCATACTCTCTTTCTCTTCCTTAAGTCCGGACTATTCTGTCTCTGATCAGGCTTCTCTGTCAAGACCAGTGTTTATTATGTTTAACTGTGCAGGAAGATGTTTCCTTACAGATAGTTACTAAAAATACACACTAACAAGACCTAGTCCTAAATGTTTGGATTGAGTGGGTCCTGGGAGAGCTGTGGGAGCTCAATTTTAACAACACCTTCAGGTAATTCTGCTGTAGGGGGTTCACAGTCCATACTTTGAGCATCATTGCTCTATTCCCTATCCTTTCTTTTCTTAATTTGTTAATATTAATTCAAGTCGACGCTTGTTTGGTTGCAAGGAACAGAAACTCTTTCAAGGCAGTTCAAATATAAGGAGAATCTATTAAAAAGAAGGGCAAGGTTACATTATGAAAAAGAATAAAGCCAAGTCATATGATAACTGAATGACTGTCAAAGAGCTACTTTATTCTGGCTGCCCCCACTTTTTTTGAGATAGAATCTCAGTCTGTCATCCAGGCTACAGTGCAATGGCAGGATGATGGCTCACTGAAGCCTCGACCTCCTGGGCTCAAGCAATTCTCCCATCTCAGCCTCCCAAGTAACTAGGACTACAGGCGTGTGTCACCATGCCTGGCTAATTTTTGTATATTTTGTTGAGATGGGGTCTCACTAAGTTGCCCAGGCCAGTCATGAAATCCTGGGCTCAAGCAATCCTCCTGCATTTGCCTCCCAAAGTATTGGGATTACAGGCGCAAGCCACCACACCTGGCTTATTCTGCCCTCTTGCAGGTTCCATGGGCCCTTGTCTCCTCCATTCTTTAGGGATGCATGACAGTGTATCTCATCTCTGCAGATTAGCTTTGTCCTGCCTGTCCATGGCCTTAGTTTGAGAAGTCTGAACTGAGCCCTAAATTTGACACACTACTGCATTACACTCACTAACTATAATCTCTATAATTTCTTATTTAAATATCTCAAACAAGAATCTGACTTGCTAGGCTTCATAGTCCACAGAGCATTTACATTTGATCAAGAGACCACCCTGGAGCCCTCATTTGAAGGTGTGTTGGCAAGTGGAGGGGTATGTGGCCCTGTGATGCAAACCTGCCTGTGTAAGCCTGCCACTGAATCAGGAGTTACAGGCTTCCTCAGGGATGCTTGGAGGGAAGCTTCATAAGAAGACAGCTGTGGGTAGGATGAAATCACAACTATGAATCCCACAATGTCATTGTTGGCAAAATCTTCTTTGAATTTTATTTATCTTGCCAGTTCTCAGCTCTACTACTTCCAGTTTCCGCTAACTGCTCACTACTAAATGGGGGACCCAGTTCAAATGGTTCTTCTTAGCCTTTAAAGCCACCTGTGACCTGGTCCTCCCATGCCTATTTGAAGTCACCTTTCCAAACAGGAACCTTTGGCAGGTGGGCCTCTACTCCTCTGCTTTTCTATCATGCCATGCCTAATCCAGAATGTTTTCTACTCCTTCCACCTTTACTTACTTTCCCTTGAAAGTCCTGTTAAGCCTTACTACCCTTATGAAGACTTTCAGTATGTCCCATCCTTCTTGACAACACAAACATTTCCTGTTTTGGGTGACCTAGTCAGACCTTCATTATATTTGGTCTTACATTATCCTGTTTCAGATGTTTCATCCTATTTCACTAAACAGAGAGGTCTTTGAAGGCTCAAAATATCTTACAGACAGCTGGCTTCTCTAGAGCCTATAAAAGAAGCCCACAATGTAACAAAGCCACCAAGAAAGTAAGACAAAGAGCTGGAGGACAGTGACTTCCTGTTGATGAAAGTACTCTATGAACTTGATAAATGCAGTTCAATCTCACCTTTATTTTTTAGTCAACCCATCTAAAATATTTGGCCCATGTGACACGTGATTTCCTTTCATATTCTTTTTTTATTCCTTTTCTACTCCAACTAATGTTATTTTCATTCAACTGGTTAAATTCAGTATACATCGAACATCAGATGAAACAATGTGTAGATAAAAAAATTTCAGCCAAAGACAGACTTCAAATAAGAGGTCATTGTTAAGGGTTTTAAATTCAAGGAGACAAAGTGGCACGGTAACACACATACACAATTTAATCGGAAAAGAAATTACCTCATAGCCCAGTAAATGTCCATTGCTCAACTTCCAAGGAATGGTGTTCCATGAAACTTCAATTTCTGAGGAAGATAGGCTATTTGCAGAGACTTGAGATGGGGCCACTGTAGGCTCTGTTCGGAAACAGAAATTGAAATATGATGATAATTTTGGCAGTTAGTTTAAAACACAGATTAATGTTCTTATTTTTATAAAAGCATTTTAACATATTTGAAAATTGTATGAAATATTCTGGCACCATATGTTGAAAATAGAGACACTGGTCCATTTCCGTTTCTTAGGAAAAGATGGTATCATAGCCAAAGGCTTTTCTTTGCTAAACAGCTGTGGCAACCTATACTTTCCTCCCTTGCACCTCTTTCTTGGCATCTTCCTTATCTTCCTTTTTTTTTGCCTGTCTTCTCCTCACCTTGTCTTTATTTCCTTCCCTTCATCTCATTCCTACTGCTTGGGAACTTCTCTGCCCACAAATGCTACTTAGTTTTCATTTTGCCAAACAAAGGTCTAGGTTAAGTAAAGCTCATTTACACAATAAACACTGAGTGAGTACCTTGTCTAGCGAGGCCTACAGAGACAACTGAAATGTGGTGGATGGCATGCTCTTTTGAAGGAGTAGATAGAAATGCAGGTGGCTTATCATATAGCAAGAAGATTCCCCTTTGTAATAAGCACTGTTGAGATTCTATGGGATTCACAGTGGTTCTCCCCTCTCAGGGCCCATCTCTGAGCAGGAATCTCCCCTCCCTCAGGTGCATTTCTCTGTCAAATGATCCTGCTTCTCAGACAAGGTGGCTTGATGCTAAGATGAATTCCTGATCTAAGGCTGGGCCTCTTAGATTTTCTCTCCTGAGAATTTGAAACTTGGTTTGGAGAGTCGAGGAGTACTTGGAGCCCATTGATCCAGTGCAGGTGCTCTAGAGGAGCAGAACCATTTTCTGAGGTTCCAGGGCTTCTCTGATTGAAGTTCTTTGTGAGGTTTGCTGCATAACTCTCCCTTGTATTCACAGAGACACCCTAGTAGATTTCACAGAAGTCTTTTGCTTCTTTCTTAGGTAAGCCCAATTCATTTTTCATGTTTGAACAGAAAGACTTTTAGCTACCTCTGCAGCGGGAGCAAAAATGATAAGAGGAGAAGAAAAATGAGGGAGGCAACAATGGGTAAGAGGCTGTGGCTGCCCCTCTTTTCCAGTTGCCAGCACCTAGGTCCTGGATGCACAGGTAAACAGTGTCCGAAAACTCCCTGGATAATGGCCATCACTCCCCAGACCCCTGATTTGCCCTTGCAATCCCTGGCAGCTTTTAGAAATGAGGTCTGGCTATGAATTTAAGACTCTTCTGCAAAGACTTTTATAATCCTTAAAAAAAAAAAAAAAATCCCTCTCAGAACTCAACCAAAAGTGAGAAGACAAGAATAGGGGCGGGGATCCGAAGAAAAATCAACTCTACTTACTATTCTTAGGAATGACAACTGCAGGCCACTTTTTGCAACTTACTGTCAGGTCTGGAGGGTAGGGGAGACACTGATATATTTCGTGAGCTCAGAATGGTTAAGGGCAAAGGCCCTTGGTTAAAATACTGGCTGTACCACTTACTATTAGGAATTTTGGCAAATTTATTACTCTCTTTCACAAGGCTTCCATTTTCTCATTTGTAAATGGGAAATAATAGTGCCTATATTTTTTATTTGAAATATCAAATTAGGTAATGTCTGGCAAGTAGTAAAACTTCAATACATGTTAGTTTCTGCCATTTTTTTTTTTTTTTTTGTAGAACTACATGGGATAGCCAATAGTTGTTGCTGATCTATGAAATGGCAATTTTGCATAATTCTTTTACCTTGATTATTTTCTAAAGCGGTCATGAGACAAAATGTAGATGTCTCAATATCTGAGACAGGTATAAAAGAAAGGCAAAGAAACAGAATGGGTCCAGAGTGAAGTATGTCTGTATCTCCACCAGCAGGTTCATATCCCTCAAACCTGCACATTGCATGTCTGTTGAATGAGATACCGCTGCTCCTGACTCTTCATCCAGTAACATCCTTTTCTCAGGCCATGGGAACCACTATACAACTTAGGACTAGGGTAGCTCCAAGGGGTATATTTTTATTACCCCAAGGTAAGGCTGTGATTTTCCTTGCTTCACAAGCTGGAACGTAGGAACTGTTCCTCATAAACAGATTTTTAAATTGATGGTTATGATCTGAGACAGGTCTCAATCAATTTTGGGATTTATTTTATCAAGGTGTTAAGGACATGCCCAGAAAAAAAAAAAAAAAAAAAACACGGGTGCACAGAAACAGTCTGTGGTCTGTGTCCATTTCCAAAGGTGAATCTGAGGGCTTTAATATTTAGAGTGGGCTGCAGTGGAAAGAGGAAGGGTATGGTAATCCACATGTTGCAAGGGAAAAGGAGCAGATAGGAGGCTAATCAATTAGGTCTCCTGCTCAGTAAATCAGCACTTTACATAAGGCAAGGCGAACATGGAGTAGCTACCTGTAGAGAGATTTAACCTTTTATCTGTAACTATCTGGTTAGGAACAAAAGGAAAGGCATTTTCTTGCATGACTTGGCTTTCAGCTTAATTTCTTCCTTTTGGCCTAGTGAATTGGGGTCCTGAGGTTTTATTTTCCTTTCACGGTTACATCCTCTAACTATCCATTAAGTCTTATACTTCAAGTCATTTATGATTGATCTTTATGACTTGCACTGGGAATCTAACTACTACCTGGATGATTGTTCTTTGGAATAAATATATTTGAAGTCAAAACGAGACTCCAAATCAGTTTTTGGAGCACAAATAATTATTATTAGGCGGAACTGATACACAGTCATGTTTTCCATACCTTCTTCTGCAGAGAACACTGTTGTCACTGGGCTAAATGGTCCTTCACCTTTGTTATTATAAACACCCACTTTAACTTCATATGGTGAATATGGCACGATGCTTTCATTCCTAAAGACATATCTTGGGGTGTCAGGGGATGTCACCACTGTCTGGATCCAGGTGGTAACCCCAAGAGGGCGGAAAGCAACAACATACCCAAAACCTTCACCATTCTGTAGTTCTTCAGGGACTGGCTATAAAGGAAAGACATACTGAATCACCCTTACACATAAGGGCAAGGCAAAAATGAATGCAGCTGTAATCCACAGGCATTTATTTGTAAAAGTCATCAAATAATCATCTACATTGTATTAAGCAGTTGCATGAAAAAAGGAGAAAAACATCAGTAGGAGAGTCATGTCAGCTGCTTTTAAACAGACATATGTCACCATTTCATAGCCATCCAGATAATGAACTGGAATTTTCTGTGATTATTCAGTTAGCTGATCATCTTATGGCTCAAGTCTGAGTTTCTAATAGTAAGATATACTTTCAGTTGAAAATATCTGATCTCTTAAGTCAAATAAAAATTATCTAATTCTTAATGTTGACTTTATGAGAAGAAACATTAAAATGGTGATTAAGAACAATTAAGTAAAACTGGAAAAAAAAAAAAAAAAGGCCTGGTACGGTGGCTGACGCCTGTAATCCCAGCACTTTGGGAGGCCAAGGCAAGTGGCCATCACGAGGTCAGGAGTTTGAGACCAGCCTGTCCAATATGGTGAAACCTTGTCTCTACTAAAAATACAAAAATTAGCCGGGCGTGGTGGCATGCGCCTGCAGTCCCAGCTACTCGGGAGGCTGAGGTAGGAGAATTGCTTGAATCTGTGAGGCAGAGATTGCAATGAGCCGATATCACGCCACTCCTGGGTGACAGAGAGAGACTCCATCAAGAAAAAAAAAAAAAAAAGGAAGTAAATACTAATTTATAAATTAATGAATTACATCCCTGTAACTCTAGCACTTTGGGAGGCCAAGGCAGCTCGATCATTTGAGGTTGGGAGTTTGAGAGCAGCCTGGCCAACATAGCAAAACTCCGTCTCTACTAAAAATACAAAAATTATCCACGCATGGTGGCGCATGCCTGTAATTCTAGCTATTTGGGGAGGTTGCGGTGGGAGAATCACTTGAACCCAGGAGGTGGAGGTTGCAGTGAGCCAAGATTGCACTACTGCACTCCAGACTGGGCAACAGAGCAAGACTGTCTCAAAAAAAAGGAAAAAAATATTAACGAATTAAACTCAAAGCTATACTTGAGTCATGTCAAAAATTTTATTGACACATCATCAACATGTTCAAAAAATGCAGGTAATTCTAGTACTTTTTGACTTCAAACCTATTAACCTTTTTCCTACTGATGATGTAAACCAATGGCTGGGAGAATGGCCAGGAAAGAAACAAACTCAAGCACCTGTTGGAATAGGTGACTTCACCAGTGGGGGCTGCACAGCTGCTTGGAAAGTCATAAGGGGAGCTTGAGGGGCAACAGCCGCAACATAACTCATCTCTATGTCTACCAACCAGGTGACCCTGGGCCAATTATTTCTTATATCCGAGCCTGAGTATTTTCATCTGTAAATTGTTGCAAGGATGACATGAGGAAAATACATGCTAAATGCTGGGAATAGTGGGTGGCTCAGAGAAAGTGTCAAAAAATATTAGCTACTAAGGCTACAACCACCACCACCAGCCCCACTACCACTAATCCCACCATCACCACCTATATTACCACCAGCAGCAGCAGCACCCACCAGCCACACCCTCAGCACTACCACCACCACCTGCATCATTGGCACCACCACCTGGGAAGCCATAATGATCATGAGAACAGCAAGACCCTGATGGGGAAGATGCTGCCCAAACACTTACATCCCAGGTTATCACAAGTTCAGACCGGCTTCCGCCTCCTCCATTGACTTCAGAAGGAGGCACTTCTGGAACTATACAGGTCAGAGAAACAGAGATGAAATGGTACTTGCATTTAGTAATATTTATCTAAAAGACAATGCAATGTTTTTTTAATATTTAAAATAATTTCATCATTGGCACATTATTCATACATATGGGTGTTTATGTACATATACTTATATATTATATACATTTATATATTTTTATGAGATCATCAAACAACATATTTACATGAAATCATAAAAAAATTCAAAATCTCTCAAACAGTAATAAAAACATGACCAAGTTGGAAGATACTTTGCTAGTATGAGAGTTAAAACAAGAAAAAGTGATTCACCAGAGATGATGGGAAATCAATCCAGCATGAATGTTTAGCTTGTGACTATTCCAAGTAGAATATAATTCTGAGAACAACATTGGCTATATGTAAGGATGACCCAGACTCAAACCCTCGAATCTTGTTTTGAGGTATTATTTATAAACTTCACAGGGGTATCAGATTCTCACTGAGAACTTTAGGCTTAGTGAACCCCATGACACAGCTAGAATAGAAGTCCCATGAAGGTGGGTCTTTGGTATGGTCACAGCTGTACTTGCAATATCTAGAAAGTGCTGAGCACAGAGAGGATGCTCCCTAAAATATGTGTTGTGTGAACAAATGACCAGAACACCAGGGCAAGCACAGTTCCTCTATTTCTCATATTTCCTAGCATAAACATTATGTGCATTGTTCTGAGTGAAACAGCATCATGAAAATTACTGAAACATATTTGATGACTTCCATCTTAGCTGAGTTCCTAAAGTGATATACCAGCTCTATTTCAAACTTCATTTTAGTTAATATTAAATAATATTACAGATTCTGAAAAGGCAATCTTTAGGTCTCAATTGTCCCTATAATGTGATGCTATGTACACTTTCTAGTTTGAGTTTTAATGCTAGGATATTTCTAGAATAATAAAAGCAGTCTTATGGTCTATGTGAATAGTTGTCTCACATGGAAATTCCTATCAATGATTTTTTCTTAATTCAACACTTGAAGTGACAAAATATACCTATTCATCAATTGCTTAAGCTCCTTCACTAAGCTTGGTGGCAAAATGAGATTTCCTAGCAGCAGAACTCCCAAATGTCATTATCCTACCAATTTGCCAATGCTTGTTATAAATGAAAACAGCACTTCCCTTGTTAACAGGGTAACTATGTCAGATAGTAATTATAACCTTAAGTGACAAAAACATATTCACTCACATGCACTAATGATCGTTTACAATGGACTGAACTCTTGGAAATGTCACACTACATCAGAGTCACTTACATGTGTTTCTTTTGACAAATGCCATATGGCCAGTTCTGCCATTAGAAAGGTCAGATAACTGCAACAATGGATTATTGAGGCTGACCCCCTGCTGGCCTGGAGTTCAGGGCCAAGGGAAATGGAAGTACACAGAAATCTATTAATCCATTACTCAGAAAAAAAAAAACAAAAAACACTAACCTGCCTCTTCAGTTCTTACTTTTTCTGAGGGTAAACTGGGTTCTCCACCTCCAATTTTGTTACTGGCTACAACCCGAAATTCATATTCCACCCATGGGTTTAACTCAACTACAGTGGCTGTGTGTGTCTTCCCATCGATGACCTCAGGCACTACAAAGGAATATTTCAGAGGTAAGAGTCTGCCTGCTTTAGCATTGACTTGAAATCCATTTATATGTGTGCAGATGACATCTGCCTCTCCTGCTTTACCTGTTGTGACGGTTTGCCAACCCACGGAGAAAGGTGTCCGAGCCTGGATAGAATAGGATATAACCGGGCTATGGTTGTCTTTACCTTCTTTCCAAGAGAGTTGGGCTGTTGTATCTGTAATTTCATCTACTTTCACATTTTCTGGTGGTCCAGGTGAACCTAAGGAAGGCACAAATGGAAACATTGAGTAGCAATTCCATAAATGTCATCCTCTCCTATCAAAGAGAAGAGAATGTCACATGACCACTTCAATATCTCTGACTTTTCCCAATTTCAGAAGAACTTAGGGAAAAGGCCATTTACCTGGTAATAGAACAACTACTTCCCTCTACTCTCCCTCCCCGCATTTCTGTTGTTAGATCTTAAATTTGGATGTGAGGCAGTAATTCCCAAACCATAATACTCTCTGATTGCAGATGATATTCACTTTTAAAAGCCTCTGTTCAGCAGGATTCCTGTACCTTTCTAAATTCAATGTCCTCTGCTCCTGGTGTGATGCCTTTCCCTTTAATCCACTGGTGTATCTCTGTAGTTCCCCAATCTGATATCTAGATGTGTTTTATTTTATGACACACTCTGGTCATTTTTCAGCCCAGTAGCAAATCAGTATCCTGGGCAGCAGCTCAGGTTGGCAAATTTTCTCAGTCATTCTGAATAATCCTGATAATTTTTTTGTATTTTTAGAAAACTGTCCTACATACAATTATTCCCAAATCCTGATTATTTTGGAAGCAAACACACTGCACAATATTCTCTCTCAAATTAAATACAATCACTGAATTAATGACATGCTCAAAAACACGTCAGCTTGGCAGCAGCTGTGGAATGCCAATTACAGTGAGAGCTATTTGAAGGGCAGAGTTGAGATTTTTATTTCTTTGAATTAGCACTCACCCCTATTGTCATATTCTGTGGTCTATGAGGGGGGATGAAATCAATATTATAACTCGTATGCTCACATACTATCTCATCATGGTTTTTCCTCCAGTAAGGAATGCTGTTAAGATGTGAAGTTACAGACTCAAGGGGGCATAAATGTTTTACCTCTTACTATGAGGTCAGCAGCAGATGAAACACTGTCCACCCCCGTTTGCACCATACAAACATATTTCCCACTGTGTTTCAGCTGAATGTTTCTGATCATTAAATCACCAGATGAACTCTGTTGGGAAAACAGGTAATGAATACACTGTTATTTTTTTAAAAAAACACAAAGAAGTTTGAAGTCTATGGCCAAAAACAACAACATTGCAATGAAAACTATATTTAGGGAGCAAACCAAGGTGGTATAAGAGAGTAGATTGCTACAATGGAATGTATCGAAATATAAACAAGTTAAAAACCATACATGACTGCAGTCAAAGATTTCTGTAGCCAAATAAACAACAAGCTTCCTCCTGGGCATTTATGGTTTCAAAAATAAATAAGGGCAGAGATTACAGTCTCAGAGTCTATTTACTTGCACCAGGGTGACACTTCTTTTTATATCCACTGCACAGCACCAGCTCAACTCTTTTCTCTGGTTCCAACCCCTTTGCAATTATCTGCCTGAGAAGAAGAGGGACACATGTGGGTATCTAGTGGGAGATAAATGCAGCATGACAAGCGGATTACCATGGTTGAAACACTTTTCTGAACACATTGGAGCTTAAAAAGCCTAACGCTGTTTAATTCCTTGGCTGCAGAAGTTAGGGACAGTCAGCATGAAAGCATGAACCCCTCAATAAGAAGAAATTAAAACATTTTAAACCTTAAAAATAACAGCTAGCCGGGCGCGGTGGCTCAAGTCTGTAATCCCAGCATTTTGGGAGGCTGAGGTGGGTAGATCATTTGAGGTCAGGAGTTTGAGACCAGCCCGGCCAATATGGTGAAACCCCATCTCTACTAAAAATACAAAAATTAGCTGGGTGTGGTGGCGTGCCCCTGTAATCTCACCTATTTGGGAGGCCAAGGCACGAGAATCACTTGAACTTGGGAGGTGGAGGTTGCAGTGGGCCGAGATCAAGATCACACCACTGCACTCCAGCCTGGCTGACAGAGCAAGACTCTGTCTCCGCCTCCAAAAAATAAATAATAATAACAGCTGTCCTTAAAGACATTTGCTGGCATTCCCAAGAGCTAATTAACAGAGCAATTATATTTCTAAAAGCTCAATTGTTAAATGGACCTCATTTTAAGAGAATGTAAAATCGTGTTAATAAAATGACTAACTGCAAGCCAGTTTCACACATTAGTAAAAATATGACTTGTAATAAGTCATATGATTTCGAAACCAAAGCCCTTGGAAAATGATCATCAGTTCATGTCAGAACTGGTAAAGAGAAAGAAGCAATAAGTAGCGTTTATCTTAATTAAAAGAAAAGTTTTAGTCTTGAATTTTTGTAGTATATATTGTAAGATGAATTCTACTATCCTATTTTTAGGTAATTTCCTAAAATCTTCCTTAGGGTAATTTCTTAAATATTGCTTCCCATCTTTAGGATTCTTAATGGGTTGCATGTTCTCTGTTAGTTGTATTGCATAGTTTTACATGAAATTTGTGAGAACTGGAAGAAGACAGATGGGAAATGATTGATAGTTGTAATTAAATGATAATCCAGAAACTGTTAAGCTTGCATGTTTTACTTTCATCAAGTTAAAACTTTTTTCTTTCCCTCTCTCCCTCTCCTTCTCCTGGGGTTATTTAGAAATGTATCCCCAGGACAAAAACCTTTAATGCTTGCTGACCTTTAGAAACTCTTAGGTCTTACGAGCTTCATATACTCATAGGAGGTTGATTATCACTTCTATGGAAATCTCTTATTTTCGGTGAAAAACTGTTACTATTAAATGCCATCTAAGGCATTGGGGTAAGGTTGTTATTCTTGCCAACCTTTATTTGCTTATTTTGAAGGCATCTGGGTAAAAGAGAATTGTGTCAGGACTTTATGTCCTCACATATCTGGATACACCTTTTAGGCACAATGGCTGGCTTTGTTTCTTGAAGGAGTAAGGAAAAGTTTGGTGGTGGACTTTTGACTTCTGTTCACTCTTGGCACTGACAGGTGAAGACAAATAGCTGCATCATAAAAATGAAGCCATCTTCCTAAAGAAATGTAGTCAGGGGAAATATAATTTTTAATTATCCTTTTACACTGCACAGTAAAAAAAGGAAGCAATTAACTAAAACAAGTAGAAATGGAAATGATTTTTTTTCAGCCCCAACATGGAATCGAGTGTATGAATACATAAAAGGAGAATACAATTTGACAGAGAATAAGAGAGATCCTCTCCTTATTTTTTGTCTCCATTAATAAAATATATTTGTATTATTCCTCTTCTAATGCTATCTCTCCCCCACTCTATGATCTTTTAAGGGAGCACTACATAGAGACAAGATTTATCTTAACAAAAGCGCATCCATTGCTTGCTACGTTAGATTCATTCAAGGACACAGAAGTGTCTAACACACAGCCCTTGCTTTCTAGGATGTAAACTCAAGTCAGGGTAAAAAGGTGGTGTAAACATGTGAAACAAGTTATGTTTACAAATTTAGAAAGTGTAATCCACAAAGGTTAAATAAAATCACATGGCATATGCCATGTGTAGACGGCGGCAAAATGAAAGAGACAGACACTTCCAAGTTCTGCTGAAGATGTGGAACTGGAACTCTTATTGCTGAAAGGAGTGTAGATTTGGTACAATTACTCTGGACAATTGTTTAGAAGCATCTACGAAGCCAGGACATACATATAATTTATGACCCATCAATTCCATTCCTAAGTATATGCCCTACAGAATGGCATGCATCTGTCTACCAAAAGACATTTTTTACAAGAATGTTTATAATTATTATCCATAATAGCTAAAAATAGAAACAACCCTATAACAGTAGAATGGACAAATAGGTAGTGGAATAATCATTTAACAAAATGCTATTAGGCCATGAAAATGAATGAACTGCAACTACACAGATCAACATGGTTGAGTTTCAAAAGCATGAAGGATATAAACCAGATGGAAAGGAGTATTTGATCATGACCGATCATATGAGAAGGCTGGACTGTGGCTACCTTTGGAGGTATGGTAGTTTTGGGATGAAGCACCATGAGGACATCTAGGATGCGGGTCATCTTCTGTTTCTGTTTTCAGTGCTGGTCACTTGAATGTGCTCATTTTGTGAAAATGAATTGGGCTATCCTCTTATGACTTGTTCATTTCTTGGTAGAATGCAATGCTTACCAAAATGCAGTTATGATTATGCACAACTATACCCCTAAATGCTCAGCTTTCAATAGGGTCATAGATGGGAGAAGTCAAGTAACATGACTCTAATTCCAAACTCCAACTTCTTTCATGGGAATTAAACATTTAATTAATAGTAATTTAATTAAAATGTTATTAGCATATCTTATCATTTCTTATCAAGATGCAATTGAGTATTCCCAGGCATTTAAGAAAAAAAAGGTAAAAGAAACTCCAAAGAGGAAGTTTCACTTATGTCAAACTAATTCTTTCCCCCATCAATTTGTCATTGTTAGAGAATACAGTTAGTCATGAATTAAATGTGATAAAGGATGTGAGAGAGAAATGTCCAAAAAAAAAAAACTCAGTAAAATTAGTTGAAATGGGATGAAATAGTCCTAGATGGATTATTTACCATATTTATAGATAAACTTGCATCTAATATTTAGAAATAATAAGAAACATATTTGCCATTCTTTAGAGTATAAAATAATTCAAGTAACACAACACTAACCATCTTTGGACAAGTTCTTAGAAACACTAATAATACTTTGAATAAAAAATAGCTTATCTGTTAAATTAGTTTGTCTTTGTTTGCATTATTTTCTGAAACTTCCTTTTTCCCCACCTCCTCAAGCAGGAAGGGACCAGAATTGAGAAGGTGCAAATTCATAGCTTTATTTTCTTCTCCTCATATCTCTATTTTGCTCAAAACTTCCCCTCAAAGCCCACTAGTGTAATTCTGTTTTCCGGAAAGCACAGCTTTTTTTCTATGCTGCTGTCCACAATTTACTCAGGAAAGGAGTTTTTGGAAGTGAGAGAAGTCTATTCCAGTATCTTACGTAGGAGTGTAAGAAGTAGGATATGATCCTCTAAGTTATACAAATCGAGTTCCTTTTTCAAAGCACCACTTATTAAAAATAAGATCATTCATTCAAAAACTGTTTATAAAGTAACTATTCTACTTTAGTTGCTGGGAATACGATGCTGAAGGCAAGAAAAAAGAAACAGTCCTTATGTTCATAGGGCATAGAGTTGGAAGACAGGCATTAATGAAATGACTACACAAATCAATGTAAAATTATAATGTAATGTAAACTCAAAGTACATTGGGGGAATCTAGAACTTTCTGGGGTTTCAGTGAACTGCTCATTGAGCTAAGATTTAACCTATGAGCAGAAGTTGTCCAGGAAAAGTGGGTAAAAAAATAAACTACACTAGGGTACTTAGGCATGTGCAAAGACCTAAGGTAGGTAAGAACACGGTTTATTTGAGTAACTCAAGAAGGAGAGCTGAATGGGGTGGACAGGGGATAGGGATGTCAGGGGTAAAGTTAATCCACAAATAGTTAATCTGTCCCCAGAAAATAAAAAGTTCACTGTAGCTGACTTCAAGTTCATATTTACATCTTAATGACAGTAATATTTTTTCTTTTTTGTAGTTTTACAATACCTATTAAACTTAGCTAGGATTACTTTATTAGTCAATTATTTGTCCATCTAATCATATAGGTTTGTCTTAGGAAAAAAACAAATCATATTTCCATAATATGTTACAAGTATTAACAGTAAATGGATTTGTAAGCCAAAGCATCCTTGAAATAAATGGTAAGGGAAAAGCCAGTGTGTATCAAATGAAATAGGAGAGGATATGATTAACTTTTCCCTGTATTTTCTTAGATGATGACACTAATGGAATTTTTGATGTAATTTAAAAACCACTCTGCACTAAAGAAAGAAAACACTACCTGATTTGATAACCCATACCAGATAAAAATAAACAAGCAGAAAGATCATCACTAATTACAGGTAGGCTGAAAATACATTGTGATATCTACCAAATGCTAAAATCAAGGTTTAAAATAAACTTTGGAATTAGGGGAACCTCTTGAACCTTGCAAATATTGTACAAACTTTCAGTATAATAAATCATAAGCAAAAAATGAATTCACTAGTAAGCACTCTCAATGTAAATGGTGCCGCTGGACTGCCAAGAAGCATAATTTTCCAGTTTAAGAAAAAAAATTACATTTTGATGGCTATTTGGAACCGAGGTTGAGTAAGCAGTCCTCTTTCTTTATGACTTTACACAGCCTGTTATTGCAGTGCTTCCAATATTAATCATTCATTCCTTCACTGGGTTGTCTTCCAAACCCTGACATTACATGTAAATCATCTCCAGGTGCCTTGAAAACAGTCGAACCTGTAAGTTCCTTCTGGAACCTGGTTGGCGTTTTCCTCTGTAAAACTCCCGGAAGGAACAGGTGGTGACATGGCCCACCTCTGCATTTTTGACTACACAGATTAAACCTTGCCCCCACCAATGCCAAATGGCTGCATCAAGTTCACCTTCGTTACTAATGTACGCTGCTCATCCAAAAAGCAGAAAGAATTGGCAGTCACTGAAACATGAAAACAGGCCCTAACATTGTAAACAGTTTTAATTTTTCTGACTGATTACCAGTTTCAACTGTCACATGGTTGTCTGAACAGGTGATATTTAAGACAGGTAAGATGCAATCAGTTAATATCAAAATTTGCTTGACTTTCTTGGGTACCAATAAACTGGAATAATTGCTCCATTACAGGATTTTGAGTCCCAGCTTGTTCCATCATAAGTGTTTTAAAAGAGTGACAGACACATCAAAGATCACAAAAACTTGGTTGAAGGCACTTCATGCCTATTTTAGGTTGTGTCAAGTGCCGCGGTGCCTCAAAGGTATCTGCTTTTTAATTTCAACATCAAGTTCATATTAACAACTTGGGAATTTTTTTTTTTTTTCTGGCCAGTGCGATGTGTTGATTTTGATGGAGTAAGAATTGGTGATCTCAGGATGCCTAGTCTGCTGTCCCAGCAATCTTAACCCAGTGTTTTCTACACTTAAATCATTAGAGTCACGTCTTCACAATTGTTTTTGCCATATCCTGGTACCAAATGTTCTATTATTACTTAATTTTTCTTAAACTGATTAACTTTCTTCAACTTAATGTGGGAATTGACATATAAAATGTATATTTTTATCCTAAATGGAAATCTGCTCACCAAAATAATAGTTACCTAGCAAAATTAATATAATGAGTAGAAAATTATATAAATAGACACTGTCCAAAATAATTTAAACGCTCACTAAGCTGGACACTGTCAAAGTCCCTGAGCCGGAGACTTTTGCTCTGTTAATTAAAGATTAGCAAGTATTAGAAAATAGCTAATGAAAGGCCTAATATCATGTTTAACTATTTATTTATTATTTATTATTTATTATTTATTTATTTATTTTTGAGATGGAGTTTCACTCTGTCACCCAGGCTGGAGTGCCGTGGCATGATCTTAGCACCCTGCAACCTCCGTCTCCTGGGTTCATATGATCCTTCCACCTCAGCTTTCTGGGTAGCTGGGATGACAGGCATGTGCCACCATGCCCAGCTAATTTTTGTATTTTTAGTAGAGATGGGGTTTCACCATATTGGCCAGGCTAGTCTTGAACTCCTGACCTCAAGTGATCCACCCGCCTTGGCCATTCTCCTTGATTTAATCTAAATGATTGAAATAAAATTGAAAATAGAATGACTCTCTCATTCTATATTATATTATTTAATGCTACCTGTTGAGTACAGAGTCTGTGTTTTGAAAAACACTGTGCTATCCAGTTTGCTAAACCCATTAGTTCTCAGTGCTGGCTGTACTGTAAATTCACCTGGGAAATCTTTTTAAGAAAATACCAGAAACACCTAGGTCACATCCAGAACAATTAGAAATTAAAATGGACTAGAAAGAGGAGACTCTCTAGGTGATTCCAATGAGCAGTTAGGGTAAAAAAATTATTAAACCTCCTGGGATATTGCATTCCTCATCTTTACTCTTCTTGAAGGTATAAAAGACTTCAGATAATTGCTCTGATTTCTCCTAACTCTAATAATCTAGGTAGGCTGTGTAGGCTGTATACTGCTGAACTCATAAGCTGAAAGCAATACTCTTATACATATTTTCACCTTGAGAGATGGGCAAGACAACTAGTATTTGTGAAACAGGTACTATGTGTCAAGCACAAGGCTCATTTCCTTGACATGACATTGCCTTGGTGTGCTCATCATAATTTTAAAAGAAACAGTCATTGACATAATTCAACATGGTGATAAATTGCTATAGATACATACATAAATTTACTGCTAATCAACCTCAGTCATTCTACGATTACTCTTGATTGATGTGACAATTCTTGCATTGAATTAAAATATTTCAAGTCAAAAGAGCTTACTCTGGGTAACAGTTTAACTTGTGGATCAAATCTCATTATTTTTGTCTTACCTTTATATTGCAAGTATAGAGAGTAGATCTGCCTCTTGTAGAATGATATGAATGTTACATAAGAGAAAAGAAACACACTGATATGAAGGAATAAAGAGCCACTGTTTCATAGAAACTTGATCATGTTATGCCAAATGCCATTCGAGTTTCAATTTACTTTGAGTTTCAATTACTATTGCTATATAACAAATTACCCCAAATCTTAGTGGATTAGAAAATGATCATTTTTTTTCTGCTCAGTAATGTGTAAGTTGAACAGGCATCATTGAGGACTCATCTCCATTGGACACTTCACTAGGTGGGGGGCTTGATTGGAAACTGGCAAGCTTGTTTATTTGACCAGCAAGTTGGCATTGGCTGTTGGGAGTTCAGCAGGACCAGTGGGCTGGGACCTTGGTTCCTATTGAGAAGGACCTGTCCACAGCTGCATAGGGTTCTTAATACTATAGTGGCTGGATACCAAGAGTAATTGTGCTAGTGGAACAAGGTAGAAGTGCATACATTTTTAGAAACTAGCTTCAGGAATTATACTGCATCACTCCTATTGTTTTTTATTGGTCAAGACATTCACAAAAGTATACTAAATTTCAGGAGGAGAGGGATAGATTTTACTACTTGGTAGGGAGCAGTGTTAAAGTCATGCTGCAATAAGAGCATGTTGGATAAGATATGTTGCTGCAGCCATCTTTGGAAAACACAATCTGCCACAGCCTTCCAGATCCATTTTGCACCTGCCATACTGCCTCTGCCTTGGGCAGCTGACCTATATGGACCAAAGGGAAAGGTTCCCTTATACTCTACCAGTTTCTTGGGATCCTCTTACAAGATCTGAGGGAGAGAGGACAGTGAGTTTAGGGTATTTATTTGCCAAGATTCATCCTTGCAGGCTCTTTTGAGCTGACTGTGCCAAGAATCCAAGATACGTTATTTATTTATTTAAAGCAAAACTCTGGACTAGACGCCCTTCAATTTGTGTCAGTAGCCTGTGTGTAAACCAGAGAAAGAACTCCCAATGGCTCAGAGAGAATAAATTTATACCTCTCCCAGGAGAGTTGCTCCCAAAGAGATCACACTATTTTTATTACAATCACAGACCTATGTAGTCTGGCAATTCTCTTGATACTTCAGAAGTGT
Source organism: Pan troglodytes (assembly GCF_028858775.2). NCBI lineage: Eukaryota > Metazoa > Chordata > Mammalia > Primates > Hominidae > Pan > Pan troglodytes. The sequence goes on from NC_086015.1 coordinate 78,317,192, forward strand.
GAATTTTTCATCTCAAAGTCATATTGAAAAAGATAAAGAAGGAAAGACTAGGTTTGATATCAGCTGTAACTATCGATAGACTATTTTCCTGGTAAAGTGCATGATCTAAAATTTTAAAGTTAGGATAAGAAAAAAAAGGTTTATAAAATCAGAATGTTTTCCATAAAAATAATTTAGAAAACCCAATCCACCTAAAATTCCTGAGTCTCTGAGTCTAAACTTTTAAATAACCCCAAATGAACCATTTATTATTCACTTTCTTAATCATGTTCAGATCAATTAAATGTTATAATTAAATGTCATGCCTTGCAAAGTAGAATGATTTTCTTTCTGAAATTAGGGCAAACCATCTAAGCCAGCATGAACAGTTCCATCTCAATAAAGAGACAAGTAACCCAATTAAAAAATGGGCCAGCTACCCTGACTTTTGGTTTCTGATGGGCATGTAAGGGACTTAGAAGATGTCACTCTCTCCTAACAACAAATAAAGAGCTGAACAAACTGAAAAATCAACAACTAATTCTTAGATCTGGCAGAGAAGCGAGGTCATAGGACAAACGGCTTCCCCTTAATCAGACAGACAGGTGGATACAGATAATCACAACTTGGAGTAGAAACATCCCCAAGAACCAGTGCTGGGCAGGAAAACATGAACTATAATTGAGTAATTGCTGGAAGTTCAGTGTGGACAATTGCGTGAGTTAAAACTCCACGAAGAGCCAATCATAGGGGGTGCTGCACACTTGTGTTAATTTTGCCTCAGAGAGTTCTACTGGGTCCTCACAGTGAATATTGGAAAAAAAAAAATCCCCTCATGTTTCTGGTAGTTGTCGGGGGAAAACAGACCATTTTGAGATACATTAGAACATTCTGTTCTTAAAAAGCTCTGACCTCAGGCCGGACGTGGTGGCTCACGCCTGTAATCCCAGCACTTTAGGAGGCCGAGGCGGGCAGATCACGAGGTCAGGAGATTGAGACCATCCTGGCAAACATGGTGAAACCCTGTCTCTACTAAAAAAAATACAAAAAACTAGCCAGGCGTGGTGGCGGGTGCCTGTAGTCCCAGCTACTCGGGAGGCTGAGGCAGGAGAATGGCGTGAACCCGGGAGGCGGAGCTTGCAGTGAGCTGGGATTGCACCACTGCACTCCAGCCTGGGTGACAGAGTGAGACTCTGTCTCAAAAAAAAAAAAAAAAAAAAAAAATGCTCTGCCCTCAGCAGCTACAGCCTAATCTGCTGGGGTTTTCTAAGAGTCTAGGTGGGGAGAAAAATAGCCAACTCCAGGCCCCTTAAGCCATCCTGTTCCACGTAAGAAGGGACAAAGACTGAGAAGCACTGGTGAAGTTCACAGTCTAGGGGCATAAGTTCATTAGAAGACTGAGACCTACTCATAGGACTACAACATTCTTTCCCTCACCCTCACACCTTACCATTACATTACTAGAGGCTTATTTGTGGCAGTCCCTTTTACCCAGTATATCACATCTGCCTTTCAACAAAAAATTACAAGGCATAATAAAAGGCAAAAATACTTGGTTTGAAGAGACTGAACAAGCATCAGAACAAGAGTAAGATATAACAGGAATGCTGGAATTATGAGACCAGGAATTTTAAAATTCTATGATTAATGTGTTAAGGGGTTTAGCGAAAAAATAAACAAACATGTAAGAAAAGATGGATAAGGCAAGCAGAGAGATAGACATTCTAAGAATCAAAAACAAAAAAAAGGTTAGAGATTGAAAACACTTTAACAGATATAAGGAATGACTTTGACTGGCTTATTAATAGACTGGGCATGGTTGAGAAAAAATTTCTGAGCTCAATGATACAAAAATAGAATCTTACAAAACAGAGAAAAACAGACTGAAAAAAACAGAACAGAATATGCAAGAACAATGGAACAACTATCGAGGGTATAACATACACATAAGGGAAATATCAGAAAGAGAAGAAAGGGAGAAAGGGAAAAAAGCAATTTTTGAAGCAATGGTGACTAAGAGTTTCACTCTAATAATGTCAGATACAAAATCACAGATCTAGGGAGTACAGAGAACACCAAGTAGAATATATGCCCTCAAGAAAATAGAAAGTCACAAAAACTAAAACAAGCAAACAAAACCCAAGAAATAAAACACCTTGGCATACCACAGAAAATGAAAGATTAAAAAAAAAAGAATTTTGTAAAAAGTGAAAATTTTTAAAAACACTTTTTCCATAGAGAGGTGTGGGAGCCATAGACTCTTGGCTCCCTAAATGCTTGCTTAGAAATCACTGACATGAGGCAGTTGATTAATAGAGAAAAGACATACAAATTTATTTTCTGTGCATACGTGGGAGTCTTCTGTATGAAGACCCAATTTCCAAATGGGTCACAGAAATTTATATACCATTTTGAGGTTACGGAAAGAATGATGGCTTAGTAAAACAGGTTATGGAAGGTGGGAGAAGTGTCTGGATGGCAAAGCTGGCCTTGTATGTACATGAAGCCTCCCTCAGAGAGAACAGACGATACATGTTTCATTTCAGACTTCTAAATGTGTCAGACCCTCAATCTCTCCTGGATCTGGGGAAAGACATAGAAAGGGAAAGGGGCATGGCTGCATTAATGGAGATTATCTAGAGATCCAAATTTTCCCCATTTACTACAACAGCTTTGCAAAGCAGTTTTGTGGAGCTGGCCAAGCAGTACCCATTTCAAAATATGTCAAATAAATATATTTTGGGGAAAATATTTTAATTTCCTTCAACTCTAACCCCATTCATGAGGGCTTTACCCCAATGCCCTATTCACTTCTAAAAGTCTCCACCTTCTAAGACCACTACTGCGGGAGTTAGGATTTCAACATGCAAATTTTGAGAAGACACAAATATTTAGACATAGCAACATGCTATGAAATGAGAAAAAATGCAATCATATAAAATTCTCAATTAAACCACAAATGGCAGGAAGTGAGGAAGGCAAAAAAGGAACAAAGAACAAGATTAAAAAATAGAAAACTGTAAGAAATATGATAGAAATTAATTCAGATATCTCAATTACTACTTGAATATCTATAATCTAAATGCATCAATTAAAAGATAGAAATTGCCAGAATGTATCAAAAAGCCTAGACCCAATTCCATGTTGTCTACAAAAACCTACGTTATATATGAAGACACACATAGATTAAAAGGGATAGCGAAATATATACTATGATTGTACTAATCAAAAGACAGCAGGAGTAGCTATATTAATTTCAAATATAGCAGAATTCAGATTAAGGAAAGTTGTCAGGGCTAATGAGGGGCATTACATAATAAAGGGACACTCCAAGAGGATGTAACAATTCTTTACGTGTATTTACCTAACAACAGAGCATCAAAATATGTAAGGCAAATACTGATAGAACTTCAAGGGGAAACAGAGGAATCCAGTACCATATTTGGAGACTTCAACACCTCTCTATCAAAAATGAACAGATCCAACAGGCAGAAAACCAGTAAAGACTTAGTTGACCTCAACAGTACCTTCAATCAATTGTATATAATGGACATCTATAGACTACTTTATCCAACAGCAGTGTCAGAGGCGTTTGAATCAGAGTGACTCCATCTTGAGTCACAGCCAAAGTAAAATGAGGCTGAGACCTTCTGTACTGCATTCCCAGGAGGTCAGGCATTCTTATTCACAGGGTGAGACAGGAGGTTGACACAAGATACGGGTGACAAAGATCCCATTGGTAAAACAAAAATGTAGTAAAGAAGCCAGCTGAAACCCATCAAAATCAAGATGCCAATAAAAGTGACCTTTGGTCATCCTTGCTGCTTGTTATACCCTAATTATAATGCATTAGCATGCTAAAAGACACTCCTGCCAGTGCCATGACAGTTCACATATGCCATGGCAACATCTAGAGGTTACCATATGTGGTCTAAAAGGAAGAGGAACCCTAAGTTCTGAGAAGTTGCTGTACCTTTCCTGGAAATCTCATGAATAATCCATCCCTTGTTTAGCATATAATCAATAAACAACCATAAAAATAGTCATCCAGCAGATCTTGAGGCTGCTCTACCTATGGAGTAGCCATTCTTTGTTTCTTTACTTCCCTAATAAACTTGTTTTCTCTTTACTCTGTGGACTCACCCTAAATTCTTTTCTTGCACAAGAATTAAGAACCCTCTCTTGGGGTCTGGATTGGGATTCCTTTCCAGTAACAACAGCAGGTTACACATTTTTCTCAAGCTCATATGGAATGTTCACCAAGAAAGACCACATACTGGGCTAGAAAACATATCTTAAAAATGTAAATGTATAAAAAATTCATACAATGTCTCCTCTCAGACCGTAATAGAATTAAACTAAAAATCAATAACAGAACAGTAGCTAGAAAATCCTCAAATATTTGGAGATTAAATTACACTCTTCTAAATAACACAAGGATCAAATAAAAAATCTCAAGTGAAATTGAAAAAGATCTTTTGGTGCTGGGATAATTGGTTATTCATATGCAGAAGAATGAAGCTGGACTCTTCCCTATCACCATACACAAAAATTAAGTCACAACGGATTAAAGACTTAAATGTAAGACATGAAACCATAAAAATCCTAGGAAACACCCTATGAAAATATTTTATAGGGAAATACCCCATAAAAACATAGGAAATACTCTTTTTAATACTGGCCATGGCAAATAATTTATTACTATGTCCTCAAAGGCAATTGCAACATAATAAAAAATGGACAAGTGGAACCTAATTAAAGAGCTTCTGCACAGCAAGATAAATGATCAAGGGCATAAACTTACAGAATGGGAGAAAATACTTGCAAACTAAGTATCCAATAAATGTCTAAGATTCAGAATCTATAAGGAACTTAAATCAACAATCAAAAACATAACCCTGGTAGGAAGTGGGCAAATGACATGAACAGACACTTTTCAAAAGAAGATATACGAGTGGCCAAAAAACATATGAAAAAATGCTCATCATCACTAATCACCAGAGAAATTCAAATCAAAACCACAATGAGATACCATCTCACACCAGTAAGAATGGCTTTTGTTAAAAAGTAAAAAAATAACAGATGACGGCAAGGTTGTGGAGTAAAGGAAACAGGTATACACTGTTGGTGGGAATGTAAATTAGTACAGGCACTGTGAAAAGCATTTTGGAGATTTCCCAAAGAAGGAAAAGCTGAACTCCATTTAACCCAGCAATCCCATTACTAGGTACATAACCAAAGGAAAATAAAGCATTTTGCCAAAAACACATATGCACCCATATGTTCACCACAGTATTATTCACAATAGCAAAGATATGAAGTCCACCCAGGTGCCCATTAATGGGAGACTGGGTAAAGAAAATGTGGTACATATATACCATGAAATACTCTGCAACCATGAAAAAGATGAAATCATGGTGCACTTTGGGAGGCTGAGGTGGGCAGATCACAAGGTCAGGAGATCGAGACCATACTGGCTAACCCTGTCTCTACTAAAAATACAAAAAAAAAATTAGCTGGCCGTGGTGGCGGGTGCCTGTAGTCCCAGCTACTCAGGAGGCTGAGGCAGGAGAATGGCGTGAACCCGGGAGGCAGAGCTTGCAATCAGCCAAGACCACACCACAGCACTCCAGCCTGGGCGACAGAGTGAGACTCCGTCTCAAAAAAAAAAAAAAGTCTCCCATTATTATTGTGTGGGAGTCTAAGTCTCTTTGTAGGTCACTCAGGACTTGCTTTATGAATCTGGGTGCTCATGTATTGGGTGCATATATATTTAGGATAGTTAGCTCTTCTTCTTGAATTGATCCCTTTACCATTATGTAATGGCCTTCTTTGTCTCTTTTGATCTTTGTTGGTTTAAAGTCTGTTTTATCAGAGACTAGGATTGCAACCCCTGCCTTTTTTTGTTTTCCATTTGCTTGGTAGATCTTCCTCCATCCCTTTATTTTGAGCCTATGTGTGTCTCTGCATGTGAGATGGGTTTCCTGAATACAGCACACTGATGGGTCTTGACTCTTTATCCAATTTGCCAGTCTGTGTCTTTTAATTGGAGCATTTAGTCCATTTACATTTAAAGTTAATATTGTTATGTGTGTATTTGGTCCTGTCATTATGATGTTAGCTGGTTATTTTGCTCGTTAGTTGATGCAGTTTCTTCCTAGCCCTGATGGTCTTTACATTTTAGCATGTTTTTGCAGTGGCTGTTACCAGTTGTTCCTTTCCATCTTTAGTGCTTTCTTCAGGAGCTCTTTTAGGGCAGGCCTGGTGGTGACAAAATCTCTCAGCATTTGCTTGTCTGTAAAGGATTTTATTTCTCCTTCACTTATGAAGCTTAGTTTGGCTGGATATGAAATTCTGGGTTGAAAATTCTTTTCTTTAAGAATGTTGAATATTGGCCCCCACTATCTTCTGGCTTGTAGGGTTTCTGCTGAGAGATCAGCTGTTAGTCTGATGGGCTTCCCTTTGTGGGTAACCCGACCTTTCTCTCTGGCTGCCCTTAACATTTTTTCCTTCATTTCAACTTTGGTGAATCTGACAATTATGTGTCTTGGAGTTGCTCTTCTCGAGGAGTATCTTTGTACCGTTCTCTGTATTTCCTGAACCTGAATGTTGGCTTGCCTTGCTAGATTGGGGAAGTTCTCCTGGATAATATCCTGCAGAGTGTTTTCCAACTTGGTTCCATTCTCCCTGTCACTTTCAGGTACACCAATCAGACGTAGATTTCATCTTTTCACATAGTCCCATATTTCTTGGAGGCTTTGTTCGTTTCTTTTTATTCTTTTTTCTCTAAACTTCCCTTCTTGCTTCATTTCATTCATTTCATCTTCCATCACTGATACCCTTTCTTCCAGTTGATCGCATCAGCTCCTGAGGCTTCTGCATTCTTCACGTAGTTCTCAAGCCTTGGCTTTCAGCTCCATCAGCTGCTTTAAGGACTTCTCTGCATTTGTTATTCAGTTATCCATTTGTCTATTTTTTTTCACAGTTTTTAACTTCTTTGCCATTGGTTTGAATTTCCTCCTGTAGCTCAGAGTAGTTTGATCGTCTGAAGCCTTCTTCTCTCAGCTCGTCAAAGTCATTCTCCATCTAGCTTTGTTCCGTTGCTGGTGAGGAGCTGCGTTCCTTTGGAGGAGGAGAGGCGCTCTGATTTTTAGAGTTTCCAGTTTTTCTGCTCTGTTTTTTTGCCATCTTTGTGGTTTTATCTACTTTTCGTCTTTGATGATGGTCACGTACAGATGGGTTTTTGGTGTGGATGTCCTTTCTGTTAGTTTTCCTTCTAACGGACAGGACCCTCAGCTGCAGGTCTGTTGGAGTTTGCTAGAGGTCCACTCCAGACCCTGTTTGCCTAGGTATCAGCAGCGGTGGCTGCAGAACAGTGGTGGCTGTAGAACAGCGGTGGCTGTAGAACAGCAGAGGCTGTAGAACAGCAGATCTTGGTGAACTACAAATGCTGCTGCCTGATCGTTCCTCTGGAAGTTTTGTCTCAGAGGAGTACCTGGCCATGTGAGGTGTCAGTCTGCCCCTACTGGGGGGTGCCTCCCAGTTAGGCTGCTTGGTGGTCAAGGACTCACTTGAGGAGGCAATCTGCCCATTCTCAGATTTCCAGCTGCATGCTGGGAGAACCACTACTCTCTTCAAAGCTGTCAGACAGGGACATTTAAGTCTGCAGAGGTTACTGCTGTCTTTTTATAAAATACCTAGGAATCCAACTTACAAGGGATATGAAGGACCTCTTCAAAGAAAACTACAAACCACTGCTCAATGAAATAAAAGAGAATACAAACAAATGGAAGAACATTCCATGCTCATGGATAGGAAGAATCAATATCGTTTAAATGGCCATACTGCCCAAGGTAATTTATAGATTCAATGCCATCCCCATCAAGCTACCAATGACTTTCTTCACAGAATTGGAAAAAACTACTTTAAAGTTCATATGGAACCAAAAAAGAGCCCGCATCGCCAAGTCAATCCTAACCCAAAAGAACAAAGCCAGAGGCATCACGCTACCTTACTTCAAACTATACTACAAGGCTACAGTAACCAAAACAGCATGGTACTGGTACCAAAACAGAGATATAGATCAATGGAATAGAACAGAGCCCTCAGAAATAATGCCGCATATCTACAACCATCTGATCTTTGACAAACCTGACAAAAAGAAGAAATGGGGAAAGGATTCCCTATTTAATAAATGGTGCTGGGAAAACTGGCTAGCCATATGTAGAAAGCTGAAACTGGATCCCTTCCTTACACCTTATACAACAATTAATTCAAGATGGATTAAAGACTTAAGTGTTAGACCTAAAACCATAAAAACCCTAGAAGAAAACCTAGGCAATACCATTCAGGACATAGGCATGGGCAAGGACTTCATGTCTAAAACACCAAAAACAATGGCAACAAAAGCCAAAATTGACAAATGGGATCCAATTAAACTAAAGAGCTTCTGCACAGCAAAAGAAACTACCATCAGAGTGAACAGGCAACCCACAAAATGGGAGAAAATTTTCACAACATACTCATCTGACAAAGGGCTAATATCCAGAATCTACAATGAACTCAAACAAATTTACAAGAAAAAAACAAACAACCCCATCAATAAGTGGGTGAAGGAGATGAACAGACACTTCTCAAAAGAAGACATTTATGCAGCCAAAAAACACATGAAAAAATGCTCATCATCACTGGCCATCAGAGAAATGCAAATTAAAACCACAATGAGATACCATCTCACACCAGTTAGAATGGCAATCATTAAAAAGTCAGGAAACAACAAGTGCTGGAGACGATGTGGAGAAATAGGAACACTTTGACACTGTTGGTGGGACTGTAAACTAGTTCAACCATTGTGGAAGTCAGTGTGGCGATTCCTCAGGGATCTAGAACTAGAAATACCATTTGACCCAGCAATCCCATTACTGGGTATATACCCAAAGGATTATAAGTCATGCTGCTATAAAGACACATGCACACGTGTGTTTATTGCAGCACTATTCACAATAGTAAAGACTTGGAACCAACCCAAATGTCCAACAACGACAGACTGGATTAAGAAAATGTGGCACATATACATCATGGAATACTATGCAGCCATAAAAAATGAAGAGCTCATGTCCTTTGTAGGGACATGGATGAAGCTGGAAACCATCACTCTCAGCAAACTATCGCAAGGACAAAAAACCAAACACCGCATGTTCTCACTCATAGGTGGGAATTGAACAATGAGAACACATGGACACAGGAAGGGGAACATCACACTCCAGGGACTGTTGCGGGGTGGGTGGACGCGGGAGGGATAGCATTAGGAGATATACCTAAGGCTAAATGACAAGTTAATGGGTGCAGCACACCAACATGGCACATGCCCTAAAACTTAAAGTATAATAACAATAAAATAAAAAAATGCAGCTTTTCAAAAAAGTAAACAAAAACAACAACAACAAAAAATTCAGACAGATCCAACTTCATGAAGACGTCCCTGAGCCTCATGGTTAGAACTCATGGTTAGAACTAACCACTCCCTCCTGTGCACAACCTTTAGAGCACACTTTTATTGTGGACATATGCAATTTTTCATGTATGCCAGCCTCCTATGATAATAGTAAGCTCTTCAGAATCAGGATTATGTCTTGTCTATGTCTGTATCCTCAACTGGGCACAGTGCTTGAAATTCAGCACATATTCAATAAATATATGTTGAATTGAAAAAAAAAAGAATGAAATCATGGCTTTTGCAGCAACATGGATGCAGCTGGAAACCACCATCTTAAGTGAACTAACAGCAACAGAAAACCAAATACCAAATGTTCTCAGTTATAAGTGGGAGCTAAACACTGGGTATACATGAACATACATATAAGAACAATAAACACTGGAGAATACAAGAGGGAAGAGGACTGGGGGCACAAGAGTTGAAGACTATTGGGTACTATGCTCAGTACCTGGGTGATGGATTTAAATACTCCAAACCTTGGCATCATGCAATATACCTTTAACAAACCTGTATGTGTGCCCACTGATCCTAAAATAATACTTAAATAAAAATAAAATTTGTATATATTATATGATTTTATCTCAATAAAAGGTGGTTTTAAATTAAAAAAAGATTTTGAACTAAACAAAAACAGAAATACAACATCATAATTTGTAGAATATAGTCAAAGCTATGCCTAGAGGAAAATTTATGTCATTGAGTGCATATAAAAGCAAAAAGAAGGAGCCAAAACCAATAATCTAAGCTTTTTGCTTCAGAAAACTGGAAAAATAGAGCAAATCAGATCCAAATAAAAGGAATAAAAAAAATCAACAGTGAAAATGAATAAACTTGAAAACTGCAAGTCAACAAAGAAAATCAACAAAAGCTGATTCTTTGAAAAGAGCAATAAAATCAATCACCTCTAGCTAGGCTACTTAAGAAAAAAAGAGAAGACACAAATAACTAGTATCAGAAATTAAAAAGGAAACATCATTACAGACCCTATGTATATTAAAAGATAATAAAAAATTATGAACAATGCTATGTCTACAAATTTGAGAACCTAGATGAAATGGATCAATTCCTTGAAAGATATAATCTGCCAAAAGTTATACAAAAATAAGTAGATAACACAAATAGTCTTACATATAATAGATACATTGAATCAATGATTAATAATTTTCCCAAACAGAAAGCACCAGGTCCAGATGGGTTCAATGGTGAATCCGAGGTGGGCAGATCACCTGAGGTCAGAAGTTCGAAATCAGACTGGCCAACATGGTGAAACCCCATCTCCGCTAAAAATACAAAAATTAGCCAGGTGTGGTGGTACACAGCTGTAGTCCCAGCTACTTGGGGAGCTGAGGCAGGAGAATTGCTTGAACCCAGGAGGCAGCGGGTGCAGTCAGCTGAGATTGTGACATTGCACTCCAGCCTGGGTGACTCAAAAAAAAAAAAAAGATGTTAACAGAATGAGAAGACGAGCCATAGACTTGGAGAACATATTTGCAAAAGACAAATCTGACAAAGGGCTGTTAGACAAAATATAGAAAAATCTCTTAAAACTTCCCAATACAAAAATGAACACCCTGATGAAAAAGTAGGCAAAAGACCTGAACCAACACTTCATCAAAGACTATATGCAGATGGCAAGTAAGAATACAAAAATATGTTCAACATCATATTTCACTAGGGAATTGCAAATTAAAACGAGATACCACTACATATCTATTAGATTGGTCAAAATCCAGACACTGACAACATAAAATTCTGGCGAGGATGTAGAGTAGCAGGAACTCTCATTTATCACTGGTGGGGATGCAAAATGTTATAGCCATTCTGCAAGACAGTCCAGCAGTTTCTTACAAAATTAAACATACTCTTACCATAAGATCCAGCAATCATGCTCTTTGGTACTTACCAAAATGAACTGAAAACTTATGTCCAATAAAAAACTGCACATAGATGTATATAGCAGCTTTATTCATAATTGCCAAAACATGGAAGCAACCAATACATCCTTTAGTAGATGAGTGGATAAATAAACGGTGATACATCCAGATACTGGGATATTATTCAGCACTAAAATGAGCTGAGATATCAAGCCATGAAAAGACATGGAGGAACTTAAAAGTATATTACTAAGTGAAAGAAGCCCATTTGAAAAGGCTATGTACTATATGAGTCCACAATATGACATTCTGGAAAAGGCAAAACTATTGAGACTTTTTATGAGACAATCTTTTTATGAGACAATAAAAAGATTAGTGGTTTCCAGAAGTTAGGAGGGCTGGAAGGTATGAACAGGCAGGGTACAGAGGATTTTTAGGGCGGTGAAGCTATTCTGCGAGATACTACAACGGTGGATACATGCCATTATACATTTGCACCAATAGAATGCACAAGATGAAGAATGAACTCCAATGTAAACTATTAACTTGGGGTAATAATGATGTGTCAATGTAGGTTCATAGATTATAAAAAATGTGCCACTCTGGTATGGGATGTTGATAGTCGAGGAGGGTGTGTGTGTGTGGGAGGATGTAGGCACATGGGTACTTTCTGTACTTTCAGTTCAATTTTACTATGAACCTTAGAAACTGTGTAATAAACAAAGCTTATTTTTTAAAAGGGGTCCATCTCAAATGACCACATATTATGTTTCCATTTATATGAAATGTCCAGAATATGCAAATAGGTATATAGAGAAAGTAGATCGGTGGTTGCCTCTGCTTGAGGGTGAAGGTTGGGGATTTCCAAAGTTATGGTTAAGGGATATGAGCTTTCTTTTTGAGATAACAAGGATACTCTAAAACTAACTATTGCAATGAAAGTACAGCTCTGTGAATATGTTAAAAGCCACTGCATCTTATACTTTAAGTGGATACATTGCATGTTATGGGAATCACATCTCAATAAAGCCATTAAAAAACTACCTAAGCCAGCATGAGTAAAGGTAAAGCTATCATCAGCAGATACCATTTTTCTCCTCATTTGATATGATTTATTTGTTTATTTATTGAATTTATTGCATTTCCCCTTTTTTTGACTTCAGTCTCCTTTTGCAAGATGTACTTATGAACCTTAATCCTGTCAGCCTTTGTCAAACAAAATAAGCCAAAATTATAAACTGCAGCTCTTTCCACCAGTCAACATCAGCCTCAGCCTCCCAGAGATGAGATTTTTTTTTTAATTTTCAAGTCACAGCTGTAGGTAAATATCTGTTATTGATATTTAAAATTTGGAGGAACTGAAGGAATTATAAACAATATCAAATGAATTACTACTGACTCTCTTAGAACTTTCTGAGATTTAAAAAAAACCATACATTACTGTATTTGGATTTTTGTATGCTGGTATATACACAAATATACTCACATGTACATAAACATATACAGTAGTAATTCTTTGGTGGTATCTTATATTTTTCAATATGAATTCCAATAGTGGAACTCCAGTATGTCCTAAGATATTAAAAACACAGATAACCCACACCCTCTCAAACTAACTCTTCTTCTTCTTCTTCTTCTTCTTCTTCTTCTTCTTCTTCTTCTTCTTCTTCTTCTTCTTCTTCTTCTTCTTCTTCTTCTTCTTCCTTCTCCTTCTCCTTCTCCTTCTCCTTCTCCTTCTTCTTGTTTTTTTTGAGACAGAGTTTTGCTCTGTCTTGCAGTCTGGAATGCAGTGGTTCAATCTCCGCTCACTGCAACCTCTGCCTCCTGGGTTCAGGCGATTCTCCTGTCTCAGCCTCCCGAGTAGCTGGGAATACAGGTGTGTGCCACCACGCCCAGCTAATTTTTAATTTTTGGTAGAGATGGAGTTTTGCCATGATGGCCAGGCTGGTTGGCCTCGGCCTGCCAAAGTGCTGGAATTACAGGCTGAGCCACCACGCTCGGCCAAAGGCAACTCTTCTAAGAATTGTCAAGTGATGTAATTTTATTGAAGGCTTGTGGTGAAACAAGATGAAGTTCACAGCAAAATCTGCCAGAAGTTTTCTTTAAATATCTGTATTTCTTTCAAAGTTTTTCTCCCAGAGTCATAACTTCTCTAACATCCCAAAATAGTCTTCTGTAACCTTTACGAACATTGGTTCTAAAATCTGTCTGTCTCTCCTCAAATTCTCCTAGCTTTATATCCCACTCAATCCAAGAAAACTAATGAAAATTCTTAGCCAAAGAAGAAGGTAGACTTGTTTGATTACTCAAAAATGAAAAAAAAAATTATGAAAGATGTAATAGACAAAGTTAGCAGAAAAGTGACATAAAATGTGTCCTCTGTGAAAAGTGGAGCCTGTACTGTCAGAGAAAACTAGTATATATATTGGGAATTTGTGTGTAAGTGAAAGATTTCCTGCTGTGCTCCAAAGAATTCTCTTCAAAGGACACATGAAGGAGGTAACAATCTGATACATGCACATTAATACATGTATTGAAATATCAGTTTGTACCCCATAAATATGTACAATTGTTGCATGTCTATTAAAAATAAAAGCAAAATCTGATATGCACATGTAAATTTCATTACTTTGTCTTTGGCAAAAAAAAAATCTTATCTAGCTGAGAGTTGTCTTGAAGCAGTTTGCATTTTGTTTTATAACTTTTGAATGTTACTGTATGCTAGATTTTCTTTTAAATTAATATCCTATACAATAATCCAGGCAACTAGGTTTTGTTGTGAATTTCTCTAGCTAGAAATAGAAGGTAGTTTTTTCTTGCTCTTCTCTGCAGAAGTAATCTTGTATTTCACAAGAGATAGTATCAACTCCCAATTTTCTTGATTTGGAAGAGTCAGTTATAATTCCCAATCTTTCCTCAGTATCCAAATTCCTAATAAGCAAATGGAGAGATTTTCAATCTCATTAATCTGAGAAATGAGAGGTTGGGGGTAATGAGATATGGCTTCTCAGCCATCTGTTGGCAAAAATTTTTAAAAAATGAAGAAAAAACTCATGCAGAAAAGAATATGGGGAAGCAGGACCCCTTTACTAGTACTGATGGGAATATAAATAGCTGCAGCTTTCCTGGGGAACAATTTAGAAATAATATTACCACTACTGCTGGCAGTAGTAATGAACCAAAAGAGCTAACTTCTGTTGTCCTTGGCACTTTACAAATACCTCTAAGTAAAGTATTATCAACATCTCAGTTTTGCAGATGATGTAACTGAGACAGAGATAAAGATCAACAGTATATAAGAGAAAGGCATAGGCTTCAAATGCTGACATTCTGTTTCAGATTTTGGAATGATGAAACTATATGTGTGTCACACCAATCTGATCTACTAATTTCCTATCTGAGCTAATACCCCCAGAATATTCTCTGGAAATTAATGACGAGGCATCATTACTTGTCTTTCAAAATGCTATTAACTATTTTTATCCCTACTTGATTTCTTACTCTAAGCACTCTCAGAATTGTTTAAACTGAGATCTGATTGGTAGTATTTTAAAGTTTTGGAGAAACCTGGGAAAAATTAAAATCTTGTAATGTGTGCCTGCTTTATTTCATCTAGAAATATTGAATATTTCATGTTTCTTTCCCCCTCTCTGTCTGTCATTATATCTCTCTTTCTATCTCTGGCCAAATTTAGAAAGTATTGTAGGTGCTTTTATGTAGGCCTCACATACTTCTTGTACAAATTATTAACATGAATTTATCTATCTTTTCAGGGAGGTTTTGTCCTGTTATATTTTCTCATTGGTTATTGTTGATACAAAGGAAAACTATTACTTAAAAATGTTAATACATATTTTAAGTAGACACATAATAATTGTACATATTTATGCATTACAGTGTAATATTTAGATATATGTATATGATATATAATAATCAAAATAGAATAATTAGCGCATCTATCACCTCAAAGCATTTATTTGTGTTGGGAACATTCAAAATCCTGTATTCTAGCTATTTGAAAACATACAACAAATTATTATTATAGTCACCTTACAGTGCTATAGACAACTAGTTGTAAGAAAGCTATGAATATCCTCCTATCTAGCTGTAAGGAAGCTATTATTTTTTGCAATTTACCTGGTATCCAAGCAGTTGACTGAAGTCATTAATTAAAAAAAAATTTAGAGTTGATACTATTGGGTTTTGAGTAGCCCTAATACAAAAAATTTTAGAGTTGATACTATTGGGTTTTGAGTAGCCCTAATATAATTTTGTCCTCAAATAACATTTGTTTCCTTATTTTCATAGTCCCCTTTTATTTGTTTCATACTTTATTGCATTGACCCAAATATGTCCAAATGATATTTGTGTGTAGCCTCACCTTGTTGATGATTTAAATAACAATATTTCTGGTATTTTTCCTTTAAAGACACTTTTGGGATGTGGAAGAAGTATCTTTGTGTTCCTATTTTAGTATGAATTTAAAAGTCAGTAATTGGTCATTATTTTTATTGAATGTCATCTTAGTATCAATCGAGAATATTGTGGTTTGTTTTATTAGGTCTTTTGATACGACGTACGTACATTTCCTGGGATATCCTATAGTAGCTTATAAAGGGTTAATCTTTTTTTGTTTGTTTGTTTGTTTGTTTGTTTGAGACAGAGTTTCTCTGGTTGCCCAGGCTGGAGTGCAATGGCGCAATCTCAGCTCACTGCAACCTCTCCCTCCTGAGTTCAAGCCATTGTCCTGGCTCAGCCTCTCGAGTAGCTGTGATTACAGGCATGTGCCACCACGGCTGGCTAATTTTTGTATTTTTAGTAGAGACAGGGTTTCACCATGTTGGCCAGGCTGGTCTCGAACTCCTGACCTCAGTGATCCACCTGTCTTGGCCTCTCAAAGTGCTCGTATTACAGGCATGAGCCACCATGCCTGGAAGGGTTAATCTTTGAATATAATGTTCAATCTGGTTTGCTAAAATTTCCCTTAAGTTTTCTTACTGTATTCATGTAATCAGTTTGTATTTACTAAGTATTTACTATCTTGGTAGGTTTTGTTCATAGGACTATGCTAGACTAACAAAATAAGTTAAAAATATTTCACACTTTTAATGTTGTCAAATAGTTTACATAACACAAAATATTTATCTGTTTCCTTAAAATTTGAGAAACAAAAATTACCAGTAAAATTATCTAGCCCTAAAATCCTTATTATTGGTGGAGGTGGAAAATTGATTTGCAAGTTTTCATAATAATGAATCTACCTAAGTAGACAATTTTAATTTCATTTTTATTTTAAATTAATTAAATTTAAAATTTGATAATTTATATTTCTGCAGAAATGGTCCATTTAATTAGAATTTCATATATATGACCTGAATATGGAATCCTTTGTGTTTTTACATTTCTTTTTTATCTCTTATATTCTTTTTCTAATGTCTAAGTTTAGTTTTTCTTTTCTCTTTATTCTTCATTGGTATATTCTGTAGATTATCAATTGCTTTTTGATATTATATGAATTTTATTTGTTCTTTCTCCTTCATGTACATATGTTTTGTTATTTTTATTAACCAAATTTTGCAAAGATGTAGAAAGAATAAAAAGGAGTGGGTATTTTCTATCTGTAGGATTATTTTTTTCATATATTTCTGTTACTTCAATTAATTACGGTATCAAAATAATCTGTCTAATATTTAGCAAATTGATCTACTGATAGTTGAAAGAAGGGCTCTCAAAGTCTACACAGTCTTATTTCTTACTAGTTCTTTGTTCTTGACCTGTTATGTTTTAATCGTACATTATTTGAGGTATTATTTTATTTTCATGACAAAAAGAAATTTTTCCAAAAAAAATTTATCCTTTGTGCTATGAAGGTTTGCCATGAATTATTCTTTGATGGAAATTAACATTTGTTGCACTCTCCTTCTGTTGTATTTACATAATAAATATTTGCATATATTTTCCTTTATGTCATTTCATTTAAAGCCTTGGTTTGTTTTAACTCTGCTGTTTTTATGGGCTTTAGTACAAGAAGTCACATGTTGTTTGTTTTGACTTATTCTTGTAAATTTAAGTCTACCTTACAGGATTTCCACTGGGGATGGCTTTGGACTATTCATCTTCATAAATATTGTACTTGATAAATACAGCCCTTGGACATCAATCACACTTTAAGCAGGAACTGAGCCTTTATTTGCCTGGTTGAATAAATGATGAGTCAGGCAAATAACTACACATCAACAGTTTTGTGCATTACCCCCTTTTCCAGCTGGAATTGGGGAATTCTTGTTTCTTTACCAGCAAATAACATTATGGGAGGAGTCATGCTTCAACGACGTGGGTTCAAGATAAATAATAATTCCTCTGGTCTGATCCCCACTTTTGTGAATTTGTTTCTGGGTACATTCTCTTAATAATTATTTCAAGTCAGCTGATGCTTTGAATTTGGACAAGATACAAAATGTATAATATAGTCCAATGGGGATATGCTTAAAAACTCAGAATACCCCCAGAAGTTGTTTGGGGAATGAGTGCTTTCCTTTACATAAAATTGTTTATATAGTTATAAAGAGCTGCTGTTTTCAAACTTTTAGTCTTCACACACAAATAATTCTATGAAATAAATCAAGTCAAAGTGGCTACTTGTATTATCACACAAAGGATCAATTTCAAAGATATTCTTTTCTACCACTGAGAGCTGAAAAATACATCAAATCTCAAGCTCATGAGTAGCTGCTGTAACTAGAGTGAAATTGTGGCTTGTGGGAAATAAATCATATTGAAGTGAGCCATTTAAATGAATGGCAGATTGGTTGTCACTGCTCAAGTTTTTATTGCTTCCAGTGACTTTTATCCACAAACATTCTAATTCATCATAGATCCAATTCCACAAAGTGTTGGTAAAGCTGTACACCTTGGCTCTAGACATTCTTTATTTCTAAAGTAACTGCACCACATAGGGTTTATCAAAGCATATATATTTAAACATCCTTACAATATAGGGTGAACTAGTGTGTTTACGTCCAAAAGTTTCTATCTGTAGGGAGCCTCTGGCATATAATGCATGTAAGTCCAAAAGTTAGCTTACTGAGCAAGTCAAAATTATCCCTCAACATTTGTAAAATCATACTTAAATTACCAGGCCCTAGGTCTTCACATACCAGTCAACAGTGTTCTTTGGTTTCTCTTGAACTTTGGAATATTACCTCCCTTTTCCTATCGATGGATGCTAAGCTCTATTTAAAAGTAAGGAAACAAAGATGTTATACAGGGGTAAATAATGGAGTAAAATTCATTGCTTAAATATAGGTATGATAGAACACTACCATAAACATATAGCTAGGCCTGTATCTTTTCTTGTGATTCTGCATATGTGAAATAGTGTACACATTCTTATTTACATTCACACCATCATATATGAAGATATCTAGATACAGGCAAAAAAGAGAGAAAACTGTGTTCCAGGAAGAGATCTCATGGCAGGAGAGAATGGGGTAAATACAGTTACGTGTCACCACATAAGGACTTTTTGGTCAAGGATGGACCACATATTTGACAGTGGTCCCATAAGATTATAATGGAGCTGCCTGGGCCTAGTGCCTCATGCCTGTAATCCCAGTACTTTGGAAGGCCAAGACGGGCAGATCACCTGAGGTCAGGAGTTCAAGACCAGCCTGGCCAGCATGGTGAAACCCCATCCCTACTAAAAATACAAAAATTAGCCGGACACGGTGGTGCATGCCGGTAGTCCCAGCTAGTAGGGAGGCTGAGGCTTGAGGATCATTAGAACCCGGGAGGCAGAAGTTGCAGTGAGTCAAGATCGTGCCACTGCACTCCAGCCTGAGTGACAGAGTGAGACCCTGTCTCAAAAAAAAAAAAAAAGTTTCTATTGACTAGTGACACTGTAGCCAGCATAATATTACAGCACAATGCCTTAATGATGCATTTGTGATGATGCTGAGGTAAACAAACCTACTGTGCTGCCTGTCATATAATAGTCTAGCACATACAATTATGTACAGTACATAATACTTGATAATCATGATAAATGACCATGTTAATAGTTTATACCATTTACTATACCATACTTTATATTGTCATTTTATAGTGTACTTCTTCTACAAATTAAAAACGTTAACTATAAAACAGTCTCATATAGGTCCTTCAGGAGGAATTCCAGAAGAAGGCATTGCTGTCCTATGAGATGACAGCACCGTGCATGTTATTGCCCCTGCAGACCTCCCAGTGAGACATGCTGTGGAGGCACAAGACAGTGATATTGACGATCCTGACCCTGCGTAGGCCTAGGGTAACCTGTGCCTTTGTGTATTCATTTTTGACAAAAATGTTTAAAATGAAAAAAAAAATTAAAAACAGAAAAAAAGCTTATCCTTATTGAATAAGGATATAAATAAAATATTTTTGTATAGCTGTACAATGTGTGTTTTAAGCTAGGTGTTAATGACAAAACAGTCAAAAATCTAAAAAAGTTAAAAGTTTAGAAAGTAAAAAAGTTATGGTAAGCTACGGTTAATTTATTATTGAAGAAAGAAAATACTTCTTATAAATTGAGTGTATCCTAAGTGTACAGTGTTTCTAATGTTTTCAGTAGTGTACAGCAATGTCCTAGCCTTCACCTTCACTCATCACTCACTCACTGACACCCAGAGCAAGTTCCAGTCCTGCAAACTCCATTCACAGTAAGTGCCCTATACAGGTGCACCTTTTTGAAAATCCTTTATGCCGTATTTTTACTGTACCATTTCAATGTTTAGACACACAAATACTTGCCATTCTGTTAAACTGCCCACAGCATTCAGGGCAGTGGCATGTTGTGCAAGTTTGCAGGGCAGGAGGAATAGGCTATACCACACAGCCTTGGTGTGTAGTAGGCTGTATCATTGGGTTTGTGTAAGTGCACCCTATGATGTCCACATAAGGACGGAATTGCCTAGTAACGCATTTCTCAGAATGTATCCCCATCGTTAAGCAACATGTGACTGTACTAAAAACTGATGTGAAAAGAGATCTGAAAATAAGACCAAAAAATTACGTGACTCACTCACCCATGGGCATCAACCAGCAAACAACAGCACCTAGAACTCTTGTGTATCTGAATACAAATCCACCTCTTCCGAAACCGAACCACATCGTGCCTATGATTGAACTTTTCTTGGCAAACAGGAACTTATGTGGAAGTCTTTTCCTGCTGATTTAATGATACGACTTTTTGATTCGCCCCATGATCATGGACTGAAACCTGTCTTTGGACCCCTACTCCTCCTTTGTGATGTGCCAATTTATTTTAGACACTTAGTTTCATAAAGCTTTTCTGAATGTATTATTCCAATTGTGCAAAAATCTGTGACTGGTGTCATCATGCTCCTTTGGCACAATTTCAAATCTATACAGTAGATCTGGTTTAAATTATTGGAGCTTTCTGAGCTTATGGATTTTTTCCAAAAGGCCTGTGTTTTTTAAAACAAATGAATGGCTGTTGACTACTTAGCATAGTTCCAATAATTGGCTGATTCAGTTCAAAGCTATGAGTTGTATTTTCTATAACCTGAACTACCCCTAACCTATTTTTAAAACATAGTTCTTACTATCCACCTTTCTAGGCAACTTTCCCACTTATCAGCCTCCTTGTTCACATTTTGCTGCTTTTGGAAACGGGATATATCTATGAACCCACTGGGGAAAAAGGCAAGCAGACTATCTTTGTATTAATGTGCATGCTGCAATGAATACACAATCAGAGGACAAGACTTGTTACATGATTCCCTTCTCATGCAACAGAAAACTGATTTACTTAATTGCCTGTGCTTAAGGGTAATGTCATCTTGTATGGCTTACTGTTTTATACTGATGGGAGAATATTAAGTTACTAATGGCACAAGTCAATAAAAAATTCATAGGCCATGAACTAGCATGGTAGAGAAAGAACAGAATTGGCAAATGATAGCATTAATTTATGAAATTTCATGTTTCAGACACCTGACTTGTACAGAGATGACTTTATGCCTTCTTTAGAACTTATCAGTGCTATGTCAATCAAGATAGTTAAATTACATCATAAACTCAAATGTTTTTAACTCCAAGCTTTTCTGAAAGATAGCTGCAATCTGGCTCAGTCTTAGTGTTTCTTTGTAACTGTTTGATGCATATTACAATCAAACTACTTTGGATTTTTCAGTCTTTCATTACACATTTATTTAGCAGTAGCTAAGACAGAGGAACCGTATTGGATAAACTATTATCAACAGCTCACAATCCAGCTGAGAAATCAATCACAAACATAATTATCTTCATTATAATGGCAAAGGTGACTAATGTTTCAAATGGAATTCTTCAATAATTAAAAGTAGTAGAAGAGCTGGATTAGAGAAGCCTTTCCCAGATTGGGTAAAGGATCTTTATGAAAGTAACATTTTAGGCTTCTTCTTGAGGCCCAAGGAAGAAGAAATTGTTAACTTGTAAAACAGCCTGAGTACGGAGTAGAGAGCTAGCTCAGAATATGGCCTATGCCTTTTCCTATCATGACAGAAAAAAGCAGTGACAATTTAAAAATAATAGACATTTACAACAATAGTAAAAGTAAAGCTAAAAGATTTTAGCAATTGGTGAAGTTCTCAAAGGCCGTGAATCAGTCAGAACAATTAGAAAAGCAGTAATTCCAAAACAGAATAAATTGGATGACAGAAAATAGAAAGGGTCCTAAAATTATACTTAATTGTAGTTAGGTATCTAAACGTCTCAATTTCTCTTTTCCTTTTAAAAACTTTCTTTTTTCTGTACTAGCTTCCTAAGGTTGCCATAAGGCAGTACCAAAAACTTGGTGGCTTAAAACAACAGAAATGTATCCTCTCACAGTTCTGATGGCTGGAAGTCTGAAATCAAGGTGCTGGCAGAGCCAGGCTCCCTGCAAAATCTCTAAGGGGAAATTCTTCCTTGCCTCTTCCAGCTTCTGGTGGCTCCAGGCATTCCTTGGCTTGTGGCAGCACACCTCTGTTCTGGGCCTTCATCCTAATTGGTCCATCTCTCCTCTGTGTCTGTGCTTCACATGGCATTCTCCTCTTTGTGTGTCTATGTCCAAATGGCCTTCTTTTTATAAGGACAACAGTTATACTGAATAAGGGCCCATTTTAATCCAGGATGACCTCATCTTAATTTAACTAATGGCTTCCACGATAAGGCAATTTCCAAATAAGGTCACATTCTGAGGTATTGGACATTAAGAATATATTTTTGGGAGGACACAATTCAACTCAAAACGCCATCCTTTAAGTTGCATATGATTTTAATATGTTAACATGCCGATGTATACAAATACATACATTTAATAAGAAGTCTTCGTCAAATGAACACAGTTGAGTTGACCATCATATGGCTTTCTACTTTACTGAGGCCTGTATGTGAAGTCCATAATGACAAGACCAGACTTGACTGTCCACCATGGACCTCTTTACCAAAAGAATGAAGCTGTCCTTGAGTCAGTGCAAACAGTCCTACAAGGGAAGGTAGCTTTGCAATTCCAGATTCATAAACATGCTGTGAGGCTTACCATTAGTCTGGGTGGCTCACCAGCATTAAGCCACTTCTTGACCATTCTCCTCAAAGTGACAATTTTTCCTTAAAATCTGTAAATCTTTCTAATGTGGAATCATCACAAAAGAGGAGACAGAATGGAAACATTAGAAAGCATTTGTGTTGTGGAAACACACCGATCCGGACTTGAAGTTCCACCACTAACTAGCTGAGTGACTCTGGGCAAGTTGATAAACTTCCAGTCCTCAGTTTGTGCACCTGTACAATGAAGCGTCTTACTGCTAATGTCTGGTGCAATTGTGAGGATTAACAGTGATGATGTACCCTGGCCTGACACATTAATTGGGATCAAGCACCTGGAGGAGACACTTAGTAAGTGCAGCTTTCTCCCAGTTCATCACATATGTGTCATGTTGAAAACAAACACCTATAAAAGAAAATCTTCGTTTCCATAAGATACTAACAAAAAAAAGTAATGAAAAGTAACATTTACTATAAATACAACATCCATCAATTGTAATTGTAATTATACGTTGAAGTAAATGTGTTCAATTTCTGGTAATTACAAAAATAAAATTAGATCAAAACAGAATTGAGAACCACTCAACCAAAACCACTTATTTAGAAAACATTTCTAGAGCATTGTCTATATGTCAGACAGTTTTCAGAAGCAATGTGCCAGAGACACATGCAATATAAAAAGTATGAGGAAAGTGCCACAACTTACCCCACCAACTTTCTCAAAGTGAGATCCATCTTTCTTAAAATCTGCAAGGGCCCCATTGAAATACCAGGTAAAGATGATGTCTAACAGCGGGTCATGTTGTACCTGGCAGGGCAATATGACGCTTTCACCAACAGAAACATCCATGTTAGATGGTGCCAAAGTTATTCTTGTTGGTTCTATTGGGGAAATAATTTTTCAGAGAAACAGCATTTTATTGTGATAAAAGACATTTGCACAGGCAGACTGTTCATCTAACTTATACTGTGTATGTCTGTAGATGCATATACATAAATATACATACATCTATATAATTAAAAGTATTCAACATTAAAATAGGCATTTTGATGCAGAGCTACATTTCACTGGATCCACAAATTCTTGTTAAAGAAATTAGGATATGTGAACTTGTAGGACATGTAAGTTTAAAAATTAAAGTCATGTGTAAACAACAGTTATATTATTATTAACAAAATCAATTTCAACTTAGTTTTATTGTTTTTTGAAATGTAGGGGTAGAAATAGAAAATACTGTGTTTTCACCAACTTTGGCTAGAAATTACATCACCATCAAAATCTAAACAGACATTTAATGGTAGCCTGGATTTGAAAGATATAATACAAAAGATGCTAGAATAGGTACGAAAAGGAGGGGTACTATGTTAAAATGCTAATTAATGTCTGTTTTTCCCCAACGCAAATGTCCACATGCACATTTCTTTCTCCCTGTCGTCACCACCTACCTTTCATTTGTCTATCACGAATTAAAATTCTCTTGACCCCATTTTCCCACTGCTACTCCACATTACTTTGCACTACGTTGGACCAAAGTCTTCAAAAGAGTCATTTATGCATGTTGTCTACAATTATGCTAGTCAATTCCCTCTTTAACTCAGTCTAGCCAGACTTTGATCCTCCCAACCCCCGTCCTCACCAAGGTCCTCATAACCATCCTGCTGATATATCAAAAGGTATTTAACCTCATGCACTTCTCTGCTCAAAACCTTGCAGCCACTCCACTTTTCAATCCAACTGAAATAATTCCTCAGGAGGTCTACAAACTGCTTGCATAATTATCACTAAGAAATCTGTTAACTGACACCTTCATCTCCATGAAATCTTTTTCCAAATCTCTCCTTCTCAGTGAGGTTTATTCTGATCATCCTGTTGCTAATGCTCTAACTTACCTCTGCCACTATGCACCTTTCTTGTTTACAATTTTTGCCTTCTAATAATTTTCTTCTTTCTTATTCCTACTGTTACTTTCTTTCTCCTTTTATAGAAGGTAAGATTCATGAGGACAGTATTAGTGACAATGTGCTCAAGGATACAGCCCAAGCAACTGGCACAGAGTAGGTGCTCCAATTTTTTCATGAATGGATAAATGAATAAAATATATCCACAACTTTAAGCAATTCTTATTTATATCCTGTGATTTCCTGGACTTGAACATCTCCAGAAAAAATCAACTATAATGAAAAAGACAAAGTGTATCCAAAAGACCTGACATAATAGAATTTTATTTAAAAAAAAATAGAATGAGATCATCAACATATGCTATTTGTAACTCTTATTGCCTATCAACCCAGCACAGTAACTAATGTGTTGCCTGGTGCACATTGTGCTGTGCTAAGGAAATATTGTTCCCTTGACTTTCACCTGTTAAAAATAACATAAGTGCAAATACAGGTTCTACCTTCATAGTGTACTGAACATTGTGAAACACATAGTTACTTTCCTCATAATAATACATCTTACAGTGAATCCGTATGTAAAGCAATATTTTAGAAATGGACCTACCCGTAACAACCAAATGTGTTGTGCCATTTGCTTTCCCAAACTGGTTTTCTGCCATGCAGGTGTAAGTTCCAGCATCAGCTTTAGTCACATTGGCTATTTTGAGTCCTCCATCATTTAACAAAGAAATTCTAAAGCAAAGACAAATAAGATAAATATATAATAGCCATTTTTTTTCCAAATGAATATATATATTTTTACAGAACATGTTGCCTTAAGCTAGTATTTTTAAGGTATGACCAACCAGTCCTTAGCTTTTTGGGAATACAAAAAAAAAAAAAAAAAAAGAAAATTCACCCCTCACTCACATACATAAACACACGCACAGCATTGGATGACAAAAGATGCTCCACCAATTTGAACTTTGTTCAATATTTTTACTCAGCATTACTTATTACACCAAAGTTGAGAGGATGCACTTATCAAATAAGTGTCAAATGTTTTCCAAAAATATTAATATATGTTGTGGTAGATTATTCATGGAGTTAGCCTAATCAATTTTAAAGAAATACAAAGTAGGCAGAACACTATTTCTCTTAAATTTGAAACAGTATATGAGAAACGAGAAGCTGCATGTCTTTTACTATGAACTAAGAGAGTCACATCGCCCCAATAAAAACTGAAATTTTCCAAAAGAACATTTGGGTGGTCCCCTGTGAGCTCATGGAAAGAGCCTAGGCAAATCCAATAAACCTTACCTTAGAGTTTCTGAGTATACACTTAGAGTACTTAAAGCTTTGGCATCTGACTAATTAATTAAGGAAATATAACTGAGTGCTTTACATACACTTAGCACTATATGAGAACCTGGAATTATGGGGTGAGCAACACAAAAAGTCTCCACCTTCATGGAATAATATTCCAGTGAGAAGCATAGACAACTGTAGTACTCTGTTTTCATGCTGCTGCTAAAGATATACCAAAGACTGGGTAATTTATAACAAAAAGGAGATTTAACAGACTTGCAGTTCCATGTGGCTGGGGAGGCCTCACAATCATGGTAAAAGGTGAAATGCACGTCTTACATGGTGGCAGGCAAAGAGGAAATGAGAACCAAGTGAAAGGGGTTCCCCTGATAAAACCATCAATTCTCATGAGACTTATTCACTACCACAAGAACAGTATGGGGAAACCACCCACGTGATTAAATCATGTCCCACCAGGTCCCTCCCACAACATGTGGGGATTATGGAAGCTACAATTTAAGATGAGATTTGGGTGGGGACACAGCCAAACCATATCAGCAACAAATAAATAAGTAAAAATAAGAAGTTCTGATTTTTGAGAAGTACTCAGAAGGAGATAGACACGGTGATACAATAGAGAGTAATTACTTTAGGAGGAAGGGTTTCTAGGATAGGGTGCATCAGAAAAGCCTCTTAGAAGTGGTGTCATTTGAATTACGAAAAAAAAAAATGAGATGGGATTAACCTGTCATTAATCTGATCACTGTATCTTTATTGCCCTAATTTGTCTACTCATAATTATGTTCTCTTTCTTTGAATTCCTAAAATAATTACTATCCACATAATGCATTTAACACTTGAGTGTCTTTATCTTTTATGGCTCCTATTTTTGACCCATGAGTGAAAATGGATGGTAAACTTCTTAAAAATATTTGCAACCCCAGTATCAGCATGGCATCATATATGCCAACTATGGTAACTAAATGCCTCCAAATTCTGGGCCATTCAGTAGAATAAATAGGAAAAATACTGAGGACATTAGACTAGAATGAAGGATCTCAATCTGTAAAAATGTTTATTGCAAAATTATTAGGTGTGTTTCAAAAATGTTACTACAAGAGTTTCTGTATAAAAATGTATAAGATAGATTTTGTTTTATTTATATGTGCGTGTGTGTATATATATACATATATGTGTATACATTTATGTGTATATACACATACATACACACGTGCATATATATGTGCATATACACATACGTGCGTATATATGTGTATATACACATACGTGCGTATATATGTGTATATACACATACGTGCGTATATGTGTGTGTATATACACATACGTGTATATGCGTGTATATGCACATACGTGTGTGTGTGTATATGCACATACGTGTGTGTATATATACACATACTTGTGTGTGTACACATACGTGTGTGTGTATATATGTGTGTACATACATACGTGTATATATCTCTCTCCATATTTTTCTCCTCCAGTAGACTATAGGAGACTGCCACCCATCACTTTATATACGTATTACTTTATAGTCCATTACTCACTTTCATTTGCATCCTGGTTACACTTCCTTCAGTGAGAAAATCATGGTGGAATTAGAGCTAGCACACAGGTTCATGATCCTGGGTACAGCTATCTA
The DNA here is from genome assembly GCF_028858775.2 of Pan troglodytes. NCBI lineage: Eukaryota > Metazoa > Chordata > Mammalia > Primates > Hominidae > Pan > Pan troglodytes. The sequence goes on from NC_086015.1 coordinate 78,344,952, forward strand.
TTACGGTTTGTTATGCATATCATTTTTTTAAAACTGTGTTAAGGTATATTTAAAATAAAAAGGTTTGAGAGCAATGACCTAGAAAGCTCATCAGGGAACCATGGCACTGCATGCCAACTTGAGGAACTACAGAGAAAGGTCAAAAATTCCAAGAACTTTCCTAGGAATTAAAAACAAAACAAAACAAAAAGGGACATACCTGATTCTTCTCGTGGGACCCTGAAGGTTGTAATGCATTTTGTTGTGTGTGAAATGCCTCCCATAACTTTACTGGAAAAGATAATCAAATAACTTAAAAAATCTCTTTATACCTTAGCCTATCTGACAACAAAGATTTTCCTAATGAGCATGTAATAATAACTTAAAGAAGAAACCCTGCAGAGAAGTAAAAATAAATAAAAATTTAGGATATGGAGACTGGAAGTTTTAAGGAACATGGAGAAAAAACTTAAAGACATGTCAATCTGATCACGTGATCCTGCCCTCCTCCCTCCAGCTGTCCAGGCAAACCTTGCTTAGAACCTCCTCTTTGGTGTCACATTGCCTGGGAGATACAGACTATATCCTAAGCCTGAACCATATCCTCACATCAGGACCTCTGCCTCTCTCTAACTTCATATGGCTTCATGAATTCTTTTCCTTGCTTGCTTTTCTCCAATCACACAAGCTTTCTTTTAATGACTTTTTTGCTTCTTTTTGTCTCAGGGCCTTTATAAAAACTATTTCCTCTCTCTCATTGACCTGTATTCATCCTTCAGACTTTACTTACTTTCCTAAAACCATGAGTTAGATTCGATTTTCCTGTATTTGATCAAAACATTCTCTGTGCTTTCTTCATAGCACCCATCGAGTGTCCAATTACATATTTGTGTTCTTATGACTAATCTTTTTCTCCTCCAGTAGACTGTAGGCTCTCTGGAGGAAAGGACAATATCTAGCTCACTCACCACTAAATTTTTAGGCCCTTGAAAAGTGTCTGGTACAGAGTAGACATTCAAAAATAAAACTTGTTGAATGAGTAAATGATGGTATGCCTTTAGAGAGTCACTGTAAAGGAGTTGGGGCTAGTGAAGCTGGGTTGCAAGGCACTGACACCTTATAAATAATAAGCAAATAGATTCAGAAAGTGTGCAGACTAATACAAACACACACACATATATGTGTGAACTAATGGGATACAGATAGATAGATAGATAGATAGATAGATAGCCAGCCCTCCATATCTGCGGTTTCTGCATCTGCAGATTCTGTAGATTCAACCAACCATAGATAGAATATATTTTAAAATAAACAGATAATAACAATACAGCAATAAAAAAGTACAAGTGACAGAACAATATGGTATAACAACTGTTTACACAGCACTTACATAGTAGTAGGTATTGTAAGTAGAGACTATTTAAAGTATATGGGAGGATATGCATAGGTTGTATGCAAAAGCCAAGCTATTTTGTGTAAGGACTTGAGCATCCATGGGGGTCTGGTGGATATCAAGGAAATACTATGTACACATATGTAGGTATGTTGTTTACATATATGTAGCAAAAAGATAAGGCAATAGAAGACTGAATAAAGAGAATTTAGAAATGCCTTTCCCAGGATAAGAGAACTGAGAATATGCTTGTACTTGTTAGAGAATAAGTAAACAGAGAGGGAGAGACTGAAGATAATGGGATGGAAAAAAAGAGTGAGAGAGGAAACTGTCAGAGAAGTCTTGGAGGAAAGAGAGAGCATGATTAAGAGCCATGCTCCCAACCCATCTGATTGCTAATCCCATCAGTAAAATTTTGGGGCCATGACACCCAAAGAGAATGATACTTGATTTATAGTGTTGCTCAGGAAATTTTACCTATCATTGTTATTAAAAAGAAAACGCAGATGTGATGGAGAATTTTAATATGCAAAGACCAGAAGATGGCAGATTATATCAGAAGTTTGGGAAGATACTTAAATAATAAGGCAAATTAATCTGCCCTAAATTATAGGTTAGAGATAGAATGGGAAGCTTCAAGAAGCTGGGGATCTACCACTTCTATGATTAGTAAGCCTTAAAACAAAGTAAAAATGCCTCTTGTTGACTGAACATTATTGAACTTAAATTGATATTTTCTGATTTGGAAACTACAAAACAGAGGTAGGTAATTTCAGGTATCTTCTATGCAATGAATTAGTTTAACAGCTAAGTTTCCACTACAAATACAGAAGTGCTAGGAATAGAGGAAGAACTAGAAATTCTTTGGTGTATTAGGTTTAGTAACTTTAATTAAGCAAACTTCAAGTCAAGCAAATCATGCCCATGTTGAAATGAGACAAAACCTAACACCTTCGGAATCACATAAAGACTTCAAAGCAAACATATTGACTCTCGAAGAATGCAAACTCTATGTATATTGTAAAAATTTGAACTACTTGGATATTTTCTTCCTAAATTGGTTCTTCCAGTAAGTTCTAAGAGGCCCACAGGGCATTCGCACAACATAAAAATAAACAATATTCAGTAAATGAATGGAGTAATTGTTTCTCAACAGAAAACCTTCAATAACCCACGCTTCCCTACAGAGATTCAAAGTGAAAATTTTATACCACTTCACTATAAACGAATTTGCTTTCTAAGCTTTCTGAGAACAGGTTTATCTGCAAATGCGTAGAGCTGAAAATGTAGATAACAATGAGTGACTCCTGTCTTGGCACAAAACGTTAAATAACAATTTATGAAATTAACATTCAGTGCTCCAGTTTGCTTAGGGAAATGTGCAATTTAAATCACTGTGGCATTTTAACTCCTTGATCAGTTTTATAATATACCTTTATTTGTACCTTTTTATTGGTACTTCCTTTTGTAGTAGGAGGTTAATTATTTCACTTAACTTTGTGCAGTCTATGGTTAGTTTGGGATAAGTAAATGTAATTGCTCTAAGCTGCTCTAATGGCTCATGTTGTAATTATAGTGATGGCATTAAATTTATGACTGTTAAAAAACTTTGTTCATAAAGTATACTGTTGTCTAGACAACACTGACCTGTACTTTATGATGACATTTAAGCATCTATAATAATGCAGTGTGTTTTAGAATGGAAAAAGTCTGAAGCATTATGGATGGCAAAGCAGGATTTCTGAAAATATTGTTTTTCCCTGCCTATATTCTTCTGATCATTACGGTAATTTATTCAACTTGAATTTTAACAAACACACTGCAACTCTACATTTTCTCAGGAAGCATATCTCAGTGGAGTTGCAATCACATGAGATCGTTATGATTAAACTGCTGTGTAGAAAATAACAAGGCTATTTTAGATGGTACTTTCTGAGTACATATTCTAAGAGATGGATGCTTACATTACATGTAAGACAAAAGTACTCACAATGCATATATTACAGGATAAATAATGACAGTTAAGAAAAGCAAATATACATTGATGAAAATGTATGAGAAAATAAACATGAGAGAAAAAGAGCATAGAGTATATGTTTTCATTTACAACTGTATATGTTCTCATTTACAAATGCTCTCACCCCCACGTTATTGGTGAAATAACTGCTCCCCCTTGAGTTCAAAGATAACCTGCAAACAGTATTTAGGAAAATAGTATTAGCGTTTTTATTCTTCTACCTATCCTATTTTGGGCTTTCATGTTATAAATTCAACAGTGTTAGTACAGTGATTTATTGGTTAGTAAATCTCCAAGGAAAGGAAAAGCAGAATGGAGGAGATCAGCAGTTAATTATCCTAACTTTGAGTAAGTACCAGGCTAATAACAAGCAGCTCTGTGATTCTGTTGAGCATACACATTCTATGGAACAGACACCTAGAGAAGATGGACCTTGGCTCCACTCTATAACCTAGGGAAAGATAATGAATTCATACCATTTAACAGGTCCACATATTCATAAGTTAAAAGTCAACAATAAAGGAACATTTTCACTTCTATAAAGTGTTGCTAAATGCATATTAACATGACAAATATATTTAGAGCTAAAATCACTTTTATGACAATGACTGAATAGTTTTTCCTACTAAAATGGACTCAAACCAATAGAAGAAAAGACCCCTATAAGGGGATTTCCAGTCTAAATGATTATATACAACTATCATCTAAGTAATTTATAAGGCCCAGGCAATACTCTCATCTGAAACATTTGCACTCTTATACAAAGGAGTCTTTGGAAAAATTATAAATACTCAGACGCACGAAGTAGTAACACAAACAAAGGAAAACAAACAGACGAATGAGACAAATAATTCTCTGATGTCTTATGTATTAAAAGAAAACTTCAAAGAGGATATTATTAAGGTTCAAAGGCCCCTCATACTTGACACTATTCTTCTATGCCTCAGAGAGTTATATGAGTCTAACCAGGGAAAATAAAAATGTCGGCTTTATTAGTTGTATTACAGATAAAGGTGATGCAAAACTGTTTAGATGAGCGACAATGGCTTCCTGATATTTCACTCCAGAATTAGGCAGGCTTAGCCTTCCTGGCACAGGCAGACCACCTCAGGCCCTCCCCGTAAGGGCAAGACCCATTATTGCGTGGTAAAGAGAACAGCAAAATATATCCACTCTCTATGTGCAGCAAACACCAAAGAGAAAGAAGGGGAAAAGTTGAGCTAGAGTGTCAGGGCCTTCTACAGAAATTTAGGAGACAGACACTTTCTCTTGGGAGTCATTACAGAAAGATCCAAATGTTACTCCAGTGATTGTCCTTCTACTTAGAGACTAGAAGCCCTGGAATGGAAGTCATTCCACACTAATGTCAAAGTGCAAGATACCTGCATTTTATGCATAAGGGGAATTTCATCACCTCAAGGTATGTAGAGGATGCTGAATATTTTTTGGCTGTCCAGAATTGATTCCTCATTCTTTGGCAACTAACATTGATCTTCCTTGAGGAATTCTCTGCCCCTATTGAATGCAGTCTTGGTAGGGCTATGAATCACGGTGTCTTGTCCTATCCTAGCCATGGGCTAGACATATAAGTCGGTATTTTTGAAACTTGACTGTGCACCAGTTACCTAGCGGATTCTTTAAAATGCCCACTGCCGGGCCCACCATCAGATTACGTCTGGGATGGGGCATAAGGATTTGCATTTTTATCACATTCTCAGGTGATACTGGTGCTGCTGATACAGGGACTGTGCTTTGAGAGAAAATGTTCTAAGCTATGTCCATTGGACTCTCCCTCTTCAGACTCTGATTTACAACAAAAAGACCAAAATAATCATTAGTTCACTCATCCCAGCACTTGCTCCAACAAGATGGTACAATGCCTGCTGCCAAGATTTCTGGAGCCAGTTTCCTATACATTCTTAAGTTAGGTTGTTTCTTAGCTAATAATTGTTTGTAATATCCTTAATTCTCAGCTAGAGTTCACAAACCCTTAAAGGATACAGATTATGAAATGTTGGTGCTTTGTACATAGTAGTTTTTTTCGATAAATATTTGTTGTCTCAACAAATATGAAGAGTTCAGAAATAATCTTCTATGTAGAGAGGACAAGGTTTTATCACAGATCAACAGTAGACCAACTAACACCCTGCCCTGCTGTTGAGTTCTTGCAAGATAGAACAGTTTTGCCCTTTTATTCCAATTCCAAAGTCATCCACTTTTATTAATATCCATCAATATTTAAGTAGTTCATTTACAACCTTACACAGTGTTTTTTTTTTTTTTTTTTGAGACGGAGTCGCACTCTGTCCCCCAGGCTGGAGTACAGTGGCGCGATCTGGGCTCACTGCAAGCTCCACCTCCCGGGTTCACGCCATTCTCCTGCTTCAGCCTCCCGGGTTCACGCCATTCTCCTGCCTCAGCCTCCCGAGTAGCTGGGACTACAGGCGCCCGACACCACGCCCAGCTAATTTCTTTTGTATTTTTAGTACAGACGGGGTTCCACCGTGTTAGCTAGGATGGTCGCAATCTCCTGACCTCGTGATCCGCCCGCCTCGGCCTCCCAAAGTGCTGGGATTACAGGCGTTGAGCCACCGCGCCCGGCCATTACGCAGTGTTTTTAACCTTTCTAGGACACAAGGTTCTTTGAGTACTTGAAAAATCTGGGAAATCTCTCTGTAGAACAAATGTGTGTGTGCACATATGTATACGTATACACACACACACACACACACAAACAATAACAGTTTTCATACAACTGAGGAGGGGATCAGATCATCTAAGATATATGGGCCTCAGGTTAAGAACCTCTGCTAGCAATTCCATTCATCCAATGACGCAGAAGTAGGTTTGCAACCCCTTTGTCTTAGCTGCTTCAGTGCTAGCCTTTCTAGAAGTGCTTCATTGACATTTTCTTTTATGATGACCGTGTACATTTGATGATGGGTTCCTTACAAATTATGTTGCAGTGAAACAAAATGGAAATGTTGCTCAAGAACCTGGGTCTTGAGTCACACATTTCTTCATACAATATAGAGGGCTTCAATTTGCTTTCCCAGTAACATCTCAGTCCTGACAACCTGAACATTCTTGTCCCTCCTCCAAGCAGAGAGTTTATCACCAACTAGTCAAGCGCAGCTTCTGGTGGGCCAACACACCTTTCATAAGGTAATAAAACTTTAGTGCTAGTTCAATGGACTCGTTTAAGCATCTGACTCTTCATTTGCACTGCAGCACCTTCTCTGTATCTCAGGTTTTTGATTCTGAGCATAACCTTGAAATAACATCTACTCCAAGGCTACTAAAAACATACGTGAGAAATAATGAGAAATGGTGAGAAATAATATTCATGGAAAGTTAGCTAAAAGAAATGTGGCCTATGTATTCCTCAAGAGTCTTGAGTGTTAATATTCAAAGTTACCCTTAAGTTGCGAGCGGTAAAAGAAGTAACCTTTAAAATTGATTGTATTTTACTTTAAGTATGAGGAATATAAGTAGTACATTACTCACTCTTCTCTCTGTGGGCATCCACTGGATTTGGACACACACATAACATTTCTTGGCCGGGAGGAGTTGTGTATCTCCTTATCAAATGGTTTCATCTTACAGATGCTGTGGATTGTTAATTCACAGTATTTTTCTCTGTTCATTTGTTACCACAAAGCTCTCAGCCAAAATTGTGGATCTCAACTAAGTGGGTATATATTTTGTAAACTAACTTCATACATTCATTCCACAAATATTTATTAACATGGACCTTGCTCTGTCATAAACAATAAAGATTCCATGGTGAGGATTTATGCTGTTCTAAAGAAACTTACATTCTAGGCAACTGGAACACTGGCATATTTTTTCTCCTCAGTGTTCACTTTGTGTATTATTTGATAAACTGTCTCCAATTCTTTGTGAAATACGACACGATATAAGTAAATGAAATAGACTAGAAGATATAAAGTTATTAAAAGTAGGCTAGAGTAACAAAGAAATAAATACAATAAAGTATAAGTTTATAAAATTATCTAAACTAAAAAACAAGATTTTATTAAACTTTGAAATACTATTTTCTCAAGTAAATTCATAAATACTAAGAAAAAATAAGTGTTTAAAATAATCTTTAAGCTAAAGTTAAAGTTGTCTCTTTTTTAGTATTTGAATGTAAAAGGTTAGAAAATAATCTCTCTTCTTTTCCAAAACAGGATAGATTTTTATATATTCCACCTCAATTATATATATATAGTTTTAGAATTTCAGACTCAAAAAGGGTCAGATGCTCTCATCTTCCCATAAATACTACTCGAGCAATGAAATCTGCATTAAGACAGAATTGTAAAACACACAAATAAGATCACAAAGTGGAAAATGGGTCAAAGTACAAAATGAGTTGTTTTGAGTGAGGCAGTGAGAAATTTACCTCAGTGTAACAATTCTATAGACTTTGTATAACAGATCATAAATTATGAGTAAGTCCTCTCCAGGGATCAGAATACAGGAGGCAGAAATCATCATTATCAATCTGCATTTTCCACAGAAGTGCAATGGAAACGGCACTTCACTCGACATCTCATTTGACATCCATCCATCCATCCATCCATCCATCCATCCATCCATCCATCCATCCATGCATCCACTCACCTGACCTGTTTCCATGAAGGGCTTCAGGGAGGGGGAAGAACATACTAAAATATAGCACACTCCATATTTTTTAATAGAAAGTCTCAAGTAGAAATCTATAAAAAAATCAATTTTTTACATTTCTAAGAAATAGTTGCAATAAATTAAACTGGAAAATTATAAGTACTTTTAAGACATGGGAAGCTGTCCAAGAAAGAGTGAAATGCACTTCAACAAATATTTGTTGAGTACTTAAAATGCAGTAAGTGTTTTGGAAAATACAAGTATGAGCAAGAATTATTCCCACACAGGACACAGTCTAAAGGCCAAGTTGGGAGCTGTATAATTCATGCACAACAAACATAAAATGTGATCATTAGGTAGGAAATATTATGTCATATGTACAAATTCATCCAGCTCTACCTCAAGAATACACAGTCTCTTTTTCTCAGCTGCCACTACTGTGACCCTAAACCAAATCTCCATCTCGCTCTGTCATCCAGGTTGGAGTGCAGCAGCATGATCACAGCTCACTGCAACCTCCAATTCATGGGTTCAAGCCATCCTTCTGCCTCAGCTTCCCAAACAGCTGAAACTACTGGTGTGCACCAACATGCCTGGGTAATTTTTTACACTTTTTGCAAAATGAGCCTCACTCTGTTGCCCAAGCTGGTCTTGAACTCCTGGCCTCAAGTGATCCTCCTGCCTTGGCCTCCCAAAGTGCTAGGATTATAGGTGTGAGCCACTAAGTCCACCCCACAAGGCCTTTCTTGAAATGTACCATATAATGATAGTTTCTTTTTCTTTATGGCTAAAAAAATTTTATCTTTTCCACTTATTTATATTCTTTCTGTTCCTTATGCAAGCTCCATGAAGAAGAGACCATGTCTGTCTTATTCACTGTGGTATCCTCAGAGCCTTACACATGGCAGGGCACGTGGTAGGTGTTCCAGATTGCATTTCCAAAAGGTGAACACAGTATTTCACAACCCTCTTGCCCCACTAAATCCTTGCCACTCTCCCATTAAAAGGTTCATTGATGGATGACTAAAGAAAATGTGGTACATATGTAAACAGAATATTATTCAGCCTTAAAAAAGAAGGAGATCCTGCTATTTGTCACAACATGGATGAACCTAGAGGACATTATGTGAAATGAAGTAAACCAGACATAGGTTTGATCTCACTTATATGTGGAATGTTTTACAGTTGGAAAAAAAAAGTAGAGTGGTGATTGCCTGGAGCTGGAGGATGGGGGAGATGGAGAAATGCTGGTCAAAGGACAAAGGTTCTGTTACGCAGACTGAGTAAGCTCTGGAGCTCTAGTATACAGCATGGGAATTATAGTTAATTGCGCTGTATTATGTACTTGAAATTGCTAAGAGAGCTGATCTTAAGTGTTCTCAACACACACACACACAAAATGGTAACTATGTGCGGTGATAGATATGATATGATAATTAGCTTGATTGTGGTACTCACTTCACAATGTATACATATATCAAAATGTTACCTTCTGCTCCTTAAATATATGTAATTTTTACTTGTCAAGTATACCTTAATAAAACTGAGGGGGAAAAAGTAAAGTCTAACTTCTCTCCCTTTGAATTTGGATAGCTTGTGACTCACTGGTCACCAGTGGAATGCAGGGAAAGTGATGGTGTCTTCAGAGCCTAGGCAATTCAGCTTCCACCTTGCTAGCTTGAACATTCATTCTTAATGCCTTTAGCTGCCCTAGGTAGGCATTATGACTCTCGCTGAGGCCATGATAGCATAGGAAGCCTACACTCGCCCATGCGGAGAGACCACAAGCAGAGGCCTCGGGCTTCATGAGAGGAGAGACTGTAATGTACACCTATCTTCCAGCTGCTGTCTCCAGCCCCCATCCCACTGCAGCCACAGGAGACACACTGAGCAAATACTGCCTTGTCAATCAATCTCTGCCGGAATGTCTGACCCATGGAAACCTTGAGAGATGATAAAATGATTGTTGCTTTACACCATTACATTGTTTTAGCAGGGCACATGGTGGCTCATGCCTGTAATCCTAGAACTTTAGGAGGCAGAAGCAGGAGGACTGCTTGAGGCCAGGAGTTTGAGACCAGCCTGGGCAAAACACTGAGACCCCATCTCTATAAAAAATATATAAAAATTACCAAGGTGTGGTAGCATATGCCCGTAGTCCCAGCCACTCTGGAGGCTGAGGCAGGAGACACATGTGAGCCTAGGAATTGGAGACTGCAATGAGTTATGATCATGTCATTGTACTCCAGTCTGGGTGACACAGCGAGACCCTGTCTCTTAAAAAAAAAATGTTTTAGAGTGATTTGTTATGCAGCAAAAGTTAATGGGAACAGTGGATGTTCAATAAATATTTGAAGAATAAATGAATGTTGAAATGAACAAACATGTACAGAGCAGAGGCTTAGGGTACAAAGAGGGATAAGGTGAAGGCTTTGCAAGAATACAGGTGAGATGGTCTTCTACACAAACAGACATAATACACTGTGTTAAGTGATACTACTGAATATATAAAGAAACCAAAGTGGTAAAACATAAGAAAGAGCAATTAATCTTGCCTATTCAGCTCCAGGAAGGCTTCCCATAGCAAGTAACAATAAAGCTGGACCTTGACTGATATGTAAGGGTTTTCTAGATTGAGAAGAAGAGACATTCCAGCCAGAGAAAACCACAAGACTACAAATACAGAATGCAAGGAGAATTCTGCTTCTTTCTCTTCTCCTTTCTTTTCAAAATTATTCAAAAGGTAATGATACATGAACTCTTGTACTGCACCTTGATTTTGTTAAAACAGTCAATTTTCTTACTTCTAGAGAAAGCTCCTTTTCCCCCATCTTAAAAATATTAGAAGAAAAAAAAATGCAAAAGTAGCATGTAATGATATTGGGCATTTCTATGATTGCGTTAATTTTTTTTCTTTGAATTTCAAGCGAGAGCAGGGAAACAGAACAGGGATTTGTCTATGGTTAAATGCATGTGGGATTTTTGGGCCTGAGTGAGAAATGCTGTATGACCAAAATAATATGGTATGGGTAGTTACTCCCTGTAAATAAAACATTTATATTGGGCAAAGATATGAATTATTTAACCAGTTCTAACAACGAACTGGCTTGAAGTAGATTCAAATCCCCAGCACATTCAGATTCATTAACCTGCATTCCCCAAGGAAAATCACAACACTGACAAAATATATTTTAAGGTGGCCTTAACTTCTATGATCCATAAAACCAAATTTGAAATATGGATCTAAGAACTGCATGGTTAGCTGCAAAATTTTAGTTGATATGATTTTAGAGACCATGTGTCAGCAATCTGTTTAAAATAACATTTGGGTGGAATTTACTTAAGAAGGTTTAAATAATGTGCAATTCAGTTGATTGTTCTAAAAAAGAAAGGTCTGTACTTACCTTTCTTTTCAGCCCAGACTTATTACTCTTAAGGCATCTCAGCAACATGATGGAAACAGTTAAGTAATAATAAAAAAGACATACTAGCAGCCAACAAACATGAAAAAATGCTCAACATCACTAATTATCAGAGAAATTCAAATTAAAACCACAATGAGATACCATCTCACACCAGTCAGAATGGCTATATTAGAAAGTCAAGTCATAACAGATGTTGGTGAGGGTACACAGAAAAGGGAACACATATACTGTTAGTGGGAATGTAAATTAGTTCAATCCTTATGGAGAACAGCATGGAGATTTTTCAAAGAACTAAGAACATAACTACCATCCAACTCAGCAATCCCACTACTGGGTATCTACCCAATGGAAAATAAATGATTCTAATGAAAAAGTACCTGTACTCCTATGTTTATCACAGCACTATTCCCAAGAGTAAAGTCATGGGATCAATCTAGTTGCCCATGAACAGTGTATTGGATAAAGAAAATATGGTACATGAACAGCATGGAATACTATACAGCCATAAAACAGAATGAAATCATGTTATTTGCAGCCACAAGGATGCAGATGGAGGTCATTATTGTAATTAAATTAATGTAGAAACACAAAATCAAAAAAAACACATTCTCCCTTATAAAGTGGGAGCTAAACAATGGGTACACATGGACATAAATATGGAAACAACAGACCTTGGGGACTCCAAAAGTGGGGAGGAAAGCAGGGAGACCAGGATTGAAAAACCATGTTTTCATAGGGTACCATGTTCACTATATTTGGGTGATGGGTTCAGTAGAGGCCCAAACCCCAGCACTATACAATATGCCCTGGTAACAAACCTGCACATTTGCCCTCTGAACCTACAATTAAGTAAGTAAAGACATAAGTAGATAAATAAATACATGAAAGTCATATTAACAGCATCAGAAACCTTTTTCTGAGCATCTACAGAGAAGTCATTATAGCCGATACTTTACACACATTATTCTGATCTTTGCAATCCACTGAGTTTTAAAAAGGGGGGGGGGTCCCACAGAATGTGAGAAAAACGGGGCAGCGACAAAGTCGGAAATAATTTGTCCACAGGAAACCTTGGGTTTATCTGCCTATCAGAGAAACCAATTTCTTTAACTCATCCCTCACTAAGACTGTGTGCCACACAAATGCCACCCACGAGGCTGACTAACTCTGTTTAAGGATTCCTGGCCTCATTTTCCAGTAAGGAAGCCAAGGCTCAGGAATTATGTAACTTGTCTAACACCCCATAGGTGGCAAGTGACACAGCCAAGATCTGACCCACATCTTTCTGATTTCCATGCTTTGCCCTTTCCATATGCTAAAATTAAAGAAGCAAGTAAAACGTATGTTTAACTTCATCTGACACAGTGAATAATGTGCATAGCAATTCCTATACTGCATGCCAATTAGGCATTAATAATTCATGTAAATAATGATACAAATACCCACACAGAAACTGAAGCTGTCTGGTGGCTAATAGGGGAAGATTTGTAAGTATATGCTGGTGGTGGAGGGTAGGGTATTAGAGAGAGGAGGTGATCATCACACCATGAGCCCCATCCCAAACCCAAACTCTGGGATTTCATTGACTCTTCTCCTAATTATCTTCACTCTTAAATCAGCGTAATCTTCTCATAGAGTATGGGAGTCATTGGCAAAGGACCTCATTCCTTTTCTTTTTCCAGCTGAAAGCAGAAGAGAAATAGAGGTATGGGTTGGGGAAGCCAGGTCAGGAAGGAAGCTGTTCTCTACTCTCTAGAACTCTTGCTTATTTACCCAGGCATCTCAATCATCCCTTTAAGAGAAGAGATCTGCCTCCAATGTTCACCTCCTTTGAAGAAGACAAATGGTTTTCTATCTGTGGAAGAACTCAAGCCAGGCTTTCTTATTTTCACGATCATATGTGAACTTTGCCACTGACACAACTGGAATAAAAGAATAAATACCCAGTTTTGCTTCTTACCTGTGTAATCCTTTCTGTTTGGACAGCATGTTCCCTACTCTTTTGCTTTGCTGCATTTTACATCCCTTCCTATGAGATTTCTGCCCTCATGGAGCTGCTCTCCTGCTTCCCAAGGCTGAGACAGCATTTCTTCTCTCTGCTTCTTACTGGTTTAAAAGACCATGTGGCAAGAGTCTCTATAAACACCTTCACTAGAGGCAGGATGGAATGTCCAGTGTGCTCAGCCAGTCCTAGTTTACATGTGTTGTCTTGGAGGTAATTACTAACAGTGCCCCCTTTCCCTTCTAAAATGTCCCGGTTTGTTGAATAACTTCCATGGTCACCTTAATCGTATAGTCTATTCCACTGTAATTGATGGTTTAGTTATCCACATTCTAAACAGACTGTGGGCTTTTTGATGGCTCCTTGATGTCTCTTATTCATCTATGTATTCCCAGAGCCGGACATAATACCCAGTGAAAAATAACAATATGATAAATTAGAAAACAACATGGAGTACCTTCCTTCTAGGCAGGAGGCAGGGACATCAATCAATCTGGTTTTTAAAAGTGATGGCATCCACATATGAAATAAAATTCTCCCTGTGCTTCAAGGTTCAACAGTTAGAAATTCAAGTAAGATACAAAAGCAAAAGACTCACTGAGATCTCAGCTACATATCTGAGGATAGATTCACTGAAACTCACTGAGCTTGCACACCTACCTGATAGTTGCGAGGGAACAACTGTTTTGATGGGTAGACCACGGATGTAGAAGAAGATTAAAATAAAGTCAAGCTTTTTGGATGAAGGGGGCAGTGGAAGGCTGAGAGAGATGGGAGCGGCATTTTGAACAGTATGAAGAAAAGTGGACTCCACGGTGAGGAGAGGAGCCAGGTAGTGTAAGGGAAGGGGGAAGAGATGGAGACAGACACATTCCTTTGGCAAAGGAATCCCTGTTCTTCATTTAAAAGCTTGAGCCAAGGGGAAGTGCCACCTAAAACAGATTTGTTTGATAGTGACAGAGTTTCTAGACACATCTTTATCAAAGTGAGGCTGTGGCCACTAGGAGGGGCAATGACAGAAATGCTAAGTGGTCTTGGCTCTGATAGAATCATCCTGGTTATTTGCAAAAGTTTAGATTCTGCTTGTAAGTACCATCATCACATTACTCAGTGTTTCACAAATGGCAAAAGTGGCCAGTTAGGAGCATTTCTTGAGCTTTTAAACTCCTTTATGGAACTACTTGATCAGGGTGGAGATGAATGTAAAATTGCATGTAATTTTTAAAATTAAGGCATAGGCCGGGTGCCGTGGCTCACGCCTGTAATCCCAGCACTTTGGGAGGCCGAGACGGGTGGGTCACGAGGTCAGGAGATCGAGACCATCCCGGCTAACACGGTGAAACCCCGTCTCTACTAAAAATACAAAAAATTAGCCAGGCGTGGTGGCAGGCGCCTGTAGTCCCAGCTGCTCGGGAGGCTGAGGCAGGAGAATGGCGTGAACCCGGGAGGCGGAGCTTGCAGTGAGCCGAGATTGCGCCACTGCACTCCAGCCTGGGGGACAGAGCGAGACTCCGTCTCAAAAAAAAAAAAAAAATTAATTAATAAAATAAAATAAAATTAAGGCATAATTTAAATACAGTATAATACACCTTTTTCTGATGCACAGTTCTGTGCACTTTAACAGATGAATGCAGTCATGTCATCTCTCACAATCATGGGCTACAGCAGGTCCCTCATCCCAAAAATCCTTCTGTGTCCCTGACAGTCGACCTCTACACCCACTCCCAGCCTCTGGCAAGCAGTGATCACTTTTTTTTTTTCCCTAAAACTGCTCCTTTTTCAAAAATGTCATATAAATCCAATAATACAGCATATAATGCTTACTGCATTTTAATGCCAGCTTTTATCTGTGTGCAGGAAATACATTAAGATTGGGTAATATCTTTTAAAAACATTGCCTGGATTATAGTTATTCATATTTGGAAAAAAATTCACTCTTTCTTTAAAAGGCATTTAATTTTATAGTATTAAATGTTGCATAAAACATTTGAAATAATTTTAATGTGTTAATTAGAAGCAATGAGCCATTCTTTTACTTTTTTCTGACTGAGGTTATTGCAATAAAATATTTACTATTATAAGCAATAGCATTCAAATGAAGGACCCCATTTAAAAAAATAATTAGCTAGTATGTTTCAAGTACCACTAAGTGATAGAGATAAGTTAAATAATCTTTAAAATACACCAACTGGCTCTTTCTCACAAACCACGCCTGTTCTCATTCTCGAGGGTCTTTTTCAATGTTAGTTTCCTTAAAAGAGACAAAACATACAGTTTTGATTTGTCTCTTTTGGAAATAGGTGGATTTAAGTGAATGAATGAATGAAATAGCACAAAAACATTGACACCTGGTGAAATACTATTGAATACTGAAAAAGGCAGTACATTTTTGTTTATTCCAAAATGTTTCTTGCTGCAGGGAGAAAAAAAGCACAATAACTTTACCCAATATTGGATTGTATAATACCAATATAAAACAAACAAACAAAAAAAGCCAAAATAAGAAAAAGAAAAACCTTTACTCAATACTGAATGCCAGTAATTATGAAGTTTAGAATAGTTGAGCACCAGGTGACTTGGCATTTATTTAATAAATCAATCACTAAATCATTAAATGAGACTGTAACACAGTTCTCTCTACTGATAACTTGTATGTACGAGAGTTTCAGAGGCAAGCTGTACAGCCTCTACCATTTAAAGACATCTACCCTTCCTAGAAAGTGGTATCCACTACAATGGCTCAGCTACCATCTCCAGGCTCATGACACATAAATCTCTATTCTATAGCCTGAGTCTTTCTCCTATGTTCCAGATTCAGTCAACCTTTGTATGCACGGATATATCCAGTTGGTTTTTCAGTAGGTACTTCAAACTCAACCAATCCCAAACTGAACTTATCCTATTTGCCCTCATTTCTGCCATTTCTATAAGGTTCCCCGTCACACAGAATGGGTCTGCCATGCTCCCTGAATCCTAACCTGGAAATCTAGGATTTATCCTTGACTCCTGTCTTCTCTTCAAATCATGCCTCTAATCAACAGGTCTTGTTGATATAACATTTTCTCAAACTCCTCAAGGCTTCCCTTCATTCCCACTGTCATTTCTTTAGTTCAGACTGTAATACTGTTTTGCTCAGATAGGTGGATTGCTGCTAATGAGGGATCTTGCTTTCAGTCCTGGTACCACTTCAACCCATCTGCTGGTACCAGTGTTTTTGTTTTGTTTTGTTTTGTTTTGTTTTGAGACAGGTTCTCACTCTGTTGCCCAGGCTGGAGTGCAGTGGCAAGGTCTCGGTACACTGCAACCTCCAACTCCTGGGTTCAAGCAATTCTCATGCCTCAGTCTCCCCAGTAGCTGTGATTACAGAAGTGTGCCACCATGCCTAGCTAATTTTTGTATTTTTAGTAGAGATGCGGTTTCACCATGTTGGCCAGGCTGGTTTCAAATTCCTGGCCTCAAATGATCGATGTGCCTCGGCCTCCCAAAGTGCAGGGATTACAAGCATGAGCCACCGCACCCTGCTGGTCCTCTTTTTTAAACAGAAATTTAATCCTGTACATCTTCTACTTTGATTTTATTCTGTTGCATCCCAGTGCTTGTGGAATAAAGCCCAAATTCCTTAATTCGGTATACACTGTCATTGACAATAAGACCCCTGCTTACCTCTACTGCCCAATTCTCTCTGAACACTCCCCTCCATGGCACCTTAAAATGGAGGCCCATTGAACAATCAGTTACTCAAGTACCTGCTATGCTCTGAATATGTCCCTCCAAAATCCATGGTGAAACCTCATGCTCACTGTGATGGTATTAAGAAGGGGGGCCTTTGGGAAGTTATTAAGACATAGGGGTATAAGGTCAGTGCCCTTATAAAAGAGATTGAATGGAGCTGCCTTGCCCCTTCTACCATGTGAGGATGCAGCAACAAGGCCCCATCTATGCATCAGAGAATGAGCCCTCACCAGACTGGTGCCTTGTTCTTAGACTTCCCAGCCTCCAGAACTGTGAACAATAAACTTCCATTATTTATAAATTACCCAATCTAGTATCTTGTTATAGTAGCCCGAATGAACTAAGGCAGTACCCAAACCATGACTGGCCTCTGTACCTTTCCACATGCTATTCTTTCTTCCTGGAATACTCTTCTCCAACAAAAACCCCGGTCATCTTTCAAGTCCTGCTGCAGACATCACCTTCTCTAGAGAGCTTGTCCTGATCCCTAATTTGGAGATAAGAGCCTTCCTAGGTGATTCCCTGAATATCCCGTACTTTGCCAATTGAGTTTTATTGTACCTGTCCTGTTACCTGTCTGTATACCCTGAAAAGCTACAAACAATGGCATAGATGTATCTGATAAATAACAAATACCTAGTGCCTAGCATATAGTAGGTACTCAAGGTATTTGCAAATGTGAACTTAACTGTGAGAGCCCAGGAATCACTTTTTGCAGGATAAGCCTTTGTTATCTACTCATAGCAGCTTTTTGAAGACCTCTGTTGGGCAGTAATCCATTTACTACTCTAGCTTGAAATGCTCTCCATACTTGAAAGAAACAACTCTCATTTCTTCAAAGCGATTCTATAATTTAGGTGCCTCACTGACTGAGATCCACATGATCACGGCTGATTCATAATTGCAAAGCTGTTATTGTGCTGCTATAAAACTTTATAAACCAGGTGGATTATGATTATTTATTTATTTATTTTGAGACGGAGTCTCGCTCTGTCGCCCAGGCTGGAGTGCAGTGGCATGATCTCGGCTCACTGCAAGCTCCGCCTCTCGGGTTCACGCCATTCTCCTGCCTCAGCCTCCTGAGTAGCTGGGACTACAGGCACATGCCACCATACCCAGCTAATTATTTTTGTATTTTTTTAGTACAGACAGGGTTTCACCGTGTTAGCCAGAATGGTCTCGATCTCTTGACCTCGTGATCCGCCTGCCTCGGCCTTCCAAAGTGCTGGGATTACAGGCGTGAGCCACCGTGCCTGGCCGATTATTCAAATCTATTATACGATTTACACAGAAGGCACATTTATCAGTTTATCCAATTATTATTATTATTTTTAATAGAAGGAGTTTCCCTCTTGTTGCCCAGGCTGGAGTGCAGTGGTGCAATCTCGGCTCAACGCAACCTCTGCCTCCCAAGTTCAAGTGATTCTCCTGCTTCAGCCTCCCAAGTAGCTGGGATTACAGTCATGCAGCACCACGCCCAGCTAATTTTGTATTTTTAGTAGAGACAGGGTTTCTCCATGTTGGTTGGGCTGGTCTTGAACTCCTGACCTCAGGTGATCCACCCGCCTTGGCCTCCCAAAGTGCTGGGATTACAGGCGTGACCCACTGCACCCGGCCTCAGTTTATTCAGTGCTTAAGAAAAGTATTTAATCCTTTGATTGTCTTCTGATTTAGACCTTGAATGATACATATATAGAATATTGGCTTAATCAAAATGTATTTGCTGCCAGTGGCCTCTATGTTAGGCTAGAGAAAGCTTTCATCTTTATCATAAGTTTCTTATTCACCGACAAGTCCAAATTAACCACTTAAAAAAACTAAAAAATCAAATACAGTTCAAATTTTGTCATAAATATCCCATTAAAAAATTGTCTTCTATTCTTTAATGCACCAATGAATTCATTTCTCCTTCAAATAAGATTGAATCTGCATTTTTAAAGTTGTAACAATGCATGATCTAACAACCACAATAAATCTACCATTTAATGTGTTTTTCTGATTTGGCTGAAGCCTGCAGACCAAGTTAAGAGGGATGGATATGGGGCTTTCGTTGCCAAGTGATGACTGCGGCCACTCTGATTTCCCATGGACTTGGAGAAGGTTCAAGTCCGCAACTTGTTCGATAATTGCTTCTAGCAGGCTTCTCCCTAAGCATCAAGGCCCTGGCTCATCAGTGTTTTTTGCTGTCCAAAAAGATAAAAACAAAATTCAAACCACAGATCTAAGGAGGATTGGAACACCATGGACCTCTCTTAAATATGTTCCCTCTTTTTAAGGATATCTTCATATATGAAAGCTTATGATCTGTACGGGAGATATTAGAAATATATCATACAAAGCAGAGTGTCAGAAGGCTTGAAAGGGATAGAGAACTAACTTTTATTACCACGAGACACTGCTGGGTTAGCAATTATTTTCCTCTCTCTCCTTAAAAACACAATCTCAATTTTTTTTATTGGGTGCATTCCCGTCCATAAAAAAAAAAAAAAATTCTGTATTTCCCAGTTTCTCTTGCAGTTAAATGTGGCCAGGGCATGAATTTCTGATTAGTATGGTATAAGGAAGAGTGTTGTATGGGACTTCTGGGAAGACTCTTAAAGGGAAGGAAGTGTATTCTTTTTTTTTTTTTTGATTCATTTATTTATTTATTTATTATACTTTAAGTTTTAGGGTACATGTGCACATCGTGCAGGTTAGTTACATATGTATACATGTGCCATGCTTGTGCGCTGCACCCACTAACTCGTCATCTAGCATTAGGTACATCTCCCAATGCTATCCCCCCCCCTCCCCCTACCCCACCACAGTCTCCAGAGTGTGATATTCCCCTTTCTGTATCCACGTGATCTCATTGTTCAATTCCCACCTATGAGTGAGAATATGCGGTGTTTGGTTTTTTGTTCTTGCGATAGTTTACTGAGAATGATGGTTTCCAATTTCATCCATGTCCCTACAAAGGACATGAACTCATCCTTTTTTATGGCTGCATAGTATTCCATGGTGTATATGTGCCACATTTTCTTAATCCAGTCTATCATTGTTGGACATTTGGGTTGTGTATTCTTATTTCTACCTTCCTCCTTGCTGTTGCCTGGGATGTCACTGGGAGGCCGGCACAAAACAGTGGTTTTGGTTCATGAGTTGAGAGTGGTGGGACAGCAAGACAGCAGGGCCTGCATCCCTGCCGAATGGAGAGTCCAGGTAGCCTTGACTGTCAGCCTTCACAGTGACCAACCAACCAATGAACGGCCAACCAACAAACAAAAAAATTCTTTTTCAGCCACTTTTACTTTCAAAATTTTATTTATAACATGATCTCATTCTTATAGATCGGTATATGTATATGTACAAATATCAGGCTAAATCCTGATTTTGCAGTGACTATGTAAGGAAGGATATATTATCTCTATATTATGGAAGAGGAAACGGAGGTTCAGAGGTATTACATAGCTAATCTAATGACACTAAATTTTTGTGTTCAAAAATCTTCGAACACAAAAATGTCAGCAGTTCTAAAGGAAGAGTTAACTTCCAGCATAGTCAAAATTAAATAGTTTGTGCCACGAATCTAAACTTGTATTAAGTATAGGTTAAAGTATTAAGTGGCTAAATCAGAAATTCCAGGTTAGATCCTGGAACTTACACACTTTTACCAGCACCATCGCTATACAATGTGGATATAAATATCTCCTTGTGTATCACTAGCTAAATCTCTTAATCCTTTTATCCCCTTTAAAAATTAAGATTAAAAGCCTCTACCTACTATATTTGCTACTATGAGGACAAGTTGATTTAGCATTGTACAAAGCATTGATATCCATGGGAAATAATCTCTATTTAATTCACGTATATTATTGAATCGATTAAAAAATTTTTGAACACAAAAATGTCATCAGCTCCATATGAAGAGTTAACTTCTAGCATAGCCAAAATTAACTAGTTTGTGCCACAAGCCTGTAGTTGTTTAAACTGGCTTACAAAATCAAACTGCAAATCACTAATTAACCTCCTGTTCCAGAAATCTATTCTGTGCAGCCAAGCATTTGGTTGGATTATGGTGAACCACTCAATTCACAATTTTATCTTGTCATCCTGCTGTGTCTGCCTTTTAATGAAGGCATCTTCGGCTAAATACTGGAGGAACTGCAGATTGTGCTGTTGTAACCAACTTGTCTAAATATACCTTTGGGCCTATAATCTAAAAGCCGTTCAACCTGGTCATGTGCAATCTGATGCTGTGATATTTTAGAAAAGCAAATCCACATTTCTTGGCCCAAGGTTTTATTGTTTGTTTGTATTCCTTTCATTTCCAAAGTAATAATTTGGACTCTATGACTTCAATGGCTGAGACCACCTCAAAGATTCTGGGCTCCCTGTACAAAATGTGGCACTGATAAAGCTTAGTGGTTATATCCTAGAGTCAAACAGAATGGCTCCCAATCCTGGCTATGTGACTTCAGGCAAATTAATTCCACTAAGTTTCTGTTTTTTCATTAGCTGCAGAAATATTTAAAAGTGATAATTCACTTAGTGTTCTGTGTTAAGTTTCCTATTGCTGTTATAAATGACCACAAACCTGATGACCTAAAACAACATCAATTTGTTCTCTTACAGTTCTGGAGGTCAGAAGTTCAGTATAGGTCTCACTGTGCTAAAATCAACATTCAGAAGGGTTGTGTTCCTTCTGAATCTGGAATCATTTTGTACTCATTCAGGTTGTTGGTGGAATTCAGCCTCTTGTGGTCATGGAACCGAGGTCCCTGTTTTCTTTACTGCTGGCCCCTTCCCTCATCTTCACAGCCAGCAACACTCATCAGAGTCTTTCTCAGGCTTCAGGTCTCTCCTGCCTCTTCTGTGATTATCACAGCTCTCTGACCAATCCTTCTGCCTTCCTCTTCCTCTCTTAAGGGCTCAGGTGATTACTTTGGGCCCACCCAGATACTCCAGGATAACCTCCTTATTTTAAAGTCAACTGCTAAGACTTTAGTTCCATCCTTAATTCTACCTTCAAATTTAATTACCTTTTGCCATGTAATATAACATAGTAACAGGTTTCTAGGATAAGGAGAGGGATGCTTTGGGGCCAATTATTCTGCTTATCACAAGCTCTGAGCATAATCCCTGGCAATAAACACTCAATAAACTGTAATAATAAATAATAAATATATAGTAAATTTATAATAGATAAGCAGCAGTAACAGCCAATACTTACGCTTACTTTCTGGCAGGTGTTTACCTAAGTGCTTTATTAATATTTATGTACTTCATGCACATAACAATTCTTGACATTAGGTGTGAACTATTATCACTCCCACTAACAAATAAGGGAATGAGGCACAGAAAGATTAGGTCACAGCACTGAGCAAGTAAAGGCAAAAATGAAGATTTGAATCCAGGTGGTCTAGCTCCAGAGTCTGTGCTTTTCACTAAGCCCATCCTGCTTCTTCATCTCAGTGTGATAATTACAGCCAGGAAATCAGGGATGCCTTTGTTTAAACTAAATACCAGTCATGCTAAATTATTTGAGTATAGGATAACGGCAATATTTGTATTTCTTTGGCATGTGCTGTTATTATACATCCTTCTCTTCTTTGTCCTGGGATGTGGATCTGCTTCTGGGACCAACATTCCTTCATCATTCTGGTTGAGTCTTCCCAGCGATTCAGGAAGAAAATCCTTGTTAAGAGAAAGTATTCTATGTGGGAAGACCTTGGATATATTTTCTGTGTTTAGATTTCAAAAAACTGAATACTCTTACGAAAGTATTAAAGAACAAAAATACTACTATTTTAGTTCTTAAAGATCTCACATGCTACTGAAATGCTATTTTGTTTCATTTCATATTTAAAACCTATGTTGATATCAGTATGGAAAGTGAGAGGAAAGTAAATGACCACTTTTCTGGACATCAGAATACCTTTCATGCTCCTGCACGCTCACATCCCCCTTCTTCCAGGAAGAGCGTGCCCTTGGGGAGGCTCTGGGTTTACAATCCAAGCTGACCAGGCTGCCCACCTGCACCTGAACCAACTTCTTCATTGGATTCTTTGAAAAATCTGGAGCAGAAGCTGAAAGGCAAGAAAGGAGAGAAGGAGAGGTGGATAATTTACAAAACTTCTTGTCAATTTCAAAGGTCCACTTTTACAGTTTTAAAAGTTGTCTTTACATTCAGGGTGTCAGTGCTTGATTTACTTGGCTTATTGTGTGCCACACACAGGATAATTCATGTTATTATGTTTTCTAGCAAGTCTAAATCGTGAGACAATTACTTTATACAGCAATGTTTAGTTTATGGTGAAGATTCAAAGTAGCTCAATCATGTGTTTATTAAATGAAAGGAAAACATTTGGTATAGAATGTTTTTAAATGTTAGCTCCACGAAGACAGGAATAGGGTTGTCTCTCTTGCTAACCTTTAGGACATAGCACTTGGTACAGTGCCTAGCATTCAACAAAGCTCAGCAAAACTTTGAGAACAGAGGCTAAGCACTGAATTAATATTCTCATACATATGCATGTATCAAGTTCCACGATAAAATGTTCAAATTGTTAGGTTGAACTTCCAAACTGGGGAAAAATAATATTACGCACATATTATTTTAAATGCTATAATATTGCATGAAATATAATAATGTGTAGAAAATATTACATTTGCTAATAATACATGGGATGTTAATCCTGAAACAACACTTGAACATTTAAGATACATAATATTGTATCATTGGAATGAAAGGGTATGTTAATAAAAAAAAAATCACTCTTCCTTTTACTGCAAATGTGAAAAACATTAAAAACCTACTGCATTTCCCAAATAGCTAATGCTGTGTCTTATGGCAAATCCAAGTGAATACAATTTATTTATTTGATTAGTGGAAATCTTAGAGTGAATCATATTACATAATTATACATGTGATTGTGGTAAAGAAAACATGGTATCCAGAGGTTGTTGGCCTTAAAAATTAAAAATCGTAAAAGAGTGATTTTTGTTAAAACAAAAACTTGTTTATATTTGAATACAATCTTTTGTTTACGCACCTCGTATTTCTTCATACACAACAAGCCCACACAGTACATTGAGTAGGACTCCACCCATTTTAAAGATGGATAAACTATGGCTCATCAGCTTAATTTATTGCAGTATAATTACAGTCTTTCAAGTTAAGACTTATATGCAAACTCCTCCCTCTTTTTGTCATAATATGCTACTTCTCTGTCATGGATAACAGCAGCCAGATTTTCAGTTGATCATCCCTCCAGGCATCATTCCTCCTGGTACAGATGATGCATTTCTAACTGCCAGGCACTAGAGATGAGAGAGCCCATTAAAGCAGGGTTTTTTCAATCCCTCTTGACATATAACATTTTGGGCTGGATAATTATCTTTTGTGAGAAGCTATTTTGTGCACTGTAGGATATTTAGCAGCCTCTCTGTCCTTCACCCACAATATGCTAATACCACACACTGGTCCTCTACCTCCCCACACCAACCAAAAATATCTCCAGACATTTCTAAATTTCCCTCAGGGCAAAATTGTCCCTGGTTGAGAAACACTGACTTAAATCATGCAGGGCCTTATCACTTGCTGACCATATGGATTGGTTCAGAAACAAGTATTAACCCAAATCAGGCTATATGGGGCCAATGGCATGCAACACTTTGACTTCCCTTTGAGCAATTAAGACAGCCGTCTTTCTTCCACTGGAATGACTGTGGTAATAAATTCATTTTGTTGGGAAACATCATATAGAACCTGATAATGGTGATGATATTTGAACAGTGGACCAAATTATGCTGAAATCCAAATTCTCCATTTTAATAACATGGACTGATCAGCAAGCCCTCCTGCTCCTCTTCCCCTCCTCCCTTCCTTCCATTCATTTGTGCTATGCTACACTATGCCATGGTGTTTTGCTTGGATTTTCAATCATTTGTAATGTAAATATTCTTCTGGACAATTGCTTTAAACATGATAGAACATTTTCTTTTTCTCTTGTACCTAAAGTACAAGAAGAAGATCATCTATAATTTCAAGCAGTGGAGCCTTGGACAATGAAAGCCTCAATGTATCCAATGTGTCAAGCTTCTAACAGAGCCACTAAAGGCAAAGGCAACTCTTTTGAATCAAATACGATTGATTCAAATTTTGGTATTTGCTATTACGGACCAGCAACGGGGAACACCAAAATCACTTATTCTCCTAAAAAGCTTTGCTTAGTTGGTAATATTGGAGGTGGATAAGGATATCTTATGCCAATATTTGATTCCTACTGTCGATTAACTTAACCCTTAGTCCTCAATTCTGGCCATAATTGCTGTTTTTCCTTAGAAACTGTTAAAAGGTATGCCTTGATTAGAAACTGAATGATCGTGTTGTAATACTGTAGATATTATTAGATGTAGGAACCTAATGTGAAAAGTAAATATTACTGCTTCTGGAAACAATGAAGGATTTAAGACAAAAAATTAAGAAAAGAGCAGAGAAAATCAGTCTTACCAACAACTTTGAGCTCAGCACTGGAATAAACAAGGCCATGTTTGTTTTCTGCTATGCATTGGAACATGCCAGAATCAGTCACACTTAGATTTGATATAGTAAGGGCACCATTTTCTATCTGTGTTCTCTCCTAGATGATAATAAAAATATCTTTCATATAAACAAACATACCACTTTAGAATAAAAATGAACTGACTATCATTTCACTCACACATAAACTTCCTGCATTTTTCTGAGAGTATTAGACAGGATGGCCTGAAATTTAACCTTTTCCTTATTTTAAATGTGAAAGACTAATTTACACAATAGCTACACATTAGAAATATGAATTAACATCCTTCAACCCAAAAGTATATCATAAAATAGATAACAAAGCAGAGGTAAAATATGCAACCACTTCACTTTTTCCCCTACAGTTAAAGTTTCTTAAAAATGTACCATGACTTTAAAAAATGTTTTATGAGGTTAATTTTTATCCCATCAGTTGGAAATGTTTCCACTATGTCTTTTCAAATCATGCAAGTTAAAAACATTATAAAATCTGTGGATTAGAAAGGTTTCTGGGAAACACATATATTTACCAGAGTTTCTAGGTAGTATGAAAGGTTGGGTATGGAAACTGAAAGAACACAATTGACTTAGTATACAAAAAAAGGGCAAAAATTACATGGCTTGAGAAGGAGAGTGATGGAGAAAATAAGTACTTACATAACAAGGTAACCAAGTAATAGATACATTCATTCTCCAGAGGCCACACCAAGTTGTCAAACAGGAAAAGGAAATTATATCCTAAATTTGATTAAAGTAAGGCCTTCTCTAATTTCAATACCAAAAAAACAGTAGATTATTTTACAGACTAAATTCACACCATGACTTCTTCCCAGTGAAATGCCATGCTGAAAAGCTCTCCTCACTGGCAGACTGGGTACTTGATTTGGTATTTTTCCTCCTGTACCACTGCTTAGAAGTAAAGGAAAGTGTGCAAACTCAACAGTTTATTTTGGGACTAGGGACTAAAGAAAGCATTTGCTAAACACCAAGTGAGGAAAGGGTGGATTTACCAGGCCTCTAAACCCATTTTAGGTCCATGTTACCTTACCTCTAGCACTAGGGCTGCTCCATTTTTCAGCCATCGGTAGGAAGGCTTGGGCTTGCCGCTCGCCCTGCATTCCCAATAAAGACTGTCCTCCACGGCTATTTCCACATCCTTTATGAGTTGAACCCAATGGGGCTTTGCTTCAATGAAAGAAAAGGGAGAAGAAAAGAAATGTAAACCACCCAGCAAATAAAATGTATTTATTATTTTATTATCTTACCTGGATTAATAGAAATGGACATGATAATGAGTAACAGATTGAAGTGAGAACAGAGGCTAGAATTATATTTTATTCACTAAGTATCTACTCATTGGCTGTGTGAAACGTTTCTACATTTGAGGATGGAAGTTGCAATCTGTTATTTCCTAAGGCAAATTAATTATGCTTTCTCTATTTTCAAAATTCTGAGCACTGTACTATATTATTTAGATATCTATTAGTAGACAGTAATACAGGTACACAAAACTGATTTTGTTTTCCAAGTGTATTTTTGAATCATGAGATCACAACTGATGATGACTTAATAAGTGAATGACAGCATATATTGTTCTTAATTATGAACTAAAAATTAACATCCATAGGAGAGAAACTTCTACAGCCGAGCAAAAAATATTTTCCACAAGTTAGAAATAACTTAATTAAATACAAACCAGTGAGCATCTTAAGAACCTCTGAGTGAATTAAGATCAAAGCAGGAAAAGATGGATAAGTTGGTTCAACTTCAATCATGTGATTTTTTGCCAGAAAAAGAAGTAACTGATGCAACTTTAAATTATGTATGCAAATAAGTTCAATCAAGTGGATTTATCATTTTCAACTTATGCTTTAGAGGGTATTTGGAAAATTCATTTTACAGATGAAAGCATCGTACCACTTACAATGAAAGTCACTTACTATATACAGTATATCCAGCCAAGTCTCAGCTTGTGTTTTAAATCCAAAACTGGGAGGTGAGAAGTCTTACTGGTTTCACATTGCATTATGCATGTGATGTGTACTGTGGGATTCACATTTGCATCCTCCATATGGAGAAACAGTTTATCTATTTCTATTTAATTGCAACCATGGGAAGATTTGTCTTTCCATTTCTAGCTCATAAAATTACTTTTTTATAAATGAAACTGAAAAGAAACTATGGTTATTTAGCTTTTACAGAAAATGTATTGGTCTAAGTTTTCTCTTTTATGTGTGTGTGTGTGTGTGTATATATATATATATATATAACTTGCTCAGTATGAAGTGTAGTTCAGTACCAAATCACTTCTCTCTATATTAAAACACATTTTCTTCTTCTTTCAGGAATGATCAGCCTGAGATGGAACATGACTGTGAATAGACTCACACATCAGCCTCTTATAGAGACCCGAGTTTCTAAAAAAAAAAAAAAAAATCCCACAAGCTTCCCATAGTAATACTCTTCTCCAAATGGGAGGATAATTCGCTGGACTAAAAAATCCTGAAATCATAACTGCCACATCAATTCTGATTTCTCCCTTTATTCCATCATATGAGATGCAAATATTCTATAGACTATTTTTTACATGAAATATTAGAGCAGATAACCAGAGAACTACATGGCCTCTACTTAATATATTGATGTTAAACAGAAATTGTAAGGCAACTTCCATGAAATGCTTTATGCCATTAATTTCTGATTTATTTTTTAGGTGTGTATCATATTACCTACACAATGGACTAAAGCAATAGTCTACCTCTTTTACTAAGTATAGCAGACACTGTTGGTTTTCTATTGTGCATTCATTTCCTCTCTTCCTTATTCCTAAAATAACACCAATTTTTAATTCAGTTGTCCACTCTTCCATCACCTCACATTGTCTATAGAAACATGACATTATTCTCTGTTCCAAAGTGAAGCACTTAATTGTCTAATCTAATTTTTCCTTGCCACTGATTGGTTTAGGAATGAACATGTAGCCAGTGAGGTTTGAGGAGAGGACTTCTAGATGTTTTGGAGAAAGGAAGGATGAGTAACAACTGATGTGCTAGTCACTGCTGGCAGCCATTTTGTGATCATAATGGAAACTAACATGCAGAAAAAGGAAAAAAAAATAGACAAGGGCAGAAAAAGTAATCACAAAGAAACTGGGTCGTGGCCTGACGATAAGGTAATTAAATGACAATTTAGCTTTGGATTTCCTCATCATATGAAGCATACAATTGTTTATTATGTATACAGGGTTTCTGTTATATAGAGCTAAAAATATTTCTACTAAAACATTAATACATTTGGAATATCCTGTGTGTTCCCATAATGGTCACTTCTTATCCTAGATCAAGTAGTGGTTGCGCAGAAAGAAGGAACTAAGCTAGAGTATGAGAAAAGGTTACTTGCTTTGTTGGGGCCTTAGAGCTGGACAGTCACATGGGTTAAGTGCTTGCTCCCTCACCCCCTATTTCCATAGAATCCTAGGAACCCAAAGACCTTGAAACCTGGGTAAGTTCTGTGCTATATACATTCTAAACTAATCAAGCAACAAGATGGGAGAGTTACAAAACAGAATGACTCATGCTACCAAACAATGCCTCCATTTTGTTTCTGACAGATCCTAAAATCTTACAATATAATAACAAGTGTTAATCATGCCAGAAGTAATGCACTGGTAGACTTCATATTTTTCAAGGCGGGGTGTCATAAGACCTACAATTTTAGTATTTGCCTTTGTAAACTTTTCTTCCTTGCAACATGCACATATGCTATCCAAGGACGTGTTGCAAGATGTTTCAATTTCCAAATTCTAAAATAAATAGAATATAATGCAATTTACCTTTTACAAGAGTGGTCAATTCCCACTAGTTTTGCAATGTTTCTAATGATTAAAGTGCAAATATATATTCACTGAGCTGAATATATATGTCTCCATATATTTTATAAGTCCATTTTGTAAAATTATATATTTATTCTAAGTCATGTTTTCATCAAAAACCTGGTTTTCTTTAAATAAGAGGTTTGAAAAAAGTTTCAAAAAAAGGCAATCTAATTTTCCTACAAATAGACTCTAAATAAAGGTGACATTATTATTCTTTCCTTACCCAAATTGAGCAGTACATCAAATAAAAGTGATTGCAAATTAAAGGCAGCAAACAGAGTACAGATACATTATTGGAAGGGATAGAATAACCCTGAAGAACTCAACAAGAGCCAGAGTTCATGTGGTTTGTTTAATACAGTAATTGCAACTTTTCCCAAAAGGCAGTTTTTTTTTTTTCTCTTTAGTAGAGGTAACAAAGAAAGATACAAAACCTGTTTCTAGAGGAGAAGACAGACAGAAAAGAGATCTCTCTCTAATGTGTTTAAGTGTGTGAGAGGTTATTCTTAGGAAAAAAATATGAAATATTTTATCTTTGCATGAATCATTTTAAAATGCAAAATGAATATATTATGTCGCCAACTTCATTACAAAAATTTATTTCTTTTTAATTCCCCCTATGATCAATGTTTATCATCACTTAACAAAATGTTGAACAAAATGTTTAACCAACAAGTGGAACATTGGGATTCTGCTATAATCTCTCACCCCTAAATAACAACCATATTTTATAGATGAGAAAGTAAAAGCTAAAAACTCCAATTTGCCCAAAGCAGATGCTCACCATAGTAAGTGAGACGCCCTCTGGCAACATTTTTTCCTCGTGAATTCTCAGCAATGCATTCATAGGAACCTGCATCTTCCTGTTGGAAGTTGGGGATTTCAAGCACACCACTGAACTTCCTTAATTTAATTTTGCTGGAAAATGGCAGCCCATCACTTCTTCTCCAATTAATCTGAGGTATGGGACTAAGAAGAAAATCGTCAAGTTGTCTGCTATTGTCTGGAAGCCTTTTCAACTTGAGAAAATAAAGCTTCTAAGATTGAACAAGAAGGCACAGGATTTTAAATGCAGAAAACCACTTTCAATGGTCAATTATATAAACCTGATAAAAAGATTTAACTTAACTCTTTAAGTTGATATTTTAATAAAATAAACTGCATTTTTCTTGACATGATTTCGAGAAAAAAGCCTAATACAGACCCACTATATTAGATTACAGCAAATGAACAAGAAAAAAAAAAACCCACCAATTTATTTTATGAAATTAGGCAGGCAGAGTAATTTTCTTCAAACCGACTTTGAATATTAAAGTTTCAAACTCAATTTTATATGTGTATTTCCCCTGCATTTTGTTTTTCCTTTGCCTCAAAATGAAAGTAAATTTTAGAAAATAAAAAAGAAGAGTCTTTCAAAAACCATCCTGATTTCTTATAGCAACCTAATATTTCAGCACATAGGAGTAAATGTTATAAAACTTACTTTCCAAGGGCAAAACATTCCAATTTCACAGTCGAACCTTTAGCTGCTGGAAGAGTTTCTGGAAACTGAACTTCTATTTTAGGTTCATATTCACCCATCACACCTATAAATCCACAAT
Organism: Pan troglodytes; assembly: GCF_028858775.2. Classification (NCBI taxonomy): domain Eukaryota; kingdom Metazoa; phylum Chordata; class Mammalia; order Primates; family Hominidae; genus Pan; species Pan troglodytes. The sequence continues at coordinate 78,376,152 of NC_086015.1, forward strand.
ATAAAGTTAATCGTTTCAATATTTCCTTTAGAATTGCCTCGTTTTTCTTAAATAAAACTTTCTTTTGCTCCCATTTTGAACCAGCTCTTCTAGTGATTTCAATTAAATAAAATTTAGTCTATGCAGCTCAGATTCCCTTTTAACAGCCATCAAGTTGTTGATGAAACAGATTTTTTTCTTTAATAATGTTTTTAGTGGTGCTTTTTAGCCTCTAACAAAATATCCAGAGCTTTAAAAAACCTGAACTAACTTGGGTCAAACATGCAATATTAATAAACATTTAAGAACTTTGGATTTGCTGATTCATAGGTTACCACGTACAGAGCAGTTCCAAGAAAACCACTGAGCCTTTACATTACACAAAATGGGAGGCTTTGAAATTGTGTATTCAATTTTGACATTGCTAGTCAAACTGAAATATATAATATATTATTGCTTCCTGAAATTTCCCTAAAGAACAAAAATTATGGCAGGGAATTTACTTAATGATACCCTAGTAGCAGAGATACCAATCTTAAACTTATTAAATGGCTCCCTGGAGTTAAGAAACAATGACTTAATAAATGGGAAAGGTCAAATTCAATTATAACTGACTGGAAAAAAGTGCTTCAATGCTTTGTGGTCATAGCATTATGCTGTATCAGATATGGTTTTGTGTAAATGGGTCAACTACCCAGGCTTACGGATCTGCTTCCTCGGCAGCTCATAGACTCCCCTTAAATGGCCATCAAGGTGTTGATGAAACAGATATTTTTCTTTAATGGTTTCTTTAGTGATGATATTTAGCCTACAACAAAATATCCAGAGCTTTAAAAACCTCAAGCTGGCAAAAGTCAGGATAGGTGACTTCATGGGAGTGCAACCCAAGCCCCGGGCTCAGAAGGGTCTCATGCTTGGTATAAGTCTTTGCCATTGCTGTCTTAAAATTCTTAATGATTTTTGAACAAGGGGCCACTCATTTTTACTTTGCACTGGTCCCTGCAAATTATGAAGCTTCCCCTGGGTAAGAATTATGCATAAGGACTATGAGTTATCAAATCATTTTTGTCACTGTACTCATAAAATAGTCTGTGCCAAAAAACATGAAGTGACAATTCTTCTAGATGTACTTTTTACATTTTCCCAATTGCTTTTGTTTGCAGCCTCAGCACCATTTACTCTCAGAAGTGCACTTGAAGAAGTTTCATTACCATCAGAACGTAGCACCAAAGGAGTTGGAGAGCCCAGCACTCGGGCATTTGTCACCATACTTGTCACCACACATGTGTAATTTCCCACATCAGACGGCTCCACCTTAGATATGTAGAGGTGCCCTGTCTCCTGGGAGACAAATCTCCGACTATCTTCTTCAACAAACGATGGGTATTCATTGAAGATCCAAGCATATGACAGTTCTAATAAAATTGTTGAAGAGAGAAAGAAATTCCATCATTAAGGACAGTTTTCCATTGTGTCCTTAACGTATCTATACAAACATCAACTTTACTTCCAAGTAGTGCTGAGTGTTTTTGTTGCAGGCCATGAAAAGAAGCAGTTAAGTGAAATAACTCTCAATTTATTCTTTATTATTATAGAGGACACCGTTGATTAGCATCCTGGTGGGAGCAATATTATTACTGTCATAATATCTCTGCTTCAGACACCTTCTAACAAGCTTCTCTGGTCTTGCTCAGTTTTAATTCATATCTCCATCCTGCCTCTACCATGATATTTCAAAATTAACAATCTAATCATGTCAATTCCTGACATCAAACTTGGCGAAGTTCTTTAACCTCTCAGGCATCATGCAAAATTGCTTAACCTGAATATGAGGCCCTTCATGGTTAAGGTCCTGCTCAAAACCTTAGCCTCTGAGAAGCCCCATGCTCTCTTTTGTCCCTGAGTCTTTTGCACATGCTGCTTCTGGGGCCTACAACTCCTGTTGTCTCTGTCCTGTCTTTGGCTTTCTCCACTTTCAACACCAACCGCATTCTTTGAGATAACCTTCAAATGGTTTTCAAAGCTTGGTTCCAACATCAGGAATCATCTCCTCAAGTGAACTCTCCCTTAATCCTCCTTCTCTGGGTTGATGCTCCTATACAGAGTAATTCTAAGCTTATTTCAACTAAAACGCTTATCAGTATGTAACATTCTGCTTACTTGTCTGTCCTCCTCTCACTTGTTAAACAAGCGACGTTAGTTTTTATTTCACCTGCCCTTCCCCCTCCTCCAAATTAGCAAAATGAAACACTCAAAGGCACTTAGTAGGGCCTCAATAAAGATTCATGGAGTTAGTTAAGGATACAATTATGCTACTGACTAACATCTATGTAAAGTACAGTATGAGAGTTTTCTTGAACTTTATGGCCAAGGTGAATCAGTTTTCTGCAAAGGAACCATTCTTCTTCTCTTTTATGATAATGAGGGCTAGATAATAATATGCCACTTTGTTCTGGAGGCCCAGGTTGTTTGGCGCCAAGTTGAGATTTAAGCACAGTTACTGTGGTTGGCTTATTGGCTTCCTGCTTTCCTAAGCCCTATTTTCTCTTAGTTGCATTAACTCTACTGTATTGATTCATTACTGTAGTGCTTTCCCAATAGAGTTTAAAAAAAAATTTTGGAAAACATGGAATCAAAATAAATTTAATGAATAACAAGTTTAAATATATTTAAGAGATAATTCCTATGGTGAAGGTCTTTCTTTTTGGTAAAGGGAGCAGTAAATCAATATGCAAATAACAATGAGATAAGGAGAAGGGTTAGATGAGAGCTCCCATGAGTTTCAGAGGAAGGACAGGTGCCATTCTTTCATGGCTGAAGAACAGGCCTTAAAGGACAGGAGAACACCCCAACAAGCAGGGATAAAAGCACTCCAAGTAGAGTGAAGAACATGAGAAAAGGCCAGCAGAGAAGAGAACATGCTAAAGGACCTAGAAGAAATAAAACATGATGACTAATTCCCATTCATTCACAATGCAAATGCAAATGCTTGATGTTTCCAAAAATTAGCAAGCCAATTGCAAATTATACAGACATCCAGAAACATTGGTTTTAACCTCAAACTGATCTTTAAATCATGCTGTCATATTGGTATAATGTTTCATGAAATTTCAGTCAGTCATGTGATAAGTTGTGAGCTCTAAAGTCACTTATCGGGTTGTATGAAACAAATGCATCTCAAACATTATGGTTATTCTCAGGCCTATCCTGATGATGCTTTTCTCTTGCAATAGTATTGAATAAACCATAGAGGAAAATAATACTAGCAAGGTAGGTTGAGTTTGTTCTGCAGTTGTTAAAACTGGCAGCTGTTGCAGCAAGAGCCCTTCAGGGTCTTCCTGCTGCTCCGGCAACCTCACTTTGCAGTAAAGGAGGGAAAGCAATCTTTCTCTGCTTTCCAAAGTGTTCCACACATGAAACTAACAAGGTTGTCCTTCTCCCTTTTACCCAGCCAGATATCTACCGTTCTCCAGTATAGCAGGCCTTAGCAGGGCATTAGGAATAAAAAGTCAATCCTATTAACCCAGTTTATACCAAAAAAAATGGTTGAGAAAAAGAACTCTGACTCAGAGTCAGAAAACCTAAAATCTGGTGAATTCATGCAAGATAATATTATACAGTAATAAGAATGTATGAACAATAACTCCATGCAACACTTGGAATAAATATCACAAATATAATTCTGATTGAAAATGTTCAACTCAAAATGTTTGCATAACTCCCTTTATAATGTTTATTTTAATCCAAAGGTTAATATTATTGATACTTAAAACATTATTATGTAGTTATAGAGATACTGTGGTGGCTTTGCCTATATGACACAGGAACTGACTGACTGGTAGAAGAAGGAAGGAAGCCAAAATTAAAATCATTTTAAGGCTGCTCCCAAAATGAACATGAAGTGGATATGTACAAATCAAGGTGCAGAGTGGTGCAGACATGGAGGTTCCCCCTTAGGTTTCACTTCAAGAGAACCTACAGCACAGAACACAGTTGACTGATGGCCTCTACCTGCTACCCCAGGAGCACTGTGGCCACACACCTCCCTGCGCTGCTCCTAGTACTGAACTGAATGGAGGTGCTAATGCTGGCTCATTCCTGCCCCATGAAGGATTTCTCTAACGGGCAACTTTGGCTCGGCAACTCCCCATTTTTACAGCTACAGCATCCTCAGAACTGTGCTGCAGTCTGACATTCTTCCTAAGCAAGTTTTCCTCCCCACTCTTTGTTCACCAACATGGGACCTGACTCGCAGTCTGAGGCTCTCTGCCCATTTCTGCTCCTTCACCTTTCTTCCAGTTTTTTTTTTTAATAAAAAAACTTCTCCAGTTTTTTTTTTATAAGTCTGATCCTTTAGTCCCATCTTGGTGTATGTGTCTCAGGGAATCTCAACATGGGGTTTCTGAAATTGAGTAACAGACTCTCCTCTGTATTTAAAATTGCTCCTCCCTGTTGAATTCTGAAAGAATGCCCATTTTCGTTGACTTCCTTTCCTAGGGATAACTGTCCCTCTCCCCAGTTTCCACTGAGACAATCCCCTCATGTCACTCCCATTCTTTAAATATGCAAACTGACTCCTGATTGATTCTTGGTACCTGCCCTCCAGACAAGTGAAGGCAAGACAGCATCCCAGAGAAAAACAGTGTGAGGCTACTCTGAGATTCCCACTGAAGGAAGAAGAAAAAATTCACCATTTACAGATTTCACCACCAAAGAAGAAAATATTTCACTATCTCCATGGGCCAAATTGCTGTCCAGCCCTAAACCTTCATATAAAATTTGAAAACAAATGGAAAGAAGCTTCTGCTTTGTAGAAGTTAGGATTTCTGCATCCTTCATTTAGGAATTAGTGTAATCAGGCAAATTAGGAGGTCTATCTCAGAGTGGTATACTAATATCCCTTGAATTACACTGGACTTACATTCTTGAACAACCATTCAATGCAAAATTTCAGTGATCCATATAAAACTGTCCAGAAAATACACATCCTATATACTTCATAGTATTGAAAGCCATTTTAAAAAATGGTTTTATAAACACTCCCTTTCTCTTTGTATCTCAGCAGCACAGTAAGCATAATTTTATATTAAAAGCACAATAATATGGTCTACCTATTGAAATGATATGTAACTGAATAATCCAATGATCTTCCTCTACCGATTCTCCCAAACACAACCCCAGAAAATCAAGAGAGTAAAGATCCTTGACGAACAACAAAGAAAAACTAACTCTAAGGTTTTGAGCTTGGATAAATGGAAGAAACAGGAAAAGTAGGAGGAGCCACTCTGGGGCTGGAAAAAGGTATAGTAAAAATAGTTTTTGAGACTCAGACAGAGGATCTAGACACAAATGTTCAGTGAGTGGCTGGGAGATTCAAATGTAAGCTTAAGAGAGAGTCTGGGCCTAATATTGGTGGGGTAGGCAGAATAAATGTCCCCAGAAAAAGTTGACATTCTAATGCCTGAAACCTGAAAATATGTTACTTGACATGACAAGGGGTAATCCACAGACACGATTAAGTTAAAGATCATTTGAGGGGAACAATCTTGGGTTCCAGATGGGCCTAACGTAAACCCAAGAGTCCTTATAAGAGAGAGGCAGGAGGGTCACAGTAAGGGAAAAGGAAACGTGACCACAGAACCAGGTATGGTAGTCAGAGAATGACATTTCAAGATGCTGTGCTCTTGGTTTGAAGATGGAGAAAGAGACCATGACCTAAGGAGTGCAGGTGGCCACTGGAAGCCAGAAAGGCAGAAAAACAGATTGCCTCCTTGAAACTCCATAAGCAACATAGGCCTGCCAATTTCTTGATTTTTAGCCAAGTGAAACTGATTTTGGACTTTGGACCTCCAGAACTGTAAGAGAATAAATTTGTGTTGTAGTAATTTGTTTCAAGAGCAATAGGGAAGTAATGTACATGGCAAAGATGATTAAGTTAGCCATCTCGCTGTGAATTCTGGTAGGCCCACTGTAATCATCAGGGTCCTTAGAAGGGAAAGAGAGGGGCAGGAGAGTCAAAGAAGGAGGTATGACTACACCAGCAGAGGTCTAAGCCATACAATCACTTGCTGGTGGCCAAGAGCAAAGGAACACGGGCAGCCTCTAGAAACTGCAAAAGAGAAGGAAATGGATTCTCCCCTAGAGCCCCAAGGAATAAAGCCCTGCTGACACCTTGATGTGAGCCCATTGAGACTTGCGTTGGACTTCTAATCCACAGAACTGTAAGGGAACAAATGTGTGTTGTTTAAAGCAGGGGTCCCCAATCCCCCTGGTTCATGGACCAGTACTGGTCTGTGGCCTGTTAGGAACCAGGCCACACAGCAGGAGGTGAGCAGTGAGCAAGCAAGCAAAGCTTCATCTGTATTTACAGCTGCTCCCCATTGCTCACGTTACCTCCTGAGCTCTGCCTCCTGTCAGATCAGCAGCAGCATTAGATTCTCATAGGAGCACAAACCCTACTGTAAACCGAACATGTGAGGGATCTAGGTTGTGTGCTCCTTATGAAAATCTAATGCCTGCTGATCTGTCACTGTCTCCCATCACCCCTAGATGGGGCCATCCAGTTGCAGGAAAACAAGCTCAGGGCTCCCAGTGATTCTACATTACAGTGAGTTGTATAATTATTATATATTACAATGTAATAATAACAGAAATAAAGTACACCATAGATAAATGTGATGTGCTTGAATAATCCCCAAACTCTACCTGACACCCACCCCGGTCCATGGAAAAAAATTCATCCACAAAACAGATCCCAGGTGCCAAAAAGTTTGGGGACTGCTGACTTAAAGCCACTAAGTTTGTAGTAATTTGTTATATTGGCAATAGGAAATTCACACAAATAATGATGATAGCTAACAATGATCAAGTGTTTGTTAAATGCCAGGTATAGTGCTAAGTGCTTTGGCTAGAATTTTCAAAAAAACAAACAAACAAAAAAAACAGATGAACAGAGACAAAAAAAAAAAAAAATTAAAGAAAGGCTGTAATTGGAAAGCCTCAAGAAGAATCAGATTTTATTTAATACGATTATAAGATCAATATAATGTTGAGGTATTCCAAAAGAGATATCAAACTACAACCCCCAAACAAATAGTGATTGATTACTTTTTTCAAAGATTCACACCCTTAAAGACATAGAAAAAAATCAAATTTGCATTTAATAGAGTTATACACTGTCATGAGAGATATGCAGAAATTTGTAGCACCTATCTTTGTTTATAGACTTTTTGAGATAGAATGAAACATAACTTTTATGTCTTAGAAGAGCTGCACTAACTTTTCATTTATTGCCTCTATGACTATGTTTATATATATATGTACATATATATCATTCTGACTTAAAATATTTGAGAATAATGTGATTTATGCATTATGAATATAGTAAAAAAGTCTACGGTAATATGATCATATCAGAGTTTACTTATCATAAAAATCTGCATTTGCAATAAATGTTAATTGTATCACAGCAAAATCTGTATCAAATCAGCATTCTTTGGAGATTTCTCAAAATCATTTTATGTACTACGATAAATAAAAAGCTATAATAAAAATGATAATTTGATATACTCAAACAAGCTAGTCTTTACAAAACCTTTCACAACCTCCTGTGTAAATCACAAGCACATTATGCCAAACGATTTGGCCAGTGGGCTTTCTATTAACAATGCTATGTGAATACTAGGAATATGAATTTTTTTAATTCAAAAGTCAAAAAGTTTTGCCAATCAAAGCTATAAATTTAAAAAATGAGGTCCTGAAACTGCTTTCTAAAAAGTAATATGTGATGAATGGCATTCTGCCTCTAGCTATATTCCTTCCCTGGTCACTTAAGTATAAGACCAGTCAATTTAACATGAAATATGTCACTCTGGTGTTTATCTGGAGATACACTAATACATATAATACTGACATTCAAGTTTTTATCTGTAGTTCCATTGTAAAATTCTATTATGAAGGAGATTTAATCCTTCTATGGCCACTTTCCAGAAGAAATTCTGTCAAACAAAATTGCAGTTAGGCAAAATTTAAAAGTAACTTGGGCCATTTTCTGTGATGCCAACTGGGAAGTCTGACCTACTTTAAAACAAAGCATATTTAAAAGTGTGTGAAAACTTGCTTGATGTCATTCAAGATTTTTATCACCGATTCATACAATCAGGAAGAGAATTTTGCTCTGATGCTTACAAATCACACCACTTTGGTGGGAAGTCTGGGATGCAGTATGTACTCAATGATCTAAAACAATGTAGAAAACTAAGGATAATTTAAGGTTCAAATAACACATAGTCAATGGTTAGGATTGAAGAGTCCGCACTGTAAACCAAAAGACATCTATCAGCATGTTTAACATTTCGCTGCATTATCTTTTAAAAGCTGTATTGTAAGTTGTTGCTTTGTGGATGACACTATTAAATATTGTATGTTTCTTTGTTTTGACTATAAATGTCTACTAATCCATTCTGATTTAGGATACTACCAAGTCTGACTTGCGAGGGTCCTAAGATAAGGAGAACAATGACCAAGGAGGAAAAACATTAAAAATGCTATTTCCTTTCTCACCTCATATTTTAGGGCCGGTTCTAGGCCACAGGTTAGTGAACTAAGACTTGCCTGCTTTGTTAACTAAATATATTGGAACACAATCACACTCATTCAATTACTATTGTCTGTGGCTGCTTTTATGCTAATAAAGAGTTAGGCAGATGTAAAAGAGACTGCATGGTTCATAAAGCTTAAAATGTTTATCTGGTCTTTTAAGAAAAGGTTTGTTGAACCTTGTCCTAGGCCAGTGATATCTAGAGATCAAGTTATGAGCTTAACATTCCCTTAACTGTCTTATTTTATTTTTTCCCTTCTTGCTTTTGTAGGGCTACCATGGTGTCCTAACTCCTACATGAAGCTTCACAAAGCTCATGCTAGGCCCCTAAGACTTTGGTACTCACTATTTCCTTTTTCTCTCTCTTGTTTCAGTCTCTGCTTTTAGTTGAGCATATATGAGCTATTTCTACTAGGTAACAGAGATAACACTTATCCAAGAGACAACAGTTTCCTGAGATACTATTCCACTATATTCAGTTCCACCATTTTCTTTCAGGAACTGACACCAGTGGGTACCAGCATCTTTCACCACATTGTGACTCTACAATATATTGTCACCCCTTATCTTCACTTTTGTTTTTCTTTGAGACAGAGTCTTGGTCTGCTGCCCAGGCTGGAGTGCAGTGGCATGATCTCAGCTCACTACAGCCTCTGCCTCGTGGGTTCAAGTGATTCTCCTGCCTCAGCCTCCCGAGTAGCTGGCATTACAGGTGTCCACCACCATGTGTGGCTAATTTTTGTATTTTTAGTAGAGACGGGGTTTCGCCATGTTGGTCAGGCTGGTCTTGAACTCCTGACCTCAGGTGATCCACCTGCCTCATTGTCTTCATTTTTAATGCTTCTTCCAGGGAAGCGTCTTTCCTAACAAATGTCTCTTTCCTGGTGCCACGGCTGCTGCTATTGATATAGCAATGTCCTTCACGTACCCAACTGAAGTGCTTACCTTCATATCTGTAAATGCAAAAAATGTGAAGAGCAACTCTGGAAGCTAGTTTGTATTTTTGCTTGCATTCTGTATCCTTTCTTTTTCTCATGAGGAATTTTTTTAAAGAGAACATCTCTCCTATCTCCAGTTGAAGTTCTTTCAGTGGGACTGACTACCCTTCACTCCTTGCTCCAAAGACATCTCAAGATGAAGAAGTGTAATGATGGGACCAAATTCAAAGACACTCGAAACAGGATGCCCAGCAATGGCTTGGGGGCACTGAAGAGGACTAGCAACAGCATTGGCAAGACATTTATTGACCTCCTTCCTTTGGCAAGGCTGCTAAAGAGGCATGGCATTGCTAAAGAAAGGAGTTTAAATTTTCACAGCAGAGAATGCGACATAGTGAGAGCTGGAGAGAGTTATTGTAATATTTTATGAAGCTTAGACAATTCCCTCATGCCACAGTCTCAAGCTTGCAGTTCCTGCAACCTCCAGCTTGTACCTGGACTTTCTGGTACAGTGATGAGACTCAAGAAAAGATTCCCAAAACGACAGCACTGGCACTTCAGATAGAATGAAGTGGGAAATACAATGCATTTCTTCTCTACTTCCTCATTTTTAGTATCAAAATGTACCTTTTCAAAAGAGTTCAGAGTCCCTGAAAATGCTAGAAAGCAATCTTAAGATTAGCTCCAAACCAAAATGCTGTCAACACTGGACATTTCACTGCCAAGACCTGCTTTGTGTGCTGAAAGAAAGTGCTTTGTAATAGCACATTTTGCACATAGCCACGCTTGATACAATGTGCATTTTGGTGTGCAGATCTTAAATTTATGCCAAACCCTTTTGCCAGACTCGCACTTTCCTCATCGCTTATATTGAATAGCAAGCATTTTCTATGACTTCAGTGACAGTAAATAACAATTTCTTTTTCAGTTCAGTCCCGGAGAAGATAAAGAAGCTTACATCTCATGGGAGTGCTAATTGTAGACAATTATGATTTGATTGACCTGCCTTGCTATTAAAATGATATGCAAAATTTACACTGCCCTTGCAAAATGGAAATTTTCTTTAGTACAACCTAACTATGGAAAGCCCATCCTTTAATGAATCCAAACGTATTGCTTCTGGTTTATCATTCCCACGCCAACTCTCAGAAGCTAACTCCAGAGAGGGGCTTCATCAGTTTGCAAGTGATACAAAAGAACCATACAGAGAGGGAAAATGTGCAATAAAATATCTGAAATAATTAAGGGCTAGTGAATAAAGGTGCTGCGTCACAATAACACTGTCCATTCCACATTACATCTCATTTTCTTTTATCAAAATTTAAACTCTTTCCTTCAAGGAATGTCATGGGGGCTTCATTGTTCTCTTCTTGCATTACGGGTGATTTTTAAAAGCTTAATAAAATGTCCATTTTCACTGGTAAACAGAAATGAGGTCATTAGCAGAAGATGAAGTTGCCCTGCCAAATCACAAGTGTCTTCTTACCAGGGACAATGAATGACTCCTTAGAAAGCTGGAGAAATTGTTTTTTTTTTTCTCTCTCTCTCTCACACACACACACATAAACACACACGCACACACAGTACTATTGTCCATTAGTAGCACATCAAACTATTCATCAGAGTTAAACACCATTAAAAAAACCCTTATCTTAAAAGGAATCTTTTACTCTTTCTGAATGATAACTTTTCTGAATCGGTTAAAATAATAAGTGATGGCTTCATTATAAATTGCACAATTAAAATATATCAGAGCCACCTGACATTTAAGAAATAGTGGCTATATAAGTACATGATTATGAAAGGATATGCAATTATGTCTGGATATGCAAAATATACATGACAAAAAAATGCCCCTAGAAGTCAATAATCAAAAGTAATCCCAGTCCGCCCTTCAAACCAGTAGGTCTCTATAAATGCTAATTTCTTTAGGCATTAAAGGATATGCTGGAGACTTCAGAGCTGCTTCAGGTTCAAGTCAAATACAGATAGTAGTTTTATAGGCTTTGAGAAAAGTGATAGAAAAGAGTAATAAAAATAGTGTTTGTACTACCTCAGTAATAAATATATATGTTTATACATACATTTATTCCTACCCCCCTACGCTATCTTTCCAATCCTTGTCTATCTTGGCTATGGAGATATGTCCAGGAAAAAAATCTATCACTCTATGACTCTGTAGAAAAGTCTTTCAAAGCCTGAAAAAATAATTGCAACAGCCTTTCTGCAATTTTAATAATTTAGCTAAAAAAAGCCCTCCTGATGTTACAGAGAAATATGCATGAAGAAATACAAGGTTACTGCTCAAATTCAGATTTCAGTGAAAATTCTCATTTGTTTAATGTTTGAGTCTTAAAATACTTTAAAATAATATTTATTGGCTGGGAGTGGTGGCTCACTCCTGTAATACCAGCACTTTGGGAGGCCGAGGCGGGTGGATCACCTGTGGTCGGGAGTTTGAGATCAGGCCAACCAACATGGAGAAACCACGTTTCTACTAAAAATACAAAATTAGCCAGGCAAGGTGACACACGCCTGTAATCCCAGCTACTTGAGAGTCTGAGGCAGGAGAATCGCTTGAACCCAGAAGGCGGAGGTTGAGGTGAGCTGAGATCGCACCATTGAACTCCAGCCTGGACAACAAGAGCAAAATTCCACCTAAAAAAAAACTAATAATAGCAATGTTTATCTATAATTGCAAAATTATAATTATATATTTTTATGGGGTACTGTGTGATGTTTTGGTATATGTATACAATGCAAAATGCTTAAATCAAGTTAATTAACATATCAACTAGCTTACATACTTATCCTTATTTTGTAGTGAAATATACTCTTAGCAATTTTGAATTACATAATACATTGTCACTAACTACGGTCACCATACAGTTCCATAGATCTCAAAAACACGTCCCTCCTATCTAACAGAAATTTTGGACCCTTTGACCTACACCTTTCAATTCCCTCCTCCCCAACTCCCCCACCACCAGCCTATGGTAACCACCATTCTACTCTCTGTTTCTAAAAGCTTGACTTTTCTAGATGCCAAGTGTAAGTGAGGTCATGTGATATTTGTCTTTCTGTGCCTGGCTTTATTTCACTTAGTGTAATGTCTTCCAGGTTCATCCACACTGTCACAAATGACAGAATTTCCTCCTTTGTAAAGGCTTAAGAATATTCCACCATGTATATATACAACATTTTCTTTATCCATTCACCAATTGATGGACACTTAGGCTGAGTCCACATCTTGGCTGTTGTGAACAGTGCTGCAATGAAAATGGGAGTGCAGATATCTCTTCAGAAATGGTCTCCTTCTGATCTTTGATTGAAAGTAGTTTTTACGTTGACCAATTGGCCTTTTTATCAAATCCTCCATTGTCATTATTTTATATTTGATACTTTCCTATCAATTGCCCCTTCTTTACAGTATACATCAATGCAATAAATAATTTCTGATCAATTAAAGATTTACCCCTGAAGAAATAGCTGATTCAGAGTCTAATTCAGAGTCTCTTTCACAATTTCTACTACTTGGGAATAAGGAACAGTTAGACAGTGAGAAGTGAAAATTAGCAAAAACATGAAACTTGCCTCTATTCTATTCATACCCTGTTCTTATGAGCCTCCCGGAAATGATGCTGTTTATGTCATTTAAATGATATAAAGACATTTCAATCTAAAAATAATTTCTAGTAGTAGCCATATTCTTGTTATTTAAATGGGTTTTCTTTCTCCCTATTATATTTTTCAACACTCCACCTATCTATTTACCAGCACACCATTTTAAGTAATAGATGCGTGTTGAATTGGTCAATAAAGGTAAAGATGTAAGAATGAATGAGAGGCATCCTGATGTACCACATGTCAAAGGCAAAATTTTAACCAAGGAATTCTCTAATACTATATTTCAGGGCTATGCAGATCTCAGATTTTTTCTTTTCTTTTGTTTTTTGAGACAGGGTCTCACTCTGTTGCCCAGGCAGGAGTGTGATGGCAAGATCATGGCTCACTGCAGTCTTGGCCTCCAGGGCTCAGGTGATCCTCCCACTGCAGCCACCTGAGTAGCTGGGACCACAGTGCATGCCATGACGCCTGGCTAATTTTCTAATTTTCTGTAGAGACAGCGTCTCACTATATTGCCCAGGCTGGTCTCAAACTCCTTAGCACAAGCGATCCACTCACTTCAGCCTCCCAAAGTGCTGGGATTATAGGTATGAGCCACCACACCTGGCCCTTTTCATTTTTAAGGAGACAGTTATTCTAATCTGATTCTTGCTCTAATATAAAAATACTGAATTGATTGAATATTGGCTTCATTGTGATTTTCGAAATTACAGAACAGTTCACTGAGGCAGATAGAGTTACAGAAATAAAAGCAAATGTGTCCTAATTCGACTTCAAAGCAGTGGCTCAGCTCATTTTTGCCTGAGGCAGAAAGCTTTCAAAGCTCATGCCATAGTCCTCAATTGGTAGAAAGGGCATTGGCCTTTCAAACCAAACTGAATATTTAATATAATCTAAATATGATGGTTCTATTTACAGTTATCCCTAGGCTGTAGTAAAGTTTACATTTACTACTTAAATAATTTTCTTTCTGTTTATATTTTTCAAAAAAGAAACAACTATAATAGAAGTTATAAGAGCACTGTCCCCTGACATTTTTTAGTTCCAACTATATTTACCTGAAACAAACAATACAAGGAAATGCAGGGCAACCACCTGCTCCCTCTTCCACGCATTCTTGTATAAAGTAATTCTAATAAAGGAACCAGATCTCCTTGTGGAAAGAAAAAGCAGAAATCATGTGAGTATTCTTCCGCCAACATGATAAAATGCTTTTCTTTCCAAGAAGCAAATATGTAGATCTGCAGTAAAAGAGCATTAGATTCTGCCTTGATCAAAGTCCAGAATAAACTTACCTAGGAATTCTAATCTGTTTGACACAAATGCTCATTGATTCTCTTTCAAATGGAGAAATACTGAACTTTATTTCTTCAACTAGTGATTCAATATTACATTTTCCATTTATTCTCCCTATTTTCCAAATAAATTCCTATTAAACAAGTTGTCCTGATGATTTACCTTGGTTTTTGACAATTCTTTTTCTTAATATTAACTGAGGTAATATAAAGATCTTTTCTGTCATTTACACTTTGGCAGTTCATATTCTGTTACAAGTAAAAGTAACACATCTATTTTGGTTACTCTGTGGGACTTGAGTCCTCTGTTTCTAGACACTTTTTCTGTCTTTTCTGAGACCATATGCTGTATAGGGCTCTGGGAATTACTGAACTGCTCATATTTGTTTTGTACCAAATTTTATCTCAACAACATATCTTCTGGGATATTTATAAGTATGTTTATTTCTTTCATCCCTTTATTTCATTAATTCAATTAGTTGATCTTCCGCTGGCATGTACTGAAGGGCCTTTCTAGGTTCTGATTTGAATGTGTGAAATCACAGGCTATTTAGAGTGCCATGTTTTAGATCAAGCAACCTCATAGCTATATTTTATTTCTGTCACTCATAGACACTTATCTTATTTGGGCTCTGATAAAAATAATAAATTTTATCACTTCTCGTTAGAGAAGGATTTTTCAAATTCAAATTAGCGAATTTTCTTTTGCACCATTTGGTCCCCAGAGGAAATGTGAAAAAAGGCAATGAGAACAGTCTTAGCAACAAGGATTTGGCCATCATCCCCTAGGGTGCTGGATGACCTTTAATGGTGGCTAGTAGACAGAACATAGAACATCTCTCCAAATTTCATTTTGTCCTCTTATATATGAATATATGAAGGGAAGTTTCTCTGTCACTTAACAAGGAGAAACAACAAAGCTAATGTAGAGAACAGAAATTCAGAGTAGAAAATACTGTTTAAGGACACAAAAGTGTTTGACTATTGCTATCTCTGATCTTTAAAGTAACACGAAATGAGCTTTTTGCGTAATTTTGGAAAGAGGACAGACCTCTGCATTGGAGTCATAGGATTTGAGGTTTACACTGGTCTTTGTCCTCTAGGTATGTGTCCTTTGATAAATTCATTTAAACTCGCTGGTCTCAGCTTTTTCTCTTACCTGAAAAATGAGAGGGTTGTGCGAGACAGCTCTGGTTGCCAACCTGTGGGATGTGAATTCTTTGGGGTCTGTGGAATTTCCACAAGGATTAGGTAATCCATATGCATGCTGTGGTTGATGGAGAGACTGAACTAATTCTATATTATAAAATATGTATGCAGGTCCTGCTTTTTAAAATGTGTGAGCAATACTGTGATTAACAAAAATATACTTCAGCCAAATAGTGTGCCTGAATTCATCATAACTTTTGGGTATCACGTAGTTTCTCTTTCAAAAATATGAAAACCAATAAAAGCAGCTAAGTTGACTTCTCACTGTGAGCCAAATTACTGATCTTGGCAACTTGCACATATTAACTTATTTTTTCCTCAAAAAAGTATAGGAGGAAAGTACTATTATCATCCTGTTTTACAGATAAGGTAACTAAGATAATGGAGGAAGTCCCACATAATATAGTTGGAAGGATCTGAATCCAGGGAGTGTGAGTCAGAGCCTGAACCACTACACAAAGCTGTCTTCTCTATGTAGGTGCTCAATCATGTTAGCAACAGTAACATTTTGACAGTTAAAATGTATCCAAGAATTCAAAAGGGTTGGGGAATGCAGGTGTTTAAGATCTCTTCTAATCCTTAAAATCTTAAATCTCCTCTACAGCTTTCATTTTGTATAAAAGAATGTCTAGGGTAGTGATTACAAACATGAGTATATGGCTGGGCGGTGGCTCATGCCTGTAATCCCAGCACATTGGGAAGTTGAAGAAGGTGGATGGCTTGATCCCAGAGTTCGAGACCAGCCTGGGCAACATGGTGAAAAATCTGTCTCTACAAAAATTAGCTGGGAGAGCAAGGCTGCAGTGAACCGTAATTGCACCATTGCACTCCAGCATGGATCACAAAGTGAGACCCTGTCACAAAAACAAAACAAAACAGAAAACACATACACAGAAAACAAACAAAGCAAATTAAAAGCAACAATTAAAACACATGACTAAGTTCCAACCCTGGTTCTGGTATCTGCTAGCTCTGTAAGCCAGGGAAAGATTCCTTTCCTCTCTATTCTTCAGTTTCCTTGTTTGTAAAATTAAAATGATAACCTTATAGGTGTGTCATGTGGATTAAATAAGATAATGCATACCAAGTCCATACAGGAATGCATAACAAATGATGAGTGTTCAATAAACGTTAGTGGTTAGTGTTCTTATTTTTGTTGTCATTTTGGTCTTGCTTGATTGTCCTCAGAGGGTATCCTACAAAGGAGGATCAAAATGTAGGTTCTGTGGGAGAAGCAGAGAGCCAGGGCTGGATACCACATATACTGCAGTGAACCAGCCCTTTCTGATTCAAGAAGTGAGGAAATGGTGTTTGAGGGGGCAGAGAAAAACAACTGGAGGAGCTTAAGATACTGGCAGTGGAAAGCGATGCAAGCAGGTGTCAAACAAGTTTACTGTGCTTTGTTGACAGTAAGAAACTCCAAAGTGATGATGTGTGGAGATGTGACTCCTATGGCCAATCAGATTGAATGGTGGAAGCTGCTTTTTAATAGTATTTTGCTGCAATTTTTGGAGACACAGAGATAAACACTCCTGGATGCATAAATACTATTATATATTAAAAACAGATGGGGAACATGGCAAGAATAAACCTTCATCAAAACAACTGACTAAATTGTATATATTTATAGACAGAGCAAAATAAAAGAACTATGCAGGAAATAAAAGAGGATTAAAATGTTACTTTCAACAGAATATAAGCCAATGAAAATGTTCCAGAAAAACTCATCTGGTCTCCCTTGAATAGAAAGTTAATAGGACTGAGCTTTGATTCTGAGAAATACTCAAAATGCAGAAATGCCAAAACACAGCATGCTTTCTGCTAAATTAATCGGACAGAGCTAAGTTTGCCATGAAGGCAGGGGTTCACAGCACGGGTGGTGCAGAATGAGCTGGGAGTTGGTCTACGGGCCTGAAAAGTGTCAAAAGCTAGCAGTGATTTGGAGTTCTATTTCTAACTTGCTATTTCCAAATGGGAATAATTATTCCTAAGTGTCACTAGACTGTCTCTAATCTTAAGTCGTGGAAATATCTCATCACCTCCCTATGGGGCTAGAGAGAACTTGCTTTGCCTTTAAAATCAGAACAGCTGTTCATTAAATGCTCATCCCCATGCCATTGTTTTGAGTGGTATCCAGATATTAATTGAAAATGAAAGAAAGGTCTCCACTCTACTTAACTTTTGAAGCTTGATGACGACATACAACAAGGTAGGAAAAGAAACTTAATTTATATTTAACATTCTAACTCATCTATTAAATGGGACCCTCGTAATTAAAAATGTTCTTCTCTCTCCTGTAGTTGATAAACTTGCATCCTAGGTTAAAGGGGAAATGTTTAAAGGTGGATGGTGGACCCATAGTAGCCCTCCCGGCTGATGGCTGAGGCAGATGGTCTAGCACTGGCTCTTGGAATAGCCAGTCATTAGTCCATCACAGTGCCAGGACAGTGTCTGATACATGTAATTTCACTGAATTAAAATCATCCTAGTGTTTCTCAAAAAGTGAGCACCTAACATACAGCAAAAACCAGTTAACAATGATAAATATAAAAAGTACATGAATTTAAATAAAAAGTCTACACTGTAAATATTTATTGAGAATCTAATATATTAGAAGTTTATTGAGTATATAAAGTATCCCCAGAATATTAATTATGTAATTCTGATAATCAGATACATTCAAACTGAGTGGCTTTCGAATCACTGATTTTAGAATTTCAAGTATTTTAAGTGTGACTCAAAAATTCAGTTTAAGAAAAATTATAACAAGTGAGTACATAGAGGTTTCCACAGCTGTTAAAAAAAGAAAAAACACAAACATAGAAAATAGCTCTTAAAATCCAGTAATAGATTTATTTTTATAAAAAAACTTCTCTACCCCCAAAAATCTATAAAATAAATCCCAGTAATTATATTTAGTCTAATACGCATTTCCTGATAAATTATATCCTAAGAAACAGCAAAAATAGTCTTTGAATACACAATATACCCTACCCTTTTTTCTTCACAGGGCATCCCACAAAATTGCCTACAAGCATACAGGCAAGATAAAATGGACTGGCCTTTACAACTTCAACAAAGAAAGCCCTTGTATTTGATACCATAGGAAGTCCTGGATAAAATCAGAGAAATCATATTTTGTAAGGATTCATCAATTACTTATATTTACTTAAAAAACAGCTAGTCCACCACTTCCTTTTTTCATTTCTTATGTTAGTTACCACATTTTCATTTGATTATTAAAGTTAATCCCTGCAGTTTTCTGTATTAGTGATGGATACATGTACTCTGGCCATTCGTCTTACACGACTGATTAATTTTTCAGTTTGGATTCATACCGTCAACATGCAGCTTCAACCAACTTTGTGTGCAAGTTACTGAGAGGAGAAATTGAGGTGTTTAAAAATAGAATTTTAATTATTAAAAACGACTGATCTTTATCTCTCAAATACTGTATATGAGTAGATATTTATAGGCAAACTTTATGGAATTATACTGGCTTTTATATTAGTATTTAAAGACAAATCAAATCACCTTTATGTGGTAACTGAATTAATAAATTGGATTAATTCTGGAAGTCATTTTAACACATTGCTCAATAGGTAAGAGCTTTCTAGTTACATAAGGGAAAACAGGTATTCTCCTTTTTTCACGGGAAGATTATGTCTGACTCTCATAAAACTCTATTTAAAAGCCATTTTACAGAAACAAACATGATAAATAAAAATAAGTTCCAAAAGGCCTGTAGCATTATTTTTGTGTATTACATCCTATGCTTTGAAAACTCTTACATATACTGAGAAAAGTATTTTATAGTTGTAATAATAACTATACTAATAGTTACAGTAGTGACAGTAATAGCTAATACTTCATGAGAATTGACCGTGTCATGTGTTATCTTACTGCACACTGACATCTCTTTTAATCTTCACACCATCCCATCAGGTAGTAGGTATTATCCCCATTTTACTGATGAGAGCATTGAGGCCCATAAAGGTGAAAGATCTCAGGCATAATAAGTGGGGGAAGCAGGGTCCGAACCCAGCGTAATTCCTAAGTCCCTGCTCCTCAAATCTAAGCAGTTCTGCACACACTAACTCAGACTGGCCATTATTGTCCCCTTCTCCTTCCTAAATCCAAGCTCTATTCCATATGCCAAAGAAAAAAGAGAGAAATGAAGCTACAATTTAGATCCCAAACCTAATGACTTGGAAGGAAGCCTTCTTACTCTCTCTGAAATAAATAATGGGCTCCTGAAAGACATAATTAGGATTCTTGGGAACAAGCACGGTGATAATTTGTAGGAGACAACACTAAACCTTTGCCTTTCTTCAGATCTGTTCTTTTGAACTGACCCCCCATTCAGATGCCTCCATCACCTCTCCTTCTAGTGAAATGGTACGAGGAATTATATGCAATGACCTTCAAAAGATACTCTATGAACTAACAAGAACAAAAGTGTCATCTCTTAGCCAACCGATCTCATTAAGAAGCATTACTCCAACAGTTGACTTAGGGCTCTAATAGACCTAGATTCCCAAATCCTGCAGTATTTCACCTCGGTAGGACTGAGGCCCGGAATGTGGGCTTTTGTTCAAGGGTTTGACTAAATAGAAGAAAAATGTTAAACAGCCCAACAGCATGCTGTTTTTACTTTATCAGTCTGCTGAGAGAATGCTTTTTTTTTTTTTTTTTTTTTTTTTTAGAAAAGGCTATTTGATGACAGAATAATTGGCTCTGCTTCCACAGTTCTCTATGTCAGTGTTCTTCCTTCCATCAGGCCCCAGAAAGCTTTGAGCTGCTTTGGGGGAAAAAAAAAAAATCAAGAAACAGAGTTAACCCATTTGGAAGCTCTACAATACACTCTGAGAGGTAGGCATGGGAAAGGAAAGCAGAAGTCACAGAAGGTAAGCAGTCCTTACTTGGAATTGTACACTGTTACCATCAATATCGGCAAGGCAGCCATAGCCTGTCAGGCAAATCGGGTCAGCCCTAAACCTTCCCTAGTTGACAGTATCCACCCACCCATATGTTCTTCAAATGCCTACTTAACACTTAGCAGATGCTTCCCCAACACAAATTACACCATTATAAATGTGGTAATGGGATAATAATAAAAGATTTAGCAGTGTTCAGATAAATGGGCGAGTGTCACTGGGCAATCAGAATTATGATACAAAGGTTAATACAGGCAAAAAGATATTAAAGACATTAAAAAGGCACTGTGTACTGTGAAAGTATTTCCTTTTACATTTATTCGTTTTTCTGCCGCTACTCTATTTATCATATGATAATATGAACTCATTTTTAGTCATGAATTACCAGAGATGTGTCTTACCGGAGGAATTAAACACATAATAGCTTGTAATATGAATGAAAGGGTTTTAATAACTTTGGATTTGGCAGCCCCATAAAACATGATGACCATCTCGAGATGTACATGGAAGGTAGCAGCCTTGTTTGATGCAAACAGGCTCCCCCAGGATCATCTATGCTTTCTCTTACTGCATGCTTCCTCCTTAAAATGGGAGTTTTTCAGATTAAAGAAGATATGGAATATTATACTACCATAAAGACATAGCACTGCTAACAATGTGTAGATTTGGTTACTAGTAAATATTTGTTTACTATGCTGGGGGATAGTAGGAAGTAGTGCTCAGGTACATGGGCTCTGATCCAGCTCTACTGCTTACCAATTACATGACCTTGAGCAAGCTACACATTCTGAGCTTATGTTCCCAACTGTAACATGGGGAAAATAATGGGGCTGTGGAGAAGATAAAATAACTTAATATATGTAAAGTACATCTCTGTGGCCCATATGAAATTAAATGCTCAATAAATGTTACTTATTAGTATTTTGTACTCCCATAGTTTCTTTTTTTTTTTTTTTTTTTTTGAGACAGAGGAGTCTTGCTCTGTCCCCCAGGCTGGAGTGCAGCTGCATGATCTTGGCTCACTATAACCTCCACCCCCGGGGTTCAAGTGATTCTCCTGTCTCAGCCTCCGGAGTAGCTGGGACTACATTCGTGGGCCACCATCTTGGCTCACTATAACCTCCACCTCCGGGGTTCAAGCGATTCTCCTGCCTTAGCCTCTGGAGTAGCTGGGACTACGTTCGCGTGCCACCACGCCCGGCTAATTTTTTGTATTTTAGTAGAGTTGGGGTTTCACCATGTTGGTCAGGCTGGTCTTGAACTCCTAACCTCAAGTGATCAGCCCACCTCGGTCTCCCAAAGTGCTGGGATTACAGGTGTGAGCCACAGCGCCCAGACTCCCACACTTAGATTCTTAAGTAAGACACTGTCTTCTAATTTCTATGAGAATTGTGATGTGACTTTGCTTAGATAACTAGAGATAGGCCCTGAGATGGGGGAAAAATATGAGAAGTGATGCAAAAAGGGAAGAAGAGGAACTAAGAAGAAAGGGGAAGTGAAGGAAGGAGACAGAGGAGAAAAAAACAACAGTGAGAGAACATATAAACTAGGTTCTAAGAATGTGAAGTATTTAATTCAAGGACATTAATTAAAGAGTGTTACTCCAACAGAGAAAGGGCCTGCTGAGGCAAGGGAGTTACTGATGAAGTAAATTAGAGCTGACAAGACAATGGCTATATTTGGTCTACTTACATATCCTCCCTCCCTTTCCTGTTTTCTTTCTTTCTTTTTGCCATTCTTCCTTACTTTTGTCTTTCCTTTTCCCTTCCTCCCTCCCTTCCACCCTGCTTCTTCTTTTTCTTTCTTCCTTCCTTCCATTCAACAAATAAACATCTATTCAGCAATCACTAAGGCTTTAGAACATCATAAAAGAATATTTATAAAAATGTCAATATCTAAAAGCCAAAAGGTGAGATATTAGGTCGAGAGAATATTGTATAGTAGAACAAGACAGAGAGAACTTGGTGCTAATGAGCATATAGTAGCATACAAGTTAGAGGAGTTCCCTGTCCTAGGGAGCTTACATTCTAGTAGTGGGAGGTAGTCCATTAATGAACACACACGAACATATATTAGAAAGATACCAAGTGATGATTGGTGCTACAAAAAGAGTATTAAAAGATTGATGCAATAGAAATGGACTTGGGAGAAGTACTTTGAGCAGGGTAGTCAGGGACAGAGCTTTTTTTTTTTTTTAATTTTTGAATTTAGGTTTAACATTCATACAGTAGAGTGCACCATGTTAAGTGGACAGCTTGGTGAGTTTTTACATATGTATTCACCTGTGCAAGTATCACCCAGATCAAGGTCTAGAACATTCCCAGCAATTTGGTTTGGGTATTTTTTTTCATAAATGGTACTGTGTTATATATCCAATTACCTATCTTAATTCTTTTCAAAAGGTGCTATTTTAAGATCTATCCACATTGTACCTTTTAATGTGGTTTCTAACTTGGGTACAACACTCCATGAAGTGCATCTGCCATATTTAACTTATCTTCTATCCCAGTAATGGACTCCAAGCTTGCTTCCATTACTTCAACAGTCCAAATTTGACTGAAAGAAACATCTTCAAACATGAATCCATCCTGAGCTATGTGAGATATTTTTTTTCTTAATACATGACTAGGAGCAGGAGGTCTGTGTCTGAGAACACGCATTTGACTAACCAATGTATGACTGCAAGCCAGAATGCACGTCACTATGAACTCCCAAACCACAGTGCAGATCTGATTGTTGGTGTTTAAATGTGTATGTGCTGCTATCTCATAATTTTGAAAATCTGTTCACACAATTCTAAAACTTTTTAATTTCCTTCTCTTAAATTCACTTTTCCTTCCCTGGTATATTTTTCGAAGCATGTGACCTTCCCTTTCTTGATGATTTGCAGAGGGAGTGTTATTAGGGAGCTAACACTTAAACCAAAATGTAATTATCAGGGAGGAGCCGACCTTGAAAAGATAAGGGAGTTCCAGGCTGTGCAAATATCTCGGACAAATGCCCTCAGGCAGGACTGAGGCTGCCAGGTAGAAGGAACACATAAGACAGCCAGTATGGCTGAAACACAGAGGGAAATGGGAAAAGTAGGATTGAGGTCAGAGAGGAAGCGAGGACCAGAAAGAGATCTGTGATTCCAAATCCACCACAGTGTGCCAAGCTTCCCTGTTCCATTTGCAGAATCTTTTAATGTTGAATCTGACCTTTTACTATCCATCAATGAACACAGAATGACAAGCACAATTGTAGCTGATATATCTCTGAAAGTTTAATAGCAATAAAGATAGATCAACACTTGTGATTCAAAGCACTTAGAGCATCATAAAAGTACATTCTATAAAAATCTCAATAACAAAAAGGTAAAAGATGAGATATTAGGTAGAGGAGATATTGTGCAGCAGAATAAGAAACACTCAGAAAATTGCTTGTTCCTCATGGGAAAAGCCAAAAAGAAGAATAATAATAAACTTATCTAATTAGAGAAGTCTGTGGAGATGCTCAACTCAAATTAATATAGAAATGAGTTTACACAAGGTTAGGGATTTTGAGATTTAAATTTATGGACAAAACTGTTCTTCTTGTTTATTAAGGTGAAAACTCAAAGGGTAGTAAGTTAATAACTATAAAACTGAAGGAAAAAACTGCATCTGATTAGTGGAAATAATATATAGTGAGTCTCAATAAAGGACATACACTCTCTAGATGTTAATTAACCATACAGTCATAGCAAAATGATGTGATTTTGAAGCAGTGTATTATAACGCTATTAGAGAACAGAAATAGCTGACTTAATTTTTAAATCCATTATAGAGCAAAATGGCAAAAGATCTATCATTCCAGTGACATCAAGGGCGTACATTTTATTGGGAGATGACATCCAATCTCAATTTGTCTCTCTGGTTGACAATAAAAACTCACTATGAAGATGATCATTGTTATCTAAATTTTCCATGAAAAGAAAGAAGCAAAGAAAAGTAAACACTAAGAGAAGTGTATTTGTTTATCTAGAGATACACAGAATTTTTCAAATGTTGAAATGAAAGTTAATCTCTCTGTAAAGTCATTTGATTAAAAAAGATGGTGTGAAACTAACAAAGTTAGAGAAAGGCTTACAAGCCTTTGCAACAAAAGTTGAAACAACCTTTACAAACAAGAAAACCACTGCTTTCTTTCAACTCATTATTAATGACTTTTAATCTTAAAAGAAGATAGGATTTTAATTATTCTTTGTTATTATGCTGTGAAGATAAGTAAAATGATGTGCGTGGAAGTGCTCTGAATTCATAGAAAAAAGATTCTGTAAATATGACTCTTTTATTTTACATTAATATATGGAAAATGTTTCCTGTGCAATGCAAATGAAATATATATGAACAAATTAATAAGATAAAATGCAAATAATATAAATTAATCTAATGATTTTTTTAAATTGTAATAAACAAAGTGGCTTGAGAAGTCTAGATTAGATACTTGCATGCACATGCCTAGAGTATTTATTGCTTCCCTACAATGTCCTTTGCTGTTTCTCCTACTAGACCCTCAGCATCACAGGACAGGAACATTATCTTCCTCTCTGTGTTCCCAGAGTACAGGATGATACAAGAGCTTGGGAATAGAATTCATGTAATCAAACCACTCTACCCAATCAACAGCTAAGGGCATCATACATGCTTTGAAGAACATAACCAAGACTGACTTGATTCAGGTAATCTGAAAAAATGTTAAAACATCCACACTGCCTGTTATATCTTTATACACACACACATACACACACACACACACGACTGGAAATATGCTGAGATTAGAGCAAAACAGCAAGACAGACAAGAGTCTGGCTTCCAATGGGTACCTATTTATAAAGAATTTACGATAGTGGCTAGTATTTAGTAAAGGTTATATAAGTGCCTAATTTAGAAAAATACAACCCAGGCTGTGCTGGCTATTAGTCAACTCTGAAAAAGTTATTTTATTGCCCTGAGCCTGAGTTTTCTTAGCTCTGAAAAGTGGGATAATACTCCTTATTTCACAGGGTTATTGCCAGGGGTAAAATGTGAAAATAAAAAGTATTTAGCAGAGAGGTTTTCAGGACATTACAGGCTTACTTTGTTTTATTTTGCTTTGCTTTATTGTGCTTTGCAGATACTGTGTGTGTGTGTGTTTTTAAATTGAAGGTGTGTGGCAGCCCTGTGTAGACTAAGTCCATTGGCACCATTTTCCCTACAGCATGTGCTCACTACATGTCTCTGTGTCACACTTTGATACTTCTTGCATATTTAAAATGTTTTCATTATTATTACATCTGTCATGATAATCTGTTATCAGTGATCTTTGATGTTACTATTGTAATTTTTGGGGATCTCCATGAACCCTGCTCATGTAAGATGGCAAACTTGATTAATAAATGTTCTATGTGTTCTGATTACTCTACTAACTGGTGTTTCCCCTGTCTCTCTCTCTCTTTCTCCTCTCTCTCTTGTTGGGCCTCCCTATTTGCCGAGACATAACAGTATTGAAATTAGGCCAATTAATTATCCTACAATGGCCTCTAAGTGTTCAAGTGAAAAGAAGAGTACTTTAAATCAAAAGCCAGCAATGATTAAATGTAGTAGGGAAGAGAGGTTATGTCAAAAGCCAGGAAAGGCTGAAAGCTAGGCCTCATGCACCAAATGCTTAACTAAGTAGTGAATGCAGAAGAAAAGTTCTTGAAGAAAATTAAAGGTGCTACTCCAGTAAGCACATGAATGATAAGAAAGCAATACAGCCTTTTGCTGATTTAGAGAAAATTTGAGTGAAGATCAAACCAGTGACAACATTCCCTTAAGCCAAAGCCTAATCCAGAACAAGGCCCTAACTTTCTTCAACTTTATAAAAGCTGGGAAAACCCAGTACTTTGGGAGGCCGAGGCAGGTGGATCATCAGGTCAGGAGATCGAGACCATCCTGGCTAACACGGTGAAACACCATCTCTACTAAAAATACAAAAAATTAACTGGGCGTCATGGTGGGCACCTGTAGTCCCAGCTACTGGGGAGGCTGAGGCAGGAGAATGGCGAGAACCCGGGAGGCGGAGCTTGCAGTGAGCTGAGATCACACCACTGCACTCCAGCCTGGCGACAGAGTGAGATTCCGCCTCAAAAAAAAAAAAAAAAAAAAAAAGGCTGAGAAAAGTGAGGGAGCTGTAGAAGAGAAGTTGGAAGCTAGCAGAGGTTTATGAGGTTTAAGGAAAGAAGTCATCTCTATAACATACAAGTGCAAGGTGAAACAGCAAGTGCTGATGTAGAAGCTGCAGCACATTTTCCAGGACAGCCAGCAAAGATCATTGATGAAGATGGCAACACTAAACAGCAGACAGCAGACTTTCAATGTAGATGAAATAGCCTTCTCTTGGAAGAAGATGTGATCTAGGACTTTAATAGCCAGAGATGAGAAATCAAGCCAGGCTTCAAAGCTTCAAAGAAGAGGCTGACTCTCTTGTTAGGAACTAATGTAGCTGATGACTTTAAGTTGAAGCCAATGCTCATTGACCATTCCAAAAATCCTAGGGTTACTAAGAATTCCACTAAATCTACTCTGTCTGTGGTCTATAAATGGAAGAACAAAACATGGGTGAGAGAATATTTGTTTACAGCAATGGTTTACCAAATATTTTAAGTCCATTGTTGAGACCTACTGCTCAGAGAAAATATTCCTTTACAAATATTACTGTTCACTAACGATGCACCCACAAGCTCTGATGATATACAAAGAGATAAATGCTGTTTACATGCCTGCAAATACATCTATTCTGCAGCCCATGTTACTACTGTAATTGTTTTGGGGCTCCACAAACTGTGCTCATATAAGACGGCAAACTTGATCAATAAATGCTCTATGTGTTCTGATTACTTTGCCAACTGGTGTTCTCTCTCTCTCTCTCTCTCTCTCTCTGTCTCATTGGGCCTCCCTATTCCCTGAGGCAAATAATATTGAAAACAGGCCAATTAATAATCCTACAATGGCCTCTAAGTGTTCAAGTGAAAGGAAGAGTAAATTTGATTTTGAAGTTATATTTAAGAAACACATTTTTCAAGATTGTAGGTGCCGTAGATGGTGATTCCTCTGATTGATCTGTGCAAAGTAAATTGAAAACCTTCTGGGAAGGACTCATCATCCCAGATGCCATTAGAAACACTTATGATTCATGAGAAGAGGTCAAAACATCAACATTAACAAGAGTCTGGAAAAAGTGGATTCTAACTTTCATGTATGACTTTGAGTTCAAGACTTCAATGGAGGAAGTAACTGAGATGTGGTGGAAATAACAAGTAAAACAAAATTAGAATTAGAGCCCAAAGATGTGACTGAATTGCTACAATTTCATGATAAAACTTCAATGGATAAGGAGTTGCTTCTTGTAGATAAGCAAAGAAAGTGGTTTCTTGAGATGAAATCAATTCCTAGTGAATATCCTGTTGGACACTGCTGACATGACACAAAAGGATTTAGAATATTAATTAAACTTAGTAGATAAAGCAGTGACAGGGTTTGAGAGGACTGATTTTAGTTTTGAAACAAGTTTTCCTCTGGACAAAATGTTATCAAATAGTATTGCATGCTATGGATAAATCTTTTGTGAAAGGAAGAGTCAATTGATGTGGCACACTTCACTGTCGTCTTATTTTAAGAAACTGCCACAATCACCCCAACCTTCAGTGATCA
Source organism: Pan troglodytes (assembly GCF_028858775.2). Lineage (NCBI taxonomy): Eukaryota > Metazoa > Chordata > Mammalia > Primates > Hominidae > Pan > Pan troglodytes. The sequence continues at coordinate 78,404,430 of NC_086015.1, forward strand.
CCACCCTGATCAGTCAGCAGCCATTAACACTGAAGCAAGACCCTCTACTAGCAAAAAGTTTACAACTTGCTGAAAGCTCAGATGATTGTTGGCATTTTTCAGCAATGAAGTATTTTTAAATTAAGGTATGTACATTGTTTTTTAGTCATAATGCAATTGTACATTTAATAAGCAAACACAGCTTTTATATGCATTAGGAAGCCAAAATATTTATGTGACTTGCTTTGTTGCCATATTCGCTTTATTGAGGTGGTGTAGATGGGTCCCAGACCACAATATATCTGAGATATGTCTGTACTTCTTTTTCCCCATGTTTTTTGTCTAAATTTTAAAAATTCATTTAGATCAACTTTTAAAATGTGTGTCAAACAGTGTTCTAAAATAATTTACTTTTGGTATAGTGAGTTTCAATGATGAGAAGTCATACTATTAGCGAGGCATTAAAGACACTTAGGTAAGGGTGAAAAATGAGTAGATTGTTTAACCTGTGGTTCCCACCTGTTTATCCCTATTGCAATTTATATAAGCTTTGATTGATCACTTATCACGTGGTTAATTTTTTAATTAAGAAAAACTGTTTAATTGACACATAATAATTGTACATATTTATGGGATATGCAGTGATATTGCAATACATACAATGTTTAGTGATCGGATCAAGATAGTTAGCATATCTACCAACTCAAACATTTATCATTTCTTTCAATATCCTCCTTCTAGTTATTTGAAATTATATAACATATTATTATTGACTATAGTCATCCTACAATGCTATAGAGAACTGGAATTTATTCTCCTATCTAACCGTAAGTTTTTTTTTAATCTTTTATTATTTTTAACTTTTATTTTAAGTTCAGGGATACAAGTACAAGTTTGTGACATAGGTAAACTTGTGTCATGTGGGTGTGTTGTACAGATTATTTCATCACCCAGGTATTAAGCCTAGTACCCATTAGTTATTTTTCCTGATCCTCCCCTTCCTCCCACCCTCCACTTTCTGACAGGCCCCAGTGTGTGTTGTCCCCCCCATCCATGTGATCATTTGTTCTCATTTAGCTACCACTTATGCATGAGAACATGTGGTAACTAGTTATCTGTTCCTGTGCTAGTTTGCTAAGGATAATGGCCTCCAGCTGCATCCATGTCCCTGTAAATGACATGATCTCATGTTTTTAATGGCTGCATAGTATTCCATGGTGTGTATGTACCACATTTTCTTTATCCAGTCTATCATTGATGGGCATTCCAGTTGATTCCCTGTCTTTGCTATTGTGAATAGTGCTGATGAACTTATGCATGCATGTGTCTTTATAACAGAATGATTTATATTCCTTTGGGTATATACCCAGTGATGGAATTGCTGGGTCGAATGGTATTCCTGTCTTTAGGTCTTTGAGGAATTGCCACTCTATCTTCCACAATAGCTGAACTAAGTAAGTACACTGTTGGTGGGAGTTTAAGTTTGTCTAGCTGTAATTTTGTATCCTTCAACAAATCTCTCCACAACAACCCCCTTCCTCCTGCCCTTCCCAGCCTCTGGTATTCTCTATTCTACTTTTTACTCACATGGCTGAAAAGTGTTTCTATTATATGTCTCTTGCGCTTCCTAGACTATGAGCAACATGAAGGCAACCATGGTGTCTTATTGATGTTTTTATCCTTTGTGTCCAGCACAGAGTAAGTGTAAAGTAAATGCTTGGTGAATTCAATGACCTAGTTACACTGAAGGAATCTTTTAAAAAGTCATTATTAGTGTACACAAATCAAATGGTTAAGCTGTTTTGGATAGAGTTTTATAACTGGGTTATAAAATCATTAAAAAATAAATTTCTGAATGATGTGTCTAATTAAAATTTGTCACTAAACTTTACACAAAGAAAAAAAATCTCCAAATTAACATAAGGCTCTTTCTTCTCCTTCACAGATCCCATTACTTTTTCTTTTAACTTTCTCATTTGTTTATCTTCAAACAGGCAGTGTTCTTAATAATCTCCATTTAACAGATGGGAACACCAAAGTTCAGAGCTGTTGTTAAATTGCTTTCTCGAGGAACGGCACTGTCCCAGTTGGGGTCGTGATAGAAGTCTTGCATCTTCCATTACTCTTTCAATTAGAATCTCTAGTCATTAACACATTTTCTTTAGCCTGCAAAATAATAATCCTTTGTAGAGCTCCAGTGTGGAAAACTTCCATTTGAGAAAGGTGTATTTCAGAAAGTTTTATATGAACATGCACTTGCAGGCCATTATGAAAATCATTGGGCCATCTTAGGTTTAAGAGTGTAATTGTGATCAACAATTCTCTGCAACTATGGTAACATGACAAAGCCCTTTCTAGTTGTTTATTTTTTAAAAATTAGAGGGCTATTTATGGATTAATATTACCATATTTGCCATACCAAGTGATCTGTACAAAGCATAAAATTAAAGCTCTGGGTATTCAGCTTTATAAAGCAGTGCTGGTAATTACCTCGAGTTACAAAGGTATTTATATAAACATTTCAACTCTTTGGAAACATTTGTAAGACTCCAGCAATAACTACAAGACTTTAAGGATTGATTTGCACACCAAAGGAAACTTTAATATGGTATTTATGTTTGCCTGAGTTTGTGGGTCAGTGTTTAATACTAGTTATAAGATCAAAGCAAAGAAGGATTCCCTATATCTTGAATTTCAAAATAAGAAAAGATTCATAATTTTCACTGCTTCTATTAAAGCTATTAATGCTTGTATAAGAAGAGGAGGGAAGAAAAACTCAAGAGGGATAAACTCGTGGCCTTGTAATGGAGAAATGCTTCTCAACTGACAGGTTATATGTGCCTGGCTACTATGAAATAAACTCAGTTATTAACGAAAATGTCCCCAAAAAAGGTTTAATGCATTCTAGTTCCACAGCTTAGGAAGAGCCAACTTAATTTACTCTTGAAACTCAATCACTCACAAGATGAGATTTTTTAACCAAGATTTTTAAATGTTCATACTAAAAAAGAGATTCAAACTGTCCCTACTGTAACAAAACTAGTTTTCATAAAAGCATGCACTCAAGATAAAAAAGAGAATTGAAAAACATTATTTATAGAAAATGTTTGAAAGCAATTCAGCTCCAAGTCACAGGGCTTTAATAGCTCTAGTTGAATTTACACATTCTCCACTCATATTCACTCTCTCCTCTCTTTCTCTAGTGCACACACCACACGCGGGCGCGCGCACACACACACAGAGTTGTCTGAAACAAGCTGATTTAAGGGACTAAAGAAACATTTAAAAATAACAGTCATAAGAATAATGCTACAATGTATGAGACACTTCTTTCTCTTAGTAAATTGGGTCTGAGGAACATAACTACCTTTTAGAGCATAATTATTAAGCAACATAATGTAACGTGGGCTATTAAACTCACGCCAGAGAATGCTAAAGGGAGCTATGGTGACAGGAAGTTGAGAATATTTTGATAACTGCTCCCCAATCCTCACATTTCCCCCACTCTCACCTCTGCTACTCAGTGCATCATTTTTCCAGAATAACCATTCTTGTAACCACTCTCATCTTTTTCCAATAACCCAACCTTTGTATCTGTAATCACTTTATACTTAAAGCAATAGGCTTTGGTTGGGAAACACTGAAGAGTAAAGCCCATCTTTTAAGAATAAGCTCTGTAAAAGATACAAGGTCTTCTTTGTTTCTTAGATTAGAGGGGATGCTCCCCAGGAGCAGAGGCCTGTGAAATGTTAGGCCCTGGGGTTCACTCCACATGTGTTCCCAGGGCTTCAATTTTACCATGTGGATATATTATAGGGTAGAATGCAAAAACTGCATAAATCTTCAAAGTAAGGCATGAAACCCCAAAGGAAACGAGCTTTTTGGTTGCTGTCTTACAGCTACGTCCCAAAACCCCCAAGGTTTGTGTTTTTCTCTCCTCTTTCCAGTGAAAAATATAGGAGCACTGTTTAAGGGATGGATATGAAACTATGCCATGAATGAATGGTGTTTAGTTTGGGATTTAACGATGGGCCATTTTTTTCTCTTCCTAGTAGCCCACCAAATTAAATATCATCTAATCTTACAAAATGTAAATCTTCCTTGGAACTCATCAATTTCTACCTTATTTAGAAGCATTCCTTTTTCTTCTTCTACTATATCACAAACTATATCTGATTCATCTTTATAATAGAAACCTCCTGTAACACATGACCTTGAATAAAGTAGGTGGCAAATGACATTGTTAGCATTCCAGCAGATACCTGCATCTGTTAATAGAGTGCCTTCTATATACTAAGCATTATTTTTGGCTTTGAGGATAAGGGCTGAAAACTTTAGCAAAGCCTTAATTTTTATGGAGGTGGATTCCAACTGAAGGTAGACAAGAGGTAACACTTTTTAAAATACACTAAATAAATAAGCAATATAATGGAAGAAAATGATTACTGCTATGAAGAAAATAAACCCAGGTGATACGATAAAGAGTGACTGGGAAGAAAGGTTACTTTAGATGCAATATCAGGAAAGTGGACCTCTTTGTTCAGCCTGCAATGGCAAGGAGGAGTCAGCCATGCAAAAATTCGAGAGTGTACTTTCACGGCAGAGGGAACAGCTAATGCAAGGGCCCTAACACTGGGCATGGTGCTGTGAGTTCTGGGAGGAGCAAGAGGACAATAATTCTAGGTAATCTGAAGGGTTAGGATAGTGAAATGAGAGGCATTGTGAGGTAGGCTGAGTCCAGATGTTTTGGGCCTTGTGGGAACAGTAAGGAATTTAGACCTGACTTTACCTGTGAAAAGCAGCTGCTGAAGTGTTGCAAGCAAGGGAGTAATGTGATTGAATTTACATCTTAAAGCCCTAACTCTGACTATGGTATGGAGGATGACTGCAGAAGGAAACCAGGGTGGAAATAGGAAATCAAATAGGGGACTCCTCAAGTAACAGAGATGGACAGTTTCAACAAAACTATGCAATATTTTGTTGAGAAGAATTGCTGACAGAATATAAGGTAGGAGAAAAAGAGAAGAATAGAGCTCATGTGATATTTACATGCCGAAGGTGCTTCACACTCATTTTCTGAATTAATTATCATAGCAACTTTGGGAGTTAGGAGGTTGATGGTTACCCCTTGAGAAAAGTCACAAAGCACTAGGTGGTTGAGTTAGGAATGAAACCAGAATTCAGACTCGACCCAGAAACTTCAGTTCAGAAGCTCTCTCTAGTTCTGTGATAGGAAAGCAGAAACAGCAATCAGAAAGGAATATGAGATCTAATCCTATCAACCTGATCTGGTGTTTAAACTTCCTCTACAACATCCACTTACCACAAAGCAATTTGTGTTCAGTATTTTAAATTTTCAGTTTTAAATTTTTAAGAGCTCATCCTTTTATTAAAATATTATAAGAAATAGGAGCCTATTCAAGGTGATCATGAAACCAAAAGAAAGTTATTGGGCCTTTAGAAATATTCTGATCTCCTTATTCTTACTTGTGTGTAAACTCATTAAAATAGAAAAGTTTAATTCTCTCTCTGGTTCTCTTTTTCTGTTTTGTCTCTGGATTGACTGAGACTCCCTGCTCTGTCTACTCTTCTCTTTCCTTTTTTTTATTTTTTTGAATCAGGAAACCCCTTATCTTGTAAAACAATTTTCTACTCGCCCCCCTCCTCCCTGATGTCTTCCTTCTTCCCAAACTCATGATACTTTCATCTATTCTGCTCTTACAAGACTCGCTATTCTCTGTCTTTTCTTATTTAAATCTAGGTCTAAATCTTCCTCCTACACATCATAAACCATTTCTGATTTATCTTTTTGATAGCACCCTCTCCCCCAGTACAATACTTTGAATACGGTAGGATCAAAATAAATATACACAAAATAAGCAATTACCTCAACTGCTGGGCTAAATTTATCTTTATGAGGAGTTCTTTCTTCTGTGGAGCAAGTGCCAAGAGATCAGGAATTTTCTTTCTTAATTCAATTTGGTTGAAAGGGGAACTTACAAACATTTTTTTTAAATTCAGCAACTAATTACTTTTGCAATGTGTCAGGGATGTCATACACATTGTATAAATAAAAGGAAAGGAAGATAGTTGTTAAATCTTCTCAATGTCTGTTACTCTGGTTTATCTAATTCGGGCACTTTGAACATACCAAATCATTTCTATGCTTATCTCTCTTTGACTACAACTCCATCTTTTCCTCCCAACAGAGACTGAAGTCTATTTCCTTCTCAGAAAAGTTCAGAAATGATTTTTCCTTGTAGACATCAACATGTTCTTAATATAACTCAGGAGACAGCATGCTGTATTGGAAAAAAAATTAGAGTTATCAGGAAAGCTAAGTTTTAGTATGGGTCTGCCATACACCATATGACATTGCTTAAATCAAACTGAGACCCACAGAGGTCTCAGTTTCCTCATCTGAAAAATAAGGAAACCAGACAAGATTTTTCTACTGTGTGTTTCATGCCCACCATGATACTGCTGAATACTAAAGCAGTTATAAAAAAAATAGTCTATATAAAATTCAGTCTCTAGTTTGGATTATTGTGATTTTTTCATGTGAACTGTCCTTCAAGAGCACCAGTGGTAAGGACAGGTAATCCAATTTCCATAGCTAGAAGGAAAACCACTCTAGTCGAATCCATCACATTTTTCACTTCTTTTCCCCTACTCTAAAAAAATCTCCATAGACCAAAATGAAAAGAAAGAAGAAAAGAAGAAAAAGTCAGTATTTAGGCAAACTACTCTATTAAACATTTTCTATCATTATGTCTCTTAGATTTATATATGGTTTCTGTCTTTGGAGTCATAGTTGGTAAAGTGTGCCTTATCCTTACACTAAAAATATATTTATCTATATTTTTATCTTAGTACCTGAATAATATTTTTAAATTTAAATGTAAAGAAAGGGATTTGACATCATTTATGCCAAATGAATAGACAGTTATTTCCACACTCATCAATAATCTACTCTTTCTCTCACTTCTTTGAAATGCCCCCTTAATCATAAAACAATATCATATAGATACATTTGCAGATACGTATATACATACACACATACATGGATCAATTTTTTGATTCATCATTTTGTGTTACTGCCTTGTTCCTACAGAATAACTATAATATTTCAGTGCTATATTTATTTTAGTTCCACATTGTTTTAGGAATTCATAGGGCAAGTTCCCATATTAAACAACTGAATTTGCAAAACAGCATCTTTCAAATAAATTCATTCTTCTAAATACATTATCAATATCATTATTCCAAAAATTTTAAGATTTTGATTACAATCACCTCTTATTTGTATATCACTTTGGGAAAAATTGTTATCTTTACAATAATGAGATTTCATATTCACAAATATGGTTTCTATCTCCAGCATTAAAATTGTAATGTTTTCCAGTAAACTGCTGTTTCTTTCTGCATAAACGACACATACCTTTTTAAACATGTATTGCCTATATAGCCATTTACATATTGTTTTTATAATGACTATGGCTAGTATCCAAGAAGACTATCCAGTTTTCCATATTTATTTGTAAATGTGTGGGACACTATTTTAGTTTCAATAGATTCGTGGGTGACGTTCATGAGTTCTCAGAAGATACAATGACAAGAGCCATTTTTGAATTATCCAGGAAGCTCATCCCATTGCTCTTTTATTAGTAAGGATACTGCTTTCTGTTGTTCTGATAGATAATCTTGATCCACTTTAGGGGCAGTAGCCTCTCATTCTTCATTTTTCTATTGTTGGTCATTTAGATTATTTAGTCTTTTGCTGTTATAATGCTATGAGTGTCTTTTGAGTATTCCAATGCAAAATAGCAAATCAAAATAAAATCCGCAAAATATAATGTTGAAAGGTGACAAATTAGGGAAAAATGTATCATACAAGACAAACAAAATGCTAATTGCCTTAAAAGATAAGCAATGATCAGAAGATATTATTTTAAAGTTATTTCTTTTTACAACAAAGATTGTTTCTAAGGTGTTTATACTAATATTGTGAAGTGCTTAAACTATAATGATAATTTTAAAAGTACAAATTTGTCTTTATAGTTTTCAATTATGCGGAAAATGTGTAAGGAAAAAATAAGACTGAGAATCAATAGACCAAAATGAGGGTTATCTTGACATTGTGGTAATATGATTTTACCTTTGTTACTTAAACATGCTAAATTTTCTAAATGTTCTATAATAAGCATCATTGCTTTTCTTATTTGAAAAAAATCACACTGAAGTAAGTGTTTTTTTTTTTAAATTATCTTCAAGAGAAAGGCTTCAGTTCATTCTAAAATCTTACTTTTTTTAGATTCCTTAGTTTAACTGTATGCAATGGCAACTGTACACCAGTAAATTGCTTATTTTTTTCTATGTGTAATTTTCCTTCATCCAGATACTTTACTTCTTTAGCAAATCTACAATTTCACCAAAAGGAAAAGAAACTATGTATGTATAGTTATGCACATATATGCACACACACATACAAAGGGAAATGGCTAAAATATAAATAACAGCACATTATCTCTCATTGCTAGTAATTATTTTGTTTCTGCTAGAGGAAGAAACCAATAATAAAAAGACATATAGGAGACTTCAGCAGAGGACATGTACTTACTAATTCTTTTCAGGACTAAAATGATAACTCTACCTTGTCTATTATGCTGAATCTTGAAAAGTATAAAAAGGAATAAAAGAAAAGTATAAATTTTCCTGCTAAGAAGCACATTCTCAAAACCGAGGATGTATAGAATAATGTGGCAGAATGGAAGGGATCTTTCATTCTCTCTTACAATAGGATGTTGGATGTTAAGTTTTAGAATTTAAACTGGAATTTGTTCTATTTTTCTATGTAATGCTAAGATAAAGAAATGTGGAACTTTAGAAAAACCACAAACCAGAACACATATATTGTGTGGGTGCTAGAAGCATTACAATGGAGAGAATATGAAGATGTGGGTAAAGTATAGCCAGGCCAAATATTCTATTTTTTTTTTTTTTTGAGACGGAGTCTCACTCTTGTTGCCCAGGCTGGAGTTCAATGGCGCAATCTCAGCTCACCACAACCTCCACCTCCTGGGTTCAAGCGATTCTCCTGCCTCAGCCTCCGAAGTAGCTGGGATTACAGGCATGTGCCACCACGCCTGGCTAATTTTTTTTTTTTTTTTAGTAGAGACAGGGTTTCTCCATGTTGGTCAGGCTGGTCTCAAACTCCTGACCTCAGGTGATCTGCCCACCTTGGCCTCTCAAAGTGCTGGGATTACAAGTGTGAGCCACCGCGCCCGGCCAGGCCAAATATTCTTAGCGGAAGACCTAGGTCTAGCAAAAGACCTCGAAACTTGCTTCTTAAAATAGCAAGTTTGGAAAACCCTGGGGAGTGGACGATGAGCAGTTGCTTGGTGAGTACAGTGACAGATGCACTGAACATCCTGACTTCACCACAATGCAATATATCAATGTAGCAAAATTGCACTTGTACCCCACAAATATATATAAATAAAAAAAGAAAAAGACTGACAAATACATACTTGATGGTAGCACACCTCAGGGCATCCATTGAAAGGTATCTCATTTTGATAAAGTATCAGAACTTGTTGACATTTAAAGGAACTGTGTTCTCTCTCCTGTATGATAGGAAACATATCACAGAGGCCATATGCACAATAGGTTCCCCAATGGTTGTTGGTGGTTGTGAGCAGCATGGTGAGTCTCCAGTTAACCTTTCTTTGACTTGATGTTTTCCAGCTTAGCCAGAATGGCCCAGACAATCATTGGGTTTCTGCAGTCAGCTAATAGCTCAGGGAAGGTAGGACCTTGAGAGGTCATCAACAACATTGGAATAAATTCTGCTCCACTGTGGGACGGTGCAAACTTCAAGCTAATGTGCTTCAAAGGAAATTAATTTCCCACTGGTCTTGCAAGTTTGTGTTACATAAATCCCTGGATTTAAGACTAGGAATATTTCTGAGATGCTTTTGAAAATCTGATCTAACTAATGTTTAAAAAAAAGGAAAACAAAATTCTCCAGAACATAATGTTGTAGGCCTTTAATAAAAGATTTGCATTGAGTAAGTCTTATCCTGGATAATCTCCCAGGAACAGTAACAGTGGTTGGTTTTTCAAAGGTATCACAGAAAAAGAAAGTCAAAGATACGGCATGCTCACTCAGGAGGCAGTGCATGTGTTAATTCTTTTAACTGAGATTTGGAAGTTATCCCTGTCTTTAGAGGGGACATAATTGAGGCCTAAAACTGGCTTGCTTTTTGGATCCTTGTCAATGCATTTCCTAATGCGGCCAGATCTCGAGGGCCATTCTCAACTATATGCATTCACATCTCATCTCCCAATTTACGGCAGAGATTGTATTAAACCTTTGTAATTAGACAGGGTATTTATGTTCTAGACTTTTCATTTGGAATCTTGTATGCAGCTTTGTAAGAATCTCCTCTGCCTTCTTCAGAGTAATTACCCTACAGGAGGTGCTCTTGCATTCTCTGATCTTAGAAGAATTTCATATCATTCATCTTTCCTTTGTCTTCTAATGAAGTCACATCATTGTTTCATAAAGAGCAACTGGAGGTTGTTTTCCCAAAGTCTTAACTAGTATCCTTCTGGAACTAACATACAGTAAAATTGTCTATACAGTTCTTCACTCTATTATATTATTTTTTATTTCAAGTGTAAAGGTTCTCTATTTCTTTGGCCAATGCACTACACACAGCTTAGAAGAAGCAGTCTTCCATGAAGAGCCTTGCATATATATAAGGGCTATATGTTATGCCCTTTATCAGGATGTCTTACCATGGTCTTGAGTCATGTCAAAGTAAATAAGAAGACCATTCGCCTGAGGCTGTCTCTGAGACCAGAGCTCTTAGGTAAACAAACTGGAACTTATCTTGGAAACATTTTTTTAACTGACTAAAACCAAACAAAGCAAGACTTAGCCAATCATAAACAGCCAAGCACACAACTGGTTACACAGATAGGAATCTCCCACTGAATCATATCCAGATAAGTAAGGTGAATGCCTGGTCACACTGTACCCAAATTAGGCAAACACCTAGCTGTCACCAATCAGGTAATTTCTCTATTTGTTTTCATGATCAGCATATAAAATTCTTTTACTTTTGTTGCAGAGCTCTCTGAACCTCTTCCAGTTTTTTGTGCTGCCTGATCCATGAATCATTCTTTGCTCAAATAAACTCTCTTACATTTATTTTGTCTAAAGTTTTTTTTTTTTAACAGTACTATTAATCCAACTGTTGGTTGTTCCATACTATTACAATTTATCTTAGAAGTCTGTCCCTAAGCATGTGTACAAGAACTGGAAGTTCACAAAAATTTACCTAGAAACTATTCCTTGGACAGAACTGTCTCATATTCTTTTGTTTTAACTTTTCTCTACATGACACTTCAACTGAGACTCACAGGTTATCTGTTTAATGCCATTTTCTTTGACTAAGAAGTCAATTTTTAGCTTATTTTGAAGCTCTTGCAACTTAGAGTTATTGGAATATCCATTCAATTTGGATTTTTTCGCTCATTTTACTTCCCGGAAAATGCCTTCATTGCATTATGATTTTCTAATTGTGATGACTTGGTTTTAGCAAAACAGCATTTCTTTCAATTTTGTTGAAGATACTTGATGTTTCTCAGCTTGGAATACTACTTCCAACATACTTCACCAAGGATCAGAAAGAAGTCATGAATTCTTTAACACCTTTTATGAGATGAAGTGTGAATCAATGCATTTTGGAAATACGGAATTTTGCTTCTCCTACACTCCACTCATAGAAAGATTCAGAATGCCTTGACTGCACCCTGTGGATGTTACAATTCTCTTTATGTATCCGTATCTTGTTCTAATAGCCCATAAATTCTTCTTACTCTTGTAGTTCTCTTGTACTGCAGAGAACAGAATCCTCCCATTGTATGGCTCAGGACTGTCCAACCCCTGCCCTCTGCCTAACCTGTGAATCTGAGACTCAGAACCACAGCTATGAAAATAAAAAATAACTTTTACTGCTTACTAGCACTGGATTAAGAAAACCCATATAGATTTCATGTGAGAGCCACAGGAAAAACAACACACATCATGTGAGTATCTGTAAATGGTTGGCAATAATAAGTGTGTGCTGAGAATTAACATGTCATGTTTATACCAGATGTCAGGTGTACTGCTTCTCTCTCTGAGTTGTCAAAAAGCATAATACAGAGAGAAAAGGTCAAAGAATCCTGGGGGATGTTAGTGGTGCTTAAAGGTTATAATGATTGAAAAAGATTGCTTTAAGTCTACATGTATCACCACTTCAGATGTCATTTCATGTCTCAAGTGGAAACAGAATAGGCCTTCTTAAGAGATTTGTGGGATACAATATGTTTTGGCAGTAGAGTTGAAAACACACTATGGTTACCGTAAGCCTGCCAGAATGGGTCCCCTTATCTGAAGATCAATGATTACAGAGGATTGATGGACTAGTTTCCCCACCAGAAAACACCAGCCTGTTATTACTAGAACAGATGCAATGTGATCCATACATAATTAACTGAATTTACAAATACCAAAAGTACATTAACTAGTGAAAGCATCCCTTAATTTTCTCCTCCAGATTTCATAATGATATAGTAAAGAAATGACCCACTAACGTATCAATAAGTGAACAGTCAAGCTGAATCTGAATAAATTCAGGCAACTGACTCTACTTACTCGCTGATAAAATAAGAGGAGAGACTCCCTTCTCTATCCTTTCCTCCTTCCCTCCCTTCCTTCTTCCTACCTTGCTTCCTCCATCCATCCTTTTCTTTCTTTTGTTGTTTCTTTTTCTTTCTTTATAATTTGTCAGCCCAGTGTCCTATCCTCTTTCTTTATAATTTGTCAGCCCAGTGTCCTATCTTTAAAAATATTCATATGGAAGAATAACATTTAAAATAGGTAAAAAAAAAGTCACTCTATTTGAAGAGAAAGTTTTGAAAATTAGCGTTTGTACACAAAGCTGCCCCCTTGAGTATTTTCACAAACCTTTAGAGCACTCAGCAGAGGATATTTTGAAAATTACTGGTGAACCCTATCTTTAAGCTAGGTCAGCGCTTCCTGAAGTGTGCTGCTCAGAACATCTGGTCCTGCAAGATGCTCCATAAACAAAGAGTTTTCTTCTCAAGTAAGTTTAGGAAATGTTGCATGCTGGATTATTCCTCTTTGATAGGTAAAATCAATATTATCCCATTAAAAGCTCTGAGAAATAAAAGAAAGATGCATTCTTGTTTCCCTAGCATTTTTGAAAAAGTTTTCTTTTTTAATTGTCCTCATACTTTTCCATGGGGCCTATTACCATTCTGCAAGAACACAGTCTGAAAATGCTGCTCAATGTCACCCAAATGATGTCTAAGCATAACATATGCTGACAGAAGTATAAAACCATGAGAGAAAATAAGGAGTCTCTGCTGGGAACACAGACTTCACCAATTGTATTTCACGTTATCAACCCATCAATTAGATAGTCTTGCCAGGAAGGCAGTGCTAACAATGTTACTTAGCTGTGGAAGGTGATCAGCAAATGGTAGTAGTAAAGACAGAATGTGGCAGGCTATATAAAAACCAAATCAGAATTTAGAAGAAGTAACAGGAGTGGGCTGCAAAACACCTAATACTTTCAGATATAATAATGTCACTGAAAACATTGCATATGTTAGAAAAAACGGAAAAGTCCTTAAATTTCCGAATTTACATAAAATTTACATTAGAAGAAACAAGCAATTCACTTATAGCTACAATAGAATTAGGTATAGTTCTGCTTAGTTATGGTGTTTACTTTGGGGAACATGATGTGTCCTCACTGGAACTGAGCTTTAGCTGACATCTGTCAACTGATCTTTCAAATTCACCTTCTTCCAGGTAAAATCGATCTGAAATATTACAGAGTTTGTATTTATGTGTAATAGAATCTCACTCTTTAGATTTCCCCTACTCTGTTGTGCTTCGCTGAATTTATCCTCACTTTGGGGGCATAAAACATTTGCTAAGAAAAGTAATGATGCAAACTAGACTGGAAGGGGAGAATGTTTAATTACTTCAGAAAAAGTATGTAAAACAAATTTGGAAAACTATTTCCAGGACTGAGATGCTACTTTCAGATACTACAGGCCTCCAAGGGCCTATAATTAGCTGCTTTAATTAGCTTCGTTTGGAATTATTTTATGTACCCCGAATCTAATGAAAAGTGGATTTTTAAAGACTTTATAAACCATCCCCTTGACTGTCTCTCATATTTGTAATCCCTCAGATTGCTAAGTGAATGAGGCTTATTCATTTTTTTATTATCTGTAAAGAATGTCCTTAAAGGAGGAGACTTTCAGCTGTGTCCTGTAGGCTGAAGGCACCTTCAAACCATGTAGTGTTTCATCCATACCATTTAAAAAATATTGGAAAATTTTACCAGCATACAGTTTCTGGCTTTTCTTTAAAAATTTACTTTCTCCATGGTAATAATCCACTGGAGCTGAGTAGCCCATGAACCCTCCAGGTGGAACATTCAGTTTACCACAATCCCTTCTATACTGAATTTTATACCATTTTTCATTATACATTGTTTTCTTTATAGTAGAGTTGGAATAATGTAGACTGGTTATCATATGCAGATCTCTGTCAAATATGGAAAAACTGAAAGGAAGACCACAAAGGTCAAATAACTAAAGAAAAAATAAGAGAGCATATGGTGAATTACGTTATTATTATTTGCTGCTCCTCTCTGTGGCAGGACAGTTCTGGCCCATTTGGTCAGCACTGGCCATTAACAGTTACTTTGGAAAATGGAATGAGCAAAAATGATGTCTATACCACCTGTGAACAGCTTGCATAGTTCAGACAGTTTTATTTTCTCTGTGTCATGAAAATGACACATCCCAGGTAGGGACCACTCTTTCTCAAAATGACAAAATCACATGGAATACAGATTCAGCCAACCCACTGCTTAGAGGCTACATGGATAGGAAATCAATCTTTATTCTTAGATGCCTCTGAGACTTTGGAGTTGTTTGTTGCTGCAACATAACCTATTGAAAGCTGACAGATGCAGAGCAAATTTCATACGAATAGTGAAAAATATCTCCATGTGTTTCATATACATATACAAAATGTGTCTGTGTCTAATGAATTTAACTTAGCCACGGTTAGGAAAAAAAGCCATGTTAAGAACTGTAACCAGCAAATGGGAAATGCATGTGCCAAATCCTCAATAAACTCAAAAAAGAACTGCATTTTCTATATTTTAAAAAATGCAAATAAAGTAATTGATGCTGTTTAGAGATTTAGCCGTTACCAGGAAAATAATTGCCCAAGCCTCAAATCCTAGCCCTCCTTTCGTTTGAATCACTTGGCTGGCTGCTGCAGACCTGTGGGAATAGGGAAAGGTGATCACTGTGGAGTTTCTGTGAATGAATTCTTACTGAAAACTTCATGCATGATTCATTCCACTCTTACCTTTAACCCTGGTATCATTTCAAAGTCCAACTTGCTCAATTTAATGAGGAAA
This sequence comes from Pan troglodytes, assembly GCF_028858775.2. Lineage (NCBI taxonomy): Eukaryota > Metazoa > Chordata > Mammalia > Primates > Hominidae > Pan > Pan troglodytes. Next base: position 78,419,939 of record NC_086015.1, read on the forward strand.
AACAGGTTTAAAATAAAAGCCAAATCTCAAAAGGAAGGGGATCAATTTTGAAATTCCCTCCCCACAAGACCAATCTGGGTTTTCCTTCAGACAGAGCAACAGTCACAGGCACAGACACACAATAACAGCAATAACAACAAAAACAAATCCAAACTACTCTGGGGTGAGGTGCCAAGCAGTGCCTGTGAGGATCAAAAGCTATAAAACCTTAAACAAGTGGTAAGAGAGGTGCTCAGTCTCTGTGAGCATCAGTGCAGTTGACTGCGAAGCACCCACCAGCTACTCCACACCTGGGTATGTGGATGGATGAAAGTCAGGAAATTTCAGTTACACAACTAGGCAGACTAGCAACTTTGCTCTCCAAGACAGCATTTTTGTAAAAGTTTTTTTAAAATTATCCTCATACTTTTGTCTCTCCAAGACAGCTAAAGTTTAGGGAAAAAAATCTGCTGAGATGGAAATTACGTAGCTTATAAATAAATGACTATCAAAGTTCCATGTAAGCCACAAAGTTCACTTCTGTTCTAGAGTTTAAAATGTCCTACCTAATAAAATTCACCCACAAAAATACTTCAACTCTTGTACTTGCTCTGGCATAAATATTTCTCTATTCCTTTAAATGGTTTTTGAAAGCATTTACATTTGTATGACTTGAAGACAATGTGTTTCAAAGTATGGCTCAAAAACCATCTGAATCAAGACTCTCCTGGGTCACTGATAAAGAATGCAGGTCTCCAGGAAAGACCCCACCCTATGGGGTCAGAATCTTTGGGAGTGGGACTGTGGAATCTACATTTTAAACAAGCCCCCTAAATGAGCCACTAGAGTTTACAAAACACTGCCCTATGACCAAAAACACTTGATTTGGACTTTATCTGTGTAAGAAATATCCATCAGTTTGATCTAATACATTGTCAGGTTTCTTTGTTACAGCAGCATGTGTAATATTAATTAAAACACAGGTACACACAAATGCGCTGTAATGGAAGCAACCAATGTTTTATTGCCCCCACTTGCTAGTGCACAGATCAATTCTTGGATCTCACCTGGTGTTTCCTATAGTCTTTTTTTTTTTTTTTTTTTTTTTTTTTTTTGACCAAAAGCATCAACTAATGGTCTTTCTGTTTCTTTTTGGGATAGGAGACAAAGCCTTTACCATTCTTGATTTATAGCTAATTTTTTACTTAAAGCAGAAAACATCGGTCAGGACTCTGCCATATTAAAATAAATTCTGTTGAAGCACTATCTCTCGAACAGTAGATTTAAACCCCTGAGTTTCCACATGTAATTTTTTGATGGGCTTCAGGCTCCTCTGTCTGTTGGTGGATGGAATCAGAGCAAGAAGACTCGTACGTCTTCAGAGTGAGAAAGAATGATTTTCTCATCCTACCACTGCAGACCAGTTAGGGGATCTGGGAATAAACTGGAAGGGGGAAGTGTGAAGCCATGCTGCTGTGAGAACAACGTAAGAAATGGTCAGGGGCATTTCTGAAGCTTGGGGGAAATTCACCTGTAGACTGAAAGTGTAAGTTGTAATGAATGAATGAATCCAGTTTCTCGAAGTTGTTTCCATGACCCTGACTCTTTCCAGAGCTCTTTGTGGTATGTTCCGTGCTGACTTTAATCCAAAAGGGATGCCGTGACAGCCCCAGGGACAGCTGTCAAAAAATAAAGCTTCTGTTTCTTTATTTTTAAATTAAATTTCCTATTCTCCTTGCATCAGTTTCATTACTACATACATACACACATATCATCCTAAAATGATGTCCATTGCATTAGTTATGAGTTTGTTTGCCAGAAACAAAAACCTACCACAGTCAGCCTAAGTAAGCATCAGAATGATATACAGACACAAGCTGTTTCATAGAACCCAAGGGCTAGAAAACAGCTACCAAGAAATGAGAGCTGGGGAGCCTGCAGGCCAGGCAGTCTTTCGTCCTTAATCTCTGCCCCTGGTCTCTTCTTGTTTCTGTCGGGCTACATCTCAGCTCCTGAGGCATCAGCTTTCTTGGCTGCCTAATCTACATGATAGAAAGGCTCTGTTCCAAACTCTCAAATTCAGACTTGTAGGCTTACAGGTCAAATATCAAACTCCCAGGAGACAGCATCTGATTGGCTCATCTTGTGGCAGGTGTTCTCCCTGGGCCAATCGGTTGAAGTCAGTTGGAATGTGCTGGCTGGGCCCCTGGGGTCACTGATGCTAGTACAGGATGGGCATCTCAAAGCCATCTCCATTCCTTTTCTCTAAACATAATTGTTTTAACTTTTTTCTCCTCAACCACAGATAATCCAATGAGGAAAAAAACACAAACATTTTCTAGAACCATGTTTTCTAAAGTGGGGTTCAGATATTCCCAGCCAGACAATCCCCCAGGGTACAGTAAGAAAGTACAGTTAATCCCCTTCATAGATTTACTTTTATTTAGATATTTTAAATTTTTACATTTTTCCATAAACATATTAAGATGGTAGTATATTTGTATGTGTATAAATAAATCAGACATTTCAAACAATTCACATGGATTGCCTTCTTAAATACTCACAATGATCCTATAAGGATAGGTTCTGTGATTATTCCCCATGTATAGATAAGAAATAAGAGATACAGAGGTTAGGCAACCTGTTCCAAATTCCATAGCTTGTAATGAAAGTGTTAGAATTGGAACTCAAGCAGTCTAGCTCTAGGTGCCCAGTTTGTACCCTCTCTGCTTCCTTCATATGTGTATATGTGTGAGTGTGATTGTGGCAGGGTGGTGCTTAAAAAGGTTTTCATTGTTACAGAGTACCCATTAAAGGAGTCTGAAAAACACTGTTTTAGAAGGTGGAAAATGTATAAGTAAAAAAAAAATTGAAGCCTATAATGTTTGTGAGCACAGGAAAATTTTCCATCAGAAAGCAACTGACCAGCTGGGCGCAGTGGCTCACACCTGTAATCCCAGCACTTTAGGAGGCCGAAGCGGTCGGATCACTTGAGGTCAGGAGTTCGAGAACAGGCTGGCCAACATGGCAAAACCCCATCTCTTTTAAAAACACAAAAATTAGCCGGGCATGGTGGTGTGTGCCTATAGTCCCAGCTACTCGGGAGGTTGAGGCATGAGAATCGCTTGAACCCGGGAGGTGGAGGTTGCAGTGAGCCAAGATTGTGCCACTGCACTCCAGCCTGGGTGACAGAGGGACATTCTAAAATTAAAAAAAAAAAAAGAAAAGAAAGGAAAGAAAGCAACAGACCTAGGTGCCCAAATCTACGATGACATGGCTTTGGACAAATCACCTAACTGCTCTGAGCCTTGGCTTGTCAATGCAGAATGAGAGTGATACTCTCTTCCTTGAAGTTCTGTTAGGAGCAATAAGCTGTGTCTGGCCAATAATAATGGCACCTATTATTGTCATTCTAGGGTTAACTAGTCACTAGCAAACTCATCATTTTCATTCCCTGTGGGCCCATATGTACCTGAGGACAGAATTCCTATCTATCTTCCTATTTCCTGCAAACTGAACTCAGTGCTTTTCTCTTGGGGAGGGGTTTCGGGCAGTATTCGACAAGTATCAATTTGGATATATTTCTATCAACTTCAAGAGCAATACGCTCAGTTTTTCTGTTATTTAATATCAATCTTATTCAAGTGAAGAAACATATTTATTATAGTAAAACCTTATTATTATAAGACATATCACATCTTCCACAAATAAATAGCTGTTTGATGGATACTTGAGTAAATCAATGAATGAATACAATGGATGGAAGGATGGATGGAATATGCCTGGATGGACAGACTTAGAAAGAAAGAAAAAAGGAAAGTAGAAGGCAGGCTCAATTAATATTTTAAATTCACAGCTTCCACATTCAGGCACTTTGGAGAACTTCAGGATTTTCATCTCCATTTCCAACTACAAAATGGTCTATAGAGTACAACAAATGTTTCCTTTAGAGATCAAAATATTTTATAGTTATCCATATAAAAGCAGCTAAGGTTTATGTGTCAATTGATTCAGAACATACTTGTCTTAATGCGACTATGAATCTGTTAATATTCTGAACTCCTGAAAATGTCAATAGTCACATCAGTATTGACATATTCAAAAAATAGTTTACAATTTTGAGATTCATTCAGTCTACAGATGGATTACCTGTTTGCCATGACATTCTAACCTATCCCCAGGATAGGAGCAATAAATAAGCAGTAATATTCTATTGTACAGATGCCAATTTCTCAATAGCCTATCAATCATCTGCTTCCTAGTCTTGATCTTGCAGTTTGTGGTGACATAAATGCTGCTGTAATGCAACTTTTGCACCTGCTCCTTTAGGGAAGGTGGAAACCACTGGGTTATTGGAGAAGCAGTCTACACAGTGACCTCTGATGCAAATGTGATGGGAGCCAGAAAGCATATTCTTAATTCTGTTTTTTCCCCCTAAAGAGACAAAGTATTGCTATGTTGCCCAGTTTGGTTTCAAACTCCTGGCCTCAAGGGATCCTCCCATCTTGGCTTCCCAAAGTGTTGGGATTACAAACATGAGCCACCATGTCCACTGCAGAAAACATATTCCTTTTTTTTTTTTTTTTTTTTTTGAGTCAGTCTCACTCTGTTGCCCAGGCTGGAGTGCAATGGCGCGACCTTGGCTCACTACAGCCTCTGCCTCCAGGGTTCAAGCAATTCTCCTGCCTCAGATTCCCAAATAGCTGGGATTACAGGCACCTGCCACCATGCACAGCTAATTTTTGTATTTTTAGTGAGACGGGGTTTCACCTTGCTGGCCAGGCTGGTCTCCATCTCCCAACCTCAGGCGACCCGCCCACCTTGGCTTCCCAAAATGTTAGGATTACAGGCATGAGCCACCGTGCCCAGCTAGAAAGCATATTCTTTCTTCCCAAATAAAACATCAAATTTAGAGATTCATCTCTACATTTTTTTATTTTGACACTACCTATACATACATTATGTATTCTTGACTTCAAGATTTTGAAAAATGCTAATGTTTTAAAGTTTATTTTATTTAAATTTTTTTTTTTTTTTTTTGGAGACAGAATCTCACTCTGTCACCCAGGCTGGAGTGCAATGGCGCGATCTCGGCTTACTAACACCTCTGCCTCCAGGGTTGAAGCGATTCTCTTGCCTCAGCCTCCCAAGTAGCTAGGACTATAGGTGCACGCGCCACCATGCTTGGATAATTTTTTTTTTGTATTTTAGTAGGGGGGGGCGGGTTTCGCCATGTTGCCCAGGCTGGTCTTGAACTCCTGAGTTCAGGCAATCCACCCTCCTCGGCCTCCCAAAGTGCTAGGATTACAGGCATGAGCCACCGCACCTGGCCTGTTTTAAAGTTTAACTTTATTACCTGCAGAACAGTAGCAAAGTGTTGTTCAAGGAAAACTGTGTGCCTAAGATGAAGCTGTATTATACTTACAGATTAAATTGTTTAAGGAAATTGTTGTTTTGAGACATAATCACAACCAAAAACACTAGTCATGTGTCTCACTGCCTTGATGGAGACTCTAGCAACTGGACAAGTCTTCCTAGAGATGAAAACGCCTATTCAGTGCGTTTTCTTCAGGTTCTGTCAGCTAAGCTACCTGAGCTGACTTCTGTTTTTCAGTCTATGCATCTTGGGTAAAGAAAAAAAAAATAAAGATGCTGATACAGAAGTTGTAAATCCCATGCCATCTGGGCATGTTGCTAACAGTTCTCACCTTTGTCACACCAGGGTTTACAAGGCAATTTTTAGCATAATGTCACTTCAGCCTCCATTACCTGCTGTTTGGCATCTCACATTCTCTTTTTTCCATCCCAAGGGCTATGTTGTTATAATATGTGAATGGCAGTATACAAGACTTCCATTTCAAGAATATGTGCATAGCAGAGATATGGAAAGCTGAATCAAGACACCAAAGTCATTTGCTGATTAAACACTGGGACAGACTCAAGCCTGTTTTCTACTCAGAATAAATTTCTATCAGCCATTGTTGAACAGAACTCATCTCTTTATTAACATGCATGTATGTAATAACTTGATTAACCTATGAATTCCTGAGTAATTAGTATTTATTATAAGGTGCCCATGAACTAGTCTCATGACCTTACTGAAAACAGGGTAATTTTTCTCATGTATTTCAATGTCTAATGATTGTGTGGTGATATCAGCAACTGAATGGTAATTAACATGAACTCCCAGCTTTTCACATGCCTGATAACTAGATTAATAATTATGCTACAGGTGATGCATGTCCAGTCTTCTATTTCTGGCTTTTGATTTCCTAGTTTTCTGACAAACTTTGGGAGGTTAATTCCTCTTGCTTCATAGAGGTGCTGGATTGCTCTGCAGAGAAAGCAATGACTGGGAGGTGGCAGAAAATGACACAGAATGATGGGGAGATAAGAACCCTCTCAGATGACAGCAGTCTGTTGCTGCGAGGTTACAGGGATTCCCAGGAAAATTCTTCATTGTCTCCCACCATAAAACAATTTTTTATTATTATAGTATCAAATAGATGGCAAATGCTCTTATCCAGAGCTGCCCCAAGTTGCTGATACTATCTTGTAAATTACATCGATGAATTAAGGAAATATGATTAACATACGCAGTTTCCACACTTTGGGATCCTTATTTAGGCCTTTTCCACATCTATCTTCCCAATCTAGTTATGGAGAACATTTCTGGGTTTTATCCCAAATAAACAAAAGAAAGTTATAAACTTACTGCACTAAAAGGAGATTTTAACACAATTTTACTATGAGTCAAAACATTTAGTTAACTCTGGAGATATTTCTGCTAATGTGATTTTAAGCATTGCTGATGTGTTAAACAATGGGCTGGAAAATTAAAACAAAACCATGAACTGTGCTGTCTCCAATTTTGAAATGTCAGAAGCTTTTGGCTTAGGACAGTGTCACTTCTGCTGAGGACTCTGTGCCTTCTCATTTGGAGAATGGCAACAGGGTGCTGGTTTAGAGCATGCCATACTAGAAAGAGCCCTGGTCATGAGTCAGAGCCTCCAGGTTCTAGTTTTACTTCTTCACAGCTCTGTGATTTTAGGTTGGCTGCCTCCTCTCTGAGGCACACTTTGCAAACTCCCGAAGTGTAGCCCTAAATAAAAGCTGGAGGGTTTTGTGCTGAAGCTTAGTTTCTGGCCTCGTGCCTCATGTGCCATTTCTAAGCAGGAAGTCTGGGCTCAAGGCACTAGGCATTGGCTGGTTAAGAGCCCACGCTCTTAGCATCTGCAGGCTCAGCTTCCAGACTCTACTGTACATTGTCACGCATCTTCCTCCCCATACTTTTACCCAAAAAGAATCTCACTAGCAGGTAATTTCCACAAAGGACTAGAACACTGCTTGGCATCTAAGCAACACTCAATAGACAGAGGCTAACACTACTATGATTATTTTTATTTCATTTATTTTATTTTTTTGGGGACAGGGTCTCGCTCTGTTGCCCAGGCTGGAGTGCAGTGGTATGATCAGCTCACTGCAACCTCCACCTCCCGAGCTCAAGCAATCCTCCCACCTCAGCCTCCCGAGTAGCTGGGACTACAGGTGTGCACCACCTTGCTCAGCTAATTTTTTGTATTTTGGGTAGAGGTGGGGTTTTACCATGTTGCCCAGGCTGGTCTTGAACTCCTGAGCTCAAGCAATCTGCCTGCCTCGGCCTCCCAAAGTGCTGGGATTACAGGCATGAGCCATTGTGCCCAGCTGGTTACTATTATTATTATTATTACTGCCTTTCTTTGCTTACTCTGTTAGGCTGATATAAGAGGAAATACAACAGATAAATAAAATATGATTGTGTCTTCAGTAATCAGAAAAATAACAAATTTAAACATTTCTAACCACAGAGAGGGAAACAAGAAGAAATGAAGAAATGTGAAGTGAATATAGGTAATATAAAGTGTGGGAGACAGAGAAGGGCAAGCACATGTCTTGCAGGGACTGTGCGACTCTGTGGGAAGAAAACCAAATGGACCACAGTGCAGGCCATGAGCTCTCTGATTAATCCTTCATCACTTGTACTGATATACCCCGGAGTTACAGCTTCAGCTGCTCTCTGACCTGGCTCATACCCTCTACTGAATGAAAGGCCATAAGTCAAAAAGGTGATGAAGCGGGGCTGATACCAGCTGCTGTGGACAGAGTTTACTCTGATCTGTCAATGCCCGCACCTGTCTGGTTGACACCCAGGGCATTTTGGCTGTTAAATGCTTATATCTTCACAAAGTTTCCAGTGAACTCTCAAAAAGCATGTATAACTGGCCAAATTTTAAAAAATGTATTCCTTACATGAATGTGTTCATTTCTTCAACCAATATTTACTGTTTGTTACAAACCAGCCTTGTACTAGGCTCTTGGGTGCAGGCGAACACCAACATAGGCCTGCCCTCAAGAAGCTCATAAGCCAATGTGTTAAGACAGTGGACGTGAATTGTGAATACCTCCGCATTACAGACACTTGGATCAACGAGCATCACACTTTTTAGCATCTAAATCTGTACAATCTGGAACTGAGGGAAGTATGCTTTTGGTGAATGTTATTTGCTCTCCTATGCATGCTCTGGGTTCTTATGGGTTCATGTCTGACATCTGGGAAGATTTCTTCCCGTCTTCACCTACAATCCTATTTGACTTCCACTGTCATCCCAACCGAGTGTTTTAAAAATGAAAGGACTACCTGAAGTCACCAAAGGGAGAGAAAAATCAGGATATCATTATTTAGGACAGGTGTGATGGGCTAACAGTTCTCCAATTTTATAACATTTGAATAGATTCATCTTTTGGGACATGTTTCATCCAACAGCTTACTAAGACATGTTCACTCTGTGCATACTTAGGCAACCAAAAAGTTCCTCCTTTCCGATCAGTGAACGTATCTAATCATAATAACACTTAAACAAAATCACTCAGTTGGAATTTTAAATTGGGTCAACACCTATAAAACTGATCACAACCAAGACTACCCAGCTATTACGTTATTTTCATTTGAGACAATATAAATTTAAATTATTTTGATACTTCCTTCCCAGATGTAGTTTTAGCAATTATTTATTTCTATCTAATATATCTCCCTCTTTTTTCTCATAATACAACACTTCTTTTGGAAACTGCTTCTTTCTCATTCCAGTGCTTGTCAGTTGGTGGACTGACTCAAGCCCTCAGCTTCAGGGCTCCCATAAATAAGGCTGATTCTAAAAGAATCAGGAGCCATAGAGAAACAGGGTGTCTGCTTCATTAGGATATTTAGCATTAAGGATCACAGAGCTTAGAGCTGTCAGAGGTCACCTTTGCCTCCACAAGGAAGATACATGAGAATGGAGGCAATATGGAGAGAAGTAGAGTCAAGAAATACAGAGAAAAATGAATTGCTTATGGAATTGATTCAATCCCTGAATCCAACGGATTGAGTTTTCAGGGAGCAGACCCCTAAATAGAGTTTGGAATAAAAGCTTTTAATCAATGATCAAAACTCATGAACGGAAAAAACTAGGATTCAACTGGGAAGAGAAAGAAACTGAATTGTGATGTGGTCCAACAAAGACATGGTCATCCTGACAGGAAGTTATGGATTAAATCAGAATTGCCCAGTGGTGGTCAGAAATGGTTGACCCTTCATATCCGAGCCTTGCTCAGTCACTAGATGTGGGCTTCCTCAGGAGGGGTGTGACTGTGGGCAAGTGTCTCTCTGCAGCTGGGGCAGACCAGGAAGGAGTGAGAGCTGGAGGCCATCCACTAACCCCACACCCCGTGGCGAGGCAGCAAGTCCTTCTGGGTGGTGTATCTCTTCGTAAAACCTCACAGTGCTACCAGAAGCCACTTGATCATCCCAGTTATGTGAGCCAGCAAACTCCCAATTTTTTGTCAATACAGTGTGATTCTGTTACTTTGTTTGCAATCAAGAGGCTCTATGCTTCCCTTCAAACTTAAAGTTCTTCTGAAACATCAAGATTCCAGCAATTATGAACACCCTTGAAATAAACTGGAGAACACAATTTAAACCCACAGCAGACCACATGATGGCAATCCTATTTTTTAATCAAGCTCCAAGTCTGCAGTCTCCAGATGGTTCACGAATTTCAAGTGGCCAGATCCTGAAGATGGGAGATATCTGTTTTATTGGGCTGAGGGTTTGTGATCAAAACTGACAACTCTTTGGGTGGAAAGGACTGTAATTTGTATGTCACAGAACAAATAAAGTCCAGCATGTTTTCCTTTGAATAAGTTTTACTGTAATGAGAAGTAGACTTCTCAGTTTCACTTCTGGTCAGAAAGATCCACTCTAACTTGTTTATCTCCCAGTAATTCTCATTCTCTCAATAACAAAATGCGTGTTTCTCTAAGAACAGTGATTTATTCATTAATAATGCCCTCTTTGTTCCTGCAAGTGGCCAAGTTTGCAATAGAGAGCACGATAGGAAAATCAAACCAGCACCCCAGGCTCATACTGGGGAGATAATAAAATTATTTTCATACGTGCTGAAGTTCATTTTTACTCTGGGTCACTATCTTGGTAAGGTTCTGAATTTCTAGTAATATTTCAATTTATACCAATATAGCATAAAATTTGCAATTCCAACGCCCCAATGTAAATGATGTGAATATACACACATATCATTTCTATGTGTATATATATATATATACACATATATAAAGAGGCTTATTGGCACATACTAATAAGCTTGTGTGTGTGTGTGTGTGTGTGTGTGTGTGTGTGACAGAGAGAGAGAGAGAAAGAGAGGCAGACAAACAGCAAAGATCCAATTTGACATGGCATAAAACTAAAAACCAACGGATAATGGTGTAATGACAAAGCATTGTTTAGCACCGTTAGGTGACTGAAGCAAATGTGATCTCTCTTGTCTTTATAACCCAAAAAGTCAATGAGTCGATTGTTTAGAAACTTCTCTGGATGGACTATTTTTTGTGGCGTTCCTCATATTCCAACTCAGCAGACAAAATCTAATGCTCAGGTTATCAAGTTTCTCAGAGTAATTTACAGATGCAATAACAGTACATGCGCTGCAGGCCTTGCCCTGAACCTTAATAAATATGAAAAGCAGAAACAGAGCATGACTTACCTCCAGAGTGTGGTGGGGGGCCGCAGAGCAGCACAACTCCCTGGCCTTCACGCACAGACACTGTACTCCTCATTTTGGTTTTAAAATTTTCAAGATCTGATTTGAAAACAAAACAAAACTGAATTTCAGAAAGACCAATTAAATCACAAATTTTACACCAAGACCTTCCTTTCCCTTAGAAAACAATTTTAGTTTTTGCTTTTTTCTTTAAAAATTATTATTTTTATTTACTTAGAATTTCACCCTTTATTTTAGATTCAGGAGGTACACGTACAGGTTTGTTATGTGGTTATACTGTGTAATGCTGAGGTTTGGGGTTTGGTTGATCTCATCACCCAGGTAGTGAGTACAGAACCCAGCAGGTAGGTAGTTTTCTAATCCTTACCCCTCTCCCTTCCTCCCCACTGTAGTCGTCCCCAGGGTCCATTTTTGTCATCTTTATGGTCATAAGTACCTAATATTTATCTTCTGCTTATAAGTGAGAACATACAGTATTTGGTTTTCTGTTCCTGCATGGAAAACAATTTTAAAATCTCCTTCCAAGAACCTAGAGAGAAAACCATTTGCTTTGAGGTAGAAAAGCTGGATTCTGATTTCTTTATTAAAGCTTCTAGAAATTCAGCAATACAATATAAATATATACCCACTGATCCCATGTTGCTGAAATAGTGTCTAAAATGGCATGAACTATCCAAAGACAAAGCGTGTATCAGAATGAACTAACCAGACAATATAATTCAAAAAAGGAAATGAAATATCCTAAATCAAAAATAAACATAAATATGACTTTCACATTCACCAGTGATTCACCATATCATGAATACTTTTAGCTTCAACTTGTAATAATGACCAACTATTCATGAATTTCCCTCCTAAAATATTTTATCATAGCCTAAATAGATTTTATTCTACCTATAATTATTTTTATTTACAAAAATATTTGATAATATTCAGTTTCTGAGTATAAGTCCTATTTTTCCCATATTCTGAAGGGCTTTGTGGAAGATATATTGTCACTGAAAATTACCAAGTACATAGAATTCAAAGGATAACAGTAATTTAAATCAGCATATTCCCTTTTATTTATAGCGGCTAAAATAATTATTTTTATAAGCATCCAAAGATTTTTTCAAGTGTTTAAAAAAGTTAAAAAAAATAGCAATCAAGTGCAAATACTATTTTGATTACCAACGGTTATTTTTAGAGAACATTTAATTTCTTCCAATGACAATCCAGTACAGCAAATACTGATTCATTCTTTCCAAGTTAAATTAAAGGAGAGAGAAAATTCCGTTGACTTCATTTTTAAAAATGCTTTAGTTCATAGGGAAAGAGGAAGAAAGATCTGTTTCTTTAAACTCTGACTTATAAAAAATGTCTGTGAATTACACCATTAATATACTCTATGGTGTCACTTTCTGTATCAGAACAATTGTACTGTCAATTTCTGAAAGAATATACTCACTTCATAGCTCTTAAGGGCTGATATAAATTGCCTAAGTGGTGTCTATACAGAGTGAAGCAGTATATGTATTTTAGAATACAACTTGGATATTTTCAACTTTTCTTTGAAAAATATAAAAAGCAAAATAATTATCTTCAAATTGATAAAACCAGAACCTGTAGACAAGTAGGGATACTCTAAGGACCATATAGCAGTATATCAGAGAGAAATAAGAGGGCCTATGTGCCTCATGTTATTGTTACTGAAAAATAGTATTAAATTGCTAGGTTATAAATATGGAGTAAAGTGATTCAGCAAAAGTCTCTTGTGTGTGCCCAGAAAAGAAGAAAAAACAGTTGATGGACTTATTTTAACCACAGGCTATCCAACAGAAATGATACAATAACATAGTGTTGTATCACCTTAAATCTAACTAAAATGCAACATTCTCAAAACATTAAGTCTCTTGGAATGTAACTAACTGAGTTAGAACTGCAAAACTAGACCATCCAAATGTTTCCCAATGGCTAAATGAGGCAGTACCTCATATCAGAATGTAGCTTATACATGGAATTTCCAAAGATTATTTCTTGATGATCAAGTATGTGTCATCATTGCTGCCTTCCTGTCTAATTCCTTGTTATCTTCTGCCATACAATTTCACAGTGTGGATGTTTTCTATCACTGATTTTAGCTAGAATATGCAAAAATGTATAGAATAGTTCTACGGAAACCAGTAATGTCTCCTCCAAAGGTAAAATCTCTTTTGCCTAAGCACAAATATAGCTGGCACAGATCTGCCCATTGGTCTAGAGACAAGCATGGCTACTCTTTCTGCAGTGCACGAGTGCAAGGAATATTGTTCTGGATATCTGATATGGCCAGTTCATGGACGTAGCATCAGGAAGCAAAGAAAAATAACTTAATTGTAATGGCACATTGTAAGTGGCACTTTGCTGAAAAGGTGGTAAGTACACAGAGGACTGCATAGTTAATCTACAGGTGTAACCAAGGCTTTAACAAGCAGAACCTGGACAAGTAGACGGACAGTAGTAGTAGCAGTCAGAGGGCCAGGGTGGGCATTTTTCTGAGGCAGATGGAGCAACATAGATGCATAAGAACATACATGTTACAGTCAAGGTATAGCGAGACTTTTCTCCTTTTTTGCAACACTAGGAACTATGAGAAAAGAGTAGTGTCAATGTCTAAAAAGCTTCAGATCATTAAAATATCTAGTGGAAGATTATATGTGTCACCCAAATGTAAGTCAAGCTATATATAGTCCAATTTTGGACTTTAAAAACAAACTAAGATGATAAAGAACACCTACAAGTAACTACAGCTATCATCATATTTAATGGTGAAAGACCGAGTGCTTTCCCCCTCCCCAGCATCAGAAATTCAAGGGAGTTAAGCAGGTCATAGGATATAGTTTCTACATACTAATAATAAACATGCAAAAATTGAAATTAAAAACTCAAAACTACTCACAATTGTTCCAAATAAAATAAAATACTCAGGTAAATTACATGTAACAAAACATGCAAAAGATCTGTATAATGAAAATTATAAAATGCTAATGAAAAAGAAAAAAATGCAGAGGCATAAATAAATGGAGACACATACTATGAACATGGATTGTTAGATTCAACATAATTGCTGTTCTTCCCAAATTAATACACTGTCATATGCTGTAGAACAACATTTCGGTAAATGCTGGACCACATATATGGCCAGACCATATTTACAACAGTGATATCATAGGTATCATGACATAGTAGTGAAATATATTACTCCTGAGTTTGTGGTGATTGTGTAAAAAACCTACTATGCTGCCAGTCATATAAAAGTTTTGCATATAAAATTATGTATAGCATATAATGCTTGAGAATGATACTAAATAACTGTTACGGGTTTATGTATTTACTATGCTATAATTTTATTGTTATTTTAGAATATATTACTTCTACAAATTGAAAAAAAAAAAGGTTAACCATAAAACAGCCTGAGGTAGGTCCTTCAGGAGTTTTTCAGAAGGAGGCATTGTCATTATAAAAGATGACAGTTCCATGCATGTTATTGCCCCTGAAGATCTTCCAGTGGCATAAGATGTGGAGGTGGAAGACAGTGATACTGATGATCCTGACCCTGTGTAGGCCTAGGTTAACATGTGTGTTTTTAAATGCTTTTGGCAAAAACACTTAAAAAGAAAACAAAATAAAAAAGCTTATTGAATAAGTGTATAAGAAAATAGTTTAGTAAAGCTTCACAATGTGTGTTTTAAGCTAAGTGTTATTATGGGTCAAAATTCATAAAACATTAAAAGTTTATAAATACAAATATTATAGTAAGCCAAGATTAATTTATTACTGAAACATATTTTTATAAATTCAGTGTAGCCTAAGTGTACAGTGTTTATGAAGTCTACAGTAATGTACAGTAATGTCCTAGGCCTTCACATTCACTCACCACTCACTCACCAATTCACCCACAACAGCCTCCATTCCTGCAAGCTCCATTCATGGTAAGTGTTCAGTATAGATATACCGTTTCCTGTCTTTTATATTGTACTGTACCTTTTCTATGCTTAGATATGTTCAGAAACACAAATACTCACCATTGTGTCACAATTGCCTACAGTATTAAGTAAAGTGATCTGCTGTACAGGTTTATAGCCTAGCAGCAATAGGCTATACTGTACAGCCTAGGTGTGTAGTAGGTAATACCATCTGGGTATAATAAGAACATACTACGATGTTTGATGAAATCACCTAATGATGCATTCCTCAGAACATATCCCTGTCATTGAGTGACACATGAGTGTATAATTTTAATATAATTCTGATCGAAATATCAGCATGGTTTTGGGTTTGTTCTTTTTTTTTGTAGATAAAGACAAGCTTATTCTAAAATTTATATGTAAAGGCACAGGACTTAGAATGCGTAAAACTATCTAGACTAAAAACAAAGCAGGAAGAATCACTCTACCTAACATTGAGGCTTATAATATAGCTACAATGATCAAGACCATGTGGTAGTGGCACAGGGAGAGACACATAGATCCATACAGCAAAACAGAGAACACAGAAATAGACTCACAAAAATAGGCTCAGCTGATTTTTGAAAAAATGCAATTCAATGGAAGGAGAGAAAAAAAAATCGACCTAAACTTTACTCAGTTTAAAAATCAACTCAAACTAGACCACAAACGTAAATGTAAAACATAAAGCTATAGAACTTTTATTTAAAAAATATTGGAAACCATCTTTGGGATGTAAGGATAGGCAAAGAGCTTTTAGACTTGACACCAATTGAATGGTCTTTAAAAGGAAGGACCAATAAGTCAGACTGCATCAACATTTAAAACTTCTACTCCATGAAAGCTCAAGCGAAGAGGATGCAAAGAAAAGCTACGGACTGGGAGGATATACTTGAAAACCACTTATCCACTAAAGAAAGAGTATCTAGAATAAGTAAGACTGCCCAAAATTCAATAGTATAAAACATACGATTCCATTAGAAAATGGGAAGAAGACACAAACAGTTCACTGAAAAGGAAAAACAGATGGAAAATAAGGACCTGAAAAGATGTTCAACATCATTAGACATCGGGGAAATGCAAATTAAAACTACAATGAGCTATCACTCCACACCTACCAAAATACCTAAAAACAAAAAACAAAACAGTGACAGCACTAAATCTTGGAGAGGATGTAAGGAGGCTGGATGATTCAGACATTGTCTTCTTAAGTGTAAAATGTCAAAGCCAATATGGAAAACATGTTTTTTAGTTTCCTGTAAAACAAACCACACATAACTACCATATGACCAGCAATTGCACTTTTGGGCATTTATCCTAGAGAAATGAAAACACTTGTTCATACAAAAATCTGTACATAAAAGTTCGCAGAGTTTTATGTGTAACAGCCCTAAACTGGAAACAACCCAAGTTCCTTCAATGTGTGAATGGCTAAATGCACAGTGCTACATCCATACCATGGAATGCTACCCTGCAACTCAAAGCAATCAAATCTTTATACACCCAACCCCTTTGGTAAATCTTCAGGAAATTATGCTGGCAGAAATATGCCAATTCCAAAAGGTTCTTACTATATGATTCCATTTATGTAAAACTTTAAAAAATTCAAATTTAGAAATAGGGTTTAGTGCTGAGCATAGTGTTTTACAACTGTAATCCCAGCAACTCCAGAGGCTGAGGTAGGAGGGTTGCTTGAGACCAGGAGTTAGAGACCAGCCTGGGCAATAGTGAGACCCCATCTCTTAAAAAATTAAAATAAAAACAAAATGGGAGTAAATTAGTGGTTGCCAATGTTTAGGGAAATTGGAGGGAGATATGGGAGTGTCGTTATCAAAGGGTACTATGAGGGATCCTTGTGGGACCTGAACTGTCCTCTTTCTTGACTGTGTTGGTCAACACATGTACATCCATGTGATAAAATTAGAACTAAATACACATACACAATGAGTATGTATAAACCAGGGAAATATGAATTAAAAAATAATAAGCAAGCAAGCAAAGATAAAGTCCAGTTCCTCATATTTCCTTATTTCCTTTTATTTTCTTTTCTCTTCCCCCACATTACCTACAGGATAGAAGTGGCTTGCTGACCCCGCTTCTGGCCATTAGCTGTGTGTGCTACTCTACCAGAGCCCATAGCTCCAGCCACAACATGGGGCCAGTATCTCCGAAGTCAACATCAAAGAAAGGTGTGCAGAGCCCTTAGGGAAGAACACTCCTTCTTGTGACTAGCTTTTTGTAAAAATTCACATGGACCATTTCTGCTGTATAAAAGTCTTCACTTTGATACACGTCTGTTAATTTTCTATATTGTGCCAGGTTTTCTATTGCCTATCCAAGCTCTGCACTTCAGGTTGATCTTCCCATGCAGTAGCAAGGAAAACTCCAGGAAACCATCAGTGTATATGGAGAAAAGAAACTGGGGTCACTAGGACTTTTTTTCTGATATTCTGTGCTCAATCTTTTTCCCCTTCCTACATATTGTTGGTGTTGGTTTCTCACCTGAATTGACCTAGGTAGTGAACTATCAAGCAGAGTATGTGAAATACCACTTGGTACAACTGCAGGGGTATAGTGCACAAGTCTGTCTCTGTATGACTTAAAATCAACCAGAAGAATGACTACCATTTCCCAACAAGTAAATTTGAGTAAACTTGTGTCAAGCCAAGTTAAATGAGTTTCTTTTTGCAGAATAAGTCAGGGACCTTAATATAAGCTATGGACGGATAATATCTACTAAAGTGGAATGGATATTATAGAGTATTCTAAATGTATTTGACCAAATAATTCAATGTAGACAATTTTATGGGAAATGCTGAAAAGGCCACATGTGCAATTGGGCACATAAATATTAAAAAAGATGTCAAGAGACTGCAAAGTAAAACAAGCCATTTTCCCTCTAAAAGAACTAAAATGGAACATAATAGTGGCAATATATCTGAAATGGTGGCCAGCTAACTAAATGGTCTCAACATTTAAAAACTGAAGAGCTCTCCCTCAAAATGCTTTATATCTACTTGTGATCACAGCATGAAGAGCAAATGAAATCATTGTCACTGAAAACTGGATGTGAGCTTTACTACTTGTATAACACAACGCTATTTGATGCTATGAGGTGAAGTGTTACCTCTTCAATTAAAATGAAAAATACTATCCAGTAGTGACAATTTGTACCAGGAACACAGACACAGGCAATGTAATAGTCTTCCATACATAATATCTTAAACGTCTTTAATGTTTAATGTTGAAATGCTTAGTGATTGGTAGTTATCAAATTACATCATTACATGAACAGTGTAAATGACAAGATTGCCTTTGAAAGAATCAGGTCGCTGCCAATAAAAGATATTTGTGTACTGCCATGAAGAAACCCAATGAACATACCCAGAAAAGCAATCAAAATAAAGACTGCAATTCAGTTATGGTTTTCACCCTTACTGTAAGTCAGGCTTGTCCAATCTTTTGGCTTCCCTAGGCCACATTGGAAGAAGAATTGTCTTGGGCCACACATAAAATACATTAACACTAACAAGAGCCAATGAGCTAAAAAAAAAATCACAAAAAAATCTCATAATGTTTTACAAAAGTTTACAAATTTGTGTTGGGCTGCATTCGAAGCCACCATAGGCCACAGGTTGGACAAGCTTGCTATAAAAAAGAATCCCATGCAATGATTCAGTTTCACAATCAAGTGGTAAAGTTTCAAGTAGTTGATAAATCTCATTAAAGCATGCCCACTACAAAAATAAAAAAATCCCAGTTCAGTGAATGACCACACCTTTCTTCCTGCCTTATGGCACATGCAGAAGCACTTAGAAGATCTCCTAAATCGGAATATTAGACATAAACAACTGACTCTTAGTTATCTTCGGTATCAGCATGTTCAAAACTCAATCATTATTTTCATTATTTCTTGCTCTATTTCCCAACACCCAAATTCAAAGTGTCTCCTCCTTTTTTGTTCCCTTTCTTGCTGGTCCAATTCTCAAAACATTTAATTATGTATAAAGCCCCTAAGGGAAAACTCTCCCATGGCAAAGTGTGTCTTAGGAAAACAAAACTTTATCCTTATGAAAAATAATAGCTTATTCAACAAAAGTTCAATAGTGTTTTAGTTTTGTTTCTCCCAAGCCAGAGCCTCCAAAAAGACTTGGGTGACATAGTTTATGGGGGGTGATCTTAGAGGCAGTGGGGAAGGAAAGGGGAGAGATGCAGGAAAATTCAACATCTGGGTACATTACCGAAGTTGCTACTGCAGTCAATGAGAACTTGATTTCAAATGAACCTCTGACAACCATACAAAATGTCATCCAGAATCATCCATTTGAAAGATGGGAGTCGGGGGTATATACAGGCTCCCAACCCCAATAGTGGAGGAATTTCCCTGGGGACAACAACTCCCTCATCTCCATCAGAGCTTCTACTACGAACCTGCAAGAAACTGTCTACCCGCTCTGCAAATGCTTTGGGAGGTGGGCATCAGAGGTGTGATACAGGGCATCAAAAAATGTCTACCACAAACAGATTTTTTCCTTAAGCCTGAGCCTTTTGAGAGATTTTAAAACAGGTGTGCATTGTAAGTCTCCAAGCAGAGACTGACGTATTTCGTATTTTTCTAAGACTATTTAGGAAATGTAGCAAAGCATCTAATAAGATCATAACAGCCTCAGGATCTGTTGTTTTGTTCTGAAACACCACCTGGAAAATGCAGGCACAGGGTGGACCCTAAGCACCTAAGTATACTCTACAAGACCTTTCCGCATAGGTATTTCATAGTTCAGCTTCATCTGCCTCCCATACATTGCTCCAACACTGTCAACTCCCAGCCACATACACTAAGCAACAACAAACTTTTATTCTGGGGGCTCTGCCAGGATTAGAGCCTTGTCATTTTCATCTTTCTATCTCTAGACTGTCACATATTTCTTGGCATTGTGTAGGTCATCAAAGAATGTCTGAAATAAGCATCCATCATCTCATTTTCCTTAGGATCTCCATAATGGGTCTTCCCACCAAAGTTAAATTATTGGTGTCTGCATTGCAGAGTTCCTAACTTTCTACTAGTGAAATTTAGGAAGAGAACACAGGAATTAGAACATCAGGATATTCTGACCATAATCCAGGCCTGCAGATCTATAGGTGTGTCACTTGATTGCCCTGTGTCTTCATACATTCCATTTGTAAAGTGGGTACAATATCCACTCTTTGAACCTCACAGGGCTTTTCAAGAGAGGAACCTTAGCATCCCAGATCTGTAAGCCTTTTGAAAAATGAAAACAATTATACAAGTACAAGGTTTCATTTTTCCTTTTGAGTCTCTGGTTTCATAACGATTCCTGTTTCCATCTCTCTTTTGTCTTCCTTACAGTTTTTCAAACATGCACAGTTCACCCCATCTTAAAAATAAAACACATCTTCCAATGATCTCATGCCCAACTTTTCTGAACACTCTCTCTACTGCCCACCCCCAGAGGTCCATGAACATCTGTTTCCTTTCAATTTTTAACTTGAGTTGAAGTCAAGTCTTTGTCCTGTGGAGTCAGACAAACCTAGGTGCAATCCCTTGGCTGATTCTCTCTAGCTATTTGAACAGGGCATATTACTTCATTTGTTGATCCACAGGTTCCCCATCAGTAAATTAAGGATAAGACAGCAATTACCTCTGCTATTGTTGCAAGGAAGAAATAAGATAACTCGTGTAAATTACTTAAAACACTGCTTAATTTATAAATGTTAAATAAATGATAGGTACTATCATTTTTCTTCACATTCTTTCAGGAAACTCACCAAGTCTCAAGATCCTACCACTGTGTATATATCAATGATATGTCCATCAAATTTTGATTCAAAACATTCATTCTCTGCATGCCTTCCAGATATTTTTTGGATGTCCAATTGCCATCTCATATTTGACACTGCATTTTCCTATGTTCTTGGTGTTTCCTCTAATACAGTTCCTCTTCCAACTTCCCTGTTGTTATTCTCTCAAAGACTCCCACAACCAGTTTGGCTCTTTCTTTTCCTACATTTGCTCAATACATTAAATTTGATCAAGTTAATTGTTCCGCAAAACCCAGTCTTTCTCTTCCCATTTATCTCTGATTTTGCATTACCATCATATTAATTTTACTGGAATGATTTAAATTAAATTAAATTAATTTTTGAAACAGGGTCTTGCTCTGTCGTCTAGGCTGGAGTGCAGTGGCACCATCTCAGCTCACTGTAACCTCTCCCTTCCAGGCTCCAGAGATTCTTATGCCTCAGCCTCCCAAGTAGCTGGGTCCAAAGGTGTGTACCAACATCCCCAGCTAGTTTTTTGTATTATTTTGTAGAGATGGAGTTTTACCATGTTGCCCAGGCCAGTCACAAACTCTTGGGCTCAAGCAATCCACCTGTCTCAGCCTCTTGAAATGCTAGGATTACAGGCATGAGCCACCACACTGAGCCTGGAACTATTTTGTAATGCAGATTCAGCTGTCACATATGAAGCATATGGGCCCATATACTTGTTTGGCTTTTACACCTTAGATTACACTCTTATGAAGTCATAAGAGTATGCTTCATCCACACTGAGTAAATGGGGATATGAAGGAATTAATAGATGGATGGCTTTGCTAGACACTGTGATAGAGATTTTCTTGAATTTAACACATTTATTTTTCACAAAATTTCTATTTTAAAAGTATTAACTTTGCATTTTCTAGAAAACTGTGGCTGAAAGCTATTTTGGAATGTGACTAACATGATGCAATAACTGATAAAGCTGAGATCACATCCAGTCCCATTGATTTCAAGTCCAGTTCTTTTTATCTTTGTATTATGCAATAGGTCCATCCAACCCTCACGCTGGTCTCTCCACCTGCAGCCTCTCTCCTCCCATCCAATCCATCTATCCTCTACACACAGAGTTCAGTTTTCTTTATAAAACACACTCTCAGTTTCTAACACCTGCTAAAACACCTATACACATATTTCCCACTGCCAAGATGATAAAGTCCACATTCTCTGTCCTAACATTCATTCAATTATTCAACAGATGTCTATGCATATACATGTGTACATGAAGTTTATGCCTAGGTTCAGGGTATTTGGACAAGAGAGCGTACTCTGTCACTTAGAGTATTTCTGATTCTAACTCTTTGCTTATGCTTTATCCTTCCCCTTTCAACTTACATTTACTAATAATCCTCAAGGTCTAATTAAAAATACCCCTCCTATGTGAAAGATACCTTCTCTGAACATTTTGGATGTTTACGGAAACTGCATTTTAGGTTTGTCTGCTCAGTAAGGCTAAGGCTGAGGGCATGATCCTTCCCCAGCTCCCCTTGTTGCCTTCCACAGACCTCACACCACACCTACCCAGTACAGATGGCCTCAATCTAAGCAGTACGATCCACTCCCTCCATGGTACTGTCAGTTGTCCAGGGCAAACAGAATGCTTGTGCCTGGTAGCTGCTCTCTAGCAAGCCCTTCTGCTTTCATCATTTCAATTAGATGTATTTGCTAACAAAACTAATTACGCTAGTAACAATTTCACTGAAATTATTAGAAAAATACCAAAAAAGTGATGAAATATGAATATGAAAAAAGGAATATGTTGTTTATATAAAAACAAATATAAAGGCTTTTGAAAAGCTCAGTAAAGGAGAGTCACCCTTCCTCTCCCCAAAACCAGTGCCAAATTAGATAAAAGAGATTGGGCAAGACAACCATAAAAGCTGGAAATACAAAACAAAAATCTTCATTCTGTTTATTCTATTTCTGTACCCAGATTGTTTCAGAAATATTTTTTAAATAACTCAATTGCAAAGTAAAACAGCAATTGGAAATCAAAGAAAATTCATAATGAGTGTGGCTTACATAAACAATAAAGTGAACTCCTACTGTCCAACCCTTTCTCAAAGAAGAATGCTTGGCACATTACAAAACAAAAAACACACACAGTTGCATACTCAAAGCAAAATTACTTGTTTATGGTATCTATATACCTCTTAAAAATGATTACCTGTTTTAAAACAATTTTTCATATAACAGAGTACTGCCTCTGACTATATCAAATAAGAAAACCCCTTCTGTACTTAGCAAAAAGTAAAAAACAAAATGCTCATTTGCAAAATCAAACAAATAAAATTAAAAACCATGTTTCTGGCCAGGCACGGTGGCTCACGCCTGTAATCCCAGCACTTTGGGAGACCAAGGTGGGCGGATCACGAGGTCAGGAGATTGAGACCGTCCTGGTTAACATGGTGAATGAAACCCCGTCTCTACTAAAAATACAAAAAATTAGCCGGGTGTGGTGGCGGACACCTGTAGTCCCAGCTACTCGGGAGGCTGAGGCAGGAGAATGGCGTGAATCCGGGAGGCAGAGCTTGCATTGAGCCGAGATTGCACCACTGCACTCCAACCTGGGTGACAGAGCGAGACTCTGTCTCAAAAAAATAAAAATAAAAATAAACCCATGTTTCTGCTACTGACAGTTTTGCTCTTCTAAAGTATCTATTCTAGGAAAAACACATAACAACAACAAAAACTCTCCCCATTTGATTATGGATGTTAATTTTACAATACTAAAGTTTAAAACACGAACAGTTACTACAAACTGAAGAGTCAACTAAATCTTTGCTTTCTTAAAAGAGTTTCTTATACTTCAAGTGTTTATATATGTGTGTGTGTGTGTGTATATATATACATATATATAGCCCTAGAATTTTTCTATCAAAACTACACTTTTTTTCCCCATTTTTGTGGCAAGAGCATGAATCACATTCTTTGTTTTGAAATGAAGACCTCCAGGTGGTATATCTGAGTTTTGAGATAATTCAGAAAATCTCTGTGCAAAGTACATGTTAAAAGGATTTCAATGGGGCAACAGAAAAAGCCAATGTTCTCACATAAAACATTATCAAATAAAGAAAGCTGTATTTTCAAGACTATTACACAATATCATATTTAAAAAACTTACCACTGTACTGGGTATGCCATAGAGGAGTTTTAACCATTAGTTATACAAAGATGTACTTGGTCTTCTCACTTAGTAACATCTCTTTTCCAATTTGGAAACAAAGAGATCATATAAAATGACATTATTCTGAATATGGGAACAAATTATACCACTTCAATGCAGTTATCTTAATTATGTACTCAAACATTTTAAAGAACTTTTTAATAGTGTAGATTAAAATGTCTCAGTGGTTTCTTCAGCAAAGAATTTGCAGTTAGACTTCAGTGGTAATATCCACCACTCTGTGATTGAATCTCTCTGTGATTTTGCACAAATTTCTTAGACACTTTGATACTTAGGATCTTAGTCTGAAAAATGAAGATAACATAACGTGTTAGAGGCCAGCTGAGAGGATTATATGAGAAAATAAATGCAAAGTTTTTGGAATACGGTAGGTGCTCAATAAGTGTTAGCATGTTGCTCCCCTTCTCTAGGCAAAGATAAACCCTGTGTCTTTTCCTAGCCACATCTATCCAGACTTCTTTGTCATTCAAGTCCAGCTAAATTATTGCTTTCTCCTTTGAGGCCTTCAACAACTACTCTAGTTTACCTGTATTTATCCTCTTGCTTTTTATAGGCATGTCTGTCTCTCCAAGAACACCATAATTTCTCTTCCTTCCCCCTAGTTAGTAGAGTAGTTATTTAATAATAGTTGTTGAATTCAACAGGAGAGTCTTAAAGCTCTTGATATTTAGCATCTGTGTTTGGCTAAATATATTAGTCATCGAGGCTGTTTAGAAATTTCATAAAATAGTTGCTTTTAAGACACATGTGATTTTTGCAATGAACATAAGATGGTACAAGTTGACTTCTATCAATTATAGCAATATTGAAAAATATAAATAAATTAGCACATGGAATAATTCTCCTAACTCAACACAAAAATATTGAACACAGAATCCTTACCCTTACTTACAAATAGTTCATTTGTTAACACTTCACCCTGCAACAACACAGTTCCAGAGTAATAGCATAGTTCACAGGTGGTGAGAACTCCTGTGATCTGGCATTCAAAGAGTACCCTTCTTATATAAAAAGAAGCTAATTAGGTTAATTAGCTTAATTTGATTTTCATCAAAATAAGAGAGGGACATCAAAGATTATTTTATGAACTATCTGGAAAAAATGCTTCTCTAATTCAAGTGAAATGAAGATTACTTTTTAAAGGATCAATGATGACTTCAATATGTACACTTAGGCTGGGTGTGGTGGCTCATGCCTGTAGTCCTAGCACTTTGGGAGGCCAAGGTAGGCAGATCACTTGAGGCCAGGAGTTCGAGACCACCCTGGCCAACATGGCAAAACCCCACCTCTACTAAAAATACAAAAATTAGCCAGGCGTGGTGGCACATGCCTGTAATCCCAGCTACTCAGGAGGCTGAGGCAGGAGAGTCTCTTGAGCCTGGAAGGCAGAGGTTGCAGTGAGCTGAGATTGAGCCACTGCACTCCAAAAAATAAAAAAGTATGATCATCTAAAGTTGCATATATTTCATCTTATATGATACTAAAAAAATCTGTGAAATGGGCAATACTGATATTGTTATTCCCAATATTTACATAAGCAAACAAAGGACAAGAGAGATTAGGTTTTGCCTAAAATCACACTGCTGGTTAAGTGTCAGAGGCAGGCTGATGGCACATTCTCTTTCTAACAGGGAGAAAACAGAGAAACAACACAACCAAATTAAAGCTTAAGCTCCTGATTCCTTTTCAGTCCATAGAAACTTCACCTACAAAAGGTGAAAAAGATAATATGTCCAATTTGAAAGTCATATTTAGGTATGTTCATTCTTTCAATCATTCACCCATTTATTCAACAACTCTAATTAAGTGCCTACAAAGCTGAGTGAAAAAGGCCTGTGTTGTGACCTTCTGAATCTGGCCAACTGGTTCCTTAACCATGCAGTTCCTTGGTTTCTCTTTCTCAGCAACTAGGAATAACACCTACCCAGGAACCCCCTGAGGTTTGATATAAAGACCCAAGGCAATGATAAATGAGACAAAGCTTTTAAAATGTATATGACAACACCATATTTGGGTATAACTGGCTTCCATTAGTTATCACTTCCTATAACCCTATGTTCCTGTAAGTTTTTTCAAATTTTGTATAATATTCTGTGGTGCATTTTTTGTCTGTTTAGTACCCATCTCCCCCACTAACTAGAATGTAAGCTTCACAAAACCATGGACAGTTTTCCAGATCATTCTTACATCCTGAGCACAGAAAACACTGCTTCGCACATATTATATATTAGTACATAAATAGATGTATTAAGTGATTCCAATAAAAGATCTCACTCTCTTATACCCCTATATTAATCTTACATGAGACAAGTAATATATGTCCATTGGTGGGAGATTAATAATATCTTAGATCCCTACCTTGCATAGTTGATTTCTGTTCTCCTGCTATAGATCTCTTGAATCGCCAACTTAAAGCTTAAAAAGCAAATAGCAAAAAAAAAAAAAAAAGTCTCCCATAAAATATAACTGTGGAATGTAGAGAAATGCATGTACAGTTAGCCTTCTGTATCCATAGGTTCCCCATTGGTGGATTGAACCAATTGTGGATCAAAAATATTTGGAAAAAATTTGTCTGTACTGAACATGTATACTTTTTTTCCTGTTGTTATTTATTTATTTTTTTTTTACTTTAAGTACTGGGATACATGTGCAGAACATGCAGGTTTGTTACAAAGGTATACATGTGCCATGGTGGTTTGCTGCCCCTATCAACCCGTCATCTAGGTTTTTAGCCTCATGTGCATTAGGTCATTTGTCTTTAAACAATACAGCATAACAACAATTTATAAAGCATTACATTTATTAGATATTATAAGTAATGTAGAAATGCTTTAAAGTATACAGGATGATGTGCCTATGTTATATGTAAATACCATGCCATTATGTCAGGGACATGAGCATCCCTGGAGTTTGGTATCCATGAGAGTCCCGGAAACAATCCCCCACGGACACCTAAGGATGACTGTATTTACCCCTAACTTTAACATTGGGTGAGACTTACTGTGTCATGTATCTGAATTTCCAAATTTTATAAGCAAGCAAATGAATATAATTTATAACTTATGGGGAATAATTAAAATTATATTTTTTAATGTGACTCTTGATAGTTTTCATGACATAGGCCTTTAAAAACATCTAACCCAGAAAAAAACCATCAACCTAATATACAGTTTTTTGAGAAAAGAAAGTCATATATTTTATCATTTTAACACCATACCCCAAAATAAACTAAAGCATAATAGACGGAAATAAATATTATGATAGCATCCTTGTTTCCATGGAAACATCGCTATCAGTATACCTCTGAATATGCATTTGCCTTTGTTACTCTGGCTAAGTAAACAAGCATAAATCCATACTACTTGTTTTCTTTATAAGTTTTATCTGAGATCCAGAATAAGCCAACAGCAAGAGTGCAATGAGTGCAATTTTGTACTTCAGAAACGCATTACACAGGATGCTGGTTGACACATGGATACATTAGTTTAGTAGAACCCCACCCTTTGGTACTTAAGAAGCCCTTGAAAAAGATTTCTTAGTTTAAATTTTTTAACTGCAAAAATGTATACAAATTAGAAAGCAATTAGGGCAACTGTGCTGATGTGGAGGATAAAATGAGATGAAAATGGGACAAATCTAAACATATGTCTGTTGGAATAAATGTACCAACTTATTAAATGGGTGATATTATCCTTTGGCTGTTTGTTTATTGAAAATGCCAGAAATCTCAATGCTGGCAGGAGAAATGCACTCCATCAATCCTATGTATAAAATCGCTGCCTATAAAATAAATTATCTTTTGCATTTAGCTAACATGACAAATTAGGTTACCATTCTCATAGAAAATATTTCTATACAAGTATATATTCCATAAGCTTGACTTTCTACACATAAAGGTCTCTATGTTCCTATTCCATTCAATTTCATTTTTTGCATAACTATTACATACTGAGGTAGAAGGCTTTTACAGTAAAATAGATTGAAAATGGGGTTCTCCATTTAACCTAAGTCTGCCTTCTGAAACCTCCCCTTGATACACAGAAATCTAATTGTTAGATGACAAGGTAACCTTGTAAACAAACAGGTAAGTGCATGCAAGTACACACACACACACACACACACACACAGAGAGAGAGAGAGAGAGAGAGAGAGAGAGAGAGAGAGATTATTTTTGTATCCCATGTGCTAAGAGTTATTTATACTCATGATGGCCTACCACCATAAATCAGTCTCTTCTCCTCTGGCTAAATACCTCCAGTATCTTTCTCTTTTCTAGGCTAAGGTCTATCACTAAACATGTCAGCTCTGCTTGCATTTGTACATACTGTGGCTGCTGCCGATAACACCCTTCCTTCCTTATTTTTATTGAATAATAGCCTATTTTATTCACACTTTAAAAATTCTGTTTCATGATGGTCTTCTTCCTCTGCTTTCCACCCTAAGAAAAATAATTATTACCTTTTAAGGTCTAGCACGTTTTTTGTTTCTTCCTTATCAATTTTTCATGCATAAAATCAAGTACCTAATTTTCTCTTACATGTATTTCTAAAATCCTTGTCTTCCTCTTTACCTTATTTCCACAATCTTAATTCAGATGCATAACCCATCTATAGGGACTGGCTAACATACAAGCCTGTAGGTGAGTTCCCCAGTAGCTCCATGGGTGGTGCAAAGATTCAGGAACTATAATAATAGCTCACATTTAATTGGATCTTACTAAGTGCTAAGTACTTCTTTAAGTTCTTTGCATGAGTTAATTCATAGCATGACTCTCACAGCAATCCTGGCAGGAGGTACTTTTATTTTTCTCTGTTTTGGAGATGAAACTGTTGCATAATCACATCAGGTGACTTGTCCAAGGTCACACAGTAAGTGACAGATCTGGGACTTAAGCCCATACAGCATGGCTCCACAGCCCATGTCCTTAAACAATATGCTTATAGATTCAATATCTGCCTCCAATGAGGAAGTTACAAAACAAGATCCCTGCATTCAGTTCCCCTGGATTCTATACTTATTTGCATTCAGGTTTAATCAGAAAGGCAAGTGGGAAGGCCTTGGGGTGGAGGAGAAGGAAAGAATTTCAACCCTAAGGAGGACAGTAGCAGCTTTAAGGAGAAGGTCCTGGGTTTGGAGGAGTAAAGAAAGGCACAGACCAAGCAGTTCATCCACCAGAGACAGCTGTAATTCCAGAGCTTGACAGTGGGAAGCCCTGGGCAGTCCCTAGCCTGTCTGGCTCTATTCTTCCTTCTGGGCCTTGGATCCTTTCCATCTCACCACCTACTTCCTGCTTCATTCCAGTGATGAGTATTCAAGTCCAAACATGCTGCTTATGCACAAATGAAAACCTGTCCTCCTGACCAGTCTCATATTCCTCCCACCCAGTCTACCAACTGTGGCCAGATTCATCTTTCTTACACACTTGTCCATTCCTGCCCCTCCCCTCCTTCAGTGGCTCCCCACCAGCCTTAAGATGAACCCAAACTCTTTCGCATGGCTGATGTGGTTTAGAATGATCTGAGTCCCATCTTTCTCTCTGCACCATCTCTCCATCCCCTGTGGCACATCTGCACTTCAGTCAGATGGAAGTCCTTTCCCTCTATGGCACAGGACACACTCTTTTCTGTTTCTCAGGCCTTCCTTCCTCTACTCTTTCCACCTGGCTAACTACTATTAATCCCTCAAGTCTCAACTTAGGTGTTGTTTCCCCTAGGAGGTCGTTATTAATAGATTCCTTAACAGAGCATAGCATTTTTAAGTACTTTGTGAGCTTCATGAGGACAAGAAACTCTTGGTCAAGACCCAATACTTAGTGGGTGGTGCATCAGTTTTCCAGGGCTGCCACAGCAAAGTACCGTAAACAGCGTGGCTTAAAAAAAACCAGAAATGTATTGTCTCACAATTCTGGAGGCTGGAACTCTAAAATCGTGGTGTTGGCAGGATCACGCTCCCTCTGAAACCAAAGTGGCATTCTTCCTTGCCTTTTTCTAGCTTCTGGTAGTTGCTGGCAAACTTTGGTGTTCCTTGACTTGTAGATGCATCACTATAATCTCAGCCTCCATTGTCACATAGCATTCTCCCTGTGTGTCTCCGGTTTACATGGATGTCTTCTTATAATGACACCAATCACATTGGATTAGTGGCCCACCCCACTCTAGTATGGCTCATCTTAACTACTTATATCTGCAACAACCCTATTTTCAAACAACGTCCCATTCTGAGGCATTGGGGGAGGACTTCATCATGTCTCTTATTGGGGGGGTTGGGGGCACAATTCAACTCATAACAAGTGGTGAATAATATTATGAATAAATAAAACAAGTGAAAATGTTATGTCTAGGGTAGAAGGGGTGCTTACTAATAAAGTCTTCAGCACCTCTCACACAAGCTATTTATGTTTCAGAGGGCCTGAACAGTAGATATTTTCCAGAAAGCTATGGGAAAGGCTTTCCGCATTTCTTCCCAGAACTTTTCATCTACTTGACAATAGACCTTCCTTGTTTACTTATAAGTTTCTAGGTCATGACATAATTTTTTTTTTAATGTCCAACAATGCTAACTTTCTTGTTTCAAGCAAAGATTCTTTGCCTTGGTGTCCCCTTTCCCTACCCAAACTGGTACTTTAAACTAAATGTGGGATAGCTTTATTTCTAATTGTCAGTTTAATGAAGGTTTGGTCTACTCCTACGAGAATCATTTTAATTGAGGCATTTTCAGCAAAAACTTAAATTTTCTCAATTATAACACTATCAGGTACTAGCTGAATATGGGCTTTCTTCACTGTTCAATTAAAGGACATTATCAACCATAAAAATATTAATCTTAATTAAAATCCACAAATGAATAAGATTAGAAAATAGGAAATATAAATAATTATGAATATTTTTATGTAGCACCAAAATCTCTTCCCCACAATGCCACACATCCTAATATGAAAAGATGGTAAAAATTCCTAGACTTGAAGGGATTAAATACAGCTATTTTTCCTGAAGTCAGCAAAGAGAATCACTTCAGTAAAGTATGTAGTGTCTAGACAACTACTGTGGTATTGCTCCACTGAATATCTGTCTTTCAGTATGCTTGATGCCACTAATGGTATTCATAATATTTAATGCACTAATGATATATTTTAGTTAGGAGGTTACACGATGTTTGCAATGCAACACTTTCTAAAATTTCATAGTCTTCTGACAATAACATATAGAAACATTGTAACTACTTTTTTTTTATTGTTTTTGGTTTTTTTTTTAGACAGGGTCTCCCTCTGATGCCCAAACTGGAGTGCAGTGGCGGGATCTCCACCCACTGCAACCTCCACCTCCCAGGATCAACCAATTCTCCTGCCTCAGCCTCTCGAACAGCTAGGATTACAGGTGCCTGCCACCATGCCTGGCTAATTTTTGTATTTTTTAGTAGAGACGGGGTTTCACCATGTTGGCCAGGCTGATCTTGAACTCCTGACCTCAAATGATCCACGTACCTCGGCCTCCCAAAATGCTCTTGTTTTATGAAAGCCTTCTACCAGAATCAATGAAATTAAGTAGAAATGCTTTAATAAGATATTTATTTAACTATGACAGTAAGCAAACATAGCATTACTAAGGCATGAAGTTGGAAAGTAATGCATTTCATATAGCCTCTTAATGTGCACTGCCAAATCAAATGGAACAAAAATGAAGAATGCTAGTAGAAAAGAATGTGCACTATCATTAAGAATCACAGGACAAGACAGGATTGCTGTGGTAGCATCAGCAAACATTCTTCATTGGTGTTTAAAGAAAACAGATGGGAAGGTTTCATAATTTGTCTAAACTCAGTTTTTGGCAGAAATAAATCTGAAATTGGGGCTGCCATGTAGGACTTCACAGGTTGTGCACTGCACAACTCAAGAGGGTATCATTCACAGAAACAGTAATGTGAATGGCACTTGTGCGGCACTTCATTGTCACAACCATACGTGATAGCACTGTTTAAAGGCCATGTCTTTGTCCTCCTGATCGCTAGTCGAATCCATAAAGCTCAGCTGCCTGACTTCTATTACATTCATTCTTCTGGCTGTAGAGTCAGAAGAACTGGCCTTGAGTCCATGATCTGATGCTTAATAGTTGTGTAACTCTGGACCCGTTGCTTATTTGATCTGTGACTCAGTTTCCTCATATGTAAGATGGTAGTAATACGTACCTGAACTACCTCAGGAGGTTTTTAAGAAGCAACAACAAAAATAGCATATGTGAAATTTTATTATGCACTGGACACTGTTGTAAGTGACTTGCATGCATTAATTGTGGCAGAAAAAAGAGATGCATTTAGATATGCAGATAGGCAAGTCTTTAGGTTTATTGAGATTGACAGGGGAATAGCTTACAATATAATTCATGTGTGTGTGTGTGTAGAAAGGAGAAACTCTTTTACTAAATGTTGATATCATAAACCTTAGAGCTGTGCTGTCCAGTAGAGCAGCCACTAGCCACATGTGGCTACTAAGCCAGTGACATGTAGCAGTCTGGATTGAGATGTGCTTCAACTGTAAAACACAAAATGGATTTCAAAGACTTAGTACAGAAAAAAAATTCTGTGAATAATTTTTATATTGATTATATGTTAAAATAATACTGAGTTAAATAAAATATATTATTCAAGTTAATTTTACTTGTTTTTTTTTTTTTTTTTGCTTTTTTGAATGTGACTACTGGAAAATTTTAAGTTACATATGTGGCCCCACATTATATTTCTATTGGACAGTGCTACCCTAGAGTATTTTACTTCTGGAAGCCAAAATACTCCTACATGCATTCCCAGAGATCAGGGTCATAGGGTAAAAGTTTTTTTGAGTCAGACTGACAGATTTGCATTCTAGGTCATGGCAATAAATTTCTCCCTAATATGTTCTGTACAAATGTTCCATATGAGGTCTTATTATATATGGATGTAATACAAAGTAGTTGAAAAGTTTCAAAGATGTTTTTCTTTCTTTTGTTTCATTTACAACTATTTCACAGATGCGTATTCATCAGTCTCCTAGCAGTGTACAGATGGCACACTTCAATGTGGTAAATGAGGAGCGCCTGACAATGAGAAAGATATAAAGAAGCCAAAAAGAATGATGTAGTATTGCAAGGCTGGTGACCGTGGGGAACCGTCACCATACTTAGGCTTGAACAGTAAGGAGAAGAGAGGTTCCCAGAACTCAGAGAGGGCAGCTGTACAGAAAGGAATACTGTTAGGAGCTGTGGCCTCCAGTAGGAGGACTACTGAACAACATATGGTGATCCAGCAGGGAGGAAGCCAGGGGAACAAATATCCTGACCTTTTCTCTTCCCACTCTCCAATTTCCTGCCATTGCCTCCCATTAGCTAAAACCACCCAAAAGCCAGAAGGCAAGAGATGTAGTCCATATGGGTCCCCTGGGACATATGGCAGGGTGGAAGGTGGATCTGGAAGAAATAGAAGGAAGGCATCTAGCCCAACATGCATTTTTCATTGATCGAAAAGATGGCTCTTGTCAATTAAGTGAATGAAAGGAAAGAGCAATTGTATGGAAAATAAGACCTACTAAGATGCTCCCCAAAACATGTCAAGTTGAATTTAGTTAACAGGTCTGAGATTTTCTTTCTGATTTCAGTGATGGCATGATGATACCCTCACCACCTGTCCTATTTTCAAGTTTAAGATTTACCATTAACTCTCACACAGGACAAATGACATAATATGCAGATGTTATCATCCCTGAGGTGGAGAGTTCATAAGGGCTTGCTCTGTTCTAAGTTGCTAAGAGTAAGGGCAGGACTCACCTGGACCCCAAGTTAAAATTGCTCTATGTAAAAACATGAACCATTTTTAAATAAGCAGATAAAAACAATCTTAATAGGTCAATGTTTTTCAGCTACTACGGGAATAACTCATTCTGGCAGACCCATCAGGATGCAGCCCAGCTTAAAATTGGATGATCCATGTAGACCGTTGCCTGATGTCATTTTATGGATGAGACACTCAGCTGCGAACATCTGCTTTAAGATTTTCCAGGTTAAAGCTTTGTCTTCTATGCTACATGCAGCAGAATTCTAAGGTTTTTAACCAAGTATGCATACACTTACTCAATATGATTCATGGATTTCCCATGGGTAGGGGAGCCCAGTGTCTAGTTGAGAACAGGACTATAATTTCACCTTTTTGGTGTTTACATCCATTCTGAACACAAATTTTATGTTGTGTATGTTGCCAAACAAGATAAACAAGTAGATAAGTTTCTTTTAACCAACAACATAGAGTAAAAGCAGAACTACTGGACACTAGGGGCTTTATCTCATGACACTATGTAGATAATGTGATTAAGACACTTGTCTTGGCCTAGAAAATAAGAGACTATGATGATGTAAACATGAACTCACTCTTCATCCTTATTCTCCAAAATGTGTATTGTATTATTTTAGTTCATGTTATTACAAAGCAAACAACTCAGAAATATCTGACAAGTATGTAGCATGTAGAGTGTAATAACACTAGCTCTAAAGACAGAATGACACCTGCTAACCTGAGGAACTTATAAATTATTTAGCTTGCCTATACACACCTCAGGTTTCCAACTATAAAACAAGGAGAACAATGTTGCATACATTTCTTGGGTTGTGAAGATAACAAAATAACATACACAGAGGCAGAATAAATATTTGCTATTATTATAAAGTATCAGCTCAAACAAAAAGGTCTTTTATGGCTATGTTTAATAAAATGCCCTCAGAGTCTACCAGAATGGTCCATTTCATAACTATTTTTCTATATCCTTTGAAAAACAGTTTTTGTTTTCTCTGTTATACAAGATCTATCACTATATACGACACATTCATACTTTACCTAGTTGTAAGAAAAAGTTTGCCTCTTCTGATAATTGTATATACTTTCTATATCCAAGATGAAAAATTTATAAACCAACATGTTTCCATTTTGGTTTCAGCGATCAGGACACTTCCCAGCTGCTAGAATTAATGTCTCCCAGGTGCCTCAAATCCTTTTAAATAGTCTCCTTCTATTTTTATCTGTGCTTGTCCTATTTTATGTTAATTTCCTTCTGTAAGCCAACTCAGGTCTTTACAGAAGCCCTTGAGTATAAATCATAAAGAAATATCTAAGTATTATATAATAAAAATTAATGTAATTTTTTGTGGCTTCTTATTGTGCCTGCTCTGGGGCCATTTCATTGCCAACTGACATCCTGCCACAAGGAAGACAAAGCAAAAGAAAAGAAATAAAAATTAAATTAATCATTTTTAGAGGAGGTTCTGAGTCTTAAGTAAATCATACCACTGCAGCACAGAGTTTAAATCTGAATTATTTATGTACTCTTTTAGAACACTAATCTCTGTAGTCATCTCTGCTGAATCAAAAAATGGCACTTGTTTTTGATAAAGAGAAGAATGAAATCCACTTTTATTTATAATAATCAGCTGGGAAACATGTTTCAAGTGCAAATTTCCAGGCCCCACTCCTGAAAATTCTGATTCTGTAGTTAGGGAAGGGGTTTTGGATCTATTAAATATAAAGCACATATAAAAATAAGAAACAGATAAGTCAGACCAGTGATCTGAGGACCACACCTTTTGAAACTGCAGAAAGCGGTAATTTATATGTTATGCAGGAAAACCTTCTGATACACCTCAGCTTTCATTAAAATGTAAGCCTGGGTTGGCTGAAGTCATTTCAATCCAGACATTTGCCAAAATCCACTTGGCATTAATTGGTTTTCTATCAAATACTCAGAATGAATAGCTGAATACTTTGTTATACAGTAAGTCAAAAATATCTACACAGAAACTTTGCATTCGTAGGAATATTCTGGGAACATTATCATGAAGCAAAAGAAGTATTTTAATGCTCTAGACCATAAGGAAATTTAATGATATATTTCTCAAAAAGCATGTTAAAGTACATTTCTTATTTTTATAATAATTTGTTATGATCACATGTAGTTACATAATCATTTAATAGCAAGACAATGAATCAAACTGAGCCTATCCTCCCAATAGCCCTTATCTAAGAAACAAGAATTGTCCTTTGCTGGGAGGCTCATGAAAATGAAATGAATTAAGTTTATAAAACACAGTAGGCTTTCAATAAATGGTAGCTATATTTCTTTGGTAGGAAAGAATTTAGATTCTGCTTTGTAAATATTTGAAACATTTAAAAAATACATGTGTTTTTTATATAAAGTCGAACAAAACACATTTTTTTAATCTTGCAGTTATAAAACATAGAAGGAAATCTCAGAAAAATGGTCTCAGAAACACTAAGAAAATCTCATACATTATTGTTGGTGAAAAGGTAAATTGGTGTAACTTTGGAAAGTGTGATAAATTTCTATGACTCTCCCTATAAAGGTCTATGTACAAAGATCTTCTCTGCAGTGCTATTTACAAAAGAAAAAGGCTGCAAACAACCTAAATGATTCTTGAAAGAATATGGTTTATCTGAAGCCCGGGTTCTTTTTTGTTTTTTTAATTATTATTATACTTTAAGTTTTAGGGTACATGTGCACAATGTGCAGGTTAGTTACATATGTATACATGTGACATGCTGGTGCGCTGCACCCACTAACTTGTCATCTAGCATTAGGTATATCTCCCAATGCTATCCCTCCCCACTCCCCCCACCCCACAACACTCCCCAGAGTGTGATGTTCCCCTTCCTGTGTCCATGTGTTCTCATTGCTCAATTCCCACCTATGAGTGAGAATATGTGGTGTTTGGTTTTTTGTTCTTGTGATAGTTTACTGAGAATGACAATTTCCAAATTCATCCATGTCCCTACAAAGGACATGAACTCATCATTTTTTATGGCTGCATAGTATTCCATGGTGTATGTGTGCCATATTTTCTTAATCCAGTCCATCATTGTTGGACATTTGGCTTGGTTCCAAGTATTTGCTATTGTGAAAAGTGCCACAATAAACATACATGTGCATGTGTCTTTATAGCAGCATGATTTATAGTCCTTTGGGTATATACCCAGTAACGGGATGGCTGGGTCAAATGGTATTTCTAGTTCTAGATCCCTGAGGAATCGCCACACTGACTTCCACAATGGTTGAACTGGTTTAAAGTCCCACCAACAGTGTAAAAGTGTTCCTATTTCTCCACATCCTCTCCAGCACCTGTTGTTTCCTGACTTTTTAATGATTGCCATTCTAACTGGTGTGAGATGGTATCTCATTATGGTTTTGATTTGCATTTCTCTGATGGCCAGTGATGGTGAGCATCTTTTCATGTGTTTTTTGGCTGCATAAATGTCTTCTTTTGAGAAATGTCTGTTCATGTCCTTCTCCCACTTTTTGATGGGGTTGTTTGTTTTTTTCTTGTAAATTTGTTTGAGTTCATTGTAGATTCTGGATATTAGCCCTTTGTCAGATGAGTAGGTTGTGAAAACTTTCTCCCATTTTGTGGGTTGCCTGTTCACTCTGATGGTAGTTTCTTTTGCTGTGCAGAAGCTCTTTAGTTTAATTAGATCCCATTTGTCAATTTTGGGTTTTGTTGCCATTGCTTTTGGTGTTTTAGACATGAAGTCCTTGCCCGTGCCTATGTCCTGAATGGTAACGCCTAGGTTTTCTTCTAGGGTTTTTATGGTTCTATGTCTAACATTTAAGTCTTTAATCCATCTTGAATTGATTTTTGTATAAGGTGTAAGGAAGGGATCCAGTTTCAGCTTTCTACATATGGCTAGCCAGTATTCCCAACACCATTTATTAAATAGGGAATCCTTTCCCCATTGCTTGTTTTTGTCAGCTTTGTCAAAGATCAGATAGTTGTAGATATGCGGCGTTATTTCTGAGGGCTCTGTTCCGTTCCATTGATCTATGTCTCTGTTTTGGTATCAGTACCATGCTGTTTTGGTTACTGTAGCCTTGTAGTATAGTTTGAAGTCAGGTAGCGTGATGCCTCCAGCTTTGTTCTTTTGGCTTAGGAGTGACTTGGCGATGCAGGCTCTTTTTTGGTTCCATATGAACTTTAAAGTAGTTTTTTCCAATTCTGTGAAGAAAGTCATTGGTAGCTTGATGGGGATGACATTGAATCTATAAATTACCTTGGGCAGTATGGCCATTTTCATGATATTGATTCTTCCTGCCCATGAGCATGGAATGTTCTTCCATTTGTTTGTATCCTCTTTTATTTCATTGAGCAGTGGTTTGTAGTTCTCCTTGAAGAGGTCCTTCACGTCCCTTGTAAGTTGGATTCCTAGGTATTTTATTCTCTTTGAAGCAATTGTGAATGGGAGTTCACTCATGATTTGGCTCTCTGTTTGTCTGTTATTGGTGTATAAGAATGCTTGTGATTTTTGTACATTGATTTTGTATCCTGAGACTTTGCTGAAGTTGCTTATCAGCTTAAGGAGATTTTGGGCTGAGACAATGGGGTTTTCTAGATATACAATCATGTCATCTGCAAACAGGGACAATTTGACTTCCTCTTTCCCTAACCGAATACCCTTTATTTCCTTCTCCTGCCTAACTGCCCTGGCCAGAACTTCCAACACTATGTTGAATAGGAGTGGTGAGAGAGGGCATCCCTGTCTTGTGCCAGTTTTCAAAGGGAATGCTTCCAGTTTTTGCCCATTCAGTATGATATTGGCTGTGGGTTTGTCATAGATAGCTCTTATTATTTTGAGATATGTCCCATCAATACCTAATTTATTGAGAGTTTTTAGCATGAAGCGTTGTTGAATTTTGTCAAAGGCCTTTTCTGCATCTATTGAGATAATCATGTGGTTTTTGTCTTTGGTTCTGTTTATATGCTGGATTACATTTATTGATTTGCGTATACTGAACCAGCCTTGCATCCCAGGGATGAAGCCCACTTGATCATGGTGGATAAGCTTTTTGATGTGCTGCTGGATTCGGTTTCCCAGTATTTTATTGAGGATATTTGCATCAATGTTCATCAAGGATATTGGTCTAAAATTCTCTTTTTTGGTTGTGTCTCTGCCCAGCTTTGGTATCAGGATGATGCTGGCCTCATAAAATGAGTTAAGGAGGATTCCCTCTTTTTCTATTGATTGGAATGGTTTCAGAAGGAATGGTACCAGTTCCTCCTTATACCTCTGGTAGAATTCGGCTGTGAATCCATCTGGTCCTGGACTCTTTTTGGTTGGTAAGCTGTTGATTATTGCCACAATTTCAGCTCCTGTTATTGGTCTATTCAGAGATTCAACTTCTTCCTTGGGAGAGTGTATGTGTTGAGGAATTTATCCATTTCTTCTAGATTTTCTAGTTTATTTGCGTAGAGGTCTTTGTAGTATTCTCTGATGGTAGTTTGTATTTCTGTGGGATCTGTGGTGATATCCCCTTTATCATTTTTTATTGCGTCTATTTGATTCTTCTCTCTTTTTTTTTTATTAGTCTTGCTAGCAGTCTATCAATTTTGTTGATCTTTTCAAAATACCACCTCCCAGATTCATTCATTTTTTGAAGGGTTTTTTGTGTCTCTATTTCCTTCAGTTCTGCTCTGATCTTAGTTATTTCTTGCCTTCTGCTAGCTTTTGAATGTGTTTCTCTTGCTTTTCTAGTTCTTTTAATTGTGATGTTAAGGTGTCAATTTTGGATCTTTCCTGCTTTCTCTTGTGGGCATTTAGTGCTATAAATTTCCCTCTACGCACTGCTTTGAATGTGTCCCAGAGATTCTGGTATGTTGTGTCTTTGTTCTCGTTGGTTTCAAAGAACATTTTTATTTCTGCCTTCATTTCATTATGTACCCAGTAGTCATTCAGGAGCAGGTTGTTCAGTTTCCATGTAGTTGAGCAGTTTTGAGTGAGTTTCTTAATCCTGAGTTCTAGTTTGATTGCACTGTGGTCTGAGAAATAGTTTCTTATAATTTCTGTTCTTTTACATTTGCTGAGGAGAGCTTTACTTCCAAGTATGTGGTCAATTTTGGAATAGGTGTGGTGTGGTGCTGAAAAAAATGTATATTCTGTTGATTTGGGGTGGAGAGTTCTGTAGATGTCTATTAGGTCCAGTTGGTGCAGAGCTGAGTTCAATTCCTGGGTATCCTTGTTGACTTTCTGTCTCGTTGATCTGTCTAATGTTGACAGTGGGGTGTTAAAGTCTCCCATTATTAATGTGTGGGAGTCTAAGTCTCTTTGTAGGTCACTCAGGACTTGCTTGATGAATCTGGGTGCTCCTGTATTCGGTGCATATATATTTAGGATAGTTAGCTCTTCTTGTTGAATTGATCCCTTTACCATTATGCAATGGCCTTCTTTGTCTCTTTTGATCTTTGTTGGTTTAAAGTCTGTTTTATCAGAGACTAGGATTGCAACCCCTGCCTTTTTTTGTTTTCCATTTGCTTGGTAGATCTTCCTCCATCCTTTTATTTTGAGCCTATGTGTGTCTCTGCATGTGAGATGGGTTTCCTGAACACAACACCCTGATGGGTCTTGACTCTTTATCCAATTTGCCAGTCTGTGTCTTTTAATTGGAGCATTTAGTCCATTTACACTTAAAGTTAATATTGTTATGTGTGAACTTGATCCTGTCATTATGATGTTAGCTGGTTATTTTGCTCGTTAGTTGATGCAGTTTCTTCCTAGTCTCGATGGTCTTTACATTTTGGCATGATTTTGCAGCCACTGGTACCGGTTGTTCCTTTCCATGTTTAGTGCTTCCTTCGGGAGCTCTTTTAGGGCAGGCCTGGTGGTGACAAAATCTCTCAGCATTTGCTTGTCTGTAAAGGATTTTATTTCTCCTTCACTTATGAAGCTTAGTTTGGCTGGATATGAAATTCTGGTTGAAAATTCTTTTCTTTAAGAATGTTGAATATTGGCCCCCACTCTCTTCTGGCTTGTAGAGTTTCTGCCGAGAGATCCGCTGTTAGTCTGATTGGCTTCCCTTTGTGGGTAACCCGACCTTTCTCTCTGGCTGCCTTTAACATTTCTTCCTCATTTCAACTTTGGTGACTCTGATAATTATGTGTCTTGGAGTTGCTCTTCTCGAGGAGTATCTTTGTGGTGTTCTCTGTATTTCCTGAATCTGAATGTTGGCCTGCCTTGCTAGATTGGGGAAGTTCTCATGGATAATATCCTGCAGAGTGTTTTCCAACTTGGTCCCATTCTCCCCATCACTTTCAGGTACACCAATCAGACGTAGATTTGGTCTTTTCACATAGTCCCATATTTCTTGGAGGCTTTGTTCTTTTTATTTTTTTTTTCTCTAAACTTCCCTTCTCGCTTCATTTCATTCATTTCATCTTCCATCGCTGATACCCTTTCTTCCAGTTGATCGCATCGGCTCCTGAGGCTTCTGCATTCTTCACGTAGTTCTCGAGCCTTGGCTTTCAGCTCCATCAGCTCCTTTAAGCACTTCTCTGTATTGGTTATTCTAGTTACACATTCGTCTAAATTTTTTTCAAAGTTTTTAACTTCTTTGCCTTTGGTTTGAATTTCCTCCTGTAGCTCGTAGTTTGATCGTCTGAAGCCTTCTTCTCTCAACTCGTCAAAGTCATTCTCCGTCCATCTTTGTTCCATTGCTGGTGAGGAACTGTGATCCTTTGGAGGAGGAGAGGTGCTCTGCTTTTTAGAGTTTCCAGTTTTTCTGCTCTGTTTTTTCCCCATCTTTGTGGTTTTATCTACTTTTGGTCTTTGATGATGGTGATGTACAGATGGTTTTTTGGTGTGGATGTCCTTTCTGTTTTTTAGTTTTCCTTCTAACAGACAGGACTCTCAGCTGCAGGTCTGTTGGAGTTTGCTAGACGTCCACTCCAGACCCTGTTTGCCTGGAAGCCCTGGTTTTCAAGCTTCACCGTGCATCAAAACCACCTGGAGGTCTTGTTAAAATACCTGTGGCCCTGCCCCACCCAGGAGGGTCTGAAGCAACAAGTCTGAGATGGGGCCTGAAAATCTGCATTTGTAATAAATTCCCCAGTGAAGCTGATGCTGCTAGTCTGGAGAACCACATTGAAATCTAACTGGTTTATGCCATAGATTATTACACATATGTGTAAAAAATCAGAGCCAGATGCCCTAAAACAGAATAATCTCCAAAACTGTAAGGTGCTGAGCACTCTTCTTTGTATTACTACTGTAAAATGTCCTATACTTACATAGGCTTGAACAGGCATATAGCAATTGCTGCTTGGAGACTTAGGAGATGGGGTGGGAAGACATCCTCTTTATTGTATAACTTTAATGTTTTACATGTGTATATATTATTTTTAAATGAAGAGCTATCTACTGAAAAAAAAGAAAAAAGCAATTTAAGAATATTCATGTTTAGTTAGTTACTTTTAAACTGCTTTACAAAACCCCTATCATCTTCCTAGGCCAGGAGCATCTGACTCCAAATTTATTGCAGTAGCATGAAATGTGAAATCTAGGGAATCCTAAAGACAGCTCTCTGTATATATTTTTTGGCAACACATTAGGATTATGTTGCATTAATGATCTCAGCAGGAGGGGAATAGATATGAAAAATGATGTGTTTATTTTGGAGCAGCAAAGTACAATGTTAAAATACTAACAATGTCAGCATGGAGGAATGGATGGAAACACAAAAAAGATCATCTGTTCATTTACCATTAGGAGGTATGTGCTGGTGAAAGTACCCGACATTCACACAGGTGGCAGGTGTGGAAAGCAAACTGCCTAAAACAAAACAGTTGGATTGTTGAGCATTTCTTTAAATAGGAAGCCAATGACTGGTAGGAAACTTCATTGCAGCTGATTCATCTTTTCAATAAAAAATTGCTGTGATTTTTCCTTGTTATGACTTAGCTCAAAACTTTTTTGGCACATGAAAATGTGCTGCTCATTTCATGTAGCACAGAGTTTGAAATGTTCTTTTTATGTTGAAAGATCAAATTACTGAGATTACACTCAAAGGCAAAATAAAATCTGTTTACCAATAAGTTTTTTTATGTACACTCCACATACTATAAAAATAAAGCAAATGAAATAATTCAAACGGCCAATAAACACAAAATTCTAAAAGTTCTTTCACAAATATGCAACAGTCTGTTAATGGTCAAATTTATTTTAATATTATTAAAATGTCATATTTTATAAAGTTCTATGAAAAAACAAAATTCAGATTCCCATTAATGGTCTATTTTGTTTTAATATTATTAACACCTGATATTTTGTAGAATCCTTTGATAAACAAGATTATAAAATTGTCTTTGTTGGAAAAAAAGAAATCACCATTTAGTGTAAGAGCAATGAAAAAGTGTTTTGATTGTTTGCAAAAGTCTAATTTACTCCTAATGGGAAACAGTTTTCAGCAAATAACTTGCCATCAAAAAATGATAAAATTTTAGAGGTCATGTATGCATAGGGGTTAACAGCCACTGATTTACAAGTAACTGGTCAAAACTTTTTATACTTTATCATCAACTATGTGCCTAAGGAAAATTACCTAAACTCTTTGAGACTTAATAATCTCATCTGTAGAATAGATATTATATAATAATATCATTGACCTCAGCCAGGTTGAACAAGAGCCGCCCCCCAAAAAATAAACCAAATATTCAAATATAAAATGTTATTTGTAGTATAGCAGAGAGGAGACGCTATGGAGTCATTTCTACTACACTTTCAAAATAAACCAGTGAAAAAGGGTTTACTGTGATTCATCACGTGTGCCACATGCATACTCACTATTAAAATATTTTAAATTCAGCATCTATAAATGAAGTCAGATAGAATATAAAATCCATTAAATTTTTAACACCTTTCATTAAGAAAAAAAATGTTGCATGGCTCAGAGGAGAGATAAATTAATACAGGACAACAAACAAATTGAAAGGATCTAAGAAATTTTAAATGAAACACAACCACACCTGACATCAAGATCAGAACAAGAGTTCTACATGCCCCACGAAGAGAATTCTGTTATAAATAGCACCACCCACACCCACATCCACCAAGGCATCTTCTGTAGTCTCTGATGAGCTTACCCTGGCTTGACCATACAATTTATCATGTATACTAAGACACCTTTGAAAATAAAAATAAGACTAGGCATGAAGCAGGGTAAATAGGTGAAAACTAAGAGTGTTCCAGACAAATGGAGACAAACTGTCACCCTCAGTCAATCTATCAGCAAAAGTAATTCTATAGAGACTGAAGAAGGGAATAGCTGGCAATTTGATGAGGTCTAGGAAGAGGTCTAGGAACACAGCTCTCTGCTGAAGAAATATCTGGAATTACCAATTGAAAATCAAAAAACTTATAAAGTCATTAATAATAAAAGTAGTTTATCTTTTTCAGGACTTACAATATACCTGGGGCTAATGGTTTCAGGAATTGGC
Organism: Pan troglodytes; assembly: GCF_028858775.2. Lineage (NCBI taxonomy): Eukaryota > Metazoa > Chordata > Mammalia > Primates > Hominidae > Pan > Pan troglodytes. The sequence goes on from NC_086015.1 coordinate 78,464,286, forward strand.
AAACTACAGCTGGAGGGCCAAATCCAGGCTGCCGCATGTTTTTGTCTGGTCTGAGGGCTAAAAATGGCTTGTATATTTTAAGTTGCTGGAAAAAAAATCAAAGGAATAACTTTTCATGACATGTGAAAATTATATGAAACAAAAATTTCAGTGCCCATGCGTATAGTTTTATTGGAACACAAGCCACCCCCATTTGTCTACATATTGTGGCTTCCATACTACAAAGGCAGAACTCAGTAGCTACAAGACCATATGGCCCACAAAGGAGTCAGACTCTAAAAGCTATGTACTGTATGATTCTATTTATATGACCTTCTGGAAATAACAGAACTACAGAGATGGAGAAGAGATCAGAGGTTATTAAAGGTAAGGGATAGGAGAAGTTTCACTACAAAGGAACAGCAGGAGAAAACATTATGGGATGATGGAACTATTCTGTAGCTTGATTTTGTCACTGGTATATTTGTCAACACTCATAGATCTATACACTAAATGGTGTGAATTTTTACATATATAATTAAGAAAACAAAAACAAAAACTGGTCTGTTTGGTTCCAAAGCCCATAGCCCTAGAGACTCAACAGAAACATAGTTTTCTTTCCATGTATGTTCTCTTCCAGCTGGAAGTTGCAGACCAACTGCCGATTCTTTGTCTCAATTTAGGTATCCCTAAATACTAGAGCTATATTTTTATTCAATGAAAGACTGCTAGAATTACCTGCTTCATGTGAAGTTTGGCTGTCTTGACTTTACTGACTGAGTGTTCCACATATATTCCAGACTGACTGGACTCCTCAGGGGTCAGTCCCTGAATCCTCTTATCTCTGCCTTGTATCAAGGTGTTTGTGATAATTTTCCTCTATGGAGCTTTCTCTCTTTTCCCCATGTTGCCTCTTCCTACATGTTTTTCAAGACCCAGAGGGACCTCACTATCATCCTTCACTCACTCTTCCTCATGCCGAATCAATCTATCACCAACCTCTGTCACTTCTTCCTCTGCGTATTTCCTGATCCTTTCCTCTTCATTTCCAAGCTAAGATCCTTATCAAGGCCACCATCATGAATTCATTCTATTAATAGCAAAGAGCCCAGACAATCTTCCAAGTGCAAAGCTCACGCTCCTACTGACCTGCTTAATTTATGCCCAATGGCTTTCTACTGACTTCTGAAGGGGTGCAAGATCTCTGACCCGCCTATCTTCGAAGTCTCAGGTCTCTCCACTAATCTCTGTAAATTCTAGGGTTCAAACATTAAACTTCTTTCAGAACTCTGCATGTCCTATGCTTGCTGAGTTTCCTATCACTAAGGCTTTGTACATGCTGTGCCCTCTGCTGAAACTCTTTTCCCCTACCTTTTTATTTTCCTCCTCACCTCCTACTCACCCAGTAGTTATCAGTTAAAATCTGTCTTTAACCTTTAAGGTAGTGTGCCCAAATACCCACAAACAAGGGTATGCCTTTTATTATTCTCCCATAACACCTTTAATTCACTTTCATAAACTCAGGCTATTATGCTTTTCTGGAGCACTTCAAAACATTCTAACAACAGCTTGTTATTTTACTGCAAATACTTCAGAATTATTTATAACATCTGTAACTTTTTTCAGTTAACATAATAGTTTACCTTTATTGCACACAGTGGTTTCAAATATTTTCTCCAAGTCTTACTGTACAATTGCTCCAGAACCATTTGTTGAAAAGGGTACCCTTCCTTCAACGAAATGTCTCTGCATCTTTGTCAAAAAATTAGTTGAGAATATATGTGTGGGTCTACTTTCAGATTCTCTATTTTCTTCCTTGATCCATGTGTCTTCTCTACCAACACAACACAGTCTTGGTAACTGTAGCTAAATAGTAATCCTTAATATCTGCTCAAGTGATTCTTCACATTTTGATCTTCTTTGTTGAGACTGCTTTACCTTACAGTCTGAGCCTTTCTATATAAATTTTAGAGTAAGTTTTTTATATCCAATAACAAATCAAAACTAACTAGCAAACAAAAAGACCTCCCTGGGATTTTGATAGGAACGGTATTAAAACTACATATCAATTTGAGGAGAATTAACATATTCACTGTATTGAATATTTTAATGTATGAACATGGTATGTCTCTCCATTTATTACATTTAGGTCTTCTTTGATTTCTTTTGTCAGCTTTATACAATGTTCAGCATAAAGATCCTGTACATGTTTGGTTAAGTGTATACCTATGTATTTAATTTCCTTAAAGCAATTTGTAATTGATATTGTGTTGGTAACTTTGGTTTCCATCAGTTCATTATCATATTAAAATACCACTGGTTTTGTGTGCTGATCTTGTATCCTGTGACCTTGCTGAATTCACTTAGTTTTAGGATACTTTTGTAGATTCCTTGGGATTTTACAGTTATCCTCTAAAAGTAGAGATAATTTTTACAGTTACCATCTAAAAGTAGAGATAGTTTTATTTCTTATTTTCATATATATATGCCTTTCATTTCTTTCTTTCTTTTTTTTTTTTTGCCTTATTGCGGTGCCTAGAATTTCCAGTACTATCTTAAGAAGAGAAGTGAATATGGATATCTATGCCTTATTTCCAGTCTTATTAGGAAACCATTCAGTTTCCTACCATTAAATATTATGTTAACTGTAGGATTTTTGAAGATGCTTTTTATGAAGTTAAAATAATTACCTTGAATTCCTCTGATTTCATGAGAAATGTTATCATGTATAGGTATTGAATTTTATCAAAGGCTTTTTACTGTGCCAATCGACATGATCATACAATTATTTTTCTTTCCCTCGCTGATATGATGTGTTATATTGATTGAATTTCAAATGTTAGACCAAACTTGCATTCTTGGGATAAACCCTATTTGAACAATTTGGTCATGATGTATACATCTTTTAATATTTTGTAGAATTTAAGTTGCTAATATTTTAAAAATCTGTAGCAGTTTTGCACTCTTCCTCCTCTTACTTTGTTCATGCCATTTATCTATTGCAGAAAATCAGTCATTTGTGCTGTTAAATTAATTGCAATATAAAATAGGTTAATTGCATCTCTGTAATGTCTTTTAACTTGTTCTTCTATCCCCTAAATTGGTAATTAGACCTAGAGGCTTGATTAGAGTCAAGTTATTATTTACTGATTGATTTATATTAAGGATCATTCATAGTTGGTGCTACATACTTTCTAGGGCATCAAATCAAGAGGCATCTAAATTTGGATGTCCTTCTTTTAGCAATGTTAAAATTGATAAGTAGGTTCATGCATTTGTTTCCCAAACTAGATCCATTGACATCATTAGTAAAATCTGCAATTTTATTTCAATCTTTTTTTATCTACTTTGCATCATATTGTTAGATAGTTACAGTATCAGACAATAACTAAAATGGTTTGACAAAAAATTGAGGAACTGGAATGATAGACACTAGTGTTAAATAAGTAGGATATTTCAATGGGATGATTTTATAAGTGGTCAGTTTATTAATGAATATTTTCTTGTCAAGACCACTTATGTTTCTCAATTCTTCAACATAACTACAAGCAATACTGACCAAATGGATATTAAGGAAACTATGCCTCCTGATATGGTTTGGATCTGTGTCCCCACCCAAATCTCATGTTGACTTGTAATCCCATTGGGGATTGGAGGTGGGGCCTGGTGGGAGTTGACTATATTATGAGGATCGATCCCTCATGAATAGTTTAGCACCATCTCTTTGGTGCTGTTCTCATGACACAGTTCTTAGATCTAGTTGTTTAAACATGTGTGGAACATCCCCTCTCACTCTCTCTTCATCCTGCTCCAGCTACTTAAGATGTGCCTGTTTCCCCTTCACTTTCCACCATGATTGTAAGTTTCCTGAGGCCTCCTCAGAAGCTGCTATGCTTCCTGTACAGCCCACAGAACCATAAGCCAATTAAACATCTTTTCTTCATAAATTACTCTCTCAGGTATTTCCTTATAGCAATGTGAAATAAGGCTCAAATTCCATACAAAGACATAGAAGACCTAATGTCGTTTAATCTTAATCTACTCTCCTTTGTGCAAAATTTACTCAAATAAAACTACTCCCTAGTATCCATAGGAACTTTCATGTCTATGCCTTTGTTTTAAAATGGACTACTGCCTAGAACACCACTCCAAAAATCTAAAGCAGTGTCAATATTCAAAGTTTTTAATGGCCTGTGTAACATGGGCACCAACGAATTAGACTGAATATCAGCCAGTAAATCCCACTGATGGATGCCAACCAGTCCTGCTCCATAGCCCCACTGTTCTTTAGGAAGCTACTTACTAGGCCACTTCCTCCATAATATATTGATTGACTCCCCCAGACTCCTGTTGTCGTCTATTGATATTAAAGTAAGGATCACATCATTTCCTTTTCAATGGTTATATCCTATGTTATTTCCCCTTCTAGTTTTTAAACTTCCTGAGGTTATAAGCTCTCTGATTCACCTTTGATCCCCTTATTCTCCTTAGGATAAAGCCTGTCCTCACATTATTTAAAGACCTACATGTTTTTGAAATGCAGAAACAATCAGCATCTCTAATCTGAAACTTTTCATATCCTTCCATGCCCTGTTAATCTCTTCCTACTCTGTGCTTCCACAATTTCTTCAAATTCTTCCTTGTAGATCCATGTGTCATTCCCGATAAACTATGGGTCGATTAAGGGCAAGAAGCATGTCTTTATGTCCCTACATTTAGCATAGTTACTGGCACTTAGAACTTGCTCATTAAAGGATTATTAATTTAAATAACACAACATCAAACTGAGCTCAGTAATCTAATCGTTGGTTCGATGAAGATCTGTAACAACACTGAGCCATTAAGCGTTTGCTTTCCACAGTGTCTAGACTTTGCTAATTTGTATGTTGTGTATGTATCCTTTCTGAAGTAAGTGTGGAAACCTTATGAGTTTTTGGCATGTCTTTTTGTCTCTCCCATAGAGTTTAGTATCTATGAATATCTGAAAATGGCTGATAGATAACTTCAATATGAATAGACAAGAATTTCTGTTAGTAAAAGTGAAAGAAGATTAAAAGCTGGGTATGTAACTAACAGAATTCCTAGCAGCTAGGAGAGAGAGTGAAGTACACCTATCCCTGCCTCCTGCTGTTAGAATCCATGGTTCTTTCTCTCATTATGATGCCGACCCACTTCGTGAATGCCACTATGAGGAACTAATTGGTTTTCCGGATTCTAGATTTCCTACACAAGATGTCAAATGAGTTTGCACCTCATGCAGACATATCTCACAGCAGGGACAAGACTATCTTAGAAACCTTACATGTTTCCAGTTTAACACTGTTCTACCTGGTTTCTTGGTCAATCATTTAAGGAAACCTGAAAAACATGTTTTCTGTTATTGTTGTTTTGTTCCCAGGTCAACGTCTCCCGGAGAGTCGGCATGTCTTATTCAAACCCTTCACTTCCTCTCTAATGAAATGACGCTGTTGTCTAAAGTCTTCCGTGTTGTCCACCAGCAGCTTTAAATCAATTCATATGACACAATTGTTGAATTTAAAAGCAAAATCCACAGGGAAAAGAAATGGTGGTTAGTAGCCAAGAGCATATGTATCTGTTTTTACTGTTTCTATTATATTTAATGCAGTTGAAATTTGTAAACAGGCATTCCTCAGGAACCCTTTGACAATGTCAGTTGCCTATTAAACTTAGCTGGGCCTTAAATGCTCTCCATAGTACTTTTTCAACGGAGTCAAAAATCTATGCAGTAGTTAAAGCATGAACTTTAGAATGAAAAATAGTAGGTTTTCAATACAGCTCCCCTCCTGCAATCTGTGTTACCTCATAGAGTTGTTATAAGGATACAATGAGATAACTATATAAAAGCTTTCATTAGTACTGTGCTTGGTCCATAATAATTGCTCAAGTATAATTTATAATTACAATAGCTCAAAAATACATATGCAAAAAATCATAAAATCTACATTTATTAAGCAGCCCCCATAATTCTCAACTAAATGTATCATCTGTTGCCCCCCAAATAAACTTGGTTATAGAACCCAAGCTAATATATTCTGATTTCTTTTTTGTTGAAATACTTGATGGTATATACAGATATAAAAGCAGAAATGTATAGTAACAGTGGTCTGGCATGAGATGGGCAGAAGGATTTAAAGGAAAGAATGTCAGTGGAAGGATATGCTTACAGCTTAAAATCCAGCTGCCAAGCCCCAGAGTGCTTACATCCCGGTCCAGAGGACATTAGTCACAAATATTTAATTAGGAGCTACTAAATCCAGTAGGTGGCATCTGAAAAGTGACTACTCAGAAAAAAAATCCATATTATATAGTTATGAGTTTGTGGCATAATATTTTAAAAATCTATAGCAGTTTTGCACTCCTTCTCCTCCTCCTCCTTTGCTCATGCCATTTATCTATTGCAGAAAATCAGTCATTTGTGCTGTTAAATTAATTACAATATAAAATAGGTTAATTGCATCTCTTTTTAAAATGTCTTTAACTTGTACTTCTATCCCCTAAATGGGCAGTTAGACCTAGAGATTTAATTAGAGTCAAGTTATTATTCATTAATTGATTTATATTAACAATCATTCATAGTTGGTGCTACACACTTTCTGTGGCATCAAATCAAGAGGCACCTAAATTTGGATGTCCACATGACACAACTGTTGAATTTGAAAACAAAATCCACAGGGAAAAGTCATGGTGATTTCTAGCCAAGAGTATATGTACCTTGTTTTATTATTTCTATTACCATTGATCCTGTTCAAATTTGTAAATAAACATTCCCTAAGAACCTTCTGACAATGTCAGTTTCCTATTAAAACTAACTGGATCTTAACTTATAAAAGTGGCTGGTACACAGCAGGCCTGTAAGCTAACTTCCAAAATTATTTTTCACCAGCCTTTGTGTTCCATTCCGGGGATACAAAGAATACCAAATGATCCCCCAAGGAGTATTAAGTATCATGTGGACAGGTAGAAGCAACAACAACAACAAAAAGGTCTTTATCATTACTATTACACTCACGATTCAGTCAAAGAGTGTGGGGATTGGTACATGATTTAAAACAAAAACAAATAAACAAAAAACCTAGACCATAAAAGGTAAAAACAGAAAATAATGGAAAGGATCCAACTACAGACTTCAATTAATTAAACAGCACTGAAATGATTTTTCTCTGCTGGTGTCTTCTAATGGAAGAATCTAGAAAGAATGATAAATTGAGGATTGTTTCCATTTCTTCTTATATCTATCCAGAAGTCATTGTACACACAAAAAAATGCATTTCTCCATACAAAGAAAAGTCTGTAGCACAATACATGTCTTTGCTTTTACAGCATCCACCCCTCTTTCTGACAACAGCATATTTACTTTCAGAACCCTCCATTGCCCCACCCTGCCAGTGTGTGAGGACATCAGGTCGCAGGGCTGTCCAGGGATAGGCAGGGCTCCTATTTCAAGCTTATGCCTGGGATTTGTGTCTGAACCCTGAAGGAGAAGCAAGTTCCTGTCTCCTGAGACTGCTAAATTCCGATGCTGGCTGACATCCAGGAGGTGGAGGCTGCCCCAGAATGAGGCCAATAGAGAAAAAAGCAGAGATGGAGAGATACCAAGGCCTGAAGGCACCGTTTGAACCCCTGGATCCAGCTAGGACTATAGCCAATTTACCCAAGACTTTTCAGCTGCAGATGCCAAAAATTCCCTGTAGAGCTTAAGCCAGTTCTGCATTGAGTTTCTATTACTTGTCACTGAAAGAGTCCAAATTAAAGCAAGTGGAACCTGAGCAGACACAAAGAGATGCTGTCAGAAGGAGAGAAACATGGAGAAAATACGTGAGTTTAGTGGGAGGGCAAGTGAGTCACACCAAGAGCAGAGAAAAGTTAGGAAGAATTTACAGATGAAGGAGAAAGATAAACATGTTAAGTGGCATAACATTAGTCTTGCTGGACACTTTCTTGCACACGGACTCAGGGCCTATTGAAGACAAAAGGATTTTGAGCTGCTGACAGCACCAAAATACAGTGTTAGAAAAACCATGGATAAAATATCAATAACAAAGATGTTCATAGTTCACAGTCAAAAACAGAAGAAAGTATGATAATGAAATTTATATCGATTCCCCAACTATTATGCTGAAAGTATCATTATGCATTAAGAGGCATAACTGTTTTGGTGTTAGAAAAAAACTGGAAAATGTATAATTATATGTCTTCTCATTAATACCTATTCTAATGGGAACTTAAAGCCGAGATGAGTTGTCATGGAGGAAAATGTACCTAAAAATTGTGGGTTGAATGTGACATTTTATTAACAAGTTGTCTACTGGACAACCTAGAGCTAAATGTAGATTTTTAGAAGAGATTTTCAGTGAATGCATTAAAACAAATTTAATAACTTGAGACTGTATTTAACATAAAAATTTTCAACTTGATCATCAAGAGGCTACAATCAAGATATTAGGAATAAAAAAGATACGTAAAAGAAATGAATATACCTATTGACTGCACGTCATTATGTATTAGTATTACTGAGTGCAAAGAAATAAAAACTTAGTGGGAAATTGACAGACAGCAGTTTTAATCACAGTCTGCACATATAAAGAAGATAACTGATTAGTGTTCTCTATGGGAAATTTTTATTAATAACTCTACCAAATTAAATAACCAAAGTGATGATATATTCCATTTTTTAAAACTATATTTTTTGGGATTTTGAAATTAAAGTTCTGAAGTACAATTTATAGCAAATATAATTTTTTTCAAAAAAGATACAAATACAATTTTTTTCAAAAAAGATATACTATACTCTTGAGTCACACATTCTTCACTTTAACACAGAAAGATTATGGCAGACAAGTCACAAAAGAAAAAAATGATATTGGATATCTTTTGCAAATTAAATCATCCTAAAATGACTAAAAAAAACAGTTATTTTACCAAATGCAGAATTATGAAAAGATGTAGAGGGAAATATTCTTATCAAAGCTATTTGATTTGAAGTCGTAACTCCAAATCTAACAAAAATGGTGGGGGATGGGGGAAGGAAAAATCCTCCAAAAGAGATCATTATTCTGAAAATTACAGGGCTTCAGGTATGGTTTTAAAGACATTTTCCAACATTTGCAAAACAGAATCACAGCGGTATAATGGATAAGCATTAAACCAGGACTCAATTAAATAGATGCTCACACAGAAGAAGAAATTACAGAATATTTTTAGCATCCTACAGCAAGAGAACACAACAGCCTAAAAATTATGGTACACGATACACTACAAAACACCACACACATAGAATAGCGCTTTATCTGAAATTAAGGGGTTGAGTTCAATTCTAGCCTTTCACAAGCCATTTGGTTTTAACTTTATATATACCACCCAAGCAGCTGCTACCCTCACCAGGCAACCCTTTCTGTCACAGACGAGCCATAACTGTTCTGCTATAGACAAGAAATTGCTTTTAGAGTTCTTTAGAAGTGACAGAGAAAATCCCAACAGAACGGTAATAAAGGAACACTCCTACAGTGGCCAAAGAGGGAAAGTAAAACAAAACAACAGGCAGATGATTTCAAAGCAAGAATCTTTCTGAGGTTCAAGAAAATAAAACTGATCTATGCCAAGAAGCATTCAATCTACTTCTATTGCAATGGCATTATATTGGAACAAAAGAAAACCCGCATGGAAGAATGCCAGTTAATCAAAGGGCCAAATGGGCTGATAATGTCTCCAGCTTTGGGAAATATCTAAGTCTCTGGGATACTGGACTCCAATAAGAATGGACTTCACAGGACTTAGGTCTTATAAAATCATACTCAATTTGAAAGGAATCAGAATCAGCTTTACAGAAAGGTAATCAACATTTTCCCTTTGATCCCTGCAATGATACATATAACATGTTTTGTATTCAAAAACAACAATGCTATTGATATCTCAAGCAAAATCTTGAGTCTAGATGTTTCTTATGGCTGGTAACTGACAGAAAAGGGAAGGGAGCTAGCCAAGGCTACATATCAAAGAAAATCTAGATTTTTTTTTAATGAAATACAATTTAAAAAATTAAATGTACATGTCACTAGGACATCAGAAATCTTTTAGATGCTCAGTTCCCAGGCATATTATCATCAGTACCAAAGAGTCTAACTTACTGAATTTCATATCCATCAATGGGCCCATATTGATAGAGATGACCCCATTCTAATACCAGCACCACTGGGGTAAATATCTTAATTGAATTATCTGAATTAACAGATTATTTTTTATTAATGGCATCAGCTAAAACCATTTAGATAAGACAAACCCACAGCTGAGAACAAAACAAAAAAATACACTAAACTATCAATTGGATTTCCATGAATGCAACTGCAGTTCAACACAGGAATAGGGAGGTTTCTGGATTCTCTAGCATAACAAACCTGTGGTTATAGTAAACAAGTGCCACTTCCAGTGATCAACATCTATATACACGTGACAGATGAGTCTCCTCCAGATGACAGATTTGGGAGGGGTTTAAACATTATTTTCCAAACTGAATTACATCGTTTTACAAAAATAGGTTCCAAGCCTGTCATTTAGTTGTTACTTTCAACAAGTACTGCTTTAAAGGGAAAAAGGCAAGCATATTCTAAAGGCCATTGTTATACTGTGATACTTGGGAAAATCTCAATTAAAAAAAAGAAGAGAAAAAATATTTCATCCAATGCTCTCAGTTGTTTCACAATCTAGAAACAATTTAAATTTGTTTCATAGCATAAATTCTAATCTTAGAATCACAGAAGGGTAGAACAGAAGAGTATTTTAAATAATGTGACTGATCCTTCTTTACAAATAAAGAAACTGAGGCCCAGAGAGGACAAGAGACTCCCATCTAGTAGCGGAGTCAGGACTACAACCCAGGTCTTCCAGGATTAATCTTGGGTTCCGTCCACGCTAAGCCACTGATGTGATTAGTAGAGTATGTCATTTTAACCCCACTAGATGACTCTCAAATTGAAGATAGCCCTTGTCAGTCTACTAAGTACAAAAAATTCCTAACAACTGACTCCAGAGATTTAAAGAGATGACTCAAAAACTCATCAGACCCACAGAATGGTGGGAAATATTTGCATGTATCTGACAAGGGACTTGTATTTAGAAGTCATAAAGAATTCCAACAACTCAATAATAAAAAGACAAACAACCCAATTTAAAAATGGGCAAAGGATCTAAATAGATATTTCTCAAAAGCAGGTATATAGTTGGCCAGTAAACACATGAAAACAAGCTCACATCGTTAGTCATCAGGGAGATGTAAATGAAAACCACAATACGATACCCCTTCGTACCCACTAGGATGGTTATAATAAAAAGACAAACAATAACAAATGTTGGCTAGAATGTGGAGGAGATGGAACCCTCAAATACTGCTGGTAGGAATGTAAATCGGTGCGGTGACTTTAGAAAACAGTCTGCCATTTACTTAAAAACGTTAAATGTAGAGTTATCCTAAAACCTAGCAATCCCACTCTTAGGTATGTATATATCTAACAGTAATAAAAAAATATTCTGCATACAAACATGTAAACAAATGCTTACAGCAGCATTATTTATAGCAATGAAAAAGCGGAAACAACCCTAATAATCATCAACTAATAAATCGATAAACAGCATGTGATATAGCTAATCAGTGGAATATTATTCAGCAATAAACAGGAACGAAGTACTGACACATGCTACAATATGAAGAACCTTATAACAGTCATCAAATAACACACAGTGCATGATTCCATGTATATAAAATGTCCAGAATAGGCAAACCCATAATACAGAAAGTAGATTCCTGCTTTTTAGGGGCTGGAGTGGGGGGTTTTGGAGGAAATGGAGAGATGGCTAATGGGCATGGTTTCTTTGGGGTACGATAATAACTCTCTAAAATTAATGGTGGTGATGGCTGCACAACTCTGTGAATATACTAGAAACACTGAATTGTATACTCTAAACAGGGAATTACACGGTATGTAAATTATATCTCAAAAGCTGTTATTTAAAAATAGTATCTGAATCTGTCCTTCTCCATTCCAGCTCACCACATCCCCAGCTAGCAGCAGGACCATAGTCAGAACATACAGTGCCTGTGTAGGAATTATAAAAAGCTGCCTTCTCTGGGAAAGACAGATAGAAAGTCACCTCCCCCTACATGCTGTCACAGTCAGACCTGGGCCAGGCTCCCTAAGTGAAGAAAAAAGCCTTGGGTGGATTTCATCCAGGAGCATTTGGGCAGAGTATGGCCCGGGCAAACATGAATGACAAGGCTGCCTGATTAACCACTCTATAACGAAACTAGGTGGAATAGAAACTTTTCAGGTTACTTGCAGAGGATGTCATTAAATCAATGTGTTTAATAACAAACACATGATCTTTATAAACCAGTCTCAACTCCTCCTCCCTGTTACCCCTCTCAAAAAATATACTGGTCTTCCAATGTTGCTGTGAACTGCACTACTATCCATCCAACTCAATGAGAAAAAGACTCCACGCCAAAACATATTCGGTTTTTTGTTGTTGTTGTTGTTGTCTGAGATGGAGTCCTGCTCTGTTGCCCAAGCTAGAGTGCAGTGGTGTGATCTCGGCTCACTGCAACCTCCGCCTCCCGGGTTCAAGCGATTCTCCTGCCTCAGCCTCCCAAGCAGCTGAGACTACAGGCACGTGCCACCACGCCTAGCTAATTTTTGTATTTTTAGTAGAGATGGGGTTTCATCATGTTGGTCAGGATGGTCTTGATCTCTTGACATTGTGATCCGCCAGCCTCAGCGGGATCCCAAAGTGCTGGGATTACATGGACACAGGGAGGGGAACATCACACACCAGGGCCTGTGCAGGGTGGGAGGCTGGGGGAGAGATAACATTAGGAGAAATACCTAATGTAGGTGACAGGTTGATGGGTACAGCAAACCACCATGGCACGTGTATACCTATGTAACAATACTGCATGTTCTTCACAGGTAACCCAGAACTTAAAGTATAATAAAAAAAAAAGAAAAATACTCCACATTCCCCACATGCCATCCATTACTGCATTTTATCATTTTTATCTCAAGATTTTAAAATCGATTTCTTCCTTAAAAATCATGAACTCTATAAACAAAAGTAACCATTTCCTAGTTTTCTATTCTCCTTGTTTGAATCCTTGATCCTCTCTAGCCTCACTGCCACAGAACACCTAGCGTTATCTTATACATCAAAATATGCCACTGTTTATGGGCCTCTAAAGTGCTTGGAATATGATAGTTTACATAAACTTGAACTGTCTAGGCTGTGACCACTTCTGCCAACTCATCTCATGTCATTCTCTGACTTGTTGGCTACACTGAAATACATGTGACTCAAGTCTAGAACATACTGGGCTCTTTCTCACTTCTGCCTTTCTTTAAGGTGGAAGAATGGAGATTGAATTTCAGTTACCGAAGATGGATCATGGGGAAATGGAAAGCTAGTGTTTTCCTTTATAGTTATCTGTCCCAGTTTGTATGTATTTGTGCATTAATCTGATGACATTCTATTCCCAACTAGACCATAAGTTCCATGAAAACAAGGACGTTCCTAAATGCTCAGCCTTTTGTGAAGAGTCCGACACACAGAAAAGGCTCAATTCCTGCTCACTGAATAAATGAATGAACTCAAACTTTGAAGTCTCTCTCATGTTTTTTGGTTGTTCATGCTATCATTATAACTCCACAGTGAAAATCCTTTCTTTATGTCTGGTGGCTATGCTACTATGATTAGGCCACTTGTTGAATTACGAACATTCCACGCTCATATAATGAAGATCTCAGTGATGAAGATTCCAAATTCAACTCAACCTCAGTGGTTCAAATAATGCACTACTCTCCCATATTCCAACACAACAGAGTGTCCAACAGATGGAAACTCATCTCAATATGCTTTTAGGAGAAAATTGATTAGGAAACATTCTAGTTAATTTGATCATACTTTGCCCTCTCTGTACCAATCATTCACATATATGCACCTTAAAAACCTAAGAATAGGTAGGTAAACATAGCAAGTCCAGTGAAAATTTAGATTAAGTTACCTGTCAATGGAATCGTCTCAGCTAACTCTTCCCCCCAATAATGTAGAGCCTGAAATAATACTGTGAGACCATGGATATCCTAAGATATCTTCAGTTATTGTACAAACTAAAAGATTTTATGATTCAAAAGGCAAATAACAAATATGTTTCATTTATATGCAAAGACATAAAATACACAGGCTGAGAAGTTAGTGATAAAATGTTAATCTCGACGGAAACTTGGTTTTAAAAAGTCACAACTTTCTAATGAGACCAGGTTGAAAAGCATTGTGCTTGACTAAAAAGTTTTGTTTTGTTTTAAGTTCATATACTGTGAATGGCATACTGAGTTGTAGCATTTGGCTTTAAATTTAACTTGGTTTTAGACCATCACAGCAAAGCAGCTTTGGATGTGATCAAAGTCACTTCTGTTCAAAGATGAAATTTGCATTTTTAGCCACACTAGTTAGTTATGAGAAATAACACAGCCTATAACTCAGAGAAAATTAGGCTTCTACTGATTTTAACACAACCATTTTAGCTAATTGTCGGTAATTTTTATTTTCAGATATAGCCAGCCACTCTGGGATTCATCCTTAAAACTGTTTGCATTTGTTTAATCTTTCTTCAAACTTCTCTTTCCATGTCTAAATGTGCTTCTAAATATTATAATCTATAATAATTAAAAAATTAAAAAAATATAATCTAAGAAAAGTGAATAATGTGCTACCCTCTGCTGATAGGAGCAATGTGGTCAATTTCTGCTTTCTATAAAAAGATTGCAAAATAAACAGAAAAGCGAAAAAAAAAAAACAGGGAAAGAAAAGGCAAAAATAAACCAATTCCAGACTGATTAGATGCTATCTTATATATCTGGTTATGTGAGGGGGTAGACTCCTTCGTAATCTAATAAAATCCTTTTAATTTCATAGTATATCTGCTCTCAACTTCTAGGTCAGAGATCATTAACCAGTGACCCATGGGCTATATCTGGCCCTCAGATTTGTTTTGTTTTATGCTTACAGGATTGGCCTATTTAGTGCTTTTATAAAATTTAAATTTAGTCCCCAACATTTAAAATGTCAAGACAATTCAAGTAAAGAACAGATTCTGCTTTATTTTGAAAAGAGATTAGCTTTGGTAATACGGTCCTGCATTTGCTCATTCATCATTTCATTTATTGAACAAATATTGAATGAGCATCTACTACATTCCAGGAACACTGCCAGTTTGTAGGAATGTACCAGTGAACAACATAGTCTTTTAATCTTTAAGAGAGACAAAAATAAACAAATAGAAAAGATGTAAAATGTCAGGTAATCAAAACTGTGGTGAAAATACAGAGGGTAGAAAGCAATTTTTAGGAAATGATACTGAAGCAGTGACCTGATGATGGAGCAAACTGTACAGACCCGGGGGAAGGGTCTGGGTGAAAACATTCACAGCACCTAAAAGTAAGGCAAGATCAGTGTGAGAGAAGTGCAGGGAAGAGGAAGGAGATCACATATGGGAACCAGGACAGAGCCCTTGGAACAAAGGTAATGAGTAAAATTTATCTTAGTCTTTATGAGAAACCATTGGAGGTTTTGTCCAGGGAGGTATCGATATGTTCAGCATGAAATTATAGGAAACATTCTAGTTGTTGGATGGAGATGAGGAAATTACAGCAGTGGGGCAGTACTAGAAAGAGTGATAGTTACAGGATATGTCAGAAGCTATTGCCACGGGGGAGGTGAGAGGTGAGCTAACTCTCATTCACAGGTGGTACTGGTGGGAAGAGTGAGCAGTGGCCAGATTCTGGGTATATTTTGAAGATAAATGCAATCAGATGTATTGCTAAATAGATGTGGAATACGAGAGAGACAGAGCTGAAACATGGCTCTCAGTTTGGATCTGAACAACACAACAAATGTGCCCTCTTACCAAGGTGGAGAACATCAGAAAAGAGAAAGTTTATGGGCAAAATCAAAATTATGGTTTGAAAACATAAGCTTGAGATGTCTACTGATACCCAGAGATGTGGACACTGGAGTTCAGGGCAGAGGTCAAGCTGGGAAATATAAATTTAGGAGTAATAAAATGACTCAAAATGGGGAGCTGAGTAGTGATAGTCCCTTTTATTATTATTTTTGACAGCAAGTCTCGCTCTGTCACTCAGGTTGGAGTGCAGTGGTACGAACTCAGCTCACTGCAAGCTCCATTTCCCAAGTTCAAGTGATTTTCCTCCCTCAGCCTCCCAAGTAGCTGGGACTACCAGCATAAGCCACCGTGCCCAACTGAGAGTCCCCTTTAGAAAGAGCAAGCTGATACAGTTTGGATGTATGTCCTTCCCCAAATCTCATATTGAAATGCAACGCCAAGTGTTGGAGGTGGGGCCTGGTGGGAGGTGATTAGATCATGGGGGTGGTTTCTCAGAAATGGCTTAGGACCATCCCTCTTGGTATTGTCCTTGAGATAGTGAGTGAGTTTTGCTGAGAGATCTTAAAAGTGTGTGGTTCCTCCCCACTGTTCTCTTGCTCCTGCTCTGGCCATGTGACATGCCTGCTCCCTCTTCGCCTTCTGCCATGATTCTAAGTATCCTGAGATCTCCCCAGAAGCCCAGCCATGTAAGCAGATGCCAGCATCATACTTCCTGTACAGCCTGCAGAACCATAAGCCAATCAGAACTTTTTTACTTATAAATTACCCAGTCTCAGGTATTTCTTTATAGCAATGTGAGAACAGACTAATACATGTGCCTTCTCTGGTCCATCCCAGACCCTAATACTCCTTATTGCTTAAACAAAACTTGCTTCACTCACTAACATTATTTTCCTAAGCAACAGAACTGAACAAAAAATAAAAGGGAGTTCAAGAAAACGTAGAATTCTAGTTCCACAAATAGCATAGCAATGTTGGTTAAAATACAACAAAATTAAATCAAATGCATATCTAAGCAAAAATAGAAAGCCACAAAGCAGACTTATAAATTCTACAGTTTACACCATGGTTGCTGGAACAGTGTAATTAGGGCATGGAGGATGACAGGATTAGTTTGGTAACCTGGTAGCTTAGGTTCAGTTGCCCATGTGGAAAGAAGAGATGAGATCTTAAGGCTAGGGAATTGCCATTTAGAAATAAGACGTTTTGCACACATCCTGCATCGCTGCAAGGCTGTACTCATGGGGAAAGGACTAGAAAATTAATTTGTTCATCTCTTTCTCATTGAAGTTGGTGTAATATAGATAGAAGGAACGGTGGAAATGAGTATGATTTCAACCAAAAATTCGATCTGCTGGGCCTATACCTCACATGGTTTGGGGTTTCATATTTATGTAATATACAGTCAATTTTCCTTCTTCATGGATTTCATACTTGAAAATGCACCAACTCACTAAAATTTATTTGTGACCCCAAAATCAGTATACGCAGCACTTTCAAGGTCATTCACAGGTACGTGCAGAGTGGTGAAACAGTGGGGTTTCCTCATATGCACATTCCCAGCTGAAGCTGACCAAAGTGACATTCTGCCTTCTTGTTTCAGCTCTCATTAAAAACAAATATCCTTTTCACCATACATTTTGTGCCACATTTTTCATATGTTTGCACTGTGTTTGGTGATCTTGCTGTTTAAAATGGCCCCCAGGTATAGTACTGAAATGCAGTCTAGTGTTTCTATGTGAAAGAAGTTTGTGACATGCCCTACGGAGAAAATATAGGTGTTAGCTAAGCTTCATTCAGGTATGAGTTATAGTGAGGTTGGTCATGAGTTCAATGTTAATGAAGCAACAATATATAAGGTGTCTTTAAAGAGAAACACACACAAAACAAGGTGAGGTATTATTTGATTGAGGAAAATGTTGAGAGGTACACAGGAACCTAATCCTGTATTTCCCTTAGGAGCAATAGTTCAGTATTCATTAATTCAGTGTTAGCAGTGACTTTATAGAACATAACTACCATGAGTAATGAACATTGACTATTTATGGTGGGCTACATCAAGCGAATATACTAACATAAGACAGTTCTCACTTTGGTATAGCCCTAAGGTTCCTGGCAGCAGCAATAACAGCTGCTAGGTAAGGACACTACTTAAACAGAGGCTAACAAGAATCAAATGTTTGTCCAGGTAGGTAGAAACTCTGCTAAAGATCAAATTCGCATCAAAAATTTAAAAAGACAAAAATATTCACTACAACAAGAGTCAGCAGACCAACAAATCGCAGGTTAGCATTTGCAATATTCTGATCTAACAAAACAACACTATGAATGAATACCTAAATACTTTAGAGTTAAACAAACAAAGTAACAAAGGAAAATGAGAGAGGGGTCAAATAATCAGAAAATAATGATACTCTGAATAAAGAACAGAAACACATGAAAAAGAATCAGATAGAATGTCTCGACATGGAAAACATATTCATTAAAATTAAAACCTCAAAGGGTAGCTTAATAACAAGGTAGGCAGAGATGACGGAAGAATTAATATAGTATAGGCTAGAGCTAAGCAGTTAACATGGAAGAACACAAAGAGATACAGAATGGAAAATATGAAAGAGAGGTAAAAAGAGATAGAATAGATAATGAGAAGATTCAAAATACACTCAAAAGGAAAACCAGGAGGAGTAAAGAATAGGCATGGGGGATAAGCAAAAGTGGAAGACATATATATGGCTGGGAATTTTCCAGAGTTTCCGTAAGACATGCATCCCAAGAATTACTCTCCAGAATTGTATAAAAATGATAATCGCATGCATTATGTGCTAGACAGTGTTCCAGGTGCTTGACATATATTAGCTCACTTAATCCACACACCTACTGAGATAAATTTTATTATCCTGTCTGTACAGAAGAAGAACCTTAGAGGTTTAGAATCTGCCCAAAGTCACATGGCTGCTAAATGATGAACATAAGCTTCAGACCCAGAAAGTAAGCTACTGTGTCTGTGCCTTGAGCAATATACTTTACTAAAAAAATTATTTTTTGGCAAATGAGGGCAAAATAAACACACTTTAAGACCAAAGAGGAAAAGAGATGAAAAATAAAACAGTACTGACCAGCAAGAGGGACTCAGTAAAAGGATTTCTAAAAGATACAGATCCTGTCATCATGTTGAGTGAAGTAAGCCAGGCACAGAAAGACAAACACTGCATATTATTTGTGGGATCTAAAAATAAAAACTCATGGGCTTAAATAAGGATGGTTACTAGAGGCTGGGAAGGGTAGTGGGGGATTAGGGGTGGTTAGGGAGGTGGAGATGGTTAATGGGTAAAATAAAAAGAGTTAGAAAGAATAAGATGTGCTAATTGCACATTTTAAAATAACTGAAAGAGTGTAATTGGATGGTTTATAACACGAAGGATAAATGCTGGGGTGGGGGAATACCCCATTCTCCATGATGTGATTATTACACATTGTATGTCTGTATCAAAATGTCTCATATACCCCATGAATATATACACCTACTATGTAGGCACAACAATTAAAAATTAAAAAAATTTAAAAAAACACAGATCTCAAAGAAGGAAAATGCTTCCAGATGCAAGAATGGGTGCAAGGGAAACAGTAAACACAGGAGTAAAGCTAAACAAACATCAGTTATGTGAAATAACAATAAGGCTCTAGGGGAAACACAGAAGTCATTTCTCTCTTAGTCTTGAAATATTCCCAAACTAGGACTTACTAGTAGGTAAGAGATAGTCTATAAAGGCATAAACCCACAAAGACAGGACAATAGAAGAACAAAGTACAAATGTAAATGTTAGAAAACAGGTGTGATGATATTAAATGGTTTGGCATCATGGAGAAAGATGACGTTTAAGCTTTTAGTGAGCCAAGCATGGAAGTGATTGATGTGTGCGCAGAATCCTCAACAGCTTAGGACTGGGGGTAGCAGGCACATCTGGAAGAGGAAATGCAATATGACAATGGGAAGGTAAGAATTTGAAGCTGCGGTTAGGAATCCAGGTTCTCTGTCCCGTCCACATAGCCAGGTGAGTGTCCTCCCCCACACTAGAAGAGAAGAGGCTTATTCTCAAAAAAGGGTAAGGAGAGGCTGTCTGAACTGCAGGTGATGTTTTGTGGAGGGTCTTGTAAGGTATATTAAATGCATGTATGCACACTGGATTCTGCAATCCCCCAAGGCCTCTTTTCTACTTAGCTCCCAGGAGCCAGTGGAGGCTTCTGCCCTCAAGGAAGAAAACTGGATTTCTTTCCCCTCTGGGGAATCTGACTTTCTCAAAAAGAAAGAGGTAATAATGAGGTGAGCCCAGTGAGATGAGCGACACTATAGCGACCCTCCTGAAGACAAACTCTGCTCAGGCACATCTAAGTTTCCATTAGGTTTTTAGTTCCGCACTCCTAAGTTTGTGCCAACAACCAAATATAACCAGATAGCTGCAAAAAGGTTTCCCACTTGAAAGAGAGAAACAAACCAACACAAAACTAAAATGAAACAACCTGGATAAAACAGTTCATATGAGGGAAGAAAACATAAAAGCAACTAACCATCATTTATATCTTGATGTGGATATGAGAAGCTATTACAACTATTACACTAGAATATGCTATAGAAAGGAAATTTCAAATATAAAAGTCTCTTAAATTGTAAAAAATATTATGATAGGTATTAAAAACTCAATAGAAGTGTTTAAAGAAAGGACTAAAGTAGTCTATCAAGAATAGAGATAAAAGTCAAAGAGAAGGAAATTTGAAGAGACTGTCTGGGGGAGGGAGGAAGGGTTGAGAGAAACAATCTATTCCAGGTGGTTCAAGATGCAAGTAATAATATGTGTGAAATAGGAAACAGAGAAAACTAAAGACAGGAAATCATAAAATCTCCCATAATTAAAGGACTCATGTTTTGAAACTACAAGGACCCACAGAGTAACCAAGATGTGAAATAAAATTCGACCCATAACAAATCAAGTCATTGTGGAATTTGGTTAGGTTGGTGCAAAAGTAACTGTGTTTTTTGCCATAATAGAAAACTAGGGGCAAAGAGAATACCTAGAAGCCTCCCTAGAGAAATACAGGCCTCTCTATACAAGATACCACAAATCAGAATGTCATCAGACTTCACAACAGCACAGCAAGCTAGTTAGCAAGGCGAAGTATCTTCAACATTCTGAAAGAAAAAGATTTGTAACATATTATTCATACTAAGTTAAGCCAAGTCTCTAGATTGAGTATGCCAGCATACTAATTTTTAGAACACATGTTCTAGAACAATAAAAAATATGATGCATCCTTTTTTAGGACATGGAGGACATGACACCCTAAAACAATGAACACCAAGAAAGAAGAAGATGTGGAATGTGGGTGTTGGGGGGTGGACACAGCAGAGATTTGTAGGGGATCATTAGAGTGAGTGATGGTGAAGGGAGATCCCAGAAAGACAATTTTGTTCCTGATATACAGGAAAACCAATCCAACTGGAGCACTCTGATGGCTCTAGGATATAATTCTCCAAGAAGATAAAACTAACAGAATATCTGATTACATCTCAATACCTGAGAGGACATCCAGAAATTTGGCCAAAATTTTGGTTGACTTAAGTATAAGACTATAGAAAATTAATAAGTAAAATAATGTAATAAGACTACTATTAGAAAAAGAAAAATCATGCATGAAAGGAAAAATATTCAGAATTATTGTTTGCTGCAAAACTCATCTCTGGATATCCTTTACAAAGTCATAGTGATGTAAACACTGAATATTGACCTAGCTGAAATTATGGCCCAATAAAATCCTATAATAACATGGCCTAAGCTGATGCTTATTCAAATATGAATCAACTGGAAACTGGTTCCAGTCCTCTACAGTCTTCTTCCCATATTCTAGTTTCAAACACAGGCAGGCCAAAATTTGTATCCTCTGTGAAGTTTTGGATGTGGGCTGGTTTGAGAAACTGTCTTGTGATCACTGGGGACCCTATCCAGTTGTGGCACGTTCAGTGAAATGCAGTGTGCATTTGACTTTTTTTCTTTATGTATTTTGTAAGAATTATGGCTTAAAATTTATGGATTTTGTAAGCCTCATAATAATGCAACATCATATTGCTGTGGTGGTAAGGTGGTGGTAGGAGAGTGTTGTAGCATCAGCTGGCATAGTTAACAGTCAACAGTAATACTTAAAACTGAAAAAAAAAATCAGTAAGTGGCAATATAGGCAAGTTATTCACACAAATTTAGATAAATACCAAAAGAGACAGTGAAAATGTTGAAAGCAGTTTCTTCTAAAAAGGAAAAATAGAGAAAATATGGACAAAAGCTTGATGTTTTCCTTAAAAATAAAAAAATATAGATGTTTGTACATGCTCACATTATTTCTGATATAGAAGAAAAACTAGAAGATAAATGAAACATTAGCACTAATGTCTAATTCACAGGGTTAAAAATTCAGCAAAAATAGTATAGGGTTCTCTAGGTGGGCTATACTATTTAAAACATTATAATCCTCATTGTTGGAGATATTGATTAACTTTAGATTTTGTTAAACATAGATACTAAAATTTCTAGGGAAGTTACTATAAGAAAATAAGTAGGATGTATAACATCCAATGCTTTTCAGGGAGAAAGTAGTTCAACCAATCCACGTGAAAGGAAGAAAGAAAAAAAGAACATAAAAATCAGACCGTATTAATATAACAATATTAATATATTACCATATAAACTAGAAGGCAAAATGCTCTATTGAAGATAGTGTCACCACTTGTTGACAAAAAAATACAGTCACTCTAAATTTTTAGACACAAATAATTGACTAAATACATACAGTTTAAATAGAAATACCAGGAGAAACTAAAAAAGCCACCATCAATGTGAGAGAAAAATGATAGATTAGGCATCAGTAATGATATAGGTGATTTGAGCAACATAATTAACAAATTTAACCCAATGAACATATGGAGAACACCATACCCAGTATTTAGAGAATATCCATTTTTTAAGGACATATGAATCATTTATTAAAAAAAACTAATCATATGTTGGGCCACAGGAAAAATATCAACAATTTCCAAGAATTAATATCTTACAGTCCATTCTCTGGTCAATGGGATACTAGGTTAGAAATCAGTATCAAAAGATGACTAGTAAAACTCCACATGTTTGGAAATTTAAAATACATGTCACGTCTGATAACTCACAAATCAAAGAAAATCATAATGAAATTATAACATTTACTGAACTGAAACAGAACAAATTCACTACATGTCTAATTCTTTGAATACAGCTAAAACTGTACTTTCAGGGAAATTTAAAACCATACAAATTTATATCAGAAGAGAATAAAGTATAGTAAAGAATAAGTTAACCATACAAGTTAAGTAATTTGAAAAGAACTATAAAAAATACAACAACTTTGGAAGAACAATAAAGATAAGAGAAAAATGAATGAAACAGAGTGTAGAAATTTGAAAGTGAGGAATAATAACATCAAATTCTAACAAATTATATTTTAAAAGTGTACCAAGATAATATTTATAAGAGAAAATTAAATATATGTCTAGATAAAGCAGAAATGAGAAAAATAATTTTAAAACTTTTGAAACATTTTTTACTAGTATATTAGAAAACATAAATGAAATGGATAAAATTCCTGGAAAAAATACAACTTATCACAAAGAAATAATACTCAATACATTCAATGAGTAGGTAAAACATTTCCTCAAAGAAAACTCCAAGCCTAAGTTATACACTTTTTTCAAGGAAATGATAATTCCAATATTTCTCGACATTTTCTAGTGAATAGAAAAAATAAGGAATAATCTCCAGGTCACTTTTAGAGGTGAAAATAACTTTGAAAGTAAAGCCAAAAAAGGATAGCCAGAAAAGGATAAATAGGCAAAAGTACTACAGAAAATATTAGCAAACAGCTAACATCCAAGTATTTTTTAAAACTGCATAAACTCCAACTTGAAACTAACCCAGGAATAGAAGGTCACCTAATACTAGTAAATGTTCACCATATTAACATATTAAAGAAAGACGGCATCACTATCCCAGTAAAACTAAGAAGGGAATTTAAAATAATAAATCATTCATTATAAAAACTAAACTAGCTGATAAATATGTGATGATAAAGGGAATCTATAAAATCCAGGGTAAACATATCAGATGTATGGCCTTTTCACTTTCATTTTATCACAACCACTATTTTCAAGCCACTCGAACATTAAGATACAATCTCTTTAGTTTTTCACTAGTGTTAAAAGTGGAGCATCAACCATATTTTCATTTACTCATTTACCCATGAAGGACACAGAAGTACTTTCTCCATAGCTGAGAGAAACAAAGAAGTTATGGCTAATCATATAAATATACAACATAGTCAAGAGAAGAGACACAGCTAAATTGAACAATTAGAGAGAACATTTTTCAATGACAGCACTTGAACATCCATTTGCCTGCAGCAAAGACAGTTAAGATTCCTCTGAAGTCATGAGCATCCTACTAATACAAGGGTCTCCATTCTAATCCCTTCTTTCAGTTAGCGTATAACTTTTTCTTCAAGGCTATGAAGTTAAAGCAATGCTGTACTGTAGCTAATAATTTGGAATTACTCATATAGTAATTATCTTCTACTTCTTTTCTCATCTTCTTTGGTTTTTTATCAGAAATCTATGTCCCAACCACATGAATATTAAACAACATTTTTTATCTTTCCAGTCCAATGTGGTGTCAGGTGAAGAATACCCAATATTGCTTCTTGTAACTTCCAAATAAAACACTTAGAAAAACACCAAAAATGCAGAACAAAACAAAAAATATAATTTCACTGTACAGCAACACAGCTAAGCAATCAAATGTCAATATATAGGGAATAAATAAAACTTGTAAAGCAGGGGGGACAGACTGGGGGAAACCTAAGGTATTCAATGTTACATCTTAGGTTTGCTTTATGAAAGGGAGAATTATAATAAAGGTAGGAAAATAGTATGTACTTCACTCACCTTATGTATCCTCATATGGTGCACCCCAACTCAGAAACTCAAGGACAGTACCAAACAAAGAAAATGAATAATTTCTGTTGGGAGAGGCAATCTTCCATGTGCTCTGGGCTCTCTTGCAAGTTTTTGCTGGGTGTGCCAAGAAGGAATGAATGGTCTAACTGCTCATTGCCATGCCCTCATCTCAGGGATGTGTTTGCAGAGAGCAACCTGGGGGGATAAGGTAATGTCTCCCTCTGGGACAAGGACCAGGCTTGCTTACTGTTTGCTGTAAAAGAGATGGATTATCTAAGCCCAGTGTTTCCCATAGATGGGTGCAGTATCTACCCTAACCTTTTTGCATTTCTCTGTGGGACTTGGAGTTAAGGGGAACTCAATCAAACATGCTGAACCTCATGATGCTTTATGTTCTAAGAATAATAAAGTCCTTAGTCACTGACCTGGGAGCCTCATGTCTTCTTCCAGCCTCCATGAAACAGTAAGACTAGCTTGTTAGCTCCTAAATAGATTAAAATCCCATCCCTCATTCAACAACTTCACCCCACTCTGCCCATATAAAGTGCTGGACAAGAACTAGGGGCAGACTGCAAGAGGTGAAAGATAATTTTAGAGGTATTTTCTCATACATGTCGTATTCTTTTTTTCTCTTACAAGTCATACTTTTCAGGAGGGGCTGACTGAGGAAATACCTGTAAGTTTATTATATTTCTTCATATGTTATCAGGTATGAAATTAAGAATCCATAGTAGAAAAACATCACTAGAGGAATGTATGTATCACTTATAAGAGGAATGACTCCTAGAAACAAGGAATTAGGCTGCGAATTGCTCATCTGCCACTCTTCACAGGGCAAAGACTGCAGGGCCTGGGTAGTCCACCAACACCATCTTGTAGACAAAGACTGAGTTTAGACAAGATTTGTTTTAGAACCTATTGAACATACTTAAGCATAAAAATAGAAACACCAAATGGAAGCGGTGGAGGAAACCCTGCCTCTAAGATCATAAATAGCATTTCAGAAGACTGTATCTTCAAAAGAATACAAAAAGAATACAAAAATATGAATCAGGAACAGGAAGTCATAGGAAAGAACAGGCTGAGATGAAAAGAATTTCAAAGAATGGGACACAAAAAAAGAAATCCAATATAGATGATCATGCCATTTGAAAATATAAATTGAACATAAAACTAAAATACATAAAAGGAAACTCTCCTGAACTGTATACAAAATGTATAAGTACAAAAAAAGAATTTTTCAAGTTCTAAGCAAAGTAAATTAAAATAACCTAAACTTAGCTATATGCTGGAAATCTATATGTTTTAAACTAGAAAGATGAAGAAAAAATAATCCTCCAATATACAACCAAGAGAACCCCAAAATACAAGGGGTGGTGGTGAACTCCCCAAAACCAGAAATTAGCCTGGCCACCTTCCTCTCCTCAGCAGCACTAGTTCCAGAAGACAACAGAGCAAAACACTCGGAATTCTCTGTTAAACAGCTCCAAGACTCAACATTTATTATCAACCAAATGATGTCCTCACTTTCAAAGGAATATGATGACATTCCTTAAAATGAGAAAGCATGAAACATACTTGAATTTTTAATGTAACATAGTAAATGTTACAAATATTTTAAAATTTATTGAGAAATTTTAAGAAACAAGAATATAAAAATAAGAAGAGGTCTAGTAGTTGGCACTAATGCCAGGTAAAACATGGATACATCATAGATTTTGGCAAAATTCTAGTTAACAACTATATGCACATACACAATTATCTATGAGAAGACTATTACATATATATTTATACATATCCAAACATATATATATTCCTATATACATTAAAATAACATAATTTAAATCAACCATGGAAATTGCACTAAACCTGCAAAATATAGCGCAAGAGGAAAAAGGAAACCAAACTCTTTGTTTAAAATGGAGAAACTCTGAAAAAATAAACTTAAATTCTGTCTATTAGAGAAATATATACAAAGTACTTTAGTAAACTTAAGGGTAACTAGTTGTATAATATAAACATCACATATAGCTTTCAAAATATGCAGAGAAGATACAAGTAAAAAATATTTTGCCTACAGAAAAAAATAAAGAGAAAACAAAGGAAAGAACAAAATAAATATGAAAAACAGAACACACAGAATATAATGGCACAAGCAAAGCCAACCCTTGCCATTGTTAAAATAGAAAGCAAAAGAATAGGCTAGACATTAAATGACCTATCATTAATTTAATAAAAAGTTTATGGGGAAAACAGAAAGAATACTACCTCATTATAAGAACACATGCATTGCAATTTCAGAATTATTGAGGTGTGAATAACTACAAGAAATCTCAGAACCAAGGTAATCATGATATGCATTATGTACAAAATACACAACTAAAATAAAGAGAGACTAATAAAAAGAAACAAAAAAAGAGAAAATAAGCAAAGATAAAAAATAAATTGAGCCTCTGGGTCCAAGTCCAAATTTCCTAGAGAAAGCATGTGACTTTCTCAGGTTGGGCTATGTGCCCACCTAGGTCCAAATAACATGGTACAAAATGGCTCCCAGAGCCCAGACGTCAGTGGGAGCTGTGCTGAGGGTAATTTGTGAGGTCATCTGTGATAAGACCCTAGAGGAGTCAACAACATGTCACCACATATGGTAATTTCTTCTTGTTCTGACAGTCTTTCTTCCTTAATATTTTCAGGCTTGTCAGATGGAATTTTCTAAAAGTTCTTCAAAAGCAAGGACCATCTCTGACAATTCTTTCGCATTTTTTCCACAGTAAAATGCACATAGTAGCTGCTCAATAAAAATATCCTCAACTGCATTCTTTTCTGTTCCCTAAACAGAATCCTTGTGAAATACTAAAATAGAGCACACACACACACACCCCCCCTACATGCACACATGCACACCTGCATACACACATACAGACACACATACACACATTTAAAGCTCTGATTTGAACACTATAAAATGTCCAAAAATCATACTGAATTGCTTTCTCAGTCTATTTACTGAATTAATAAAACCCATGTATTATTTCTGAAATCCAAAACGACTACACAAATTAAGTTACATATTTTCTAATGTTGGATTTGCTAGACATGTGAACATAAACTTACAGGCAAACTGAAGTTTGGCTTCTCTGCTGACAATCGTTCCAAGTGAATTTGTTGCAAAACACTGGTAAGTTCCTGTATCCCAATTTCTGTTGGGATTAATAACCACAAGATTTCCTCCATTCAACTTATAACGATGTTCCATACTCATATCAATATCACTTCCATTCAGCTGCCATCTGTAAAACAAATATCAAGGTTCCCCCCCCTTAGTATTTTTAACTTAAAAGAAGGCTCTCCATTATAAAATCTACTTTAAACATTATCCCTCAAAAGTAAAAAGTGATACATATATTATTCAAGTGTTACATAACTGAAGATCAAATATGCCCAAGTATTTATCAGAAACGAAAAGTTAAAGCACAGTAGAAAGTATAACAGAGTAGCATCTAGCAGTTAAAGTTTTTAAAGGTTTCTTAGGAGGTGGGAATGATTTCATTTGTTCACTGGGGAAAAATTAGGCTAGGTCTGTATAGGCAAAGATGAAGTAGAAAGTTGAGATAATTATCTCAGATACTTTAGGCCAAGCTCCTGCTGACAATGAAGGAAGAAAACAGCACATTTCTTTGATTTATCCAGATTGACTGAGCACATTTAATAAATTAATTGGGTAAGTGCTCAACTATCCATTTCAATTTGTCTGGGTAAATACCTGTCCCCGAGGCATTCTCCACTTTTTTAAGCCATTACAGTGCTATTTACAAAATGGTACACTGTGGTAAATGACCATAAACACTACCTAGGGGGTCGGAAAAAGTAAAGGCACTAACCCCAGAGCCATATTTATCAATGAGAAGCCTAAAGATAAATGAAGAGAGAAGCTGGTTTTTAAATAAGAGTTTTTAAGCTGAAAGTTTTTAAACAGTAAGTATGCTTGACATATCACAGTACTTCACCTTTAAATACTCATTCATATCCCACAATCTCAAGAACACATTACCGTAAAAAACACGGCACCCAGCTCCTAGATGACCCAATTTTTATAATAAAATTACGCTGCCATCAGTTCTGTAAATTGTAGCATATTATAACAATGGTCATATCAATTATTTTTATAATAATTTGCCAAAAATGAAAAATATAATGCCCATTTTATAGATAATGATTTTAATAAAGCAACCATGTGAGTTGACAACTGTCCCCAAAACTATTAATTGGTGGGATCAGGAGTGGCACCTACTTGAATTCCAGCTCAGAGTTCTTCAATGATGTTATGGGCCATCTAAAAATTGTTGCTTTAATATATACAATATTTAACCTGCACATATTTTGAGAAAACATATAAAGAGATGAAATGTGAACATCATCTCAAATAGAAGTGCATAAAGTTAAATGGAATATTACACAACTGTGAAAATGGGCCACTTTTATAAACATGGATGACTCAAGCAATGGTGCATAAAAAGGTAAATTAAAAAATTCAGTCAGATACCATTTATGTGAAGTTTTAAAACACAGTTGAGGTTTATAATTTTCAGATCTTTTAAAATACACTTACTACATTATAATGTATAATACATTAAAATATATAATCATTATACATTATAATTATTTTATATATTTATATATAATTATACTGTATAATTATATAGTGTAATACATCAATATTACATAATTATTAATTATGTACTAAGTGTATTTTAAAAGGTATGAAAATTATAAACCTCAACTTTTTTTTTTTTTGAGACAGAGTCTCCCTCTGTCTCCCAGGCTGGAGTGTAGTGGTGCGATCTCAGCTCACTGCAAGCTCTGCCTCCTGAGCTCACGCCATTCTCCTGCCTCAGCCTCCAGAGTAGCTGGGACTACAGGCGCCCAACACCACGCCTGGCTAATTTTTTTGTATTTTCAGTAGAGACAGGGTTTCACCGTGTTAGCCAGGATGGTTTCGATCTCCTGACCTCGTGATCCGCCTGCCTCGGCCTCCCAAAGTGCTGGGATTACAGGCGTGAGCCACTGCACTCGGCCATAAACTTCAACTTTAAGGTATTTTAAAGCTCTCATGGAGAGAGAGTAGGAAATTTAGCTTTTTTGGTTTTAGTTCTTAAATTAAGAAGTAATTATATGGATGTTTATCATTACGCCCTATTGTATGTCTGTATCATTTTCTATATCTGAAATAATGCATAATGAAGTTTTAATGACTGAGTAGTAAAGAAAATGGGTGAGTTTATAAGTTTAATCTGTACTGCTCAAAGTATTATTTTATCATTTGCTAATTTTAAAAATCAAGGCTTTCTCACTTTTTCTGTTTTCCTTCACATATGACCTCCTCAGGTCTTAAAGCAACATTTTTAATAAGAAGACCCAAATGAAATTAAGAGAATAAACTGGAGGTTCCATTCCAACTCTTCTCTTTTGAACTGGAACAAAATTAGAAAGAAAAATCTGTAACATCTTTTTCATTTATGGCAGATTTCTGCTGTTGGTTTTTGTTTGGTTTATTTGCAAAGTAAACTCTCTTATTATCCTTCCCAAATCAAGTCCATATCTCATGAACATTTGTGTCACTATGTCTCATTTTGATTTTAAGTCTACCCTTAAGGTTTGAATTTGAACTGGGAGCACTCATAAACCTTCTTTCATCTTATTCCATCCCAAGTCCTAGAACTACAGAAATTCAGAAAAGCAAGTAAAATAAAGAAAAAGTATCCATTCACACTCTTTGTGAATACTCTGAAACACAATATGGTCTGCAGGCCAGCATTATCACCCCATGAAAGTCTGTTGGAGACGCAGAATCTATGGCCCTAAACCATATCTACTGAGTCAGAATCTACATCTTAAGATTTCCCAGTGACTAATATGCATATTCAAGTTTGAGAAGAACTGATCTAGACCATCCCCAACAAGTAACCATGGACTGCCTACAGTAGACACAAGCAGAAAAGAACTGCTCACTTTTAATTTAGCCTATTTCATATTCAACAACCGATTAGAAAGCCCTTCCCTCCCTCCTCCCCTTCCCTTCCTCCCTGCCTCCCTTCTTTCTTTTCTTCCTTCCCTTCCTCCCTTCCTCCCTCCCTCCCTTCTTCTCAATCAGTAAAAAAAACATTTATGAAATGTCTATACTGGGCAATTTTCTATGTTCTGAAGTTGTGGTAAAAGGTCCCTGACTTCATGAAGCTCACATTTTTTAGATTTTTTTCCCCCTAGTTTCCTAGTTACTGTTCCCACCCCCACCCCTCTGCCTAATCCCCAGGCCTTAGTCATGCCTTTCAACCAACAGCATAATGAAAAGAAATGGGATTTGGTACCAACTGCTCATTGGTTTATCAGTTGGACTCACCTGACACCCACTGCATGACCATGGAAAATTACCTAACACCCCTGAACCTAAGCTTTTAATATATAAAATGGAGAGAATTCCATCTATCCCATAGGATTGCTCTTCAAATTTATTCAGACAATGTATGCAAAGCTCTCAGCTCAGTGCTTCCACAGGGAATGCATTCAACAAACGGGCAAATGCCATGGTTAGTATGGGAGGAGGTCCCATCAAAGGCTGCAAACCCATCTGTCCCCTTTGCTTCTCTTCTGTTCCATTCCCATCAAGCACATGTTGGTTCTATGTTCGATCGAATGCTTTTACTCCTCTCCTTTTACATGGAACAGACTATGTCTTCCACATATGGTTGGATGGTACCTGCCCTGAGATGTCAGCAAAAAGTGGGATGAGAATACATACTGACATTGACTTTTAAAGAATACATCTGACAGTAAATCACAAGTGGGTGGGTTTAATTTTTAAGCTGTAAGAGATTTCTCAGTTACTAAGTGACTAAATGCTTGCAGAGGGAAAAACTCCTCTAAACCCAAATCAGAAAAGATGCAGTTACGTTCAAACACTTTTGAAGGAAAGACTCTCATGACAAAGGGCACTTGAGTTTATCTTACCTAAGAAGAGCAGTTTTTATAGGAAAAAACACTTTTTAGCTCAGGACTTAGAATGTTTATGGCCTGACTAAGCATGCCTGATAGCTTCATTTGAAAATTGTGTTTTTGTGTTTAGCTGAAGAATAATCAAGGTACAGTGGCTATATGGAAAATTTTAAAGATAAAAAAATATGAAGAAGCACTTATTCTTACATATTTAACAGATGGAAAGATTTAAGAAACCATAAAGTATGCTGGAATATACTTTATTTCATTAGGTGTCCAAGATGTAAAACTATCATCCTTATGTTTTGACTGAAGAATCAAAATGAGAAAGATTTGTTCCATTACACACAAATGCTTCTCACTTCCTTTAGTTCGGTCTTCATCATACAGACACAATCCCTAGATTATTTCACTATGTGAAAAGGCAAAGACTATTATTTTTAAAATATGTTCCTGCATTTTTAAATATGTTCCCAAAGTATTAGTGCATTCACGTTAGTAAACTCTTTAGAGCTAAAATATACTTGCCATAACCAGAAGAATGTTAATTTTCTTTTAACAAAGCAATATAATTATTTTTCTCCTGCCTAATACTATTCATCATTAAATGGAACTCACCCCAGGTTATATAAAATTTCTCAATATCTTATTAAACATTGATTGTTTTTCCTCTTGCTGAAAATATGTGAACTCAAAAGGGGTGTCTTTGTTTAAACTCTGAAATGTGCAAGTAATCTCTGGGCCTAAGCTGCCAACAGATATTAATATTTTATCCTGAGAAACAAACTAGTATATGTAAGTTCCCAATGCAAAATACTCATATTTGGGACTGATTTCTAAGTATGTCTAGTATTTTCATTCATGTAAGAAATGAATAATAAGGGCCAGGCACAGTGGCTCATGCCTGTAATCCTAGTACTTTGGGAGGCCAAGCTGGGAAGATCTCTTGAAGCCAGTAGTTTGAGACCAGCCTGGGCAACACGGAGAAACCATCTTTACAAAAAAAAATGTGAAAATTAGCCAGGTGTGATGGCATGCGCTTGTAGTCCCAGCTACTCGGGAGACTAAGGTGAGAGGGCTTAAGCCTGGAAGATGGAAGTTGCTGCCAGCTGAGATGGCACCACTGCACTCCAGTGTTGGCAACAGAGCCAGATCCTGTCTCAAAAAACAAAAAACAAAAAACAAACAAACAAAAAAAACTTGAAGGGATACGCAGGTTCAGCTCCTTCTTTTACAAAGTATGTGTCCAATAAATCTTCAAATTAGACTCATTTTCTTTGCAGGAAACTGTAATCCAACTGTCCGGGCTTCATGAACACAACATTCAAACATTCAGTAGTAAGTTGTGACAGGTAAATGGCACACTCAGGTCATAAATTTGGGAAGCTTTTAGTAGTAAATATTGCCTTTTAGTTCTGCATATTCATAATTCTTTGTAAAAATTACAAATTTCTACTTTTATCAAGGAATTTAAAAGTTCACCAGGAACTCTAAGTATCAGAATGAAATCTTTTTGAAATATGAAAATTATTTAAAACTTCATAAAAGTATATTTGTATACCCAAATCCCATTCCAAAAGGCTTAATGCAGTGATCTGGAACAAAAGAAGACAACCTCGTGTCTCTTGGGGCTACACACACCAGCATTTCAATCATATAACATTTACATTGTGCTCCAGAAGCAGAGTAGCCTTGTAGCTTCAGCTTGGTGGTAAATGTCACAAGATTAAACACTGTTGCATAATTATCATGTTGTAACACACTTGAATGATCCTACAAGTTCAGTGTCAGCCTTCAGTGTTCAAACACTCATTTTACACAAATTAGAATCTGCTTTTAGAATCACAAGTGAGAAATGATTTATTACTCATATTTCATAAATCTAGTAATTCTCAATGAGCTTTCATCCTCTTAAACTGGTTTGTGTGAAGGTTCTATGTGAACTTGTGTCTCAGTCAATAATCAGAAAGAAATATTTGGGGTACTGGAATTAGAAGTCCTGGGTTATTGGCCTACTTAAAGGAGCGTATCTTTGATCAATCCCCTTCTTTTAAATCTTAGTTACATTCTCTACACACAACAGGGACACTGGCTAGAAAAGGTAGTGTCTGAGAGGACTGGACCAAGCTTAATAAAATATAATGGTGGAGTCTAAAGCAGATTTCCACCTATAAACGAATTTGAATACAATTTCCTTAAAACAGCTGCATGCCCTGAGGCCAACAATGTTTGATTCTTGAATAGAAAGCATAATATACCTGACATAGGAGATATTTCAAAACTGGTAGTTATTACTCCTAAATGATAAAAACTTTCATTGTCACTTTCAGGAAATAAACTAAAACATCAATGGCTGAGGGTATAAAAATCACTGCCTTCCAACACAAAGAACAAACTATGTTTGAGAGATAGAAAGAAAACGAATGTGTGTGTGTGTGTATGTGTGTGCCTGTAAACACAAATTTGTATAATAATGAGTTAAATCAGTAAAAAAGCCTAAATTCTAAGAGTCAAAAGGTGCTTTTCAAAGTATGTAAACTCCACTGGATAATGACTATTTCAATCACTGTTGAATTTCTACCATCAGGCATCATATTTTGTACATGACAGGGACTAATAGAAGTTTCTTGAATAAAGCAATCTAATTCTATTTTCTACCCTAGCCATTACTAACCTCCGCATAGTCTTCACGGACTGTGGTCATCCATATTGCCAATAAACAATCTTAAAGATAGAGGGAATTAATGCATCATTATTTTCCTTTATCTTACTAGTTATTATTATTTAACACATTAGGTATTATCAGAAATGGCAACCTTTTCACAAAACCACACTAGCATACGGAATAACAATAATGAATATAAACACAGATCTATTTTGTCATTGCTATAATTTAAGGCAGCAGGCTCTAAATTGCGTCTTCCATTTGAACTTGCTAATAAGGCTAGACAATATCACAACTTGAAATTGAAGCTAACAAAACTGACTTTAAGTAGTTTAAAAAATAAACCCCAAATAGAATTCACCTCACAGTTGATTATATAAAGCTATTGTCTTTCAGAATATCTACTCTGTCACACAAGATCTGGTCTGGACAATGGACATACAAACAACATTCTAGAGAAAAACAAACGTTGCATTTTAAACTTCAGCATGAACCAACGCGAAAAGAACAAAATAACTTACGAAAATTCGGGGGGGTCTGGGATTTGGGTTTAGGAAATATGCCCACACTAAACACTTGTTAAATCAACAGGCAATACTTTATTTGGGGTTTGACAGGAAAATTAGAAATTTAATCACAGAAGCAATTTGTGGTTTTAGATGCAGCTTTCAAGTTAATAAGCAAATGTGTTTGTGTTCAAATGCAATGTTTGTTAATATGTTTACTGAAGTGATGAGAATAATTGCAGCCTTCGAAAGAATGAATGTCTGAATTTGCATATTCAATACTTTATCCAAAAATAACTAGTTAGACTTCAGCAATAATTGCTAAAGACCTAAATGAGTTAAAGTTGCCATGCTGTTTTTTTAAAAAATTGAATGTTTAAAATGTGTTTTATGATATAGATTCCCATTTCTCACTCATCGATAAATTTTGAACATACATAAAAACATAAAACAGATTAGAGAGCTACATTGGGATTAAAAACAACTGTTCACTTTCCATGGTTCTAACCTGGTTCATATCAATCAGGGATTCTCTTAAAATTATTTCAAGGAGTGTTACAGATGTTTTCCCTTATTGCCTTCCCTGCAGCCATCTTAGCTTTTCCTGGTAGCAGCTCCTCCATTCTCCTTTAAAGCAGCCCTCCTCATACGACCCTGGCCTGGCCAGTCAGAACATTCCATGGCTCAACCTTACCGATTGCTTAAGAATGTGAATGTGACCCAACTGATTTAGCTTGTGTTTGATCAATATGTGTGCATCCATTCCCCTTGCCCCACTGAAAAAACACAAGAAAGAGAAACAAAAAAAGGATATGATTTATTTTGTTATACTATCACCTTTAATATCTAAAATCTAACCTTTATGTCTCTGCTGGGTATTGACTACTGACAGGATTAGCTTCATTTTTATTTCACATTTTTCTGACACCATTTGGAGTTTTTGATGACATTTATTAGAAAGATACCCTACTCTTCCAGTTGACATTTTGCAGAAGAAATGAGTAGCCTGGAGTTCCAGGCAGCCATCTTTGTCACCTCAAGGCAATTTGTCTTTAAATGGAGCCAAAAAATAAGACTCAATACAAATTTAAGAATATCTTACAGAATAAACTATTAACAACTTCTGACCCTGTGATCCTTCATGATATTATTGACTCCTGAAAGATAATACAATCCCAAATTCCATTATTTGTTTTCCACCTTATTACCTTTATACCACTTTGTTGATGCCATTAATTAGGCATTCACTATTTTGCTAGGCATTTGGAATGTAAGAATGAAGGACACACTTCACCGTTAAAGGTGTCTTCAGTTTTAAAGGAGTTACAGCCTACTAGGGCAATCTGACTTCATTTTGATAAGCTTTATCATACAGGTAATGCAATGCAATGGTTGGGCACATTGTTTGAGCACAGAATCCAGCACTAAGGATGTCAAGAACGCTTCCTAGGAGAGATGATAGTGCAACCAAGTTTAAGTTGCCCAGTAAGAGGTGTATCTACCTCTGTTTGCCTCAGGCACTGTAGATATTCTTTAGTGTGTTTATGTTTTGTCTTCATTCCACCATGTGACTATTTCATTACTCTCAAATGTGGCTGATTGTGGGTGTGGGGACCAGAGCTCACCAGCTGGAGAAGCCAGGATGTGGAAAGGAGTTGAACTTGAGCATGAACACAGCGAACTGGACTTATAAATCTGACAAAAAGGATTTCATTTCTTTAAGTGCCAAAATAATTTAGAGGAACAATAACTCGTCTTGACACATAAAAGTAAAATAACAATGATATCAGATCTTACATAGCAATAAGAAATATGTAAAGGACAAATTGCATATAATCAAAATTATGCTTAAAATGTCATATATATGCTATATTATGATAGACTAGCATATAGCACATATACTATATATGTACTATATATTCTAAAAATGGAACACTATATGTATATAGAATTGACAGCATACACATAGTGTGTGTATATATATATATAGCACCAAATACAGTACTATGTATAGTACTCTGTGTGCCTAGATATATATTACTGTGTCAATATATAGACAAGAAATAAACTCAGACTTCCCTTCCTTACATCCACTCCTTGAATAAATGGTTAGCAGAAATTAGCATATTATTTTATTTTCCCTCTCTTTCTTATACTGAATGCATTTAGTTGACTATCAGTAAATTAAATGCATTCAGTTGACTATCAGTAAATTAAATATGTGCAGGATGTGACTCCATTATAGACAACCATGTTTAAGGGCAACTGTGGCCAGGAAAGACCTCCACTTTGCAATGATATTTAGCCCTTACAACTTCTGTATCCAAGATTCCTTACACTCTATTAAAATTGTTTACCTGTTCCTATAGAGCTGAAAGAGAATAACGTTCTGTTTACTTCCTTGTGAAGAGAGAAAAATGAAAGCATTTATAGAAAAGAGTTGTGGGCCCAGGGGTCGACCTGAAACATTCTGCAAGCCTAGACATATTCATCTGTACTGTCAAATACAGTGGCAACTAGCCACACGTGGCTACCAAGCACTTGAAATGAAGCTTCTGTGACTGAACAACTGAATTTTTAATTCAACTTAATTGATTTAAATTTCAAGGGCCACATGTGATTACTGGCTACCAT
The DNA here is from genome assembly GCF_028858775.2 of Pan troglodytes. Classification (NCBI taxonomy): domain Eukaryota; kingdom Metazoa; phylum Chordata; class Mammalia; order Primates; family Hominidae; genus Pan; species Pan troglodytes. Next base: position 78,502,049 of record NC_086015.1, read on the forward strand.
ATTGGACAGCAAACCTCTAAGTCTTGAGCTAGACTAAAAGTTGGAAACACAAGGCCCACATGGGCCACATTCAGACTTACGACTTACCTTTTTTGGTCTACATTATGTTTTAAAAGAAAAACAGAGTTAACAGTAAAGTTAGAGATTCCAAAATGAAAATATCTAAATTGTAAAACTCTCTTAGAAAGCTTTGGTAATACCGGACCAGGATTCCTAGATGGTAACAATTGGCCAGTGCTGAGAAGCAGTTATGACCACATAATGATAGGCTTAGGGTTGAATGATAGACAGTTTCCAGTCATTATTCAATATGTCTATATGTTCTTCAGGCAGGCCATCCTCTTTCAAAGTTGTTATTTGCCTGGTCCCTGTTGGCATGTACCTATTTTACCCCAATCTCACTGAAACAAGTGGCCCCTTTAAATGGCATCAGCAGCAGCGACCAGGGATTCTCCTATTTGTGGTCTTTCATCTTAGCATTAGTTGATTGGACATTTCTAACCCCACAAAAAGTGGAAGAAAATCTTTCCCATTTAGAAAAAGTATTAATACTTCCTCAGGGTAACCTCCTTCAGCACTATCAGCAATTACAATGAGATTGAATACTAATTAACCTTTAAATATAGGCTTTGGGGCTCAGGCAGGGAACTGCAAAAGAAAGAATAAAATCCTCAATTAAATCCTAAGACGAGTAATTTCTCTTGAGAATTTCTGAACTTTTGGATTTCTAACATGGCCAGTTAAGAGTTCTTTTTTACCTGATGGGATAAAAACAAAGACAAGATCACTCTTCAGACAAGTTGGCATCAGTCTATAAGGCAGGATTGGTCTTTCAAAGGACATTCTTTTACAAGATTCTTTAACTTTATTCTGAATCCTTAAAAACATGTTTGGATTGCCTTTAACAAGTGGTTTCACATGGCTCCTTAATATTCCTCCTTGGCTGTCTCCCTATCTGCTTATATTTATGATTATATATGTTAAAAAATATTTTTTCTGACTTCATGTAAAAAGATCCACCATATTCTTCCTTTTTATGTCCTCGATGTCATTATATATTTATAGTATTTATTTGTGATTTTTGAAGGACAATAAAAAATAGGAATAGGCAAGCATATTTTATTCTGAACCATTTTAAAGAATAATGTGAAATATTACCTAGTTGAATATTAAAATTAAAAGGTAGGAAAAAAATAGGCCAAAAATAAAGATGTCATCTAAAAAGATAAATTTGTCATTACAATCCACATTATTCCATATCCCATTTACTGCAGTGGCACAATCTATTTCTTACTCAGATAACATGAATAACAAGGGGTTGTTTCTTGTTAAAACAAAGTCTGATATTTCTTAGAATGAAACGAGCTTCTCTTGTGTTTTCTAGGTCTCAATTTCTAGTGGTCATAAACTTTTAGTTTAAGTGAAATTTTATATTGGTTAGAAATCTTAATTTTAGAAAATTTTTAAAGTTATAATGAAAGGATCTGCTCTATTTGGCTACAAACCAAAAATCATCAAACAATACCAAACATGTTAAATTTCTTCATTTATCAAACCTAAAACTAATAAATCAGCCCAAATCACACATCTCCTAGTCTCAGTAACAGATTTTGTTAAAATTGCAACATATAAATGCCAGGATGATATCCCAGGACGTATAATAAAACAAGAATCACTATGCAAACAGTGAAACTTCTTTATCAACATTTTACATGTTATCAATATATTTAAATACAGACTCCATGGCATTACAATAGGCACCTGTTATTTAAAGACATAATTACTACACAAGGTTATTTTTGGATATCTAAGCTCAAGACCTTTGGCTATTTGATAAAACTATACAAACAATCTATTCATTTAGAAATACATTCCTATATGACTAAATCTTGTATCTTGACAACTTTTCAGGTGAACACATTTATCACCAAATTATTCGTAAGATAAACACCAGGAAATACAACTTTACTGACAACAGAAAAACAGCCCACACGTGAGTCATTCACATGGCTGCTTTATCATATTTACAGCTATGTCTATGAGAATAATCTTTCATTTCAGGGAGAAACAAACAGATGCATTTAAAAGGTGTTAGAATGCCTTACAAACATGCTGGAAAAAAATATTGTTAAGCTGATCTGTTCAACTTTCCCCGTAAGAAGAAAATATTTCCAGATGTTGCATATGCTTATGTCTGATTAATGGAACTAGTTCATGAAATAGTTTCTTCCTTTTATAAATGATTTTATTAAATAACTTTCTTATTTCTATAGAAAGAGGTAGAGGCAGAGAAAAACTTTTTCTCATCTTTGCCAACTCTAATCAGTAACCTGGAATTATAATGCTTATTTTGTTGAAGTATACAATAGGGCCCCAATAAATATGTTGTTAAATATTGTTGAAAGAGACTGATCTTGATTACTTCCAGATGCAAAAATACAAAACCTACCTTCTACCCCAATCTTGACCCAATTTACCAATGACTATTGGCTTCAATTATTTATATAGTTTAAGAGAACAATAGAGGCTCAATAAGATCTAAATTACAACTCTAAACATTTAAAATTTTATTAATACTAGCTGAAGTTTGCTTATTGTGCAGATTATAGAAAAGGTTTTGTCAAGCAAACTAATAATGTGAATGGGGTTTTCATAGTAGATGTTCACATTGCATGAAAGAGCGTGTTGTTTTAAAGGTGTCTTGAATACTTTCTTTCAACCACTTATAAGAATGCAGCATGTAATTTATAAATAATTCATCTCTTCATGAAAGTGGGTCTCCCAAGCACTCCTAAGAGTAAAAATGATTAATCCTGGGTTATTTAATAATACAAATACCCATTTGATCCAAATAATCCATCATCATCCCCAAAATATCAATATTTTTTTCTTAAGGTGGTGGGAGTATGGATTTGTTTTTCTTTTTTCCTTATACTTTTGCATGATATTTGAAAGTTTTCAGTGAAGAGCAATTGTTTATATAATCTTAAAAATATAGACTTTAACTTGATATACATCTAACAAATGAAATATGTTTTCTCTTCAAAAATCACTAAAATAACTTTGGTAAGAATACATTTTATTCTTCCATACTTATTGAACCTCCAAGCACATATCCAGTAAAATGGTAAACAGACAAAAGGTGGCACACAGAAGTATTTGTTTAACTATGATTTCAAATTAACTTTAAAACACAATTTCATCCCCACAATGAATGTGTTCTTGACAAGTACATGTAAATCCAAGTTTATAAATTAAATTGCACTATACATCAATGAAAAGACATTATTTACTTTAGGGATTCTGCCATGATCAATAATTAATCAAGTATATGCTACATATAGATTTAAATCTTCATATATTAAATCTGTTGAATATATCATACAACTATAGCCTCACGTATTTTTTTCTTACTGATGGCATAAATATATTGAAGCAAAAAAAAAATTCACAATCGCCACATAAGTGTGTTTATTTTTTTTTTATTTGAATTTTCAAACTTTTCACTGTACCTGTAATGAGGTGACGGATTGCCTCTTGCTTCACAATTTAAAGTTATTTTTTTATCTTCTGAACCAACAGGGAAAATGCTGTTGCTGGGTTCTTTGATAAATACAGGGCCTTGTAAGAGAAGCTCACCTATATGGGTGGGAGACATCCAAAAAATAATAATCAGCAAAAGGCATTGTAAAAAGTTACATTCCAGTATTGAAGAAAAGAAGGAACTAAAAATTCTAGTACTGCTCCATTTGCATACAAAGCAAAATGCTCTGTAGACATTGTTTTGTTAAAGGGAATCAATTAACCCACTCAACAGCATAGTACCACCTCTATGAGAACTAACGTTGGTATGAAAAATATTGCCATATTAAGATCATTTCATACCGCAGCAATTACTTTTTATTACAACAAACTACATCTAAGTGTAGATTGGTGAATAAACTATTACACCAAGTCTTTCTTGTCATAGCCTTTTTGCCAAACTAAAGCTGAATTCAAAATGAATTCAACACCTGAGTATTTTCATAAAATCGGCTTGGCATGCAAACCTTAAGCTTGATTATGTTATTTTTCCATTTGGAATGAAAAACACTCAATATTTTGGTGGGATGTCCATTTTATTACTAGCAAATTGAAGAGAAAGATACAGCACTGAACAAGTGTCTTTTTAAAGATGTTTCTACTTTGGCTAAGAGAACTTGAACGTGCTCTGAGGAGAATTTCCACATACAGAAAAAAAAAACAAATCTCTCTATTGTACTACGTGTTTAAAAAAGAACAAGATAATACCACCACCAAATGCTTATGGGACTGCAGTTGTATAATCATTGCCATAGCATTTCTGAAAACAAACAAATTCGCCCCCCCCAAAAAAAGCTCTTTACTTTCCTATTTTGCTTGGAATGCTCAGCAAAATTACAGAGGAGTTTCTATTAACTCAGAGAATGAATAAACAGACTAAGAGACAAAGAATCCATGAAAAGTCAGACAAAGAAAACGAGATCAAGAAGCAGCAAAAAAGGCCCTAAAACAATGAACTGGCATTTTGGCTACTTCGAACAGCAGTTTACATTAATAAAAATATTTATCATAAGTGTAACAACAATAAAATAACAATATGATTAAAATAATCATTGAAATGATAAAAATAGCAGCTGCTAAAGCTGAAATTCTAAAGTAAATTCTGTGTGCCCAAATGTGTTCATTAATCCTCAGAATATTCTGTGAGGTAAATGCCATAATTATTCCCAACAGAAGACAAATGCTGTGCCTAAGAGTGGTTAGGTGGCATGAGCAAGTTCACACAGCATTGCAGAATGTAAAACACACATTCTAGAATAATGGATTCCACAGTCCATGCAGGGATACTCTCTCACTCTTTATGTAAGGAATTTGGCCTTACCCTAGGTCTGATCTTTGCCCTCAGCTTCCAGGAGGTAATCTATGCCATAGCTGATTGAAATGTCTGTTTAGGATGGGGACTGGCCACACTAGATCTTAGGGTGGGGCCAGCCACACCCAATAGTCTTGCCTTGGAAACTGGCCACATCAGACAGACTAACCATGTGATTAAGGGTGAGAAATTTGGGTCACGTGGTATCAAATGACATGGAGACTGAGCTCAACCACATGTGCAACCAGTCAGTCACACCTACATAATGAGGTCTCAATAAATAACTCTAGACACGGAGGCTCAACGAGTTCCTGGTTGGCTATCATACTCCTTGAGTATTGTCACACATTGATACGGGAAGGGTCAGATGTCCTGTGGACAATAAAAGCTGTGCGTTTGAAACCTTCCAGACTCTGCCCTATGTGTGTCTTCCTCTAGCTGATTTTAGAATGGAAACTTTCCCTGTAAATAACATAACTGTGAGTATAACAGTTTTCAGCAACGTTTGTAAGTCCTTTTAGCAAATTATCAAAAATGAGGATAGTTTGGAAACTTCTTGAACTCAAAGACTGTTAGAAGTAAGGGCAAGCTCACAGCTCAGCTGACTCGGGGCAACTTTGCACCACAACATCACCACACAATTAGCCCTTACTAATCCCCACCATCCTTTAAGAAAGCAGCTTGCTATCCCCCTTAGTCTCTGATCTTTACCTGATCATTACTTTCATCTATCAGGGGAAATTGCCAAAGGAAAAAAAAAAAAGCTTCTGTTTCCCTTTTTAGGAAAGAGCAACTTCCAGAAGAAATGGATTTTAAAATTGCTACTAACACTCCTAATTTAAAAGAGGCAATATTGCTATTTTCTTCATTTTTGCCCCTCAACCAATTCACTGAATAGAAATAATAAGTAAAAACAAAAATGCCATTCTGTTCTATTAACTGAATTTATTGTCCTAGAAAGTCAAAAATATGTCTTTTTACAAATATTTGTAAATATAGTGAACATTTCCTAACATTTTTCTAGTGTAATAGCTTCTGATTTACTTCTGATAACATATATTTCATTATTTATGAGATGGGATAGCATCATTTTTTTCTGACAAATTCTGATGTATGTACAGCTTGAAAGCAATAATGCATTAACATAATGGTATAAATTTGGAAATAACAGGAAAGTTGGGGAGATAAACCAAAAGAAGAAAGGTTAGTAGAGATAAGAAAGCAGTGGTTTAAACGAAAAAGGCAAAGAGAGGTGTTCAAAAAATTTCCTCCAAGTGGTCACAATAAAAACTCAAATGCCCATCCTATCATTATCTAATAAAAGTCATGTCCCAAACGATGCTACATGGCTTCTCCAGAGGTCACTATTAATTTTAAATAAAAATGTTAAACTACTAGGAGCATTTTCTTCTGAGATCCTTTTGAGAGAAGGATAATAACTACTAATTTGCTAACATTTATTGAACCAGGCACCATGAACTATGTGCCAGGCACACTAAGCAGCTATTTACATCCTTTGCTTCTCCTATTTCAATCTCCCCTGACCCCAGCTCCTGATCTCTGAGGTCTAGCCACACTGCTCTTGTTCCTGCTTCTCAGACATGCTGAGCTTCGTGTCACTTCTGGGCTCACACATTTGTTCTTCTTGTGTTCTGGTTTCTTTTTGTCATTCAGAATTTAGCATAAATGTCACCTTCTCAGCTTAAATGTGACCATCCGCATTCTCCCTCATCTAAAGTCATTATACACCCTTCATTTCCACCAGTCACAGATATCAAAGCACATCTCACAACCTCACGAGATCTTTCTACATAAACACTACACATGTTTAGGCATGTGTTTGTTATTTATTTGTATCGAATTCATTGCTGTATACTCAGCTCTTAGAACACAGTAGATATTCAATATCTGTCTGTAGAATGAATAAGATGAATGAAACAATCCTCATAATAACTCTATATGAGGCAGATACTATTTTACAGCTAGTGATTGATAAAGCTAAGATTTTAATTTCAGAGCTCATCTTCTCACCTTGCACGTGGTTTGGCCTCCCCAGAAGAAGTGAGGCCTAGAAAGGTTAAATGACCTGACCATAGTAACAGAGTTTCTTGGTGAAAGACCTGATATCAACCCTAGTCCTCATATTCTTGGTTTGTTTCCCTTTCCATGAAGCCACACTGTTCTCAATATGGTCAGAGGTGAAAATTAACCAACAGCCTGCTTTTTCAACTTCAGTATTTCCTGATGGCGCAGGAGTTAACGGCCTATGAGGCACATATCTGCCATCTCTGAAATTTAAGGCTCCTAAAGGCTTTCAGGCCATCAGCAGCCATTTGGGAGCCTCCAACGCCTCTTAAAAAGTAAGTACAAAATAATAATCAAACGTGACAGGTCAGTGCATGCTTCATACTCAGAAAAGAGACAAGGCCTCTCAATCTTGCTTCACGGGAATGAAATAGGTGATGAGAGATGCTGGGTTTCATGTTCTAGTCTCTTGCCAGCAATATAAACTTAAAAGGAATAGATTCTGAAGTCTCTGCTAATCTAAAAGAAATTATCCAACATTTTCTTCAAAATGAATTTTGATCCTCAAAAAGACAAGAGCCTTGACTATTCACACAGCTATTCATAACCAGTAAAAAGCACCCTGTCTGAAAACAGAAGGGGGCCTTTTGCCTAACTAATAGATTCAACGTAACATTCAGATTGATGCTAAACTTTACTTTTTGTGACAGGGGCATTTTTTTGACATGCTAGCCTGGTTCCAAAGCTCCATTTTAAATGTACATCCTAAAATAAGGGGCATATCACACTTCCGAACAGGACTAATAAGTCCAAAAATCCAATCCTAAGGTGTTATTTTTCCCCCCTAACACCTACAGGCAACAAGGAATAACTGCCTTTGAATGTAAGTACAAGCTTTATGAGCTCCTAAGGTAATGTCACGTAAAAGATCAAACCGCAGATGATCAATTCTAATGGTCATACTCTATACAATTTTTATGAAGACTGACAAAGAAAACATAGACAAGGGATTCTGGGCAAGCTGCATCACTCTACTAAAAGAAATGAGATTCCTAAAAGACAATGATGGTATCTGAAATTCCTAGGGAACAGGAAAGCACATCCTGTTTTTCCTTACTGATTTATGTCATATCTACATGGAAAACAAAAACCAGCAGTGCATTTCAAAACACAGGGTAAATCACAACAGGGTGTAAGGGTAGGCAATGCAATTAAAGACAGAATATAAGAGGACATAAATTTAGAAAGGAATATTCCGTGCACTTACAAGGCATCAAACCCAAACAGAATGAGCTCTAGCCTGGGTCAAAGAAAGTAAAATCATATGCCGCCAATGAAATAAGATCTATATTCTAGGTCCCACTATTCTTTAGGAAAAAACTTTTAAAAGATGGAAACTTTTTTTAGAAATGAGATATCTTCTATTTTGGCGATGGTAGTTTAAAGCTGGAAAATGCCAAAGAAACAAGACCAAAATAAAATTCCATTTATATGCTTCCAATGTCAGAGGAAGATAAAGTATTCGATCTTAGAATATTTCATTTCTTTAACAAATATCTGAATGCCAGACATGTGCCACATGTGAAAAACTGGCTGTGGCAGATGCTGCTGGTAGTCCACTCAATAGCTATCACCTGCCCTTCTTTCCAGCCCTTACAGTCAGCCTTTCACTGTGGAGACTGAAAGCTCCAGAGATACTAGCTTTCCAGAACTCTTTGTCATTCTCGGCTGGGAAGCAGGGTAGCCAGGGGAGATTGGCTTATGAGAGCACTAAAAGCCCAAGAGGGTGTATTCATTTTCTAGGGTTGCTATAACAAAGTACCACAGACTGGGTGGCTTCCAAAACAGAATTTTTTGTCTCACGGCTCAGGGGGCTGAAAGTCTGTATCAAGGTGTTAGCAGGGTTGATTTCTTCTGAGGGTTGTGAGAGAAGGATCTATTCCAGACCTCTCTGCTTGGCTTGTAGATGGCTATCTTCTCCCTGTATCTCTCTTCATATCATCTTCCCTTTATGTGTGTCTCTGTCTCCAAATTTCCCCTTTTTTCATATGGGCACCAGTCATAATGGATGAGGGCCCACTCTAATGACCTCATCTTAACTAATGACATTAGCAATGACCCTATTTTCAAATAATAGGGTACTGGAGTTCAAGACTCCAACATGTGAATTGGGGATGGGGGTGGGGTTGCAGCACGATTCAACCTTTAACAATGGGTTAACCTGCTAAGAACTTCTAGATAAAAGTCTCTACTCTGATTTTGTTTTGAAGTAAATAAAATGCTGACCTTGCTTTGCTTCCTTTTTGATATAGAAATTTTCACATAAGGAAAGAATGCTGGGAACAACTGCGACCAAGTGGACACCATGAGGGAGAACACTATACGTGTGTGTGTGTGTGTGTGTGTGTGTATAAAATATATATTTATATATGTGCATAAATACACACACACACACACCACACACACACACACAGTATGTTACAGAAAAGGCAACCCAGAGCTCTCACATCTTTGAGTTCCTGAACCAACATGAACCACATAATTCCAAACATCATGTGTTGGAAAAATAAACCTCTAATGTATTTTGTCACCTGCAGCTAAAAGCTATACTGTAACCAATGCTCTAGAAAAAAAGGAAAAGGTAATATAATACACTTCAGATGAGAAAGGAAAATAAAATACTTATTAGGAATAACTAATGTGTCTGTTTTCCACATCTGGAAATGTTAGCAAGCAATTAAGTTAAAAGAAAAAGTGCTAGAGTATAGCATGCACCTGGAGTATGATAGCAAAATAACACCAATAAAAGCGATGAAAACCCTTTAAATTGAGAAATTAACAGTTCACTACATGATTTTTCTCATTGCATGGGAAGTGGCATTCAATAATTAGGGAATTGGAACTGACAGGGACTGGTTAAGCTTCACAGGACCTAGAAATAAATGTTCAAGTAAAATAATACTGCTCGCTGGAATGGCAGAGCCCTTTCAAAGCATGGAGATTTTACCAGGAATTGCATTCATCCTCTAATTGCAACCTGCCGAAGGAAACACAAAAATGTCCACACATATAAAAATATATGTACAAAATGGTTTGTGTTTAAGGTTAAGTATCTTGATTTTGGCACTTTGCTTTCATAAATTAATCGCAGAGTTTGATTTAAAGGTATGATCTATTTCACTGGACTGATTAACATCAGTCTGTACTATAATTCCATAAAAGAAGAGGACTTGAGAGTACTTCTAAAAGTGCCCAGTGTTTTATGTTGATACTGTTTAAATCCAACGGCTATATTTTTGCTTGTTGAAATGTTCTTTATAGTTGAATGAAAGGGTTAATTTATAGTTATAGTGCAGGACATAATGTTTTTGGCAGAAAAACAGGGTGGGAGGAGATGGGTTGGAGTCTTGGGAGATTAAAATGTTTTCAAAGTACTTCATAGCTTTCTGTATTTAAATTCATGCTATTTTCTTTTTATGAATGTGAGCTTTAATGTTTTTGAACCTCCATGACATCCTTCTATAATTCTCAGACCATAATTATACCTTTCTTGCTAGACAGCTTAATAGCAACCCCACATGATTAAAAAAAAAAGTTAGAATGCCATTGTTGGATGCAATATGCAATGTGTACAATACACCAGGAGAACACAGTCAATGGTCCATTTATCTGAAAAAAAAAAAACAACACTTACATTCCCTCTTTCTATTATACTCATTGTACATTTTTGAAATGTGCAAATTCACAAGGTTCTCACTCACCATATGAAAAGAGTGCATTAATCAACTCTTTTTCAAATATTTCTTTAACACATTACTTTCAAAAGTTTTAATAGAGATGATTTCATTTCTATTATGGAACCCATTATTTCTAACAGTTTCTATTCTTTAACAAAGGGTTCAGGTCAAGGCCTGTTAGGACCAGACACAATTCCCTTTATGTATCTTAGAAAGAATGTTTCATATCAAACTCTAGTTCAAGGTCACTGTTTCTATGAGCAAATAATTATCCAATGAAGAATTCCTTTTGTAAATTAGTTGTAATGGAGAAGCTATTAAGAACTAATACTAGGCCTGGTGTGCTGGCTCACACCTATAATCACAGCACTTTGGGAGGCCAAGGCAGGAGGATCACAGGAAGCCAAGAGTTCGAGACAAGCCTGGGAAACATAGCAAGACTCCATCTCTATAAATAAATAACAATTAGTGGGGTGCAGTAGTGCATGCCTATAGTCCCAGTTACTCAAGAGGCTGAGATGGGAGGATCACTTGGGCCCAGGAGTTTGCAACTGCAGTGAGCCATGAACACACCACTGCACTCCAGCCTGGGCAACACAGTGAGACCCCATCTCTAAGAAAAAAAGGAAAGAACTAATACGATTTAATGATTGTATTTTGTAGTATTTTACAGCTGTAATCTCATAAAGTAGAAAAGAGCATACTCTATTCCTGCCCCCACCTTAGTAAGCAGAAGCCAGCACTGTGTTTGTAAATGTCTGAGTGTATAAACACCATCTACTTCTCCCTCCCTGTTTCTTTTTCTTTTCTTTCTTTTTTTTTTTTTTTTTTTTTTAAGAAAGAGTCTTGTTCTGTCACGCAGGCTACAGTGCAGTGGCCCAATCTTGACTCACTGCAACCTCTGCCTCCCGGCTTCTAGCAATTCTTCTGCCTCAGCCTCCTGAGTAGCTGGGATTATAGGCGCAAGCTGCCACACCCGGCTAACTTTCTGTATTTTATTAGAGACTGGGTTTCCCTGTGTTGCCCATGCTGGTCTCGAACTCCTGAGCTCAGGCAATCCATTCGCCTAGGCCTCCCAAAGTGCTAGGATTATAGGCATGAGCCACCGCGCCTGGCCTCCCTGTTTCTTTTCTTAAGTGAGGATCCTGATTTTATACTTCCAGACTACTGAGAGGGATTGAGTTGGGTTGTGGGGTAAGATATGAAGGTCTAAGGAAGCAGAACAGAAAGGATAACTGATATGAGTAGGCTTTGTGTCTCCACCCAAATCTCATCTTGAATTGTAATCCCCATAATCCCCATGTGTTGAGGTAACTGAATTATGCGGACAGTTTCCCCATGCTGTTCTAGTGATAGTGAGTGAGTTCTCACGAGATCTGAAGGTTTTATAAGAGACTCTTCTCCCTTTGCTCGGCTCTTCTCCTTCCTGACACCGTGTGAAGAAATGCCTTGCTGCTTCTTTGCCTTCTGCCATGATTGTAAGTTTCCTGAGGCCTCCTCAGCCATGTGATTCAATTAGGCCTCTTTTCTTTATAATTTACCAGTCTCTGGCAGTTCTTAATAGCGTATGAAAACGGACTATTACAACAACTTTCCCCAAAACGCATCTGGAACTATGGGGTGCGGAGATTGGGGTATGTCTTAGAGTTGCCTAGGCTTACATTTGTTAAACTTATTTTTAATTGATTCACAATTAAAAATGTAATTATCATCATGATTAATTGTAGACACAGTAAGCATACAACTGATAAACATACAACTGATAAAGTAAACATACAACTGATAAAAAGATTTCTTCAAATAATACTAATCCTTACTGCATGCTGGACTGTTAACTTTTTTCCTTTATATTCTATTCTACTCTATTCTATTCCATCTGATGTGCTTTATCCTACTTTTTAAAATGCTAGACATAAACTACTACTATGTTCATATCATCACAACATCAATGGGTTCTTATCCCCAATTTGATAAGCTTTGGTCTAGAAACCTTCTCTCCTGCCACCAGTGCCCCAGATTATTTTAGGAGGGAATGGGTGACAACTGTAAGATATTTCTTTCATTTCCTTTTCTTAGGAATGAAACCAACCTTGGCAATGTAAGAAAAAATATAAGCATCTTAAAAATTGAAAGAGTATCACTGGGCCCAAGATACAGTAAAGACAAGAAAGCCCTCCTCAAATCTACTGAACTGCTACCTCTGTAGCCTCAGGGAGAAGAGAAATACTGTGTATTGCCAAAAATGTTGGCAAACAAAAACATATTTTATTTTGTTTTCAGAAGCATTGTTTCTTAGAGCTATACAGTATGGAACAAAATCCCTCTTCATTATATATTCTTAGTTAATAAACACATGCACATTCTAAAATGTCAACCTGCGGAGGGAAAATAAACATGGGATGCTAGGCCCAGTATTACACACTTTGCATTTGCTAAGTCACCTAATTCTAAGTGACTATTAAGCACTCTGAATAAAAAAGTGGTGCTCCTTTCCTTTCTTTTTTTTTTTTTTTTTTTTTTTGACATGGGGTCTCGCTCTGTTGCCCAGGCTGGAGTGCAGTGATGCAACCTCCACATCCCGAGTTCAAGCAATTCTCCTGCCTCAGCCTCCTGAGTAGCTGGGATTATGGGCACACGCCATCATGCCCAACTAATTTTTGTATTTTTAGTAGAGATGGGGTTTTGCCATGTTGGCCAGGCTGGTCTCAAACTCCCGACCTCGTGATCCACCCACCTTGGCTTCCCAAAGTGCTGGGTTACAGGCATGAGCCACTGTGCCCGGCTTCCTTTTAATTCCTATTGCTTTCCTTAATAATGGCACAGATTATAAATAAGTAACCCACAGGGCTGGAGAGGATGAGTTAAACCGGAATCTCTCTATACTTTTTTGGTACCACCGTTTTGGAAGAAGCATTTGGCAGTATGTATGAGAAGCCACCAAATTGTGTAAGGAAGTCTGAGGAAACTCTGCTCTCAATTCTTTCATTCATCCTCCCTCATTATCTCCCTTGTAGTAATCGTTCCTCATTCTGAATTCCTAGAACAATGTTTGTGTATTTTACTCATCACAACATCATTATCCTATAATATATTACATTTACTTGTTTTTCACTCTTATCACCCTCATCCCCAGGCTTTATACTTTCAGAAGATAGTGACCATATTTAACACACACTTCTTCTAACCTCTTAGCATACCTATTTTATATACATATATATACATATATATAAGTTTTCATATATATATATATGAAAACTTAGTAAATTAGCAATTGTCTGGGAATCTCCCTGGGTCTATAGGTGTGTTTACTTAAGCATCATTGCAGATGGTTTTAATTTACAAAATGTTATAGCTGATCACAGAAAGACTTTGGACTTTCCTGAGACCACCCTAATCAGATTCACTTAACTCCAACTGTAATTTATGCATCCAACTATAAAACAATTCATTATATAAAAATATGAACATATAACGGAAGCGAATTCAGTGAATGTGTCTATGACTCTCATGAAACACCTTCACTGTGTCCTTACAGAGGCAGTTATTTCTGTTAGGCAGTTTGCAGATTCTTGATCATCTACACCCCGTGCACACCCTTCTGAGTACCATCAGTACAGGTACAAGACAGGACTAGCTTCATGAAAGGACATACAAAAATAGCACTTTCAACAGCAATAGCACCCTAATAGTAATCTTTGGCAAACCTCAGAGTGCTGAACTAAAGTCCCTTTTCTGCATTTTAATGACTTGTTTGAAAGTAACAGCTGCCTGAGACATTAAAACAAAACAAAACAAAAATGCTGAGTTCTGCTTGGTGTTTCACTTACTCAAATCTCTAAGAATGTTTACTGTGGTTAAAGTTACCTTCAGGAAGGGTCAGCATTTGCAAAGGCCTTACTATTCCTACGGAATGTATCTTTTGGCAAAATATCCCCAAATCTATGAGAAATCATTTATGCAAGCTATGAATTTAGTTAACAAGTAATCAACAAGCAATTCTTACTTTAATCTAAATCTTCCAAAGTTAGGATTCAAATCAGTCACCTGCTGGCTGCCTGGACACATTCCACATCTCGGTCCCTTAATCTCAGTTTGAGCTTTGGGGCTGCTTTTCAGATAGAACCTGGGCTAGTTTGTTTTTTTCAAGTTTTTGCAAATCACAAATTCTACAATCATATGATACGTATATGACCTATCATAGATACTGGGAATTTAGGTTTGCAGAGCTGCACGATGGTGGCTATTGGGCCAAATCTATCTTGAACACTTCTTAAATTTGGATCAAAGAATTTCAGGAGGGGAGAAAACACTTCCTTTAAATTGAATGGCTTCATTTAAAAAAAAATCCAGAGATTTAGGCCTAAAGTCAAATTTCACCTTCTTACAAACAAAAAATCAAAGGTCTAGCAATCTTCAATTCAGCAGTTCCATATTGACAGAGCCCAATTTTCATATTCATAGACTACAGCCCTACAGGGAGTAAGACATCCATGGATGTCAGCAAGAAATTCACATATAATTACTTGCAAAATAAGTTGGTTTATCAAATAACATATCTTGGATTGATTTATGTCATTCTTCCTCCTGGAATATTTTTGCCCTTTATCCTTCAAGGCATAAAGTCTTGAAGGTACATCTAAGTATAATACCACTTTATCAGAAATTCAATTCAACACATCTCTACAAGAAGTAGGATAAATAAATAAATAAATTAGCCTGGCGTGGTGGTGTGCCTGTAGTCCCAGCTACTTGGGAGGGCTGAAGCCAGGGGATTGCTGGGCACAGGTGTTCAAGGTTATAGTGAACTATGATCTTACCACTACACTTCAGCTTGGGTGATGAAGTGAGACCCCTGTCTCTAAAAACAAACAAAGGAACATTTCATAACATGTGAAAATTATATAAAATTTGAATTTTAATGTCCATAAATAAAATGTTATTGGAACACAGCCACACTGACTTGTTTATATATTGTCTATAGCTGTTTTACACATTACAAGGGCAGAGTTGAGTAGTTATGACAGAGACTACATGGCCCACAAAGCTGAGAATATTTACTATCTAGCACACGTTATGAAAAATTCTGCTGACCCCAGCTTTAGGAAAGATCATGTCTACTAGGAGGAACAGTGACTCTGGACCACAATAAACATGATTTTTTTTCCCACTAATATTCCATTTAGCTTTAGGCAAGTCATTTAAGCTCTCTGAGCCACTGAATTCTCTACTGTTATATGGGAATGATATCTATAATATAGGATTTTTGATGCAAAGATAAGCAGTATTTTTTCATTGCAGCAGTGGCAATGCAATAAATGTTATTTGATATTATTATTGCATATTGTTTACTTAGCGTTGCATCAAACTTTTAATTACCTCTGACTGAGGAATCATAATTTATGGGAAGCAGTCTACTATGGGATTTTATTCACTATAGCCTCCTATATACATGGCCTGAAAAATAGGATGGAATTGTCGTTATCTTCATGGTAGTTGTGAATACTGGTACCTGTGTTCAGTTATCTGGTTTGAGCAAATAAATGCAAGTATTAAGTCTGAGACAAAAGGTTCCTATTAATCTGTGGAAGGTAGTAACTTCAAAAAGAGGGGGAAAAGGGGGAATCAGTATAATGCCCACTGGATCAGTTCTCATTGAGAGACAATTCTCCAGCAAGTATTTACTTTCTACCCCTTCTTCAAATAATTACTCACCAAAGTAATATCAATGGGAAACTCAACAAAATAAGCAGCAAAGAGCTTTCAAAAACCCCATGAGGCAGAAAAAAAGCATTAGATTCTTTTATACTGTTATTTATTTTCTCCCATAATAGAAATAATGGCCATAGCACTGAGTATTCTCATTTGTTTGGCTGCATAATCAAGCAAAAAAAAAAAGAAAGAAAGAAAGAAAGAAAGAAAGAAACATGTCATTTGTGGCCTTGTATATACTGCAGTAAAATTATTCCTTAATGAAAAAATAGATGTTCACTCAGAAACCCACACGGTACACTGTTCAACAGTCAATGCTTCATAATTATCTACGTAATTATGCTCCACTTAATACCACTTCTCTCGTTTTGTACATATGTCTGAGCTTAAATATCGCTTGCAAGTGTGCAGACACTTGCTCACACACACTCATGGGATAAGAATGAAAAGTTCTATTTTGCCATAGAGTGAAGAAGTCATGCAAGGTATTTTAATATCCACTAAAAATTTAATAATGAAAAACTTATTTGGAGACAAAATCTAGGAGCTCTGCTTCAAAAGGTTAAGGCTAACGTAAAAACACACAAATGTTGCCATCTCCCTTTACTTACTGGGTGACATACTCAGACTGCCCTTTAAATCAAAAAAGTTTTCAGAACAAGACAGAATGAATGATGTTGCCGTGAACAAAGTAAAAAAGGAAAAGACTATTCCCAGGATTCACGTGCTTTTGGACTAAAACTTTAATCGTACCAGTGCTTCCATGTCCACAAGTGACACCAATCAATGTCACAATGACAGCAACTGATCCCAGGGTTGCCTGATGCCTTAAGTTCAGCCAATAGCAGCTTTCACCACAACCTCCCTGCTTATAAGATTGGAGGAGCAAATAATGTACACATGCTTAGAATAAACAATGAGTAACTAACCAGAGCCATTTATAAAAGGGCAGCCTACATATTCCACTCTCTCAGGCCAGCAGACACTAGAAAGCTGTCAGATAAAGAAACCAAACAGTCACAAAGTTCAGGGAATATGGTTTCATGTGTTAACACACCATTTCACACCCCCATAACTAGCCCTCAAGAGCTTCCACAAATAAGGGCTGGATCTTCAATGGCTGTGCGAGCAGTCCAAAAAAAAAAAAGAGCAGCTTCCTAAAAAGAAATAGTTTCACAAGGGCACTCACCACTAGCTGAGGCCCAGGTCAGCCTGTGCAAAAAGTTTGTTTTGAACTGTCCTTGTAGTTAAGAGGAATAAATTGCCTCCTATTAAAGTGACAGGTAGGAATATTACTTTTGTCGCCCCTAGTCCTATAAATAAAGTAAGCCCAGATGGTATAAAGAGAAAGTAATAAGTCAAATGCCAAGACAAGAGCTTGCTTCCTTAGTTGCCAGGCAGAAGTTGGAAACACATTGGGAAGTCTAATGGCCAGCTAGGGGTACAGAATTTTTTTGACTTTTTTTTTTTTGGTCAACATCAGGTTTATTATTTTCCTTCTTTTCAAGTGATAAATATCAACAATGTAGTATAACCAAAAATCAGTGTTTAATATTTAATAAAGTGTTATTTTTTCAAAACTAATAGAACATTGAGGAAAGATGTCATATTCACCAATAGTTCAGCCTTAACCGTCTAACATGAAATCACATGTGCATAGTGGGATCACAATGATACAAAATTGGACAACTGAATTTGTAATGCAATGGTAGTGATAATATGCTCCAATAATTGTCAACAATTTGACAGACCAAGGAATCAATAAAAAGGATGTTGAATAATCTTCATTTATGTATTTATCTACTGATAGAGAAATAAATTCTAACAATCTCTCCATTTCTAGAAGTCATTTGCCATTTCACTGTACACTCTTCAAAGAAATTAATATGATGTTTTTGTAGCCATTATTAGTTGGTCTTAGGGCAAATGAAAAAACTGGCAACCATTACACAATCAGCCACCTTAGGAAAATATCTGGGCTATACTTTTCCTTACCACAGTTGGCAAATAACTTCTAAAAGTTGTTCATTAACGTGACACTGCTTTAAAATGATAAGAATAATACCATAAAAGATAAAATGACTCTATCTTCTCCCATAGTTTCATCCAATTACACAACCAGATGCTTATATGTGTAGGGATGCATGTGTAACTTGATTTTTCTCTACTGTATATAGTTCTTGCAAAATAATTTTAAATGCAAAATATCTCTATTTAAAATAGTATCCAGTGTTAGATTTGTAACCACAGAGTTCTTTCACTATGCATTGTCTCAAACTTAGTATTGGTTGATATTCAAAGGAAGCAAAATGCAGAGAAGTGAAAATAAATTGTTTTACATAGCTATCTGTGGGAAAAGAGAAGACACACAGCAACTTAGGCCTAACAAAACAAGAGCAGGGAGCTCTGCCAATTCTCAAATTAAAATATGCAAGCATTTTTCGAGTTAGAATTTTGCCTCAAAAGTAATACAGAATGCAGAAATGGTCCTTAGAAATGAATATTTTCTTATGTTCAAGCTTTGAATTTCTGGATGTGGGGAGGGAGTTGGGTATGTGGGAAGTTTGAAAAGAATAAACACTGGAAAAGTCCTCTAGTTAATAGAGGAAGGGACCCTCAAGGGATACCCCACAGGATTTTTCACTCCATAGAGTCTGAATGTTATATCAAGCAAAAAGAAAATTTTTAAAACTCAGAGGAAACAGAACATAGAAAGTATGTGGGAGATAGACACTGCACAGTTGAAATGAGAATTACAGAAAAACATATGTAAAATACCTCACACAGGGCCCACCTCTGAAGACGGTCAAGTGATAGTGGTCATTACTTGCATGCAAGCTTCAAGACAATGACTGGCAACTGATAATCATGAGGAAATGGCCTCTTTCCACACTGGTGAGCATTTTCATACCATCAAACTCATATCATTATTGGCAAGATGGCATACACATACTATAAAGGAAATGCACACCCTGTTTAAGGACCCAATCTCCCAAACACTCAGTAGTGGGTGAAATAAATCAGCAAGAATTATTTGACACAAGAAACCATTGGTATGTGTTCACTATTCATTCCGAAAGAGCAGTGTACAGTCTTCAAGAGGGAAAAACAAGGTAGGTCAACATAGCAGCCAGGGCTTGAACATATCAAATATCTACACTGTGAATGAAATTCTGATTCACTAAGCCAGTTGGCATGTCAAGGAAATTCCTAGCCAGTTGATCTCAATGAACCCTCAAGTTTTGTTTGACTTAGAAGCAGCTCTATCTGTAAGAATTCATTTTCCTTTCAGCAACCCAACCTTCCTGGGAAGTTCAGCGTTTGACCATTCACTTAAGGCTTTTCACCTTGAGAACACTTATTAGTTGAAAATCTTCAGAGATATTTTCAAAAGACAACTCTCCTCAACTCCTCTCAGTGCACACCCAGGTCTTTGTGCACACACACATCTGTCTCCCAATCGCTGATAAGTATCAACAGTCTCCCTTATCCACCACCAAGGAGGAACCACTTGGTTCTTTTCTGTAGAAGAATGTACAACACACCATACAGATGAAAGGCTTAGTGCAGCTGAAAACCCCCTAGATGAAAATTCAGGCAGTCTAGAAAAAGCTCTACTGAGTCAATAACAAGCTATGTGACTTTGAACAAGTACCTGAAATGCTTTAGATCTCACTGTGTCATCTACAACATGGGCAGGCCTGGAATGCACACAGATATGCATGTAAATACAGTTGACCTCTGAACTACACAGCTTTGAATTGCACAAGTCCACATTTGCATGGATTTTCTTTTGCCTCTTCCACCCCTGAGACAGCAAGAGCAACCCCCCTTCTTCTTCTTCCTCCCCAGTCTACTCAATGTGAAGACAATGAGGATGAAGACCTTTAGGATGATCCACTTCCACTTAATGAATAGTAACTACATTTTCTCTTCCTTATAATTTTCTTAATAACATTGTCTTTTTTCTAGCTTACTTTACTGTAAGAATACAGAATATAATACATATAACATACCAAATATGTGTTAATTGACTATTTTATTGGTAAGACTTCTGGTCAACAGTAGGCTCTAAGTATAACAGTTAAGTTTTGGGGGAGTTAAAAGTTATACATAGATTGTCATACTTGGGGGGATGGTCAACACACCTATTGAGATGGGGCAGAGATCCTTCTTAGGGGCCTGCCAGGCCTTCCCAAGCATAGAAGTAAAGAAAAATCTTGAGTTCCTTCAACGGAAATTCCAGGCGCTGAGCTAGCCCTGATAAGTAAATGAGCAACTTGGTAAGTAAGAACATAGTAATAGCTTGAAACAATATCCAAGGAAGTTGGAGTCACAAGATGTCTGGCTCCTCTAGAAACTAAAGACAACATGTTAATATATGTCCCTGAGCTGTTTTTCAGTAAGAGGGACCTTTACCAAATGGAACCTCTGGCCTATAGACCTCCGATAAGGGGGAAATGAGGACTGAACCCTGGCCACAGTTCCTGGTTCTAAATTTCTTCCTGAGGGCCCCAGAGGAAGTCATGCCCACAGGCCAGACCTTAACAGTCCTTTCTCCTGACTCCAAGTTTTTAGACAAAGCTTCACTTTCTCAACCAAACTCAAATCAGAGAGCCAGAATCCATCTAGGAGAGAGACCTGTAACCTCCCTCTCCTCTTGCTTCAAGATACCCACCTTTTTAGGCCAAACCAATGTATAACCTGCATGTGCTGACTTACGATCTGGCCTTTAACTTCTGCTTTTCTGAAATTTATCACTACCTTTAAAAACTCTTGCTTATAAGCCACTGAGGAGGTCAGGTCTTAAGTGTGAGCTGCCCAATTCTCCTTGCTTGGCTGCCTGCAAATAAACACTCTCCTTTCTCCCACTGCAAGGCCTTGGTGTGGATGTCTGGCTTTAATGCACCAGGAAAGCAGACGGTTCATTTACTGAACTGTCCGTTCAGTAACACTAACACCCATATTGTGCTAGGGTCAACTGTATACATGTGTACATGTCAGTAAGTATAATTCAGTTTTATCAAAGTATTATGGACCTCAATGTATTTTCTTCCCCCCTTAAAGCCCTACATTCCAGTAATTCAAGGCTTCCTACTCACAAGCCTCAGTGGCTTTTCCTCAGACATCCTCTTCTTCCACCTCTCCCTTTTCCTGAACTGCTTCCTCAATTTCCATGACATCCTGCTGCACTAGAGATCCTTCCACATCTCTGTTCAATCTTTTGTAAGCTCTCGCACTTCACCCTAGGTTCCGGCCTGCCCCTTTCATTTAATTCTCCATACTTCATCCTTAAACCTTCTCCTCTGTTGCTGTCACCAGGCAAACACCTCCCTATTCTGATCTCCTGCAATGATACCCACCCCTTGTAAATATACCAGCTTCCATTCTTTTGCTTTCAACAGACTTCCTACTCAGGGGTATTTAAAAACACTTTTATGTGGTGAGTACTTTAAGACAGCTTAACACTTAGGCAACAGTCAATTAAATTCATTTGAGTGAGCACTTTATTTGCAGGAGTCAGTTAACTAACCAACAGATACTTTTGAGACTGCTATTTTAAGAACTAAATAAAATCGTGGGTTGTATTTAACCTTAAATGTTTGTTGAACTCTAATAGCACTTGCAATATATTTTTTAAGTTCCCCACATGCCTTCTTAGTCACCATGAAGCTTACAAAACATCCAATATGTGGAATAATCAATGATCAAGGTTATAAGAACAAAATACACCAACAGTGTCTGCATCTTTTACTGATTCTCACATGCGTACTCTGATAAACTGTCAAGATTTAAATGGTATAAATGAAAAGCAATTCAAGATTTAGTCTGCTGCAATAGAGGGGATGATTTGAAATAAGTTTATCTGTAAAAACATGGAGGATGTCAAGATTTATATGCAGGGATCAGTGACATCTCCATTCCACCAGTATCAATGCTATCAAATCATATTACACTGTGTACAAATACTACAGAAGAAATGACAGCCACTTGAGTTTATGACAATTGCTTACTCGAAGTGCCACATCCAACACCACAAACTCACAAAGTTCCAAATCTGCTTTGAGATTAACTGCAGTCCAGAGGCATTCTTGATCATTTTCTCAGTGATTGTAAGAGTGGTGTTATTAAACCCACCAAATGAAAAATACTCCTCAATCATTTCAGGAAGAACTTGAAAAGTTTATTTTGCTTTCAAAGCATTCCTTAATCACTATTAAGGGAAGACTAGTACAGAAATTCATTCACATTTGCATGACATAGAACGGAAGAATGCTATGATTGAAAGCATTTGAAGATGTGTGTCAGCAGTCTTGGGCTGTATTTGCATACATTGCAACTATCACTGTGAAAACAAGCAGCCCAAATATGTGAATTTTGTGGGCATATGTTGTCCATGACTAAATCTACAATACTAAAGTAAGCCAATGTTCCTGTTTGGTGACCATGTCTTTTATCCTTCATTATAGTATTGATAATTTTTAAAAAATAATTTCATGAAGGTAATCTAAATTCTCTCATATAGTATGATCTGTAGTCTCAATTATAATAGGCTTAAGTGTATATTTATATGGACATAGGCCTCCACTGCCTTTCTAATTCCCTAAAGAGGAAAATATAAAGTTCAGGGGTCCATACATTACATATATTTGCATGTACAATTACACACACGGGAACATATCTACATATATGTGCAAATATATATAATTACATATAATTTGTCACATGTAAATTAATCCAATTCTCCCTTACAAATCCTTATAACGTTTTACCACCATATCTAGAGAATAAGTTGACCTTTAAATTCTTTATGATGTCTTCACATCTTACTAAAGTGGACACTGCTTTTTCTATATATTTGTTTGTAAATATGTAAAACATTTCTCAAAAATGCTGAAACACAACACAAATTGCACATAATGTAAAATTACAACTAAAAATGTGAAACCTTTTAAAAGCTGATCTCATTTTCTTTTGCTGCCTTTCTACTTTCTAAACATGTCTTCCCCTTTCTGAGTATGTCTTTCTGTGAATGTCTCCTCAACTATTTGGAAAATTTCAACACTGCTTTTACAAAATTTCATATCATAAACAGTAATACTGCTGCAGTACATTTTGTGTCACTTTTGCTCCTTTTCCTAAAACAGAGATTATATTTGAAACTTTATAAATGAAGAAAAGACTCCAAGAATAAAATATTTTACCATATTGAACTTTTTCCAAAGCCCATTTGAAAGTCAGAAATTTTTAAACAACTATTCTTTTTGTCCTCAGTACTTGATGAGTAGCAGTCAATGAAAATGTTTTAGGAACAAAATTGAGGCATCAGAGTAAAAATCTGCAAAAACTACAAAAAACCTCTTTCTTTTAAAAGTTAAAGATTTTGATCTGTAACTATTATTGATTATGGATTTTTGCTATATATTATCATGTACATATTTGAAGCATGTTTGAACTTTGACATAAGAGCCTAAAAGTCTATTCCAATCTATTCATGTCTTTAAATAACATGTGTTTTACCTGACTACTCCATTTGGCCTCATTCTGCACTCATTTTCTTCTTTTAGAAAAGTCTCAAGCTACTTTTTTCTTAGGTTCCTCAGGTATCATGAAGAAATTATGTTTATGTAGAAAAGTGGTTTTATAAGGAGATGAGTATTGAATTTTAGGAGTAATGCTTTTTATGACTTACTTTCAAATGGGTTAGCCAAAATAAGTAGACAGATAAAAAAAAAGGAAAAAGCACACATTCACACACATATATACAGAAGAAATACAGTAAAATGGTACAATAGCTACATCTCAATGATACCTACAGATGTATTCATTCATTGTATTATTGTTTCAGCTTTTTTGGTGCTTCAGAATATCATAAAAAGAGGGAAAACAAAATAAAATAAACAAAAAGTTAGTTATATATACACTATTTTAAAAAAACTCTTCACTTATTTCTCCAGAAAATAAAATAAAATTAACAAAAGAAAATACAACAAATGATTTGTAATAGTTGCTTTTGTATGTGTCAAAGACGATAATTTTTTTTTCATTTTTTCTTTCTACTTTATTCTAAATTTCAAATTTTCCAAAATTAAAAAAGAAAATTGTATCTATATTCAGTTTTGGTCCTTTAGATAAGTCATTTGCTAAAAGTAAAACATATGAAAATACCAGCACTTTTTAAATTTATATGCTCCTTTATATGTGAGATCTCACCGCTTTAAGTTCCTTTGGAAAAAAAATGTCACAAATTAACATGCTCAAATTTGATGTTATATTCATAATACCAAAGCATAATATTACAGTAGATCTGTAATATCAGATGTCATTATATTTGCTATGGAAATAAAAATGGCTTACAAAAATAAGGGAAGGAATAAGAACCCAATTATCAGATTAGAGAATTTAAATTTTCCTTTTGGGGGGAAAAACATTTGTTTTTCTTTGCTACTGGTGGAGTTTTATTTCAACATCTAAAAATTATGTAAGCATATGACTCGAGTATACTTCTAACCTCAACTTAGAAAATACAGGATTTTTTTTTACCTCCTAAGCAGCCAATGAATGAAAGCAGGATCAACTGTTTCCATGGAAACATCATCTTTAATTGCCAAATGCAAGAGTAACTCTTGTCCAGTCTCTGATGAATAGAATGCTTTGTCTTCAGGTAAATCCTTTAATCTGTAAAATATATGTACAAAGAAGTTCGTTAAAAAAAAAAAAAGCTGCTTTAAAAAAGAGATTTTCTTCTTTTCGTAAAAACTGTTTATCATTTGGAGACACTGAAAACCCTCAGATAAAACAAATCTGTTTTGATACAAAATAGAGGACGCTTGAAATGTAGATACTTAAAAAACATGTAACTCATAGGTAGATGGAAACGATCTTATAGAATTTGAAATGTTTACCAATATTAAAATATTAAATTTTAATATATTAATTATTAAAAATTTTGCTAGATAATTTCAAGAAAGAAAACATTAACCTAAAATTCTAACTTTTTCCATTTTCTCTAACGATAGCATTCTGGCAAAACTAACAGAGTCAAATAAGCAGATATCTTGAAGCACTAATTTTTGCAGTTTTTGAATTCCTAATAAAGCATGCAAATTATAGATAGCATTATCAATGTCCATCTTAGACCTATTTTTTTAGAAAACTGCAGAAAGCTCCCAATTATGTATGCTGTGTAAAACAGATTTTAAAATGCTAATGGTAGAAATGTTCAGTCTGAGAACCTTGCAAATGAAACCATTTTCTTTTTTGCTTTAATTTTCATAAACTTGAATATGTTGGTTGAGAGGAAATAATTATGTGAAAGTCTTGTGTCATTTTGAGTGGCCACTTAAAACTAGTTAAGCTGCATGGTTAATGATCAAGTATGCGCGATACACAGACCTAAATCTCTGGACTCCTACAATTCAGTTGGTACCACACAGGGAATTAATGATTTTAAAGTTTGCTACTTTAGTAAGGAACGGGTACAACTCTCTGATTCAGCAGCTGCTACTGATTGAGCTGTTTTAGTTGTCACTGACCCAAAGAGAGAACTTGGCCTCCTGTAGACAGTGGTTCCCAACAATGGGTTCCTGACATGTGGAGTATGCAATCAGATATTATGTACGTCCCAAATAATAAGAACTCAAATAATAAAAATATGACAACTTGAAAAATATGTACTTAAAATAATATGTTAAGGCATCATTCCTATAATAATATTCTTAGGTGCCTGCAATCTAATATATATTCTTGGGTAGGTTGTAAGAGATGGAATTGCGGCTAGAATGCCTAGGCATCACTCCCTCTAGGTCCACTGGAATCTGAAACAAATGAAAATACAATTGAGAACTGCTGTTCTAAGAATTGCAGGTTAACAACTTACAGTAGTAACATTGACCTTTAACCTTCACTCAATATCCCCACTGCTGCAAACTGCATGTCTCAGTTTGGGTTCCACAACACAAATAAGACAAAATGAATTCATGTGCAAGTAATTTACTTGGGAAGTGAAGGACAAAAACAGACAGGATGGAGAAGTAAGATAGGAAAAGGAAGGCAGCCTAGAAAGGGTGAAATATAAAGCCTTCTAACACCATGGGTGACTGGAAGTCCAGTTCCTATAGAACCAATGCCTAAGAGTCATCCAAGAGTCATCCCTGAGTTATTCTTGCAAAGGGGCAAGGCAGCTGCAGTATTTACACCAGTTCCCATAATAGTAATAATTGCCCAGTACTTGTAACCTCCTACTAGGGCAGTAAATAACTCCAGAGGTGGAAAAAGGAAAAAAAAAAGGAAAGAAACATATATGCTAGCTATTAAAAGTGGTGTGTGCACTGGAGTGATGAAGGCAAGAGGATGAGTAGGGCACACGTAGTGTCTGCTACACTGTGCATAGAAAACAGGCTTTTTGAAGTTATTTTTAACAGCACCAGGTCCCACGTGATTGATGGCCAAAATTATTGAATAATTTAAATATACGAGGGAGAGACACACATTCCACCTCAATCAATCATTATACTGCTCAAGCCTTTCCAGTGGCTGATTTTCCCTGCTTGGACCAAAGGGTCTCAGGTATCTTGCCTTCCTTTCTTCCTTCCTTCCTTCTGCTCAATCAATGACATATCCTATGTCCACAATTATTTTCAATTACTACTTTAAATGATAACTGAAATCATTCTAGATTAGATTTAATTTATAACTGGCAGCCATAGTTTTTCTTCTAATCATGCATTTGAGGAAACCGTGGTCCAAAAATCAGGAGAAAGATGAAACACACACAAACATGCATACACATATACATAGATAGATAAGAGTGGAAAACCAATAATATTTTTTAAATTATCTAATAAAATACAATGCTAACTAGTCATAAAAGGCATGTGAAACATGAGATACATTAATCTGATACATATATATGTCTAAGACTCATGAGAAGCTAGGAAATGATAGTAACATGCACTAAAGTCTAGGGACAATGGGTAAGACTAGAACACGGCAAAGGCTTGAGGAGTACATTGATTGAACTGGTACTTCCTTCTTCACAGAAGTTATAGCTATCCAGCATATACACGAAATCTAACTTAGAAGGAATTCGGCAATAACAGAATAACAGACTTAAAAAGAATAGGTAGTTGGGAATTTCAGGAAAGGAAGGGGAAACTCTAGCAAACAATTGTGCAGTAACCTTGCCATTATCATCCTCATCTTTAATATCAAAAACTATTCAAATAAATATATGAAGCTCTGCCCTATGTCATTTGGAAAAAAATACATGGTCTGCATCCTAATATTGTAATGGGAAAAGAGAATATTATAAACTCTTATAAATAAGGAGTAAATTACTAGATTGATTGATAAATCTCTGAAGGTAGAACCACAGTTAACCTATCACTGGTTGCTCCAATGTTCCAAATACCCTTTCACAGGAGGCTTTCAAGCAATGTTTCTTGCTGAGCTTTAAGAACAATGAATGAGTCACTCAGGAGATTAAATCTTTGCACTGGACATCAAGTGAGTGAAAAGCATTTCTACTGGAACCAAAGGATAAGTCACAGCATGGGAACTGGCCACCATTTGAAAATTGTTTCAGGAAAGTGTATGAGAAGGCATAAAGAAGGTGATTGTTTTCAAAAAACGTTATCTTCCCAACAATCCATCCCCAAGATAACATGTACATTGGTTATATTTAAAACATATAAATGTGTTCCAAGAAGCTCTAAATTATTTTTGAAAACTCATTCATTCAATAAAAATTTACTGAGTACCTCCTCGGTGCTGGGATTACAATTCTAGAGGGAGGTGGAGGTGGTGATGAGATTGTCAGGAGACTGATAATCCCCGTACTCATAGAGTTTATCAACTATTGCAAGTGACACCTTGTTTAAATGAGTATGGGGTATTTATAAATTGCCCACATGAAAGGTACAGTGGAGGGGTAGACGTTTCTATGAAAGCCTAAATGAGAACAGTCCTCATCAGGAAGGTTAGGGAAAACTTCTCTGAGGAATTGGGGTACAGAGGAAGAAAAGAAGAGATGAAATAATGAGGTGTGTGTATGTGCTGCAGAGTGAGGGAAGGAAATTTTCCTAGTGTAGACAAGTACTTGGTATGGATTTATGAGGTGGCAGATAGGCTTGTGAGTAGCTAATGTCTGGACACCACTCCCCCATCAACTACTACTTATCTCCATGCTGTCCCAGGACCCCACCACACCTCTCTGGAGCCAACCAAAAGGCTCAGCAGAGGGCCTCCAGAATTCTGCTCTAGCCCATGTCACTTTGGATTGATCAGTATGCATGCCCTACTGCTGGTTAAATATTTTAACAATCACCTCTGGACATAGGAAATAGAATATGCAAAGGCCCTGTGGCTTAGGTGCTCATGGTATGTTTTTGCTCTCGGGTTGCACAAACAGAAAGAAGACTAAAGAGATGAAATACACGTGGCAAAGCTCAGCGTGGTATGAAATGAGACTGCAGATGTATGGGGGTCAATCTTGTATGTCTGGCTAAGGGTATTAGTCGCAGAACAATACCCTTGAAAGGTTAACTGCAAGTTTAATCAGGGAGGTGAAATAATCATATTTGAAATAAACATTCAAATTAGAAATATTATAATCTGTGTCTGGCTTAACAAGATGAAAAGAGAACACATTTTGCAACATACCAATTTTACTCTCACCCACAAATTCGTAGAAATTAGAAACTAGAAAACAATAGAAAAAGAATTTGATTTAAAAGAAAAGATATGTTAATATCATATAATATTCATTTATACGTACACACAAGCGTACACTGTAAAAGGTTTGAAGATAAAAAGAAATGTCATTCAGGAAGTTTTTTTAAAATTATGTTGCTTATTTTTAATCAATGTTAAAGTAGGACATTGGCTTTATAAATAATGAAGGTAATTAATACTATCACAATTTGACTTCTCAGCATTGCCACGTATCGTCATGGAGAGAGGGGACATATTAAAGCTCTCTCCACTTCTGAAATCACAAAGCTAAAATAAATACAAAGGAAGCTACTGAAGCAAGACAAATACAAATCAAAATGTCATCTGCTACAATAAGAATATTCTACTATTCACAGGAATGTTTTAAGCCAAAGAAAAAATAGATAACCTTTAGAATTTTCCCTGCTAATAGACATTTGCATTTAAGGGCTAAAGCTTAATATATTCACAACACGTTCTCATGGCAATCTTTAAATAGCCCCCAAATTTAATGCATATTGACAACTGTACTATCTATTCTTAATGTCAGCTGAGCTAAAAAATGCTAGACCTTGGACTCAAAACCAAAAATGCTCTAAATAGTTGTGCCTGGTTGCTCTAAAAGAAGGAAGAAACCATTTGTGGCTAGTCATATACTTTACAAAACTGCTACTAAGACTGCAGATATCATGAAATATTGATATGTATTTATTATTTTTAATGTATACAGACAACCTTGAATATCATCTTGGCAAATGCTGAGAGTTACATTTCTTTATGTGGAGAAAGTTTAGGTGTGAGAATGATTTGGCAACATTTCTTTCAGATAACATGTACCTAACAAACATTTTCTTTCTCAAAGAGAAAAACCCTACAGCAATTTTAACTGTAAGGATTGCTTAATACACCACCCTCTCTTGCATCTACAAAAAGTCATCTCCAATTTCGATACTTCAGAAATGAATTATATTTATGAATATATATTATTCCTAATCTTCACCAAAAAAAACTTGAGCAGCTTACAGACATTTATTATAGTAAAATATTCAATTATTAGTGGATAAAAGTTTGATACCTTTGGGTGTTGTACTGTGAATCTTCTAGAACTTACATTAACTCACTCTCATGGTATGCAACCACACTAGCATGGTAGTCAACTAGTTAATGAGTATACTGGCTTGTTGAGACTGTGTATCCTGTCAGATCAGAAATCACGCATCACATAACCGATTTGTTCATTCATAGTCACTCACTCATTCACTCATCCATATCTTCACATCTTCCAGAGATGTAGTTCATCCATTCTGCATGCTGACCCTGCCTCCCTCCTGCCGAAAACTGGCCAGATAGGTAATAAAAGTTACATGAACTCTGGGCTCCAAATCCAAAATTCTTAAACAGCTCACCCATCTTTCCTGCACTTCACAAGTGTTCAGTAACAAAGAAGGAAGGATATCATGTGCCCAGTTTGATGTTACCTTCCATACCCACAGTTCTGTGTTGACCACAGAACAATGGACAAACAGGGTGAATGCCGGCTGGAAGTCATCCCATGCTCCCATGAACACCTACAGCACTTTATATTCTCTCCCTTGACCCTCAACACTTCTAACACCTTCTATTGTATTATTTAGATTATGGCTTCTCTCTCCTACTAGATAATAATCTTCAAAAAATAGTGATTTGTAACCTTTCGTAGGTTAAGGTCCCTTTTTAGAATCAGCCAAAACTATGAATGCATCTATCTCTGTAGTCCAAATGCACATAGACAGACATAAGCTAACTTGTGTGTACTCTATGCTTTATTACACTGAAAAATAATTTCTTTTACATAGGAATCATATGTATATATGTGTATACCTATATAGATATGTGTGTTCATGTATGTATATTCAAATATTTCTTGCTTATTTTTCATGCATAAATTAATGAAAATTTTATGAAAATGGAAATAAATCTAAACTATACAAATTGAAGAAAAGGAAAATCCTGTTCAAAGAAACAAATATTCCTGAGGTTACTGTTGAAAAATTTGACAAATAAGTTTAAATTATGAGATTGTTTTTTATATGGTGAGGTATGTCATCTCTGACATTCTGTTAATTTTTGCTTCTGGTCTTCTAGCAATCACTGGACAAAAGTAGTAGCAAACAGAATCAGAGTTCTTGTTGTATGTATATTGCAGTAGATGGGGCGGCAATACAAAAATATTGCCAGAACATTCTGAGATGCTATGTGTTGGTTTCAGAGCTTCTTTCAATTTGTCCTCAACTCAAAGAGATCTTCTCTGGCAAGACCAACATCACTGATGCTATGCCAGAAAAAAATTACAAAGCTGTTTTTCAATTGATTCCACTAGTTTCAACCAAGTGCAAGCTAAAGGGACAAGACACAGTTACCTAATCATGCCAACCGACAAGCTTCAAAATGTTAGATAACAGGTCAACACTTTTTCAGTATACTTTACAAAGGGTTTGCTTCAATGCTCTTGCTTTGCTTTAAACCTCAAATTAACTTGGCCAATTCCAGGTCACACTGCTTTACAAGCCTCTCCGCAATTATGGATGACTATTTGTACTTGACATGCAATAATGTCGCTTGTAGCATGTTTCAACACCAGCTTTTTGTTTAAGAGCAAGTCTGAGTTTCAACAGTGTTGCAGGATTTTGAAAGCAAGTCTTCATCCCTGAAGGAGAACAGCACTGTCTAATGCTTTTCCAAGGTAGCCAAATCTAAGGTGCTTTTTTGGAACATTTTTTAAGTGTCATTATTTTCCTAAAAATAACCTTTACACATAAAAGGAACTTAGACTTTAGGGTCTTACTACATTTAATGATGAAAGGAAAACTAAATGATAAGCAACTTCCATGATCTCTTCTTTTCCAAGACATCTTCCAAGTTAAACATGAAACAAAATGAAAACAGACAAATTTAAATAATTATAAAGGGTATGTAGATTTTCCTTCCCTTTGATTCAATGGAAAATTATTCCAGACCTCCTTGTACGATAATGAAGAATGTACCTTTCCTAAGTCTACATAACATTCCTTGCCACCATATATTTACTTAGGATTTAAAAATAGCTTTATAATATAATATAATATAAATGTTTTTCTGCAAAGACAATTTTGCAATACCAGGAAGGAAACTAAATAGTAATGTAATAATACTAACTTTTATGGAGTGCCCATTATGTGCCAGGCACTGCTGTAAGTGCTTCCTATATATTAACCCACTATAATCCTCACAACCACTCATGGGGATCTTTCTGTTATCACCCCCCATTTTTCAGATAAAGAAATAGAGACACAGGTGGATGAACAAATCTGTCAAAGAGAAATAAAGATAGAAACTGTGTACTTACAACCTATTTTCCCCACACAATAGATACCAATGGAATGCTTAAGTAATCAGATCATTAGAGAGCCATAAAGTATAACCTGATATTTTATGTATTTTCAAAGGTCTGTATTAATATAACTGGCAATTGAAAGTTTAATTTCAGTTACTTCCTCCGTAAAGGGAAAGGACTTGACTATTAACATAAAAATTCCACTGCTTAATTTCAAGCATATGCACTGCAGTAATGCACCATCCCTATAATAGGCACGAATGTAGAAGAATGCAGCAACTCTCTTTGGGATGAAATGAAAATACTTCAAAGACACAGTAAACCACAAACATAAGGTGCAAAACACTGTGTGAAAAAGAAATATGGGTATTTTTGTCTCCATATTTGCTGTTTATAGTATATATATATACAGCACATATATTTATAACTATACAAAATAGTTCTTGAATGATATAT
Source organism: Pan troglodytes (assembly GCF_028858775.2). NCBI lineage: Eukaryota > Metazoa > Chordata > Mammalia > Primates > Hominidae > Pan > Pan troglodytes. Next base: position 78,534,936 of record NC_086015.1, read on the forward strand.
GAGACCTGTTAAAAGCAGCTAACTCTGGGGAGGAAAACTGTGGGGTCAGGAATAGAGAATAGAAAGATAAAAATTTTCACTATACAGTCTCTCAAAAATTTTAAATATCCTTCAGTGTACATATATCTATTATCCAAGTGTACATATATCTATTATCCAAAGCATTAATAAACTTTTACAATGGATTAACAATAGAAAAGTAATGTATCTTCCACGTTAAAATATTTCAAACAGTACAGAGCTCAACACGTGGCACTGAAATTTTGTTTGCATAGTCACTACCTCAGCTGCCTGGGTCACGTGTTTAGAAACTTTACCAACTGGAAAATATAGTGGCAACTCTAAGAATCAATTTTGTTTTAGCTTGACATGTATGTAGGTGCCATAAATTCACTTTTAGAATTAAAATGTTTTTATATAGTTATCAAAATAATTTACTTATTATTTGAGTGGTTCCTCAGTCTCATTCTGAAGGTTTTCTGAAACTACTGAGAGGTTACCACTAAGGACAATGTCCCAGTAATCTGCCACAAAAATTTGTAAAATCATTTATTACACTAGTGTTCACAGTGGTATAAATTATGAAATGAAACATTTTTAAAAGAAAAAAAACAATTTATTCCTAAAATGATAAAATGTGAAAAATCTGTAAACAATATTTTTTTGGGAGTTGAATAGAAAAAGGTAAATGAAATGAAAAGTCCTAAAGAGAACTTTTTGGCTTAAATAGAAAGAGTTTCAACATTGAGTTCTAACTGTGCACACTAGCCCAGACCATTCTGTTCCTCACCTCATAATCATGGAAGGAGAGTGATCTTGGGGAAAAACTCAAATTCACTGCATGCCTGCAGCATGTCAGGTATAAGCACAGAGAAAGAATATTTTAAAATAAATTCATGTCTTCAAGGCACTGACACTCTCAAGTAGCACACTGACCATAAATATAATTATACTACATTTTAATAAGAGATCCTAGACTGGAAGACAGAGGTCTGTAACAGGATGCTCATGCGAAGTTTCCTGGACCACCAAGACTCAGCAAGTATTACATCCCAAAGGGAGGTGCCAGAAAGAAGTGCAAACATTTAAAGGAGATCCTGCAAAACCATTTGCCTGGTTCTCACAGCTCACTCACATTAGAGTTGTCCAGAGACTGAGTAGAGGATTTGAGAAAGGGGTGACTTTGGAAAGAACTCTTCCTCACAGAGAGGAAGGCAGGTACTCCTTTTTAAGTTGCACTTTAAGGTTACACATCAAGGAGACCACAGAGAGCTGCCTTTGGAGGGATGCAGTGGTCTGGGATGATACTAAATGAGACCACTAAATGAGAATGAGAGCACGCTGGAGCCAAATAGAGGGTTGCAACTGGTGAAGGAAAGGGATTCTCAGAGATGTTAGGGGCACAGAATACATGACGTTTCCTGTGTGCCAGACACACAGGGGTGAGTGCCTGTGGAATGTGGTTATTATATATCCTGGGATGGAGAACCCCCTTCTGGGGAAAAGAGACCTCACAGAGGAAAGCTAGGGTATCTCTGGACTTGTGGGGTCTGAGAAAGAAGGAAGTGGCTAGCCGGGGTGGGGAAGAGGGAGAGTGCAGCACTACATTCAGGGAACTGAGGGGGAAATATCCCCAGTGTTTTGGAATCTCAAGTGAACCCATGGAAGAACCACTGGAAGAAAACGCCAGTTCTGCACTTCTTGCAAGTCCAAAGTGACATGATGCTAAGCCACTACAACAGGATCCATCAAGTTGAACTTGCTGGTCTCCTTTCTTCTCTTCCGGGCAAAATGCTTAGCAGAATTGGAATTACCGAGTTAGGAGGAAGCAGTGTAGGTGAGCTAGCTGAGAAAAGAAGCCAAAACATTATTTCTTTAACTGTAGACCTTCCCTCCGCACCAGATTAGCACCAGGGAGGGAGATTAGTTTTCCCTTTAAATCAAGTTTTACCTTTTAACTATTACATAAGACAGGACGTTTTAATTTTTTTGCTTGAAATTGTATCCCTTACCTAAGCATTATCAGAAGTGGAGTGGGTGGGGCTACCTGAGTTTTCATCTGCAGCAGGAAAGGAGCTAAGAGAAGAACTCCCATAACAGGCAGGAAAGACTAGAAAGCTGACTTAGGGTTACATCTCATGAGTGGTGCTTCTTCCATGTATAGTTATAGACAGGAAGTACAACCAACAATTAGAAAACGGGAGACATCACAGCACCATCCTAGAACAGGTAGCATCTGAGGTAATTCTTAGAGAAAAAGGTCGGCTTACCTAAGAGATAAGGAAAGAGATAAACACAGGGACACAGAACAGTGGAAAATCTAGACCAGATAGGTGATTCATGAGAGTGAGAGAAATGACTCGGGGAAAGCCCACAAAGCACTGGGCCAAGGGAGAAGGTTAGAGAAACCCAATGGTTAAGGGTGTGAGCAGAGGAAGATGAACTCCCTTCTGAAGAAGACAAAAGGAACATTCTGAGAGTCCCAGTATGACTCACATGTGGACTGTGTTAGGAAAGCTAAGGGTGCAGAGTGTTCAGTTCTGCAAGAGAGTGACAACATTCAAACAGATAGATGTCCTGGGGCTGGGAGTGGGATGGGGCATAACTGCAAATGGGCATGAGGGTTCCTTCTAGTATGATGGAAACATTTCAAAACAGGATGTTGTGATGGTCGACCATCAAAGTTACTAAGGCACTGAATTGTACACTAATAAGAGTGAATTTAATGGTACGTAAACTTTACCTCAATAAATGTTTTAAGTCATAAAGAAACAGAAAAAAACAGGAGAAGGAGGGATAAAGAGAGGGAGAGAGGAAAGAGGAAGGAAGGAGAGAAAATTAATTTGCTAAATAAATGCTTTTCGTGATGTTATCAAGCCCAGATTCAGTGGAGTCTTTGGGAAGGATCAGCCACATAGTGGTGGGTAGATGTGTGAATAATGGGTGAGGAACCAGAGAAACAGAAAGAATCAGCTATTCTTTCAATAAGTGAGAATGAGAGAGATGGGATCATGGCTAGAGATGGGTAGAGGGTAAAGAGACAGCCATGATTAATGGTTTTCAGTTGGAAAATTCCTGAGCATACAGTAGACCCCCTTATCTGTGGGGCATACATTCCAAGACCCCCTGGTGGATGCTTGAAACTGCAGATAGTACCAAACCTTATGTATACTTTATTCTTTCCTATATATACACACCTATGATAAAGTTTAATTTAGAAATAAGACAGAGATGAACAACAATAATCAAATAGAACAATTATAGAAATCCACTGTAAGAAAAATAAAACAAGGGTGATTTGAACACAACACTGCAATATGGCAACAGTTGACTTGATCATTGAGATGACTCCTAAGTGACTCACAGGTGGGGAGCGTCCACAGCGTGGGTCCCCTGGATAAAGAGAGGATTCAATTCCTCAGCCAGGAAATAGCAGGATGGTGTGAGATTTCATCACACTGCTCAGAATGGAATGCAATCTAAAACTTATGAATTGTTCATTTCTGGAATTTTCCATTTAATATTTTTGGACTACAGCTGACGTTGGGTAACTGAAACCACAGAAAATGATACCTTAGATAAGGGGGAACTACTGTATTCATAAAGTGAGAAGGAAAATTCAAAATGCAAGAAGAAAAAGGTCTGATTTTTCTAGAGGGAAGAGTCTTCTCAGGATTAACTTGCATGATAATGATTCCACCTTAGCCAAAATCACATAAGCAAAGTCAAAAGTATGCTGAAAAGGGAATAGAAGTGATGAACCCTATCCCATGGCCAAAACAGAAAAGCTGGCTCTGGGATGGAGGCATTTTCTGGAGAACCATCAGGCTCATCTTGGAGGCTCCTTATCAGTGTCTCCAAGAGGTCACAGAAATGATGATGCCTGGCCAGTGCCAGATGCTCAGCATGTCCTATGTGCCTGTGGTTGTATTTTCATATTCATAGGTAAATTAATTTAGAAACCATAGTTTGATTTTATAGAGTCACTCCATTTTGAGGAGCTCTGGAAACCAACTGCGTACTACCACCACACTTCCTTCTCTTAACTCTGAAACTACTCAGGGAGCTCTCTTAGGCTAAACATACAAGCAAACATGCTCAAAGCACTCAGATACATTTAGGAGCACTAATAACTAAACATAATACTAATGCAGCACTTCAGAGAATCACTTTACTCCCCAAGATATCCAAACCACAATTCTGGCACTATGGGTGGTAGGTAGATAATAATGGCAAACACTCAGATTGAACATGTGCCAGGCAATACTCTAACTGCTTTTATAAATATGCACACATGTTATGTCATTTACTACCACCACCCCCATGTTACAGATGAAATAACTGAGGTAGAAAAACATTAACCAACATTCCCAATTTCATACAGATGCCTGAATCTAGTATTTCCTAGTCAATCCCTGGGTATTATTATTTGGCTTAATCTGTTTCAGGTTTACCCTAAGGCTTGGGAAGAAAGTGGTCCTCTGAAGCTTTGTATTTTTGTTCAAAGCCTAGAGAGGCATAAATGCAAAAATGAGGTAATATTTTTGAGCTCTAGTGCAGAGATTCTCCATTGAGAGTGACCTGGGCTCCCAGCAGACACTCAACAATATCTCAGGATGTTTTGGGTAGCCACTTGCTGGGGAGGGATACAGATGAGCTACTGGCACCTAGGGGTTAGGGTTTAGTGATACCACTAAATACTCTGCCATACCACAGGACAGCCACCCACTGCAAACAATTATCCAGCCCAAATGACAATCACGTCAAGGTGAGAATCCCAACTTCAGAGCAGCTTAGCATCATCAGAAGACTGGAGAATCAGCTACCATCCAGCCTGGCTACTTTCTGTTCAGAACTTTACCAAAGAAAGGACACACTTCATCCTTCACATGTTCTACTCTCATACAACCAGGAGTCTTCTGGGAAAACAGTATCTAAGAGCTTGGTGCACTTCTTAAAACTGACCTTTTTACCATGTGAAATTCCAAACAAATTAAAAGTAAACAGAATAGCATGAGCCCCTTATGCCCATCACCCAACTTAAAAAAATCAATATTAATATTCTGCTATTCTTGTTTTGTCTACAGCTCCACTCATCCTCTCATATCCCCACTTTATTATTTTTTTTTCATTATTTGCACACAGGTTTTATGTAATTTGCTTACATCAAAATGTAAAAATCTTATCTGTACCATTTTTTAAACATGGAATCTTAAAGAACTATTTTTATTGTAAAATACAGCAAAGATCTTTCCATTTTATGTTAAGCTTCTAAGTCAGTGTTTCTCAAACTGTAGGTTGTGTTTAAGATGCTGTATGTAGAGTTTTTGTTTGTTTTAAACAAATGAAGTAGAATAGAACAGAAACTATTCAGATATACTGAATTTAATGAGTTAGCACTGCTTTGTAAAATGATGCTATAGAAGTGCAATGTACTGTTAAGTATTGAGCCCTAAAATAACTTGTGTTTCTTACTAAGAGAACATTTTTAAATGTATAAGAGGCAGAATGACTTACAGTTAAGTATGATATATACATATGTAGTCTTGGGCGAGTTATTAGATTGGTGCAAAAGTAATTGCGGTTTTTGCCATTGACCATAATGGCAAAAACAACAGTTACTTTTGCACCAACCTAAATACTTAAACCTCTTTAGACTTTAAATTTTACAACAGTAAAATGGGAATGGTATGCACATAAATTGGTTATAAGAATTAAGACTGTGATTACGTGCTGAGCTGGTATTTGAGTTGTGATGGTTACTGCTATGATTTCAAAAAAATTAAATATAATTGACACCTTGTCTGGAGATAAAGTCTTAAATAAAGCATGGACTCAAACCTAGGTCTCTAACTCATTTTGAAGAGACAAACACTGCTCCTCGGCTGCTTACATCTTTTTGTTTAAACACTTGTTCAGCTTACCTGTGTTTTTCAAATTTGCTTTATCACAGCAAATTGAGTGATTTTGACACCTTTTTGAAATGCTAATCATGGCTATGAATAGTTATCTGCTTAGAATTCACACCTATTAGGGGCTGTATCTAGGTGTATAAAACATTCACTCTATCAACACAGAAGTGTAAATCTAAATTGGGGCAAACTGTGATAGCAGCTTGAATTTACACCCACAGTATCAACTTCAGCTGAGGAAAGATGGGAGAAGTACTCCCAAACTCATGCAGCAACAAGCCACCATTTGTTTTTATACAAATAGCAATGATTCACGATGATAGCATAAAACACAATGGGAGGGAGAGAGAGGGAAAGACACAAACTGACTGCCTGTATGTAATGATCTGCAGATACACCTGAGTCTGATAGGCCAGATACAAAAGCATATGGAGGGTGGAGACTGAGAACAGGAGTGTGTGAGCACATCCAACTCAGCCTTGAGGGCTGTCAATGCGATAAAATGCGAGCCTGGGGCTGCCAGACAGCCTGATAGTGAACTGCCAGACTGACTGTGAACTCTTTATTTCAGAAGACCCTGGACTTCCAGAGTTTTCTAATGAGATCTTCCAGTTTTTATTTTTGTAATATATTTTTTGATCTCCCAATTTTTAACCTTAGCAAGCCACGTTTTGAAGTCGAAAATCACAACTTCAAGACATTCGTGGTGACCAAACCAAATATATCTGCAACTCAGCTGCAGCCCGTCTTGAAACCTCTAACCAAAATGTATTTTCCCATCTAAAATTCTAAAACCTAGGGTTGGTCACTCCATTGTTCCAAAAGAAATATGCAACACTACGTATTAGAAACAATTCAATATTTTCCTCTATTCAGGAATAAAATTTTTTTAAAAAATTTCTTACTCTTTTTACTGAAGGAAGTGGGACACAGAGACAGGATGCATCTCTTTCACTTTTCAGAAAAAGACATCTCTGTTATGTAAGAAGGTATTACATTTTATTTACGGAGATGGTCCTCATTCATCCCTGAATGAGCTCCCATGTAAGAACCAAAACTTTGCAACAAATGTTCAGAGGGTCCCAAAAACGGTGCCAGATTGGAGATCTCCTTAGCCCTGTGTCAACAGGATGCCGTAGGCCACAGAAGCCTCCCCTCAGTACCTCAGTACCATACAGATATTAACCTTTTCTAATTGTACCTTATACTAAATATTAGGAAGGCATTTGTAACTACTAGCAGGAAAAGTTTGAGGACCTTAATGAAAACACTAAAGTGAAACTGAGAGTTGACACATTTCAGATCACACAATAGTAATCAATGTGGTTTCATTTCCCCCACTTCCCAAGACAGATTTAGGAGACAAAATTGAATTTACTAAAAAGCAACAGTAGAGATCCAACTCTGAATACCAGACCAGTGTTGTTTCTTCGGTACCTAGAACTCTGCCTGGACGAATACATTTGGAATAAATATGCTCCTGGAATGAACTTGGCAATTTGTGGTTTGTTCAGAGCATGGACTCCACTTACTTCCTGCTTATTTAGACCCTCCGATAAGGTACTACCATGTGGACATTTGGAGACATTTTATTTTGTAGGAGCAGAACAAGTTCCCTTCACCAAGCCTATTATTTCAGAGTAACAAAAACAAGTGGAAGTTTTCACAAACACATATTCCAATTTTCTCAAGGTACTTAGAATCTGAGGATATTAAAGAACCAGGTAGGCCTTATAAATCAGAGCAGAGTGCCAGAGGGGTGGTGGCACTGAGCTGCCAGGTGCCTACCCACTCACTAAAGAGGGACGGCTACTTCTCCGTTTTAGACAATTATTGCAAACCTGTCATACTTTCATTTAAAACACACACACACACACAGCTGGCCTAACAAAACTTGCCTGTAGACAAGATGTGTCCTGAGACCAGGAGTTTGAGGCCTCTGAATACATACTCTTATGGAGGAGGAACAATAGTACAATAGATAACATTAATAACAACAAGAAACTATTAAGAGATTCCTCTTCAAAGAAAAATACGCTCTGCTGTGCTCACTTTCCACCTAGCCATTTCCACGTGCATCCTCACAAGTACCCAAAAGCCAAAAGCCTATCATGGTGCCCAGGCCATAGCAGACACTCAAAACAATATGTGTTGAATTAATGAACATCAGATTTAGGGAAGTAGTCGCCACGCTTGGCTCCATATCAGACCATGTGGGGAACTATGTAAAAACACAGATCCGCTGGTCCACTGAATCATAATTTCCAGGCACCAGGCCCAGAATTTGTATTTTTAAAAAACTTTCCAAAGTTATTCTGCTGCAGGGTTGTCAATGCATTTGGGAACCACTAGCTAGGACACAAGGAGCTTCCAAATTCCAGTCCTAACTGTCAATAACAAGACTCAGTGGCATCTTTGCCTCGGTTGTTGTTTAACCATTTTTAACTTGGTTTTATTTTCCCTGAAATCTCCCCCTTTTGCCACCTCTGTGACTCCTTGCAGTAGGGAAGGCAGAGGAAGGATGGAACAAAACTTCATGTTGTTCCCCAAATGAGCTGTTTTCCGAAAGCACAAGTAGTTTCCAAAAAATCACTGAGACTATTCAACAAAAGCCTCAGCAAGAAGTACATTAACAGAGAAGGGAGGATTTCCTTCAAGACCAATATTTCCCAGAGATGGAGGGATGGAGGTCTACAGGGGAATGGCAAAATTGAAGAGAAGAATGGTAACCCAGAGCTTGCAAGGAGATGGATCTACAAGAGATTCCAAGACCCAGAAACAGAGAAGGGCAGCCCGAGGGGAAGGGACGGTGGACAGAGACAACCTAGATAGATGGATGAATGAATGACCCATGGCCCATCCTTCTAAGTCTTGCTCATCACACATTTCTTAATTCATAAGCTCTGCAATGACTCAGAAATGTGACAGGACACCTGGGGAAGCAGGATGAGAGTTTGCCCACCAACAAAAAAAAAGCTGAGTTATAGAAATACAGGAGGCACAATTTCTTGTGTCATCTGAGCTGATGAGTTGCATTTGAGATCCCTAACACCCAACTACAGTGAGGCTTTTTATATAAACTTGGGGTGGGTGTTGATACTTAGTTGAAAGGATTTTGTGCAGATTAATTAGTAACTGTTTGTGAAACACTTTGTTGGGTGCAATAAGAATGTTCTTTATTTTGGTTACATAATCTACTAATTTTAGTTTTAAAGCAGAGTGATCAAGGTTTTATCACAAGCTAAGAAAGCCGAGAACACTGAACTTCAGTTAAAATTCTCTCCCGGTGTATGCCTCCTGAGCCCAATTATTTGCAGGGTCAGAGATCTATTATTTTACTTAGCAAAACGGGTGCTTTGAGACATATTTTCAAGGAACAACAAAAAGGATGGATTCCAACGTATCCTACTAAAAGTCTTTCTGTTTAATGTTCATTTTGGAGATGCTCTATTTTATTGGAGCATGTGTATTTGAATAAATAAAGGTTGTTATCATTTGAGCATTTTGAAAACATACATATTTTATGCTATCAAGGATATAAAGGATGTATGGACATCCAGATCTTTGGTAGGTGGTGCTTTTCTGTGAAGTAAGCTTCCCTAAGGCAGTAGTGGAGGACAGAAATCAAAAACAAAGCTGCTGTTTTTATAGAGACTCGTAACTGAAAGCCAAGAAACTGCTGAAGATCTGTAGCCACAACCCAACCCTTGCATTCACTAGATTCCAGGTTGATATTTAGCCCAGGTGTACACAGCTCAGCTGTGCCAATTATGCACAGCTGTTGCCCATTTTAACTGGGCAGTACCATGCTCTTTCAAAAACATATTAAATGTCACCCTTCTCACATTAAAAAAAAATACTTCAGTTGATTTTTCACCTTAAAAAGGACCATCTAAATGGTCTTTTTCTAATATTTTAAAAAGAAAGCCTCCCATTAATTTCAATATATGCTAAGATATTTTCTTTCCACCCTATGGTCTCCCACAGACCTGGATCTGAGCATCAATAAACACATATCTAGCACAGGATAGATGAAGACACTGAGATCCAACAATTTAATGTACCATTTTAAGCAGGACTGTCACTTAGGGACATCAGGGTTCAATTTATTAAAAGTATTTAGTACTGAATATTGATGCTAAGAAATGTTTCTTTTTTAAGTATTAAAAAGTCAAATACTGATGGTAATTCATGTCATTTATTGACTATCTTGTGCCCAGTGATGAGTATGTTTAATCTTTCCACCAGCCATATGAGGGAAGTACTATGACTATTCCCATTTACAAAGAAGGAAACTAAGGCTTAGGGCAACAAAGTGATTTGCCCACCATCACCAAGCTTCTAGAGTCTACTCCAGTGGAATCTTAGAATTTGAGCTGCTATGTTTCCACCTCCTGAAATAGCCACGTGACTCCTTTACCAGTTGAAAACACCAGTTTCTTCTGGGATGAAAAAAAAATTAATACGTCATCATCCAGGCAGTCCCTACATAGATATCTGTAGATGGGATTCCGGTGCTGCTTTTCTGTTAAGTGCTGGTTATCCTTCATTCCTATTTTCACATTTGAGCTTACTGACACATACTTTGCTCCATTAAGGCTCTAAGGAGTGGATGGAGTGGGTGGGTAAAGAACTAGGATTAGAAATGAGGAGGAAAAAAGAATGTGCAGTTACAATGAAAAGACCCTTAATACAGTCCAAACATACAGGCTTTATTTCCCATTTCCACATTGTATTTGTTTGGAAAGGAGGTTCCATTTGCTATGAAGAGGTGACAGAAGGACCCAGCAGAGAGCCTTCCAGAACTGCACACATAAAATCCAGACCTGTATGACCCGCCATGAAGCACATTCTATTATGGAAGCTTGCCTTCTACAAGGTTACCACTCCAGGGGACAATGTTTCTAAGAACTGGGAAAGTGCACAGTTAGCAAAACACGTCCCTTCTTGAGGGCTGGCAGCCATCCATGTTTGAAGAATTATATAGCTGAAATAGAAAGCTGGCTGCTCTGTGAGCTTCCTAATTCTCCGATTTCTATTTGTGTGTATACATATACCCAAGATTTTCTTCATGGATTCCCTCTCATTTCTCTTCAATAAAAGTAGTGGGGGCATGTGGAGAAGCGTGAATAGGTGTAAGGGACAGTTTTAGATTCTAAAGTTTAGGGGATTTCCTTTGCATAGTGCTTAACGGTTAATATTTCTTTCCCCACCACAAGTTGATATGAACATTGATTTGGTTATAAACAATGAATTGGTCTGATTTGGGCACTTAGAATATGTCTTCTTTGTTTTTTCTTTATGTATATCCTGTTCCTCCAAGCAGATGGTAAGCACCTTAGTTAACAACAGTCAGTGAAGTTTGTTGAATATTTACTTACTGTATGTCAGCATCTACACAAAGTGCTTTATATGTATTAATCTTCACACTAACAGGGTAAGTACTACTGGTATACCAATTGTCAGATGAGGAATTTGAATTTGAGTAATCAAGCAATTTGCACATGGCTAAGTGACATATTGGTAGAAGGTCCCCAAAGCTCTACCTCTCTACTTCTCTACACTGCCTCCTACCTGCCAAAAACTTTCTTCTGCTTCTCTTTTTCCAAACTACATACCTCATCCCTAATTCAACAAGTATGCAAAAAATAAATTAGAAAGCCAAGTGGTCCTATTTAATCAATACTAATAAGTAATCATTCATTCTAGTTTATATGTGCATATATACACAGGCAGTATATTTAATTTCTATGTTTGCAATCATAAGAGTGCTATGTAGCCTATTTCTTCTATCAAAATACTTTAAATTTATTGCTTTAACTTAGTAATACAAAACCACTGCATAAAATATAGAAAACCAAAAAGAGTAACATCAAATATTACTGAAAATCTCACACTCTAGGTAAAACTAATAGCAGGAAGTAAAAAGTTACAGGGTATCAAGTGTTCATGAGTCAGTGAAACAAAAGGAACTCTCATATCCTGACTGTAGGAGTGTAGGTCCATACTAACCATGTTGGAAAACATCGTGCCATCGCCATTTTCATGCTGAAATGGCATAGCAATTCCATTTCAAGCTGAAGGCATAGCAGTTACTCTCCTTGACACCCATACTAGAGAAACTCTTGCCCTTTTACACTACTCAACATGCACAAAAATGATCACAGCAGCATCATAGCTAATAGCAAAAACATAAAATAAACCGATGTCCTTCAATAAGTGGGCAGATAAATGAACTGTGGTAGATTCAGTCGATGGACTACCACATAGCAGAAAGAATCAATGAAGTACAGGTTTACACATCTACCTAATCAAAACTCAAAAACATATCAAATTGAAAAAGTACACTGCAGAAGAATAGAGTATAATATTATTTATATAAAATACAAAAATATAAAACTTAACAATTGTAGAGTTACATGAATACATAGTAAAACTAAAGGAAAAGCAAGAAAATAATAAATGTAAAATCCAAACCGTAGTGACCCCAAGGACAAGGAAAGAGCCTCAAATAGGGAGGAACATAAATTAGGCTTCAAAGTCACGGACAATGTCCCATTAAGCTATGTGCTGGGGTCATGAGAGTTTATTTTATTGTTCATTATAAGTTACATACATGCATCATATATTCTTTTGTATGAAAAAATGTTTCACTATAAAAGAAAATAGTATTTTTTTTCTGAACTCTATAAAGCTGTAGATTAGAACAAAGAGTTCAGGTAGAATACAATGGAAAATTGTTTGTATCTCACAAATTGGTTTTCAACTCTCACTGCTTGTTTGTAGCTTTCAGAAAAACTATGTTTAAACATGTAGTATGGACTGGGTGCAGTGGCTCATACTTGTAACACCAGCACTTGGGAAGCCAAGGCAGGAGGATTGCTTGTGGCCAGGAGTTTGAGACTAGCCTGGACAACATAGCAAGACTCTGTCTCTGAAAAAAAATTAAAAATTAGCCAGGCATGGTGGTGCCCACCTACAGTCCCAGCTATTTGGGAGGCTGAAGCAGGAGGATTACTTGAGCCCGGGGAATAAAAGGTTGCAGTGAGCTCATTGCACCACTGCACTCTAGTCTGGGTGATGAAAAATAAAATAATTTTTTTAATGTAGTATACTCTAGCCTCTTCAGAGGTGAAAAGGGGCTTAATGAAACACTGAAAATTATAAATTTCATCCTATAGAGATGAAAAGCCACCAAGGCTTGGAACAAAGATTCATTTAAGGAAGTGATTTAAGAAAATTAACCTAGAAGCAATCTGCATAATTATAAGAAGATAAATCAGACTATTAAAATAGTGGATTTAGTACTAGGGAGATTTTTCAAAATCCATGTGTATTTCCTCTACCCAAGCAAAATCTGAAGCCTGAGAAAGCACATTTTTGAAAAAGTTCTTAACGCATACTGATCCACACAGTGATGTGAGAAACATTAGGTACACTAACATTAACTATTCAGCTAAGATGCATTAAGTAGTACTAGATAATATGATGAATGAGAAACAATTAACTTTTCAGTTTGACATGACTGGGCCGTAATCACAGACTTGACTGTAGCTAACAGTGCAAATTTGTCAATCATATATATTGTTTAAACAGTGTTCAAAAGATTCGAGAATTTTGTTCCTACTTACGGCTTTCTACTTTTAAAACTGAAAAAGTTCTCTCATGGCTTTATATTTTCTTTATAACATAAAAAATTACTGATTGAAAGAATGAATTTTTGGCCTGTTATCCCAGCATTTCGGGAGGCTGGGGCTGGAGGATTGCTTGAGGCCAGGAGTTCCAGACCAGCACAGTCAACATACCAAGATTCCCATCTCTACAAAAATTAAAATAAAAATTAGCCGGGCATGTTGGCATGTGCCTGTAGTGTAGTCCCAGCTACTTGGGAGGCTGAGGTAGGAGGATCCCTTGAACCCATGAGTTCAAAGCTGCAGTGTGCTATGAGTGTACACCACTGCACTCCACCCTGGGCAACTGAGCAAGACCTTGTCTCAAATAACAAAAAAAAAAAAATTGTGTATTAAGTTTCAAAGTATTCAACAGGCAGAAAGTACATGAAATGCATGAAAAAGTAGGACATAAACAATCAAGATAAAATTGAATATAGGAGTATTTAAGAAGATGATGCGACCAAAAAATAAGATTTAAAACTAGCGTATCATTTATTGCTTGGGAATGTTAATTTCTGATGGGAACAGATCTTCTGAGAACATCTCAGGAGTGACCTGGTCAAGATAGGGTTTTGGTATTTAATGCTCCAGGCAAAGTGCTAGTTTGGATACTTATCACTGTTTTCTAAAAGAAGGTGTTAGAATGGTGTGAGAATGTACTCTTAGATCCAAAATGGAGAAAGATGAAAATACAGATTAATAGGAAACATTAATGAATATAAATAAGCTAATGAATTTTCCAGGTAAAATGATATGAACTAATTTAGTAGTAGATCACTGAAAATACTACATATTAGATCTTCAGTATTATTTTCCAATTTTACTTGCAGATTTCACATTTTACGTATAGATATTAATTTGTACGCCTCCTCCTAAAAAAATACTCTAAGCGTCACTGTCATCAAGGCAGCCACAAAAATATGAGCAATATATAGTCAAACAAGTAAGTGGGCCATAAATGACTTCACAGCTCCATTTTCCCATTCTCAGAAAAATCACAGGAACACTCAAGCCGGGAAGAAAAACTGAGACAGTCGAAAAAATGAAACTGGGGAGGGCAGTGATTTTGTGACCACCTAATCAAGTCTTCATATTAAGAGTTTTTCCAGTTTAAAAGAAGGCCAAGTTCAACGACTGCTAAAAGAACGTATTTTAAAAACCCACTTCTCAAAAATAGTTTTTAATCATATTTGAATGACAAGTTCAAGTTAAACTTCCAATCTGCAATGGAGGAGTTTGTAGAGTCATTGAGGCAAAATTAATCAGAAACTCCAGGAATGCAAGAGTCAGAAAGAACACAAACTGATTTCTCTGTATTGATCACAGACCACGAGGCAGAAAATACATTGAGGGAACTTGACAAGGGAGGTCAGGTTGGCACTGAAAGGGAAAAGGCATTATTAGAATTTCTTCTCAATATATTATGCTATGAACTTAAAACCTTATGATATAACAATGTAACTGAATAGCTCAAGAATATAACATGCCTGACTCTGAGAAACTTTGAAGTTGAAAAGAGCCTTTCTGCGTTTTCAGATCATATTGTTGAACTCTTCACTGAACACACGTCAGAATGTTTGGCTTTTAATGTAGTATTTATAGCACAGTTTTATGAACACAAGAAGATTTAATGATGTACAGATATCTTCAGCTTATCCAGAGTCCCTTGGGGCACTTATTTAAAAATTCAATGACAGAACCCTCCTCCCCACTTGGACTAACTCAATGAAAACATCAGTGTGAGATCAAGGAATCTTCATTTAATACACGTATCCTAGATGAAACTCTTTTTTTGGTGGGGGGAAAGCGGTGCGGGGGAAAGAGTCTTGCTTTGTTGCCCAGGCTGGAGTGCAGTGGTGCGATATCAGCTCAAGGCAACTTCCACTTCCCAAGTTCAAGCAATTCTCCTGCCTCAGCCTCCCAAGTAGCTGGGAATACAGGTGCATGCCACCACATCTGGCAATTTTTTTGTATTTTTAGTAGAGACAGGGTTTCACCATGTCAGCCAGGATGGTCACGATCTCCTGACCACATGATCCTCCCACCTCAGCCTCCCAAAGTGCTGGGATTACAGGCATGAGCCACCATGCCCAGCTGATGAATCTCTTGCACAATAAGATGGGGAAGTAATGGAAAAATCTTGATAACAATTTTCAGGCAAAGAATAAGCAATCCCCCAAAACATTACATCATTCCAAAATACCATATGCAACATGACAAAAGTTCTAGGGATGGTTGTAGGAGTTCATGCAGGGTTAATGCTTCAAATACCCTCTAGTATTAGGTTGGGGTTTAGGCAGGTTAATGTTTCAAATACCCTTTGGTATTAGTAAAAGTAATTGTAATAATAAAACAAAAATAATAAAAAGTAATAAACTGCAATTAAGTATCTATTACTCCAAACTAAAAGTAGGATGTCTATTATTTGTTTTTAAAATTTCTAAATAGAAAGCTACTTAAAAATGTCTCCAATCTCTGGTGGGATGCCAATTTAGGCTCTTCAAAACGGTCAAAATAATTTTCTGAAGATATTTATGCTGTGTGGCCACCTACATCCTCCTCAATCGTTAAGACTCTGTGAAAACTATCTTTTTGGAATCCCTTCACACTCCTTGATATTTCCATAACTTTAAATCCACTTGGTGTCAGTTTTATGAGATTTAAATTCCACCACCATGTCTGAAGTGTTGTAAAACCCCATCTGTCTATTCACAGACATCACTATAATTATTTTATTTATATAATCCCAGTTCAAGTAGCTGTACTAATTTAGGCTATAAGTTCACTAAGGTAAAAGGAAAAGTAATTCATTTAAATAGTGCCTCAGGAACAAGTTCTTGATCTTGCTTTTTTCTGATACAGGATAATCTTTAAATATGAAATTTACTTTCTTAGGGGTACCCAGATATTCAGTGATACAAAGCAAATAATGTCCATTTTTAAAATTTTGTTTCTGTTGTGTGATTTATTACCAACCCCCACCCCCAAAACTGATAAGATTTTTAAAGAACGATTTCTATCACAATGTCAATATGGATGTCTTGATCCTAAGTAGTCTACACTTTGTGCATTGTCCCCAAAGGGAAATTTGAGACTAGGGTCCAATCTCTGCTCCTTGCCATTCAACCACTCCATCTCTTACTAAGTTTTAAAAGTTTCTTCTTAATTTGGTTTCATTTCTTGAACTTTTTCCTTTCTTTTTTTTTCTTTTTGAAATGGAGTCTCGCTCTGTCACCCAGGCTGGAGTGCAGTGGCGCGATCTCGGCTCACTGCAAGCTCTGCCTCCCAGGTTCATGCCATTCTCCTGCCTCAGCCTTCCGAGTAGCTGGGACTACAGGCGCCCGCCAGTATGCCCGGCTAATTTTTTGCATTTTCAGTAGAGACAGGGTTTCACCGTGTTAACCAGGATTGTCTCGATCTCTTGACCTCATGATCAGCCCGCCTCAGCCTCCCAAAGTGCTGGGATTACAGGCATGAGCCACCGTGCCCAGCCCATTTCTTGAACTTTTAAGCAACCAGTCTGTGATGGTTAATACTGAGTGTCAACTTGATTGGATTGAATGATGCAAAGTATTGTTCCTGGGTGTATCTGTGAGGGTGTTGCCAAAGGAGATTAACATTTGAGTCAGTGGACTGGGAGAGGCAGACTCACCCTCAATGTGGGTGGGCACAATCTAATCAGCTGCCAGCACAGCTAGAATAAAAGCGGGCAGAAAAATGTGGAAAGACTAGACTGGCTGAGTCTTCAGGCCTACATCTTTTTCCTGTGCTGGATCCTTCCTGCTCTCAAACATCAGACTCCAAGTTCATCAGCCTGTGGACTCTTGGACTCATACCAGTGGTTTGCCAGGAGCTCTTCGACCTTCGACCACAGACTGAAGCCTGCACTGTCGGCGTCCCTACTTTTGAGGTTTTGGGACTTGGACTGGCTTCCTTGCTCCTGAGCTTGCCGACAGCCTATTGTGGGACTTCACTTTGTGATTGTGTGAGTCAATACTGCTTAATAAACTCCCTTTTATATATACATCTATCCTATGAGTTGTGTCCTTCTAGAGAACCCTGGCTAATACACAGTCAAATACTCATGTTCACAAGCATTCAAATAATTTCAAGTTTTCCATTTACTTTATTTCATTTCTCCTTATTTTGTTGATTTCGCAAAACTAACTTTTTATTTTATGACTTATGTTCTCCACTTCACTCATGCTTCTGTCTATACACATCGCGCTGTCATTCCCATCCACTTATCCAGGTTAACAAACTAATAGAACAAGTATTCTTCCATAATTTTCCCTAATTTTATTAATTTAATTTTATTTACACATACATATATTCATTTACACATACACATTCATGCACAAACATATACATACATTAAGGGTTTGTCAGTGGTTTATAAAATTTACAGATATTGTTTCTACAGCAACTTGCTATTCTTAATAACACCTGATGAAAATTTCTCCATATCAACTGGGATAATTCTAACACTTCATTTTTAATGATTACCTATCACGAGTAGATGCATCAAAATGTATTCAACCTTTTCCAACGTTTCGATAGCTGTCAGGTAACACACATACACACACATTGACACCTTTATTTATATGGGGTAGATTCCCAGAAATCAAAATATATGTAATTTATAATTTTTAAAGTTATAATAGAAAGAACATTATTTTACTGAAAGGGTGAAACTATTCATATTTCTACCTGGCAAACAAATGTTATCACTTTTTTACTTTTGCTGTGACCATCCTGAATTTGAGCATCTTTTTACACATTTAATAGCTCCCTCGTTTTACTCTTCTATGAATTGCTGGTAGGTTTCCTTGTTCATTCATCTACTGAGCTGTTTATATAGAAATATAATTTACAAACCTCAACTTGTAAGACATATTTGTACACTATAGATATTAATTCTCTGGCTGTTATGTACTTCACAAATTTTCCTTAACATAATTTCCACTGATTCTCTTTATGCTAACATTCTCCATATGATAGCTTTTAAGTTTTACTTAGAAAGTATGCCTAGATTTTCTAAATGGCTATCTTGATTAAGAATGTTTCTCCCGCCACAAAATTAAACATGTAGCCTCCTAAACATCCTTCTAAGAGTTTTATTTTGTTCATAGTTAGTTCATTAATCCATATAGTACATTTTCATGTATATTAGAAGGTAAGGGCCCCACCTTTAGTTCATTCCAGATGGATAACCACTTGCATCAGTGCTACTTACTAAA
Organism: Pan troglodytes; assembly: GCF_028858775.2. Lineage (NCBI taxonomy): Eukaryota > Metazoa > Chordata > Mammalia > Primates > Hominidae > Pan > Pan troglodytes. The sequence goes on from NC_086015.1 coordinate 78,553,761, forward strand.
TGAACCATCCATTCACCATTAAATTGAAACACTATCTTTGGTATACAATCGACCACCCCAAGATCTATTTCTGGATTCTATATTTTAGTCCACCAATCTAACTGTCTATTTTTATGACAAATCAGATGGATTTGGTTACACCAATCTAATTGTCTATTTTTATGACAAATCAGATGGATTTGGTTACATGATGTCTCTCTAAATAATGGTGATGAAAAGAACCTTTGACAATTTCTTGATTTTAATCTCAGTAGTTGGCCATTTAGATGAATATATATGGGTTTTGATAGTTTTTGGTAAATAGTCTTTGTCATATCTACTTTATATTTCTATTTTATCTACATATTAAATAAGGAATGGCAACTGAACATTATCAAATGCTTTTTCAGTATCCATTTAATATAGGCATATGGTTTTTCCAAAGAATTTGTTGACTCTGACTATATAGTAAAATACTTTAGTAATCCTGGAATAAACATTCCTTGCTCATTGTTATTATCCTTTTAGTACATTGCTAAATTTTAATTTTTAATATTTTGTTTAGAATTTTTTAGATACAGCAAGTCCTCAATGTCGCCAATAGGTTCTTGAAAACTGACTTTAAGTGGAACAATACATAATGAAACCATTATTTTTTTTCATCAACATTATAATTGAAACAACACTGAAGGGAATAACATTATTCAATGACCTGCTGTATGCTGTTTCACTGAGAAAAAGTTCAAAGTTTCTAAGAACCTGCTGGCTTTGAAGACTTACATACAATATTGGCTTTTACATTTAAATTATGTAAGCTTCATAAAATGAATTGCTGAGCTTCCTACATTTCTCTAGAGCATTCATTTGGGATACACAACAATGTACATTCATGGTCTTACCCTAGGGATATGGTAACTCTTTCACCCATTGACATGATATACTCTCAAACAACCTAGGTAACATGGACATTCTACAGAATATCACATTGGTCCATTATATGAACAACATCATGTTAATCAGACTGATACAATTTGACTCTGTGTCCTCACCCAAATCTCATGTTGAATTGTGATCCCTAGTGTTGGAGGTGAGGCTCTGGTGGACGGTGATTGGATCATGGGGGTGGTTTCCAATGGTTTAGCCCCAACCCCCTAGTGTTGTCTCGTAATAGAGTTCTCACAAGATCTGGTTGTTTGGAAAGTGTGTAGCACCTCCCCCTTTGCTGTCTCTGTCCTGCCAGCCATGTGAAAATGTGCCAGCTTCCCCTTCGCCCTTCCGTCACGACTGTAAGTTTCCTGAGGCCTCCCCATAAGCAGAAGCCTGTACAGCCCACAGAACTGTGAGCCTATTAAACCTCTTTTCTTTATAAATTACCTAGTCTCAGGTGTGTGTGTCTTTATAGCAGTGGGAGAATGGACTGATACACAGACCAAATGAGCAACATAGGGCAAGTATATTAGAGGCCTTGACATGTGTTCCAAAAGATGGATGGAAAATCCTAAAAAGATTCAAAGGTCTGCCTCCTAGCTGGACTTTTTTTTTTTTTTAATGGGTTCGGTGATCTGGGGCTTGTTGGGACATTTCCATCAAAGTAAAGGAAAAATTACTGCTTGTCAAACCTCCCATCACCAGTTAGGCCTCTTCTGAATACTCTAACCTGTGCACCAGGGGACACAAAGGTTGCCAGTGTTAAATGGGCCCAGATCAGGAAAAGACCTTGCAGCAGATTAAGGTGGTGTGCAAGTGACCCTTCTCATGGGGTCATACAACCTGACAGATGCTATGGTGTTAGAACTACGAGCAAGAGGTAAATGCATTGTAGAGTTTCTTGCAAGTTCCAATGAGAGAATCACAGCATATGCCCTCAGGGTCCTGGAACAGGGACATGCCATCTGCAGTGGAGAACTATATACCATTTGAAAAACAGCTCCTAGAGTGCTGAGTAGAGAAAGATGCCTGTTAATGGTACATTACATGATGATTCTGACAGAACTGCCCATCATAACCTGGGTTCCGTCAGATACACCAAGTCATAAGTCTAGGTAGGCACAAGAGAAATCCAGCACAAAATGGAAGTGGTAGATTTGGAATGGGGCATGAGCTGGGTCAGACCATCTAGCTGCATATGTGGGTTCAAGTCAAAAATACATTCCTGCACCTCATCTTCAATAAGGGTGATGCTGCAAGAAAGCAGTGAATGGAAATTTTCACCATGAGCAGGGCATCCGTTTTCTGTTAAAAGAAAAGGAGCCCAAGGGAAGAATACATACGAACTGAGTGACACTGGCAAGCAGTTTGGCTATTTGGTCAGAAGCCTAAAAGAAGAGATTGGTAGATAAAGAATAGGTATGTGATCAGAAACATGGGAGTGGGCACAAAATGTGAAGTTCTTAGTTTCAAAACTTAAGGAACACCAGAAAGCATCTGCAATTGCATTGGAAGAGGCACCAAATACTCAGGTAAGGAAGAACTGCTTGGTCAGCTGATAGCAGCCACTTTTTGCTCCTGTTGTTGGTGGTGGTGTTATTATTATTATTATTTGAGACAGTTCTTTCTCTGTCACCCAGGCTGGAGTGCAGTGGTGCACTCATAGCTCACTACAGCCTTGAGCTCCTCAACTCAAGCCATCCTTCTGTCTCAGCCTCCCAAGTAGCTGGGACTACAGGCATGTGCCACCATACCCAGGTAAGTTTTCAAAATGTTTTTGTAGAGATGGGGTCTTGCCATGTTGCCCAGGCTGGTCTTTAACTCCTAGGCTCAAGCAATCTTTCCATCTTAGCCTCCCAGAGTGCTAAGATTACAGGCATGAGCCACTGTACCGGCCAGCAGCCAGCTTTTATCATCAGCCTCCATAGGGCTGGCAAAATAAATGCATGAATGGAGTAGCAGCACAGATGGAGGCTACAGATGGGCCCTAAAGCATGGTCTCTTCACTTAGCAAAGCTATGCCAGCCTGCCATCAAGAGTCCAATGTCGAGTCCCCAATACGGACTAGCCTTTAGGAAACCAACATGCCACTTGGCAGTAAGTTGATTACATGAGACTCCTTGTACCTTAGAAGGTGCAGTAATTCATCCTGACAGAAATTGATCCATATTCCAGAAATGGGTTTGTCTTTCCTGTTCGAGCCTTAGCTAATGTCACTATCCAAGGGCTTACAGAGTGTTTGAACCTCCAGCCTACTTTACAGCAAAAGAGGTGCAGGAGAGATGCAGGCACAAAGACCACTTATCTTAATACACTCCACGACACTCAGAAGCTGTCAGACTGATAAAGAGGTATAGGGTCACTTTTTATTAATAGGTTTTATTTTTAGTGGAGTGTTAGGTTTCCAGCAAAACTGAGAAGAAAGTACAAAGTTCTCCTGTCCCCCAACACACATGCACACATCCTCCCCGAGTATCAATATCCCCAACCAGGGTGGTACATTTGTTATAACTGATGAGCCTACACTGACATTTCATTATCAGTCAAAGTTCATAGTTTACATTAGGGTTCACTCTCGGTGTCCTACATTCTATGGATTTGGACCAACGTATCCACTATTACAGTAACATGCAGGAATCGTTTCACTGCCCTAAAAATCATCAGCACCTCACCTATTCTTCCTTCCCTCCATCCATCTAACCCTTGGCAACTATTAATCTTTTTACTGTCTATATAGTTTTGTGTTTTCCACATAATTGGAATCATTTAGTATGTAGTCTTCACAGATCTGCTTCTTCTTCTTCTTTTTTTTTTTTTTTTTTTTTTTTTTTTGAGATGGAGTCCTGCTCTGTTGCCCAGGCTGGAGTGCAGTGGCGCGATCTCGGTGCACTGCAGCCTCTGCCTCGTGGGTTCCAGAGATTCTCCTGTCTCAGCCTCCTGAGTAGCTGGGATTACAGGCACATGTCACCACACCCCGGTAATTTTTGTATTTTTAGTAGAGACAGGGTTTTGCCATGTTGGCCAGGCTGGTCTCAAACTCCTGACCTCAGGTGATCCACCCACCTCGGCCTCCCAAAGTGTTGGCATTACAGGTGTGAGCCACTGCGCCTAGCCGGATCTGCTTCTTTCACTTAGTACTAAGCATTTAAGATTTCTCCATGTCTTTTCATGGCCAGTGGCTCATTTCTTTTGGTACTGAATAATATTCCACTTTATGGTTGTACCACAATTTATTTATCCATTCACCTACTGAAGGATATCTTAATTGCTTTCACATTTTGATGATTATGAATAAAGCTGCCATAAACGTCCATGTGGATATTTTCGTGTGGACATCAGTTCTCAATTCATTGAGTAAATTCCAACAAGTGCAACTGCTGGATCTTTTGGAAAGAGTATGCCTCATTTTTTAGGAGACTGCTAAATTGTCTTCCAAAATGGCTGTACCATTTTACATTGCCACCTAGCAATGAGTGAGAGTTCTGTTGCTCCACGTCCTCACCAGCATCTGTGTGACCTGTGTTTTGGATTGTGGCCATGGTAATATATGTGTGGTGACATCTTGCTGCTGTTTTAATTTGAAATTTCCTCTGGCATATGATGCTGAGCATCTTTTCATACACTTATTTTCAATCTGTAATATCTTTTTTTGGAATGTTGTCTCATATGATTTGGCTCTGTGTCCCTACCAAAATCTCATCTCAAATTGTAATCCCCACGTGTCAAGGAAGGGACCTGTAATCCCCACATGTACAAAAGGGGAGTTGACTGGATCATGGGGCTGGTTTCCCCCATGCTGTCCTTATGATAGTGAGTGAGTTCTCACAAGATCTGATGGTTTTATAACTGTTTGACAGTTCCTCCTTCACAAGCTCTCTCCCTCCTGCTGTTTTGTGAAGAAGGTGTCTGCTTCCACTTCTGCCACGATTGGAAGTTTCCTGAGTCCCCCCAGGCCATGCAGAACTGTGAGTCAATTAAACCTCACTCCTTTCTTTTTTTAATTGTACTTTAAGTTATGAGTTACATGTGCAGAACATGCAGTTTTGTTACATAGGTATACACGTGCCATGGTGGTTTGCTGCACTCATCAACCCGTCACCTACATTAGGTATTTCTCCTGATGTTATCCCTCCCCTAGCCCCCCAACCCCCACAGGCCCCCGTGTGTGATGTTCCCCTCCATGCGTCCACATGTTCTCATTGTTCAACTCCCACTTATGAGTGAGAACATGCAGCGTTTGGTTTTCTGATCTTGTGACAGTTTGCTGAGAATGATGGTTTTCAGCTTTATCCAAGTCCCTGCAAAGGACATGAACTCATCCTTTTTTATGGCTACATAGTATTCCGTGGTGTATATGCGCCACATTTTCTTAATCCAGTCTATCATTGATGGACATTTGGGTTGGGTCCAAGTCTTTGCTATTGCGAATAGTGCTGCAATAAACATACATGTGCATGTGTCTTTATCATAGAATGATTTATAATCCTTTGGGTACATGCCCAGTAATGGGATTGCTAGGTCAAACGGTATTTCTAGTTCTAGATCCTTGAGAAATCGCCACTCTGTCTTCCACAATGGTTGAACTAATTTACACTCCCACCAACAGTGTAAAAGCATTCCATTTTTTCCACAACCTCTCCAGCATCTGTTGTTTCCTGACTTTTTAATGATCGCCATTCTAACTGGCGTGAGATGATATCTCATTGTGGTTTTGATTTGCATTTCTCCATTTTTTCATATGTCTCTTAGCTGCATAAATGTCTTCTTTTGAGAAGTGTCTGTTCATATCCTTTGCCCATTTTTTTATGGGGTTGTTTGGTTTTTTTCTTGTAAATTTTTTTAAGTTCTTCGTAGATTATGGATATTAGCCCTCCGTCAGATGGATAGATTGCAAAAATTTTCTCCCATTCTGTAGGTTGCCTATTCACTTTGATGATAGTTTCTTTTGCTGTGCAGAAGCTCTTTAGTTTAATTAGATCCCATTTATCAATTTTGGCTTTTGTTGCCATTGCTTTTGGTGTTTTAGATATGAAGCTGTTGCCCATGCCTATGTCCTGAATGGTATTGCACAGATTTTCTTCTAGGATTTTTATGGTCCTAGGTCTTACATTTAAGTCTTTCATCCATCTTGAGTTGATTTTTGTATAAGGTGTAAGGAAGGGGTCCCTTTTCAGTTTTCTGCATATGGCTAGCCAGTTTTCCCAATGCCATTTATTAAATAGGGAATCTTTTCCCCATTGCTTGTTTTTGTTAGGTTTGTCAAAGATCAGCTAGTGGTTGATGTGTGGTGTTATTTCTGAGGCCTCCGTTCTGTTCCATTGGTCTATATATCTGTTTTGGTACCAGTACAATGCTGTTTTGGTTACTGTAGCTTTGTAGTAAAGTTTGAAGTCAGGTAGCGTGATGCCTCCAGCTTTGTTCTTCTTGTCCAGGATTGTCTTGGCTATGGGGCTCTTTTTTGGTTTCATATGAAGTTTAAAGTAGTTTTTTCCAATTCTGTGAAGAAAGTCAGTGGTAGCTTGATGGGGATAGCATGGAATCTATAAATTACTTTGGGCAGTACGGCCATTTTCACAATATTGATTCTTCCTATCCATGAGCATGGAATGTTTTTCCATTTGTTTGTGTCCTCTCTTATTTCCTTGAGCAGTGGTTTGTAGTTCTCCTTGAAGAGGTCCTTCACATCCCTTGTAAGTTGGACTCCTAGATATTTATTCTCTTTGTAGCAACTGCAAATGGGAGTTCACTCATGATTTGGCTCTCTGCCTGTTATTGGTGTATAGGAATGCTTGTGATTTTTGCACATTGATTTTGTATCCTGAGACTTTGCTGAAGTTGCTTGTCAGCTTAAGAAGAGTTTGGGCTGAGACGATGGGGTTTTCTAAACATACAATCGTGTCATTTGCAAACAGAGACAATTTGACTTCTTCTCTTCCTATCTGAATACCCTTTATTGCTTTCCCTTGCCTGACTGTCCTGGCCAGAACTTCCAATACTATGTTGAATAGGAGTGGTGAGAGAGGGCATCCTTGTCTTGTGCCGGTTTTCAAAGGGAAAGCTTCCAGTTATTGCCCATCCAGTATGATACCGGCTGTGGGTTTGTCATAAACAGCTCTTATTATATTGAGATACGTTCAATCGATACCTAGTTTATTGAGAGTTTTTAGCAAGAAAGGCTGTTTAATTTTGTCAAAGGCCTTTTCTGCATCTATTGAGGTAATCATGTGGTTTTTGTCATTGGTTATGTTTATGTGATGGAATACATTTATTGATTTGTGTATGTTGAACCAGTCTTGCATTCTAGGTAGGAAGTCGACTTGATCGTAGTGGATAACCTTTTTGATGTGCTGCTGGATTTGGTTTGCCAGTATTTTATTGAGGATTTTTGCATCAATGATCATCAGGGATATTGGCCTAAAATTCTCTTTTTTTGTTGTGTATCTGTCAGGCTTTGGTATCAGGATGATGCTGGCCTCATAAAATGAGTTAGGGAGGATTGCCTCTTTTTCTATCATTTGGAATAGTTTCAGAAGGAATGGTACCAGCTCCTCTTTGTACCTCTGGTAGAATTCAGCTGTGAATCCATCTGGTCCTGAATTTTTTTGGTTGGTAGGCTATTAATTATTGCCTCAATTTCAGAACCTGTTATTGGCCTATTCACAGATTAAACTTCTTCCTGGTTTAGTCTTGGGAGGACATATGTGTCCAGGAATTTACCCATGTCTTCTAGATTTTCTAGTTCATTTGCATAGAGGTGTTTATAGTATTCTCTGATGGTAGTTGGTATTTCCATGGGATCGGTGATGATATCCCCTTTATCATTTTTTATTGCATGTATTTGATTCTTCTCTCTTTTCTTCTTTATTAGTCTTGCTAGTGGTCTATTTTGTTGATCTTTTCAAAAAACCAGCTCCTGAATTCATTCATTTTTTGAAGGTCAACCTCTTTCCTTTATAATTTACCCAGTCTCAGGGAAGTTCTTTATAGCAGTGTGAAAATTAACAATACGGTGTCTATTTGGGTCTTTTGCCCATTTTGTAGTGGGGTTGCTCATTTTCTTATTGCTGAGTTTTATGAGTTCTTTGTCTATTTTGGTTAACAGCCCTTTATCAGAAATGCAAATGTTTTTCATAGCTTGTAGCTTGTCTTCTTATTATGGTGATAATGCCCACTTTTTAAATAACCAAGTGGTTTATCAAGGTATACTTCACACACCATAAAATCCACCCTTTTAAGTGAATACTTCAATGGTTTATAGTATGTTCAGAGTTGTGTCACCATCATCACTATCTAAGAACACTATCTAATTTTCATCACTCCACAAGGAAACCTTGTACTCTGTAGCAGGCTCCCCTCTTCTCTTCTCCTCCCAGAGTCACCAGAAACCATTCATTTATTTTTTATTTCTATGGATTTGTTTATTCTGGGCATTTCATATAAATGGAATCATAAAATATGTGATCTTTTGTAATGCCTTCTCTCACTTAGCATAGTATTTTCAAGGTACATTCATGAAATGTTAGTAAATTTTGTTTTGTAGCTGAATAATATTCCACTGTATGGATATACCATACTTTGCTTATTCATTCATAAGTTGATGGACTTTAGAATTTTTCCTCTTTGGCTATTGTGAATAATGCTGCAATGAACATTTGTGTACAAGTTTTTGCATGGATGTATGTTTTCATTTCTCTTGGGTAGATATCTAGGAGTGCAAATGCTACATCATATGGGACCTCTATATTTAACATTTTCAGGAACTGCCAGACTGTTTTCCAATGTAACTCCACCATCTTACTATCCCATCTGCAGTGTAGGAAAGTTCCAATTTCTCCTCATCCTTGTCAACATTTGTTATATTTGTCCTTTTTAAAGTTTAGTTGTCTTAGTGGGTGTGAAATATATTTCACTTTGGCTTCAATTTTCATTTCCCTAATGGCTAATGAGGTCAACCATGTTTTCATGTGCTTATTGGCCATTTGTATATCTTCTTTGGAGAAACATCAATTCAAATCCTTTGTCCAGTTTTCAACAGGTTTGTCTTTTTATTGTTGCATCGTGAGAGTTTTTTTGTATTCTAATATAAGTCCCTTACCAGATACATAATTTATAAATATTTCATCCCATTATGTGGATTGTCTTTTTACTTCCTAACTGGTGTCCTCTGCAGCATAAAAGTTCCTAATTTTGATGAAAATCTGATTTTTCTCTTTTTTCTTTTGTCACTTGGGGTTTTAATGTCATATCTAAGAAGCCCATGCCTAAATCAAGGTCCTGAAGATTTATATTTACATTTTCTTTTAAGAGTTTTCTAGTTTTAGCTGTTGGAGTTCTACCTATAATCCATTTTGAAATAATTTGGTAAATAGTGTGAGGTAGTGGTCCAACATCTTTGGCAGATGGATATCCAGTTTTCCCATCACTGTGATGGCATTTTGAAAATATGATTGAAACATCCGCTTGTAGAGGCCTTCTTGCATGGATGAGGCATCATCCTCCAGGACATCGTACACACCCTGAGTCAATGACTAGTATATAGTGCTGTGTCTTCAACAGGTAGGACATACAGGTTTAGGAACCAAGGGATAGAAGCAGAAGTAGCCTCAGCAATCCATATGGGAAATTTCTTTTTTCTATTTGCTGAAACTCTAAGGGCTTAAGAATTCTTGTTCCTAGAAAGGGAACATTTCCGCCAGGAACACAGCCAGACACGATTAAGTTTTATGCCATAATTTCCACCCTGTCACTTCAGGCTTCTCATGCCAGAACAGCAACAGATGAAAAAAAAAAAAAAAAAAGAAGGAAATGCCAGTCAGAGAGAGCTTGGAATGAATATTAAAAGACAGAAATAGTAACTGTCCATTTCCACCTTGAGGCCAGCTGCAGAGATAGAGTATTTTGTCCTATTAGCTGCTCCCTGGTAAATTTTTCCAGGTAGAGAAACCAACAAGAACACTGAAGAAGCTGTTTCCAAACTCTATTAAACAAAACAAATGGATGCATGGAACACAAGGGGCGGACTGTAATAGTTCCCCTTCAGAATGAAATATTCATTACCCCAGCCTTTAGAAATACAGGTGGCTGATGGCTCTCAGCTTAGTCTCTCCAGGAACTGCCCTCGGCCAGAGTTGCCCCAAATTGTATCTCCCTCTTTAGGGATAATCTTCATGCAATTACTGTTTTTTGCATGATATATGAAAGCCCAGTCCCCTGCCTTAAGATGAGACAACTCTGAAGGGTCATTGCAGTCCAGAACCCCCCATAGGATGGGCTAAGCCTTTGATACTACTGCATCATAGTTCACCTTCCTCCCTCTTCTTAATCCTACTTCCTTTATTTTCACACAGGAGTTGATCCTGAGGACACTCCCAAACAAACTTCGTATATGCAGATCTCTGTCTCAGAGTCCATTTCCCAAAGAATGCAATCTAAGAAACTTATTAGGAGTAAATTTTTGCAACACTCCTCACAACCGTTAGTCTTATCTACATATCCCTAAGCTATATATTTAAAATGATAAACTGATGTATGCAGAGCCTTCTTGCTGAATACTTTTAAAGACAGACATATATAATTTTAAGAATCAAATGGGAAACAGAACAGCATAGAGATGGTCTGCATAGTCTTTGGTGTATTAAACCTGAATTTGAGTCTTTGATCCACTATTGACTATCTCTTTGCCCTTCAGTAAATTACTTGACATTTTATATCCTAATTTGTTCATCTGTAACATGGAATTAATAATAGTAACTGCAGGCCAGGTGCAGTGGTTCACACCTGTAATCCCAGCACTTTGGGAGGCTGAGGCAGGCAAATCACATGTGGCCAGGAGTTTGAGACTAACCTTTCCAACATGGTAAAACCCTATCTCTACTAAAAACACAAAAAAATTAGACAGGTGTGATGGCATACACATGTAATCCCAGCTGTTCTGGAGGCTGAGACATGAGAATCATTGAAACTGGGAGGTGGAGGTTGCAGTGAGCTGAGATTGTGTCACTGCACTCCAGCCTGGGTGACAGAGTGAGACCCTGTCTCAATAATAATAATAATAATAATAATAATAATAATAATAATAGTAACTGCAGTCAAAGTTCATTTTACTAACTAAATAACCTAAGGCATAGAAAAGAACTAAGCATAGAGCTCAATAAAGATTAGCTATTATTAGTATCATAATTAATATTACTACTAGAAAGAAACATACCTGCAAGGGCCTAAACCCCAGTTCTGACACTGGTTAAACTTTACAAAGTTTCCTTGTCTACCTTGGACCTCCCTTTTCTCAACAGCAAAATGAGGAAGGCAGATGAAAAGTCGCTAAGCTATCTTTCTGCTCCAAAAAGCTGTGATTCTTTAGATGCAAGGACCCAGTGATTTGCATCAGTGGTTTTTCGGTACTAACAACCCCTGAGATGTTGACGATTCTTCCGCAGTGAAGGAGAAGCAATGGCCATCCCTGCTCCTTTGGGGCCTCATTAGTGCCCGCTCCCCAGCAGCTCAGAGGATTCCTTGTTATCAGGAAGCTTTGGCGTGTGGCAGTTGCTGTGTACCTTGTGCTTACATAGCCTACCTCTACCAGCAGGGAGCCTGTGGCTGGCAGTCAGTCCTCACAGAAATGAAGGGTAAACATAAAAGATTAAAATAAAATGAGACACACACAACCAACTTGGACCAAAAAAGAAAAGAAAAGAAAAAAGCAATACTGAGCACAGTTTTAGTACTTCTGCATTGCTCAAAGGGGGAAAAAGGAAAAGATAAAAATTCTGACTTCTTAGAAAAAATGAAGGTGCAGCCATCCTATTTTATTTCAATTTGTTTTCTTCTCTGTAAATGACTTCCTGATTATACCATGCAATTGCTTAATATAATAACATACAAATTTTGTAGTTTCTCAAAGTATATTTCAGTGACCAATAACCAGAATTATGGAGTCAACTCTCTAATGTGTGATGAAATCATTAACATCTGAGACACTGGGGCACACTAATATCCCTAAATCCAAAATATTTCACCTAGTTCAGAATATGCACCTCCAAGGAAACTAACATCATGCATCATCCATTCAAAGAGTGGCAACTCAACAGGCATGCTATTTCTGCAGTCACCCAAATGTACTGCATGACCATAGAGGATGTCAATATACGGTATCAGTCCTGCTCAGGCTGTGAAACGAGATAGCCCAGGGTGCAAATTTCAGCAGCACACTCACTGGCTAGATACCATCAAGCACATCATCACATTCTTTAATGTATAAGTTCCTTCCTCATCTCTAGAACAGGAATAACAATGGCACACACCTCTTGAGGATCAGATAAGTTAATACCTACAGAGCATTCAGTGCAGGGCATGGCACAGAGTGACTGCCTGATAAGGGTTATCACTTATTATGGATGTTGTTGTTATTGATGGTAATCTCATATCCACAGATGACAGCTGGCTATTATACATGCCTTAGATGTCTTACTTGCTTACAAATGCCTTAAGAGTTTTAATTTTGTGTTTAAAAATAAAATATATAATAAAAATGACAAGGATACATATATACAAACATATGAATACATGCACATATTTATAGAAATTTAGAAATATTCCATCTATCCATGTTCCTCTACCTCCAGGCTAGCATTCTAGTTCAAACCACTCTCATCTTAAACTAGTACAACCATTGTGGAAGACAGTGTGGTGATTCCTCAGGGATCTAGAACTAGAAATACCATTTGACCCAGCCATCCCATTACTGGGTATATACCCAAAGGAATATAAATCATACTGCTATAAAGACACATGCACACATATGTTTGTTGTGGCACTACTCACAATAGCAAAGACTTGGAATCAACCCAAATATCCAACAATGATAGACTGGATTAAGAAAATGTGGCACATACACATCATGGAATACTATGCAACCATAAAAAATGATGAGTTCATGTCCTTTGTAGGGACATGGATGAAGCTGGAAACCATCATTCTCAGCAAACTATCTCAAGGACAAAAAAAACCAAACACTGCACGTTCTCACTCATAAGTGGGAATTGAACAATGAGAACACTTGGACACAGGGTGGGGAACATCATACACAGGGACCTGTTGTGGGGTGGGGGGAGGGGGGAGGGATAGCATTAGGAGATATAACTAATGTAAATGACGAGTTAATGGGTGCAGCACGCCAACATGGCACATGTATACATATGTAACAAACCTGCACATTGTGCACATGTACCCTAGAACTTAAAGCATAATAAAAAAAATAAAAAAACAAAAAATAAAATGAAATCTTACTTAAAAAAAAAAACTGACATTTAACTAGTCTGCTTCCGTTCCTGCCATCCTCCTTGCTATTCTCCTCCCAGCAGCCAATGTTCAAAATCTAAATCAGAACTTATTTCCCTGCTTAAATGTCTTCAATGGTTTCCCGTTGTCCATGAAATAAAATCCTGCCTGCAAGAGCCACATGTTCCAGTTTGTGTCTTTCCCTTTGACCCTCTGACTTCTTCACCACATCCAGATCCTAGTGGCTGCCTTTTTGTTCTTCATATGCATCAAGTTTATCCCCTTCTCAGGGCACTTGCACTTGTTGAAGTCTATCTACAAAGCTCCCTCATGCTGCACTCTCCCATGACTTGCTTTTCTTCTCATGTTTCTGGTCTCTGCTCAGCAGAGGCCTCCCGCACAGAAGTGTCCTCCTTCCCCTCACGTCCCCCATTACAAATCATTGCTGTATTTTCCTCAGATCAATTATTCCTTGGATTTATGATGTTCATTTATTTCTGGGTTTAGTGTTTATCTCATTTCAACTAGAATGAAAGCTACAAGAGACTGAGCCTGTGTACCACTATCATATCCTCACCACTTTCCATGATACTTCATGCATCATTAGAACTTAACAGGTACTTTGCAATGAATGGATTCTTTAAACCATCTTTTAAAGAAGGAATACCTCTTCATGCCAAAACAACACATAATCATGTCTTTTAATTAAAATTTATTTTTATTCTTACTGACACATATTTCACAAATAAGAAAGGTTGCATTGGATTTAGCATTCAAAATGCAGGTTCACAAGATCTTTAGAAAAAACTTACAGGAGGTACGAAGTATGCTGTTCTCCCAAGCCCGACTCATCTGAGACAGTAATTCACTTAAACCCTTGGGACCGAGACTCCATGAGGCTCCTGGCATTTTCCCCATATTTCCACCAGCCACATCATTCTCTATTCTTATTCCCAGCAGAAAGGATTGACAAAACAAAGTGAAAAAAACTGTTAACATGTTTGCAGGTATGGATTCTAGCACATATGACTAGCTGTGAAAATAAACACATTCAAAGTTTTACATAGTCAGAATTAGGACCTGCTTTCGTTGCACTGGTGTTATTTTCATAATTTCCCAAAATGTGTTTTCCTCTCTTTGTAAATTTTCATTGTGTGTTTTCTTCCCTTTTTAAATATTTCTTTCAATGTTTGCTTCATATACTTAAAAAGCACACACGTCATTATTCCTTCCGTGTTTGCCAAAGAATTAGATGCTATGGCAACTGCATCCAGAAAATGATTATTGAAAATAATTAAGGCTTAAGCATGGACACAAATTATATCCAGGTAATAAATTCAAAAGGGAAAACGAGAGGCTAATGATGAAGGCAAGTGCTTTTGCTCCAAAATTGAGTTCATGGTAGGCCTGTGAAGGTTTTTATATCTTGGAAACACTGCCTGCACAGTTTCTCCTCCTCTGCTACCATGGCTTCCGCACTGAACTCATCTGGATGCTTTATGTTAACACACTATCAGAATGCTTTCTCCCAAGTCATTAGCGGCACCTCTGACTTCCTCCCTGCTCTGCCTGGACATGCCAACTTTTCCAATCCTTTCCTTCAACTAGTTCAGACAGAAGAAAAAAAAAATACTGCATTTGACCTTAAAGCAGATCACTTGAATTTCAGTGCAATTAAAAGCAGTCAAAATGTAAACCCCACAGTGAGCTAGTATTAGAAAGGCTAAGAGACACTTAGGCAGCCCTGGCATGCGAAGAGATAATGCCCATTTGAGAATAATGATAAAGCGGCTGCAGATGTTCAGTCAATTAGATTGCCTGATTAGCTCAACATTCCACTGCATCATGCAACTCAATAACGGATCGTCCCACTGTTCCTTTTCTGGAGGAATGGCTTTAAACAGCATTCCCACCACAGCTGCTGGGTTCCATCTATTGGTTTCTATACATTCCACCACTCAACCCACATATTCCTAGTGCTTCTTTCGGTTGCCAAGTCGCAGATGTTTCTGCTTTCTCATTTCTCCTCTTCAGAATACCTTTTTCACTTGAAACCCAGTAAGCCCAAAGTGGGGGAAAATGCTACATTAGCTCTTCGCATTGTGGAAGCTAAAACACAGACAAAAAAGCTTACATCTACAAGTGCCAAATTCCAGAATGTTTATTATGAATTAATAATGGCATATGTGGTAGAATCCACAAATGCAAACATGTTAACAGTTTTTTCATTCCATTATTATTATTAATATGTAATAATTTACAGTTACCCTAACATTCCTTTTACTGGTGGAGTGGGCTTTAGCATTCTATCTAGACAGCCAGTAAGTTCTTACAAATAAGAACTGTCCCCAAGTTCTGAGGCAGAATACCCTGGAACAAAACTCCAATTGCCAGAAACCTGTTTTCCTAGGCTCCCTTGCAGCTATGGTATAGCACATGACCTAGGCTCTGAAAAGGAAATGCACCTACCCCAGATTTTGAACGGGAAGCTTATGGCACAAAGACACACAGACTGACAGAATTCATTTTAGTGCAGTGGCACAGTTGTGGTGGTACTATCTATTCACCACACCATTTCCTGAGACACTTCGTTTTCATGACAGTCTAATTCCAGGGCTTAACACAGAGCCCGTTCTCATTGTGTGTTTTCTGAATAAACCCTGAATTAACTCTATCTCCCATCCAATTTTTAGAGCCTGGGAATATTAGCCAATGTTCACATTGCTCTTGGGCTATTTGTTTATCTATTCATTCATTCAACAAAGATTTACTGGGTCTGCACCAAGCCAGGAGCTGCAATAAGCCCAATGGATAGGAGCGGTCCCTGCTCGCTGATGATGTTCATATTATAAAGAAGTCAGTCAATTAAAAATGCGATGAAATATTGTTAGCCAAGTGACAAGGGAGATACTCTGGTGTGTACAATGCTTATGTTATGGAGGAGATCAAGGATGGAGTCCCATCCCAGCAAGGTGATATCCAAGCTGAAATAAGAAACAATGAGCAGGTCAAACAAAAGGAGACAGAAGAGTGGGGATCCCAGGCCAAGGGAACAGTTAATGGTAAGGCCAGGAAGCAGGAGAGGTGGAGGAGGTTTGGACCAAGGATGGGAGTGGCTGCTGACACATACAGGATATGGTACCGAATGATGAGTGATGAGAGAGGAGATCAGGGCTAGAATATAAGCCTTTTCATTTGGTAAATTCCAAAAACAAGAGAAGCTGTTGGAATGTTTTCAGCAAGAAAGTGGCCTCATGATTAGATATGTGTGTTTGCTGCCCCAGGGAGAAGGTACTGGAGAAGGGCAAAGGCAGGAGACCAGTTACAGAGCTGTTTCAATAAGCCATTCATTCCACCAACACTTATGAAGGATCTAGTAGGCACAAAGTCCTGTACGGGTACTGGAAATAGAATAGAGAGCAAAAAGAATATAAAAGGACAGCAGAAGTTTGCAGTTCTAGTACCTGGATCTTAGGTTGGTCCTGATATTCATTATACAAGCTGTGAGGTTCATGGTGTTCTTAATGTTCTTGGCTGTGTAATCTCTTGGCTTAGCCTCAGATATTTTCTCCTTGATTCATCCAACATCCTTTTAACAGATTCTCTCTCTGCTTAAACAGCCAGAGTCTGTTTCTACTGCTTGCAATTAAGAACTCCAAAGATACCGACATCGTGGAACAATGAAATGTGATGTTAGAGAACAGGCGGGTACTAGGAAATACATCACACAGTGGCCACAATAAGACAGAATATTATTTCTTTCTCTCTACTTAACAACCCAGAGCTATGCTACCCAGTGAGCCATGGATCTAGGTTCCTTCTAACTTGCTCCACCATCCTCCTCTGCAAGGGCAAATCTACCTTCTACCCCTTCTACATTTCAACCCAAAAGAAAAGAAAAAGACATGGGTGGAGAACAAGTAGTTTTCCTTTTTGTATTTGTTTCCTATTGCTACTATAACAAGTTATCACACTTACTGGCTTAAAACGCCACAAATGCAATGCCTTAGTGTCCAGGAGGTCAGAAGTCTGAAACTGTCTTCTAGGCAAATTCAAGGTGTCAGTAGAGCCACTCCTCTCCTGTAGGCTCTAAGGGAAAATCTGTTTCCTTGTCTTTTCCAGGTTATAGAGGCTGACCACAGTCCTTGCCTTGTGGCCCCTTCCTCCATTCTCAAAGCACATCATTCCAAGCTCTGCTTCAATCGTCACATCTCCTCTACCACTCTGATCCTCCTGCCTCCCTCTTAGAAGGTCCCTTGTGATCACACTGGGCCCAAATGGGTAATCCATGACACTCTCCCCATCTCAAGATCCCTAAATTAATCACAGATATAAAGTCCATTTTGCCATGGAAGGTAACATATTCATAGGTTCCAGTGATGAAGATGTGGACACATTTCGGGGACCATTATTCAACCTACCCCAGAATGGAACCCAGAAATGAAACCTATTATTTTCACTCACAACCTCCAACGTGACATTAGACACATCCAACTGCAAGGGGGCTTGGAAATTTCAGTCAACCTTGGTGAGCCTGTGCCCTGCCAAAATGTGATGATAATTGTAAAGGGGGAAGGTTTCTGTAATTGAAAGAAAAATAGGAAGAATGAAAACTGGGTATATCCTGATGTACTGACATGGTTTGGCTGTGTCCCCACCCAAATCTCATTTTGACTTGTAGCTCCCACAATTCCCACATGTCATGGGAGGGACTGGTAGGAGGTATTTGAATCATGGGGGCAAGTCTTTTCCATGCTGTTCTTGTGATAGTGAATAAGTCTCATGAGATCTCATGGTTTTATAAAGTGGAGTTCCCCCACACAAGCTCTTTCTTGCCTGCTGCATTTAAGACATGCCTTGCTCTTCTGCTATGATTGTGAGGCCTCCCCAGCCATGTGGAATTGTGAGTCAATTAAACTTCTTTCCTTTATAAACTACCCAGGCTCAGGTATGGCTTTATGAGCAGCATGAGAACAGACTAATACAGTTGTCCTGGCAGGAACTGGTACAATTGAGGAGAGTTTAATAGAGGGACTATTCACAACATATGAACAAAGTTAAAGGAAACCAACCTAAGATGGTGATGCAGCCTAAATTTAGCAACAGCTGAGAGCTGTTACCACCCCCAGGCCACCTTCCCTTTGAAGGGAGCAAAGGGAAGGTGTATTCAGTTCTTAGGGCTGCTGTAACAAATTACCACAAACCAGGTGGCTTAAAATAACAGAAATGTATTCTCTCAATGTTATAGAGGAGAGATGCCTAAAATGAGTGTCAGCAGGGCCACACTCCCTCCAAAGGCAATAAGCAGAATCCTTCCTTGCTTCTTCTAGCTTCTAGTGCTTGCTCAGAACTCTGTGCCTCCTTTGGCTTAGGGCATCTTAACTTTAATCCCTGCCTCTGTCTTCACATGGTCCTCTTCCCTGTGTCTCCTCTGGGCTTCACATGTCTCTCTTTTTGTAGAGACACCAGTCATTGGGTGTAGGGCACACCCTAATCCGGTAAACTCATCTTTACTTGGTTACATCTGCAAAGAGTCTATTTCCAAATAAGGTAACAATCACAGGTACAGGGCATTATGACTTATATCTTTTTGAGATACACAATTCAACACACAGCAAGAGAGGCTACAAGGTCCTGGAGATAAGAATTCCAGCTCAAGAAAAGCTGTGGCATTCCATACAGGAATGCAGACAAGTTATGGCAATCCTACATGAAAGAAGGTGATGGAACAAATACCCTCAGTGCACTCTCCTCCCACCTTCTGATGTCCTGCTTTCCACTGGCTGAATCCAATTAGAATTTGAGGAGATATGGCCAGAGATGCCATTATAGCAGTCCATAGAAGTCAGCCTCTTGGGGCACAGAGCAGGCTGGAGAGGGTAGCAGATATGAAAGCACAAGCACAGTCTGTACAAGGGGCCACATAATGTGTCTACCACAGGAGCCTTATAAGCACAATGTGGCTTCTTCTTTTTTTTAATTTATTTGAGACAGGGTTTTACTCTGTTGCCCAGGCTGGAGTACAGACACAATCACAGTTCACTGCAGCCTTGACTTCCCAGGCTCAAGTGATCCTCCCAACTGTGCCTCCTGAGTGGCTGGGACTACAGATGCATGCCGCTATACTCAACAAATTTTTAATTTTTTTTTTTTTTTTTTGTAGAGAGGGAGTCTTACTATGTTGTCCAGGCTTGTTTTGAACTCCTAGGCGCAAGTGATCCTCCCACCTTGGGCTCCCAAAGTGTTGGGATTATTAACATGAGCTATCATGCCTGGCCTAGCATGACTTCTGAATCTCTGATAGATGACTATGAAATAGTACAAATTATTTCAACACGTTTGAGTTCCTGCTGTGTGATACATACCACTTTAAGCACTAGAGTGACTACATAATCTAAAATCTGATACCTACAGATTTGCTACTAGGGAGCAGGGGGCACTTGCATATCCTCCAAGAAGGGACCTTTTTGAATCTTGAGAAGACAAAGAGTGGATCATTTCCTCTGCTGACACTCGATGATGCTTCTGGGTACCTGTTTTCAAGATGCTCAGAATAGCATGGAGGAGATACACAGTTAAACAAAAACAATTTGAGGGGAGTTTTAACAGTATGTGAAAGCGCTAGGAGAATACAAATGAGGAAGCAATTAGCTAGATTCAATACACTGTTGGTTATAATTTACTAGATTCCGTCTCCTTAAAAACTTGGTAATCTATGAAAACTAAATGGGGAAAATGTGCGTTAGCAAGATTTTAACAATTCCCAGTCATTCTCTGTAAACTGGGAGTTACTAATTGAGGCCCTCTGGGTGACTGTTCCCAAGAACATTCACAAAGGCAGCCCCCACTTTTTCTAAACCAAAATAGAAAGAAATTTCTAAGCATTTTAGAAGTCATCAACAGCAACTTCCTATTTTTGAAAAACAGATTCCCAGTGGGTCCAACTCTCACGCCTATGATAACTTAAAAAAAAAATTAAATGACATTTAAATAGGAATTACTTAATGATTTAATGAAGGAAAACAGGAATATTCTCACCTGTATTAAAGGAAGCTTAACATTGCCGCTAAGTATGCCTATGATCTTTGCAGCCATATGTATGCACATGAATGTCAGCACATGTATATGTGTTTGGGGAAAACATTTTCTCTCACTAGTTCGTCCAAGTGGACAAAATTCTTTAACTTAATATGGCACCTCCTTATTGCCCTGCTCCATAGGATATGGGGAGACATAATTGCTGGTATATCTGGAAACAGTAAACTGAACAAACTCAGCCTACTCCATGCTTCTCTCTCCCTGGCTCCAAGCTTGCTCTGCAGCTGTTCTGAAGCAGGTCCTGGGATGACAACCTAATGATGCTTCTGGGTACCAGTTTTCAAGATGCTCAGAGTAACACGGAGGAGACATAAAGCTAAACAAGGCCTACCTCAACCCATCTCTGCCTATAAGTGGTAGATATAACTACTAAATTCTGAAAGTCAGCCTTACAACAAGCCCACTTAGCCAACAAAACTAAAGTTCTGTTCTCCAACCTGGCTTCTACCGGTAATACATAGGTGATAAAGGCTTCCACAGCCTCTTCTTTGTTTTATTTCTCATTGTATTATAGAATGTGAGCAGGCAAAGGGCTTCTGTTTCTTGGGGGCTCTCTCAAAGGCCTCAGCCATTGGTGAGTTGTCTTGGAGTACTATGAAATACACAAAATGTCAAAGTTGGTCAAACAAATGTGCTTTTCTGACACGACCTGTGGCTTTGGGTCTTGGACTTTAATGTGTGGGCAAAGGAGATGAACCTTAATGGGTGGATAAAGCTTACAGCCCATGAGGTCAGAAGAATTTAAGAGCAGTGCTCTGGGAGGGAGGCTTTAAGCCCGGAGCCATATGGTACCTTGAACTTGGCAGATTAAGCAGATACTCCTGATATTCCACCAAGATCCATTTTAGAGCATCTGTATGCCTAGCTCCCATTGTCTGTCTGCTCTGCCTCTAAAGACTCATATCTGTTACCTGTGACTTCTTGTACAGGCCTGCCCTCATATTACCGGAACTGTGTCACCTTCACAAGCATTAAACTGAAAATGCCTGGGAATTACACCTCTTGGAGTGACCCAAAGCCAATGGCTGATTGGTGTGGGAGGATGAAAGCCAGCTCCCTTACTACAAAATGGAACAAACTATGGGGTGTAATCTACACTCCACAGATCCCTGAAGCTGTATCTCTTTCACTATTGAGCATTTTCAGCTCTGTGCCTCAGCAGCTGTTCTTACTGTCTCGCGTTATAAAACTGCCCAAGCCCAGTGTCTCCCAGGGAACGTTTCTCTTGGGAGAGAAAGCTCACTCTCAACTCAGCACTTCAGTGAGTGAAAATGAAGAAAGATACACTGAATAATAAAGAAAAGTATCTTAAATAAGATCTTGATAAGGACCACCATCATTGCAGATTTTTCTTAAGCTTTGTGTACTGATTTTCTATTGCTGCATAACAAATAACCATGAACTTAGTGGTTTAAACAGCACACTATTTTCACACGGTTTGCATAAGTCAAGGGTCTGAGCACATTTTAGCTGTGTCCTCTGCTCGGGCTCTCAGGAGGCTGACATCAAGGTGTCATCTGGGGCTGAGATCTCACCTGAGTCTTGAGGCCCTTCACCAAGCTGACTCAGGTTGTTGGCAGAATTTAATTCCTTGAAGTTGTAGGACTAGGGTCCTCATTATCTTGCTGGTGGTTGGGTTGGACAAAGGCCAATCTTACTACCATAGGATGCACTTGGGAGTGTCTCCTTAGGTGGTTCACAACAGGGATGTTTGCTATTTTCTAGGCCAGAGGAAGCTCTTATGTATAACCCCCACAGCCGGCTTCTGCAAGCAGCCTGAGAAAAACCTCTGCTTTAGAGGGTTCGTCCAACAAGGGTGGGCTTGCCTGGACATCTCTCTTTTGCCATATAAAGTAATAACATCATAGGATGTGATATCATGGAGTATCATGGAGTTCTACCCATACCCAAGTAGGTACTACAAGACATGTATATGGAAGGGGAGGAGGGGAATCCTGGGGGCCATCTTAGAATCCAGCCTACCATACTTGCAAAGTAGCAGTAGTGCCTGAAATGCCATTTTCTGAGTTAGGAAACAGTACACAAAAGCGGATTTTCTACCAGGTATGGCAAATATATAGTATTAACCTCTTACTACAGAGAGTATTCTGTTCATGTAGAGCATTCTGCAAAGAAAGTTGAAATCAAGAAACTCTCTTGATTTCTCTCAACCCTCTTTGGTCTTAGAGAACTGGCTCTCTCACAACATTAAATGTGGGAAAAAAAATCGCAAAAGGAAAAAAAAAAAGAGTGTCTTCTAAGGACAAAAAAAAAAAAATGATCCTACCTGGGATGACTGGCAGTGCTCTAGAGAATACAGACTGGCAATTTTTTGAATAAAACTGATTATGTTACAGTGTGGCCAATGCTATGTAAAATTTTTATGTATCATATTAACTCTTTGGCTCTTTAAAAACTAAGGATATGAGAGTCTTGGTCTCAATTTCTGAGGTCTTCCTCCCTCAGCCTGCAGCTGCTGAAGAATCACCAATTCTCTGACGTATCACTTAGAGTAAATTGGAGAGATGGATGTGGGCTTCTATTTTTACATAATAATTTCGAACTTGTAACTGAAAGACGAGGAATTTGACTGTAGAATTTAATTCATTTGAACTTGAAATGTGTTTGGTATTTAACTCCTAAGGGGATTTAATCTGTAGACTTCACTTTTTCCCTGGAAATATGATAATGAAAAGTTAATTCACGTTTGAAGTAGAAGCATCTCTAAGATAATAAAAGTATAATACAATAGAATAGAAACACCACAGTGCATTTGCAAAGATAAGTGCTTTTCCATGAAACAATAATTTCTCCATTACATATATCTGTATATTTGTACTTGTTTATGATATAGAATGCAATTCTTCCCCTAGGTTGCAGTACAAGTAGTTTGAGAGTCATTTAATACATATAAAGTGTTGAATATCATTTCTGCACATCATAAGCATCACCGTACTGCAGATAGTGTTCTAGCGGCAGCGGCATCCGCAACAGCAGCTCTCCACTTGAGTTAGACATTGACTCAGCTGGGGAGCATTAAATCACCAGGGGATGTTGCCTTCTAACCTGCAGGATTCTCATGGGATTGGCCTGGGATGCAGCCTGGGCATTGGGCTTACATGAAGGAGATTAGCTTAGCGGTACAGACCTAAGAATTGGATCCCATCTCTACCCCTCATTGATTGTGGAACCCTGGATACGCTACCTCTCATGACTTCAGCTCCCTCATCTGTAACATGAGAATTATTCCATTGCCTGCTTTTATGGGGTGATTAGGGCTAAATTGCACAATATATGGAAAGCACTTAGCAAAGTTCTTGTGGTATATGTTCACAAAGTGGTAGTTATTATTCAGAAATAATAAAAACTACTACCACAGGAAACTTGAACACACATATTTATTGGTGCTTTTTGTCAAAAGAATCCTGCCATTTATTTAGGTTACATATATTAGAAACCATCATTTTATACTTAGAAACTGGGAAGCAAAACTTATAGAACTTGGGATCGCTCACTAATATCAGTTATGAATACTTTATTAAAAATGTTTTATCACTTTTCTTGTTCAACTACTGGTTACCTAAGTTTGTCTTCGCTCTTTCTGGCCTTGCAGTCTTTTGCAGCTATTCTCACCTACCAGTCAGGGTATCATATGAAATATCTCATTGGTGGCTTTGGGTCACATAATGACCTCTGTCTTAACTACCCCTAACCTGCCCTCCACCTGCCACTGGCTCCAAGCCTTTGCAACTCTTCTCATCAACTGTTTTTCCAGGTCAAGTAAGTTAAAAGAAAATACTTTATCATTTTTCACCCATCAAATTAGCAAACATTTAAAAATCTGATAATATCAAACACTGGTGGGAAGTAAGCCAGTAAGTTCTCTTCTGTACTACTAGAGGAAGTGAAATTAGTACTACAACTTTGGAAGGCAATTTGAAATGAGCAAAACTTAAAATGCACTTATTCTTGTACAATACACTTCCTGATTAACCAGCAATTGCACTTCCAAATATCTAATGTCAAAGAAACCTTCCACATTTGAAGAAGGAGGCATAGCCCATGATACTCCCTGCAGCCCTGCCTGTAATATCAAAACTCTGGGATCAACATAAATGTTTATACAAAGAAGAACAGCTAATGAAACTATGATAGACTCCACCAAGAAATACTATGCAGAAATTAAAAGGGAAGAGTTCGATCTATTTATAACAAAATATAATATTAAAGGAAAAAAGGAAAACGCAAAATGGTACACAATATTGTTCATGTAAAACACATATACAATACTTAACATGTTCTGTGCATATGTGTGTAAAAACAGCACCAAACACACTAATTAAACTCTTAAATTTGATTTTCTCTGTAACAGCGAGGAAAGCCTACCTGTAACTTTTGGATTTTATTAAATAACATATTAATTACTTGCATAATTAAATACTTGCTTATAAAATTCCACTTTCTAAAAGCAGAACAAAAGACCTCTGTTTTGCTCTTCCCCTGATGGCAGAGAATCTAATGATGGGTGAGAACTTATGAGACACCAGGGGAAGCCCAGGACAAGAGGTAACTGCCTGTATTGAAGGATGCATGTTATCTAGAAAACTAGGAGGGTCTAAGACTTCATCTGCTGTTCATGGAGGTATACATGGCTGCCTGGGCAGTGCCATCTTTAAAACACCACATTGAAATGTACTTAGACCAGGGTGGGAAGTGTGGATGTTCATGGCCTCAGCTCCATTACCAGGGCATTTGAGGCAAGCCTCGGAGAGTAGATTCCCACAGCGCACATGACTCCCTGCCTAAATGCCTGCAGCCCAGAGCTGCATGTTCAGACCCATGAAGGGGACCCACAGGAATCTAGTGAATTGGGAAAGACCTAGTCAACATGAATGTATTAATATCCTCTAGGCCTAAATTATCTAGGACACCCCAGGCCTCAGAGAAAGGGGTGGGAAGGACTGGCAAAGCAGACAGTGTCCAAGGGTGCACAATTGAAGAGTGCTTTCTTTTTTTTTTTTTAGCCTGTCCCATCCCCCACTCCCATCCCATGCCAATCTCAAAGAAAATTATAAAAGTCTTAGAAGAAAACATAGGTATAAATCTTTGTGACTTTGAATTAGGAAATGGTTTCTCAGATATGATACCCATATGAGCATGTGTGGACTTCATCAAACTTAAAAACTTTTGTGTTGCAAAGGACACCATCAAGAAAGTTGAAAAGACAACTCAGAGAATGGGACAAAATATTTGTAAACCAAGTATCTGTTAAGGGTTTGGTACTCAGAATACATAAAGAATTCTTATATTGCAACAATAAAAAGACAAATAACCCAAAATTAAAATGGGAAAAGGATTTGAATAGACATTTCTCCAAGGAAGATACACAAATGGCCAAGAAAAGATGTTTAACATCATTGGTCATTAGGGAAATGCAAATCAAAACTAAAATGAGAAGCTACTCCACACTCACAGTGATAGCCGTAATTAAAAAAAAGAAAGAGGAAAATAACAAGTTGGTAAGAAGGTGGAGAAATTGGAACACTCCAATATTGCTCATGGAAATGTAAAATATAAAATGGTGCAAACTCTCTGGAAAACAGTCTGGCCATTTTCCAAAAAGTTAAACCTAGAGTTACTATGTGACCAAGCAGTCCTACTCATATTCATATACCCAAGAAAACTGAAAATACATATTTACAAAAAAAGTACACAAATATTGAGAGCAGCATTGTTCATAATAGCCAAAAAGTGGAAACAACCCAAATGTCAATCAACTGATGAATGGATAAACAAGATATGTTATATGAATAAAATGGAATATTATTCAGCCATAAAAAGGAATAAACTATTGATACATGCTATGACATGGATGAACCTTGAAAACATTATGCTCAGTGAGGAACCACAAAAGGCCACGTATTTTATGATTCTATTTTTATGAAACTTCCAAAATAG
Source organism: Pan troglodytes (assembly GCF_028858775.2). NCBI lineage: Eukaryota > Metazoa > Chordata > Mammalia > Primates > Hominidae > Pan > Pan troglodytes. The sequence goes on from NC_086015.1 coordinate 78,579,999, forward strand.
GACAATCCATAAAAACAGAAGGTAGATTAGTACTTAGAAGAAGGCAGGGGGAGAAGAGACTGGGGAGTGATTGCTAATGGGTATGGGTTTCTTTTAGAGTGATGAACATGTTCTAGAATTAGATAGTGGTGATGGTTGTCACAATCTGGTGAATATACTAAAACCCACAGAATTGTGCACTTTAAAATGGTGACTCGTAGGGTATACTGGCTTAGAACATTTTATCAAAACTGAAATCTAACTTCTAAGATTCCTGCTTTATGTTTCATTAAATTAAACCACGTTTAGGTTTAGTTTAATAAAACACAAAGCCATCTAGGTTTGCTCTCAATGGTAAAGCATGAACCATGGAAGCACTACCCATGGAAGTCATGCTGTTTTTCTCTTGTAAACCGTTTTTCCCAGTGCTACACATATAACTTCAATCATTCCACTTGCAACAATCACCTTTAGAACCATGTTACCAAACTGGGTTAACTTCAACTTGCATTTTGGAAAATTATTGGAAAAATCAAAGGTTATAGCTTCTGCCACACATTTCCTGAAAAATCTACATTACCTCTATATACTTAGTCTTATCACTGAAAATGATAAAATGGCTGGTGAGAAAGTGAAGATGGGATGTCAGAGAGAGAACTGCTCACTGTGAGAGAAAGGAAAGCAAATGCTTTTCCCAGAAGCATTTTCTTTTTTTTTTTTTTTCTGGTTTTTTTTTTTTTTCTGTTTTTTTTTTTTTTTTTTTGGAGACAGGGTCTTGCTCTGTCACTGAGGCTGGAGTACAGTGGTACAATTATGGCTCACTGTAGCCTGGACCTCCCAGACTCAAGCAATCCTCCCACCTTACCCTCCAAAGTAGCTGGGACAACAAGCATGTGCCACCCTGCCTCATTTATTTCTTTTTATTTTTGTAGAGACAGGGTTTCACTATGTTGCCCAAGCTGGTCTTGAACTCCTGGGCTCAAGCAATCCTCTCACCTCAGTCTCCCAAAGTACTAGGATTACAGGCATGAGACACCACCCAGAAGTGTTTTCTATCTATTAAAGATGAGTGATTAGATTAATTTTTTTTTTGAGATGAAATCTCGCTCTGTCACCCAGGCTGGAGTGCACTGGCGTGATCTCGGCTCACTGCAACCTCTGCCTCCCAGGTTCAAGCGATTCTCCTGCCTCAGCCTCCTGAGTAAGCTGGGATTACAGACGGGTGCCATCATGCCTGACTAATTTTTATATTTTTAGTGGAGACGGGGTTTCACCATGTTGGCCAGACTGGTCTTGAACTCCTAATTTCGTGATCTGCCCACCTCAGCCTCCCAAAGTGCTGGGATTACAGGTGTGAGCCACCGCACCGAGCTGATTAGATAATTTTTGAGATATTCAACTGTGATTCATTTCCTCTTCAGTCTCTCCCAACACACACACACACACACACATACACACACACACACACACACACACAAAGTTCAAACTACACACCCAGGGCTTTTATAGTCCTTTGATTTAGGGGGAGGATATTTGGGGGAAGACATCAACTCCTGCTCCCCTTTTCCCTCATCTCTTTCATTTTTCATAGTGGCTGTCTTAAACCATGTGAAATTGTTCTAAGAGGCTTCTCAGCCCAGTGATTTACTATGAAGATACTAACTGTCCAAGCCCATGTGGTTCCTCGGAATCTAGTGCCTCTACTGTTTCAAAGACAAGCCCAGGTGGGTAAAGTTTTCAGAGATATGCCCAGGTGGGTAAAGGATGGCCGTCCTGGAACCCAGTGTCCAGCTTCCCCAGCTCCACCACAAGTACTTCCTACACTAACCAACCCCTCCCCTAAGTCTCTTCAGAAGAGTCTGCCTCCTGTGGAGTGTTGGGCCCTAGGCGTCTGCTCCTTCCAACATTCCAGCCCTCTGCCTCCTAATGTGAAGACCCCTTCTCCCGCCTCTTTTGGCCTCATTCCCCTCCTTCCTTGTCTCTTTCCTCTCTTCCATTTTCCTTCCTTCAAATCTACAGTTGCAAACTTTTCCTGGGAGGTATTACAAAGGAATACATTAGGAACATCACACAGATTCATTTCTTCAAAAATTATTTTGCCATACATATATGTGAAAACAACACAGTCCCCTGAACTTGAGCGTATCAAATAAACTTCCAGTGTTCCCATCTCCATAGCCTCTTCCTTCCCACTTAAGAATAAAAATATTCAATGTTATAGATAATATGTCAAGTAACAATGGAACAACAGAAATTCATTCCCAAAACTAGACTAGAGTACACACAATTTCTTGAGCAGAGAAAAAAAAATAATTCTTAACCTGGACACAAGCAAGGAAGAAAAAATTTCATAAATCAATAAGACTTGAAATTACATTAATCATTTATATGTAAACTAGAAAAGAGGTTCTTTTTATGTAGCTGAGGTAAAAATCAGAGTGATCACACTTATTCTATTAAAAGTACCCTTAAATTTTTTCTATTATTTGGAAAGTTTTCTGTATTGTTCACATTGTAATTTTAAATTTATGGTAGGTAAAAGGAAAGAAAAAAATCTCCTGACCTGTAATGATTTTTTTTCTATTTAGAAATGTAGGAAGTATTCCTTCCTACATACTGTTTTTTTACTAGTGCATGTTTTTCTAAAAATAAATTCAAATAAAGCCTTAAATCGTACTTCCCTACTGGAAACATACAATATTTATATTCTGGGCTTAAGCTCCCACTTAAAAGCTTATTTTACTACTTCTCAGGTAAATCAACAGTGTCTGTTGAATCTTAGTGAGCAACCTTAGCCTTCTAAGGAGAGGCAGCAGTGACTTGGTAAGCAGTCCTCTTACCATACTTGAGGGTGATGGAGATAAACACTTCTCAGAGTTTACCCTTCCCAGGCTTCATTCAAAAAGGAAAACAAAACAAATACCTCTCCCTAGAGAAGATACAGTTACTACACCCAAAACACAAAGTCAAGTCATCACGACCTAAATTTAGGAAAAATGCCATTCAGGGAGCCATGCCAAAGACGTTTTAGATGAATGGACAAACTAATATCAAATGAGTATCAAATGCTTCCATGCACTACGAAAATGAAGAGATATTTCACTAAAACAGGTCGTTAATCCAAGTGATATCAACAGTTTCTTTCTTGGAAGTATGATTTCTAACTGCTAAAACTTCCCAAGTGATTGCATTAAAATGTATCTTGGTTCATTCCTCAATTGACTACTCAGCATTACTTATTCTATTATACTTTCTCAAGAGTGGGGGGAAAAAAGAATTAGAGTACGTGTATGTTACTGAAATGACCTCAAACCCAAATAGCATAGTTCTCTCTCATTTAACCAATGCATATTTCATTTTTACTACCTCACAAGATCTCAAGTTATTCTAAATTATTCATGATCACTCCTTCTCGGTAACATCCATATGTTCTCATTCACCCAAAACAGAAAGCCATATCCGTTCTTGATTAGTAGCATTTGCAACCTATTGCCTTTTTTTTAAGTGAAAGAAGGTTGAATATCTCAAAAAATAATCATGATAATATGGGTAAAAGTTAAGGTCTTGGGTCACATACTAACATTAATTTTAGCCAAAAGTTTTATCTTGAACTAATGATAGATGTTACTGACAGAAATCCATGATTAGATATTTTAATATTAATTACATTACTGAAACATATGCAATTTGCAGAATCTTGAAACATGCCTGGCACAAGGCAAGCATTCCATACATATTTGTTAAATGAACAAATGAATGCTAACTCACTGATGAAAGTTGCATTTTAAATGTAAAAAGGAGATATATTTATTTCAAATGTTCTGTACTTTTATTGAAATAAATTTCTAATAAACCCCTGCCAATCTGCAAATTAAACACTGAAAATATCAACCTCCTTACAAGGTCAAGTTGACGCTATTTAATATTTATTAACTCCTTATTAAAGAAAGCATGAATGACTACATATTTGAAATCCACATTTTTGCTCAGTAAGTTATTAGCAGAGGTAAGACCATTAAATAACCCCTCAACCAGACTCTGGTTATAAGATTTTTTTTAAGCTGAAACTATACCAATACTACTGGAAAAAAATACATTAATAAAATAAAATCTGGCAACTTATTGCTAAATGGCACAGTCCAATGTTTCTCCACTGTTGGAAACTGATGTAAAAAATTTAAAGTAACAAACAATTTAAGGAGATTCTTGTGCAATGCATCACTTTTCTTAATAAGTTAAGGTGAAATAAGATTCTGTGAACTACTTCTAGGTCAGCTAGAGTTAAATGAGAGGACTTTTCTTACACACAATGAAATATAGACATCTGTTCTCTACAAGTCCATTTTGCAAGTCCATTTACAAGCATATTATTAACCCTCAGACTATCCCATCATAAAGTTAGGTATCATTCAGAACTTATAGTGGGCTAAAGAGGCAAGGTACAGAAAGGCTAAGTGATATAAAGGGTCTCATAACTTCCTGCATTTCCATGTCTCCTGGAAAGGGTAAAAATTCACAAAATTTTAATCTCTAGTTGCAAAAGTCTTAAAAGCTTTACTAGCCTTGATTTTCAAACCCTGTGAATTCGTCCCTTCCTCAAAAGTACTCTAGTGATGTAATACATCACTTTCATTAGTGAATTAATATGAACTCAGGTTCCCTGAAATACTGCAAGGCAGGATAAAATTAAATGACACATTCATTGGTCTATGTATAAATACCAATACATGATATGTACACTCAAACATATCAATAACTGCATTAAATGTGAAGAGAATATCTGCTGCAATTAAAAGGCAAAGACTATGAGGGTGAAAACAAAGAAGCAACTATATGCTCTTTACAGAAATATACTTTAAATATGGGTGACAGATGTCTTGAAAAAAAAGAGGTTGAAAAAATTTCCATGTAAACAATTAGCATAAGAAAGCTAGTATTTCATGCCAATATCAGACAAAGTAGACTTCAAGGCAAAGAATACAAAAATTAAAAGTCCTTTCCATAATGATTAAAAAATCATGTCATTATGGAGGAGATAACGATTTTGAATGTGTAGGCACCTAACAACAACGCTTCAAAATACAGCATGCACAAATTGACAGATCTAAAGAGAAAAATTGAAAATCCACAATAATAGTTGAAGACTTTAAAAGCACTCTTTCAGTTATGAATAAAACAAGCAGATCCCACCCCCCTCAAAAAAAAAAAAAAAGACAGTAGAGACAGAAAAGGCTTGAAAAACAGAATCAACCAGTGCTCCTAACAGGCATTTATGGAACACCAACCCAACATCACTAGAGCATATGGTCTTTTCAAATGCATGTAGAACATTCACCAAGACAGATCATGTTTTGCTCTATAAAACAAGTTTCAAAAACATCACCCAACTGAAATAATAAATAGTATGTTACGTGACAACAAATGCATTAAATTAGAAATAACAAAGGGTAAACTGATCCACAGATATTAGAGAACTAAACAACATACTTCTAAATAACCCAAGGGTTAAATTGGAAATTAAAGATAAAATAGAAAGTATTTTAAAATCAATAAAAATGAAAACACAACATATAAAAATTGTGTTTGCAGTGGAAGCGTTGTTAAAAAGAAGTTTATAGTTTAAACTCTTAATAGAAAAGAAGAGAGGTTTTTAAATCAACAATCGGAGCTCTCACTTTAGGAACAAAAGAAGAGGAACAAATGAAACTTAAAATATATGTAACAAACAAAACATTTTAAAAGGACAAATAATAGAGAAAATCAACAAAGTAAAATACTGTAAAATACTGTTTCTTTGAATATATATAAGTAGAATTGATAAGTCATATCAATACTGCTGAAAGGGAAAAGAACAGAGAGGGAGAATGCAAAATCCAACTGCAGGATGAAAAGGGCAACATCACAACAGATGCTACAAACATTAAATGAAAATAAGAGCAGACAATAATTATACATTATTGGTATAAACCAATAAATTCACGACATTTGATATAAAGAACAAATTACTTCAAAGACACAATTATCACAGTTGATGCTAGGTAAAGTAGAACATCAAAATAAATTTTATCTATTAAATAAATTAAATTTGGAATCCAAACCCCTCCCATAAAGAGCGCTTCAGGCCAGAGACCTTAGTCGTGAATTCCAACATTAAGAAAATATCAATCTTACAAAATCTCGTTCAAAATATAGAGGAAGAAGGAACACTTCTTAACTCATTCTATGAGACTGGCATTATCATGATATCAAAAAGCTAACAAATATTACAAGAAGAGAAAATTACACAACAATATTTTTTCAAGAAAAAATTTTTAAGTCCCTTGAAGTCCTAAAAAATACAAAGTGCCTTAAAAATATTACCAAATCAAACACATTCGTATATTTTAAAAATGCAGTTGTCCCAGAATACAAAATTGGTTTAATACTCAAAATACCAATCAGTGTAAAATGCCACATTAACAAAACGTAACTATCTCAATAGATTAAGAAAGTGATTAAGATAAAAGTAATCACTTTTATGATAAAAATTACCAGCCAAGTAGAAATAGAAATGAACTGCTTCAATATGATAAAGAGTATTAACAAAAAACCTACAACTAACATCATAGTAGTGGTGCCAACATGGCTTACTGCAGCCTGGACGTCAACCTCCTGGGCTCAAGTGACCCTCCCACCTCAGCCTCCCATGTAGCTGGGACTACCGACGTGCACCATCACAATCAACTAATTTTTAAATTTTCTGCAGATGGGGTCTTGCCATGTTGCTCACATTGGTCTCAAGAATTCCCAGTCTCAAGGAATCTGCCCACCTCAACCTCCCAAAGTGCTGCTGGGATTACAGGTGTGAGCCACCATGCTCAGCATGACTTCATTCTTAATGGGGAAAATCAAGCACTTGTGCTCTACCATCAGGAAGAAGGTAAGGATAACCTTTCTCAATATTTCTACTCACCATTATACTAAAGGTCCTACAAGGAGTAGTAAGTCAAACTAAGAAAATAAAAGGCATTCAGATGGAAAAGAAATGTAAAACTGTCACACATAATGGGACTGCGTATTTAAAAAAAACATAAAATCTATAAAAGAAAAAAACTACTTGAATGATACTGTGAATTAACAATGCTGCAGAATACAATACAATGCCAATACATTAAAATCATTGGTACTTCTAAATATAATAATGAAAAAATAGAAAATAAATGCTTAAAAACCATACTTGCATTAGCATATAAAAACATCACATAACCAGGAATTAACAGATATGTGCAATACTCCTACACTAAAACCCACAAATATTGCTAAGATAAATTAAAGATAATCTAAATAAATGAAGAGAGATGCTATGTTCATTGAGTGAAAGGTTCATCATTGTTAAGATGTCCATTCTCCCTAAATTGCCTTATAGTTTCGATTCAATTCATTTCGAACTCCCAATAGGTCCTTTGAAGAAAGAGATAAGATGCTTCTAAAATGTATGTGGAACTGCCAAGGATCTTGAAGAGTCAAAAGAAATTTGAAAGAAGAACAAATTTGAAAGACTTACACTAACTGATTTCTACCTACGACAATTTAGACAGTGTAGAATTTGCATAAAGATAGACAAATAGATCAAGAAAAAAGAATAAAGAGTTCAGAAAGAGACCCCACTATTAGGTCTGTTCTTTTTAACCAAGACACCAAGGCAGTGCACGGGGGAAGTCTTGTTAATAAATGTTGCTAGAAAAAAAATGAATACTTACATTTTAAAAATTATCCTCAATCTTTATGTGACTTTACACATAAACATTTATTTGACATAGATCATAGGTCTAAACATAAAACAACAAATCACAAAATATTCTCCAGAAGAATATAATGAAAATATTTTCATGATCACAGAGGGACAAAATGTTAATCTCAAAACTTAAAAAATGACAAACTAGATTTCTCCCAAATTAAACATTTCTTCTCATAAAAATATCATTTAGGCCAGGCATGGTGGCTCACGCCTGTAATCCCAGCACTTTGGGAGGCAGAGGTGGATGGATCACGAGGTCAGGAGATGGGGAACATCCTGGCTAACACAGTGAAACTCCGTCTCCACTAAAAATACAAAAAATTAGCTGGGTACGGTGGCGGGCGCCTGTAGTCCCAGCTACTTGGGAGGCTGAGGCAGGATAACGGCGTGAACCCAGGAGGCAGAGGCTGCAGTGAGCCAAGATCACGCCACTGCACTCCAGCCTGGGCAACAGAGCGAGACTCCGTCTAAAAAAAAAAAATCATTTAAAAATTAATAGACAAGCCACACTCTAGGAAAAATATTAGCAGTACACTTTTATGAAGAATATAGGTAAATAAATAATGAAAAGATTAAAAGCCCCATAAAAATAGGCAATACTTCAACAAACACTTCCCAAAAGAAGATCTATACATGATAAATTAGCATATGAAAAGACGCTTATAGCATCAGCCATGCAAATTAAAACCACAGTAGGATATACTTTCTTCTTTAATAGGATGGCTAAAATAAAAGAGACTGGCAAATGTTAGCAAATAAAGTAGTAACAGGAATCCCCAACCTTGCTGGCAGGAATCTAAAATGGTACAACCACTGTGGATACCCATCAAGTGCATGTGAATGCATTTGTGTGTGTGTGTGTGTGTGTGTGTGTGTGTGTGTGTGTGTGTGTGACCCTACGACACAGAATTTCTACTCTTAAGCATTTACCCAAGAGAAAAGAAAACATATCCACCAAATGACCTGAACACAAATGCTTATATAATCCATATTTACAGCTGTCTCATTCGAACCTGTGGGATTTTAATTTACAGAAGTGACTCAATGACAATATGGAGAGGCTGATACCATGCCACACAGGGCTACATGGAGACACACCAGAGTTGGTCAGTATTCAGAAACAGAAGGCAGGGCTAGAAAAATAGTTTAGAATGGGCTATTTCGAGTAATTCTAACAGGCTCTGGGGCATAGCGGCTGTCAGTAGTTGTTTGGTACCTGGCCTAGAGTGATTCAGGGCAGGGGAAATCCTGGTTTGGTGTGTGAGAGTTAGGTGAAGGATGTGGTTCAGAGTGTGACCTCTGGATCGCAGGTTAGATGCCAAATAAAGAAACACACAAGCTAAGTAAACATAAGTCAAACAATAATAACTCGAGTCTGAAATGAAACAAATGTCCATGAGCAAATGAAGGAATAAACGATTTATGATCTATCCCTAAAATGGAAAAGTTCTTAGTAATTAAGAAAAAAAAAACACTGATACATACAACAACACCTAGATAAACCTGAAAAATAGGATACTCAGCAAAACAGCGAGGCTCTAAAGAATACATACATTATGTTTCCATTTACATGAAGTGTGAGAACAGGCAAAACTCTACTGTAGCAGGATTTAGAAGTGGCTGACTTGGAGGACGTGGAGAACTGGGGAGACAGAATTGACTGGAAATGACCATGAGAGGAATTTCTGGATGAATGCAAGTCTTGTATATCTTTCTGTGGGTACCTGTGACTAGCTGGGTATAATCAACTGACAAAATGCATCAAAGTGAAAACAAGATTTGTGCATTAGGTTGTGTATTAATTATACTTCAATTTTCAAAAATGAAAATAATCTATTAGAGAAGTTTATACATTTTAAGGACAGAATTGCTCTGGCTATTTTTGCTGCATGTTTTCCATTTTTTCCCCTCATTTAGGGTGCACTAAGAGACAACAATTAATTGCAGTTTTTCCAAGCATAGGCTTTATATATAGACAGACCTAACTTCTGGCCCTAGCTCTTGTCCCTGGTTCTTATCTTGAAATCTGCATGACTTTTGAACCAAGGAACTAATTCTCTCTGAGTCTCAGCTTTTTCATTTGGACAAATGGAGGGAACAATACTTATTTCTTTCCCACATAAACACTCTAGCAATATCACAATATATTGATAATAGTAATCACAGCAAAGCTAATATTAACGAAAATATTGTTAAAAACTACATCAAATATATCTCTGGGCTAGACAATTACATGTGATTTCTTTATTTGTATTTTCTACAACACAATGAATTTTGTATTTCATTATTTACAATAAAATATGACACCTTACATAGCTTCATCTTTGATACCTTACATAGTTGTTATAACCCAGATGAGATAATATATAGGAAAACAGCATGTCCATTATAATCTTGTGATATACTTTTGATATTTGTCCCTTCTAAATCTCATATTAAGATTTTATCCCCAATGTAGGAGGTGGGACCTAGTGTGGAGTGTTTGGATTATGGGGATAGGTGCTTTACGAATGGTTTGGTGCCATTCTGAGGGTAACGAGTGAATTCTTGCTTCCTTCTACTCTCACCATGTGACGTCTGCTCCCCTTTCCCTTGTGTCATGAATGGAAACTTCCTGAGGTCCTCGCCACAAGCAGATGCCAGCACCATGCTTCTTGTACAGTCTGCAGATCCATGAGCCAAATAAACCTCTTTTCTTTATGTATTACCCAGCCTCGGGTATTATATTTCCTTCAAAGCAATGCAAAAACAGACTAAGACATCTTGTTTCACATAAGGTCTGCAATGTACTTTGACGTGTTATATATGTATTATTGCATATGATCCTTATAGCATGCCTATTAAATAGATACTATTATTACTTCCATTTGAGAGTTGAGAAAACTGGGGCTTATAGAAATGTCATGCTCCAAGATGCAAGGTGGAGAAGCAGTACAGCCAGGATTTCGATCTTATCATTAACAACCCTGGCTCTTTCCATCTTCCATCATAATATCCTCAGTAAATTGGCCAATCCCCTCATGATTGCAAGATGGTTATAGATCAGGCATCACATATTTACACAAGATCCAAAGTCCAGAAAGAAGAAAGAAGTCTTTCCCTTTTTGTTCCTTTATAATCTAACCAGTCAGGTAACAAATACAGAGTGTTTCCACCATTTTATAATTCTTTTTGAAAGAAGGTAAGTAGAAAGTGGCATATCTACGTTTAATAAAATACTGTAGCTGAGATTTTTACATACATGGAGAGTGATTCGATTTAAGGATTCTGATGGGTTAGTATCCATAAATCACAAAGTGTGGACATGTGCAAATGAAACCAAGCTAGAGTTACTGGGAGAATCACAAATTAAGTTGTAAATTCTGTATTGCATTTACGTACGATCGAAACAAAATTGAAGTATGTAATCCATATTATTTTAAATATTAAAGAATAACTATATATAAGCCCAAACTCCATGGATTTTCTGTAAAACAGCTGAAGGAATCTTGGCAAACTACAGAATTAACCATTTATTGACATTTGTGGGCTTAAATTGCATCAGATTTCTTATTTTGAATTCAAGTTTTAGAGAAGTAAAGTATTACAAGTAAGTGACCATCCTATATAGTATAATGAACTGAATCATATTTCATATTTATTTGACCCAAAATATCTTATAAAGTAATATCGATCTTTTGTAGGACCAAATACCAAAAAGTTACATGATGACTTGATCACTAAATAGTAAGTATATATACACTTTTAGGCACACTGTAAAATTAAATTCAAGATACTTAACTTGACAAAACATTTATATTCATGATCAAAAATACCAAATGACTGTCTTAAAAACACTCTAATGATTTTTCTATTTCAAATAATAAAGCTAAAAATGTATTTAATGTTGGATAAATATAGACAAAAAATGGATCTATTCATGTCCATTTAAGACAGTTTTCTTACTGTCAAAATGAGCTACAGAAGAACAAATGAGAATTGCATTCTTTTATTTCAACTTTCCACAGAGGCACAGTACGAAATTCTTTTCTTGTAACTTCCTTGTTAAAATTACCATGTATCAAGTAGAATACCAACCCACTGGGATAATGGTAAAATTACTGTCTTGGAATTCAGACTTCATTTCCTCAAAGATTTTGGAAGTTGTGACAAGCTGCTAGATGTCTTCAAACTACAAAGAAAAGCAACATATCCTTATCTTGGCTGGCACAGGACAAGACAGCAAACAAAGTAGGGCAAGTAGCCCCAGGCAATTATTTTTCTACAGAGATTCCAAATCTGAGAAAACCTCTTATGAAAATATTTGTTCCTCTATAGTGATAGGAGAGGTTTCTAACTAAACATGTAATGAATATTTCATCAAAAAAATATAAAGTCATTAATAAAATGAGAGACTGAAGGGAAAATGCTAAAATATACATTGTACCCTATAAACTTCTATACCTGGACTGACTAACAGAAACACTTCCCCTCATTTGTAGAATTAATATACCTTCTCTGTCTTTTAACCTGCAATACTGATGAAGAATATACTATGCAATTTAAGGCAAAATTTATTAAGAAACTCTATCAAGTGATTGCTTTATAATTTATAGAGCACAAATTTGGACTGGCTGGGTTCAAATCCCTGCTACAGAACTGTCTAGCTTTGAGACATTGGTTTTTAGTTACTTCCCTCTGTGAGCCTCAATTTTCCCATCTAATCAAAGGGGTTAATAGTAATATCTACCTCATGAGTTGGTTACAGCATTCAGTGAATTCATATTCATAAGGCACTTAGAAAGTACCCAATACATACTGTAATAACTACTATTAGTTAGTACACGTTATCTACTAATAACATAATAAATGAATGAATGATTAAAGTCGTAACTCAAGCAGGACCCTATCTTGAACACTACCCAGAACATACCAAAAAAAACAGACAAAAAGATATTAAATGTCTTTTCTCAAGTAATTCTTAATCTAATTAGGGAACACCGAGGTATCTGTAGTGTTTGCCTGCCTAGCATCTATCCTGCCTTGACTTAACTATGGTGAACTGCCTCTCCCAGCTACTCTTATTTTACATAATTCAGGTGGGACTTGCCCATTTCTCCTTGTCTCTCAAAGATGCAAGGAGAGAAGTACAGTCCAAACCTAGTCAAAAAGAATTAATTTTATTACTTGGTATGTATAGGAAAGTGACCTCTATTTCCATGGAGGGGAAAAAAAGCAATAAAAGCATAAGAGTAATGTAATGTGGGTGGGAGGTGGGGGCAGAAGGAGGCAGGCAGTTAAGGATAGATACAAAGGAAGCCCGATTGAGTTCAACGTCAGGGCTTATTTGTTTACAAAAGTCATTGTTTTCCTCCTCATTCAGACACTAGATAGGACTATACACCACTTTGAATATAGTCATGTCCATAAGACTGTTTCTGGTCAATGAGATGTGAGGAGAAGTGATTTGTGTCTCTTCTTGGCAGAAACTTGAAAACAACTGCACAACTTATCATGTTCCCTTTTTACGTCATTACAAGACTGGAAGCACACATCAAAATTGTGATTCCATCAACTTGGGTCTCTGTGTAACTACAATGGGCAGATTCCATCTGCCACTTATGGTGGATATGCAGTATGGGAAGAAATAAGGTCTAGATGCATTAAGCTATAGGTGATTTTGAGGACTTAACCTGTTGTACTGATACATGAGCAAAGAGAGAAAAAGAGATATACAGGCACAGCTATCCGAAAACCATCGTAAAACTCCAGGACTTCTTAAGGAGATTTTGGGCTGAGACAATGGGGTTTTCTAGATATAGAATCATGTCATCTGCAAACAGGGACAATTTGACTTCCTCTTTTACTAATTGAATACCCTTTATTTCCTTCTCCTGCCTAATTGCCCTGGCCAGAACTTCCAACACTATGTTGAATAGGAGGCGTGAGAGAGGGCATCCCTGTCTTGTGCCAGTTTTCAAAAGGAATGCTTCCAGCTTTTGCCCATTCAGTATGATATTGGCTGTGGGTTTGTCATAGGTAGCTCTTATTATTTTGAGATACATCCCATCAATACCTAATTTATTGAGAGTTTTTAGCATGAAGGTTGTTGAATTTTGTCAAAGGCCTTTTCTGCATCTATTGAGATAATCATGTGGTTTTTGTCTTTGGTTCTGTTTATATGCTGGATTACATTTATTGATTTGTGTATATTGCATCCCAAGGATGAAGCCCACTTGACCATGGTGGATAAGCTTTTTGATGTGCTGCTGGATTCGGTTTGCCAGTATTTTATTGAGGATTTTTGCATCAATGTTCATCAAAATCTCCTTAAGCTGATAAGCAACTTCAGCAAACTCTCAGGATACAAAATCAATGTACAAAAATCACAAGCATTCTTATACACCAATAACAGACAAACAGAGAGCCAAATCATGAGTGAACTCCCATTCACAATTGCTTCAAAGAGAATAAAATACTTAGGAATCCAACGTACAAGGGACGTGAAGGACCTCTTCAAGGAGAACTACAAACCACTGCTCAAGGAAATAAAAGAGGATACAAACAAATGGAAGAACATTCCATGCTCATGGGTAGGAAGAATCAATATCATGAAAATGGCCATACTGCCCAAGGTAATTTATAGATTCAATGCCATCCCCATAAAGCTACCAAGGACTTTCTTCACAGAATTGGAAAAAACTACTTTAACGTTCCTATGGAACCAAAAAAGAGCCCGCATCACCAAGTCAATCCTAAGCCAAAAGAACAAAGCCGGAGGCATCATGCTACCTGACTTCAAACTATACTACAAGGCTACAGTAACCAAAACAGCATGGTACTGGTACCAAAACAGAGATATAGATTAATGGAACAGAACAGAGCCCTCAGAAATAACGCTGCATGTCTACAACTATCTGATCTTTGACAAACCTGAGAAAAACAAGCAATGGGGAAAGGATTCCCTATTTAATAAATGGTGCTGGGAAAACTGGCTAGCCATATGTAGAAAGCTGAAACTGGATCCCTTCCTTACACCTTATACAAAAACTAATTCAAGATGGGTTAAAGACTTAAACGTTAGACCTAAAACCATAAAAACCCTAGAAGAAAACCTAGGCATTACCATTCAGGACATAGGCATGGGCAAGGACTTCATGTCTAAAACACCAAAAGCAATGGCAACAAAAGCCAAAATTGACAAATGGGATCTAATTAAACTAAAGAGCTTCTGCACAGCAAAAGAAACTACCATCAGAGTGAACAGGAAACCTACAAAATGGGAGAAAATTTTTGCAACCTACTCATCTGACAAAAGGCTAATATCCAGAATCTACAATGAACTTAAACCAATTTACAAGAAAAAAACAAACAACCCCATCAAAAAGTGGGCAAAGGATATGAACGGACACTTCTCAAAAGAAGACATTTATGCAGCCAAAAGACACATGAAAAAATGCTCATCATCACTGGCCATCAGAGAAATGCAAATCAAAACCACAATGAGATACCATCTGACACCAGTTAGAATGGCGATCATTAAAAAGTCAGGAAACAACAGGTGCTGGAGAGGATGTGGAGAAATAGGAACACTTTGACACTGTTGGTGGGACTGTAAACTAGTTCAACCATTTTGGAAGTCAGTGTGGCAATTCCTCAGGGATCTAGAACTGGAAATACCATTTGACCCAGCCATCCCATTACTGGGTATATACACAAAGGACTATAAATCATGCTGCTATAAAGACACATGCACACGTATGTTTATTGTGGCACTATTCACAATAGCAAAGACTTGGGACCAACCCAAATGTCCAACAATGATAGACTGGATTAAGAAAATGTGGCACATATACACCATGGGATACTATGCAGCCATAAAAAATGATGAGTTCATGTCCTTTGTAGGGACATGGATGAAATTGGAAATAATCATTCTCAGTAAACTATCACAAGGACAAAAAACCAAACACCACATGTTCTCACTCATAGATGGGAATTGTACAATGAGAACAGATGGACACAGGAAGGGGAACATCACACTCTGGGGAGTGTTGTGGGGTGGGGGGAGGGAGGAGGGATAGCATTAGGAGATATACCTAATGCTAAATGACGAGTTAATGGGTGCAGCACACCAGCATGGCACATGTATACATATGTAACTAACCTGCACATTGTGCGCATGTACCCTAAAACTTAAAGTATAATAATAAAAAAAAGTATAATAATAATAAAAAATAAATAAACCAAAAACTCCAGGACCTCACTCCACTCAGTTACATCTATCCTGAACTTTTCAATAAAGAAAGTCAATACATTTGGAAGGGAGTGGAGGATAGAGGCTTGAGCCAATTTGACTTGGGTATCTGACATTTGCAACCAGAAGTATACTTTCCAATTCAGGACAGAACTATATTCATGTGGGAAAAGTAAAGTAAACATATACAACTGTAACACAGATTCCCAACTATCACAAGACACTTTTAAGCAGACAATGGACCAAATGGTAAACTTTAAGCACAGATTAGCATTTGAGAAGAAGAACGGGTGGTGAATGAATGTACAACACAGAGACAAGGATGCAGTGCTCAGAGCAACTCTGGGCAGTGCTCAGAGCAACAGCTCTTGGAGCTCCTATCACTTTGGAAAACATATGGGGGCATTTTAGTTGACTCATCGATTGGGGAATATACCAGGGTCTTTAGAGGATACAGGCCATGGGGCTAGATGTCCTGCAATGCAATTGCCATATGGCTTTCAAATGTGATGGTCATATGAGAGAAAAACCTACTCATTGTTTTCTGAGCTTACAAATAATTATTTGCATTATCTTAACACATAAAGATGCAACTTTTATGCCAATCAAAGGAAGACTGAATTCATAACATTCAGATGTCACTAAGAGTTGTGCAACATATCAGAAAACACATCAACAGTTGCAACTACACCTTCAATGGGAACCCAGTCAACAACTTGACTCGGTGATATTGGTCTGCTGCTGCAGCCATCGCATTCACTGTGATGCTATAAATATATACAAATATACATAACTAGTTATTTTAAATGTCAGATATGAAGAAAAATGACTCAGATATTTAGCTGACAACTATCTTATTTCTCTGAAATCCAAGCTTAATTATTACAAGCAGATGCAAGCATTGGCAACCTCATCTTAGATTCCGGTGTAGTCACAGCTAATCATTTACTGAGTAAAACAACCGATTATATTACAAATTAATTTCCCCGTATTTCTACTTTTATTATACTTAGGGCCTTATGTTGGTTTTTTTGAGGTCATGTGAGTAAGTTTGTTACATATTCTATTTATTTCATGTCCGTATATAAAGGGGATGTTAGAAATTATTAGTAATATCAATGAGGTTTGAAAACCACTGACTCCAAGAAGAGCAACTGAAGGAATAATAATGTTTGTCAAAATGTGGGAAGCCTTGAATGCCAGGTTGGCAGTTTTTTTCTTGTGTGTGTGTTTTATTTATTTATTTTTATTTTTTACATTTCCCTGCAAGCGGCAGGAAGTTATTACAGTTTTGCAGCGGGAAAGTGGTGTGAAGACAGCTGTGTTCTAAGATAATTCATACAGTACTGTGTAGGGTGATCTGGGGAGAGGAGAGACCAGAGAGGCAGCAGCTGTAGTCACTGTAATGTTGTAATAAAGGCCTGGAAGCGGGGAAACAGCTGGCAAGATGGAGCTGAGGAAAAATGCAAAGAAGACTCCATCGAGATAAGTGAGTGGCCTGGAGAGGTGAGGAAAGAATCAATGGTAACTCCAAGGTCTCTGGCTTTCCTGACAGGGAAGAAGTATGGTCCTGAGACAGAAATAGGAAAGGGTAAGGCAAGAAGCTATGTCTGGGAAAAAGGATGAGTTCAGGTTCAGACATCCTTGAGTTTAAATCAAGAGCGAGACATTCAGATGGAAATAGTGGGCCTTGGTTGGCAATGTGGAACTCAGCCCAAGGAAGACAGGTTAGATAATCAGGACACAGAAGCACCAGAGATGTAGAGAGGATGGGCTCCCTATCAGGCAAAAAGAGAGTAAAGAAAATTCAGTCCAGGCTGAGGCTCAGAAAAAATCTACCAGCAAGCAAGGGAAGAAGGCTAAAATATCAACCAGCCAGAGCAGCAGCTGGAGACACATAAAAAAATCTCCAAAAGTTCAGTGGTATAAAAGTCAAAGCAGCTAAAGTGGTGGTGAAATCCATGAAGAAATACCACTGAGATCTTAGAAGGAATGAGGACCAGGACTCAACCACAGAACTTGACATTAAGAAACTGCTTGTGATCCTCAGGATTGCCACTTCTGTGGTGGCCAGATCAGAAGGCAGACTGGAAGATGATCAATGAGAGAGGAGAAGAAATGCAGGGGGCAGGAGCAGGGCACCTGTTCTAGAAGCTCAGTGGAGTAAAGGAGTTTAACAGGTCACCGTTACTGATTGCAATATAGAGTATGATGAGAAATGTTGATTTATGTAGATAGCAGCTTCAAATCAGACTCAAGAATTGTTTAAAAAAAATACGCTTACTCTAAAAATCACTTGGCAAAAAGAAAAACAGAATGAAACACACACACACACACACACATACACACACAGTATCCAACGATTCTTACTTAAGAAGTCAAAAAGAGGAACACCAGCACTTTTTCTAGTTCCTCAGACTTCAGAAAGTAGCTGTCCTCTATGGCTTGGCCATGAGAGTGATATGCTGAGTCACTGTTTTCCTGAAGGAAAATGAGAATAAAGTGAAAAATCTTAATAGAAATTTCCTTCACAGTAAATGTGGGTCACATCTAACCCACATCTAACAAAGAAGTTAATCTTTAGAATAACCTCTCTTGTTCTTAATAAACTGATTTTTTAAAAACCTTAAACAAAACTTTACATTTTATATGTCACACTGATCATAAATTGCACTTATTTTTGTTGTGTAAACTCCCCAAAAAGAGATTCTCTTATTTTACACAAAAAATAAGTGAAATTTACTAATTCAGCAATTGCTGCCTTTAATCCCTTCATAAAACTACCAGTTATTCAGTACCTAGTATATTCCAGGCACAACTATAGTTTTAAAATAAACTTAGCTTTGTAAAATATAAATGAATATGCAAATTGACTCAATATTCTAATTTATATATTATGGGATGCTGAGTTTTTGTTTTGTTTTGTTTTTAGAAAATGTCACACCAATGCTGACTAGCAAATTAACTGAGAGTTTTATAGCTTGGCAAATTTGTTTTCACTTTAGAACAATTTATGACAAGAGTCTATAGTGCATTGTGGCTAATTAATGACTTTTTGGGGTTTGACATACATAATACATTAGCTTTGTGACAGTTTCATCTCAGAGCCTCCTGAATCATCTCTCTCTAAAATTTCAAGGCATGTAAGTGGTTGAAAGAACACAAACTCTATTTTCTCTATTGTTTTGTAACAGCTTCTGGTACAAAGGTGATTTGCTTATAAACATCAAAGAACAACGGACAGACATAGAGGGTTGATAGAAGACAACTCCGTGTGACTTTAAATTTCCAAAAATATAAAAATGTAACATAATTAGTCTAGAATTCCTAATGGTGCTATAATGCCTATGTGCTCATATGGAGGGAAATGATTTTCATTAATGTGAAAAATACACTACTTCTGTTTGAGTAGAATAATTACAACTATCAATGATAGAGTACCTCTGTGCCAGAAACTGTTATTTTTAATTTCACAAGAGTTATGACAGGTTGATTATACAGATGAGGAAACTGAAGCTTAGTTAAGTTTAACTTTCCAAGGCTACATAGTTAGGAGGGTGAAATTGTGTACGGGTCTGTTTCTTGATTGGGACAAATGGGATAAATATTAGCTGCTGCTTTTATTATTTTAGCATCTGCTAAGAGGAAGCCCACTGTGTGAGAAATGCCTCACGGACTTGGAAATTCTAATAGAAAAGAAATATTAAATATATATCTCTTCTCCCAATACTCTCCCACCTCTGGGCCACCCTAGAACAGAGTAACTTGGAACAGAGTGACTGATAATTCACTCTATGGAGGTGGAGAAAAAATATAAGACTTTGAATGGAGGCCACAGAGGGGATTGAAGATGTAGGCAGCATGGAAGAGAAGAGATGAAACTCCAAACAAAACATTTTACTCTCCTAGCTACATACCCAGTAAGAGATGGGGATGCGCTGAGAAGGGCAGGCAAACTCTGAATAGATTGTAAGCACTGAGTCTGTTGTGCACTTCCTAGTGTAGTCTGTGTGGCCTTCTTAGGCTCTAGAGTTGTTTGCTAATGGACAATTCCACCAGTCTCTAGCACTATTAAACACATAGTACTAGGGTTAGATATCCAAAACTGTATTTCTTTTTTTCTTTTTTTTTTTTTAACTTTTTATTATTATACTTTAAGTTTTAGTGTACATGTGCACAATGTGCAGGTTATTTACATATGTATACATGTGCCATGCTGGTGCACTGCACCCATTAACTCGTCATTTAGCATTAGGTATATCTCCTAATGCTATCCCTCCCCCCTCCCCCCACCCCACAACAGTCCCCAGAGTGTGATGTTCCCCTTCCTGTGTCCATATGTTCTCGTTGTTCAATTCCCATCTATGAGTGAGAACATGTGGTGTTTGGTTTTTTGTCCTTGTGATAGTTTGCTGAGAAGAATGATGATTTCCAATTTCATCCATGTCCCTACAAAGGACATGAACTCATCATTTTTTATGGCTGCATAGTATCCCATGGTGTATACGTGCCACATTTTCTTAATCCAGTCTATCATTGTTGGACATTTGGGTTGGTCCCAAGTCTTTGCTATTGTGAATAGTGCCGCAATAAACATACGTGTGCATGTGTCTTTATAGCAGCATGATTTATAGTCCTTTGGGTATATACCCAGTAATGGGATGGCTGGGTCAAATGGTATTTCCAGTTCTAGATCCCTGAGGAATCGCCACACTGACTTCCAAAATGGTTGAACTAGTTTACAGTCCCACCAACAGTGTCAAAGTGTTCCTATTTCTCCACATCCTCTCCAGCACCTGTTGTTTCCTGACTTTTTAATGATCACCATTCTAACTGTGTGAGATGGTATCTCATTGTGGTTTTGATTTGCATTTCTCTGATGGCCAGTGATGATGAGCATTTTTTCATGTGTCTTTTGGCTGCATAAATGTCTTCTTTTGAGAAGTGTCTGTTCATATCCTTTGCCCACTTTTTGATGCGGTTGTTTGTTTTTTTCTTGTAAATTGGTTTGAGTTCATTGTAGATTCTGGATATTAGCCCTTTGTCAGATGAGTAGGTTGCAAAAATTTTCTCCCATTTTGTAGGTTTCCTGTTCACTCTGATGGTAGTTTCTTTTGCTGTGCAGAAGCTCTTTAGTTTAATTGGATCCCATTTGTCAATTTTGGCTTTTGTTGCCATTGCTTTTGGTGTTTTAGACATGAAGTCCTTGCCCATGCCTATGTCCTGAATGGTAATGCCTAGGTTTTCTTCTAGGGTTTTTATGGTTTTAGGTCTAACATTTAAGTCTTTAATACATCTTGAATTAATTTTTGTAGAAGGTGTAAGGAATCCACCATGATCAAGTGGGCTTCATCCCTGGGATGCAAGGCTGGTTCAATATATGCGAATCAATAAATGTAATCCAGCATATAAACAGAACCAAAGACAAAAACCACATGATTATCTCAATAGATGCAGAAAAGGCCTTTGACAAAATTCAACAACTCTTCTTGCTAAAAACTCTCAATAAATTAGGTATTGATGGGACATATCTCAAAATAATAAGAGCTATCTATGACAAACCCACAGCCAATATCATACTGAATGGGCAAAAACTGGAAGTATTCCCTTTGAAAACTGGCACAAGACAGGGATTCCCTGTCTCACCACTCCTATTCAACGTAGTGTTGGAAGTTCTGGCCAGGGCAATTAGGCAGGAGAAGGAAATAAAGGGTATTCAATTAGTAAAAGAGGAAGTCAAATTGTCCCTGTTTGCAGACGACATGATAGTATATCTAGAAAACCCCATTGTCTCAGCCCAAAATCTCCTTAAGATGATAAGCAATTTCAGCAAAGTCTCAGGATACAAAATCAATGTACAAAAATCACAAGCATTCTTATACACCAAAAACAGAGAGAGAGCCAAATCATGAGTGAACTCCCATTCACAATTGCTTCAAAGAGAATAAAATACTTAGGAATCCAACTTACAAGGGACGTGAAGGACCTCTTCAAGGAGAACTACAAACCACTGCTCAATGAAATAAAAGAAGATACAAACACATGGAAGAACATTCCATGCTCATGGGTAGGAAGAATCAATATCGTGAAAGTGGCCATACTACCCAAGGTAATTTATAGATTCAACGCCATCTCCATCAAGCTACCAATGACTTTCTTCACAGAACTGGAAAAAACTACTTTAACGTTCATGTGGAACCAAAAAAGAGCCCACATCACCAAGTCAATCCTAAGCTGGAAGAACAAAGCTGGAGGCCTCATGCTACCTGACTTCAAACTATACTACAAGGCTACAGTAACCAAAACAGCATGGTACTGGTACCAAAACAGAGATATAGATCAATGCAACAGAACAGAGACCTCAGAAATAATGCCATGTATCTACAACTATCTGATCTTTGACAAACCTGAGAAAAACAAGAAATGGGGAAAGGATTCCCTATTTAATAAATGGTGCTGGGAAAACTGGCTAGCCATATGTAGAAAGCTGAAACTGGATCCCTTCCAAAACTGTATTTCTTATTTCAAAAAAGGAGTAAACAATGCATACCAAAAAACACCTCAAAATACAGTATCAAAATTGAAATCAGTGGGCCTCTCCCCTAAACAAATCAGTGAATATAAAATAAAAATGTGCAATGGACTTGACCACCACAGGTTCTTCAATCTGGAAATGGTATAATTCCATCATTAGAAGATATTACTCTTTAAGAGGCAGAGATCCAACATCTTCAGCATAACATCATTATGTGCCATAAGGACAGCAAACGACCTGGGAGTAATCCCGTTACCTTCCAGTGAAGTATGACCAATGTTGCGCTGAAATTCAGTTGGATCCCTCTCATGTTCCTAATGACACTGGCAAGTAGGCAATTTAAACACTCCATCCATTCCATTTACATAAAATTCTAAGGTTACAACTTAATGAGAGGGGGGAGGGAAACTCCAGTCTCTACCCATTAGTTCACAGGTCTGACATTTAAAAATTTGTTAATGCATATTGTTTGTACACAAGCTTCTCTAAATCAGACTCATACTCACTTTAGTTCTAAAACAGAAAATCATCTTTTATAACTATTTCAGAAAGAGTTTATCACTGTCCTTAGAATAATGATTTCGTTAGCTATATAAACCTTTTCACATGATTTAATGGATGTAAAAACTCTCTGCACTCAAAGATCTTCCCTAAGCAAAAATCTTTCTAGAACTACATGTTATCAGGCAGTTTTTTTAATGAATAAAGAGTAACCCAGACGTGGTTCCTTCTAGCTACTGAGCTGTGGCTTTGTGAAATGGAATTTACAATTACTAAAAAGAAAACAGCCCCAAATCCCACAACTCCTTTCACTTAATTATTCATGATATTGATCAGCACATTTATTTTTAAAAACAAATGAAGTTAGAGCAGCACTCATATAGGAAGAGAACTTCTTGCTAACTTGCATTACTGTGGACTGGGGAGTTTCTTCTTCAGGGATTTGTACTTTGCATATGGAAATTTTAAAGCCAATCAAACATCATCACAACATATTTAAAACAAGCTTACAATGTTAAAAGCCGTCTTTGCAGGTGATACTTCTAATTCACTCATCAAGAGAAGTTTCTGTTTATTGTTCTTAATCATAAAAATTAGATAACTCTAGCAATACTAAAAATAAATGTGGTAATGATGAAGAAAATAGGAAAAGTCAGCTAGGAGCTGAAAAAATTTCTTCAAATTTTACAAGTCATGTTCACTTTCAGTAAATCAAAAGACATCAGATATAAAACTTCCTACTACCCATAACAATTAAGTGTATCTTGCAAGCTTCTAGAATAAAACACAGGAAATATGTGGGCTCAAGTAGTTCCTTAGAGTGGAAGATTATAAAGATGATAGCCTATGATTCCTTTTAAGGTTTACATCATGCTGCTCCTCCCCAGAAAGAGTAGAGTCTGTTTCTCCTACTCTTGATTCTAGACTGGCCTTATGACATGCTTTAACCAACATAAAGTGGGGAGGTGATGCTCTGCCAGTCCCAGACTTAGACTTAAGAGATTTTCCAGCTTCCACCTTCCCTCTCTTGGAATATGAGAGAAAAGAAAGCAAACCTGGAAAGCTGGATGATGATAAGTGAGAGACACCAAGCCATCCAGATCCCAGCCATTTCAGTTGCCCCACCGGAGGCACCAACCTTGTAAGTGAAGACACCTTGGATTCTCCAGCCCAAGTCAAGCTATAGCAACCAACACCATATGGATCAAAGATGAGATGTCTTTGAAGAGCCTTCTTCAAACTCCAAACCCACAAAGAATTGTAGGTAATAAAGTCAATTTTTAAAAATTATTTTTATTTTTTTTGTGGCCCAGGCTGAGTGCACTGGCATGATCGCAGGTCACTGAAGTCTTGACGTCCCTGGCCCAAGCCATAGATAATCAATAAATTTACAGTAGAATTCAATATAATGTGATTTTACGTTATAGTGAAAGTTACTGTGTCCTTTAATATAGTAAGAAATTCATACTAATTCTATAAAAAAATCAATGAAAAATACTTCCTGAGACATCTACTACATATAAGGCACTAAGATAACATTAATTCTAGTAATATCAACCATTTAATGTGAGCTTAAATATGATTAGTTAGTCATCAAATATGTATGAAATGTCTAGTAAGATCCAGGTGGTGTGCTGGGCACAGGTGACCAGCATTCAGAGAAATTTCGCAGTTTAGATAGGTATACAGGCAAGCAAAAGGCAAATATAATACAGTATAATAATTGCTATCATAACAAAGAGTTAACATTTAGATCTAGAGATATTTTTAAAATCTAAATATAACTATTTTGAAGCAATATGAAAAGCATCATAAGAAAGGTAGCTACCCTGCTCATTTGTTGTAAGGATTGAAGTGGTTAGCATAACACTTAACACATAATTAATCCACATTGAGTGATGCTAAAAATCTGAACTACATAAATGGTTACAAGAATTCAAGCAGGGAGAGATCATGAGTGGTTTGTAGGTTATTTATGGATTTTATCTAATTTGTTCAGTAATTTGGAGAACCTACTCTATGCCAGGCACTGGGATACAGGGGTAGCCAAGAAATACAAGTTTCCTGCTTTGATACTGCTCAATTTGGAAAACAGACATGAAATAAGTGTAATGAGTGGTAAAGAAAAGCAGAGCAAAAGACTGTCATCTGTTCAAGAGAGTGCCATTTAATCTGAAACTTGGTAGATGAGTAAGAATGACCCAGGTCAGCACTCTCCAACCTTTTTGGCACCAGGGACCGGTTTCATGGAAGACTATTTTTCCATGAACCAGGTGGGGGCCAGGGATAGTTTAGAGATGAAACTGCTCCAACTCAGATCATCAGGCATTAGATTCTCCTAAGGAGCATGCCACATGTAGATCCCTCACATACGCAATTCACAAAAGGGTTTGCACTCCTATGAGGATCTCATGCCACCACTGACCTGACAGGCGGCAGAGCTCAGGCAGTGATAGGTAATAGTCAGTAATAGGATACAAAAAACCATGTACAAGCCACCAAAGCCTCTGTGGGAAATGACTAACTGAATGTGAAATGTTCATATTGCATCAGCCAAGGCAAGTCACCTGACCAAGCCTTCCAACACCAATGGGGCAGAGAAGATGCACCCTCTCCCAGAGGTGAGTAATGACTCCCAATGATTTCTCAATAGCAATAAGGCAAACATTTGGATAGATAGGTCTAGATCTTTACATAATGCTGATGGGACTACAGAGACATGAAGAGAGAACATTATGTTGAACCTTAAAAAGGATGGGTATGATCTTGACAGAAGTAAAGAAAACCATTAAGAGGATTCCAGGCATAAATGTAGGGCAATGAAAAGGAAAGCACAGTTGGTTGATGACAGTTTTTTATTTATCTCCATGTTTCTCTCTTTACAAGTGAGGAAGAAAAAAGAGAGGGAAAAATGAATTAATCATATGTGGGATAAGAAGAGTGGGACAATCAAGGGCTCTCTGACCTAAAGAGCAGAGAAAGAGGGAGAGCCTTGGAAAGAAAGGAAGAAAAAAGGTTTAAGGTGAATACGGGAGTTGAAAGACGTCCTGAAAAGCAAACTCAATTTCAACCCTATAGATGAAATCCTATAAATGTGGAGAAAAGTGGGACCAACTTGGGGTCTGAGATCAGTAGAAAAGTTCACTCACAATCACTACAGAGGAGAAAGCAATAGTTCCCATTTACAGTTATATAAATTTTTCTTCCAAGTGGAGGCTGTTCTAGAATGAAAAATGCACTGCTTCTGGACGTGGGAAATATGGGTTTCATTTCTGGTTTGGTCATTAACCTGTTATTTGACCTGAGGCACTCTATGAATCTTTTTAGTCTCACTGGTAAAATGCATTCTAAGACTTGCTTTATAAGATTTTTTGAATGAAAGTTAAAAGCTATCTACAGAGATAATTCACCCAGATCCAACCCCCCAGTGTGCAGTCTATTACTTTAGATTCAAAACAGGCCATGACCTCAGATTTACCTTCACACTCTAATAACATTCAAGTAGTCAACACTACCCAAATCATGGCCTTTCACTATAGCAACTAAAATTCACCAAGTAGCCGCTAAAACACACTCTCAAATCCAACCATGGAAGTGATTCGTGGGTTTAAGAGCATGCCAGGCCAGATTTTTTCAACCAGAAATCCTGTACTTTGACTTCCAACTCTCCAAATCTGGAGGAGTCATCAATCCTACATTCATATGAAGCCTTCCTTGATCATTCTACCTCAGTTTCCTTTAATTCTTCCCAACTCTCTGTTCTTTTAGCATACAGCATCTCTCTTATTAGGTTAGTGTTGTTGTCTTTCTTATTCACTACATGAGACTTACATATATAAACATATGTATATCATATATATTTACACATATATGTCCTATATTTTTATATATATATAAAAGTCACATGTAGTGAATAATAAAGACAACAACACTAACCTAACTGCAGAGCTCAATGGGTAGCATCTAATGAGTTTTGCTAAGGGCCTGGCCTTATCTCATGGATTCCTTACAATAGATTTATACAGTAGAAACCATTATTCCAACTTTACAGGTGAAGAAACTGAGACTTAGAGAAGGCAGTTAATTTGCCCAAGGTAAGAAACTATCAAGTGGCAGACACAGATTCCATGGAATAAGAAGCATACAGATTACTACTAGACAAAACTAACTGATACTCTTCACTACATTTCCAAATACATATCTGAGTTCTTTTAATTGAACGGTACACTCTTGAAGAATTTCATTATATTTCCCACCTCTGTGTGTTATTGGGTCTCACAAAAGGCTCCTTCACTTAGGCAGTAATTAGAGCTATAATTTATTCATAAGCAATAAAGTGACAGTTTACATTTCCTGTTTCTAATTTGAAAGGCAACTAAAAACTAGAGGGCATTTACAATGCTTAACGGATGTGAGGTTTGGTGGTATGACAGATTGCATTATTGGCCCAAATTCTTCACCCTTTTTTGTATTTATGCTTTCGGTCATGTGACTCTGCAGTTCCTCCCACTAATGAGGCAGAGGATAATTCCCCACCCTTGACTTGGGTTTGGCCATGTTTTTTTGTTATGGCCAACAGTATGAGGCAGAAGTGGTAATATTCCAGTAGCAATACAAGATCTTAAGAGACCTTGTGTGTTTGCCTCTTATCTCTTTGCATGCCTGCAATTGACATGAGAATAATTTCCATCAGGGAACTTCTCCTTCAGAATCAGTTCCACCATGAGACATATGGAAACAATAGAGCCAGACAGTCCTGCAGATTGAGCAAAGTAACCATACCAGCCCAGCCTAGATAAGCCAACTCCCAGCTGACCCATAAAAATATGAACAGGCCAGGCATGGCGGCTCATGCCTATAATCCCAGTACTTTGGGAGGCTTAAGACAGGAGGACCATTTCAGCCCCAGAGTTCGAGACCAGCCTGGAAGTACAAAAAATTAAAAATTAGCCAGGCATGGTGGTGCATGACTGTAGTCCCAGCTACTTGGGAGGCTAAGGTGAGACGATCACTTGAGCCTTAAGCCTAGGAGTTCAAGCCTGCAGTAAGCCATGATCGCACCACTATACTCCAGCCCAGGCCACAGAGCAAGACCTGGTCTCAAAAAAAAAAAAGAACAAACAAAACTTAGTTCAGCAGAGCCACCCTAGCCAATGTGACAGAGTGAGAGATATATAAATATATGTTATTTTAGACTATTGAAATTTGGGGAGGGGGGCTTTTTTCTACATAGAATTATTGTGGTAACAGCTAATTCATGTGGGCAAATGGTATTTTTGTTCGCAAATATTCATTATTCACTCTCAGCTTTAGTGGTTTGGTTTAGTTTTTTGTACTTCTGCCATAAGCTGTAGAGACTATAATAAAATCTCAGACTTCCAGTCAGATTACTTGATTAGATAAGAACTTTTGGGGCATAGTTCTTGTTAAGGGTGTGGATGTAATTTATGTACATGTGACTAAGAGTATATTTTGTGTGTATGAGATCAAGAGAGGTAGAATACACATATAAACTATACTACTGTTTGTAAGCACTTGCTTACCTCCCCTTCCTTAATTAGCCCTGTGACTTCTGGCCAATAAAATGTGAGAAAACTTGACATATGACCAGTCCTACCAAAGTTTTGAATGCAATTGCATGGTCTAGCTAAGTCTCTTGTGTTTCTGCCCTCACTAATGTGAACAGAATGTCCCAGATAAGGGTCATTCTTAACTTGGGCTCCTTAGAGACAAAATCTGAAATGAAGAAGGTTTATTGAGGAGTGCTCTTGAAAGAAACTACTGTAAAGGCAGAGGGGGACCCTAAAACTTAAAGTACTTGCAACTGAGGTCTCAGCTGATCCTTACATGGTGTTCCAGGGCTGGGATGGCCCCTCTTGGCTACCTCTCTTGATCTCATACACACAAAATATATTCTTAGTCACAGGTATATAAATTACATGCACAGAGTTGTCCAAATTAAGCCAACTCCAGTCTTTGTGCTTTTGCAACAGTCAGTCACTGATTATGGACCACTACCCAGAGGAAGCACAACCTTGGCTGAGACAGTTCCCCTAAGGCAAAGGGAAATTCCCAGTGGGGAGTGAAGATGTCAGCTACATGGCAGCTGATATTCCAGTCAGGTGGTGGATACATATGTGGTCCTTAAATAGTGGGCCTGGATTGGGCACCACAGTATCCACTACAAAACTGTCTCCTCAACCTGGATCCTAGAAGAATAAGCCACATAGAGCAGGCACATAGCCAATGCACAATATGGAAGAGCAATGCTGATCCAAAGCTGACCCACAGCTCTCATGCAACGCAGATGAATAATGCTTGCTAGAAGCCAGTGAGATTTTTGAATTGTTATCAAAGCAAAAGCCGACTGTTACATTTATACAACAACAAAAAAGATATCTCACATTTTTAAGCAGTTACTTACTTTTTTTAAATACTTTTTTTATACTGAGTTTGAAATGGAAGAAGACACAAATAAATGGAAAGATATCCTATGTTTATGGACTAGAAGAATTAATATTATTAAAATGTCCATATCACCCAAAGCAATCCACAGATTCAGTGCAAGTCCTAACAAAATTCCAAAGACATTTTTCACAGAAATAGAAAAAAAAATCCTAAAATTTATATGGAATCACAAAAGACCCTCAATAACCAAAGCAATCTTGAGCAAAAAGAACAAGCTGGAGGCATCACACTACCTAACTTCAAAATATGCTACAAAGCACAGCAATCAAAACAGCATGGTGCTGGCATCAAAACAGACCGCATATCCCATAAGAACAGAACAGAGAGTCAAGAAATAAATCCATGCAGTTACAGTCAACTGATTTTGACAAAATTGCCAAGAACACATAATGAAGAAGGGACAGTCTCTTCAATACATGGTGTTGGGACAACTAGATTTATGCAGAAGAATGAAATTAAACCTTTATCTCACACCATTTACAAAAATTAACTCAAAATGAATTAAAGGCTTAAACACAAGACCTGAAACCATAAAACTACTAGAAGGAAGCACAGGGGAAAGGCTCCATGACAGTGGTCTAGGCAATGATTTTTTGGATATAACCCCAAAAGCACAGGCAACAAATGTGAAAACAATTAAATGAGCTCAATTCAAACTAAAAAGCTTCTGCACAGCCAAGGAAAGAATCAACAGGAAGAAGAGACAATCCACGGACTAGAGAAAATATCTGCAAACCACACATCTGTAAGAGGTTAATATTCAGAATGTATAAGGAACTCAAACAACTCCATAGCAAGAAAACAAATAACCTAATTTTAAAATGGGCAAAGATCAGAAAAAACATTTATCAAAAGAATACATAGAAATAGCAAACAGGTATATGAAAAGGTGTTCAACCTCACCAATCATCCAAGAAATGCAAATTAAAATCATAATGAGCTATCACCTTACACTCATTAGAACAAGTATTATCAAAAAGACAAAAGGTAAATGTTGGAGAGGATGTGGAGAAACCTTGCACACTGACAGAGGGAATGTCAATTGCTGTAACCATTATAGAAATCAGTATGGAGGGTCCTCAAATAATTAAAAATATAACTACCATAGGAACTAGCAATAGGAATACTGGGCATATATTCAAAGGAAACGAAATCAGTATGTCAGAGATATCTGCACTCCTGTGTTCATCGCAGCATTATTCACAATAGCCAAGATATTCAATACGAATTTAAGTGTCCAACAACAGATGAATAAAATGTGGTATATACACACAATGGAATATTATGCAGCCATTGAAAAGGAAGGAAATTATTTCAATTGTGACAGTCTGGATGAATTTGAAGGACATTCTGTAAAGTGAAATAAGCCAGACAAATAAAGACAAATACCACTTGACCTCACTTATATATGGAATCTAAAAAAGTTGAAATCATAGAAGTAGAGAATAGAATGGTGGTTACCAGTGGGGTGAGGAGGGAGGTTTAGGGAGATGTTGGTCAAAGGATACAGAATTTCTGTTGGACAAGAAGAATAAGTTCAAGAGATCTATTATACAACATGGTGACTATAATTAATAATGCATTGTATACTTGAAAATCACTAAGAGAATAGATTTTAAGCTTTTTCACCATACAAAAAATAAGCATGTGATATAATATATGTTATTTAGCTCAATTTATTCATTCTACAACGTGTACATATTTTAAGACATCATGTTGTATACAATAAATATATATAATTTTCCAAATTAAAAGTAATTATATTAATTTTTAAAAAGTTTGTGTGTGTTATTGCTGCATAAACTACCCCCAAAATAAATAGCTTAAACAAAGAATTTATTATCTGATGATTTTGAATTTGACCTGAGCTCAGCTGAGCATTTAGTTTGGTAGTTTTGCCCGAAGCCACTCGAGTAACATAAGTCATCTGATAGCTTAATTGGGACTGATGGCCTCACTCACATCACTGGCTACCAGTTTTGGCTACTGGCCAGCTATTGGCTACTAGCTATCTCTGTGTGACCTGTGTTTCTCAAGGAGGCTTGCCTGGACTTCTCCACAGGGCAGACTCAGTGTGCAAGAATAGAAGCTCCCAGGCTTAGGAGCAGAGTTCACAATAACGTCAGTTGAGCCACATTTTATTTTTCAAATTCAATAGGCTAACTCAGATTCAAGGGAAAGGGAAATGGACTCCATTGCTTGAAGGTAAGAGTGAGTCACCATGCAAACTGCCAAGGAAGGTATTGTGGCCACCATCTTGAAAACAGTCTATTATAGGCCTGATGTGTGTTTTATCTTTTTCTGAAGTTATTTTTCTCTAAATAGCAAACTTAATACATTTTATATCCCCTATTCCCATCCTGCCCTCTCCCCTCAAAAAAAAGTGTGAGTAAACATATGCAATTTTTCCACTAGAGACCATTGAAAGCATTCAGCCACTACGGGTCAATACAGAAGAGTCCATTCAAAAACACAACCAAAAGCAAACAAGAACACTAAAAAAAGGAAAAGAAGAGGGAGACGGATACAGAGAGGCAGATAAAAAGATGGAGGAAGAAGCAGCAGAGGAAGAAGAGATTGAGTAACTTTAAAAACAGGGGCATATTAATCTTATATACAATCTAAAATGCCTCCCCATCATTTGATTTTAATCTCTTCTGCTTGAACGCTTACAAGATGTCTGTAATTCATCCCTCACAAGTTTATGATTTGGGATTAACTCTATCCCCTATCCTAATCTATGTCTTATGCATTTTGTGTGTGTGTCCGTGTGGGTGTGTGTCTGTGTGTGTATACATGCACACATGTGAGAGTATGTATGTGTGAATGGGTGGGTTGGGTTATTGAAGGTCAAAGTAGGGTAGGAAGAAGAATGACAGAAATAATCATATTATAAAAATAGAATATAAAAAGTCAAAATCAGAAAAATGCCCTAACTCTGAAAAATGACAAAAAATGATATTTTCCAAGCAAGTCATAATATAGAACTATTTAAAGCAACAGACAATTATGGCACTATCAGATTAAAAAGGATATTGACTATATTCTAGAATTTGCCATTATATGGAAATACACCCTTCACTTGTAAGCATCTTCATAGAATGCATGGTTTGTTTCACAATATAACGAAACCCATATATTAAGACCCTTTTGTTCTTTTTAAAAACTAATGTTGCCACTAAAGTTTACAGACTTAATTTCACAGGGCAACTGCTGCTTAACACTAATGAAACAACAGCGCAATACATTACTACTAAATAGAAACATGTATATCTCCATATTACATATGAAGAAAAAAATTTATGTACTCCAATGAATAAAAGGAGAAACTTGGGCCTGCATGGCTCACATTTCAAAACCACACAGTCCATGCACAAAGCTTTTGAACGGTTTTATTTAAAATAAATAGAAGCCCTAGTAAGAAGAGAAAAATTAACCTGCCTCGTATATGCAAATGTGAAAGCTTCTTAGGCAAAGGGAATGCACGGGGGCGAGGGAGGTGCAGTCACACACAGCCGACTTTGGTACAAATATGCCTTATCTGTATTCCAGAGCTTTCAGAATATTCACCGGAATTAGTAATTGGTAATCAGCAACTTTCGGCTATTTTACATTCAGGGAGGCGGCCAGACCAAGTGAGTAGCAGGCATCAGATTAGATCACTAGCTATATTGTTCGGGTTGATTTTAATTGCCTGAAAAGTGTCATTACCATCTTCTGCAATGCATTAAGTTATTTTAAAGAGTGACTATTTCTGTGCAAGAAATAAAATGAACTGCGATTGAGTTAGAACCTGCATGAAGCATTCAGTTGGGGCCCTGCCCTGGTGGCATCAAAATCCTGCCCAAGCCTGACCACACTGATAAACAAACATATTTGCTATCTGCAGAACTTTTCAAACGTAGCATGGGGAAGTCAACACAGATTCCCAAACCAAAGACACAGAGAACCACCCAAATGTTATATCCTGGCTTATAAAATCCCAAGACTTCCATTTCCATACAGGCATCTGCAAGGTAAAGGAGTTCATGATATTTAAGAACAAGACAAATATTTGCATGGAAAAAGATCCATGGAAGTGGAATTTTTCAATGCTAGAATACAGTTGCAAAATTATCACATTAGTGTATGCTGACATGGAAATGTCACCTCTCAGGACATTTGTTCTTTAAGTTAAAATCCTAGAAACATGAACCTCTACATGGGATAAAACCGCGTAGGGCTATACACATATTCATGAAATCAGGTTTAAAAAATGATGACAACTGAATAAGGTCTTCAGTCTAGTTAACAGTAATGTACCAATGTCAATTTCCTGGTTCTGGTATTGCAGGACAGATATATACAATGTCACCATACGGGGAAGTTGGATGAAGATTATACAGAACTCTCTGTACTATGTTTTACAACTTCCTGTGAGTTTAAAATTACTTTAAAATAAAAAGCTAAAAAATGCAGATTAGCAAGCTGTACCCCAGAGATGATTCAGAAAATCTTGTAAGGGCTAAGGTATCGCCATTATTTCAGCAGAACCCCAGTTAACCTTTCTGCAGAAACATCAGAAGTTGAGAAACAGTGCAAGTGAAATAGACTATTCTCGGCTCTATGACAGGGGCTTCCTCTTTGAAGGATGACTGGTGAGACTGTTTAATGCCTACAAAATTTCCCCCATTTATAAGTAATTATTTATGGTTTAGGAAGATGTGCTTTTGATTTGTTGTGATGCAGTCATTTAGTTATTTCTTTCATACGCTAATGTTTCACTCTAATACAATAATGAATTTTGAGAACTTCCCATTACTTCCTTGCGCTAAAATCAGCTCATTACTTCAAGGACCAGTCCTCGGTGCTCACAACCTTTGGCTTATGCTTCCTTTAGAGCATATGTTTGTCACAGAATTTTCTAAATTCAGATCATATCAAGATGTTCATCTGTTGTCAACTAATGATTTGTCACTCAGAAACTCTGCAAAATAAAATAAAATCTTTATACACTAAAATAAATTTTAGCCCTAGAAAAAGAAGCCCCACTATAACTATAGCTGCACTTCATGCCAATTAAAAAGATTAGACTTTCTATCTTTCCAGAAATATTTACCAAAGTCTTAACATGTGCATGCTACTCCATCAATAGACTATCAGGAAAAGCAGATATTAAACAATTTTACAATATTAATTAGATTATAATACATTTACCCCCTAAAGGAGAAACAAAATTTAAATGGTTGATTGTAGATAGCATAGAGGTCAAACCTAGTCTAGGGGGACAGTCAAGGCTACCTGGAGGAATGGCTAGGTTGGGTATCACCTTGACAAATGGTAAAGTTGGAAGTAAAGAGCTTTCCTGAACGAAACAACAAAGAATTGAGGGTGGAAATGAGTCAACACGGGAATAAGGAGAGTGGAGTGGAAGTCATGGGTGTTCCAAGCACATGCAAGAACACTGAAGCAGGGCCACGTTGAGTTTTCAAGGAAGTTTTAAAAGACCCATATATTATAGCTGGAGTGTTAAGTATCAGGGGAGAATTAGGGAGAAGTCACATACAGACAGGCTGCATCAGTAGCATATTTTTCTCTATGCAGTGGGTGTCCAGTGACCCAAGGGGTCGGCCTCATGGATTAATACAGCACTGCACGTCAAATAGATTGGAACAAGAAAGAGAGTGAGGAGAAAGTCATTTCTTAATCTCCTGCATTTAGGTGAGAAGTACTTAAAACCCAGCCTGGCACATTGCTTGAATGAATGTTCTTGTATTTTTAATCGGTGGACTGGCTACAATGGCAAAGGGAGAAGATGGTGACAAAGACCACTGACTCCAGATGCCTTGATGACCCCAATGATAGGTAAAGGAAGAACAGACCACCTAAGCTCTTAGGAAACGGATTGAGAGGAAAAATGATAATTCCATTTTGGACAACATTGGTTTGAAGTAGCAGGTGTCCAAGAGATGTACGAGATCACGGGCAATGTGACAGAAAGAATACTGTCAAAGTCAGCTGCAGACTTCTGCTGAATATGGACCTTCTTGACAGGATCTTTGGTTACATATGGCAAGCTCAGCAAACCAATAAGCTTAGTTGTCATAGGTTTATCAAACTCCACTGTGGGCCAGATACTTTGACAGAAGCTGCTTTGCAATAATGCATAAAATAGATGTGGTAACTGCTTACAAGGTACTTACAGAATATAAACATACAATCAGGTAAGGAAATGTACAGTTCCAAGTTATACTAAGCATACCAAGGAAATGAACAGAAAGAGCCTATCAGAAGTGCCCTCATTCAGGGTAGGAAGGAAATCAGAGAGCCCTCTCTAAGCAAATGATATTTACACTGTGGCCTAAGGGATGAGTAGCAGTCAAAAACTCTATGTGGGCCAGACTCAGCGGCTCACACCTATAATCTCAGCACTTTGGGAGGTCGAGGTGGGCGGATCGTTTGAGTTCAGGAGTTCAAGAACAGCTTTGGCAACATGGTGAATTCCCATCTCTACAAAAAATCCAAAAATTAGCCAGGGCATGGCGGTGTGTGTCTATAGTCCCAGCTACTCAGGAGACTAAGGTGGGAGAATCACTTAGCCCAGGAGGTCGAGGTTCCAGTGAACCATGATCGCACCACTGCACTCCAGCCTGGGTGACAGAGTGAGACCCTGTCGAAAAAAACAAAAATGAAAAAAAAAAAAAAAAACCCTGTGAGTTTGTGTGTGTGCACACGTGTGTGCGTATGTGTGTTTAGGCGTTAGGGCTGGACAGGGCTACTGGGCAAAAGAACAGAATGATCCCTAAGATAGGAAAGAGCTCAACACATCTGCAGAAATGAAAAAGGGTCTAAGAAGCTCTTGTTCCTAAAAGCTTGCTAGGAATTGTCAAAGGGACAGTAGTGTTTAAATCCTACACAGCCTTGCAGGTAATATTTAATAGTTTGGATTTTATTCTGAGTGCAATGAAAAGCCATTTAAGCATTCTGAGTAGATGAGTACTAATTTAACTTACATTAAAAAAAAAGAAGTCTTGGCTGCTATGCAGGATGATTTGGGGGAAGAAGTACGAAAGGAGCCAAGGAAGCCAGTGTAGTTATCCCAGGAGAGAAGATGGGGACTTGGAGAAGGAGGACGTGGGTGAACATGGAGGGAAGTGGGCGAATGTGAGAAATATTTCAGGGTTAGAACCAAAAGGACATATAAGGTCTGAGTTGTACTAGTTCCCCAAAATAAAAGCACTTGAAGTATTGTGATGGTGTCAAGATTTACCCTATTAAAACAGTACACTGACAGCCTCATTTATCAGTAATATAATCAAGCAGTTTTGAAATATGGATCTCATATCTTAACATCTGAAAGGTAATCAAAGTCAAGGGACTTAAAAAACAAATGGGACAAAATTGTTCTCTTGTTTTAGAACATAGGAAATTTACAAGCTGAGTTATAAAGGCACCTAAGAGAATGCTATGGAATCACTACAACATAGATAATCTATGTCTTCAAATGCCAATATGTCTGCAACAAGAAATATGCAAACTCACTGAATTATTTTATCCTACTTAAGAAAATAGTCATTTTTCCTCATTCCTTGCAAGGCAGGTTCTTGCGCAGTAAAGATTCTACAAATATTTACATTCCAAGTAGCAAAGCTGTTTGAAATGCTATAAAGTTCTGCCAGCACTTCTATTACAAACCCTTATTTCTTGTTTATAACATGTACATAAAAGGGGGAAAATAAAAATGTACTATGGATTGAAACTTGGCATACAAAGTTTCAACCAGGGAGTGCATTTCTCCTGCAGCAATTTTTCCAAAGAAATGTCCCACTGTGTTTAAGAGATGAGTGCAGGGGAGACTATAAGATAAAAACCATTTACAACACTCGATCCATTTCTGAAATGTTTATACAAATTGGATATGAGAATGAGATCTGTCACCCCTCAATTTCAAAGAAATGTTCTATCTTAAACTGTTCCGTGGCCCCATATTCTCTTGCCAACTATCTTTGCAACAATAATATTCTCCATTGCACTTTTTTCAAGCATAAGAAAGGAAACTGTCCACCAGCATTAAGTAATTTTATATGCATGTTAAAATTATATGCATATGCATGTGTGCATATTACAAACTACAAGTGAGCACCTTAAAGATGCTCACCTTCATAGAGACAAAGTACCTGGCTAAGATAAGAAGGCTTAAAGGCAGACTGGTGGTGACAACTAAGTCAGAGACAGCAGGCAAACATGCACAGCATCAATAAATCCTCCTGCCATCTGAATATATTCCACTACATAAAATTAACATTAGTTTTACTGCTAACAACTTACTAACTGGTGATTGGAAACCAGTCAAAGCTTCTCTATTTTGTAGTATTGCCACAGTATAGCGATATACAGATCTGGCAGTTTGGAAGTGGCAATTATATCTATATACTATTTCAGCATGAACCATATTAAGAGTTAATGAGAACTTCAAGTTGGACATTTAAATTTTGCAGTAAAAACAAAGCTGGAAGATGTGTACTGAATGTGTGAGAAGGAGTTAGGAACTTGTAAAAGAGAAAGATGCATATTTTGCAAGCAGAAAAAAGAGGCTATTAGTTTGTAATAACTGGGCATATATGAAATGTGACAGTGATAAAATTGAACATAAATCAGCAAAGGAAAGGCTACAGCTTGTTGTCCATGGCTAATCTTCTCTCTACTTGAAAGTGCTCAGCACTTTGCTCCTATTAAATGCTTTGTTGCCATTTTAAGGTACACTTGGGCTATCTGGTTGTGTCGTGAAGAATATTTAAAAGTTAAGAGTTCTCCTGGAGAAATGAACTTAACACCTTCATGTCTTCGGGCTGACATTAATGACATCCAGACAGTGAGGAGGACATGAGGCTGAATGTTATTGTCTGTGGCGGCCACAGCCTGAATCTAATTACCCTGCATATCAATTAGCCACTCGGTGTCTCGGTTATCCTACTTTTAGACAGGAGGGCCACTTGCATGCATTCAGCCTTACTATTCATCTTATAAAAGTGTACAGCAATTTGCTATATTTCCCTGGTGGATACTGATCATTTTGGGGGTCCTCAAACCACATGTTTACTCTCAACTAATTTCAAGCAAGTATTCAAAGACCAATAATTCCCGACCCCACTCTTTATTATTTGCAAGCCAACATCCTTCCATTTAGTGAGGCTGAACCCGATCAGATTTCTTTAATGAACATTCACAAGGACCTCTCCCATTGCAACCAGTGACATGCACGTATTAGGCATCTTACAAATGTTGCACAAATTGATATGAATATTAACCTGCAGTCAACTTTCTCCCTAGTCCCATGACCCACAAATGGTTAAAACCATGAACCAAGATGCCAGGTTACTGCAGCCAAAGTCAGGTTACTGTTAGTAAACACATCTAGCAAAGCAAAAGTAACACATTTGACTTGATATTGAGATATAAGCTCTTTCAAAGGCAATTACTCCTCCTTTCAATCTCTGAAGGGCTCTGACTCATTGTTCTGATTAATTCCTGTTTTTAATCTATTTACAGATCAGGATTCTTTTTCAGCTAGTGTGATATTCATCTCTGTGGGGGTAGACAGAAACCACAGCACGTACAGTCTTCCTACTTTTTTTTTTTTTTTTTAGTTATTCTTGCTTAATCATTTTAAAATTATTTCTGGATTTACCTACTCACCATATGAGCTGGGGTTTCTGACCTCCCTCCTGCACATCACGCCCTCCTTGTCTGTTGCTTTTTCTAGCTCTGTTTCCCTGCATCTTGGGTTGAGGTTAGCAGACTGGCTACCCCTTTCCCAGAGCTCTGTTCCCCTTTCTTTGCCTCTGAAAGGAGGTTTGCTGTCCTTACCGTAGCGGACACCGTTTGTTATTAAATAATACCTCCGGACACATCTCCTTGTTGTAAATCAACAAGCAAATGCAATACAGGGAAAGACATACGGATTGGAGAGTTGTACGGAGCTTTGCACAAGCAGAGCCCAGAAGCTGTTCGTTCATTTCACGCGACCAGAAAAAATTCCTGATGGTGCTATGACCCCGGTGCCCGGTTGGCACTTCCTGGTTTTCTGTTTCTGCTATTCTGTCACCTGCTTGGTTAGCTTTGCAGGGCTCCTCAGAGAACACAGAAACAGCTGAAACCAGGGTCCGAGC
Source organism: Pan troglodytes (assembly GCF_028858775.2). Lineage (NCBI taxonomy): Eukaryota > Metazoa > Chordata > Mammalia > Primates > Hominidae > Pan > Pan troglodytes. The sequence continues at coordinate 78,619,643 of NC_086015.1, forward strand.
TCAGGAAACCTGGACTACAGCGCAGCAGGGTAAACCTGGCAAATAAACGCGATGGGGAATTCCGTCCCAAGCTGCTGATCTGTGAGTAGAAAGAAAATGCAGCTTAGAAAACTTGATCGCTAATGAAAGAATCGGCCACCCTAGCTTTCTCAGACCTGGGAATCTGGGCCTGGGGGGGTGGTTCCAGCAAAGAGGTATCACATTCCCACATTCTGCATCATGCACCTGGAATTGTTCCTCAGCATCCCTAGGAGTCACAACTTTTTTCCCCCAACTTTAACTGGTCAAATCCACTGCGCGAAGAGCAAGCCCAAGGGACCTACCACTCAATTTTCAGCGCTCCAGCTGGGGATGCAGCCTTCCCAACCCGAAACCAATCCTCGCTCCAGAAGGGGAAAAATAATCTCCCCAGAGCAAGTCCGATGAGAGAAGCATCTTTTATTCTCGACCCGTCGGGTGCATTTCCCTGCAAACAAACTTCGGGGCTGAGGAGCCATGAAGCCAGGGCGTAAAGTTTGCCCTGGCAGGTGGCTCATCCCTGTGGCCCGGCCGGCGCCAGGAGTCGGGCATCCCGGACTTACCTGGTCTCTGCAGCTCGCCAGACGCCCGCCCGGCGGCCCACCCGCCGCCGCCGCCGCCGCCACCGCCGCCGCCGCAGTTAGTCCGGGCCCGGGGGACCGCCGTGCGCGCCCGCGTAAGCCGCCGCCGCCGCAGGCGCAGCGCCCTCGTCCGCACAGTTCCCGGCCCAGCCCACGGCGCCAGCCCGCCCGCCGCTGCCGCCAAGCGCCAGGCTACTGTGGCTGCTGCCGGCGCCTAGCGAGCACTGCCCGTGCCTCCGCCACTCCGGCTCCGGCTCCGGCTCCGACGCGGACGCTGGAGGGAGGGGAGACCGGGCGGACTGGAAGGAGGGAGGGGCGGGGAGCGCGGCGGAGCAGCCAACTGGGTCCCGAGCCTCGCGTCTGCGGCGCCCCCAGCGCCTCTGCGCCGGCCGGACCCCGCGCGGCCCTGCGCTCGGCCGCGTGCACCCACGTGTGTCCGGCCTCCGCAGGGCCCTGGGCGGCGGTCACCGTGTCACCTCCGGGTGGCCTCGTGCCACGCAGTTAGGGCCCTCGGAACACGGGGTTAAGGCAGGAATTCCACTTCTAGGAAAGCCTCCTGCAGCTGCGCTCCCACAAGCGCGCAAAGATTGCCAATTTTAATATTAAAGCGGATAATTATTAAGGGCTCACTAGGTAGCAGGTAGTGGACTGCGCTAAATGAATTAGTTCATGCAGTCCCCAGAGCAACCTGGATCTATTATTATTCCCGGATTTAGTGATGAGGAAATTGGTTTGCTTAAGGTTTCAATGAGTCAGTTGTGAGAATAATCGCAACTATATTCTGTCAAGGACCCTATGAAGTAGATCTTACCACCTTTATTTGCCCAAGTATACACACAGTGGTGGGTTGAAGAACCCGGACTTGAATAAGCCTGTTGCAGTCCTGAGCCTTTGCGCTGAACCGCTGCTGACTTACTTCCAGTCAAACCCGTGCAAACACTGCAACTTTAGTTGTACGAAAAACAGTTGGGAACAACCTACCTGTCCTTCATTAGGAGAGTGGCTGATAAAATACAGTGGAGACATACAGCGGCAGAGAGAAAGGTGCATCTACTAGTATTGGCATAAATGACCTCCAAGAGGTATCCTTAGAGGCTGGGCGGAGGTGGGTCACTTCTGTAATCCCAGCACTTTGAGAAGCCAAGACAGGTGGATCTCTTGAGCCCAGGAGTTTGAGACCAGCCTGGGCAACATAGGGAGACTTTGTCTCTGCAAAAAACAAACAAACAAAAAGTTTAAATTAGGTGGGCGTCATGGCACGCACCTGTTGTCCCAACTACTTGAGAGGTTGAGGTGGGAGGATCACTTGAGGGATCACTCGAGCTCAGGAGGCGGAAGCTGCAGTGAGCCATGATTGTGCCACAGCACTCCAGCCCAAAAGACTGAGGGAGACCCTGTCTCTAAATAAATAAAAAAATAAATAAACGGTATTTTTAGGAGAACTTGGGACATGTACTGTTGATCGGCACAGGAAAGTTGGTACCTGTACCGTTTTTGTGCTTACAAACACTTACACACACACACACACGCACGCACCCTTTTGTGTGTATGTATCTATATTTATGCATTCACAATTTCTGAAAGGATGTCTAAGGATACTGTTAACAATTGTTAGTCCTGGTGAGTGAGACGAAATTGGAGCAGAGGAGACTTTATACTTTTCATTTTATAATTTTCTGACATTGTTTTAAAAATGTATCATGTTGTCCCTTCATATTAAATAATCTAGTCACATTTAATTAGACTTGACAGTTCATGGCCCTGTTTCCTCTCCTTGATCCTCTCCCTGTGATTCCTGCAGATGGAATGAAGCAACACCTCATCAAGAGCAGCAACCTGGGCAAACCAGGCCTGGTTTAACTGCACTTTCTCACGTTTGATCATTTTCTCAAGAGATACGTGTGTGGTCCTCTGCAATTCAGAATGAAATTTGAACTTCTGGAAAAACTCTCCTAGAGGGGGTTTGAGGACAAGAGGTAAGACCCAGGTCAGTCAGATGCAAGGTGCCGCTCCCTACAGCAAAGTCAGCATGTAGGCCCCCTGCATTTCCAATTGCCACAAAGAAGTTGCTTGGTACTTTGGAAGACTGAGGTGGGAGAATCCCTTGAGCCCTGGAGTTTGAGACCAGCCTGGGTAATACAGTGAGACCGCCTCTCAACAAAAAATTTAAAAATTAGCTGAGCATGATGGTGTGTGTCTGCAGTCCCAGCTGCTTGGGAGGCTGTGGCAGAAGGAGATCGCTTGAGCCTGGGAGGTCCAGGCTGCAGTAGGCCATGATTGAACCACTGCACTCCAGCCTGGGTGACAGAGCAAGACCCTGTCTCAAAACAGAACAACAACAATAACAAAAAAAGAAATTGCATGAATGGCTTGACCAGGTGATTTTTTCCCTAGTCCCCCTTACTCTATGAGCATACAACAGGATTCTTGAATACATTAGGGAACTTCTGGCCACATTTGCCCTCTCTCACTTTATCAGGAAACTGCTCATCCCCACAAGAGTAATAGCTGGATTACAAAAAATTCCGGGGTTATTTATGTTTTAAAAAGAGGTTGGGGGAGACAGGAATAGATAGAGCACACTGCTATAAATAAAAATCATGTGCTTTTTCCCCATCAGAATTAAATTGCAGTAAATTTGGACTCCTTAAGCTTCCTCTACTTAGCCAAAGAAAAAGAAATAGAACAGGTACAGAAAGGTTGTTTATGGTTGTTTCAGTTGTTACTGGTTACTGTAAATAATCTTTTTGCTTGCAATCTGGGAACATGTTGGCAAACCCCCTGCGGGTGACAAAATGTTTTATTGGGTAGAACTGGTGTGTTCTGAAAGGAGCCGAGAGAACTTTACATGCAAATTATGCTCATGCCTTGCCCCTAGCAGGTGCAATTACTGCCATGCCCACATCCATCACAGGCATGGCTCTTCTTTTAATATTTTCAACTTGATGTCTCCTAATACATTTTTCTGCTAATACATACATATATACCTTGTCTAATGGGAAGGGAAAGAGCATTTTCATCAAGGAGGGGGAGCTGGCCCCAGGCAGCAAAATGACAGGGAGAAAGACAGGAAAGAAGCTCCTTTAAATTAGAAAGAAATCTAAACCCTAACCCCTTCCAGCCCTCTCCAAATAATTAGTCATTTCTAAACTCAGATTACATTGCCTGTGCTAGTAAAAGCTGATTAGTGCTGGAAAGGGATTTAATGGAATTTTGAGTCTTATGGTTGCAGTGGGGGGGTTGGTGGGGGCGGGCAGATCCTAAAAATTGTAGCAATAATGATGAACATTTAATATAAGCCACAGTCTCATAGACAGGTAAAAGGTGTATAAATATATGTATAGAGAGAGATGTGAATCATTTTATACCCTCCCTTTGCCCAAAATGTAAAGCATAATGTGAGTCAACTGAAAACCTGGTATTTACCAAAAGTTGATACACAAGGGCAGTTTTCAATACAATTTCCATCCAATTTCTGGGCCGGAAGCCCAGGAAATTAAAAAAAATTAAAGGCACATGTGGGTCTTCTCAGTGTGAATGCCGGATGGAATTTTTATTGAATTTGGCCTCAACTGATTGTAGCATTATAAGCAATTCTGCAGTTAAGTTTCAGCAGCCATTTAGATGGCAAATCCTTTTTTTAGGGTATTATAACTAAGAATAATAACTTCCTTTTTATATGGCACCTTTTATATCAAGCACTTTAAAGTGTGAGATCATCTTCCCATTATTAAGATACCCCATCTGTGTTGGAATATAGAAGCTATTTCATGCCAGTGACACCACATAACAGTTATTTGTTTGCATGTTTATTGTGTAGCAAAGGGAAATGAAGAAAAATATCTACTAAACTCAAAGACTGAAATTCTTAGGTAAAAGTATAAATTGGAATATGGCCAAGCTACTAAGTTAAACACATCTTTTTCTATAAAAGGGGTTAGGGAGTCTTAATTTCCACATATGGAAATAGAAGTCTTATTGTTATCACCATGGTACTGATCCAAAGTTCTAGTTTATATCTAGATGCTGTGATTAAATTGTAGGGTGTATGATACTGTTATATTATCTCCATTGCTGGGGTGGATGGCTCTGAGAGGCTTTTTGAGTCAGACTAAAGAGTAATAATAAGTTTTCAGCATCCAAATTGGAGTAAGGCAATAAGGTTGTTACAGTAAGTGCATAATAGTGTCAAAAATTCTTTATATGCATTCATATAAAATTGCTTAGCACTATGACTGGAACTTAGCTCCACATACTAATCACATAATAACTAATTCAGGTATCGACTCATTTCTTTTCTTCTCCAAAGACGTTTTCTGAATTTCCCGTCTATAATAGCACTGCTGTCATTCTCTTTACTTCATAGAGCAAATGGTTATGTGACAATTCTTTACATGCCTTTTTTTTATTATTGCTGATTTCCTTCACTACAATGTAAGCTTCATGAAGGTAGGGGCTTTGTTTTCTGTACTCTTGCATTCAGAGCTCCCAGCACGAATCTGACATGTACATAATGGGTGTGCAGTAAATGTATATTTCATGATTGAGGAACTTCCAATATGCCAGGCACCGTATTATTTGCTTATTCTCGGCACTTTGCAGTCTTTACAACAACTTCATGAAGAAACTACTGTTTTATCACCTTTCTACAGATGAAGGAACTAAGACACAAAAAAGGAAACTCATATATTTGGAAGCTCAGCCTTCTGAGGTTATACAAACTGTAATCCAGACATTTAATGCCAGATTCTCTGCTCTGTGCTGTACACCCTGTGAGTTCAAATGGATTTTATCAACCATCTAGTCTAGCACTTCTCAAACTTTAATGTGCCTATGAATCACCTGGAGACCTTGTTAAAATGCAGATTCAGATTCAGCAGGTCTAGGGTGGGGCCTGGGACTCTGCATTTCATCCAAGCTCTTGGATGATGCTGGTGCTTCTGATCCACAGACTGAACTTCGAGGATTTAGGATATAATCCAAACCTTTCATGTTCACATATAAGCCACTTGACACATCCCAGATGTTAGAGGATCGGACTAATGGAAATTAAAAACAGTATTGGAATTACCTAGTCATAAAAATCATAGAATTCCATGTAGAATTATTTATTCTAAGATAACAGTGGCTAGTACAGAGTGAAATCTCAGCAAATATTAATTTTCTAGGCAGAAGAAGAAACTAAGGCACAGAAAGATTATGCAACTTTCCCCAGTTCATTCAGGAACCAGCAGGCCCTGAAGACTGTCTTCTCTTTCTGACCATAATACCCTGGCTCCGCTCAATTAGTTTTTTAAAGGTAGATTTCATGGAAATTTGAAATAGCAACACACTGACAAAGTTAAGAGAGTTGGTAAAGAAGGTGTGCACCAATGTGGTTATCAGTTGCATTTTGGTAGGAATGAGGTTGTTGCAACCTAAGGAACAAAATAGATCAGTTGAAGTTCACAACTATTGAATTGAAAATGTGTTACATAAAATGCTAAAGAATACTATATATAAAGACTGTTCACCCCAATGTTCGTGATGTACTCTTTCTTGGGTACATAAGTTTCTGAATTAACAATTCTGTCTATGTTCTCTTTTCCCCAAAATATTAATGGGTATAATACTATATTTTCCATTTAAATATCATGTTTTAAAGAAGAGATTATTATGCACATAGATTTATCACTTCGTTGAAAGTAAGCTTTTGTATTAAATTATGTATCTATCATTAATTTAGCTGATCAGTTTTTTAAGGTAGATTTCAACAAGTATCTATTTTATCACCTACCTAAAATGTTCATTCCAAGACTGTCAACGTTTCTTGGAGTAAAAATGAAGATTTTTTTCATTTGTTAAAATGTACAAAACATTTCCTTACTTATTTGTGTTTTAGTTCTGCTCATATTGTTATGCTACTTTTCTGACATTAGTAAATGTTAAGATTAAACTTCTGCTTTATGTGTATCTTTAAAATGTTTTATATCTAAATAAACCTTAGTTGATATGTTGAGACAAATGATTTTCTTAAAACTTAGGGTGAAAGAAAGTTCTTCACAGGGTAGTTTAACAGTGGGGAAAAATGGCTCCTCATATATGAAGGATGGCTTGTATTAGGCAAAAAAGTATCTTGGATGAAGTATAAAGAATGAAAGCAATGGTTACCTGAATCAACTCCAGCTGTTATAACAAATTACCATAGATGGGGCGCCTTAAATGACAAATATTGATTTCTCATAATTTCTCTGGAGGCTGGAAGTCCAAGGTCAGGATGCCAGCATGGTGGCGTTCTAGCGACGGCCCTCTTCCTGGCTTGCCATCTTCTTCTTGTATCCTCACAGGTGGACAACAGAGAGAGAGGAAGCAAGCTCTCTGGTCTCTTTTTATAAGGATTCTATTCTCATTCCTGAGGGCTGCACCCTCATAACCTAATTACCTCCCAAAGGCCCCAGCTTCTAATGCCATCACATTAGAGATTAAGATTTCAACATATGGATTTTGGGAAGACAAAAACATTTAGTCCACAATAGTGGTACAAACGAAGTTGAGGTAAAATACTATGGGAGATAAGAAGCAATTATATAGAAGACCAAGAGATCGACCAGGCACTGTGGCTCAGGCATGTAATCTCAACACATAGGAGGTTGATGTGGCTGGATCACTTGAACCCAGGAGTTCAAGACCAGCCTGGACAACATGGGGAAACCCCATCACTACAAAAGTAGAAAAATTAGCTGGGCATGGTGGTATGTGCCTATAATTTCAGCTACTCTGGAGGTAGAACCTCTTAAGCCTGGGAGGTTGGGGCTGCAGTCAGCTGTGATTGCACCACTGCACTCCACCTGGGTGACAGAGCAAGAACCTGTCTAAAAAAAAAAAAAAAGAAGAAGGAGGAGGAGACTAAGAAACAAGCAAGAAAAAGTTTATATTTATTTTCATTTATAGATCCCGACGGAATCTATAAGGTTGTATGACAAATAATATTATGACAACATTCATAGGCATCTGTATCAAGGGGGTGTTTTGGGCTCTAAAAAAAGAAGATAAAAAGAGTAGTTTTTGTTTCAACAAGTTTACCTCCATTGAAATGGTTTTACTTTAATAACTTACTGCAGCCTTAATATGAGTAATCATTGGTATAAAAGATCACAAAGTAATTCATTTGTTCATATGGTTTAACTTCTCTCTATGGCCATTTGATCTATAGAAGTAAGGTCCCGTTTCACTATTTGCTACCAACTGAGCAGTGTCTTGGGGAATGAGTAATTTCCATACCAAGTTACAACTAAACAAAGCAAAAGGAATCCTTTGTTTCCTCCAGAGATCGGAGGAAAAGCAGCTGATGTTGAAAGTTCTAAAGGCCACCTTTGGTGCTCTCTCATGGCCCCACATACAGCATGCATTAACATGTTCATTGAATGAACACACCTCAAGTGGTTAGGTTTCTAAAATTCTAAAATTCTTTCTTGTCATTTATTTGGATTACTGATTTTTGAATTTTCTTTTCATTTTTCTCAAAATCATGAAAGAAGAGATTTTCCTCATTGGAACATATACTTTATTATGCTAAAATATTCGTTTGGAGAAACCGATCACTAGAATCCTTTAGTCTAGTGATTCTGAGATTTCGCTGCACATTAGAATCACCTGGAGGACTTCAAAAATATTGATGCCCTGGCTTCACCTCACACTGATTAGTTTAGAATCTCTGAGGGGCAGTACCCAGGCATCAGGATCTATTTAAATTGTCTGTGGGATTCCAATGTGCACATAAGTTTGAGTTGTATTTACTGTGGGTTGAACAGTGTACCCCCAAAAGATATGATGAAGTCCTAACCTCAGGTACTTGTGAATGTCACCTTATTTGGAAATAGGGTCTTTGCAGATATAGTTGGTTAAGATAAGGTCTTACTGGATTATGCTGGGTCCTAATCTGATGACTTGTATCTTCAGACAAGGGAAATTTGGACACAGACATACAAAGAGGAGAGAATGCTGTATGAAGACACAGAGACAGACAGACCCAGAGAACAGATGGCCATGTGACCACAGAGGCTGCGATTGGCATTGCATAGCTACAAGCCAGGAAACTCTGAGGATTTCCAGAAACCTCCAGAAGTTAGTAGAGAGGTATGGAATAGATTCTCCCCATGCCTGAGCTGCCAAGAAGGAACCAAGCCTGCTGATACCTTGATTTTGGACATCTGGCCTCCTGAACTGTGAGAGAATAAATTTCTGTTGTGGTAAGCCATTCAGTTTGTGGTACGACAGCCCTGGGGAACTAATACAGCACTTCTTAGTCAACCCAAGGAGAGGGCTCATTTGCAGGATGGAATTCCTCCCCTTTTTAACATTTAGCCATCGAGTCGCAATGGTGGGCAGGTTCTAAATTGATAGCCATTTCCACTGACTTTGCTAGAGTAAATATTTTGCGTCCTCCCATCCCTCTCTCATGCCCCACCACTGTCATTAAACAAGGCAGAAGAATTCAAAGCACTTACCTTGATGAAACATTTCTTTGGGTCATTATAGTTTCAAGGATTAGAATTTTCCACTTGTTATTCCAAGCATTTGTTTGCCTGAGCACTTTCTATCATGGCCCATAAAATACTGTGTAAGTCTCATCACTCCAATAGTTTCTCTTTTAACCAAGTCCAATTGTTCCAGGATACAATCAGTATAATCAAAATATTTCAAAAGTTGAAATCAATGAAAAACAGGTGGCTTTCTTTTTCTTGAGTCTTTTGTCCAAAATGATGGGTTCACAAATATATTTTGCCATGAAATAATTTCTTCCATTATTTCTTTGGTAATTATGAAATAATCCTAAACTACAAGCAATTTTAAAGATGAGATTCAAAAAAACTTTAAGTGATTTTTGGCATCCTTAAACTATTATGACAATTATCTCAATCACTGGAAGAAAAGTACAGGTGTGGTTTGGACATAGGTGCAAATAACATAGTAATCAAAATGCTGATAAAGCAATCCTCTTCCCAGTCAACCATTTGACTAAATAAGTAACTTTAGGTTTGACCTCAATTAATGAGGTATATTCAGGTTTCAAAGCAGGTTTAGAAGTGTATGAACTATGAACTATGACTCCCGAATATAATTGTTACCTATCTGATACCCAAGCTAGCAGAAACTATGACTATCAATGCAGTTATGCAACTATAAAAAGCATCAGGAGAGTTATGCAACTATAAAAAGCATCAGGAGAGTTATCAAGTAAGATGTTAGTTGACCATTTAAGACAGAAAATAGAGATATCTTAAAATTAGAAGTGAGTCACATGAATAGAAATACCACTGGTGGAGAGAGAGAAAGCTTCTAACTTTTCTTACCAAATATTGATAGTTCCTTGAAATAATCATTATTAGTATTTTGGCTAATCTTATTATTGCCACTAGGAAAAATTCCTTAGGGTATTTCAGGCTTTAACATCCTTAGGATCCTGAGAGGGGGAAACACACAGAAAGGCAGAAAATTAGGATTATGTTACTTAGATGATTGGAGAAGAAGATCTCTTCCCCTATGAAAGCCAACATATTTTATACATAGTTCATGGCTGATTACATAATACATGGTGTTCAGTGAAAAATGAAAATGCAGGACCCCTTGTTCAAAAATCAGGAAACAGGTGTTGTATATGAACATTTTTCCTTTCTTTCATGGCCTTTCTTAAATTGTCATGATGTTTTTCACTTGTTCTTTAATGTCATTCTAAGTAAAGAATAATTAAAATGTTAATTATTAGCATGAACTTCACCATTCATCTTTATATTGTACCATGCCAGTTTAAATATAAGAGCACTTAACTCAAATACAGAATCACTGAAATTATACAATTTGTAACTTGTAGTTTCTACATGTTTATGTATTTTTCTTACCAGAACAATGGAAACACACTGAACAAAGCTGACTTGGATGTTGCTATTTAGTTTGGTATGCACACATTCTACCAATGCTCTCCACTTTTGGCTTACTAACGAGTGAGGAATGACTGAAAGAAAAAGGAACACGAATTGCATTATCTTTCACTGTCCTTCTATGTCATAATTTTCACATCAGTGGTTGACTAATGCAGGGAAGTAATATAAATGAGAAAAGATATAGTAAGGTTCTTTGGTCATTAGTATTTCTTAGAATATAATTGGCCTCTTTCTGAGATTCTAGCGAAATTCTGATTCCAGTTGAAAGTGTGGCCTCTCAGGGCTATCGGCAATTGCTTACTTAGTTGTCTATTGCTTACTCAATTGCTTACCCCAACAACCAGCTTACTCTTTACTCAATTGAGGTCTTGTTGAACCTCCACACATACAGCACCAGTGCACTGGAAATCTGTGTTCATGGGCCTTGAAGAACATTATCTGTGAATGGCACAACAAGGTACGTCAGACATGCATATTGCACATATATTCTGTACTCAAGCATATGCTGCATTGTTTCGTTGCATTTTACATACAAAATACAAGTTCAAAGATAAAATAATTAAGAATTTCAAGACAGCTACAGCATAGCATTAAAGCAAGCACAGGACTCTTCTGAGCAAGTGGTGCTATGAGAATGGGCAGGCCATATCACCCTAAAGCTTCTCTGGGCAAAGCCATTACATAATTACAATTTTCAAATTTAATTCCACCTTTCCAGTAACATAGGATTTTCTGGATTTAAATTTAACGTTTGGGGTAATGGTGAAAAACATTCAAGCTAATAGGTTACTTGAGTGGCTTAAAAAATGCTTTGATTTTTTAGGTATTGTATCTTAATTTTGATTTAGTGAAGATCAATTGCTTTCTTGTGTGAAATAGGTAAGCATACTCTTCATTCTTATTTTTCCTTTTCCAATGTTTTTTTCTTTGATTCATGCTGTAAATTTGCTATTGGGAGCTACTCATGTTCTATATTCTGGATGTATGAAATCTATTTAACAAGGTGTGGGCAATTCATGTTTACTAGAGAACAATATAATTTCACAAACAGTTGCACCCTCCCTCGTTGAACACATTTATATGCATTTATGTATTTTTTAAAAACTCAGTGTAGGCCAGGCATGGTGGCTCACTCCTGCAATCCCAGCACTTTGGGAGGCTGAGGCGGATGGATAGGCTGAGGCGGATGGATCACCTGAGGTCAGGAGTTCGAGACCAGCCTGACCAACAAGGTGAGACCCCCGTCTCTACTAAAAATACAAAACTTAGCCAGGCATGGTGGCAGGTGCCTGTAGTCCCATCTACTCAGGAGGTTGAGACAGGAAAATTGCTTGAACCCAGGAGGCAGAGGTTGCAGTGAGCTGAGATCATGCTACTGCAATCTAGCCTGGGTGATGGCATGAGACTCTATCACACACACACACACACACACACAAATACTGTAATTATTCACATTGATGTCTTTCTCTTAAGGAACAATTTTTATATCATATGTTTTATAAAATGATGATAAGGTTCTTAGACACATGGCTATATTATTCAGTGATAGATCCTTTGAGAGTAAACCTGCCTTTTCCCCAATGTTGATCTACTTTTCCCACCACTCTTTTTTAAAGGATTCTTGCATTTAAAATTTAGATCATTAACTTCGAGCAAAGAATGGCAGAATCTCAAAACTGGCATACGTTACAAGAAAGCAGCCTGGAGGCTACTCATACTCTTCCAAGTTTTACTACTCCCAGGTGCTGCTTTTGTTGAAAACACTCCAGCTCTACCCTGTATTTGGTACGCTGCCCTGCTTACCAAGAGTGCAAATCTATTGTAAACCTTATTCTTAATAAGGCTACCAGGATCAGAGCCAATCAAAAAAGGAATAGCCTTCATAAATATTCACACCTCACTAGAGATTTAGCTGTAACAAGTAATGAATAGTCATAAGGAATCTCATCATTGACTGAGACCCATCAATGCAAAAACAGAACCCCATTTCTAAAACCAAATTAAATGAAGTGTGTCTGTAAAAGACAGGCAAAAACTAGTATTATGAGAACATTATTTTAAGATAGAGATGTTTATATTATATCCCATGTATCATTTATTTTCTCCCCCCAATTAAATATCAATTTTAAATATAAATATCTCTTTTAAAACATATTTTTCCAAATATACCATTATTTCTTTTCTTCTACTAGAATAACCGTATTCCTATGCCACAGACAGCAATACGATGCATTCATTTTCTCTGTGTAGCACATCTGTTTGCTTACAGGACTCATGGGAGAGTAGTAGGTGATTTTTTAAATGGTTTCTGGCTTGTGGTAGAACATTTCATCCTGGAAACTGGAAAACCACTTGGTCCAACTACCTTCAATTTGAGAATAAAATATTTGGTCTTAAAACATAAAGTGGGTAGAGGCATATGGACTACAATGAGTCAGGAAGTATTCTGGACATTAAATCTGGGAGAGCGGGGGAAAATGTGTCTCTCCTTCCTTATTTCTCTCTTTACTGCTTGCTAAATAGAACTGTCAAAGCCTCCAACCTCCTGCATCTGTTGCAATGTTTTGTAGATTAGACATTTGGAAAGCACTATTGTCTTTCTGAATCAGTCTTGAATGTGATCATCTCTCTATTCTGAAACCCATGCAATTAAAAATTATTGTATAGATATGTACAACAAACAGGACACCTCTGGTTGTCTGACATAATTTCTCTATCCACACCTCCACCCACCTGCATTATCAAACTGTAAAAGTGACTTAGAGGACTGCTACATATTTTAATACATACGTAAAGTAAGTCTAGAAAGAATTTCCTGATTTATCCATTTAACACTCTTATTATCCACCCATCCATCTCTCTCTTTTTTTGAAGTAAATTGTAGTTGACTTAACAGCAAATTCATTTCACAGCTTGTGACCACTTCTGTACCCTACCCAACACCTTCTATTCAAGAAACTTGCAACTGCCTTTTAAATTAAATACAAATTTCTCAGCTTTACATTCTGATTTTCTCATTTGGACTCTATCTGAGTCAGAAAGCTTTGGACAACAAACAATAAGTATTCAAAGAAAATGTATTTCTTCATAGAACTAAAAATACCAGGCCTAGCATTAGCTTCAGATACAGCTAGATTCAGAGCCTCAAATCATCTCATCAGCAGTGTCTCTCTCTTCTTTCTTGCCTCTTCTCTTCATTGTATTGAATTTAGTATTAAACATATCTTCTCCATTTGGTGACCTCTCACAGCTCCGGTCTTACATGTTCTCAGCTTCAAGTCCATCAGGAAGAGACTGCTTGTAATGTAAATATTTTCAATATAAGTTCCAGAAGGATGTCTTGATGCACTCATTGGTCTTCCTTGATTTACCCACCTATCCTTGAGCCAACCTCTGAAATTGGAGGAAGATGAATGTCATGACTGACAGACTTGAGCCATATTCTCACCCTTAGAACTAGTCATGCAATCAACTCTACCTAAAAAATATTAACTGTGATACTCATGGGAAAAGTAAGATCCTGTAGATGAAAAGTAGGCATCCATCAGAAGCCACAGCCTACATTTCCTGTCTTGTCTTCTCAATTTTCCCCCCAACACCCTGTAATCAAGTCCTCCCTGATTTTACTTACCATGCAACCAGGGGAATGGCAGTGGAGATTCTTTGCCTAATTGGAAGTTATGAGTTTCAGTCATGTCTTAGGAAGGCATAGTCATCCTCCTAAGAGACTGCAGTTAACCATGTAAGGGCTTTCAAGAAATCTTTCTACCAGTTCTGAGCCCAAAACACAGCCTTGAAATCAAATCTCATTGTTAAAGACAGTTGTCACTGGGGAGACTGGACTTCTGTTAAGGTAGAAGCTTAATTTTGGCCTCAGAGTTTTAGTGGCTGTGGCCTCTCTGAGATGTTTAATCATATATTCAACACAGGTTTAGTCATGTATTGATCACAAACAGCAGATAGTAAGCTAATTGTTCCAACCCCTTGGGCTTCGCATTTGAATTAAGCACCTCAGACTTTCACTGCAGTGCAGTGGTCAAACAGGAAAGTCTAAATAGTCCCCTGGTTGCCTACCCCATTGACTTATCCAAAGGCTATTTCCTAAAGTTATGATTCTGCTAAGCAGTGGATCCCCAACAGAAAATAGGATGCAAAGGCAAGTTTTTGATGTAGACGAATTTTGGGAGTCTAGCCCGTGCCTGTTTCCCACAAGTCGCGGCCACCCAGAAAAGCTGGACAAGCAGTATAGGCATTTTCTGGTGTCTTCTAGACCCTTGCTCCTCAAACTCTTGCCTGAAGACCAGTAGCATTAGCATGATTTGGGAGCTTGTTAGCAATACAATACCATAGGTTCTACTCCAAAAAGTCTCTCTGATATTTATAGCTTTATGGTGATAGATCCTAGTGGATGACTGTAATGAAGAGCCAAGCTTTATAGTCAGACTTGATCATTAACCTTTTTGAACATTTTGTTTCCTTAGCTTTATAATGGGGATAATGATGATAAATACATTGCTGGCATGAGGATTACATTAATTAATGGATACAAGTATTTTGAATAGTGTATGGGACATAGTGATTCCCCAATCAACATGACTTTTTATAATATAATTATAATTATTCCTATCATCTCGTTCTTGAAATCAGAAATGAGAATGACCTGGGGTCAACTCTTCACTCAAGGCATATGCAAAGATGTAGAGCTACCCTCAAGTAAGTGAATACAGCATCTTTTCCTTCACACTTTTGAATCATTTTTTGTGAGTGTGTTTTGTTTATCCAGCAGGGAACATTTTGGTCATTCGGCATTGATCTGTTGTTTTTTTCCCCACCTTTCAGGAAACCTGTCCGATAAAATAATTTGTCCTTTGTTCTATTTGTTTCGTTTGGGTCTTGGGATTGCTTTTGTTGCCTGTCCTATGCCCGCTTACCCTCTAAGAAGTTGGCCTTAGCAACGCTCTCTAACTTTCAATCACATAGAATTAACCACATTATCTTTGTCTCTTTTACTACACCATTGCATTTACCAGCTTATGTGCCTGCCACATTTTCTTATTTTGTGCCCTTCAAAAGGCAAGAACTATTTTTTTTGTATCCCCAGAGCCTAGATCAAAAATTTCAGTCCATAATTCCTTTTTTAAAAAATTTTTTTATAGAAACAGGGTCTTGCATTATTGCTCAGGCTGATTTCAAACTCCTCACTTCAATGATCCTCCTGCCTCAGCCTCCCAAAGTGTTGGAATTACAGGTGTAAGCCACTGCATCTGTTCCATAATAACTTTTTATAATAAGAAATGGAGGGAACAATGAGTTGACTGTAAAACAAGTTCCCTGGAAGAAGAATGGATTCTGACATATTGGTTAATTATCACCATATTAATACTTGTAACAAATTGCCCCAAGACTTGGTTGCTTAAAAATAACCATCTATTCATGCTCATATGTCTGTGGTTCAGCTGGTCCTGCTGGCTTGGCTGTACAGCTGCGCTTCCCAGTGTGGGTCTGCCTGGGCTGGGCTCAGCTCCTTACCATAGATTTGGCCGTCTGTACCATATGCATTGATTATGAGGACCCAGCTGAAGTTGCAGTAGTAAACCAGGGAAACTTTTCTTATGGTGATGGCTGAGGTGCAAAACAGTAAGTTTTACCATGTAAACCTATTTCAAACCTTTGTTTGCATCATGATACTCCCATCCAGTTGGGGGGGGGGGCGAGTGGAAATAGCAAAATAACTAAGCCTAAAGTCAATGGGGTGGGTAAAAATACACTTTGAGCCTATGAGAAGAACCGAAATATCTTGAGACGAAAGGTATAGATACAGGTAAAGGTGAAGAATTGTGACCAACATTTCAATCTGCCTTATCAGGGTATAAAGAGAATGTGTGAAAGAAATAACCGTCCTAGAGTTGGATGGTTTAATTTAGTCATTGCTGTTCTAGGATTTATTTGTGGTCTGTGTCCAAAATATCTAAGGAAGATTCTACTTTAAATCGCATGTGAAGGTCTCTTGAAATAATGCTTGTAGAGTTGTGTTTTTACTGCATTTAAAATAAAATTGTATACATTTATTGATACAAGAATATTGCTGCGCTATGCTTACTAAATATAAGATTAGATTCTTTCATGTCTAGGTTGTCCTTATTATGATCCTGGTTTTGCAAATTCCCCAAGTGAAATTGCCTCCTCAATGATTGCTAATAATAACGACCCTCTCCTCAGAAAGGTAATGTTAATTAGCCTTCTTCCTAATAACGAATCACCCTCCATAAACAGTTACAGATTTTTTTTTCTTTTGGATTTACAAATCACTGTGATTTTAATACAAGTTTTTGCAGCAGTTTCAAGGTTTACTATTTTGCACCCTCTGCTGGGGGAAAAACAAAGAGAATGACAGCAGATGTGGAGAAGTAAGTAATATGGGATATGAAGTGAAAGACTTAGATCAGAAGAGCACTTGCCTCATGAACGTCTTTCATTTTGCAATTACATTGAGAATACGTTTCTATAACTCTTCTTACATAAACAATATATTATGAAATTTAAATTCATGAACATTAACCTAAAAATATCCAAACTTACAATTTATGGAATTCAGAGATCTGAAATATTTCTTTTAAGCCTTCCCTATGGGTGGATTTGGAATATACTTAGAGTAAATTCCATTGATAAGGAACCAAAATAGCAAGAAAAGGAAATATTAAGTATCTGAAAAACTGTGGCTTAAAAGGTACTTTCCATTAAGAAAGCCACCACAAGCTAGTAAATTTCTGTTCTGAATTTCATAGAAGAGGTTGTCAACTTATGCAGTACTTGAATTATAGGGAAACAAATATCTTTTTGCTTAAAAGGTAAATTTAAATGCTGTAACCTCTTACAGTGAATTACTAATAATGCTAATGGCATTATTCACTGACATACCCTTTTATTTAAAGGTCTTCATAGAGTGGAAAAAGCAACCTAAAATTTCTTCAAGTTAGGTTTAAAACATAGCATAAATCTGAATTCCATAATGCTTTACATCAGATGGAAGAAAGTAGCTATCTCTAAAATATTCTCACACTCTTATTCATAACAAGTGAATAATTTCATCAGAGTGAAATCATCACTTGGAATGACAAACATTTTAAATGGAAGAATGTTAGTTTCAACAGACTTTGTTTCTAATTCCGTCTGCCTATACATCTACAAACATTTGTGTGGCTGTCCTAGTTTATGTTGAATGCCATGATATATTGCTGAAAGTGGTCAAACTTATCCATTTCCTACACTTTTATAATCCACTGTTTAAAGAATATTTCAGCCGACACTGCTGTCTCAGTAGCCCCTGGTGCAACACAAGCCTGATATTTTCTAATCCGAGGTTATTTTTCAGGTCATCAATTCTATTTTCAAACATCTGACAGACTCTGGTGTTCTTAATTAGAATGGTGGCACATCCATCGATCATTATCTTTATGACTTCAATTTTCTCCTCAACTTGTAACAAGTTCAGATTCAGGCTTTCATGGACCTTGTGTGTTGCTTTCTGAATCACATCTCCTAGCACTTGCTAAGCCAGTCTGACATCATTTGATAAGTAAAATAAGTATTCTCAGATGTGAAATCAAAAATAGAGTTTACCACCAAGGAAGGGACCTTGAAACCAAAGTGCAATTTCTGATGTTTCTCTTTCTCTCCTCTTCTCTGTTTCTCTCTCTCTCTCTTTTTTTCTACATAATGCTACATAGTTATACCAATATTAAAAATCATATACCAATAAAACAAAATATAGATGTAAATAAAGTTACATTTCCGTATCTTTTTATTGGTAATCTTTAATGATATAGGAAACATAAATATGTGACCTTTGTAAATACAGCCCTCTTAGATAGAGCCGTAGATGACAATACAGGAGAAAGGACCACAAAGTTTAGTTAGCTGCATTTTTTCCAGGTTGATGCTATAAGATTACTTCTTATAATCTTGGCTCTCCTTTCCAATCTTTCTACCACATTTGACAATTTATACTGGTTTAGCAGACCTTAGTGCCTTCAAAGACTCTTCAAAATGTCACCCTTGTCTGTTTATTCATGTGTTATAACTTGGCTGGAGTATCTTCTTTCCTTCTCATTTCTACTTCTTCACATTAGATTAGCCCAGCCCATGTACAATAATTTACCATAAAACTGTTTTTTTTCAAAAATATCATCATGCAGTGATATTTTTTTCCTAATGTTAGGACAAATCTAATTAATTATTTAACTTTTTTCAATTAATTAGTTAGTTAATTATGTCACATATTTGTCTCTTCAACACAAATTTGGGTTGAGTTGATTAACCTTTGTACTTTCAGATCTCTTTTGCAATTTTCTCCTGAGGGAGCTAAAAAAAAAAAAAAACTCTTCCATCCAATGACACCCGTTGAGTTGATTGTCCCAATTTATTTTCTTGCCACATAGAGAAAGATCTTAAATTAGAATTTGTTTTGTCCTCATTATCAGCACTTGTCAAGCTTTTTCATAAACATTTCTACCTTTCTCTTAGTCTGGATTCTTTCAGTTGCAAGTAATAGAAAACACAATAAGACTAGCTCAAATAATTTATATATCCATAATATTGCAACCAATGATACAGGCTAGTTCTCAGAATGAAAAGGAGATCTAAGGCCTTAGGTACTGAATATGAAGAGTCAGTGTTTCGTGGATTTTTTCTGTATGTGTCTGTGTCCTTCTCTGCATCTCCTCCCTACACTGGCCTTTATCTCCAGATCAGCAAAGCTCTAGGTATGTAGTGAGGATCATAGCTAACCAAACCACCAACTTAGCAACTCTGGCAATGAGCCTGTCCCTCATGGGACTAACAAAGAGTAATCTAGGAAAGGCATTTGATTGGCCTTGTTTTCATTTTTATACTCACATCTCGGATCAA
Organism: Pan troglodytes; assembly: GCF_028858775.2. Classification (NCBI taxonomy): domain Eukaryota; kingdom Metazoa; phylum Chordata; class Mammalia; order Primates; family Hominidae; genus Pan; species Pan troglodytes. The sequence continues at coordinate 78,639,069 of NC_086015.1, forward strand.
TCACAGCTGCTTGGGTTGAAAAATTACTGGTTTGAACCATATGTGATTCCTGTTTCTGTAGGCTCAAAATGGTCAAATACAGGCAGTTTCAGATGGTTCAACCGGAAGAGGGTCAGGCCCAAGTCACATGCTACCTGTGCCATAAGATAGTCTTCTACTATGATGTGAAGAAGGGAGTGAGAAAACTGCCAGCCAACTGAAAAAATTAGCTATTATAGTTACAATAAAATCATTTTTTTAAACTTAAAGCTAATAACATTGACTTTATTACATGAGGATTTGACCCATGCAACTATACCTGGATCAATATAAACCTGTTCTTTTCTAATATGAGGTTATTTTGCAGGTCATCAATTGTGTTTCTAAGAATCTATAAAGCCTTTGGGAGAACGAGGCAGGTGGATTGCCTGAGGTTGGGAGTTTGAGACCAGCCTGACCAACATGGAGAAACCCCATCTCTACTAAAAACACAAAATTAGCCAGGTGTGGTGGCATGTGCCTGTAATCACAGCTACTTGGGAGGCTGAGGCAGGAGAATTGCTTGGACCCAGGAGGTGGAGGTTGCGGTGAGCCGAGATCTTCCCATTGCACTCCAGCCTGGGCAACAGGAGCAAAACTTCGTCTCAAAAACGAACAAACAAACAAAAACCAAAACTAAAAAGCTCTGTTATTCTTAATTAGAATGGTAAAGACAGTTATACATATAGTCATACATTTATTCTTCTTACTAAAATGGATTTTGCTCTATGATCATGTTTCATATGCTAAATCTAATGGCAGTTCATACCCAATTCTCAAGTAATTGAGGGCCACATTCTGAAATGTTTCCTATCTTTATCTTCTTGCACAAAGCCAGTATCCTATATTAAAAGATGAATGTTTTTTCACTTGGGATCCTGTAATGAAAGATATTTCAAAACTCTTTTAAGTAACTCATAGGTATGAGACTGATATTATTTCCCTGGAGTTTGGTTGTTTTGTCTTTGTTTGTTTGTTTGTTTGAGACAGTTTCGCTCTGTCACCCAGGCTGGAGTGCAGTGGTATGATCTCAGCTCACTGTAACCTCTGCCTCCCAGGTTCAAGCTATTCTCCTGCCTCAGCCTCCCAAGTAGCAGGGATTACAGGCGTGTTCCACCATGCCCAGCTGGTTTTTGTATTTTTAGTAGAAACGGGGTTTCACCATGTTGGTCAAGCTGGTCTTGAACTCCTGACTTCAAATGATCCACCCACCTCAGCCTCCCAAAGTGCTAGGATTACAGGTGTGAGCCACCGTGTCCAGCATTTCCTTGGACTTTGTGAGTATAATGAAGAGCACAGGTTGATACCAACTTTATTCAATTTGAATAAAATTAATGATTGAACAAGCCATGTGAAATTTCCAGTATCCAACCATTTTTGGCTTACAGAAATGGCAATTTCCTGTCATTCCAACTGTAGTTGATATATGGTTTTTTATGTAGGTCTGAAATCCCTACCCAGATGTAGCTTAAGTCATTTGTTTTTATCACTGTTTTTTTTTTCCCCCCGAGATGGAATCTTGCTCTGTCACCCAGGCTGGAGTGCAGTGACGTAATCTTGCTCTGTCACCCAGGCTGGAGTGCAGTGACGTAATCTCGGCTCACTGCAACCTCCACCTCCCAGTTTCAGCCTCTCCAGTAGCTGGGATTACAGGCATGCACCATCATGCCCAGCTAATTTTTGTATTTTTAGTAGAGATGGGGTTTCACCATGTTGCCCAGGCTGATCTCAAACTCCTGACCTCAGGTGATCCACCAGCCTCAGCCTCCCAAAGTTCTGGGATTACAGGCCTGAGCCACTGCACCTGGTGACAAAGGATGATTTTTTTTAGTCCAGTGTAGATATGGGTGTGAGATTATATTGTGATTCCCAGAACTCTCTAAGACAACAGAGGCCATGCCAATTTTGTTCATTGTTTTGTCCCCAACACCTAACACAAAAGTTGGAACAAAATAGGCAGTTAATATAATAATTAGGTAGATGAAAAATAAATATACGTAGATGTTTGAATGCATTTTTATGTAATTCTCCTGATTAAAAACCATACCCTAAGTATATGAAAAATTACATTAATTAGGTGCATGATATTTCTCTGATGTCTTTGGTGAACAAGTTGTGAGATAATACACCTGAAATTAAATGCTATCTGTGGAAAAAATAACAAAACTTAAAAGTGAATGAAGAACCTATTGATATCTACATTTTGAATCTTAGGAAACTGATAATTAAAGCAGTTAAATAACTTGCTTAAGGGCCCACAACCAGCTAGTAAAGAAGAAAGGACTAAAACTCAGGACTTGTAAATCCTCCTCCAATAGTCTTTCCATATTTTAATTAAAAGAGAATATTGCCTTTTGGGACTTCATTCTACTATGTTAAAAGCAATCCTCTAAGTGGACTGCACTGAACTAAGTGTAATACATCAAGTCAGAGGGTACTCTGGGATATATTTTTATTGAAAAGTTTGTAAAATGTTTCTTAATATCCATTTTAGAAAGGACCTCAGACTTTTCATTACTTCTCTACACCAAGTAACATTGAAGAAGGCAGGGTATGTTTTGACCTTGAATATTTTTTATCTTGAATGTTTTTTATAAGTTTAAGTTATTAGCTTAATTTTTATTTGATTCTAGATGTACACATTAATTAAAACTTTGTATTGATTCTTTCACTTATCCACTGTGTATTGAGGACCTACTGTGTCACAAAGCAACACTAGTGCTGGAGCTACAAAGGTGCACAAGACATCGTAATTCTTTGCAATTTGAAGCTTAGAGCCTTGTGAAAGGACAGACAAAAAATAGAAGACCAATGAATATATATAAATATGCATATTTTGTATTATGAAAAGTCCCCTTAAGAAAATTGAGTGGTTGCTAAGACAAAGAATGATGAGGGGTGTAATGAACACAGGGTAACCAATTTAAATGGATAGGTAAGGAATCTGTCTTCTAAGGAGGTTACATATAGCCTGAGGCTGGAATGATGAGAAGGAAATATTTAGAGATTGAAGAGAAGGCGTTCTTGTGAAAAGAGACCAGAATGGCTGGCTGGAGTGCTTGAGCATGAAGGGTGCAGATAGAACAGCTTACTTATTGAGGGCCGGGCTTAGGCTTGGTTTACCAAGAAAATCTCTCTTTCTCTTTCTTCGTTCTTTTCTATTGTCTGATCTGTGTTTGAAGAGACAGTTCATAGAGGCAGTCTCTCTTGGGCCTTTTGTTCTTCTATACATCTGGCTGGCTGTGTAGTGGCTGCAAGCTCTTACCCAGACAATTTATCAGGAATTTTTATCCAACTGTTAACCTTAACCTTGAGAGATGAGGTTACGTCTTGTGTGGACAAGAGCAGGTTTGCTTACTGTTATGGGCTAAATGTTCACGTACTTCCAAAATCTGTATGTTGAAAACTTCACTCCCAGTGTGATAGTATTAGGGGGTGGGGCCACTGGGAGATGATGGCATCATGAAAGTGGAACCCTTTTGAATGAGAGACCCAAGGGAACTCTCTCACCTCTTTGGCTATGTGAGGACACAGTAAGAAGATGACCATCTTTGAATTCAGGGCTCTACCAGACATAGAATCTGCTGGTGCTTTGATCTTGGATTCCCAAACTCCAGAAATGTGAGAGATATTGTTTAAGCTACCAGTCTATGATATTTTTGTTGTACTAGCTCCAATGGACTAAGACACTTAATGTTTGCTATATGAGTTGTGGGTTCCCCAAGCTCAGTGTTTTTCACTGCAGTACAAACCCACTGTGTGTGTAACACTCAACACATTGCCCTCTCCATGGAATGTGGGGGCAAGGGTAACTCATATAAATATGTGAATACTCATGTTGCTTGCTGTGCTATGAGTAACAGTCTGTGTCTGACCCAGGAGTCTCAAGTCTTAGGCAGCATCCATGAAAAGTACAGGGCCACACTAGCTTACAAGTAGTGTAAAATTTAAATTCCAGACCTGATAATATGTTTGTTAATTCCTTAATAATTCAGGTGAAATAACAGAAAAGACAAGACTTTGCCTTTTAAAGAGTTTCAGCAACAGATTTGATTGAATACGGTCACGTTAACTTTAAGTATGATTTTTAATGAGGAAGAACATATGAGAATATTATTAATGTTTAGTTACCATCTGTGAATAAGTATAAAAATATCATTTTATTATTTCCACAGGAATAATTATATATTATTTTTAGAAAAAAGAATTTCTATTCGTTGTAAGTGAAGTTTCACCTTGAATTTATAATGTTGAATACAAATGGACAAACACTTTAATTTTGTTATGCACAACTGGGGAATCTTTCCCCATTTTGTTGAAGTATTATATTGGTGCAAAAGTAATTGTGGTTTTTGCAATTAAAAGGAATTAATATCTGTACCATAGATACATTTTTCTTACGACATTCTGATTTCTACAGTTTTTATTTAATTTTCATGATAATATATATTAAAATACATAGATGCCTTAGGATTCTGTCATTAGTGCAAAAGACCAGACGTTATGCTATTGTGTTTATTTTAAAAGGTGTCATTTTAAAAACTTGTGTTGAACTCTCAAAAATTCTCCAAGACTCAAACTGCAAGGGAATAAGTAGTTTATTCAGGTCTTTGCAATAGGAAAAACACTCAAATGGAGTGTCTCCTTGAACCTTGGAGATCAGAGGGTTTTACAGGTGATTGAAATAAAAGCAGCAAAATGCCTGCTGCAAGTTTGGTGGGCTCAAGTCAAGCAGGTGCTTGAATGGTGCAGAAAGGAGAGACTGTTCTTTGTGATTTGGCCCAAATCAGCACATCATATCCTGATCTTGAAATTTTTTACTAAAAGGTGGAAATTAGAAAGAGGTGGTTTGTCTATTGATATAAAATTATATTTGAGTTATTTTATCCCAAAATATTCACTTGTGTTCAAGTTTCTTTTGAAGGTTGACTAAAGGACCAACATCATTTTTCTTAAAATGTATCACTTAGTATTACAGATGTTGTAGCCAGATTGTCAATAAACTTATCTTAAAAGTAAACTAAACTCAGAAACCATAGATGAGCAGATAAAAATTAAATTACATTTTTAAAAAAGTAAACTAAACTTCTAGATAAATGTAGTTATTTAATATTCGACAAGATATGTTTTGAACCTTTCCTTGTGAATTTTACATCAGTGAATATTTCACTGATTAACTGAAACAGTGATTTATTCTACTTCAAATTTATAGTTTAAATATAATCATCTCATTACTGGTAACAGATCACCTTAAGAGCAGTTACAGCTAGAATATTTCCTCACAATCTGGAATGAAACGTTGAATACAACTTTCGGTTCTATCTCCCTTTATCATGCTGCAATGAAACTGCAGGTTAATTTACTTCCCATCTGCCTTTATTTCTTACTCTGTCGATCTTATACGTTTTCCTTTTTCACTTCCATGGGAACATATTCTTTCTATTTCAAACTCCTTTCTTTTTTCCACTTGCAGAATTAGACTAGTGATTTTCAGTAAAACATCACATTAAAGGACCATAGTTTCATTAACATAATGCAAACTCTGTCTTTCTCTCTTCCAATTACTCAGCTAATTTTGTAATTTGAATTTTTGTTTTACAGCAACTTTTTTTTCTTTTTCTTTTATAGTAGAACAGCACTTTGAAACTTCTGAAAAAGCAAATACTGCCAGGACTGTGTGAATTAGTCATTGTAAATGGTATTCATATAACCTAGGCATATTTTTCCAACAATGGAGCTATTAATACCTTTGCCTCCCTTTAGACTGTCAATACTAACTAGGATATGATACAATGATATCTGCATCTAAGTCTATTCTAGGAGACAATCAATTTAACAACGTTTTTTAAAAATTTCAATTGGAGATATTATCAATTGGAAGAAAACTTGCTGATGGGATGTGTGCTGAGTTTAGATCACATTTCAACCAACCTCTGTCAACCTGTAGGGAGGATAAAGACATAGGTTTATGGTCAGTCCCACCTGGTGACTCTAATCTTGATTCCTTATTGCCTGGATCTGTAAGCTTGGGCAAATATCTAAGCCTCATTTTCTTATTTTAAAAAATGAGGATCATGATACCTAAATTAAATAGTTGTTTTTAAGAATACAAACACACACACACACACACACACACACACACACACACACACACAGAGTCCCTGACTTAACAATGGTTCAATTTAAAAATTTTTAACTTTACGATGATGCAAAAGCAATACACATTCGGCACACTCCTTGACTTACAATGGAGTTACCTCTGGATAAACCCATCCTATACTGAAAACAAGCCAATTTAATGATGTTTTCCATTTTGAATGGGTTTATCTGGATATAAGCCCATGTAATTTGAGGGATATCTATCTATCTATCTATCTATCTATCTATCTATCTATCTGTCTGTCTATCTATCTGTCTATCTATCTATCTATCTATCTAAATCTACATCTAAATATCTGTAATGTAATAATTGCATAATAAACTTTATTGCTTTATTATTACTATTACTAATGCAGTAATGCCGAGCAACTGGAGAGTGACTATTCACTGACTAACCTCGAATGCATGTGTTGGAATGGTAGGACAATTAGTGTCTACATATTACACACACAATGTTTTAATTATCCTGTATAAGCCATAATATTTAATAATAAATCTCAAAAAATGTGTTATTTTGGCCTCAGTTTACATTGCTGGAGCGTATGGATTGTGAACTTTGACATTTTAAATTTATTCATCTTAGTGCATCAGATACTTTTAGCCTTTTTTAAAATTGTATTAAGTAATCCTTGTTTTGCTTTACTTTAAACCTGACATCAGTGCCTAAAAACAACCCATACGTTGTTGACATTATTATATTACACAGATAAGGAAAAGCTTATATTCTTCCTTTTTTTTTTACAATTTATGTTTCATCTGCCTATTTTCAAGTATTATATTGCTATAAAGTGATTCCTGCAAGTTTTAATTAAAGACTACATAATGAGAGTGGCAACATGAAATCATGAGAAAAGGGCATAAATTGCAGTTGGAATCTTGGAATCACACTCTTTCTTTGCTGTCTGGTCATGAGGTCTTGAATTAGTTATTCACACTTGAGGAATGTTGGTTTCCTCATTTCATTTAGTACCTGAGAATGGTATTAAATGAATACCATACCCAAAAGATTATAGTGAAGGTTAAAGGGAGAAAAATGTTGTAAATAATAGAATATATAAATGTCTATTGCAGCTTTGAGAATGACCCAAATCCAAGCAACACATACTAAATTTGCTGGTAAAAATGTGACATTTTTGTTTGTTTTTAAAGTAAACGCTTTGTGACTCTATGTTTGTTATATATCTGTTATTTTGTGTATCTATATTTGTTAGCCATATTTATTAATTTTTTATGTGTTACTGACAAAGCTGGTCCCCTCCAAAAACAGGGTCTTTCCCTGTTCAGTGCTGCAAAGCCAATACACAAAACCAAAAGTGAGCATCTATTAATGCAGGCTTAATTCTATGACCATAGAATTGAGAAGCAGCAGTTTGGTTCACAAATCAACTTCTCAGCTCCTGAGAGCCAGGAAGCCACAGATATAGGGCATCTTTAAAGAAGAGGCTCATCATTAAAAGCAAGAGAAGGAATATTCATGTCTTTCTGGGAATGAGAGGAGAACTCCTCGAAACCTTTCTTTTTGTCTTTTTATGGTTTCTTCACGTCATTGTCATGGTGATTATCAACCGTCATGGCACTGGTGGGAGTGCCATTTAGCATCGAAATTAGATTATGATGAAGTTAGAGGATTCTTCAGAGGTCAAGTGAGCTGCCATCTTGAATCCCACCAGTCTTAGCCAGTTTGGGCATGATGGGGAACTTTTGGCCTCAGGCATACTGCTTCCCAAAGATAAGCAGAATTAAGGTGGTGTAGAAATTCACCTATATGAATACACAGGCATTTTGGTTTGTGACATAAGTTTTGCCTTATAAGAATAATTATTTTTATTTTTAGAGATCAGGTCTCATCTCATTCTGTAGCCCAGGCTGGAATGTGGTGGCATGGTCACAGCTCACTGTACCCTCAAATTCCTGGGCTCAAGTGATCCTCTCACCTCAGCCTCCCAGTGTAGCTAGGAGTATGGGTGAGAGATACCACACCTGGCTAATGATAATTTTTAAAGTGAAAAATTAGTATCTCACACCCATTATGATAGCTATTGGGAAAAAAAAAAGAAAATAACAAGTACTGGTAAGGATATTGAGAAATTGAAACCCTTTTGCACTATTGGTGGGAATGTAAAATGGTGCCAGTGGTATGAAAAACAGAATGGCGTTTTTCAAATAATTAAAAATAGAATTTTCTTAGGACCCAGCAATTCCACTTCTGGGTATATATCCAAAAGAATTGAAAACAGAATCTCAAAGCCATATTTGTACACCTATATTCATAGCAACATTATTCACAATAGCCAAAAGATGGAAGCAACCCAAGTGTTCCTGGACAAATGAATGCATAAACAAAATGGAGTAAGTACATAAAACAGAATATTATTCAGCCTTAAAAAGGAAGGAAATTTTGCCAGATGCTATACCATGGGTAAATCTTGAGAACATTATGCTAAGTGAAATAAGCCCATCACAAAATGACAAATACTGTTCGATTCCACTTATATGAAGTAAAGTAGTCAAATTAATAGAGATAAAAAGTAGAATGGAGGTTGCCAGGGTCTGAGCAAAGAGGGGAATGAGGAGGTGCTGTTTAATGAGAATAGTATTTTAATGTTTTGCAAGATGGAAAGAGTTCTGGAGATTGGCTGCACAACAATGTGAAGGTATTTAATGCTGCTGAAATATGCAATTAAAAATGGTTAAGATGGTAAATTTATGTTATACGTATTTTACCACAATTTTTAAAAGTCCAAAATTGGTGTTTGGCCATCCTAAAGCTAGTCAAAGCCTAATAGCACTAAAGAGTTCTGACAGGGGTTTTGGACAAAGCTTATTCCATTACTTACCTAAGGAATGATTACCTCCATAGTAAATAACTCTAAACTTGAGTTACTGCATCTATAAATTGGGTGGGATTAATATATCTACTTCAACCGTGCTGTTTGGGGGCTTAAAATATATTGCTTTTAAAGCATAGCAATGCATTTGTATTCGTTTGCTAGGGCTGTCATAGCAAATTATCACAGAGTGGGTGACTTAAAAAAAATAAATCTATTTTCTCAGAGTTCTGGGGGCTAGAAGTTCAAGAGCAAAGTGTTGGCAGGTTTAGTTTCTCCTGAGGCCCCTCTCAGTGGCTTGCAGGCAGCCACCTTCTTACTGTGTTCACAAATGGTCTTTCCCAGTTATGCACATGCCTGTGTTCAAATTTTCTCTTAGAAAGACACCAGTCATGTTGAATTAGGACCCACACTAAATAATTTAATTTAATTACCTCTTTAAGGACCTTATCTCCATACACAGTTACATCCTCAGGTACTGGGCACTAGGGCTTTAACATATGAATCTTAGGGACACAATTTATTTAAAAATAAATATACAGTTTACATTTATTCTACACTTAAGATGTATGAGAATCTTGTTATATACTTGTTATATACTGTTATATCTCATACATCTTAAGTGTAGAATAAATGTAAACTGTATATTTTAGCTCCATGGATAAGTGTTTCTAGTAGGTATGTAAAATATATTTGTCATAATTCCGATGTTTTGAAAATAAAATGTGATGTGAATGAGGTCATTCATTCAGCAAATTTTGACTCATCCATTAGTTGAGTAGATGACTACCCACTATGAAAAAATAGGGATTAAAACATGGTTCATACTTTCAAGAAACTGAAAATAAAAGTCACTATTTTAATCATATTTACACAGCACTCTACATTTTACAAGGTTCTTTTATACATTGTCCTATTTAATGCTCACAAGAATCTTCTGAGGAAGATGTGGGCCTATGTGTTAAGGTTATATGTTTATTTCTATCACACCTGGTTCTGGGATGAATTATGAAGGTTTTAAAAATGAATCCACTGTATTATTTCAAAATAGACGTAAGTGAGACAATCTTGGCAAAGGGAACTCAAGGGTGAAAACATACACAAAATGCATGCTGAGGAATCTGAATTCAGGGGGAAAAATAAGCACATGCCCCTAACATCCCCTTCTGTCCCACATTCCTTGAAATTTGAGAGAGGGAGAGGTGGGGACAGAGAGAGAGACATAGAGAGAGAGAGAGATCCATAAAAGTTTTATACATAAGTGAAACATAAGAGGACAGAAACAAACTGACAGAGCAAAGAAAGTGACAGAAAAATAAGAACAAAGAAAAATAGTGCAGAATTCACAATGGGACCTAAGGCCTGTTGTTTGAGGGTGCTTCGGGCTCAGAGTCAGTGGAGTGGGGGCAGAAAATTGAAGGTAACTTGAGTGATTAATTGCGTCCCTACATTTACGATGGTCGAGTTAGTGATCTCTGAGCCTTCCTTAGCCTGTGCTGTTTATTCAGGGCTGGAACGAGTCAGTGGGCCTTGTGTCAGACAGCTGGCCATTCCCAGGGGAACAGGATGTTCTCTCCACAGCAGATAAGCTACTGGCACATCCAGTCCAGAGGCTTGTTGTGCTACTTTCCTCAAATGGCTGAGGCGGAGCTCCTGTAATTGTTATCAGCTTCTCAATTTGCAATGTGAGTATTCAGCAGACAAGTATTTGAAGAAAATCGACACAATGGAAGAAAAGCACTAGAACTTGGAGGTTAAATTAAGAGAGGAATCAGAAGATGCTTTAATGATCTCTGAGAGATCAAGGAGGATTAATATCCTAAGCACAAAAACAGGCTGGAAAAGCAACCTATTCAAGAACTTACAGTTCTTAAAAAAAAATCCTGTGAAATTAAAAAAAAAATACTAAATAGCAGAATGAACATAATTGAAGTGAAAATTAAAGAGCTGGAAAAGGAAGCCAAGAGATTTTCTGGAAATGCAGTGCAAAGGACAAAAGAGGTAGAAAACAAGTATGAAAAGATATGAAGGATAAGAGGACTCATCTAGAGGCTTCAATGAGATGCAGATGGCAGGAGAGAAAATGAGGGAAAAATGTTCCATTTGACAGCAGGGTGAATGAAGCAAAAAGTACCCAGTTTTTCAACATCCCAGAGAAAGTATTCTAAGGATTAAAAAAGAAAAAGTTTAAAAGGCAAACAGTGAGTAATAGAAACAGAACAAAGCAACACGAATTACCTACAAAGAAATGAAAATTTAAAGGGCATCAAGGTTGTTTTCAGTAACAACAAATATAAGACAGCAATAAGAGAAGAATTTTAAATCCAGAATATTCTCTAAACCAAATTAAGATTCAAGCGTATGATCAAACAAAACATATTTTATCATGGAAGGAGTCAGAATTTTAATACACAGTGTTTGTCTGGAAGAATGACTCCAGGATATGTAGCGGCAAAGCAAAACAACAAAAACACATCCCACCCCCAACACCCTTCCCCCGCAAAAAAAAGAAAGAAGAAGAGGAAACTAAAAGTTTGGTTATATGAATTTGCCATAGGCAAGGCCAGGGGTGGTGGCTCACGCCTCTAATCCCAGCACTTTGGGAGGACAAGGCAGGTGGTCACTTGAGGTCGGGAGTTTGGGACCAGCCTGGCCAACATGGTGAAATCCTGTCACTACTAAAAATACAAAAATGAACTGGGTGTGGTGGCCTGCGCCTATGGTCCCAACTACTCGGGAGGCTGAGGCAAGGGAATTACTTGAACCAGGGAGGTGGAGGCTGCAATGAGCCGAGATTGCATCACTGCACTCGGGCCTGAGCGACAGAACGAGACTCTGTCTCAAAAAAATAAACAAATAAAATTAAAAAAAAAAGAATTTGTCATAGGCAAAAAGAAAAAAAAAAGCCATAAAACTTGCTTAAAGATAAGTCTGAAAATTCATGCTGCTAAAAATTTTATATACAAGTGAAAGCAAATTCCAGGTCTGAGTTAGAAATAAGAGGAAAAAAACAGGGATAAACACAAATAAGAAGGAAAAAAGGGAACAGTTGTTGATATGGGAAAAATTTAAAAGTAAAAAGTGAATATCATCTCGACTAAATTCATGAATTCCCAGGCAAATATTTTGTGAAAAAACCACCACACGTATGAAATTTTGATATAGGTTTGTATTTCCTTAAAGATTTGCATGTAGAAAGAAAAAATATAGGGAATGACCATCAAAAAAAGCCAGGGATCAGTTGCTAACACCCTAAGCTCTTTTTTATACATGACCATAACCAAGGACCTCCTGCTCCCACCTAGCCCTGCAAAAGCTTCTATAAATTAATTTAAAGATCCAAAGTAGAGGAAGGATCTTATAAAATGAACATGTTTTAAAAGGCTATGAGAAAGGAAAGCACTGATAATATCCACTGAAAAGAGGTCAAATGCATTTGAATTCCTTGAGGAATCAGAGGGAGGTTTTACATTGAAAATCTGTAAAAGTCCTGATGTTTTTCAAGGGTGTAAATCAGAGACCTGTTTCAGTTCCTTGAGTTTTTAACTCATAGAGCATGAAGTTCTCTTAAATATGAAGTTCTTTTAATCGTGAGGAGGAAAGGTCTCATCAAAATAAATATTCTTAATTGACTCAAGAAATATCAAGCCTGCACAAGTGAATATCTGAAAAATAAATGGAAAAACTATTCACAAATTTGTCACTAAATCATGTACAGGCTCAAGTATGTTAAATTCTACAACCTGTTCAAAAAACAGATACTTACTACATTTTGTAAGCATAGAAAATAAATAAATATCCAATGGCAGGATCATTGGATAAATTCCAATGCCCAATACCATAAAAGAATATGCAGATATTTTACAAGGAGACAGAACTCTATGTATTAACACAGAGGAATGCTCAGGACAGAACATTATATTAATATAAATATTTATGGGAAAATATAGCATTTTAATTTATATCTTTCACTATATATTTACATACACATTATTTAAATATATTATTAATATATTTATTTATTTTAAAATATATTTAAATTATAAAGGGGGCAGGAGGGCTGTGTGTGAGTGTGTGTGTGTGTTGAGGGGGTAAATTAGAAGACTGGGGAGAATTGAGACATTCACATTAGAATTTACATATTTATTTTGTTAATATTTTAGAATAAGAAATTTTTATGGCTATTTTGTGATGAAAATACACTTAAATCAATAAGATAAAATGGAAATCACGCCAAAGCATATTATTTTCATAGAGATGAAATCAAAGACTTGGACTTACTAAGCTCTTTGCCAAGTCAGGAATCTGGACTATCACTCGAACTCAAGCTCCAGTTTTTGAAACCCATCCCAGTTTTTGTCTCCCCACTTTAAAGTGATATATTTATTTCTAACATTAAAAATATTTTTATTTTATTATATGAATACCATAAATTTCATTTTTTGGAGATTATGATTATAAAGCTACCATACAGACATCCTTCATATATAAATTGCAAAAAAATCCAGAGAATGGCACAAATAAAGATCATTCACTATTCCATCACTGAAAGATAACTAATGTTAAAATTATTAAGGGTATGCCTTCAGTCTTTTATTTGTGCTCATGTGTACTATAAATATTTTTAAAAGTGAGGCCACATGTACACATATATTTATAGTTTTTACATACATGTACCTATATACATACACATGTACACATGTTTACAAAATAACATTCACAATATACTTTATGGATTTTTAAGCATACTTTATAAAAATAATTGCCATGCTGCCGAGACCAGCTCGGTCAGGGAGACGCTAACCCAGCCGCGCTAGAGGAATTAAAGACACACACACAGAAATATAGAGGTGTGAAGTGGGGAATCAGGGGTCTCACAGCCTTCAGAGCTAAAAGCCCCGAACAGAGATTTACCCACATATTTATTAACAGCAAACTAGTCATTAGCATTATTTCTATAGATATTAAATTAACTAAAAGTATCCCTTATGGGAAACGAAGGGATGGGCTGAATTAATTGCAGCAGGAACATGCCCTTAAGACACAGATCCCTCCTGCTTTTGTTTGTGGCTTAAGAATGCCTTTAAGCAGTTTTCTGCCCTGGGTGGGCCAGGTGTTCCTTGCCCTCATTCCCGTAAACCCACAATATTCCAGCGTGGGCGTTAGGGCCATTATGGACATGTTATAGTGCTGCAGAGATTTTGTTTATGGCCAGTTTTGGGGCCGGTTTATGGCCAGATTTTGGGGGACTTGCTCCCAACACCATGCCATTAAGCAGTCTTCTAAAAGCTCCTTACATCCATATTTTATCTTTTGTATGGATGTGGCAAGACTTAGTCAACCAATTTATTATCATGAGTTTTCACCATATGTGTCTCTGAGCATTTGTTTACAGCAAACTCTACAAGTAGAATTTCCTGGTCAGAATTCATACTTTTAAGGTTTTCGATAGATCTCAGAACTGCTGTCTAGAATGATTTTATCATGGTCAGTTTGCAAGCAGGCTATTTTCTCTCACTCCAGACAACACCAGGTAATTAAAATAAATTGTATTGTCATTAGAGTTTGCCAATATGATAGATGCAAAAAAAATGATATCCTTCTGGCTTTCAAACTCCAACAATTAGTGCTAGTTAAAATGCCTGACAGAATGTGTAATACTCAGGGCAAATCTTTACTGTAAAAAACAAGTCGGTTTCCCAACTTTTAAAGAATCCACTTAGAAGTAGGTCATTTGGGAAGAGCTACTAAGTACTAGTTTTGTTCCAGGTATAACCCAGATAACAACTGAAGTCACTCATCCTGTCCTGTGAGATTCAAATAAAATTAGTTGCAACCCATCTTGTTTCCATAGAAAGTATAATATTCCCTCTGGGATGTAATCCCAAAGAGCATGTGCTTTCATGGTAACCTTGTTCTCTGATTTCCCGCTGCCTCAGAACTGTCCCCGTTACTCTCTGCGCCTGCAGGGGTGTCCTCCCATAACTGCATTGCTGATGTAGCCTAGACCACGCTCTGCACACCACTCAGGCAGCTCATTGGCCTGTGTAACAGGGATGTTGTGGGGGGTGTGGAGTGGAGAGTTTACACTCCAACTCTACATAGACAGTGACATTTATGAATTATGAATTTATGAAACAAAGGAAATTAAATATTAGCCATTCACATTTTAAAAACTCATTCAGCTAGGAATTTCGCATTGCCCTGGTTTTGCCTAAGGCGAACACTTGGTGACATACATCTTACCCCTCAGTCCTTCTCTGTCTTATCCTGGCCTCATTTTTTCTGTTTCTCCTCACTCCCCTCATGCAAGTCAAACACACATTTCTTGTACGGAATAGTTTTCACAATTGATTTTTCTATCTCAAAGCCATCCAGCCAGAACCCAGGTGACTTCACTTTCATAAGTAAATGTGCCCATTCAGGAATGTTCTTGGACAAAGGCAATTTTTTTTTCCTAGACAGGAATATTACAGCTAGCATTTAAAAGAACACATTCTGCCTCTTCACTGTTTGAAGACAATGCTGGGAAGGATTTGTTATTCCAGGAGGACAAAAGCTGATTCCTGTTCTCCAGGCTTTCTAAACATAGCATCTCTTTCTAGTCTTACGCAGAACCAAGATATTCTTGCAGGCCTTTGGCCACCTGCTGACTTTGATCACCATCTCTGATCCTGAGCGGTCCATATCTAGGAGGAAATTTAAAAGACGAACACAGGGGAATATACTTTGCTCAAGAACCATGGGTTAAATCTGGTACACCAGGGCCATTCTTGCTGGATCTGCAAGTCCCTACATTTTGCTATCTCATGTACAGGGTCCTGGTCATTACTGACCATCTCTTGTTACTACTCTTGACTCATTATGATGCCAGGAAATTTCTATGCCAAATCAGTATGTGTTGAGCTTATTCAACTTGCATATGGTCTTTATCCCATTTAGCATTTGGAATGAATATATATTATTTAGGACACTTTTTTTTTTTGAGATGGTGTCTCGCTCTTTAATAGCAGACATCCAGCCCAAATTACCTTAAAGGAAAAGAGAGTGTATTGATTCATGTCATAGGGAAGCCCAGTAGTGGAACTCACTTCATATATCCTCTCTCTGTGTCTGTTTTTGTCTCTGTCTGTCTGTCTTTCTTATTCTGTGTGTGTGTGTCTGTCTGTCTGTCTCTCTCTCTCTCTGTCAGATCTGTATAAGGGATAAAAGAGGCTGAGCAGTTGGCTGCAAGAGATGATCACTATAGAGCTTCAGGGAGCATGGCATCCTGGAGTTCTGATTTGGCAGTTAGTACAATGGGTTCTAGTTCAAACTTTACCCAAAGCTAGTTGTATTTCCAATTATGGATCTTTCTAAAACTTGGATTCCTCATCAATACAGTAGTTCACGATGAACTCTATTAGAATTACCTGGGGAGCTTTTTGAAAAGCAGGTGCTTGAGCTATTTGGCAAATCCATGAACTCCAATCTCAGGGGAAAAAGTTACAGGTTCTGTGCACAACAAGATGATGCTGATGTGCTACCAAGTTTGGGAAACACAGAAATAGTCCATCTTTTTCGGAAGTTTTTCCCACATATAAAATGTATGACACTAGGAAGTTGTAGGAGGGCCAGATCTACCTACATACTATTTTGTAAGTTCGTCATAAAAAAAAGACAATATCATTATAAATGGTTATGAAAGACCCCGATGTCCCAACTAGATTGTACATTTTTCTGAGATTAAATAAAAGGGAAGTGTTAAAAGCTCAGAGAAAAACCCTTTTCGAATACGCAGGGAACATGACATGCATGCATCCTTCATATATAACCAACATAAAGATGAAACAAGAACTTGTAGAAGAAGGAAAATAACATATAGTAAAGGCTAAATTAATTGGATATAGAACTCCTGGTAAGCCAAGATGGGAATTTTGGTGACAGGATACATGATGGATACAGGAAAAAGTAATATAACTTAATAGGTAAAGAGGGAGAACCAAGATAGGCCTCAACACTCAGAATGGTGGTCATGACACTTCTCAGTGCAGCAAGACCTTTGATGCCTTTTATACTTAGCTTAATAACTACACTTTAGGCCGGGTGCCGTGGCTCACGCCTGTAATCCCAGCACTTTGGGAGGCCGAGGCGGGCGGATCATGAGGTCAGGAGACGGAGACCATCCTGGCTAACACGGCGAAACCTCATCTCTACTAAAAATACAAAAAATTAGCTGGGCATGGTGGTGGGCACCTGTAGTCCCAGCTACTCAGGAGGCTGAGGCAGGAGAATGGCGTGAACCTGGGAGGCAGAGGTTGTAGTGAGCCGAAATTGCGCCACTGCACTCCAGCCTGGGCAACAGAGCGAGATAATGTCTCAAAAAAAAAAAATAAATATATATATATACACACACACACAAACACACACATATATATGTGTATATATATACGTATATAAATGTGTATATATATACATGTATATATGTGTATATATATACGTGTATATGTGTATATATATACGTGTATATATGTGTATATATATACGTGTATATATGTGTATACATATATGTGTGTGTGTGTGTATATATACATATTTATATAAAATCACTTAGGTTATCTTAATGGAAAGTTCAAAAAATTTTACAGCCAGGCTGTCTATTTGGCGAAAGAATCCCACAGTACCTTTGATCATGAATTAGTTATCCATTTTAGGAGGGGCAAAAACAAAAAAAAAAACAAAACCTTATCCTATGTGAAAGCTTATACTTTGTATTAATCACCATCCTCAGGTAGATTGATTTAGTTTCCTACTTTTGATGCTGCTTTTTATTTTTTTATTTTTATTTTTATTTTTTATTTTTATTATTTTTAGTAGAGTCGTGGTTTCATTATGTTGGCCAGGCTTGTCTCAAGCGCCTGACCTCCAGTGATCCACTCACCTCAGTCTCCCAAAGTGCTGGGATTACAGGCCTGAGCCACCGTGCCCGGCCCGATGCTGCTTTTATTGTAACAATCTCACTGACTTACTGGCTTTTTTACTTAACAGGTACCAATCATACAATGCAAACGAGCTTAGGCAAAAATAAAAGCAGGGGGTATGTGGTTCACATAGTTGGAAGTCTAAAGGCCTGTTTCTGACTCAGCTGAGTCCAGGGATAAAATGCTGTCATCAAGAAATTGTTTTCCTGTCTCGGCTCCACTTACCCCATCTTGGCTTCATTTTGATGTAAGCTTTCTCTATTTGGCAGCCAGATAGTAGCTGGCAACTGAAATAGCAATTATTATTATTGAAGTACTAAGATTGAGAATAGTTTACTAAGTATCTACTCTATGCTAATGCTCTACATGTATTAACTCTTTAATCCTCACAGCAGCTCTGTGAGACAGGTTCTATTATTTCTCCATCTAAACTTTTTTTAAGAGAGGGTCTCACTCTGTTGACCAGGCTAGAGTGCAATGACCTGATCATTGCTCACTGCAGCCTCCACTTCCCTGGCTCAAGCCATCCTCTCACCTCAGCCTCTCAAATAGCTGGGTCTACAGGCATGTGCCCCCACACCCAGCTAATTTTTTTAAAAAAGTAGAAATGAGGTCTTGCTATGTTCCCCAGGCTGGTCTCTAACTCCTGACCTCAAGTGATCCTCTTGCCTCAGCCTCCTAAAGTACTAAGATTACAGGCATGAGCCACCTAGCCTGGCCTATTTCCCCATTTTAGAAATGGGAAGACTAAGCCACACAGAAGTTAAGTAACTTACTGGAAATTGTACAGCTAGTGAGTGGTGGAACCAGTATTCTAATCTAGGCTATCTGGCACCAGAGCCCTGGTTGGACCTGGATCGCTTGCTCTTGGCTTAAAGGGAGAAGACTGGGTCCACTGAATGTTATAACTCAGCATAATCATTACAAAAATAGAAAGTGAGGAGATGGTTTCTTCAAAGGAAAGATGATGGAGAGGAAAAAAAAAAAACAAAAGACTAAGACAAACTTTTTCTTCCCATAATTAAACAGTATATCTAGTGGAAAAAATGCATTTTGTTGAAAGACTAATATAAGAGTTAATTAAAATTAATCTAAAATTCAGGGAGAACTGTAAGACAAATAAATTTTGGTGGGAGGAAGTGTAGTATTCAGTGAGACTGTTAGATTAAAAACAGCATCAAAAGTAGCTCTTTGATTTAAACATAGGACAAATACATTGATGTTCAAGTCTTCAGCAAGGCAGAATAGAGCTGAAAGATAAAGGAAAGTAAGAAATATTTTGAACATATTAGTTTTGGTGTTTAACCAAACACACACAGTCAGTTTTCTCTCTCTCTCTGTCTCTCTCTCTTTCACACACACACACACACACACACACACACACTTTTTTTTTTTTTTTTGGTAGGAGCATCAGAAGGGAATGTTTCTTTATAGTAGAATCAAGACTGATGGTATCTTTTGGATGATGAATTTCTTTTCCTCCAGAAAAGCCAATATTTCTTTATCCTCTGTGCCCAGACTGTTTGTTGTTTAAAAAAATATAGATTCCGAATCACACCAAAACTCATCTGAAAACAGTGAGAGGATACAAAAACAAAACAAAACAAAACAAAACCCAACTAGAGTAGAGCTATACAATTCAGCAACAGATAAAAAGGGTGGAGTGGGCACTTTTCTTCAGTGTCTGTGCTTTACCACTCTTATCTGCCTTTCATAGCAGAGGTCAACCTGTCATTGTTATGGTAGTAAACTTTTTATGGATGACACAGATGACAAAAACAATCATTTTTACTTTCACCACTAAGCAATACTTTGGAATAAGATATAAAGGATGGCTATAAAGAAAAATGTAAACCCTTCTCTCTCCAACAACTTATTACATTTATTGGTGCAATATACTAGATGGAGGATTTTTATTTTCTAAAAATATTTTCATATGTTTTTCCATTAGTCTTTGAATATTTTGGATGGGATTCAATAGAGGATAGTGGCAATGAATAGAATGACTTAAAGCAGAAAACTTTTTGTTAGCATGTTGGAGGAATGTTTTCTCTCAGAAATCCATCACTGGCTGGGTGTGGTGGCTCACGCCTGTAATCCCAACACTTTCGGAGGATGAGGCAGGAGGATTGTTTGAACTCAGGAGTTCGAGACCAGCCTGGGCAACATAGCAAGACCCTGTCTCTTCAAACAATTTAAAAATTGGTCAGGCATGGTGGTACGTGCCTGTAGTCCTAGCTACTTGGGAGGCAGAGGCAGAAGGATCACTCGAGCCCAGGAGGTCAAGGCTGCAGTAAGCCATGATGGTGCCACTGCTCTCCAGTCTGGGCAACAGAGTGAGACCCTGTCTCAAAAAATAAATAAATCCATCGCTCTTTTAAACTGTACTAGACAACTATATGTATAAAATGTATATTTTAAAAGGTGAACATATTCATCTCGTAAAGAATATAGGAAGATATATCAGTGTGATTAATCCCTTGTTAATCCCACCATCCCAACACTATGTAATGTTACCTAAATGAGGATGATTACATTAAACCCAGGTTACTACTCCAATAAGGAACTTTTTCCTCTCTCAGGGATCTTTTTTCTTATCACTGCAATGTTGCCATAATTAGAGATAGGATACCTTAAAAAGATTAAGAACAGTGTTTAAGATCAGCTTGAGTCTTCTCAAAGCAAAATAAAATCTGACTAGACAAATATAAAAATAATAGATTGACGTATTTTTAAAACCAGATATAAATATTTGCTTTTGAGTAAATCAGTGAATTTGATGGAATGAATGTATATTGAATCTATTGTGTGTGTTTATAGATGTGGAGATACAGAATTTTAATGGTCAAAATTATGTTATAATATAATGTCCCTTGTGGTTTTAAAAGAAATTAATTTTACTTCTTTTCATTTCATAATATTGAATTCTGATAGTGATATGGTGTGGGCCAGGGAAGTTCCGGGTAGAGAAAGCCGGGGTCCCTGGCCAGGGCTCTACCTTTGGGCCTATGTCCATGGACCTAAATGAGGACAGGCATTTCTGTTTTCATGCCCCAAAAGTTGCCTTTTGGCCCACCATGCCCCCCATCCTGTACCCATAAAAATCTAGGACCATAGTGGGCACACACACAAGTGGCTGGATGTCAAGAGGAGCAGAAGAAAACACCAGCAGACACCGGCAGACACTGGCAGGCCAGCAATCGTGAAAAGATGCAGATGTCAAGGGGAATTCAGCCAGGGGTGGTCAGAGGAGAGTCCAACCGCTGGGCGACCCAACTCCAGGGGAGAATCACCTTCCTACTCTATCTCCCTTCTGGCTCCCCATCCATCTCACTGGGAGTTACCTCCACCACCCAATACAATCTTGCACTCATCCTCCAAGCCCACAAGCCCACATGTGATCCCATTTTTCTGAGACATTAAGGAAAGAACTCAGGATACAGAAAGCCCTCTGTCCTTGTGATAAAGCAAAGGATCTAACTGAGCTCATTAACACAAGCCACCTGCAGATGGCAAAGCTGAAAAAGCACACTGTAACACACACCCACTGGGGTTTTGGGAACTGTAAACACTCAACCATAGACACTGCAGTGGGGTCAGAACCCAAAAGTGCTCCCCCAACTACCTGCCCATCTGCATGCTCCCCCTGGGGGTTTGAGCAGCAGGGCACCGAAGAAGGGAGCCACAGCCCTGTTGCACACTCCCTGCCAGTGGGATAAGGGAACTTCTCCCATTTCAACAGCGTTTTCTGAAAAACTTTTCAAATTTAAACATATTTTCATGTGAACCTACAGACAGGTACTCATCAGAAAAATATGAAAATTAGTTTCTCCATTTACCAATTAAAAGTGTAATTTTCTTCAAACCAAATGTATTGATTCTAAATTTATCTTTGAGAAAATGGCACCATGTAATATTAGTGGCACTATACTTCACTGCAATTTTTACATTTTTTTTTCAAGTTACACTTCTGTATTTGCTTTACCAGGCAGAATTTTATTTATTCTGTCTAAGAAGAATTCCCAAGTTTTGGTTAGCTGTCAGTAATGTGGGCAAATTAACTTTCTTTGTATTATAATTTTCCACATTGTAATCTTCACAACTGAGTATTAGTTTCTAAGAGATTTTTTTAAAATAATAAGTCTTCAGAAAGATTACTCTTAATTATTTTCACTAATGTTTAGTATAATACCATGCTTATCTATAAAAGAAGGCAGAGCTTGACATCATTTACTGTCATTCAGATGAAATTTGTATATATTTCTGTGTATCTATGTGCTTACCCACTAGAGTTTTATGTTTTAACTATTTAAGGTTAACTTACTGAATTAGAACTGGTAGCATATACAAAGCTGAATGCCACAGGATTTGGGTATGCTTTAAACAGCCAACAAACATACACTTTAGAGACTGCAGTGGTTGATTATTTCTCATCTTGCCCAAACCTTTACACTATGAGTATAGCAGCTAAAGTAATTTGGTTTTCAAATATTGATTCTAGATCAATCCCAGGCTTCAGTGAAAATACCAAGAAAGAGGTCTGATCATAGCAAAACTTTTGTGTTGACCAATGTTAAAAACACATCGATATGTTGAAATACATCAATTACAGAATCAGCATGAAAAAATGGAAAAATTTTATTTCAAAAAGCTTAAAACATCTCACACACTGGAAGCTGGAGGTCTATGTGGTGTCATTACTCATTGGTTATTGTGCCTTCTTCTTCTTCTTTTTTTTTTCTCCTGATAGTGATTTGACACCAAGGCTTTGAAGTCAGGTATAATTATGTTTGTGTCCTGTTTCTACCTCCTACTAGGTTTTCATCAATTTCCTGACTTATACATCGTAGACAATAAAACCTACTTCACAGGGTTGCTGTAAGGATCAAATGACAAATATATAGAAACCCTTGGCGTACTGCCTGGAAAAAAGTCAGTGAATAATTAATGCTGTGGCTGTTACCATGTTATAGTTGTTGTTATTGTTGTTGTCTCCTGCTGGTAAGATGGTTTGTTAATCAGGGAGTTACACTATTTTGATCACTTAAGATAGTAATAATTAATTACCTATGAATGTCTGGGGAAGCTAGTAAGGATAAAATATCTTAGGGTATTTATATTTTTATAATCAAATTCTTTTTTTTTGAGTTGGAATCTCGCTCTGTCACCCAGGCTGGAGTTCAGTTGTGTGATCTCAGCTCACTGCAACCTCTGCCTCCCAGGCTCAAGAAATTCTCCTGCCTCAGCCTCCCTAGTAGCTGGGATTACAGGCACACACCACCACGCCTAGCTAATTTTTGTATTTTAGCAGAGACGGGGTTTCACCATGTTGGCCAGGCTGGTCTCGAACTCCTGACCTCAAGTAATCCACCAGCCTCGGCCTCCCAAAGTGCTGAGATTACAGGCGTGAGCCACCGTGCCTGGCCTATAACCAAATTCTTAATGCCAATCTTTAGCTCACTCTATTTGCCAGGATTTTCTTAAGCACAGAAAATGGGAGAGGGAAGGAGTGACATGTGCTATGATCTCAGCCACTTGAGCAATGATAAAGTGCTCCCAAGCCATCAGTGTGACTCCATGCATAGACTTTAGAAGTGGAAGACACTTGTCTCCATTGGAGTACTCAAACCTATTTGTATTCTATCACATGCCATGGACACGGGGACCAAATCTGTTTTGTTTCCTACTGAATCCTCAGTTTCTAGCATGGAATCCAGAATATAACAAGCACTAAATACATGTTTATTGAATACATTTATCAGAGAGGGCATTGAAAAACAAAACTTTAAAAAAATTTTTTCTTGGAGACAGAGTCTAGCTCTATCTCCCAGGTGTGATCTAGGCTCACTGCATCCTCCACCTCTTGAGTTCAAGCTATTCTCTTGCCTCAGCTTCCAGAGTAGCTGGGATTACAGGTGTGCACAACCACAGTCAGCTAATTTTTGTATTTTTAGTAGAGACAGAGTTTCACCATATTGGCCAGGCTGTTCTCAAACTCCTGGCCTCAAGTGATCTGCCAGCTTCGGCCTTCCAAAGTGCTGGCATTACAGCTGTGAGCCACTGCGCTTGGCCTGAAACACAATACCTTTGAGAAGTTTCTACTCTCCTAGCACTCTGAAAAAATTAGCAAATTAATTTTCTTATCCAGTTTTCAAGTGATTTTTTTTACCTTATTGCAGACATATAAATCCATATTCCTTGGTACTAAGTATTATTCTTTGTGTGGCAAAAGGAGGGTGTATTAGAAAGATACTGGGTTACTTCACTAAATCTAAACAAAAAATTGACAATGAAGGGTAAGAAAAAGAGCACATTCAAGAGTATCAGCATAATGATTCAGCTTCCAATAGCTTCCAAACACTCTGTCTTTAAATTTTCAAGAAAGATGATCTAATCATCCCAGCTTGGATGAACTGTCTAACTTTGGACCCATCAGCAATAGAAGGGTAGTGTCACCTCTTTACAACATGTTTGTTGAGAGACTATCCCTGTGGGTAACCTTATTTCTGGGTGTGTTTGTGAGGTAGCTAGTTTTCAGCAACTAAAAGAGCTGGAAGGGAACCCATATCTATGAGAAAAAGCTAAGTTAGGCTTTGGTAACAGCCTTGAAGTCTCAGGAACTTAAACAAGTTTTAATTCTAATTCTCAGCACATTTGCTGGAGATTCTGTTCTAGATCATTCTCTAGAACCCAGAGACAGCCGCCAGTTCCTATAGCTATGCTGTCCAATATGGTAGCCTCGAGCCACAGGTGACCATTTAAATTTAACTACTGATTAGTTAAAATTGAATAAAATTTAAAATACAACTCCTCAGTTTCATTAATCATGTTTCAAGTGTTCAAGAGCCATATGTGGCTAGTGGCTATTATACTGGATAATGTGGAGAATACTTCCATCTTTGCAGAAAATTCTACTGGACAGTGCCGACCTAGAACACTGCTGGTCACTGTAGCAGAGGAAAAGAGACTTTTGGTAGGTCTTGGGCTAGCAATGAAATGCTTTAGCTCAAAAGCAGCATACATTACTTTGGCTTACAATAATGATCCCACCCAATTTCATGGCCCCAGCCAGCATCAATAAAGTCAGGAAATGCAATTCTGCTGTGATGGTAAATTACATGTGTCAACTTGAATGGGCCACGGGATGCCCAGATATCTGCTTAAACATTATTTCTGAGTGTGTTTGTGAGAGTGTTTCTAGAAGAGATTAGCATTTGACTGGATGGACTGAATAAAATAAATGATTCTCCACAACCTGGGCTGGCATCTTCCAAACCATTGAGAGCCTGAATAGAACAAGAAGGCGGATGAAGTTTAGATTTACTTTCTGCCTGATTCCTCCTGAGCTGGGACATCAATCCTCTTCTACCTTTGGCACTCCTGATTCTAAGGCCCTCACACTCGGACTGGAATCTACATATTGGCTCTTGCCCTCAGGCCTTTGATATATGTACAAACATATCTATCTTCTATTGGATTAAACAAACTTGATTCCTTTTGCTATCAGATACCCCATTTATATGGCAGGGTAATTTCCTGCCATTTACACATGTAAAGCATGGAATTTGCTTTCCACATAAAGAATTACGTTTTGTTCTTAGTACTCTAGAGGTTATGAAAATACACTCTAGTGCTTTAGAGGATTTTCCACTGGAAATCACTGAATCTTAATCTACTTTCTAAAATTTGTCTTATTATTTTTGCTGATATCCGTTCAAAATAGATTTCTGCCTATTTTCTGCAAGGGAAAACCAAATAATTATCCAAACTAGTATACACACACACACTGTGTGTATCTATCTATAATATACTGTACATATAATATACTGTAAATCTATAATATACTGTACATATAATTTACTGTATATCTATAATATACTGTACATATATACTGTATATTATATACTGTATATATTATATACTGTATATATTATATACTGTATATATTATATACTGTATATATTATATACTGTTTACATAATCTGTATACAGTATATACTGTATATATCTGAGCAGATGTCTGGGCATCCCATGGCCCATTCAAGTTGACACATGTAATTTACCATCACAGCAGAATTGCATTTCCTGACTTTATTGATGCTGGCTGGGGCCATGAAATTAGGTGGGATCATTATTGTAAGCCAAAGTAATGTATGCTGCTTTTGAGCTAAAGCATTTCATTGCTAGCCCAAGACCTACCAATATAGTTTATACTGCATACAGTACATACTGTGTGTATAGTATATACTGCATACAGTATATACTGTGTGCATAGTATATACTGCATGCAGTATATACTGTGTGCATAGTATATACTGCATGCAGTATATACTGTGTGCATAGTATATACTGCATGCAGTATATACTGTGTGCATAGTATATACTGCATGCAGTATATACTGTGTGCATAGTATATACTGCATGCAGTATATACTGTGTGCATAGTATATACTGCATGCAGTATATACTGTGTGCATAGTATATACTGCATGCAGTATATACTGTGTGCATAGTATATACTGCATACAGTATATACTGCATACAGTATATACTGTGTGTATAGTATATACTGCATACAGTATATACTGTGTGTATAGTATATACTGCATACAGTATATACTGTGTGTATAGTATATACTGCATACAGTATATACTGTGTGTATAGTATATACTGTGTGTATAGTATATACTGTATACAGTATATACTGTGTGTATTGTATATACTGTATACAGTATATACTGTGTGTATTGTATATACTGTGTATAGAATATACTGTGTGTATTGTATATACTGTGTACATTGTATATACTGTGTATAGAATATACTGTGTGTATTATAGACTGTGTGTAGAATATACTGTGTATGTATTATACACTGTGTATATTATATAGTGTACATATTATATACTGTGTATATTATATACTGTATATATAATATATATACTAATATACACACACACTATAAATGATTGTTTCTTTGGAGTACCCTGATTAATACACCTACCATGTGACTAAATGCAGAAACCAAAAACTATTTGGTGAACTAGCATTAATAACAACTACACAAACCAACAGGCCTTTACTACAACAGCAAAATTAGGAACTATGCGATGCTTAACAATTATTTTTCTCTGTAAAATATTTTTGGCTTCTACTTTCCCTAGGGGAATAATGTCACACATAAAATCTTTATTTTTGACCTGGAATAGTTACACTATCAAAGAACCTACAAACCTCTGCATGTGGAGGTAGGGGTCATAACAACAATCTCTTGGGTTCTCTTACTTTTGTATATACATATATGTATTTAGACAGGGTCTCACTCTGTTGCCCAGACTGAAGTGCAGTGGTGTGATCACAGCTCACTGCAGACTCAATCTTTGGGGGTCCAGCGATCCTCCCACTTCAGCCTCCCGAGTAGCTGGGAACACCGATGCATGCCAACATCATACCCCACTAATCCTTTTTTTTTTTTTTTTTGTAGAGACAGGGTTTCACTTTGTTTCCAAAGCTGGCCTTGAAATTCTGGGCTTAAGCAATCCTCCAGCTTCTGCCTCCCAAAGTACAGGGATTACAGGTGTGAGTCACCTGGCTGGCCAGGTTTCATTACTTTTGTATAATTATTCTTGAGAACAGTATTTAAATTATTTGTGTCTGCTCTTAGAACACTGACTTCATATGACACTATTAGTTTGGAGAACAAAAAAAGTATCTGGTCTTAGGAAAGCAAAGACAACAATTCTGCTTGGAGGGACTACACCTTACTGTCTCAACCTCTGACGGCAGCCATAGTAACAAAAGACAGTATTCACTATGTGCCAGACATTATGCTAGGTATGTTACATAATTAAATTATGTAATCTTCATCACATCTGAATTTTATAAAAAAAGAACTGTTAAATAGCCGCCTTGAGATCATAAGGCTAGAAGACGGCAGACATGGAGCTCAAACCATATCTGTCTGACTATTCTGGAATCCCAGTCCATGTACTTAGTGGCTTTACAATACTGTTCTTCATTGTTGCCGTATGTTCTCCTTCTTGGCACTAAGATGATAGTTCTGATTAAAGAGCAAATTTTCAAAACTTAGATCTGCTGAAGACCTTTGAACTCTTTTTGAATAACTTATCTTGCAGATGAAACAGGAGGGCTACATGGGGTTAAGGCTGTTGATTAAGGTCACAGAGGTAGCTATTTGCAGAATTAGCACAGACTTAAGCCTGCTAAGCAATGTGGCTGTTTACATTTATAGGAGCAAAGGAAAAGATGATCATTCTACAGCTTCCTGGTATATTTTCATTCATTTATTCCTACATTAATTCATTCAGCTGATATTGGAGAATATCCTACATTTCCAGCCCTCAGCTGGGTCATAAGGACACCACTCTAATCCGGCATGGTCTCTACACTTATGGGCAGTTATTAATTGTGGCATAAATTTAGTTACTTATTCAAAACTTTGAGGTGTTTTCTCTCTTTTGAGCCTTTGAGACTTTAAAATAAATGCTACTTGGTGTTAGCACCTTTCTATCCTAAAATCACCTCACTTCTCCATGCTCAGAAGAGCACAAATTCTTCTTAGTAACCAGGAAGTGAAAGAATTTATATTCTGTATCTGACCTAGTTATAATCCCTGACACTTCCTGTTTTCTCTAAAGGGTTGATTTATTGTTGCACAACAGATCTTTATACATTTCTTCAGTCACAAGATATGCACTGGTGGCTACTCATGCACTTGTTGTTTGAAGACATTGGTTTCCAAATTCTTTTAATGCTGAGCCATCTATCTTGAATGCTTGGATTAAACAAACATGATTCCTTTTTGCTATCAGATACCCCATTTATAAGGGTAATTTCATGCCATTTACACAAGAAAAGCATGGCATGTGCTTTTCACATAAAGAATTATGTTTTGTACTCTAGAGATTGTGAAAATATACTCTAGTGCTTTGGAGGATTTTCCACTGGAAATCATTGAATCTTAATCTACTTTCTAAAATTTGTCTTATTATTTTTGATGATATCCATTCAAAATAGATTTCTGCCTATTTTCTGCAAGGGAAAAAAAAACAAATAATTCTCCAAACTAATACACACACTATATATTATATATAATGTATACATTTTATGTTATGTAATATATACATTATATATGTGCACAAATATGCAATATGTAAATATGTGTGTATATATATACAATGAAAAACATAAAGGAAGGCAATTATTAACATTTACTGTATTATTAATCTCTTCCAGAGTTTTGGAACCATGCCTCAATTACATAAAATCATGTATGTGATATCTATTATAACACCTTACATCTATCTACATGGAGCATAATTTATTCTTCATAAATATTTAGTCATTTGAATTGAGAGGTGAAGCATACAACATAATGGATGCCATTGGTTTCCCACCTAGATTCTGCTTTTACAGCCCAGTGCACCCATTTAACAGCTACTGTGAATGGTGGCAACTAACAGCTGGCAGCTACTCCCTTTTCCAAAGACACTGCTTCAGTTGATAGAAACTACATCCAGAGCCCACTGTGGACCAGGTCAAGCCTAGACTTAACTGAGACCACCTCCTGCTCATCTCCTTTATCTGCCCCATTCTTGCTCCCCTCACTCTTTTTGATAGCTTAGTCATATTGGGAATACAAAGCTTTTACGTTTTTTCTTTAGGTTGGGTCTCAGAAGACAATAAATAATGTAGCTGAGTATGAGAGGACATATATTTTTTCCCCAGGTTCTTGGGGACAGAGAGCTTTGAGATTTGAGTAGAAAATGTGCTCAGTGGCTGAATATTGGAAAGGGCCACTCCAGTAGCATGATCAAATTTCTAAATTGACCACAGTGATTGATCATATTTACAAAATTTATGATAATGATTTTCTCCCCAGTTTTCTTGACTTCCTTCATTCTCTTTTCAGGTGCAAATGAGGCATTCTTTAATAAAGGACAAATCATCCTTGCAGAAGTTTTCCAAATAACATATGTAGATATTTTCCCTTCCAGGAAGTGGAGATTAATTCTCCACTACGAGTTAGATCTGGTATCTCTTTTCCAAAGAATAGGTTATGAACAGGAAAAAAGAATAGCTTTACAATGATGAAATC
Source organism: Pan troglodytes (assembly GCF_028858775.2). Lineage (NCBI taxonomy): Eukaryota > Metazoa > Chordata > Mammalia > Primates > Hominidae > Pan > Pan troglodytes. The sequence continues at coordinate 78,669,152 of NC_086015.1, forward strand.
TGACAAATAATACTTTAACCGAATGATCAAGGTTAACATACTCTGTGTAACTTAAATTGATATTATATACCCCATGATGTAATGTCATGAGTTGGGCACTTCACCTCTCTGGCATTCTTCTTCGGAACCAATAACCCAGCCTAATCCTTTGAAGACACCAGACAAACCAAATTAAGGGACATTCTACCAAAAATCTAATATTCCTCAAAACTGTCAATATCAAGGAAAACAAGAAAAGATTGGCAAACTGCCACAGATTAGAGAAGACTAAACATAATGCAGTATTCTGGATTGGAGCCTAGTACATAAAGAGCTCATTAGTGGAAAAGCTACTGATATCCAAATACAGTTTGAGGTTAAATTGTAATAGTGTTGAGCCAATGTTAATTTCTTAATTTTGACAAATGTTCTATACTTGCTATTATTCAAGATAACATTAGGGAAACTGGATGAAGCTTATTCAGAAAATTGCTCTACTATCTTTGCAACTTTCCTGAGAATCCAAAATTACTTTCAAATAAAAAGTTGTATTATATATAGAGAAACATTGCCTCAGTATAGATACTTTTATAGTTAAAAGTCAATAATTGAATGAAAAAAGCAGAACTAATGCAATGGATTAATCTTATTTTGGCTTTTGATATAGAAACACCAACATGAGGACTACCGCATAAATTTGGAAAAAAATTAATCATTCAAATCTTTCAAATCTTTTAATCCTCCAAGATAAATTTTGAGATCTTACTATGTGCTAGACACTGGAAATAAACAGCCATCTACCTACATTATATAATATGTGCTCTAGAGACTGGCTGTTGGAGCCCAATCCTTCTGTGCCTCAGTTTATTTAACTGTAAAATGGGGGTAATAAGAATGATACTTTATAGAGTTGTGGAGATTAATTGAGACAATGATCATACAGCAGGAGATATAGAACTATGAGCCATATGTTAGGTACTATATTATTATTATTACAAGCATCAGATACATGAATCTGGTATTATCAGCACTATCATCATTAACTACCCCTCCTTTGCTTTAGTTCTGTCAACTTCCTATGTTATAACATATATACATATATATATATGTTTATATATATATGCTTGCCTTCTTCTAATATACAAATCAGTAAACAGCATGAACATAATTTAACAGAATTTGAATCATTAAGAAGGGCAACATATTTTGAATCTTTAAATGGTACCATTTAAAGTTCCATTGTAGTCATTTATAATACTAGTTCGGAGCTTTTTATTATGACCATTTCAGAAACAAATTGAGGCCATGTATGGAAACTACATTTTAGAAATATATTAAAATGGATGAATAAATTAAGTTAGGAGATTATACAAACAGATAACATTTATGCTAAGGAGCTAAAATCATACTGGCACACAATCGAAGCCAGTTCCCTTTTTCTGGCTGCAATACAGAAAGGACCGTTTTCCCAGTCTTGTTTCTTGCATTTCACCCTTTACAGCCAGAACCAGATAAAACTACTTTGGGCCATTTGTTTACTGACATTAAAGTGGATTTATGGAGACCGAAAGCCTTTCTATTGTACCTTCTGGGCTGAATCAAATTTATTTAAATGGTAATTCACTCACATATTTCTAATCCCCTTTGAATGCTTCCTTTGTTTATAATAACCACAGATATTAAGGATTTAGAAAATCAGTTCACAAATATTATTGAACATATTGAGTAATAAAAGCCTCATTCTGATACTTAGTAAATTAGACATTCCTGAAGAAAATGGAATATTTCCATTTTCAAACTAAAGATTTACTATATTAGACAAAGGATTTAAACATAATCTTATATGTATAATTAATCACGAATTCTGGGATATAGTTAATAACTACTCTTGGAAAATAGAGTCTATTATCATAACTTCCCAAAAGTCATTTCCGTTGTGTTATCCCAACCACTGCCTTTTTTTTTTAGTTAAAAATTTTCCACTGGCAATACTTATTTTTTTCTTTTCATTTGGGTCTTTTAGCTCTGGTCTTATTAGTTTATTAACATATCTCTTATTTTTAAGGATACTTTTAAAATAAAATTATTGGATTTAGTTTGACAACTGTGTCTATTCGTTTGGCTTATAAACTTGACAGATTTGTAAATGCCTCCAACTTCCTCTCTGTTTTAAGACATATTCTTACCAATAATACTTTCTGTAGGTTGTATATGCCTGTGCTTCATAGTGAAACCTATAAAACTATGGTGCAACATCAACACCAGTTTATAGATACATATTTTCATTGTTCTCCTAACCAACTATTGTCAGGAATACTAAGTTGACACAACAATATTGCCAGAAAAAGTGGAAAATATACAGCACTTGATGTGCTCTCGGCACATTTTTCTACATTTATCAAAATATGTTCATAGGGACCTAATTTTTTGTTTAGTATGGTTTATAATGTTATGATCTAACACTGATGAAAATTCAGACATTCTCTGACTAGATATAAAAGCAAGCTCCAAGTATATGCTATTTTTTATGAAACAGACTTAAAATATAACAAAACAGAAGACTTGAACAACACTATTTATCAATATCATGGACCAATACTAAAGGCATTATGTTGCATACCAGGAGCCAGACTTCCCAATCATATATGAATGATTCCATTTATAAGAAGCCAAGGACAGGTTATTATAAATTTATAAATTAATTTAAAAACAAAACAAAACAAACAAAAAAACCTAATGTACTCCTTACATCAGGGCTACCTCAAGTGCTTGTTGATTTCCCAGGCCACATCCTAGGTCTTTTAAATTAGAATATTTTGGAAAGAGAGCCCCCAAATCTGTATTTAACACTTTTCTCAGGTGACTCTTAAATAATCTGAAGTGTGCAAATCATTGGCCTGCAAGATATTAAGAAAGAAGGAGTGCCACATAGTAGATAGACAAATATGGGTACAGAGAGGCAAGGTGATTTTTCCAAGGTCTTGCAGTAAATGAGTTGCAATGACAGGTGTCCTGACTCCCAATCTATGGCCATTCCCATTATATTACAGGTGATTCTTAGTTTAGATACGGGGGTGAATTAAATGGATCTGTGGAATACATTGTGACACTTGCATGACAAGTGACCCTGAGCCATTTCCACTTTCACTCTGAATTCCAGGAGTAATCTCCCTATCTCTCTTTGCCAGGATTATGTAATGCATCACATTCAGAATCATGTAGAAAAGTTGATATGAGACTTATCAGAAGGAAACAGGTTGCTGTAGAGAGTAGAAGAAGACAAAGATGGTGGAGACAAGAAACAGAAGAGGAGAGAAAATAGAAAGACTCTAGTTTATGGCAAAAATAGGAAACAAACATCTTTTAATTTTTAGAAAGAGATTAGTGTCAGGTAATAATGGATTCATGGGCATACACCTATTCATACCTTCATTAAACTAAAAGTTGAGAACAATAATGTTAAAGCTACAGAACTGTGGAATAATCGTAATATACTGATTTTGATTCTGATAGTATTACTTTTTTATTATGTTTCTTTTCCCGAATTTTGTTATTGGCTGCTAGTCTAAATTTAGCTCTTTTCTGCTCATTGCTATTGCAAATATTCATTTACATATTGAACAACAATTTTTATCATCTCTTTAACCTGTAATTTCAGACACAAATTAAAGACAAAACTTTGGTTATTTCTCTGAGCAAGCTGAAGTCTATGAAGAATAGGTATAATTCCTTGAATTTGATAATTTCCATTCATTGAATCCATTGAATTTATAAAAAAATGAAGACTGCTTTTTACCAATGCATTCAAAGTAAACATTGCTGAAATCCACAATTCACATATAACTCTTGGAATTCTTTAAAAGATGAATAGTTTAAAATAGGTAACTGAGGGATAACCAGTTGATTGTTTTTAAAGGAGGGGGAAGTTTGCAACATATATGAACAGAAGTGCAAATTTGAAGATTTTCAAATCTTAACATTAATACTGACAATCAAATCAACTCCCAAAGACCAGAAACAAACAATAGAGTGCTCCACAATTGATAAAATTCCTTCACAGATATTATTTAAAATCATCTTAACAAAAACCATGAGATATGAGGGAGAGGTCTGAAACCACATTGTATTGTTAAGGTTATTGAGGCTTGGGTTGCCCTGATGGGGGTCAACAATGTTAGGGCTTTCAGGTACTTAGTGGTTATTAATTATATTCCTTATCTAATAGCTGAGGAGATTAAGGATTAAGGAAGAGAAATGATTTGCAGAAGGACACAAAGTCCAGAAGTCCTCGAGCTAGGACTGGAACTGTCAGAAGTAAAGCTTGGAGTTGCAAAGAAAATGAGCACTTAAACAAAGGATTTCTCAGCAAGGCAAAATTTATTTCTGCAAAAGGGTGCTGCTCACAAGTTTGGTCACCATAAGAGCACACTGAATGAAGGAGGGAAGGGGTTTTTATCCCTAATGCGGCTTGTCCCTGCTACTGTGTCTTACCTCCACTGGCTGGAGTTGGACCACAAAATCTAAGCTGAACCTGATTGGTTAACTTGAATGGTGCAGGAATGTGGTTACACTGGCAGATAGGGCAGTTTTGGTGGGAAGAGCCGTTATGACAGGAGGGGTAATTTACAGAGTGGGTAGCAGATGTGGGCCGTGTAGATAAGGATGGGCAGGAAAGTTGTTTCTGAAACTGAAACAGGGAGGCACAAAGGATAAGGAAGTTAGTTTGGCCTTCAAAGTAGGGAACAAAGAACAAGGACGCTGAACAAGCCAAACCTTTGAAGAGGAACTTCTTTTGTACCTGACAGAACCAGGTGTTGCTAGCTGGTCATGGTCACATTCCAAAGGACTGTGTTGGATTTGACTGATCACAATGATCACATCGAGAGGATCAGTGTCTGATCATTCCATTTTGTGTCTTATGGCTACAGCCACAGAATTAGACTCATATTTTTTAAAATTCAATTTTACCCAATTTTTCATCCTTGGTTCTCTTGTCTGACTGGCTTTTTGCTTTGTCTTTGATTAATGTGTCACAGAGAGGTGACTGAGACCATGAAGTTGCTGATAGTAGCATAGATAAGAACGGCAGCACATTCTGGGATTTAGGAAATGTGGGCATTTTTCTCCTTTCTGCCATTAATTGGCTCTATGAACAGGAATGAGCCTCTACATTAAGGAACAATTTGTAATCTGTGTTATTTCCTTTGTATGATAGAAATAAAAAGAAACCATATGTTAATAGAGTATATAAAAATAAAAATGCCCTACATGTGCAATTTGTTTCTGTAAAATTCCACTTCTATTAGTTAGACAATGAGTAACTAAAATGAGAGTCAAATAACCTTTCTTAGGTGCATGTTGGTATATAAATATATTCTTCATTACCATCACAGGAAACCAGCTTTGGAAAGAGCTTTAAATTATTTCAGTCCAACCACCCTACTGTTGCTTAGATACATTCAACAAAAATGGGTATTACATAACCAATGAAGATATTTGACCTTATATCCAGTCATAGTATTCTAAGGTGAGAGTATTTAATTATTATGCATAGTATGGTACATTAAGATAGAAGTTTTGGAATCATGGGAAATCGGAATATATGTGCAGTGAAGTTGTAGCTTACTTGAGGATTAGGTTGGAAAGTCAGTGCTAAATTCTTTGTATTGTCTTTGACCAGTGCTCCCAAGATTTAACAGCCATAAAGTAACTTGTTTTGTTTCCCTGCATTTATGCTGTGAGTTACTGGGGGTAAGATTTAACTTGGGGATGGGGTTGAAGGTGATGAGTTCTAGGTGGAAAATACAGAAATGGTTCCCCCATTTTGCTGACTTCATCAAGTATAATTTGCTTACGTTAAATGTGTGTATTCTGGGACTCAATTGCACCTGCATTAATTTCTAATGCTATTAAAAAATACTAATTGTATCACCACAGTCTGTTGCTCTCAGCCTCAGTAAGCACACTTGTCCATGTTTGCACACCCGCTCTGCCTCTCTGAGTTTTCTTTTATCCTGATCATTTTTGTAAGGCTTCAGCAAGTTCATTTTAGTGTAGCATGACTGAACATTTTAACATCATGAACTTTGTCTTGCAATTCTTCCAAGTTAGTACTAGCTCTCTTTCCTTCTTTCTTGGTTCCCATTCACCTTTAATTCTCAAGACATGGTAGGGGTCATAGCACTGATGATGGGTATGTAAAGTCAGAGGACAGTTGGAAGAAGGAAACCAGTCAGCTTTCTTACATAGTGACAAAGCCTGGAGGTCTGCATAGTGATTTGGTATTTGTGGGAGGATCAAGTACTCTGAGCTGTGGTGCCATGCTTTATCATGCTTTCTAATTCATTTCCTGTTTACCTGCTGCAAAATTCTGCCAGACTTAGATTTTAGCAGGCAAAAGTAATTCATTTCGTGGATACCTTCATAAACTTTGGTAATTTCCGGATAAGAAGTCAAATCTTCAAGTTATTTATATACATAAACATATATTAATTTATATGCATATATACACACACACATGCATTATCATGAAGATTTTTATGTTCTTATCTCCCGAAGTCAGCATTTGCTAGCTTACACTCTGTTAGCCATTGAGTTTTGTGCTTCTCTTACAATAGTTATCAAGATGCCCCTGGAGTCTGAGTGTCTGAATTCATGTCCCAGTACTGCTGCTATTCCATAGCTATGTGAGTGGGGGCAAATTATATAACCTTTCTGAAACTTCAGTCTTCCCATCTGTGAAATGGAGATGACAGTCACATTGATCTCATAGGATTGTTGGGGGTGTCAAATGCTTAACACAGAACTGGCATTGTATAAACAATCATTAAATATGAGCTCTTTTTACTCTCTTTTTAATCTTTTTTTAATCAGTTGTGTACTCATCTAATTATCTCTTTTAAATTGTAAACTTCTTAAGAACAAGGGTTTTGCCTTACCTAACTTTGTTTTCTAATGCCTGTTACCTTACACAGTTTCAGCACATTGAAGTGAATGTGGGCTTTTTCGTCAGAAAGAGATGGTTTCAAATACAAACTCAAATCTAGGTTCTGATACTTAAGAATGAGCCTCATTTATTAGAATAATGAAAATATCCAGATCATTAGTTATTATTAGGTTTGTACAGCATAAACTATGTGAGAAACTTAGCTTAGAACCTGGCACACAGTACACTTTTAGTGTGGTAGTTCCCTTATTGCTGCTACCTGAAAAAAAATTCACATAGTTTTAAAAATCATCAAAAATACTAGAAAGAAACTGTATAAGAATGTGGACTGATTACATATACAGTCAGCCCTCCATATCCTTGGATTCTGCATCCACAAATGCAATGAACTGTGGTTCAAAAATATTGGGGAAAAAATTGGAAAGCTGTATTTGTACTGAATGTGTACAGACATTTTTTTGTTATTCTTATTCCCTAAACAACATAGTATAAAAACTATTTCCTTAGTCTTTACATTATATTAGGTATTATAAATAATCTAGAGATGATTTAAAGTATATGGGAGGGTGTGCATAGGTTATAGGCAAACACTACACTATTTTACATAAGGCACTTGAGCATCCTCGAATTTTGGTATCTGTGGGGGTCCTGGAACCAATCCCCTAAGGATACCAAGGGATGACTGTATTCTGCTAAAATCCTTTCTCATGCATATAGTAAAATTAGTTTCATTTTTAAAAGAATACAGAACTGTAGTGTTTTAGGGACTGCAATTTTTTTCAGTTGATGGATCAGATCAGAAAATGGAGACCTAGGAAGCAGCACTAGTTTGCAAGAGAGGACACAAATCTTTAATGATGGTTCCTTCATGACATTTAAAAATATTCTTTGGCTGTCATTTCCTGCAATGGTAATGTCTAGCCAACATAAAAAGTAGTAACTTCGAAAAGATTTCTGACTTACTTTATCTGCTCTCACATTGTTTTTATTCTTCTCTGTTTCTTTTCCTCATATCTAGGACAGAAGATCTAGCTCATCATTTAATTTGGGCTTCAAATATCCCTGTGTGGTATATAGGGCAGGCATAATTACAGCCAATTTTTAAATGAGAAATTGCTCCAGATTGGTTATGTTAATTGTCTAAGGTCATACAGCTGCAGTCACTGACAGGCAGGATGTGAGTCTAGTCTTTGTATTTTAGATTAAGGGCTCTTTCTTTCACATTAGGTTGGTGGTGACCTTCAAGACTGCTTGGTCCAGGACATTTTGCAATGGGTAGTTTTTAACTTGGGATGAAAAGTATTTTTCTTCCCATCAACTATTCAGTCAGTTGACAAGTGTCAACTGTGTCCTAAGCCTAATTATGCTTTAATTACACTAGGAGATGAGAATGATTCAAACCTCAAACCCAATATGACGAGAAGAAAAATCTTTATGTATAGGAAACATATTAACAAAATAATATGCTATGCTAATAAAGGTAAAGTAAAAGCCTTTGTATGGTAGACATTATGTCCACTTGGTTACTTCTTGGGATTCCTAACCAGTGTTCAATATTTGCTTAGGAAAAGCATGTTTGCAAAGATAAACCCAATTTGAAAAGTACACATCTTATATTAAAGGTCAGTCTATAAAGATACCATTCATTGGGGTAAGATATGGGACATATAGGGGGTTTGATCTCCAAGTATATTTTGAGGTCATTTATGGTAAAATAAACATCTCAGTTTTTGTTTTTATTTTTGACCTCTTCCTATAATGCTGAATATAAGTTCTCATACACAGAAAATACTGAGAAAATATTATTCACTGACTCACTGAAGGTAAACTTTATTGAGCACAAACACCATCCAGTTTCTTGGAGGGGCTGGAGTCAATAATTCATCTCCTTATAGACAGAAGTGAAAAGCAACTCAGCACAGCTGCCTGCTTCTGGTCTGTATGGTGATTGATAGGGGATAAAGTAGGCAAGGAGTGCTTTAAGGATTTCTTGCAGCCAGGGCTCTTAACCTGAAGTTCATGGATAACTTGGGGCTACAGTGATAAACTTTATAGGATCTGCAAACCACTGCTAATAGTATGCAAATGTTCCTGCACAACTTCATATATACTCCCTAACTGAAACATAGAAAAACAGCCCCTCAAAAATAATCCTTGGTATGTACCACCAATGTGACTAACTCAAGAAATGAAATACCACAAATGGCAAGAGAATTGTGTAGCCCACTGCATCTTTTACAGAATCAGAGCAAATAGCCAGAAGGTTGAAGCAATGCTGTTGTAACTTCACTTTCCCAACCTTTGTGGACTATGAGTAGGATAGAGTATTAGATAATGTGATCCAGCGATATATTTCAGTGGATGACATAAAGATGACCAAGATTATATTGCCTCCTCCTGGTAGGTGTCCAAAAATATCCCACTATATCACCAAAAGTGATACCCATGAAAAATGTGGAATGAACACTGAAATATAAGGAATGCTAAAGTTCTGGGAGAGCTGAGAATTTTAGGGTAAAATAAATTAGGTATGTTAGGAGCAGAATATGTCATCAGAGAATAGATTGGAGTGGGTAATGGTATCATGGTCATTATGATAGCCATTTATTAAATGTTAGATTTTTTCATGTCCCAGAAGATGTAGGTTTATTTCCAAAAGCCAACTCTACTTCTGTAGTGTACCCTCTGGTAGGCTCAAAGTTTATTATCTGCCCCATCATATTTTCTTCTTTCCTCACTGTTGGATTCTCTTTTCATTTTTGTGAACCTCTTACATTGTAAGTTCCACAAAATATATTTATTTCAGCATCTCCTGTATATATATATAATTTTCCTATATACAAACATCTGTGCTGAAAAGAGAATAAGAGAAAAAGAAGCTTCTGAGCTATATGTCACTAGATATCTCTTTTCTGCAGAGATTTGAAACCTACAAATCTCTTTTGTATTTTTTCATTGTCCCTACTAAATGCATGCGATTTATAGTGAAATTTGCAGAGGTGAATTGGCATCACAGAATACAGTGAACTGTAAATGCCATGGTTTTATTATAAGCAGGATAAGTGATGTTTGCTATTTTGGCAAAATTTTCTTCATTTCTATTCTGGAAAGATAATAGTTGTCAGTTACTTGGAACACATTTTCTTGTTAGTGGATTCTACTTAAAATTTATATTGAATTTCTGAAGAGGAAAGATGCAGATTTCACTGGCTTGAGACTAAGTGTGCAGAGAAAGTACAGAAATGCCAACTCTTGATGATTGCCAATTGTGGATGATTGCCAATTCTGAGAGGCCATTGATTGTGCTTTCTCTAGATTTGGCATCATTTTTTTCTAAAGATGAGATTCTACAGGCCATAGGGATTACTGTAAAAGGAGTTTACTGTTTTACCTGTAGATGCAAAAAGGAAGAGAATTATCTAAGTTATCAAGCTGAGAATAGTCTTTTAAACAACTATGTTAGTTTATGCACGCACTTCCTATTGCTGTAATTAGAGGTGAGAATCATCTCCTTAAAAATGAGCTTGTTCAACCCCATAATCACTAGTGTCCTTGAAAGATAAAAAGAAAATGCAATAATACATGATCACAGTTGAGTTTTTTGGAATTTGTCATGTTTTGAAGTTAACTGTGTGAGAATTAAAATTTATATAGGAGGTTAAAGTTCAACCTTAGTTAAAATATAAACATTTCTCTCTTTGACAGATTTAAAAATAAATAGGCAGGTTATACATATAAAATAAAAAAAACCTTATACATGTAATAGAGCACCTGAGCTATTATGGATGATAAGACAAACTTTGTGGTTTTATTACACTTAATAAAAGTAGCTGATTATAGTTTGATGCATGTTTCTAAATTAGTGATGAAGGAATTCAATTAGTGCAAAGGTTTCAATTATATGACTTTGAATTTCATATATTCCAAGTTTTAATTAGATTCAAGTCTGTTGATGTTTTTAAAATGACAGATCCCTTAGTTCAAATCTGTAGGGTTATAGAAATTCTAACATCAAATAAGTGAACTTCATCCTAGGCCTGATGAAAGAGAAATAACAATTATTAAATCCCCAAATGATACTAAACTGGGTAATCTTAGCTCTTTATCAAGCATACTGACATTTATGATAGGAAATGAATAGCTGACTGGGCCCTTGCTACATTGGAAAAGAAAAGGTTTTGGTTTGAATCATTTAGGTCCAATGTATTGTGCTTTTAAAATGTATCACCAATTAAAATGTCCTCTATTGCTTGAAAACTGCTAGAGGCATTTCATCTTAATGTCCATATAGTTTCTAGTAAACTGTGTTCATTTAGTCAAAGTCTAGGAGAAGTGAATGTGTTTTGCTCGTTGCTTATTTTATACTCTTTTCTCAACAGATCTGATTTCTATATTGAAATAGTACACATGCCTTGTCGAGATTTTAAGCCTCATTTTATATCTGGTGTGCCCAGTCATTGTGCAGGCTTTCTATACCTTTGTTTCCTCTTCTTTCTCTCCCTTCTTCCTTCTTTCCTTCCTTTCTTTTCAGTTTAAATCAGATGAACACAATGGATGCATGCTTTGTTTCTATGGTTATTTGTAATATTAGGTCTGAGACTTGGTTTTTAGAGCCAAAATTTTTGTGAACATTTTTACAATGATAAAACTCTAAACATTGACTCACTTTCATAGGCTTCTTAGCCAGGGCAACAATCTATCAGAATAAGATGTTGAGATAGAAATGGGATGATTGTTGCAGATGACTTCTTTATTCCCCCTATTAAAAGCAGAACATATTTGATTCATTACTTTTTAATTTATATATTTATTTATTTTGAGACAGGGTCTCAATCTGTCACCCAGGCTGGAACAGAGTGGTATGATCATAGCTCATTGCAGCCTCCAACCTCGATCCTCCCATCTCAGATGATCCTCTCACCTCAGCCTCTCATGTAGCTGGGACTACAGGCATGTGCCACCACATCCAGCTAATTGTTTTATTTTTTTAATTTTTGTAGGGACGTCACCTTGCTGTGTTGCACAGGCTAGTCTCGAACTTCTGGCCTCAAGCAATCTTCCCTCCTTGGCCACCCAAAATGTTGGGATTGCAGACATGAGTCACTGTGCCCAACCTGATTCATTACCTTTTTAAATGATGCAATCCTATACTATTTAATTTGTTAAATGTGTTAAAAATAATTCAGAATAATCTAAATATTCAGTTGTAATATTTACTCACAAAAGATAGATGGGGGATTTTTGAAAAGCTGAAAGTTTTGCAGGTGACATAAACAAGCCCTAATGCAATGAGAGATAGTTGTTGTTGGTGGACAGCAATCAAGCCTAATACTTAGCACTTTCACTTCCTCGAAGACCTGATGTTTCCCTCCTTGCTTTTTAACCTTCAAGCATATGACTTCTTTGTTCTCCTCAATCTTTCCTTAGGATCTTCATCAACAATTCTTTCTGCATGGAATGTTCTTCCCAAGAATATCCAGTGTTAACTTCCTCCCCTCCTTCTGTCCTGCCCTTAACCACCTACCCTGACCATCTGTTTAGCACTAAAACATGTATTTCCACACCAGCCACAACTCCTGTTTTCCTTCACTCTGGTTGACTTTTTCTTTGATCTATTGTGCTTATCATTTTAAACACTAGATGATATATTTACTATATTTATCACATATTTCTAAACTTCCATGCTAAAGGGTAACCCCCATAAGGACAGGAATATTTGTCTGTAGTGTTCCCTGATATATTTTAATCACCTAGGACAGTGTCTGGGACACAGTAGGAGCTAAATAAATATTTGTTCAATAAATGAATCATTTTATATGACAGATTTGATCTTTTAGATTTACTATAATTGCAAAGCCATGAAATAAAAGGTACCAAAATATTCTTTATCTTTAAAAGGTAGGTTTAAAGCACAGGCTTCAGCAAATGGGACAAAATAATTACTGAGAACTACAGAGTAGTAAGCAAAAATATGATGTGATAGCTCATTTTGCATTGTTAGCCCCAACTCACACAAAGATTCAGAATACTTGTTTCATCTTTTAGAAAGAATACTATTATAGAGTTGTATTTATTGAAATAAAAACATTCTAACATTTCAACACCAGTACAAGCATAGATCATAGAAAATTTTTGGAGTAGAAGCAGGTATGCTGTGAAAGTTTTGTAATTATATACATCTGAAATACATGGTACATTGTGAGTCTTTAAAGACTAATGGAAATGTTTCACCCAGAGTAAAAAATAACTTTTGTTTTCTATATTGTGGTGTTTTTCTTCTAAATTATAAATGCTATTATAAAACAAAACTTAAAAAATTTAATCTTACAGCTGTAAAACTATCTTATCTCTTTTACATTGTGTCCCAGTTTGTTTTTTAACTAATTATTTATTTTTATTTTTAGTACGTTTTTGGGGAACAGGTGGTGTTTGGTTACTGTCTCCTAGTTTATATTCAAATGAAATCTGAAAAAAAATTGGTTAACTTTTACCCTGAAAAATAAAGTAAGTTTATAGATTGATATCTTTTGAGACATAGCCATTTTCACATAAACATACAATTAATAAGTATTGACTCAATTAATGCACCTTTTACAGGCACTACATTTGCTGATTAAGAAAAGGATACTAAATAGCTATTGACTGAGAGGAAATGTTCAACAGCAGTCTCAAATTCACCTTATGAAGGAAAGAAATTATTTTCTTTGAAGAGTGGGAGAGATTTAATTAAAAATGAAATAAGGAAAAGGTTACTCTCTAATAAAATTTAAATGGTTAAAAAATAAGTACAAAGAAGTCCATGACACTATTTTTTTTTTCAAATTCACACTTCATTTGCATCATACAAAGCAGATATGTCATGTACTCCCCCAAAGTGGATAACGGAAGTATGTGTATAATATAAAAGAACATCTGTTAGTACGTCTCTCCTGAAAAAATGGGAAGGGCAAAAGCTTACTTCTTTCAGAATTAATTTGATAATGAGAGCTCTCTCTGAAACCTCAGATGGCTCAACACAGAAGAGTACAGAATGGCAAAGCATAGAGGGAATTTCAATGTAAATTAATAGGTTGATGGTAATAAGAAGGTGCAGAACAAATTCCTCCTTCAATAATTGTTAATATAATCATAACGTAGTAAGACAATATGGGAACACATACAAACAAACAAAAGGACTTGTTCATTTATTATTAGTTATATCAGGTATGAGACATAGTGGTAAACTGGAGGATGAGAGAAAGCTCAGTTGTTTTCTTTTCATCATCCTTCTGCTGAGGGAATTGCTCTATTTCCAAAAATGAGTTCTTAAAAAAAGAAAACTACAGCATGTACTTTGAAATCAGGTGCAATTATACTATTAGCAATTGAAACCTTCTCCAAATTAGGAAAGGCTTAATTTAAACTTCTTAAGTCGAAGGGAATTGGATTGATTGTTTGCTAGTAACTAGTCTGCATTTACTGAGATGGTCAATTCTTCATTCCTGTAAACCTAATCTCCAATTCAGCATCATCAGGGAACATCTGTAGAAAGTTTCTGGCTTAAAATTATTTTGGGGTCTAATTTAAATAAGGCCTAATGAGAATCGAAAAATTGCACTGAGTTCCCTAGTATGGTGATTGGAATTCAGGTAGTTTCATTGACAGAGATTTTTTTTTCATAAATATTCTTTATTGTCATATATAATTATCTCAAAGTAGCTAACAAATGTCATTTCAGGACAATGGCGGGCAATAAGTAGAGGGAATGAAAACAGCATGTTTTTACATCGTGGGTTGTTATTTATTCATAAGCTGTTCAAAGTCCCACTTTTCAACTAATTGTAAAGAAAAAAGTACCCATAAAAGTCACATTAAGATATCAGTGACTAATATTGTATTTAAAATTTTGTATTATCTTTTCGAAGTTTTTTTTGCCTATCTTCAAACAGGATGCCAGGCAGTGGATATATTTTTATTTAAACAAAATGACTCTAGATAGAAGAAGAAATAGGAAACACATTTGGATGAATGCTGTCTTTCAAATACTATCCCACAGAACAATTTCTGTTATGCCTATAAGGAGTGTCTTGCCTGCAGGTTAAAATTAAACTTCTCAGTGGCTTCTGGCTCTGGATAATATAGCGTAAGAACACTCCACCCTGTCTGTCCTATTAAAAGCAACCACAAAACCTGGGGAACAGGTGCTATGGTTTGAATGTTTGTCCTTTCCAAAACTTATGGTGAGATTTGGTTGTCACTGTGGTGGGGAGAGAAGGTCAGACCTTTGGGAGGTAGTAGGTTGAGATGGGATTAATGCCATTGTGAAAGGGCAAATTTGGCCCCCTTTTGCTCTTTGCCCTTCCACCCTTTGCCATGTGATGATGCTGCGAGAAGACCCCCACCAGATGCCAGCAACTTGATCTTAAAACTTACCAGCCTCCAGAACAGAGAAAAAATAAATTTCTCTTCATTATATATTACCCAATATCAGGTATTCTGTTATAGCAGCACAAAATAGACTAAGACAACGGGTTTGAACCAGCTACTTGAGGACTCTAAAAAGTAAATATATGGACAATAGCCAACAGGTGGAGGCAATCCAAATGTTCTTTGATGATGAATGAATATATAAAATATGGAACATACATGCAAGGAATATAATTAGGACACGACCAACAACATGGATGAACCTTGAGGACATTATGCTAAGTGAAACCAACCAGTCACAAAAAGACTAATATGAATAATTCCACTTATATGAGATACCTAAAAAATTGTGCTCCAAAGAATTAAGGAAACCCATGACTAACAGAAATTGTCAAGTTTGCAGGATGGCATATAAGAAGAAAAGAAACAACTTGCTGAAAAGCTGAAACTCCCTTCACTTCTATGATAACAAAATTGGCTGAAATTTATTGGAGCCAATATAGCTCACCAGAGTTTGCATTGAATGAACTTGCTGACATCACAGACTGAATTTCCACTACATGTTTCATACTGACTCTCTCAAATTTTCACATGGGACCCATGTATGGCTAAGGACTTTCCAGACCTTCCCTTTCCTTCCATAAATCACCTGCTAATCCCAGAATTCACCACCTAAACTTTTTTCTAATAAATGGACTGCCTTAAAGTCAGCACAGGAACACAGACTTGGTCAGGACTCCTGTCTCCTTGTTGGTCATCCTGCAATAAAATGCTTTTCCTTTCCTCAAAACCCAGTGCCATAATGTTGGTTTCTAGCACATTGGGCAGTGAGCCTTTTTTGCTTGGTAACACCTAGAGTAGTCACGCTCTTAGGGACAGAAAGTAGAAGGGTAGTTGCCAGGGGGTGGGAAGAAGGAAGAATGGCAAGTTGTTTAATGGGTATAGCACTTCAGTTTTGCAAGATGAAAAGAGTTCTGGAGATGGATGGTGGTGGTGGTGGTTGCACAACAATGTTAATGTACTTAATACTACTGAATTTTTTTACTTAAAATGTTTAAGATGGTATTACGGACTGAATTGTGTCCCCCCTCCCAAGTTCATATATTGAAATTCTAACCCCTATTACCTTAGAATGTGACTGTATTTGGAGTTAAGAACTTTGAAGAGGTAATTAAGTTTAAATAAGATCATAAAGGTGGAACTTATAAGAAGGAGGAAGAGACAGCAGGGATGTGCACATAGATAAAAGGCTATGTGGGGAAATAACAAAGAGATGTCTGCTTTCAACAAAGCAGGGAGGCCTCAGGAGAAACTAGACCCACTGTCACCTTGAGCTTTCACTTCCAGCCTTCAGAACTTGAGAAAATAAATTGCTGCTATTGAAGCCAGCTGGTCTGAGGAATTTTTTGATGGCAGCTGTAGCAGGCAAACAGGAATGCTACATTGTATATTAAGTTTATTTTACTACAATTAAAAAATATAAATAGTACCGGGTGGACTGAGAAAGAAGACTTAGGATGTATGGCGAGGTTACCATTTTTCCCCCTCTGGTTTTCCGTTCACCTCAACTCAGTGAAACTCAACATAAAATCGACATTGATGTAGACAGAGAAAGGTCCAGGAGAAGTTCCCACTACTCAGGTCCCAGACTGACTGCTTGGTGAGGCACACATGAGGCAGATTCAAATAGCACAGCAGAGTCTTGGAAAACATAACAGCTCCTGGAACCACATTCTACAGAGGGCTCATTGGAACTTGCAGGATGAGGCCAGCCCAGTGGATTACTTGCCAAAACAAAAATATACACATTTTCCCTCAGATTTACACAATATCCCCAGAGTTCCATAATGTAATATTCAAAATGTCTAGAATATAATTCAGTATTATGTGCCATATAAAGAACACAAACAAATTTCAATTCACTTGGAAAAAGTAAATAAATGTGTTAATCGTAACATAATACATTGTTGGAATTAACCTGATGAAGACTTCAAAGCAGCTACTATAAAAATGCTCTAACAAGTTAAGGATGAAGAGTTTTAAAACAAATGGAAAGAGAAAGTTTCAGCAAGGAAATATAAGATATAAAGAAGAACCAAATAGAAATTTTAGAACTAAAAACATATAATAACAACAAATTCACTAGATAGAGTCAATAACAGAATATAAATGATGGAGAAAAAAGTCATTGAACCTTAAGATAGATCAGTAGAAATGATTCAACTTGAATAACAAAGAGAAAGACATACGATTTTTTTTTTTGAACTGAGCCTCACTCACAGACCTATGGAACAATATCAAAGAGTCTAATGTACATGCCATTGCAGTTGCAGAAGGAGATTAAAAAGCATGTGGTGTGGGAAAAAAACTGAAGTAATAATAAGACTAAAAACTTCACAAATTTGGTGACATAAATCTTTCAGAAGCTCAAGCAACCGTCAAACATGATAACTCTTCTAAGTCCTCTTTTAAACACATCAAAATCAAACTATTTAAAACTATATATATATGTATATATATATACAAATTATCAACATCAGGAAAAAGAAAATATCCCTACAGACATAAAAAATGATAATAAAATATATATATACACACACACATATATATATAATTGAGAGCAAAGAGAGATACATGACATTTTACAGCAGAACAATTTGAATGACTGTTGAGTTATCATAAAAAAAACTCTGGAGGCATAACATTTTAAAAGAAATAATAGAAATTTGTTTCTCACAGTTCTGGAGGCTGGGAACTTTAAGACCAAGGTGATAGCTGGTGACAGCCTGGTCTCTCTGCTTCCAAGGTAGTGCCCTGCTGCAGCGTCTGGAGAGGACAAATGCTGAGGTACGGTATTTCTAAGATGATGAAAGGAAAGAACAGTCAAGTCAAAATTCTATATCCAGCAAAAATATCCTTCAGTAATGAAGTCGAAATACACAGATAATGCTCTAGACGTACTGAAGGATGCAAATATCCTTCAGTGATGAAGGTGAAATACAGATGAAGGAAAACTAAGAGAACTTCTTATCAGAAGGTCTGCTCTAAAAAAATCTGCCAAAGGAAATGTGTTGACCAAAGTGAGGTGATACAACACTGAAGAAAGAGCAGCAGACATGGTATCTGGGAAAATATATAATTATATTGTTATTTGGTTCTTTAAAATGTATTTGACAATTTAAAGCAAAAATATAATATTTTTGGATATTGTTAGTGTTTGTAGATAAAATATATAACATGACTATACAACTGGAAGTGGTCAAATATTTTTTGCAAGGGGACTGTGAAAAGTTAAGCAACCACTGTATAGTCAAAAACTAAAATATGTAAATTAAGATGACATGCAAATATATGTTCAAATAACCCAGAAGATGGCAGGAAAGGGAAAATAAGGACACAAAAACAGAGAAAAAACAAATAATAGTAGAGCTATATTCAAACATATCAATAATTACATAATATATAAATGTTCTAAACACAACAATTAAGAGAGAAAGTCTCAAAATGTATATGAAGCATGATTTAGCTATATTTTTTCCAAAATAAATTAATTTTAAATATAGTCATATAAGTTAATTAAAAGTAAAAGAATAGGAAAAGATACACCATGCAAACAACCATCAAAGAAAGCTTGAGTGACTAGGTAGACTTTCTAAAAAGATTAGAGCAAGGAAAATTTGCAGGGATAATTATAAAGTTCAGTTCACCAAGGAGATATAACACCCTAAATGTGTACAAAGTAAACAATGAGAAATTAAAATATAAGGAAAAACTGACAAAGCTGAAAGCTGGGACAGATAAACCACAGACATCTTTAAAAAATTCAACCCTTCTATCTTAGTGATTAATAAAGCTAAGAAGCAGAAGATCACAAAGTTAAAGAACAACTGAAAAACACCATCAACCAATTGGATCTAACCGATATGTCTAATTGGTATCATCAGCAGAATACACATTTTTTCCAATGTACACAGAACATTCATCAAGAGAGACCTAACTGTGAGTCATAAAACACATCTTAACAAATTTAAAAGAATTAACATCGTACAAAGTGTGTGTTTTGATCATAACAGCATTGGAAGAGTAATCATTCACAGAAAGAAAACAGGAAAATCTTGAAACATTTGGATATGAAACAATCCATTTTCAAATAATCTATTGGTAGAACAGGAAGTCTCCAGGGAATAGAAAACATTTTGATTTGAATGAAAATTAAAATACAAGATATTAAGATTTGTGTGATGCAGTTACTACAGTTGTTAGATGGAATTTATAGCATGAGATACTTAAATTCAAAAGAAAGTGTCAACACTCTAAAATTCTACCATAATAAACCAGAAAAGAAAAAGTAAAATGAAGCAAAGCAAGCAAAAATTAATGAAATTAAAAATAATGAAAAATAAAGAATGCTCAATGAGACCAAAATCTGAGTCTTTGAAAAGATCAGTAAAATTAATAAATCTCTGTCAAGATTGATAAAAAGAGAAAGGACATAAATTATCAATATCAGGAAAAAGAAAATATCCCTATAAAAATAAAAAAATGATAATAAAGTGATATACCAACAACTCTATGAACATAAATTTGCCATCTTAGATAAAATGAACCAATTCCTTAAAAACTACGAACTACCAAAATTTAACCAAAATGAAATAGTTAATCTAAATACTCTCATACGTATTAAAGGAATTAAATTTGTTGCTAACAACCTTTAACAAAAGAAATTTCTAGGCACAAACATTTTCACTGATGAGATCGACCAAATGTTTCATGAAGAAATAACAACAATTCTACACAATCTCTTCCAGGAAATAGACCATGCAGATTACATTCAATTTGTGTTCTGAGGCCAGCATTATCCTGATTCCTAAATCAGATAAAGGCAGTATGAATTAAGAAAACTACAGTTCAATATTAATCATGAGCATGGATGCAAAAATCCCCAATAAATACTAGCAAATGGAATCCAGTAATCTATAAAAAGAATAATACACACAATATATATTGTGTATAACGTACACAACACACAGCCAAGTGAGAATTATCGTAGAATTATAAGGCTTTAAAAAATTAGAACATTAACCAATAAAATGCACCATATTTTAACAGTAGAAAGAAGAAAACTACATAATCAACCCAAGTGATGCAGAAAAAGCATTTGACAAAATTCAACATCCAGTCATAATAAAAACTCTTCACAAACTAGGAATAGAAGAAAATATCTGTTGTATAAGGCCTGTCTTAGTCGGTTTTGTGTTGCTTATAATAATACCTGAAACTGGGCAATTTATAGATAAAAGGAATTTATTTGTTTTGTGATTGAGGCTGAGAGGTCCCAGGTTGACAAGACACATCTGGTGAGAGCCGTCTTCCTGGTGGGGACTCTCTGCGGTGTCCCAAGTTGGCACCAGTCATCAGAGGGCAAGGGAGCTGAGCATACGAACATGCTGGATTTTCTTATAAAGTAACTGGTTTCCCTTCCAAATTAACCCATTAATCCATTAATGCATGAATGGATCAATCTGTTCATAAGCACAGAGTCCTCATGATCCAATCACTTCTTAAAAGCCCTACCTCTCATTAGTGCCACATTGGGGATTAAATTTCAACATGTGTTTTAAAGGAAATAAATATTCAAACTACAGCAAAGCCTAAAGTTAAGGCACAGTACTATGTGCTGCCTTGTCATCTGGTGAGACTGGAAGGGCCTTGAATGTTATAACCACAAACTTCTCTTTCTTTTTTGTCCCCAGAGACAAAGTCCTCTGGCCAGAAAACGCTTCTTATCAAGGGGCTCAGGTGAAGTTCTTGCTTACCCTGGTTTCTGCCAATCTCTCTGCTCTGTTGTCTTCACATTGATGTCATCCTGTCATTTACCCATGTGATCGCAAGATGTTTGTCACAGGTCTCATAAATTCAATTTTTGGTCACAAACTCATATTGCATGAGTTACCCAATCTCAAGGTAAAACCAACCAGACACTGTTTTTGACTCTGCACCAACACCTTCTCTGTGTTCCCTGATAATTAGAAAACATGAAGTCTTTGGTTAGCTCTTTAATGCAAGGAAGAAACAGCTGATCTGTATCAAGGTATTAAGCCTATTCTAAATCTAACTCCTTCCTCTGCACTTTTCAGTTGCATAAACCAAAAAATGCCCTTAATCAATAAACCAATATGCCAATATGAGTTGGTTTTCTATACTAAATAACAGTATCATACCTGGTACAGAAGGAAAAGTAAGCTTTTTTGTAGCCTGAATGTAGCCACCCAAAGATATCTATGCCCTAATCTCTAGAACCTGTGTATAGGTTAGGCTACATGGCAAAGGAAAATTAAGATTGCAGATGGAATTAAGGTTGCTAATCAGATGACCTTAAATTAGAGAGATTATCCTAGATTATTAGGGTGGGCCCAGAGTAATCACAAACACCCTTAAAATTGGAAGAGTGCAGAAGAAGCAGAATTAGTGCCAAATTTATACAATTTGAGAAAATTTTGATCCACCATTTCTAGCTTTAAAGATGAAAGACTGAGGCAAAGTGCTAAAAAATGTGGCAATCTCCAGGATCTGGAAAAGGTACAGAAGGGGTTCTTCTCTGAGGCCTCCAGAAGGACCACAGCCTTAGTGACATCTTCATTTTACCCCACTGAGACACATTTTGGACTTTTGGTCTCCAAAATTTAAGATAATAAATTTGAGTTGTTTTAAGCCACCAGGTTTGCAGTGAATTGTTATAGCAGCCATAGGAAACTAAAAGACAAGTGAGTCTCTCAGTTCCTATGGAAAGCCTTTCATCACATTCGGAGTCAGGTTACACGCTCCTCAGAAATCCTCCCACTGCCCCTTGTCCAGAGCACTTTTATAATCTCTAAAGACATCAGCATGTATTTCTTACAAACAAGGAAATTTCTTACACCATCACAGACACTTACAAAAATCTGATAATTAATATTGACACAATACTTCAATCTATAGTCCTTATTCAAATTTTATCATCTCATTAGTGTCTTTGACATCATTTTTTTGTCCTGGTCAAGGGATCAATGCAGGATCACACAGTGCATTTAGTTTTCATGCCTCTTTAGTCTTTTTCTGACGTATTTCCTCAGTCCTTCGTCTTTCTTGTTAATGACATTTTTGAAGAGTACAGGCCAATTATTTTGCAGAAAGCGCTTCAATATTTGTATCTGATTTTTTTAATGGTTAGATTCAGGTCATGCATTTTTGGCAGGAATATCACAAAAGTGTCCTCAGTGCATCATATTAGTAGGTATATGATGCCAATTTCTCCTGTTACTGATAATATTAACTTTGGTCACCTGTTTAAGGTGGCAGTTTTCTGCCAGTTCTCTCCACTAAAAAGTTATTAATTCCCTCCTTATATTTAACAAATGTCTTGTAAGGAGATACTTTTAGACCTTTGCCCATTAGTTTTAGCATATATTTATGATCCCTGCCTTAAAATTATTACTATATCACACCTGTAATCCCAGCACTTTGGGAGGCTGAGGTGGGCGGATCACCTGAGGTCAGGAGTTCGAGATCAGCCTGGCCAACATGGTGAAACCCCTCTCTACTAAAAATACAAAAATTAGCCAAGCCTGGTGGTGTGTGCCTGTAATCCCAGCTACTCAGGAGGCCGAAGCAGGAGAATCACTTGAACCCCAGAGGTGGAGGTTGCAGTGAGCTGAGATTGTGCCATTGCACTCCAGCCTGGGCAACAGAGTGAGACTCTGTCTCAAAAAAAATATATATATATATTACTATACTGATTGCCTACTATTGTTTTCTCATTCCACCATTACTTCTGTATTTATTATTATAATTATCTTTTAAGAAAAAGCTTATTGCATTATTATTTAAATCAATATGGACTTATGGATTTTTATTTTATTCTATGGATTATAATTCATTACTATGACCACGTATTTTGTTGTTCAATTTTCTCAGATTTGGTCCATGGTAGTCCTTTCAAACTGACTTCAGTGTTGTTCTGATATGTCCCCATGATTCACTGAACACTTTCCTACATCCGGTGCAAAATATTGTATGCTCATCTTATACTTTCCATGTCGTAGTTCTTTTTTTGTTTTGTTTTTAATTATACTTTAGGTTCTGGGACACATGAGCAGAACGTGCAGGTTTGTTACATAGGTATACATGTGCCATGGTGGTTTGCTGCACCCATCAACCTGTCATCCACTTAGTTATTTCTTCTAATGCTATCCCTCCCCTAGCCCCCTACCCCGTGACAGGCCCCGGTGTGTGATGTTCTCCTCCTCGTGTCTATGTGTTCTCAGTGTTCGGCACCCACTTATGAGTGAGAAAATGCGGTGTTTGGTTTTCTGTTCTTGTGTTAGTTTGCTGAGAATGATGGTTTCCGGCTTCATCCTTCTGAAATCAGCCATTTTATCAAGGACACCCACTACATTTTATTAGTGAGGATATTTAGAAACCAAGATATGAATGCTAGGTGTCCTTTTTTAATAGTTTCATTGCTTCCAGGTCTTTTCAGTAAACACACTGTATTAGTCCATTCTTACACAGCTATAACAAAGTACCTGAGACTGGGCCATTTATATGAAGAAAAGAGGTTTAATAGACTCACAGTTCTGCAGGCTTACAGGAAGCATGACTGGAAGGCCTCAGGAAACCTACAATCATGGCAGAAGGCAAAAGGGAAGCAAGCATGTCTTTACCACAGCAGAGCAGGAGAGAGAGTGAGAGAGAGAGAGAGAGAGAACAAGCGGCGAATTGTCAGGTTACACACTTTTAAACCATCAGATTTTGTAAAAACTCACCCACTATCAGGATAACAGCATGGAAGAAACTGCCCCCCGATCCAATCACCTCCAACAAGATCCCTCCCTCAACACATGGGGATTACAATTTGAGATGAGATTTGCGTGGGGACACAGAGCCAAATCATATCACAAACCTAGCAAATAGAGAAGAGAGTTAAAGTCTTCAACTATAATTGTGAATTTGTCTACTTTTCCTTTTAATATTTCATCAATATTTATTTTGTGTATTTTGAAACTCTGCTGTTGTGTACATATCCATTTAGGATTGTTATGTTTCTTTGGTAATTTGACATAGTTCTCATCATAGAATGTCCATCCTTATCTCTGGTAATATTTTTGTGCTGAAGTCAACTTTGATATTAATATAGCCATTCTAACTTTTTTTACTTTCTGTTTTAAAATTGCTTTATTGAGATGTAATTCACATATCATATAGCTCAGTCAAAGTACTTTTTCCTTAAATTTAAAGGGTTGTAAAACCATCACCACTACCTACTTTTGAACATTTTGTTCCCCCAGAAGAAACTGTTTACCTATTAGTAGTCAGTTTCATTCCCTGCCCCGAGGATTACACAACACGAATCTATCTTTCCGTTTCTATAAACTTGCTTATTTGGGACATTTCATATAATTGGAATAATGAAATACATGGTCTTTTGTGACTGGTTTCTTTTACTTAACATAATGTGCTCAAGATTCATCCATGCTGTAGTATGTATCAATACTCACTCATTTTCATGGCTGAATAATATTTCATTACATGATATGTTTGCTTCCTATTGCTGCTTTAACAAGTTCCTACAAGTGGCTTGAAACAGCTGATTTATTAGCTTACAGGTCTATAGGTTACAAGTCCAATACAGATTTCACTTGGCTAAAATGAAGGTCTTGGCAGGGCATTAATGCCTCCTGAAAGGAATGCAGCCCTGCCCACACCTTGATTTTAGCCAAGTGAAATCTGTATTAGACCTGTAACCTACAGAACTGTAAGCTAATAAATACGTTATTTCAAACCACCTATAGTAACAAAGTTCCTCAATTTTCCCCTCTCCTAGAGGCTGCCCATATTTCCTGGTTCATGGCTCTCTACCTCCATCATCAAAGCCAACAGTAACAGGTACTTCTTCTTACATTGAATCAGTTTGACTGACTCTTCCACCTCTTTCTTCCAATTTTAAAGACCCCTTTCTTTTTCTTTTAGATTAGGGTGTGGATAGTAAATGTATTTTCAACATTTTACCTTTAATTTAATATTTATATGAAAACAGTTTTCTTGTGCATAGCATAAGATTGCATCTTGTATTATCTATCCATATATGTGTGTTTGTACATATATATTCACAGCCATTTTAATATTATCTTCTATAGTAATGTTTCTCTTGAAAGCCAAGTTTCGGAAAGTGAGAATACTTCCTGAATTTCCATGTCATCCTTGCTCAGAGGCCATGCAAATCTTCTCTGTAATGTTCTGACTTTAGTATACATACTGCCAAAGTGATTGTTCTGTAAAAATGTTTTGACTTGCTAATATCCTTACTAAATTAAGAACCTTGTGAGGAGAGGGAAAATGTTAATTCATTTACAATTGCCTGTCTTAACCGTGTAGACAATAAATATTTGTTGAATATTTAATGTGTTAATTAATGTATTTGTGTATTAAAGCAGCTTCATAGAATTTCACTGTATAAATTTCATTTGGCGAGCTTAATTCGTGGTTGTTCATTAGTTCTCAATTATTTTGTGCCGAGGCTCACCTGAGAGTATCAGTGACACATTCGAAGGGGACTGAACTGTACCCACTATTTTTGCGCAAGGTGCTTGCTAACCTTTTATTTTCATCTTTTATTTGAGTACAACTATTTCCCAATCCTCTAATCACTGCCTTCTTTCTCCTAAGTCAAAGTTCTTTTTGGTCAGCCTTTCTCAAGGCTGGCCTGATATAATGCTCACGTGCTATTATACTATTTAACTCTACATGATATCCACATTTTGATCAACTAAACATTCCATTTAACAGATGTGTCAGTTTAAGACAGCTCTTCAGCTGTAGCAGAAGTGAATTTCGCACATGATTGATAATGTTGGCACACAAATAAAGATGCTACAAGTTAATTGGTGTGCCATGGCATTATAAGGCAAGACATAAATGAATTTGTGGAAAAATACACTTAAACATTTTTAGGTATGACAATAATAGCATTTCACAAAGAGCATTTCATAAATGCTAAATCTCCTATATCTTTGCCACTTTGATGTTTTAGTCTGCTCAGGATTTATCAGAAATAATTTACAGGTATAGGATCTGTTTTTCTATTACCATGGAAAAATACAAATTAGTTTTAAAAATAAAAATTATAGACAAAGTATAGACTACTAATCCTGATTCATTTGAAAAGACTTAAATTCAAAGATGAATGGCTTTTAATCATAGGAGCATAGATATTGCAAGCTTTAGCAATAAAGCAAAATCTGTCTTAAATACTTTAGATTAAATGGAAAAGAAGATTAAAACAACTTATAGATTTAGATTTTTTTTCACATTTAAGAGAAATTACCTTGAATTGTTTTATAGTTCTCTTCTACTTGTCGCACACTTTCTCCTTGGTCCAAGTTAAAATTCATTGAGAGAAGAGATCATAACCTTTAATTGTTTCATACTTCCCAACAGTAAGAAAGGAAAATATGCATAGTAAGTGTTAATACATGTTATTTGAAAGTTTGCTGCCTCCCTGACATCTTGCCTGGAAGCCTCTTTCAACACTGTCACATGTGGCTGTGTTGGTTCCTTCAGCCTTTGATCAAATATTATCTTGTTATAGAGGACTTTTATCATCTCAGTTTTACTCTCCCTGTGCAGGTTTTCCTAGTCCATTATCCTGCTTTATTTTTCTTCACTTATGAAATAAACTATTATGTTTCTATAGACAGAAAAAAAGTAAGAAATTCTAACACATTTTAAATGTAAGTTTGATTTTTATTATGACAGTAATATATGTTCTTTGTTAAAAGCTAGAAACTGTATAAATAAAAGAAAAAATACCTGTATTATGCAATGAGGTAAACATGCTTAATATCTAAGTTTAACACTTCCCAGGGTTTTCTTTACAAATATTAACGATTTTGTTTTCTGCTTGTATTTCTAAAGCTTGGAATACCAATAAGATGTTTATCATCACATTTTAGATGAAAATTACAATGCTATTATATACTATTAATTTTAACTACTTGGTAGGTGGAAAATTTGGAAAGTTATGTGATACGAAGATATAACTAGAAGTGATTTATTGACATCAAGATCAATTCATCAGCCAGGCGCGGGGGCTCACGCCTGTAGTCCCAGCACTTTCGGAGGCCGAGGAGGGCAGATCACCTGAGGGCAGGAGTTCGATACCAGCCTGGCCAACATGGTGAAACCCTGTGTCTGCCAAAAGTACAAAAAAAATTAGCTGGGTGTGGTGGTGGGAACCTGTAATCCCAGCTACTCAGGAGTATCAGGCAGGAGAATCTCTTTAACCTGGGAGGTGGAGGTTGCAGTGAGCTGAGATCGTGCCACTGGATGCCAGCCTTGGTGACAGAGTGAGACTCCATCTCAAAAAAAAAAAAAAAGTGTCTGTAAGAAAGTAAAAATAACATAAACTTTACCTATTTTAATTGACAAATAAAAATTACTTATACTTATCACATACATTTTGTATTGAAATATTTATGCATTGTGGAATGACTAAATATATGCATTACCTGACATATCACTTTTTTGTGGTGAGTATGCTTAAATCAAAATTTTCAACAATGTATCATTGTTTAGCGAATTGGAGATTTTAATTGTTATTTAATTGACACTGTTGTATAAATATGTATTTTTTCAATTTTATTTTTAGTTGACTAAGTAAAAAATAAAACATTTCAAACAAAACTGAGTTTTGCCATAGGTTTGCTTCTCTTGTGAGTTATGGATCACATAATTTTAGTTTTAAAAAATTCAGAGTGAATTAACCTGCACAAATAAGATATCCTTAATATAAAGTCAACAGAGATACAAAGGCCACAAGATTCTCTGAGATGTTGAATTAATAAAGCTGGACACAGCAACATTCTAATCAAAAGATTATTTCTATGTTGGTATTGGTTTTAGAAGTTTCAGCTCATGCCAAGAGGGAAGTGGAAATGTGAGACAGTGTTATGATGATGGTATAATATGGTTTTAATATATGGTGCCAATGGTTGCTCTGAGATTTCCGTAATTGTACTCCCTTTCTGTGTAATCCTAGTTCCAGTGTCCAATATTGATGCCAACAGTTACCTTGCAGAATTTTTATGACCAGAATTACCTATCAGTAAAAAATTAAGCACAACATGTATGGTAGAAAATTCAAAACACAGGGATTTATTCTCCTATGCATGTATTTGAAAGTAAGTTTTATTGTTTGTTTATGCACTAAGCTGAATTTGACTATTTTTCCTAAATATGTCTCACTATCACAGGATCTTAGCAATAAGTCATTAGCTGGCTATTATGCTTAAGTTTTCTAGCAAGCTAGGTGACATAGATTATTCCTCATCTGTTCTCTTACCCTGTGAAACAGAAGTAATACTGTCTGTTTACTTGTATAAACATAGGGATGTGGGAGACAGAAGATGGTACTTGCGAATAGCTTATACAAACATAAAATGTATAAAACAGTCTTTTCCTTTTGCACCTTTTATAGGAGGTTGCGAATAGGAGGCCTTTGGACCAGCTGGAGCCTGAGACTTATTTTTTTGGCATATGTATGTGTAATGTACACACATATATGTAATTTCCATTATAACGAGCCTGTATTCTGCAGCTCACCACATTCTTTATGACTCTTATCATTTTATAATTGGCCAATTTTCTTAATTTACATTTACATTTCCTGTGGGTATTTGAATTGCTACCACAGCTTTTAAGAATCCTCCTTTCTTGAAGGGATTTTTGTGTCTCTATCTCCTTCAGTTCTGCTCTGATCTTAGTTATTTCTTGCCTTCTGCTAGCTTTTGAATGTGTTTGCTCTTGCTTCTCTAGTTCTTTTAATTGTGATATTAGGATGTCAATTTTAGATCTTTCCTGCTTTCTCTTGTGTGCATTTAGTGCTATAATTTTCCCTCTACACACTCCTTTAAATGTGTCCCAGAGATTCCGGTATGTTGTGTCTTTGTTCTCATTGATTTCAAAGAACATCTTCATTTCTGCCTTCATTTCATTATGTACCCAGTAGTCATTCAGGAGCAGGTTGTTCAGTTTCCATGTAGTTGAGTGGTTTTGAGTGAGTTTGTTAAAACTGAGTTCTAGTTAGATTGCACTGTGGTCTATGAGACAGTTTGTTATCATTTCTGTTCTTTTACATTAGCTGAGGAGAGCTTTACTTCCAACTTTGTGGTCAGTTTTGGAATAAGTGCAATGTGGTGCTAAGAAGAATGTATATTCTGTTGATTTGGGGTGGAGAGTTCTATAAATATCTATTAGGTCTACTTGGTGCAGAGCTGAGTTCAATTTCTGGATATCCTTGTGAACTTTCTGTCTCGTTGATCTGTCTATTGTTGATAGTGGGGTGTTAAAGTCTCCCATTATTATTGTGTGGGAGTCTAAGTCTCTTTGTAGGTCTCTAAGGACTTGCTTTATGAACATGGGTGCTCCTGTATTGGGTGCATATATATTTAGGATAGTTAGCTCTTCTTCTTGAATTGATCCCTTTACCATTATATAATGGCCTTCTTTGTCTCTTTTGATCTTTGTTGGTTTAAAGTCTGTTTTATCAGAGACTAGGATTGCAACCCCTGCCTTTTTTTTGTTTTCCATTTGCTTGGCAGATCTTCCTCTATCCCTTTATTTTGAGCCTATGCGTGTCAGGACCTGGGTTTTTTTAAAAGATCAACAAAATTGATGGACCGCTAGCAAGACTAATAAAGAAGAAAAGGAGAAGAACAAAATAGACACAATAAAAACTGATAAAGGGGATATCACCACCGATCCCACAGAAATACAAACTACCATCAGAGAATACTATAAGCACTGCTATGCAAACAAACTAGAAAATCTAGAAGAAATGGATAAGTTCCTGGACATATACACCCTCTCAAGACTAAACCAGTAAGAAGTTGAATCCCTGAATAGACCAATAACAGGCTCTGAAATTGAGGCAATAATTAATAGCCTACCAACCAAAAAAAGTCCAGGACCAGATGGATTCACAGTCGAATTCTACCAGAGGTACAAGGAGGAGCTAGTACCATTCCTTCTAAAACTATTCCAATCAATAGAAAAAGAGGAAATCCTCCCTAACTCATTTTCTGAGGCCAGCATCATCCTGATACCAAAGCCTGGCAGAGACACAACAAAAAAAAAGAGAATTTTAGACCAATATCCCTGATGAACATCGATGCAAAAATCCTCAATAAAATACTGGCAAACTGAATCCAGCAGCACATCAAAAAGCTTATCCACCAAAATCAAGTGGGCTTCATCCCTGGGATGCAAGGCTGGTTCAACATACGAAAATCAATAAATGTAATCCAGCATATAAAGAGAACCAACGACAAAAACCACATGATTATCTCAATAGATGCGGAAAAGGCTTTTGACAAAATTCAACAGCCCTTCACACTAAAGACTCTCAATAAATTAGGTATTGATGGGACGTATCTCAAAATAATAAGAGCTATTTATGACAAACCCACAGCCAATATCATACTGAATGGGCAAAAACTGGAAGTATTCCCTTTGAAAACTGGCACCAGACAGGGATGCCCTCTCTCACCACTCCTATTCAACATAGTGTTGGAAGTTCTGGCAAGGGCAATCAGGCAGGAGAAAAAAATAAAGGGTATACAATTAGGTAAAGAGGAAGTCAAATTGTCCCTGTTTGCAGATGACATGACTGTATATTTGGAAAACCCCATCATCTCAGCCCAAAATCTCCTTAAGCTGATAAGCAACTTCAGCAAAGTCTCAGGATACAAAATCAATGTGCAAAAATCACAAGCATTCTTATACACCAATAGTAGACAAACAGAGATCCAAATCATGAGTGAACTCCCATTCACAATTGCTTCAAAGAGAATAAAATACTTAGGAATCCAACTTACAAGGGACGTGAAGGACCTCTTCAAGGAGAACTACAAACCACTGCTCAACAAAATAAAAGTGGACACGAACAAATGGAAGAACATTCCATGCCCATGGATAGGAAGAATCAGTATCGTGAAAATGGCCATACTGCCCAAGGTAATTTATAGATTCAATGCCATCCCCATCAAGCTACCAATGACTTTCTTCACAGAATTGGAAAAAACTACTTTAAAGTTCATATGGAACCAAAAAAGAGCCTGCATTGCCAAGTCAACCCTAAGCCAAAAGAACAAAGCTGAAGGCATCACGCTACCTGACTTCAAACTACACTACAAGGCTACAGTAACCAAAACAGCATGGTACTGGTACCAAAACAGGGATATAGACCAATGGAACAGAACAGAGCCCCAAGAAATAATGCTACACATCTACAACCATCTGATCTTTGACAAAGCTGACAAAAACAAGAAATGGGGAAAGGATTCCCTATTTAATAAATGGTGCTGGGAAAACTGGCTAGCCATATGTAGAAAGCTGAAACTGGATCCTTTCCTTATACCTTATATAAAAAGTAATTCAAGATGGATTAAAGACTTTAATGTTAGACCTAAAACCATAAAAACCCTAGAAGAAAACCTAGGCAATACCATTCAGGACATAGGCATGGGCAAGGACTTCATGTCTAAAACACCAAAAACAATGGCAACAAAAGCCAAAATTGACAAATGGGATCTAATTAAACTAAAGAGCTTCTGCACAGCAAAAGAAACTACCATCAGAGTGAACAGGCAACCTACAGAATGGGAGAAAAATTTTGCAATATACTTATCTGACAAAGGGCTAATATCCAGAATCTACAAAGAACTCAAATTTACAAGAAAAAAACAAACACTATCACAAAGTGGGTGAAGGAATGTCTTCTCAAAAGAAGACATTTATGCAGCCAACAGACACATGAAAAAATGCTCATTATCACCGGCCATCAGAGAAATGCAAATCAAAACCACAATGAGATACCATCTCACACCAGTTAGAATGGTGATCATTAAAAAGTCAGGAAACAACAGGTGCTGGAGAGGATGTGGAGAAATAGGAACACTTTTCCACTGTTGGTGAGACTGTAAACTGGTTCAACCATTGTGGAAGACAGTGTGGCGATTCCTCAAGGATCTAGAACTAGAAATACCATTTGACCCTGACATCCCATTACTGGGTATATACCCAAAGGATTATAAATCATGCTGCTATAAAGACACATGCACACATATGTTTATTACGGCACTATTTACAATAGCAAAGACTTGGAACCAACCCAAATGTCCATCAATGATAGGCTGGATTAAGAAAATGTGGCACATATACACCATGGAATACTATGCAGCCATAAAAAATGATGAGTTCATGTCCTTTGTAGGGACATGGATGAAGCTGGAAACCATCATTCTTAGCGAACTACCGCAAGGACAAAACCCAAACACCGCATGTTCTCACTCATAGGTGGGAATTGAACAAGGAGAACACTTGGACACATGGTGGGGAACATCACACACAGGGGCCTGTCGTGGGGTGGGGGGAGGTGGGATGGGAGAGGGATAGCATTAGGAGATGTACCTAATGTAAATGATGAGTTAATGGGTGCAGCACACCAACAAGGCACATGTATACATACATAACAAACCTGCACGTTGTGCACATGTACCCTAGAACTTAAAGTATAAAAAAAAAGAATCCTCCTTTTGAAAAATGAAACCTTATATTGTAGAAACATTGAAAACTTCTAGCTGCTTCTCTGTTAACACAAGTTTGAGTTAGATTAGATCCTCAAGCTTCTTTTAGCATTATCAGTCAATGTCATATTGATACTCTAAAAGAGGAGTTCTTATCAAGTGGTTCCTGATAGAACTCAGGGAGTTTGTGAACTTAAGTGTTAAAATATACAAAGTTTACAGTTATATTTTCAGTAAGTCCTTTAATTATGCATGTATGCAACAAACCACTATAGTATTAGCAGTATTTATGACTCCATCGCTAATAGAAATCACAAACATTTTTTGTATCACATTATAAGTTTTGAAAACATCTTAAAATGTTGCTCATCTTTACTTAAAAATTATGGTGTTTATTAGAACCACTGTTAAATCTTGCTTTTTAATATGCTATTAAATGGGTGCATGTATTTTGCTATATCACATATATGTTCTATTTGTAGCTTAATAATTGTATTTGAAAAATCATTTGTTGCCTTGGTATTCCTGTGTCCTTTAGTTCATGCACTTAACAACATTATTCTGAGAAGTATCTTGACAAGAGAAAAAGAAAATAAATTAAAAAAACCTTTTGCTCTAAAGCAATGTTCCTTTATACACAGAAAGTAGTTTATAGTTCAAAACAATGTACATGTCATTTCTGTGTTGTCATATGATCTTTTGTCTTTAGGGAAGTAAAGAAATTGGAAATATTTATCTCCCAATTGCAAAATTATTCCTTTAGTCAATGTTTCTTTACTTGAAAACACTCTTCTCACAAACACAATTATATGCACATTTCATCTTTTAACACATTTAGCTAAAAGGAGCACAAAATGGTTTCATATTATGTATTAAGAGTGTATTACACCCACCACTATATTAACAGAGACTTGAAAATAGCAAAATAGCACTGTATAAATCACTTGCGGTATGAATTTCGAAAACCCGGATAAAACATTTAAGTGTTAAATTTTAGATAGCAGTTGTTCTCCTTTACTTCAGTAACTTTGAGCGTCTGTTACTTCAACAATACGCCATTGTTTTCTGCTACAACTAGGAGATTTTACACTTTCTACGCGGTGGAGTACCAAGCAGCATCTTAATCTTAATGTCAGCTGTGGATTTCTGCAGAAATGCAATCACTGCAGATACACCAGGTGCTGGAATGTGTCTTTAGAACTACCAACGTGATGACATTACCCACTAATGTAGCTTTCGTCAGATCAGAGTATGAATAAGAAGGATTATGTGCTTGCTGAACAAATTATGATTTTTCTTATGTGCTTCTCTGAGAACTGATTATCGCAATTCTGACTTTCAAGTGAACAGGGTGGCATTAAAAAATATCCAAGATATTAAAAACAAATCAAAATACAAAAGGATTTTTATTTAATACTATTGTAACATTACCCTCTCCCAACCTTCAAAAGAAAATCAATAGGGAGAAAATACATAGACATATAATAATTTCATATCCCCAGCCAGAGTTTCTAACTCCAGATCTAATGTAGTGTGTAAAAGAATAGTAATATTTTATTTATTATTAATAATTTCTACCATTCCTGCTAGATTGCTAACTCTCAAAAGTGATGATCTTTTTTCTTTTGATCCATTATTTCAATCTGAGTTGAAATGCTGAGTTCTTGCAATGTAGTATGCTTTGGAATGCTTTATTGGGGATGTGATCCTAGATGACATTGTAGGGACATGAAGAAGTGAGACATGGAAGGAAAGAAAGCCAATGAACAAGATGCACTGTGGCTCAAACCCTTTGGAAAACTCTGTAAGAGAGTGTAGGAAGCACCTTAGAAGTGGGGTTAGTTATTCTCCAGCTCTCATACATCATTGGCTGAGGGTTGCTCTGGAGTCATTAATGCTGCTGCACTTTTTAATTTTTGTGTATCCCATGCACAGGTCTATGGTACAAGAGAAAGCTCTCAAGTAGAGTGTCAGTCAAGGAGGCCTTCCATACCTACAGGATTGGTAAACACAAAGAGATATGGTGGGGTAGGGGGAGCCGGACTATGCCTCCTACAACAGTCATACCAGGACATGGTGAAGACAATTTCAGTATGATTCATAAGAAAAAAATTATATAAGGTTAGGAGAAAAACTTCATAGAAATTCTAAGCAAATTCATCTAAAAATAAAGAAAAACCACCTTCCAGTGCTTCTTAAACTATTTTTTTGCTGTTATTATAATCTTTTGAATTTGTTCAATTATAGCATGTATGCTCTTTTATAAAACTTCTAGGGAGAAGGTAGGTGGAAGGTATTGGTAAAGTACATGCAACAATGAAAGGAAAAGAATAAAGCTGCAGTAGTGACAGACAGCAAAATGTGCTCAGTTTCCCATCATATTTCAGCACAGAGCCATGAAGCAAGAACCCAGGGCAGATATCTCATCGTCATGCAGAAATTTTACTGTGAAAAATCACAGTCATTTGCTTCATCAGAACTAAAATCATACACAATTTGCAGACAGACACTCACACTTTTGAAATAGTTATGACATGGAGGGGGTGAGGTAGAAAAGAAATTATTCCTACCACAGCCTCCATTGGAAATGTCTCAATTAAGGATAGTTTCTCACTGTGAGGTAATTGTTTTCATTATTTTCCTCTGACTGAAAAACTCAGTGAAAACAGGCATATATGTGTTTTTTTTTCTTCATCCACTAACATAATGTGTGGTACATAGCATTCACTCCGTGGTAGTTGAAAGACTTTAATTGGGATGCATTAAGTGAAGTCATTTGGTAATCGGGTGGTTCTTTTCTTTTTTCTTTTCTTTCTTTCTTTTTTTTTTTTTCTGAGGCAGGGTCTCACTCTGTTTCCCAGGCTGGCATGCAATGGCACAGTCACAACTCACTGCAGTCTCAACCTTCTGGGCTCAAGTGGCTGGAACTACAGGCATGCACCACTATGCCCAGCTAATTTGTGTTTTTTTTTTTTCTTTTTATAGAGATAGGAGTTTCTCCATGTTGCTCAGGCTGGTCTTGAATTCCTGAGCTCGGGCTGTCTGCCCACCCTTGGCCTCCCATGTGCTGGGATTACAGGCGTGAGCCACAGTGCCTGGCCAATTCAGTGGTTCTTAATGGGGGATATTGGGGATGATTTTTGCCCTCCTTCCTGTATATTTGACAATGTCTAGAAATATTTTTGGTTGTCACAACAGGAGGGAAAGAGCTACTGGCATCTAGTGGGTAGAGGCCAGGAATGTTGGAAAGCATCTTACCATGAACAGAACAGTCTCCATAACGAACAATTATCTGTGTCAAAATGTCAGTTTGCCAAGGTTGAGAAATCCTGCTAGAATACCTAGCAACATTTTGTCATTCACACATTTTATTCATACTTTATAAAATGGCATCTTAGTCAATAATTATCTAGTTGCTTTTTCTTGTCCAATGTTAGTCAGTCTCACTTAACTAATCACATATAAAGTTCTTCGATTCATTCTAGAATGAATATATCTGCTTAGCGTTTGTGTTCCCCAGCAGGCAACCCAGAGACAAAATGTCCTGTGTAAGTAGTTTCTTCAGGAGGTGATCCCTAGAGATACCAGTAGGAAGTAGGGAAGAGGGTTAGAGAGCAAAAAGGAAGCTAAGCAATGGCACAGCATTGTTCAGATATTTTATCACTTTGGGCAACTTGAGCTAAATCCTGCTGGAGAACCTGGGTATTAGGGTAGAGTTGTGACCAAAGCTGTCCCAACTGAAGGCCAAGGAAGCTGGGGTATTTATCCGTCACCTCACTTTCACCATTAGCTGAATGCTGCTCTCAGAGATTTAACTCTCAACTACTTCTGGCTTGCCTTCCACACTGGCCAAGTATAGTCCACAGGCAGACAAAGGTCAAAGAGAGTCACATATGTTTATGTCAAGCAGCCTTTGGTGTGACAAGTGCCAAGATGACATGGCAGGCGTCAACAACTACTCCAGCATAACGTGGCAGGTTTACAGCCAAATATGAGTTCACATAGGGATTCTATACTATAAATTGTTTATGATGTGTTTTTACTAAACTTCTCTATTTTGAGACTCAGTACTCTTTGATCCTGATTCTTATTACCCCTGTGATATTTTAGATTCATAAAATCTTTTAGTGTGTCTAATCCAACCTCCTCTACAACGTGGACAAATAGATACTTCACTTTTGTTTCAGCATTTTTTGTCCTGCTACTGTCCTGCTACTGTCTAACTACTTGATTAATTAAATTGACACCAAGGAAGAAATGGTCTGTTTTTCTTTGAGTTTTCACTTTTCATTATGGATTAATGAATGTCAGACTGTCCTTGACATATAGATCTATTGCTGTTAGAAATACCTTGACATGATTACTTGATTTATTCTTCGGGAAAGATATTAAACTCAAAAGAATTGGCAAAATTCTATTCAGAAAATGGTGTTTGTTGGAAGCTCTCCATATTTTGTGTACATTTATAGTTTAAATATTAATGAAAGCTTACCATTAAATACTCATTCCAGATAGGTGTGTGATACTAATTTATAAGGAAACACAAAATTAGTTTTATAGAAACTTCTAAAACAAGTATAAATTAACCCCCAATGCAATACTCATCTCTGTCCATGCATTACATTAAAGTGTGCTAAAATGTGTCACTCTGATACATAGGGGCTGAAGGCTGTTTTACATGATTTATGGGATCACTGAAGGATTTATTTCTCCTGCCCAGTTATTTTTCTACTATCGTCTTGAGATTTATATTACCCAATCAGGTAAAGACCACTTTCAACACTATTTGAATAACTGCTGATAGATCATAACTTTTCCAGAAAGGAATAGCACATACTCCAGTGATATTCTTAGATGGGACAAATCTTGAACAGGAAAAGTTTAGCTGCTAAGATGTTCAGCATCAATCCACCCTTTGTGTTCTTATAGGTCAATTTTAAGTCCCTAAAAGCAAAAATAAATTGTCTACATGAACTTCTCAAAAGGTGTTGCCAAAAAAGTTCAATTTATTTTCAATTTCATTTCAGGAAAGAGTATTGGTACAGATTATTTTTATGCCAATTACAACAATTTACTGCCACACCATTAATTAACTCTCTTCTGCTGAAGTATACTTCTTCCTTCAAAATCTGGTTAGAAACAATATAATTTTTATACACAGTCGCATTTATCACACATTTTATTTCCTGCTATTATTTACAGCTTTCTTTGTAGAGAGTTAACAAAGAGCAGGAATGATAGATAAAGACTTTTTACACATTTTAGATGTCATTGAATAAATATTTTATAGAAGGTTGTTCTAAGATGAAAAGTTTGGTACTATTAAAAACATACAAACATTATGTAAAACATTTGGATTGTGCCAATGGAACTATTTTTTCAATAGTTTTTGCTAGTGATATTACCAAAGAGATTCTAACACTAGGAAAGATGCCAGTTTTAATGGCGGTTTACTGAAAGATATTTCTGAAGAACTAATTTATATATTTAGACATCGAATCCTGTGTGAGTTTGTCCCAATTCCATTTGTGATGTATGGATTCCAATTGGTATCTTTGACAAAGTGCTATAGCAATCAACCTGGTTTTTATTTAGCATTTGAAAGAACAATCAGCCAAATTCTAATCTCAGATGTGTGAAGTTATCACATATTTTGTAAAATATGTGGCTTTGCAGCATTGAAAAAGGATTTGAGACATTTATGGCAAAGCACAGTACATGAAAGCCACATGAAGGTGGATGAACTCATTTTTGAACTTGGGGCTTTGGTTGTGCCTTCAAGAGTGCATAACTGATTTTTCTCCTCAGGTTCCAGTCAGTTCAGGAAAACTCCATTTCACAATGGGAAGACTAGAAAGGCTAACTATTTCATGTGGGAAGAAGGCACGGTTTTGAAACTTGGAAATCATAGATGACACAGGAGCTACTCAGTGCGCAAAACCATTTGTTTTCCTTCAATGATCTCTGATTTGTACTAGTCATTGATCCTTTGCATTTTCCCACATAGATTTTCATAAACCACAGTTATGCTTACTTTTACAGTGGGTATATGCACTGTTAAATATGACCTCTAATTTTAATATAGGCTTTTTTGTTTTCATTCTTTCTTCTGACTTTCCATGCCTCACATATCCAGGATGAGTTACGGGAAATGTATATTCCTCTTTGTGATGGCTTTATTTATGATTTTAAAAATCTGTCTTTACGGCGGGGCATGGTGGCTCACACCTGTAATCCCAGCACTTTGGGAGGCCAACACAGGTGGATCACTTGAGGTCAGGAGTTCGAGACCAGCCTGAGCAATGTGGTGAAACCCCGTCACTACTAAAAATATAAAAATAGCTGGGCATGGTGGTGCGTGCCTGTAGCTGCAGCTACTCAGGAGGCTGAGACAGGAGAATTTCTTAAACCAAGGAGGTGGAGGTTGCAGTGAGCTGAGATCATGCCACTGCACTCCAGCCTGGGTGACAAAGCAAGACTTCATCTCAAATAAATAAATAAATGAATACATAAAAATAAATCTGTTTTTATGTATTTCCCATTATGCTGAGGTAACATGCTGTGGGGTGTACTGAATTATTTATTAGCTTTTAAAGTTTAATTTTCTCCCTTCTTCCTCCAAAAAACCTCAAAGGCCTGTTTGCATGAGGTAAGGAAGAGCAGAATGCTCATTTAGGATACTTTATTTCACTTTAATCATTACTATAGAAAGTGAAAACAATAATAATATTAGAAGGTGGCAAAGAACCTTTAATATTTCTACAATCCAACCA
Organism: Pan troglodytes; assembly: GCF_028858775.2. Classification (NCBI taxonomy): domain Eukaryota; kingdom Metazoa; phylum Chordata; class Mammalia; order Primates; family Hominidae; genus Pan; species Pan troglodytes. The sequence continues at coordinate 78,708,877 of NC_086015.1, forward strand.
ACCTTCTAAATTTCTGACTGTCCATTCCAGGCAATCCAAAATATTTCACTTCGGGACTTCTCCATTGAGCATCAAAATGCAACTTCATTGTATCATTGAGACAAATATTTACTACAGGAACTCATACTTTGAACATTTTAGTTTTACATTTTGTAAACTGATCATCTATTGTATTGTATATTATTATGCCTTTGTATTATATATTATTATGTTTAGCTGATTGCTTTTCTAATATAATATCTGCTTGTCAATTTTTAGTTTCCCTTACTGGAGTTATGGTTCTTAAACATTATTATTTAATATGACTAATGACCCATTTTGGGGGATGTAGGCTACATTCTGTTAGAGACTTACCTATTTTGAAGGAGGCAGCTTTATTTTTAAACATGTAATTCAATTGAAATCAACATTATGCTGTTCAAAATGTGTATTTACTGTTCTTGAACTTGGAAGAATTACAATTCTGGAATGCATTTCTGTTATTAATAACAACAATATCTAAAGATTGCATCCTATAGGCAAACCATGTGCCAACCCTCACCACACTTTACCTATTGTAAGTGAGTGACTTAGAACATACACAAGTGTATTTTTTCTTCTTTCTTTCTTTTTCTTTCTCTTTCTTTCTTTCTTTCTCTTTCATCTTTCTTATCTTTCTATCTTTCTTCACCCTTAGATACCATTTGAATACCTCATCTACAAGAATGTCTCAAGAAGAAATATTTGGTGGGTTTTATTGTTACCAGCCCCCTTCACTCTGCAGTAACGTGCTATTTGCATCATGTAATGAAGACTCTTTTTGCAAATCGAGATGGATGGTATGAGTGACAGGGATCAACATTACCTTCCAGGTGATTATGAAGAGGACTGATATCCTTGTTTGTGTCCTGAATCCCCTATTGACGTAATATATGATAGTAAAAATTATATACTTATTTCATCATGTTACAAAAGGTTCTTACTTTTTTTGGAGTAGAGTAATAATGTAATCATTTCTACATTCCCATGAATAATGTTATCTATAAACATTAAACTTTGAAAACTCCTAATGTACTGCTTTCTATTAATGGAGTTCTACATGGGAGAGACTCTTACTTTAATTGATAAGAATAGATAGCCGGCAGGGCATGATGGCTCATGCCTGTAATTCCAGCACTTTGGGAGGCTGAGGCGGACGGATCACCTGAGGTCAGGAATTTGAGACCAGCCTGGCCAACATGGTGAAACCCCGTCTCTACTGAAAATATAAAATTAGCCAGGCATAGTGGCATGTGCCTGTAATCCCAGCTACTTAGGAGGCTGAGGCAGGAGAATAGCTTGAACCCAGAAGGCGGAGGTTGCAGTGAGCCGAGATTGTGCCACTGCACTCCAGCCTGGGTGACAGAGTGAGACTCTTGAAAAAAAAAAAAAAAGAAAAGAATAGACAGCCAAGGCTATGTGTTTTCATACTGACCATACTGAACCATTCATGGAGCTGTTATTATTATTGTTTTTATTATTAGTGATGTAGATGGGTTAATAATGTAGCTACCAGTTTCTTTTAAATAAAATTTGCATCCCTGTCTTTTGACAACATTCAAGTGACTCTCTGAATATGAAAATATCATATGAAAAATCCAATGTATGTAAAGTTAATCACTAGTAATGACTGTTGGGTGATTCAGTGACTGATATAAAAACTCAATAGAGTTTTTAAAAATTTAGTCTAGATACTGATTTTTAATGAAGTTACATATTTAATATCTTGGTCTCATTGATGAATTGTAGCTTCTCTAATCCAACTCTTAATTTGGTCAAATTTGTTTTGATTTTTATTTAGCATAACATTTCAATAAACTTTGATAATTCCTAAAATGCTTAGAATGCTACAAATACTTATTGAGCCCCTACTCTATGCCGGACCCTTTGATAAGCACTAAGTGCCTACTCATAAAGACACCAGCATTCCTGACCTCACAATTTCATGATTCATTCATATACAACTTATGATATAAGAAGAGTTATGGTAAAGATAAAAAGTAAATAAAGTGACATAGAGTATAGGAAAGAGAAGCACTAATGGCACAACCCTGAATTCCAATGAAGAATTAATTATCAAAATTCTTTGTGATCTATTTTTTTCAACAAATACTTAAATACTGATGTTGCAAGCCCTATTCTAAATATTGGGGTACATCAGCAAATAAAAGACAAAAAAATCCTTGTTCTGGTGGAGCTAACACACTAGTTGGGTGAGACAGAAACTAAATCATAACTACTGTAAATAAGAAAATTTTAAGAAAAAAGAAAATGAAAACAAAAACAAAAGCAACAACCACCAAAAAGAAAATTATGAAGTATGCAATTTTTTATTAACCATTTTTCCTCCTTCAAAGCAACTAAACTTTAATCCTGATAAAAGAAAATATTTAGCAATTTTTAAAATGATTTAATTTAAATTATCCATGTTGGATATTCAAGTGTATTGGATAAAATATAAAATGAGTTCTAGTTTGACTTTTCCAAATTTCATATATTTTGCTGTTCAGAAACACATTTTCCCATTCTGGGTGGCACTGAAAACAGACCGTTTCTATGAATCGATAGGATGTAACAATCATCCACAGGGCAGCAGAGGCAATGCAAGTTAGCATGGGCTGTGCAGGCACAGACTGGGAATTAATTCGTGGCGACAGGAGGGGCAATCACTGCCCCTTGCCCTTGCAGTTAAAGCATCATTTGTGAAAGAATATGAATCCTTGTTGTGGACTGAAGCCTTCCATTAGTTCCATGTGTATGGTCAAGAAAATACCAAATCAGAACTTGCAAGAAGTGTGTCTTAGGGGACAAACAACAACAACAACGACAAACCACTGCAGACATTAAGGGAGCAGTATTTGGAGAAGTACGGTATCATTAAAGTTGTTGATGGTCCGGGGATGATATTACATGGGAAAAAAGCATAGATATACATGGTTATGTGTAGAAAAGGCCTTCAGGAAAACTGTACTCTGTGAGTAAAGATGTTTTGAGAATACTCTACCCATTTTTTTTGGTTTATATTTCCCTTTTTATGTGTACACAAGTGTGATATATTAAAGATGTTAGCTAAGTTTAAAAGAGCTCTGCAATATTTAAGACAAAAACTCCAGACACTGTAGTAAGAATGGATAATCAAAGAATGGATAATCAGAGCAACTTTTTCTCTTTTTCAGTAGAGCATGAATTATTGGTTCTTCTTATAATCATCAATTATAGGTGTCTTAGGTTATATGAAATACAATAATTTTATAACCAAAAGCTTTTTACTTTTATTCATGCAAATAGGTTATTTTCTTTTCTTTTCTTTTTCTTTTTTTTTTTCTTTGAGACGGCGTCTCGCTCTGTCGTCCAGGCTGGAGTGCAGTGGCGCTATCTCGGCTCACTGCAAGCTCTGCCTCTGGCGTTCACACCATTCTCCTGCCTCAGCCTCCCCAGTAGCTGGGACTACAGGTGCCCCCTACCACGCCTGGCTAATTTTTTGCATTTTTAGTAGAGACGGGGTTTCACCACGTTAGCCAGGATGGTCTCCATCTCCTGACCTCATGATCCGCCCGCCTCGGCCTCCCAAAGTGCTGGGATTACAGGCGTGAGCCACCGTGCCCAGCCGCAAATAGGTATTTTCAAATGGGGGCAAAATTATCCTTCTGTTTGAAAGCCACTACAAAAAAATCACCCTTTGGATTTTTACACGTGAACGTTCACTGATCAGCAGGTAAAAAAGCTAGAGCATCTGCTGCAATTAAACAAGGAAGGTTTTGTTCAAATTACTAAATAATACCTGTAAGCTCTCAGCAGGAAAATAAAAAGTCAATGCACTAGTTCATTTTGTCATTCAGAGCAGTTGTCAGGTTTTTGAAAACCGTTATATCTTTTCTTTAATGCATTCATTCTAGCATGATTTAGATTTTTTTCATTACTACTACTCTGAAAGCTTATTTAAGTTGCTTATAAAAATGATGCAGTTTTCTCTGTAAATTTAATTATGTTTGCATAGCTATTGCTGTGTTGTGCAGGTAGACTTGAAGTTTTCAACCACTGTGATTATGACAATTAAGTACAATTGATTGTCTAACAGCATGATTAAAGAGAAATAGCAGGGTGGTAAAGAATGAAAACATGCCTTAACTGCTTTTGATGACTGTCACAGTTTGTTTCTCTTCCAGCTTCTCTGGTTCCTGGTCTTTAGTTATCACTCCCTTTCCTCCCACTTGCTCCCCCATGCCAAACCACACACAGGACATGTAAAAACTTAGCATTTTTCTTAAAAACAAAAAGGTAGGGAACAGAGAGATTTTTCCTGTACATTATTGGTGCAATGAGGAAGGAAATAATTCTTCCTGCTGCATCTCAAATTATTCTCAGTGGCTACCACTTTAAGAGTTTTTTGATCAATTTAGCTATTGACAGATAAAATTAAGTCATTTCAATTATTAAAAGAAATCTGAATTTTCAATTATCGATTTTGATTTAAGAATGTAATACTTGGCCAGGTGCAGTGGCTCACACCTGTAATCCCAACACTTTGGGAGGCAGAGGCAGGCGGATCATGAGATCAGGAGTTCGAAACCATCCTGGCCAACATGGCAAAACCCCGTCTCTACTAAAAATACAAAAATTAGCTGGGTGTGGTGGCAGGCACCTGTAATCCCAGCTACTCGGGAGGCGGAGGCAGGAGAATCGCTTGAACCCAGGAGGCGGAGCTTGCAGTGAGCTGAGATCCTGCCATTGCACTGCAGCCTAAGGGACAAGAGCAAGACTCCGTCTCAAAAAAAAAAAAAAAAGTAATACTTTTCTACTTTTCTGAGCAAATGTCATTTAAAAAAATACATAAGAAGAACAAGCAATGGGGAAAGGATTCCCTATTTAATAAATGGTGCTGGGAAAACTGGCTAGCCATATGTAGAAAGCTGAAACTGGATCCCTTCCTTACACCTTATACAAAAATCAATTCAAGATGGATTAAAGACTTAAACGTTAGACCTAAAACCATAAAAACCCTAGATGAAAACCTAGGCATTACCATTCAGGACATAGGCATGGGCAAGGACTTCATGTCTAAAACACCAAAAGCAATGGCAACAAAAGACAAAATTGACAAATGGGATCTAATTAAACTAAAGAGCTTCTGCACAGCAAAAGAAACTACCATCAGAGTGAACAGGCAACCTACAAAATGGGAGAAAATTTTCACAACCTACTCATCGGACAAAGGGCTAATATCCAGAATCTACAATGAACTCAAACAAATTTACAAGAAAAAAACAAACAACCCCATCAAAAAGTGGGCAAAGGACATGAACAGACACTTCTCAAAAGAAGACATTTATGCAGCCAAAAAACACATGAAAAAATGCTCACCATCACTGGCCATCAGAGAAATGCAAATCAAAACCACAATGAGATACCATCTCACACCAGTTAGAATGGCAATCATTAAAAAGTCAGGAAACAACAGGTGCTGGGGAGGATGTGGAGAAATAGGAACACTTTTACACTGTTGGTGGGACTGTAAACTAGTTCAACCATTGTGCAAGTCAGTGTGGCGATTCCTCAGGGATCTAGAACTAGAAATACCATTTGACCCAGCCATCCCATTACTCGGTATATACCCAAAGGACTATAAATCATGCTGCTATAAAGACACATGCACACATGTTTATTGCAGCATTATTCACAATAGCAAAGACTTGGAACCAACCCAAATGTCCAACAATGATAGACTGGATTAAGAAAATGTGGCACATGTACACCATGGAATACTATGCAGCCATAAAAAATGATGAGTTCATGTCCTTTGTAGGGACGTGGATGAAATTGGAAACCATCATTCTCAGTAAACTATCGCAAGAACAAAAAACCAAACACCGCATATTCTCACTTATAGGTGGGAATTGAACAATGAGATCACATGGACACAGGAAGGGGAACATCACACTCTGGGGACTGTTGTGGGGTGGGGGGAGGGGGGAGGGATAGCATTGGGAGATATACCTAATGCTAGATGACGAGTTAGTGGGTGCAGCACACCAGCATGGCACATGTATACGTATGTAACTAACCTGCACAATGTGCACATGTACCCTAAAACTTAAAGTATAATAATAATAAAATAAATAAATAAATAAAATTAAAACATTAAAATCTTTGCAAATGTGTTTATATAATGCTAAAATAACAGGATGGCAAATTAAAATTTTTTATTTAGCATTTGATTTACATGTTATCAAATATGTAAATATTTAGTACTCTGTAAACTAAACACCTGGGTGATAAATTATTTACATCTAATAAAGATGCTTTAATGTTAAAAAAAATACATAAGGGATTGTATTATTTATGCACTTTATTTTGTGTGTTAAATATCAGTAATAAAATAAATGTTCTCTATATCATATGGTAAAACTTCCATTAACATTTCCTCAAAAATTCATTTCTAATTTTATTGCTAGAAGTTTCTCTTTGTAAGTTACATAATTTCCTTTTGTAATTGCAGATATGGTGAAATTACAGAAAGTCTAAGTAATACACAATGAAGCCATTTCTGAGCAATTGTGATGTATTTGTTACACAGCAAGCCAAGTATACCAGGAAATGGAGAACCCTGAGACTTTTAGGTATCTGACAAATTTCTCTTTAATTGGCATAACTTTAAATCTTATCCACTTGGATGAAATTTCTTTCTGCAGATATATTGTTTTCTGTTCTGTCTTACACAGATCATACTCAACTTTATTTCACAGGACCCCCAAATCAGGATCATCTTTACAAACATCAGTTTCTCAATGGCAATTATAAAAATGTAAACAAAACAAAAAAAACCCCAATGTTTTGTGAGAGGTTTTATGTGCCAGTTAATTCTGATATGAACATACTTTTATGCCTGTTTTTGTTTGGTTAAGGCCATCTCTTTTGCCTACTTTTTATTCAAAGTGTTTTTCTTAGTCTCGCCACACCTCCAAGGGACAAGACTACCAGCTATCTTTTTTCCATTCATTGTTGTCTTTCCAATTCTATCCTCTCTTTACTTTCCTTCTATTTTCTTTTCACGATAGCTTTTTACTTTATCTTCCAGATGCTTTCATCTTCTCATGTTTAAGATTTGGCTGATAGCTACCCTTAGACAATAAGAGCAAGTCCTTGTTTGGATTAACATTCTTTCTTCACTACTTCTTAGCTAGGGGTATTGGTAGAGCTTTCTATTCCATCCCTTGTTAGGACCAATTCACAACATCAGCCATGCCTGTTATCCAAGTGCTGAATATACACAGTGTTCCTGTTATAAAAATGAGAGCCTTTGGATACCAATTTTATTAGCTTACCAAAATGTGAATTCTCTATGCCAATTTTATATAACTTGGCATTTAGATACATAACAATATTTATGAGGGACACTGTGTGTTGTTGCCAGAGTTTGTTTTTGATGTTCTAATGTCTGTGATTCATGTGCCAACAATATGGCTAATGAGTAGATTTAAAAAGCCAAATCTGACAATTACCTGAAAAGAAGTATGTGGTTATTATAGGGTTTAATTTACATGATTCCATGAGATAAGAAGTTAGTGTTCAAAGCTCTTTCTTAAAAATTTGAAGTTTATCTTCTGTATAATTGATACATCTCTGTAACATCTCAGTCTGCTTGGATAAAGTTACCAGATTGATCACAAAGCTTATAAATTAGAGTTTTTACCACTAGTATCTAATTTAACAAGGACCCAAGTTTCACGAGGAGGTATACCCTGGCCAAAAAATGTAACAAGGCTCATTTATCTTTTATTTAAAAAATGTGGTCTTTTCTATTGTGAAACTCCAGCATGCGCCTTTGTTTCTAATTATACATATATTTTTCTCAGCCAAAACATATGATCTTTAGAATTTATTCCCAGTTTCTACATGTGAAAACATGAAAGAATTTTATAGGTCAAGCCTATGCTCCTCTTTTGCAATGGTTTCAGGAAAAAAAAAATATTTTCCCTCAGCCCATCTTAGGCACTCTGTAAATTAGATTAACAAGAGATAGATTAATAAGAGAAAAACAAACAAGCTTATTACCATGTGAATTGTGCATGCATGTGTACACACATGAACACTCAGAAATGAGTAATTCAAGGAGGTAGTTAGAACTTGGGGCTTATATACCATCTTAACAAAAGAACAACTAATGTTTCAAGAAGTGACAATATAAAGGAACATAACTTTCACTTTCTTGGGGCAGCAAATTGTGGGAAGGCAAATATATGGGAAAACTAGGTATAGATAAGTGGTATTTTTAGTAAGAATTGTTATGTAGATTCCTTGGTGCTGTCTCTAGCTAATTGACAAGAGAGTTGTCTCAGGTGATTAACTTCTGTCCTTCCTGGTTGTTGGGGAGATGGGGAACGTGACAATTATATGTCCTGCTTTTAAGCAAATAGGGAGGGCAGAGAGCTAATCCTGTATCTTCTCAATTGCTTTCAGATCAAAAATAATCTTTAGGCAAAAGTGGCATATTTTGCTACTCTTTGCTTTGTAACTCCTGCTCAGTTCCAAAGCAGTTATATTTTCAAAGCAAGAGAAAATCTGATGAAATACACAAGGTTTTTCAAATGAAGAGTTTAATGTAGAGGCAAAGAGACTGGCTCTAGAGTCATGCTTGGTTCAAGCCCTGATTTCATTACTTTTAATTGTGAGATATTGAGCAAGCCAAACTTTCAATTCCTGGGCTTGACTTTTCTCATCTGCAAAATGGGAAGGGTTAGAGAATATTAAGGATACTTACAGGACTGTGAAGAGGATTGAGTGAGAAAACACATTTAAAGCACTTACATATGCCTGGCCTATAGGGAACATTCAATAAATGTTAGATCTGTTGACAAAAAGAATCACACTCTGTAAAATATTTGAAGAGATTTATACTGAGCCAAATATGAGTGACCAATGACCCATGACATAGCCCTCAGGAGATCCTGACAACCTGTGGTCAAGGTGGTTGGGGCACAGCCTAGTTTCCTACATTTTAGGGGGACATGAGACATCAATAAAATACATATTAAGATGTATATTGGTTCAGTCCAGAAAGGCAAGATAACTTGAGTCAGGGGCTTCTGGGTTGTAGGTAAATTAAAAAATTTTCTGATTGGCAATTGGTTGAAAGAGTTAAGTTATTATCTAAAAACCTGGAATCAATAGAAAGGAATTTCTGGGTTATCATGATAAGGGGTTGTGGAAACCAAAGTTTTATCATGCAGATGAAGCCTCCAGTAGCAGGCTTCAGAGAGAATAGATAGTAAATGTTGCTCATCAGATTTAAGGTCTGTGTTGATGTTAATGCTGGTCAGCTTTTCCTGAAATCCAAAAGGGAAGAGAGTATAACGAGGTGTGTCCCTCCCTTCCCATCATGGTTTGAAACAGTTTTTCAGGTAAACTTTGGAATGTCCTGGCTGAGAAGAGGGGTCCATTCAGGTGTTTTGGGAGGCTTAGAATATTATTATTGGTTTACAGATCATGTAAACATATTTTGAGAGTAACTATGTGACATTCAGAGATGAAACATGAGATGAAACAAGCATTTACAAATGTATTTATTGGGGAAGCCATGATTACATGTGAGTTACAAGTAGAGTGATCTTTCCTTATATATATTTCATTGAATAATTCATTTTCCACAGTATACAATCTAACTCAGTCCCATGTGGAAAATCTTCATTATGTAGCCAGGAGGCTCGGGTTTTGCTTTTCTAAATATTGTTACTGTGTTGGAAAGAAAACAGAGAATTATATTGAGTGAATTTGATGTTTTACTATCTTGAAGTTTACTGTCTAAAATGAGTTTGTATAAATAGTAGACCATCTTTTAGAAATTGTAACATATAGAACATGCTTCAGTTAGAAACATGGTAGTCCCCTTTACTTCTAATGACTACAAGTAACCTACTTCAATTTTGACATGATATTTGTAGACTAAAAATAAAATCCTAAGCTCCCACGAGCTGAATGAACTTTCTTTTGGCCAAGAGGACCCCAGAGAAATGTTAAAAATCAAGTTCCTGGTTATGATAGAAAGGGAGATCCAACAGTCCTCATTATACCCTCTCCCTTTTGGAGTTTAGACTCAAGTAACTCACATTCATGTTAAAATAGAGGATGTAAGATGGCCAAAACAGATTCCTTGTAGCAAAGAAGTACCAAATTATAAATAAGACCTAAGGCCATGTAAAGCAAGTGTTAAGTCATGCCTGTAGACCATCAATCTTCCTTAACAGGTCATTGTATTGTGGCTGACTCAGACATAGCATTATTACCTTAAATTAAACATTCCTTTCTAATAACTCCAAGTTTTACATAGAGCCTTACTCCTTTAACCAATTGCAAATTAAAGAATCTCTGAATCCACCAACAATCTCTAAGCCCTCATTTCCAGATATCCCACCTCTTTGGGACAAACCAATGTATACCTTTCATACATTATGTCTTTGCCTATAACTCCTGCCCCCTTAAAATGTATAAACCAAACTGTAATCCAACTAACTTGCATATATCTTTTCAGGACTCCTTGAAACTGTGTTTCTCTGGGCCATGGTCATTCATATTGACTGAGAATACCTCTTTAAAATATTTTACCGAGTTTAGTTTTTCTGTTAACATATTTTAAAATCAGCAACCAGCCCTGATTTGTTTTGTCTAATATTAAAGATGATATCTTTGACATTCTGAATGCTAAAATACAACCAATGCATGATGTTTACTGACATTTTTATACACAAAAAGGAAACATACACGTTTTGAGGCTTAGTTTTCCAGAAATATCTTTTTATAATTATTAATAACTCAATGATCAAATCTAGATTATGGTGGTTTTTCTTCACAAGCTTCAACCATTTTTCCTCTCTCATTTAATTTATTTTATTTTAATTAATTAATTTATTTATTTTGAGATGGAGTCTGGGTCTGTCGCCCAGGCTGGAGTGCAGTGGCATGATCTTGGCTCACTGCAAGCTCCACCTCCCGGGTTCACGTCATTCTCCTGCCTCAACCTCCCAAGTAGCTGGGACTACAGGCACCTACCACCACGCCCAGCTAAGTTTTTGCGTTTTTAGTAGAGACGGCGTTTCACCATGTTAGCCAGGATGGTCTCGATCTCCTGACCTCGTGATCTGCCTGCCTCAGCCTCCCAAAGTGCTGGGATTACAGGCATGAGCCACCGTGCCCACCCAATTTATTTTATCTTTCTGAGACATGATCTTGCTCTGGCTGCCCAGGCTGGAATGCATCGGCACAATCATGGCTCACTACAGCCTCAACCTCCTGGGCTCAGGTGATGCTCCTGCTTCAGCATCACAAGTAGATGGGACTACAGACCTTCCTTCCTTCCTTCCTGATCTCACTATGGTGCCCAGGCTGGTCCCTAACTTCTTGGCTCAAGCAATCCACCCCCCTCGGCTTCCCAAAGTACTAGGATTGCAGGCATGAGCCACCACACCTGGCTAACAATGATTATTTTAATATTCTATTTGGAAGCCTTTGTGGGGTAATACTATACTTCTCATATCCTATATAAAGTCTACATAAAATTGTAATTTTGTCAAATCAAACATTAAGCACTGTAAAACTTAGTAGCTCCTGTAAAATAGAATGGAGAATAGGCAGTTATCAGCAAATCATTTTTTATTGTAAAATGCTAAGGATATGCACAAGGCTTCCATGTGTGGTGGTTTAGGTTGTGCACTGTGCAAATTTAGAGGACACCATTGACAGTATCACCTATAGAGAACTCCTCTGCAATTGTGCACAGGACACTTTCACTACCACATGCAGTAGCCCTGTATGTATTAGTAACCTTCCTGTACTTAATCCTGGGAAGATTTTTAATTTTGAAACAAATATTTGGTAACAAAAATGAGTCCAAAGACCAAAGTGAAGATTCATTACAAAGTAGATGGGCAGGATTTTCGAAACAGGAATGACTAAGTCAGTACAAGTGGTGGTAATGATGTAACTGTACTATCAGTGGCTTGTGTATCCCTTAAGGATCCATATGGGAAGATTCTGACACAGACTTTCCTGAAGGGATAAGAAAAATATTTTATTTCAGTTTCTGTTGTTTGTCTAGATTCTGTATCAGTTGCTTTTGAGAAATGAATTGGTGAAATGAACCTTATGTTTTTCTTATGTCTGAATTGTTGTAGGATCTTCAGTGGAGTGGCAAGGAAATCTCTCTGCACAAAATGTGGCCATTACATGTTAGCTTAACTCTTCTGTCTCTTCCTGGGTCTTTCCCAAACCATCCTCAAACTAATGCAGCAGGATTAAGATATTTTAAGTGACTGGAGACAAAAAAGCTTATTTTATTTGTACCTTCTGCATATAAGTTGTAGTGTGTCATATATTTGGATGCGATATCATAGATTGAAGAACTGTGAACAGAGAAAAGAGTGTTTCGATGTACTAACATATGCTGTGTTCAGATTCAGCTGCCATCATTTTCCTTTGCCACACTTCTGCGCAGAGGAGGAACACATAGATAGAACTACTGTCATGGAAAGGTGAAATAGAGGGAAGAGTTTCCTGGATTATATACTTCTTACCTCTTATCAGTTGAAATGATTTTACTTAGTTATAATGGAGATAAGAAATGCCTAATATTTTATGGGCTTTACAAACTTAGTTCCCTGATCTACAGTGACGAAAAGAAGAATGGGCAAATAGGGATGGGTATTGGGTAGGTCATTGATTGGGAAACACCGCAAGGGGCATTCTGAGGCAATGGATAGGTTATATCTTGAATGTGGTGATAATTACATGGGTATATCCATTTGCCAAAACTCACTAACAGTACAAATATAATGGATGCATTTTATTGTATGCAATTTAGATTTCATTAAAGGTGATTTTGAAAAAATGACTACCTACCAAAAAGAAATATTCCTATAGAAAAAAATATATTTTTCTGCGTTCTGAAGGAACAGAACTATATTCTGTATATTGAAAAACACATGAATAATTATTTTTGGGAATTAACTCCTGAAGAGCTGAAAATTTAACTAAAAACAAAAAAGTGGCAAATTATTTTAAAATTTTTCAAATCATTATTTCTGTGATTGTGTGTAAATGTGTGTGCATGAAAAAAATAATTATCCCATAGCTAAATAAACTAAAAAATGTATAATTAATTGGCTGTAAACATGGAAAATTTACTTTTCTTAAAAATTGTTATATTGATACAAATTAGTACAATTTTTGAAATATGTGAACATGAAATATTCTCTTATTCTTCCTTGACTCTTAATACCTACTGCTTATTTGAGACTTCACAATTTGTATTCAACACTCAACTGGAACTTTATAACTGGGAGTACACATTTGTTTTTGGTGTGTATCATTTCATATTTTATTCACTCATTTGATGAAGATTTTTGGTACAAATGAATAAATTTATAAAGTAGGTATGTGCACTCTCACATACATACACACATTCTGCAACTCATTCTTCACTTGTTATTTTAAAAATATTTCAAAGGCCAGGTGCAGTGGCTCGCGCCTGTAATTCCAGCACTTTGGGAGGCTGAGGCGGGCGGATCAAAAGGTCAGGAGATCGAAAACCATCCTGGCTAACACGGTGAAACCCAGTCTCTACTAAAAATACAAAAAATTAGCCGGGTGTGGTGGCAGGTGCCTGTAGTCCCAGCTACTCGGGAGGCTGAGGCGAGGGAATGGCGTGAACCTGGGAGGCGGAGCTTGCAGTGAGCCAAGATCACGCCACTGCACTCCAGCATGGGTAACAGAGCGAAACTCCGTCTCAAAACAAAACAAACAAACAAACAAAAAAAATTTCAAACATTACCAAGTAAAACTATGTCCAGATCCAAATTCATTTGGTTAATTTAAAACATATATCACTCCTATATTAGTCCATTTTCACGCTGCTGATAAAGACATACCTGAGACTGGGCAATTTACAAAAGAAAGAGGTTTAACGGACTTACAGTTCCACATGGCTGGGGAGGCCTCACAATCATGGCGGAAGACAAGGAGGAGCAAGTCACATCTTACGTGCATGGTGGCAGGCAAAAAGATAGCTTGTACAGGGAAACTCCCCTTTTGAAAACCATCAAATCTCATAAGACCCACTCACTGTCACGAGAACAGTATGGGGGAAACTGCCTCCATGATCAATTATTTCCCACTGAGAGGTGACAGCGTGCTGGCAGCCCTCACGGTGCTCCCTTGCTCTTGGAGCCTCCTCGGCCTTTGCGCCCATTCTGGCCGCGCTTGAGGAGACCATCAGCCCGCTGATGCACTATGGGAGCCCCTTTCTGGGCTGGCCAAGGCTGGAGCCAGCTCCCTCAGCTTGCGGGGAGGTGTGGAGGGAGAGGCATGAACGGGAACCGGGGCTGCACATGGCACTTGTGGACCAGCGGGAGTTCCGGGTGGGAGTGGGCTCTGCGGCCCCCCACTGAGAGCGGCTGGCCTACCGGCCGGCCCCGCCAACCAGGGGCAGTGAGGGGCTCAGCACCTGGGCCAGCAGCTGCTGCGCTCGATTTCTCGCTGGGCCTTAGCTGCCTCCCCGCGGGGCAGGGCTCGGGACCTGCAGCCTGCCATGCCTGAGCCTCTTCTCCCTCCCCCCGCGCACTGGGCTCCTGAGAAGCGGGAGCCTCCCCGAGGAGCTCCGCCCCGTGCTCCACGGCGCCCAGTCCCATTTAAATTAGGAAACATATATGTCAAATTTAGTGAGTCTTGACAAATGCGTACACATGCAATCCACGACCCTATCAAGACATAGAACTTTCCCATCTTCCCAGGAACTTCAGTCCTTTTTCAATCAATATCTTCTGTCCCACTCCATGCCACAGATACATCCATATTTTTATTCCTTTCTACATAGACTAGTTTTGTTTGTTCTAGGACTTCGTATAAATAGAAACTGTACTCTGTGTCTAGCCTCTTTTGTTTATCACATGTTTTTGAGCTTCATACACATATCAGTAACATATTTTTTTACTGCTGAATAATATTCAACTGTAGGAATATATCAACATTTGTTTATTCTTCTGTTGGATATTTAGGTTGCTTCTAATTTGGGGTTATTATGATTAAGAGGACGACCATTTTTATACGAGTTATTTTTGTGCATGCATGCTTTATTTATTTGGGGTAAATACTTAAAAACAGAATTGCTGGGTCATACAGTTAGAGTACAGGTTAATTTTTGAGACTCTCCTAAACTCACTTCTAAAGTGGTTGCATCATTTTACACTTCCATCAGTAGTGCATGTGAGTTCACATTAATATTAACAACTAATATTTTAAAGTTATGAACTTCAAAGAGAATTTGGTACCCAGTATTTTTCAAGAACCATGAGTCTAACTGTCATCAAGTCTAAGTGTCAATGATTTAGTCACTGTCATCACAGCTTGATAAAATGTAAAAATTAAAATAAGACTGAGCTACTTTTAGCTGTAAGGGGTCATTTTGTAGGGCAAGAGTTAAATGTCAGAAACCAAAGAACAATTTGAGCTTCTGCTAATTGTCAGGTGGATTTATAAAAAGGATTTGCCTTTATAGCTGTCCTTGACAGATTTTACAACTACCACATATGCCTCAATATCAGGTATGTTTTGAAATATTACATAAATTTTTAGTTGCTCAAAACAGAACTCTGATAACTTCCTATGCTTTTTTTCTCCAAAACCTGCACAAGCGATCATTTCTCACTGACTTAATTGTAAAGTGCATTACCCAGCCAGAAATAAACACCTGCCCTCAATTTTGTCCGAATCTTTAGAGTCTTTGCCAGTCTTGACATTTCCTTACACCTCTCAAATCTTCCAATAGAGGTTTTGGGGTCAGACGGATCCCAAATTCTTAACTCTACCCCATACTAGCCATTAGAAACTGGGCAAATTATTTAACACAGAAGGAGACAAACAGGAGCAGTAAAAACTACACGAAGTAATACAAATAAAGCACTTAATAAATAGGTAATGCCAGGAATGTGTAGCTATCAGTTATCGTAGCAGCAGGAATCTCGTTCCTGAACCCCATGCCATACACAAAGCGTGGTACTTCATGTTTTCTTAATGTATCCTGTAATCTCTCCGCAGTGTCTTTACCCATACCATTCCTCCCTCTGGCAGGCCTCTCTTACCTTTTGTTTTAGAAATCTAAATCTTTATGGTACTGTCTACCCAAAGGCCACCACTGTGGTCCTTTCTGAATGGCTCCAAGTAGCCTCCTCAGTAAACAAACAAACTTCCTTTCACATGAAGTCTAACCACCCTTTAGAAACAAATGAAAACATTTGTGATTGCATTGTCACTAATCATGTTTTATACTGCTAGTGAATAAATTATAATGAAAACAAAAGTTGTTTTGTTTTATTTTTATATCATACTCTTTCAGAGCTAGAAATAGTACTACACCATCTCATAGTGCCATCTTTATCATCTCCGTGGTAGCTAAGTGTTATTAACTGCTTTATATGTGCCAGACTGGGTGCTAAGTACTGACATGTGTCATGTCATTTAATCCTTATCACTGACCTCCTAAAGTAACTGAAGAAAGCAAATTCTTGCCAAAGATTTTACAGTCTGTATCTAATGTTCACTGTCTCTCAACCGTAGCTGGTGCTCACTAACTGTTAAGTGAACACGTGAAATGCACATAGAGAACAACAATAACAAAATCACCTATATTAGCGTCCTTCCTAAAAACTTCCTTTTGAATATACTAATTTCCTGTAGTTGATTATTGAGTCTCAGAATGGACGTTGCATAAAAAACAAGCACAGAAAATGGTACATTCACCTAGAGTTGTAACAGAGATTAACAAGCAATGTGTAATACTAATGTCTAATTTCCACTTCTTTTAAAAGTATTCTTTTGGCTGGGCGCGGTGGCTCATGCCTGTAATCCTAGCACTTTGGGAGGCTGAGGAGTGTGGATCACCTGAGGTCAGGAGTTCAAGACTAGCCTGACTAACATGGTGAAACCCCATCTCTATTAAAAATACAAAAATTAGCAGGGCATAGTGCAGGGGCCTGTAATCCCAGCTACTCGGGAGGCTGAGGCAGGAGAATCGCTTGTACCCGGGAGGCGGAGGTTGCAATAAGCTGAGACTGCACCATTGCACTCCAGCCTGAGCAACAGAGCAAGACTCCGTCTCAAAACATAATAGAAAATAAAAAATAAAAAATAAATTGTTCTTTCTCCATCCCTATCAATTTTCTCTACCTCTCTCCATCATTAATCCTAGTCCATATATACTTCTCAGCGTAAATACTCATAAATTGGATTATGAGGTGAATGAATGACTGAAATACTACATGAGCTCCTTAAATGTTTATCTGCAGTATAGGATTCAATGTGTATCTACAGGAAAGAGCACCTGTCTTTAGCATTGAACATATGTGACTCATCTGAAAATACAAAGCTATTTTTCAGACATTGAAAAGATAAACCCACATCCAAAAAGAAAAATTTCTATATTTCTCCATGCCCTTGAAACTTTCTCTGATCTAATTAAAAATGTGTTGTCTGCATAAAAACTTGATTGAAATTGTTTGCTTCTTAACCATATTATAACTTTAAATATTGCATGCTTTAAAAAATCAATTTATTGAGGTATAATTTAAATGCAATAAAATGAACCCACTTAAGTGTACAGCTTAATGAGTTTTGACAAATGTGTATCCTTATTCAACCACCACAAATTAAGATGCTAGCTGTTTCCACCACCTTAAAAGTTCCTTCATTTCTCTTTGCAGTCATTTCCTCCCAGTTCTACCTCCAGGCAACCACTGCATTTCTTTCTGACCCTGTAGATCAATATTATCTCATTTACAATTTCACATAAATGAAACCACACAGTATGTACTCTTTTGTATCTGGCTTATTGAGCCTACATTTGAGATTCATTCAAATTCATTTTTTTCATATGATATGAGCTATCATAAATTATTTTTTGGTTATCAAGGACATGGAGTAAAATATCAGTTGATGTTCATTTTTTCCATATGGATATTCAGTTATTCCGGTCATTTGTTAAAACGTTCTTCGCTTTCTACACTAAATTGACTAGGCACCTTTGTCAACATTTCAATTGATTATCAACCTGCCAGTCTGTTTTAAGATTCTGTGTTCTGGTCCTTTGGTTTATTTGTCTATCCTCACAACTCTGTCTTAACTACTATAGCTTTAAACAAAGTTTTGAAATTAGAAAATCAAGTAAGAACTTTGCTCTTATTTCGAACTTGACTTTTTCTTTCAATTTTTTTTTTCTATTCTAGGTGTTTGGTATTTTCATATACATTTTAACATCAGCTTATCAATTTCTATTAAAAAGGAGAGATTTTGCTCATGATTGCATTGGAACTATACATCAGTAGGGGAAGAATTGGTATCTCAACAATATTAAGTCTTCTAAAACATGAACAGTGCATATTACCATATTTATTTAGCTCTTCATTAATTTTTTTAATCTTGCAGTTTTTATTATAGAGATATCTCTCAATTTTTATTGCATTCATTCCTATGAAGCTGATGTTTTATGATGAATATATAAATGACATTTTAAAGTTATTTTCTAATTGTTACTAGATAAAATATTTAAATGCCATAGAATTTTATGTATATTGATCTTATATCTTGTAGCCTTACTAAATTCAGTTATTATTTCTAATAGTTTAAAATGTTTTGTACATTTCTTCAGGTTCTCTTTTTCTTCTCCTTTTTTTTTGAGATGGAATCTCGCTCTGTCACCCAGGTTGGAGTACAGTGGTACAGCGGTGCAATCTCAGCTCACTGCAACCTCCACCTCCTGGGTTAAAGCATTTCTCCTGCCTCAGCCTCCCGAGTAGCTGGGGCTACAGCCATGCACCACCACACTTGGCTAATTTTTGTATTTTTAGTAGAGACTGAGTTTCACCATGTTGGCCAGGCTGGTCTCAAACTCCTGACCTCAAGTGGTCCACCTGCCTCGGCCTTCCAAAGTTCTGGGATTATAGGCATGA
Organism: Pan troglodytes; assembly: GCF_028858775.2. Taxonomy (NCBI): domain Eukaryota; kingdom Metazoa; phylum Chordata; class Mammalia; order Primates; family Hominidae; genus Pan; species Pan troglodytes. The sequence goes on from NC_086015.1 coordinate 78,727,881, forward strand.
GCCGCCACACCCAGCCTTTCTTCAGGTTTTCTATGCACGTAATCATGCTCTCCAGAAATAATGTCTTTTTCATTTCTTCCTTTTCAATCTGTATACCTTTTTTCCTTGTATTATTATGTAGACAAGGACTTTCAGCACAATGTTGAATAGAAGTAAGGATAGCAGACAACCTTGAACTGTTCCCAATCTTAGGGGAAAAAGATTCAGTCTTTTACTACTGTATGTGATATTGTAGTTTTTTCATAAATGTCAGATCACATTGAGAAAATCTCATTCTGTTCCTATTTTTTTGAGACTTCTCATCATTACTATGTGCTAATTTTTATCAAATGCTTTTTATGTATTTGAGATAATAATGGTTTTTGTCCTTTATTATAAAATATCCTGAAAACATAGTTGATTAATATCTAATGATAAAGCAACCTTTGAATTCTAGACTTAATATCACTTGGTCATCATGTATTATAGATTTTATGTGTTTTCAGGTATTATTTGCTAATTTTGGTAAATTCTTTGCATCTATATTCACAGTGGATATTACTTTTCTTTCTTTGGATTGTCTTTGACTTGGTTTGTATCTTAGTAATGCTTCCTTATTGAATTAAGAAGGAATTGTTCTTTTCTCATCTATTTTTGAAAATAGTCTATTTAAGATTTTTATCTCAAATGTTTTAAATAATTCTTCAGTAAAGCACCTTGGTATGAATTTTTCCTCTGTTGGAAGGCTAGCAACAAATTTATTTTGTTTAATAGATATAGGATTATTGTATTAATTTTTATTTTTCTTGTATCAGTGTTAGTTTTATTTTTGTTGTATCAGTGTTAGGAAAAAAGCACCTGTCATGAAATTTGTCCATTTCATTTGTTTTTATATTTATTGGTAAAAATTGTTCTTAAATATTTTTCTCACTATTGCATACTATTTTTCTCTTTTAGTGTCTGTAGGATCTGTATGGAAGGCTCCCTTTTATTACTAATATGGATAGTTTTAAATCACTTCCATTCCATTAATGTATGTCTATTCTTATGCCAGTATCACATTGTCTTGATTATTGTAGCTTTATAGTAAATACTGAAGTTTAAAGGAATGTCCGTTCTCCAAATTTTTTCTTCAGTTTTCTGTTGGCTATGCTATTTTTTTATTTTTCTTATCAAGTTTAGAATCAGTTTGGTAATATTCACAAAATAACTGGCTGGGATTTTGATTGGTATTTCATTGACTCTATAAGACCAAGTAGGAAAGAATTGACATCATAGCAATATTGAGTCTTTCTACTCATTAACGTGAAAGTAAACTATGTTCTTCTTTTTCAGTAATTTGTATTTCCATACTCACATTAAAATTATAAATCCATAAAATTCTTTCCTTCCTTCCTTCCCTTTCCTTCCTTCCTTCCTTCTCTCCCTCCCTCCCTCCCTCCCTTCCTTCATTCTTTACTCCCTTTGCATTTTAGTTTGGCTAGTTTCTCTTGTCCTGTCTTCAAACTCACTGATTCTTTCCTCAGCTGTGGCCAGCCTACTGATAAACCCATAAAAGGCATTCCTCATTTCTGAAACAGTGTTTTTCCTTTCTAGCATTACTTTTCTATCTTTCTTAGAGATTCCATCTATAACCTTACAATATCCACGTGTGTCTTAAACATTTTCATTCAGATATAATTAACAGAAAGTAAAATTCACTATCTTGGGCATTTCAAAGTGTATAATTTGGCAAATTTTAGTTTTGTCCTTTAAGAGTATCCAATACCAGAATATTTTCATCAAAAAGAAAAAAAATGCATACCTCTCAATTCCCTCCTTCTGCCATCCCCTGGCAACTAAACATTTACTTTTTGTCTTTATGGGTTTATCTATTCTGGACATGTTTTATAAATGGAATTGCACAATGTTTGACCAGTGTTTAGCTTTATTCATTTGGCACTATGCTTTCAAGATTTATGCATGTTGTAGTATTTATCAGTACTTCATCTATTTTTGTGTCTAAGTAATATTCTGTTGTCTAGATATGCTCTAATTTACTTACCCATTCATGAGTTCCCATAAGTTTTGGTACTTTGTGTTTCCATTCTTGTAAATTCTTTAGTAATTTTTGTCATTTTCTTTCTGATTTCTTTGACTCAGTGGTTATTCAGGAGTGTGTTAATTTCCATGTATTTGTGAATTTTTACAACTTTTTCCTGTTATTAATTTGTAATCTCATTCAATTGTGGGTAGAGAACATACTCTGAGTGACTTCAACCTTTTCAAAAACATTTTTTTTTCCTTGGAGACAGGATCTCACCCTGACACCCAGGCTGGAGTACAGTGGCACAATCACAGTTTACTGCAGCCTCAACTTTCTGGACTCAGGTGATCTTCTTACCCCAGCTTCCTGGGCAGCTGAGACTGCAGACACATGCAATCATATCCAGCTAATCTTTTGTATTTCTTGTAGAGAATTAGTTTTGCCATGTGGCCTAGGCTGGTCTCAAAATCCTAGGTTCAAGTGATCTGACAGCCTTGGCCTTCCAAGTGCTGGAATTATAAGTGTGAACAACCACACCTGGCTTGTATGACTTCAGTCTTTGAAAATGCATCAAGACTTGTTTTGTGGCCTAACCTATGGTCTATTATGAATAATTTTCATGCCTATTTGAGAAAGATATATATTTACTCTTGTTGAGTGGAGTGCTATATAAATGTCTGCTAAGTCTACTTGGTTTATAGTGTTGTTCAAGCCCTTTATTTCTTTATTATCTTCTGTTTTGGTGTTCTGTCCTTTATTAAAAGTGGGATACTGAAATCCTCAACCATTATTATTTAACTATTTCTATTATTTATTTCTTCCTTCAGTTCTATCAGTTTTTTGTTCCCTTAACTGTAGAGCTCTGCTTTTAGGTGGATATGTGTTTAGAATTGTTATCTCTTCTTGAGGGAATGATTCTTTTATAATTATATTATGTCAGACTTTGCCTCTAGTAATAATTTGTGTTTTAAGGGCTAATAGCCACTTCAACCTTTTTTTTGGTTTACTATTTGCATGGAAAATCTTTTCCCATCCATGTACTTTCAGCATATTTGTGGTTTGAATCTAAAGTGAGTCTTTCTAGACAGCATATATTTGGATCATGATTTTATATCCATTCTTCTAATCTCTGCTTTTAATTGTGAGTTTAGTCTATTTAATATATAATAATTACTGATAAAAAAGGGCTTACTTTTTCTGTCTTGCCATTTGTTCTCCATTTGTCATATTTCTTCGCAATTCTTTTGCTACTGTCTTCTTTTGTGTTAGTTACTTTGTAGTATAGCATTTTAATTATACTATTGTTTCTTTTACCTTATTATTTTGAGTTATTCTCTTAATGGTTACCCTAGGGAATGATGATTGCCATCTTAATTTATAAAAATCTAGTTTGAATTAATACCAACTTAATTTCAATAGCATGGAAGAACTTTGTTCATATATAACTCTGTTCCCTACCCCTTTTGTGATGTTATTATTAATAAATTTCATCTATATGAAGTTTGCCCATCAACATATATTTATAATTATTTATTTATGCAGTTGGATTCTAAGTCATATAGGAGAAAAGATGAGACCAAAATACATTGATATCTTCTTTTATATACACCTGTATGGTTACAGTCATATGCCACTTAACAACGGGGATACATTCTAAGAAATACATTGGTAGGTGATTTTGTCATTGTGTGAACATCATAAAGTGTATTTACACAAACCTAGATAGTATATATATTTTTATTTGTATATATTTTTTCATATGGAAAACCAAATATCCCACACTATCACTGAATATCAATTATTCTTCCTACTTGATCTGCCATGGCAATATTAAGTGCCATATGTCAAATGTCTACATATGTTTCAATATCATCTTAAGCAACCACCATCTTATATGTGGGCTGTCATTGACTGAAACATTGTTATGCAGCATATGACTGTATATACTTGATCTCTATTGTTTTGGATGAGATATTAGTTGTTAATCTTACCAAGGATCTCTTTTAGGAGCTGAGTTGCTTCTCTCTTGCTGTTTGCAGAATTCTCTCTTTGTCCTTGATTTTTGACAATTGACTATAATGTGTCTCAGTGTGGATCTCTGAGTTTATCTTACTTGGGATTCATTGAAATTGTTGGAAGTGTAGATTAATATTTTCATCAAATTTGGGAACTTTGGGTCATTATTTCTCCAAATATTCTTTCTGTCCCTTTTTCTCCTCTCCCTCTGGTGCTCTTATTACATGTATGTTGCTTCGCTTGACGGTGTCTCAATTCTTTTTGCTTATGTTTCTCAGACCTGAAAATTTCAACCAACCTATCTTCAAGTTTGCTGATTTTTTCTTCTGTCATCTCAAATATGCTGTTAAGCATTTCTTTAAATTTTTTCATTTCAGTTGTTGTACTCCTCACATGTAGAGTTGCTATTTGGTTCCCTCTTTGTAATTTCTATCTTCTTGTTGATATTCTCTACCTGGTAAAGTATAATTCTCATGCTTTCAGTTCTTTTGATGAGGTTACCTTAGCCTTGGAAATATTTAAATTGGCTGACTTAAGTGCTCTGTCTTTTCAGGACAATGTCTGGATTTTCTCAAAAACAGGCTTTATTGACTGCTTTTTTCCTGTGTATAGAACATCCTTTCTTAGTTTTTTGCATGCCTCTTAATTTTTCGTTCAACACTGAATATTTTTAATACCATGATGTGGCATCTCTGGAAATTATATTAATCTCCCTTAGGATTTATTGTGGTTGTTTGTTTAGTAACTTTTTTGAATAATTTTTAAAATCTGTATTTTTTTGCTGTTTGTGGCAATTGAGATCTCTTATCTATCAGCTAGTGACTAGACAAATATTTTTTTAAGTTGCTTAAACAAAAAATTTCCTAGTCTTGGCAGACGGGCTCCATGTGTATAAGGGTATATTTTGAGCACCTCAGCCAGGTATTTTCCAAACCTACCTTAGCTTTCAGTTTCTGCTTGTGCAGATCCTGAAAGTGTGCTAGACATAATACCTCCCTTAGGGACTTCTCATATCTTCTCTGAGCATGCACCCAGTTCTGAACATGAATTTAGCCTTCTATATTCCCAATAATATCTCTGAAGTTTACCTAGCCCTTATTCTCCAAAGCATCTCGTTTCTGAGCTTTTCCTCCCAGGCTATTTAGATAGTATATTTTTTGCTTCCCACCCTCCCCCCATTATCCCCTGCCTTAGCAAAGACTAAAAAGCTTTTCTGTACATGTTTTCCACAAATACCCTCTGGATGACTTTGGCACTGGGCCAATTCTGAGTTAGGCGAGCCTTTTGTGCCAGTGTTCTGTAGTCACCAGAAAGATCAGCTAAAGAACAAATCTTTGCAAGCGAAGTCAGCTATGCTTTCATGGAAACTGGAACCTAGAATGCAAGCTGTTATTTTCAAGGCTGCTGAGCTAAGGAGTGAAGTAGAGTGAGGAAATGCAGGGGTTGAGAGAAGAGTTTAAGTAAGACTATCACAAAGCTCACTGTTCTCACTGAGATTCTGTGAGTTGAATAAACTCTTCCTGAATTGCTGGAAGCTTTTGGTTCATTTCCAGAGTTCTGAAACAGTTGATTCTCACAGTCTTTGCCCATTTTTTGGTTGCTTTTATGGCTTTTATGTAGGGGCAAATTTTGGGGACTTCTTTCTCCATTTTTTTCTGAGACAATCTTGTAGTCCTACTTGTCTGTTTTTGCATGTTGTTCATTTTTTTCATTAGAACCTTTCACATATTAATCATCATAATTTTAAATTTCTTGTCAGAGAATTTTAACAGCTGTATTACACCAGTGTCTAGTTCTGTTGTTCGTTTTGTTTCTTCATATTGTATTTTTCTCGCCGTTAAGCATGCCTATAATTTTTTTTTGAAAGCTGGATATGTTCTATCATCTAATATGAACTAAAGGAGACATGCTTTTAATGTGAGGATATATGTTAATCTGGCTAGGAATTGTGTTTGATATTTGCTGTAGCTATAGGTACCAGAGGGTTCAAATCCCCCTTTTATTTTCTTTGTCTTTTTTTTGCCTTCTTTGTTGACTTTGGTTTTCCCTTAATTCTCTTCCTCAAATACTGTGTTTTGTCACTTTTTCAGCTGTAAGCCACTGCTATTGCATGGAGCTCTATTAGTGTGGTGGTAAGGTATAGGAGAGGGGAAGCATTGTATAATCTTACGATTAAAGCCCAGTCTTTTACTGGGCCTGTGTTTCTGGGCCGGGCTTTGCCTTTCACAAGTGTTTTTCTAGTGGTTAGTTTTTCCCTATGCTAATTGGAGATGGGAAGACTGGAAGGGTCCAGAGTAGGAGGAATGACCTTCCCTTAACTGGGAGAAGGCTCTGCTAAGGACTTTACTCTTGAAGAATACACCTTTGTTATGGAGGATGTTCTGAGAATATGTCACAATGATTACTCTTTTCTTCACCTTTCTAGAGTTATAAGAAGATCTTTCTCTGATCTTTCCCAGGAGAATCCAGGGAGGTTTTAGGAGGTAAAGTCCGCTAAAGTGTCAGGTATAAGAATGAGACCACAGGAGCTTTTCCCCTTCATGCTAGTCCACACTCAGCCTCCAGCAATTCTTTAAAATTACCATTAAAGTGCTTCTACCAGTTTATATCATCTGCTCCAAGTAAAGTAGATCTTTGCTTTGTTTCCCTTTATTTTCCTTTTTCTCCAGATTTAGGAGTGGTAGTTTATCCTGAAAATTCAGTTCACCAATGGGTCCAAAGAAAGTCATTGACTTTCAGTTTGTTTACCTTTTATTATTATTATTATAAGGGCAGATTCCAAGTTCTTTTCATATCAGAACTGAAAACAGATATCTGTGCGTTTATTATTCAGTTTTCATTTTGTCTGTGCCTCTGTTTGGATAATTTCTGTCGTTTTAACTTCAAGCCCACTGAGCTTTCCTTCTTCAGTATCTCAGAGGATGTTAATTTAAATACACAATATTGTGTATTGCTCTAGAATTTCTATTTGCTTCTTTTTTATATATTTCATTTATCTCCTCATAATATTAATGGTTTTGTCTAAATCCTTAAGCGTATGTCCTTCTCTGTTATATCCCTCATTTCTGTCTTTTCTTTGCTTTTTTATTTTTTAAACTGACTGATTTTCCTCAAGATTGTAGGATACAACAGGGGTCCCCAACCGCTGTGCAGCAGATCAGCACCTGTCTGTGGCCTGTCAGTAATCAGGCAGCAGGAGGTGAGTAGCAGGTGTGTGAGCATTACCGCGTGAGTTCCACCTCCAGTCAGATCAGCCACGGCATTAGACTCTCATAGGAGTGCAAACCCTGCTGTGAACTGTGCATACGAGGGATCTAGGTTGCACGTTCCTTATAAGAATCTAATGCCGGATGATCTGAGATGTAATAATTTCACCCCCAAACCACCACCACTTACCATTCATGGAAAAATTGTCTTCCAGGAAACTGGTCCCTGGTGCCAAAAAGGTTGGGGACATTGGGTTACAATATTGTGTGCTGCTCTTTTTCATATCCATTGAAGAAGTTTCTTTGGTCAGGCAGTTAAGTTATTTGTTGATTATCTGTTTTATTCCTTTTATTTCTTAAGATCCTTCTTTTTAAGCTTTGGTAGAACAGGTTTAGAATAACCTTTGTGCTAAGGCTAGTTAAGTCTGAATATTAATGGGTGACTCTCTGCTGTCTCTGCTGACTGCCTCAACGCTCAACAAAATCTAGTTGCTCTGTGTGAGTTGGGAGATTCTGCTTATAGATCTCCTGCTATTTTTTTTGTTTTATTTTGTTCTGCCTCACCTGATGAAATATTTCCGTTGAAAGTAATGATTAGTATTTAGCTGAAGGCTAAGCAAACCTATGCAGGTTATTGGAGCCCTTTTTCTCTATAACTCCTTCCCAACCAATGCTCTGTCCCACAGATCACAACTGATTTAGCTTCCCCAAACTCCAACTAGTGTCTCCTCAACTTGGCAATATCTCCATTTACTGCTTGAGTTCTTAACCACGGCATGATCCTGATATTGGCTCCAGGTGGAAGCTGTGGCAATGGTAAGATGTCTCATTTCTTACTTTTCTCTCAGCGATCACAGTTCTGCACTGCTTCTTCTCCAAATATGTGAAAGCAACTATTATCCCTATATTTGGTCAAGTTTTCTAATTATTTATGGTAGGAGGGCAAGTTTCATACTAGTAACTCTTTCATAAGAAGAAAAAGTTCTTAATTATATTTCATGTCACTGAATTTCCATGACATAAACCACCATAAGTTAATGGGACATTAAATTATGTATGTAACCACAAAATAACCTTAATTTTATGAAGATTTATTTTTTAAGTTCTAAAGAACTTTAGTTTTCTTATTTGTAGCTAATTCTCTTCTTAAAATTTTTTTAATTTTCTGTTTTGCATTCTGTGCACATCCACATATTGATACTGTTTTTCAGTTATTCAATTACTTGACAATTGATAGATGTTTCCTGAGTTTCTCAGTACACATTCAAAATTCACAAAAATAGATAAAAATTAACTAGAATAAATAATAAAATTAACTAATATTTATCCAGCCCTAATTATGTGCCAGTCACTGAGCTAGATATTTACATAGTTTATTGCATTGAAACCCTACACTGTCTTTAAGGGTAATTACTATTATTTTACTGACATTACAATTGAGAAGACAGATAAAGTAGCAACTATTTTTACATGCATTTTATACACAAAAAAGTAAATGCTTAGAAAAATTACATGCTCACTAGGTCATGAACTTAGGTTCACTTCAGAAAAGTACAAATAGATATTAGTTTTTCTTTAGGAAAAAATGTGAATTTATTAGGTATGATTTAGTAGTTTTCTCAAAAAGTAATTTTAAAACCTAAAGCTAGAGGCCTTTTGGGAGAGTGTGAAGAACATTTCTCTGTTAAAATTATTTTCAGTATCCGTTAGACATTCAAAGTCTTAGAAACATTATGCAGTTCATCTCAGTCTTTTATTTTCCTTTTATAGTTATTGGTATCATTATTTGCAAATATATTCCCAATTTCTAATTCCTTCATATATAAATATTTATTTATAGTTAAGCTGACCACCATTTGCATTTCTTCAAAGATCTCCTTATCATGACAATCTGTTCTGTTTTACTCTAGACATAGATTTATTTATATTCCAGCACCTCCCAATGCACTTTGCACATACTCTAATAGTATTCATGATGAGTTTGTTGAATAAATGGGTAAATGCAATAAGTAAGTAACAAAAGCCTGAAGTCTCATGTCCAAGTTCCCTATGCCAATTACTTACTCTTTTTGATCATCACAGAATTCACCATCTCTAAATCACATAGAGTATGAACACATTATTATTCTTCCATAGACAGCCCAAATTCTAACATTTTATTCATTATTTCCTCCCTTCACCTCTTTAGCTTGACCCCTTTCAATTACAGATGTCCACAACAGACACACATACACACACACTCGCACTCTTTCACTCATGGAAAACTCCTTGAAGACAGGAACCACAACTTTTCCTCCTTCCGACAGTTTACACCTCAGGTGCAATGAGTGGAATCAATGTGTTCATCAAAGACTTCCCACTCTCAAGGAAAGTTCTATGTAGTATGATATTTTGGTTGCTTAGCAGAGCAACATACATCACCAAATTGGTTCATATTTAAGGATTTTTGCTGCATGTGATAGTTTATTATATACTCATTTTATTTTACAAAACAAATAATGAGACACAATCCTCATTTCTAGAACTACATTGGTATATAAAAAGATCTCAAAAAGTTTAACCCAGAAATAACAATAGAATAGAGAATATCTAAAATAACATTCCTTTAATACATAGTAAAGTGACTGAAATTAATTGATATTAGAACAATTCATAGGTTATTGTGTTAATACCACATATATGGTTGGAGGGGAGAGGGAAGTATGATATTGGAAATGTGTAAGAAGGGTTAACATAAGATTAAGGGCATGGATTTGGGTACCGGCTCTGGGTTTAAATGTTAGCTCTGCATATGTGAGCCATAGGATCTTGGGGAAGTTATATATAAATTCTCTGATCTTCAATACCTATTTTATGTCACTGTTTTGATGATTTAGTAAAAAAAAAACTCTCCAAAATATTAATTTTCCATTTATACTTTCACAATTGTTTCCATATTTGTATATTACCTGTTATTTACTTAATATTTCTATGTGTACCTACATGTTGGCCTTTGCATTTAAAAGGAAAATATAAATGGAAGCTGTATTTCTTCTAATTCATATGAAAACGAATGCATAAATACCAATATGAGAAATGTGTGTGTCTCTTCAGTGATACACATACCAGGACTACTGTCCTTGAGTTAACCATGTGATAATTCTAAATTGAAATGACTTAGAATGGAATGTAGTGTAATATATAACTGCTGCCCAGTAAATTATGACTGTAATTATTATTCACAATTCAAAAAGTACAGTCAGGCACTGCAAAATGATGTTTCAGTCAATGATGGACTACATATACAATGATGGTTCCATAAGATTATAATACATGTTTTTACTGAGTGCTCAAAACTCAACAAAGGTTTTTAACTGCCCTGTAAAATGAAGATCATACTTCCAGGCCTGTCATTCAAGAGCCTGGAAGATAATGTTTCAAACTTTGCTTCCAGTCTTATATCCTAATACTTGCTTTCATTCAAATTCAACTACAGTCATGTGTCACATAAGATTTTGATCAACAACTGACTGCATATATGACAGTAGTCATGAGATTGTGAGACTATACTTTTACTGTAACTTTACTATGTTTAGAAACACAAATACTAATCTTTGTGTTATGATTTAGTATTCAATAAAGTATTCAGTACAGTCACATACTGTACAGATTTGTAGCCTAAAAGCAGTAAGCTATACCATATAGCCTAGGTGTGTAGTAGGCTATCTCATCTAGGTTTGTGTGAATATATGCTGTGATGTTTGCACAATGACAGATTTGCCTAACAATGCATTAATCAGAACATTTCCCCATTGTTAAGTGATGCATAACTGTATATTAATAATAATAATAAATTATGTATTACTCAAAGTATTTTTTTGGGAAAAGATGAAATTTTACTGCAGTGGCTAAATGAATTTGGTAAAGGGGTGCCAAAGTTTCAGGAAGTATCCTGATTTCTCTTATGCAAACTCTATTATGAGACCATCTCACAATGTTTGTTTTTAAATACTTAAGAAGGGAAATAATTTTGGTGCACAAGGTCTAGTGAGGTGAAAAGAGACTGCATTTCTAATAAGTTTCCACATGCTGACACTGCTGGTTCATGGACCACACTTTATGAACCACTGCTATAAGTTATTTGGTCCATCTTTCTTTCTTGGTCATTTGTTTATTGCAGTCCATCGTGTGAGAATAAATCTATACCTAGAGGGAATAAATCCACATGAAATAATGAAACACTATTTTAAGGTAAGGAGTGCCTCCAAATTATTTGCAATAAGTTAGTTCTTTTTATCTTGACTTTGACAACCTAATTCACTGACCTAAGCTCATTAACCCTAATGATTCTGAATCTTAGGATAAATCTCCTACTGGATCTATTTCTGCTTATAGTACTTTAGGACCATAAAACTCTTGTTATCTGGAAAGACCAAATGGCATCAATTTTATGAATAGATGAAATGTTTCTGTGCTCTGAATAGTTCAGGCTTTAACAAAGGTTCAGTCACTAAATACTTTGCCCATTGACATAAAAAGGTCTGCATCACCTCCCACTTCTACCCCTCCTCAGTCACAACCATGAAAAAAGGTCTTCGCATTTTGATGTGTTCTTAATCTTTCAAGGGCCTTAAGAAGATTTAATGACACCCTGGGAAGAATGACTTTGACCCCTAGCTTGAGTTATATACTTAACTCTACCCCATGTTCTACCTTTCTGGTTATCCCTACTGGTCCCACACACAAAAATGATCCTACTTGAAATTCATGTTTACTACAGATTCATCAGTATCTGCTATGGACTTGCAAAGTATTTTAAAATCGATTTCTCCTTTAGCTGTTCCCTCGATTTTTGGTCCTTGCGATGTTACTGCCTTACAAACCCTGAGAGTGGTTCTTCTGGCTTTTCTTTATCTGATCTTTTTCTAATGTTTATGTCTTACAATATCAATTGTCATTTCTTTAGCTAGCTGTCATTATTATTATTATTATTATTGTAGAGATGGGGGTCTCACTGTGTTGCTGAGACTGGTATCAAACTCCAACGTTCAAGCAATTCTGTTGCCTCAGCTTTCCAAAGTGCTGGGATTACAGATGTGAGCCACTGTGCCTGGCCATGTTTGTTTTTGTGTGTGTGTGTGTGTGTGTGTGTATGTGTTTTTCTTTTTCTTTATTTTCTTTCCTTTTTTTTTTTTGTTGTTGTTGTTGTTTTCTGTAGAGACGAGGTCTCACCATGTTGCCCAGGCTGGTCTCAAATTCCTGGGCTCAAGTGATCTTCTTGCTTTGGCCTCCCAAAGTGCTAGGATTACAGGCACTGGCCTAGTTCTCACTCATTTTTTACAAATCTTTCTAGCTTTATCTTCACTGCTAAGGACATAGAGTGAATTTTTCCTGCTAGTTCTCTCAAACCAGGTTTATATTTGATTGTCACATTTGATGATTGGCTTATATAACATATGATAAAAATATATCTGGGTTTTCACATGATTCCTGAAGTTTCAGTTAGTGATTGCTCTTGTTCTCATTCAGTTTTCATTATTTTCTTAATAATTTTTCTATCTGGATTTACTTGAATTGTACCATTTGAATTTTACTTTGCTTATTTTTTTTGTAATTTTGACCATCTGAATATTTTCCCTTTTTTAAAATTTGCAATTGTATTTTTAAAATTTTATAAACATATATCATTTTCCTATGTGTATAGGAGCTAGGTCTTCACTTTTGCCAACAGGGACAGACAAATGTATAATGGTCTGCAGCTGAAGGTATTACATACTAACTTATGATATTCAAACAATCTTTTGTATAACCGCCACCGATTTAACAGCAAAAAGGATTATTGTGTTATTATTTGAGGGTTTTTCATATGGAAACCTGCTGCTCCTAGTTTCTATCTTTTTTTTCTATGCTCTAGTCCTTCCTCCTTTCCTTAACTCTCAATGCCTTCAGAGAACCCTCTGCTATCACAATTCCTAAATCCCTCTCCAAGCCTTGCCCCTTTCTCACCCACACAAGAATGCATCCAAGCGGAATCTGCTTTTAGAATCCTTTTCTGAACTTCACTGATGCTTCCATGAAAATTGACTGGTCCTTTGCCTCTCTTGGTGCTGTTAGTATATCAGATAAGTGAGCTTATCTGTGTCTGATAATGTATCTTTTAATAATAATAAATGGACACCATATCAATGGAACATGAAGGTGTCTTAGAGTGTGACTGGACAGCCCAAGGACTGTCTAGAATCAGGAACTGGAGAGCTATCGGGCATTTGAGCAACTATTCCACTTGTTTACTCCCCTGTGGATAATATGGTTTCTTGTCTGTTGCATTCATCTCTTATATGAACAACACAAGTGTTTCTCCATGCACATGTCCATGCTAGAGCTCTCAATTTCATGTTTGTAGTAGAAAACTACATTATCAGTCTCTTTGTTACAAGTCAATAGGATAGAGATTTTGACCTAGGCTGGTGTTGATGGTCTAGCAATTTCCAGGAGAAAGTGGTGTGTAGGACAATTACAACTGTTGAGGCCAACCCCTGGAAGTGAGGACAAATCTGAGATGAACGTGGATTTTCAGTCATGGTAAATAAACATGGTTATTTAGGTTATATTTATAAATATGTTAATATGAATCTTAACTTTATAAAAATAAGACTTGCATATAATAAAACAAAACATATTCAGATAGTCTTTTTTTTTTTTTTTTTTGAGACGGAATCTCACTCTGTGTGGCCCAGGCTACAGTGCAGTGGCACGATCTTGGCTCACTGCAACCTCCACCTCCTGGTTTCAAGCAATTCTCCCTGCCTCAGCCTCCTGAGTAGTGGGGATTACAGGAGCCAGCTACCGTGTGTGCCTAACTTTTGTATTTTTTAGTAGAGATGGGGTTTCGCTATGTTGGCCAGGCTGGTCTTGAACTCCTGACCTCCGGTGATCCACCTGCCTTGGCCTCCCAAAGTGTTGAGATTACAGGTGTAAGCCACCACTCCGGGACCAGAGAGTCATTTTAATACCAAATGAAAATAAAATTTACCATCCCTTCCCATCCCTGAAGTAACCATTTTTTAATTTTTTAGTTTGAGTGATGGTTTTCTTTTTAAATTTTTTTTCTTACATACAGGAAAGAGTTACTTAAGGTGAAGCGTCACACATTTTCATAAAGTTAACACACTCATGTTGTCAGTATCTGGATCAAGAATTTGCATATTACCAGCACCACGAAAACCTCCCTCAGTCATCACTCCTCTGCCCAAATGTAACCACTACTTTGCCTTCCAATACCTGAGACTAGTTTCTCCCGTTTTTATTTTACAAATGGAATTATACATACTTAAGTTTTTTTGTCTGGTTTTTTGCTCAACATTATGTCTTAGAGGGTTTATCTGTGTTAATTTGCATTATTGTTAATTTCTTTGTTCTCATTGCTGTACTCAATTGTTTGAGAATACTATCTCCATTCTAATGCGGCTGGACACTTGACTTATTTCCAGTATTTGGTAATTTCAACGAAAGCTGCTAGATATATTCTTTTACGTATCCTTAGCTATACATATATGCACATGCCTGTTGGATGTACACCAAGAAGAGATATTGCTGGGTCATGGAGCCAATTTATGATAAACTATAGCAAGTAGCTTTCCAAAGTGCTATAGCAATTTTACACTCTGATAATCAGCATATGAGAATGATAGGTTTTCTAGATCCTAGACAGTAAGTGGGATTATTAGACATTTTCATCTTAGCCTTTGGCTATATAATCATATTCCATGGTGGTTTTAGTTTGCATCTTCCTATGATTATTATGGTTGAACATCCTTTCATATGAATTTTTTTTCAGAAAGTGACAAAGTATTTTGCAAATTTCTTGTTTCTATTTTTATTATTGATACATATTCTTATTGATATACACTATAACTATGTGTGTATATAATATATGTAAATACAATGTATATTGTATCATTCTATATGCAAATCTTGTGTCATATATATGAATGGCAATTATCATTTCCAAATTTGTAGATTGCCTTTTCACTGTCTTAATGGTGTCTTTATGAACAGAAGTCAAATTTATCAATCTTTAACATTACAAAATTGGAGGTTTAATGAAGTCCCAATTTATTGATCTTTGACTTCACGGTAGGTTCTTTTGCTGTATTATTTAAGAAATTTTGACTACCTCAGATTACAAAGATACCTTCCTGTGTTATCTTCTAGATGAATTTCTGTTTTAGCTTTCACATTCAGATCTGCAATTATTTTTTTGTGTAAATTTTAAGGAAGGAGACATAATTATTTTCTTCTATGTGGATACCCCTACACCAAAAGCCACCTTTTAAAAGATAATTATTTTACACTGCATTGCACTATCACCTTTGCCACCAATAAGGTGATTATATATGTGTGAATCTGATTATCAAATTTATTCTGTTCTGCTGGTCTATTAACCTATCCTAGCACCAATACTTCATTGAGTTAATTATAATAAGTATTGCCATGTGGTATCATAAGTCCTCCATGTTTGTCTTCAAGAATGCCTTGTCTATTCTTGGCTTTGCATTATCATAATATTTTGGGGTCAATGACCAATTTCCACAAAAAAATCTGCAGAGATATTGGGAGATTGCATTAATATGTAGACAAATTTTGAGGAATACTTAGATTTCATAATACTGTATCTTGCAGTCCATGAATATGGAATAGTTTTCATTTACTCATCCCTTCTTCAATGGCTGAGAATATTTAATGCATTTACTGTTTATGAGAGTATTCATATTTGGCTATTAATACTGGCATTATATACGTAACCCAAAGGAGATTGTAGCTATTGATTTCAGATATGCAGTTTAGCTATAGTTTGATGGAGTTGAAAGTGACAGTAAAGAGATGAAGGGAAAAGGTCGCTCTATCTTTTTTATATCATAACAGATAGTTGGCTTATTTCCTAGACTGCTCTAATTTTGGTAAGGTCCTTAACTTGACATTTTGAGGTGGCTGTTTTGGTATTTGCCTTATGTTAGTGTGGATTTATTTCCCTTCTAAATCTTTGCTCTAGGATGAAAGATACTTATGTTTAATGTCTAATCACAAAAATTCATGCTGGAATAGAATATGGAATTTCATTTCTAGATGAATGAGGAAGCAGAAGTGAATTCTGTTTTTCACCAAATACTCCTGCTTCTAGATGAATTAGGCATATGGTTGGTGGAAACATTTTTTTTCAGTCTTCCAAAGAAAAATGGTTTGTTTGATACATCTAGTTTCTAAGTGAGAGATTGTCAAGAAAAGAAAATGATTTTAGAATATCAGTTTGCTGAATTTGATTTTCAAGTGAGAATTTTTACATGAAGAAAAGTAAGGTCTACTTACCTATCATCTATCTATCGTCAGAAAAATAAGTTCTATCAATCTGTAAGATCTATCTATATGTCTTTTTTATGTTGAAGACATTTGCAATATATTTCTACCCCCTTTTTTTGATTCTCTGTAGGAACAGATGTTTCACAGCTGACACATCTTGGATAAACGACATGGGATCCGGAATATATGTGAAATTATATCTCTAAGATAATATTTATTGTTTTACTATAGAATCAAAAATAAATTATAAGAGAAAAAAGAATATTCATTGACAAAGAATTCTTTATTCTCTACATTTAACAATTTTGGGAAAACTCAGTGGATAAGAGTCCAGGTACACTTAGATCTGAATGAATTATTTAATAAAATTTCATAACAATATTAATAAATATCCTGACTTTCAGTTTATATACAGTATTCTGGTCAAGCAAAATCCTGTTTTCACAAATTTTATAAATCTCCAAATTATTTCATGATGATGAAAATATGTTCAATAAATACATTCCCAGGAATAATTTAGATATAATAAAATAACAGCTATATCTGTTTTATTATATGGCCCATGTTCACAACAGGCATGCACTTTGTTCTATATTGCTTATTACTAACCTTATGAGATAGGTAATGAGAATATTTCTATTTTGAAAATGAGGAAGCAGAAATTCTGAGACAGTGATTGATTAGACCAGGCTCATACGCCTAGAAAAGGACTTAGTGATAGATTCAAATCCAGATTTATCTTACTCAATAGCTGTACTGACTAACGCTACTGTATCCCACAAGATCTGGCACAAAACACTTATTCTAGCTTTTTTGAAATGAATTTCTTATGACAGCATATTTATACATATAACAGACATAACTATTTACCATTTGATGGGGGCAGGTTCTTTTCAGTATTTGACTATTAGGAGCAAAGCTACTATGAATATGACTGTACAAGGGTGTATGAGTTTTTGTGTTAATACATATTTTCTTTTCTCTTCGATACATGCCTAGGAGTAAAAATTCCCAGATGTATGGAAAAATGTATGTTTAACATTGTAAGAGACTGCCAGACTCTTTTCTTTTCTTTTTTTTTTCTTTTTTCTTTTTTTTCCTTTTTTTTTTTTTTTTTTTGAGATGCATTTTCGCTCTTGTCGCCCAGGCTGGAGTGCAATGGCACAATCTCAGTTCACTTCAATCTCCATCTCCTGGGTTCAAGTGATTTTCCTGCCTCAGCCTCCTGAGTAGCTGGGATTACAGGTGCCCACCACCATGCCCGGTTAATTTTTTGTATTTTTAGTAGAGATGGGATTTCACTATCTTGTCTAGGCTGGTCTCGAACTCCTGATCCACCTGCCTCGGTCTCCCAAAGTGCTGGGGTTACAGGCATGAGCCACTGCACCCAGCCCTACTCTTTTCAAAGTGGATGTATCATTTTGCATTCCCACCCCAAACAACACATCAAAAGTTCCAGTTCCTTTGTGTTCTTGACACTTTAAAAAAAATTTAGCCAGTCCAGTAAGTGTGTTATAATATTCCATTGCATTTTTATTTTGAGCTTCACTAATGACTGATACTGTTGTTCATATTCTCATTTGCTCATATCCATGTGTATGTCTTTTTTGCTTTGTTGGCTCTTGACCGTATTTTTAAATTGGGTTGTTTATCTTCTTATTGATTTTTAAGTATTTTTATATTCTAGGTACAAGTCCTTTATCATATATGTTTTGCAAATATTCTCTCCCATTCAGTGGCTTCTCTTCTTTTTTGAAGGATGTCTTTTGAAGGACAAAAGTTCTTAATTCTGATGAAATCCAATTTAGCATTTTTATCTTTCATACTTCGTGTTTAATATGTCTGATCTAAGAAAGATTTGCCTAACCCAAGTTCATAAAGATTTCCTACCATGTTTTCTTTTGGAAATTGTCTATTTTTATCTATATTTTAGTTTATGGTCCATTTCAAGTTAATATTTGCCTATCCTGTGAAGTAAGGACCAAGCTTTATTTATTTATTTATTGCTCATAGAAATGCAGTAGTTCTATTACTATTGGTCCAAGAGGCTATTTATTTTTCCCAATTGAGTTACCTTGACACTTTCATAGAAAATCAATGGGCTGTATAGCTGTGTACCTGTATCTGGGCTTTCTTTTTTTGTTCTATTGATCATGATGTCTATTCTTACTCTAATTTACTGAGTACTCCAGCTTTATTATAATGCAAGTCCTCCAACTCTGTTCTTTGTTTTCAAAATGGTTTAAACTAGGCCTTGTATACGTTTCCATATCAAGTTTAGAATCAGCTTGTCAAGCTCTCCAAAAAAATCCTCCAGGAATTTTGACTGCTTTAATGTTGAATCTAGAGGTCAATTTGAAAAGAATTGACATCTTAATAATATTTAGTCTTCTGGTCCATGAACATGGTTTAATTTTCCATTTATGTAGGTGTTCTATGATTTCTCTCAGCAATATTATATAGTTTCTCTGTGTATAGCCCCTGTATATATTTTGTTAAATCTATTTCTAAGCATTCATTTTTTGAGGCATTAATAAGTAGTATTTCAAAAATATATTTTAAAATATATTTTTATATTTGGTTTTGCTAGTACACAGAAATACAGTTCAGTTTTGCATATCAACCTTGTATTTTAAGACCTTGCTAAACTCACTTATTACTTCTCTTAGCTTTTTTGTAAATTCCTTAGAAATTTCTGCATAGATAAATGTATTTTGCATATAATTAAATAAAGGTGGATCTTCTTCTGTGCCATTGCACATTTGACCAGATGCTTTTGCTTTGGTAGCTAAGTTTTGTGAGATAACAGATAGGTTTTTGATCAGCTGCTTGCTCTACTTCTGTCCTTCAAAGAGGTACTAAATAATTTAGTTGTAGCTCAGCTAGCATTTCTACGCCCCCCAGCCACTGCCAACTTTTTCTAAAGTGTCACACATCAGCCCACAACCAACTGGTTTTGTTATAGAACGCGATTGTTAAATATACCAGAAAAAATTCTACTTTTGCAGCAATATTTGTGCAGATATATATATCTGCACAAAAATTCATGTGCAAATCAGTTACGATGACTTTCTAATGTGTCAGCTTGGGTAAGCTAAACTGCACCTCCCAGAATTTCATGTCTTGTATGTTTCCAGTTAGCCTGGGCCACATGAGAGATTCTTATAGGAGAGCTGGAATTGCATATATATGATTCCAAAGTCCTACTCTCATTATGAATCCTGTAGAGACTCACAGTGATAGGCTATTTTAGACAGCTTCTATTAAATGATATTTATTAGCACTGTGAATACTTGGTAAATACCTATTTCAAACTGAACTTTCACTGATACATGCAGATTTTCAGCAATTTTTAAAACATATATATTTATATTTACATGTATATGTATGAACTAAGTTTACAGAGGTACATTCTGTTGTAATTTTGTAAGTTCACATTTGTAAGATGTTTTAAATGATAAGCCTTACCCGCTTAAATAAAAAATAGGACTCTACTTTTGTGATTTGGAAAATTTTGTTCATTTGATAATAATAACAGTTATATTTACTGATTGGTTGTCAGGTACCAAACACTGTTCTAAGTTTTTTTCTTTTTTTTTTTTTTTAACATGGTTCTCTGTTTCTCTTAATAGCAGTATTATTAATAGGTGTTGTTATCTTCATTTTCCATATGAGGATTCTTAGGCTCAGAGAATTTCAGTAACTTGTCCACAGTCACACAGCTGCAAAACAGTGAAGCAAGGCTTACACTCTGGAGAAGGTCTGTTACAATTCTACATTAGGTTTTAGTTGGCTAGAACTGATTATAAGTAGAACTCATGGGCAAATCACTCACGGAGCCTTCCTAATGTGTCAACTTGACTGAGCTGAACTGCGTCTCGCAGAATTCCTTCTCATATGCTTCCGGTTAGCCTGGGCCACGTGAGAGATTCTTATGGAAGAGCTGAGAGGCAGAAGGGAGGCAGCAGCCACTCTGACATAGTGTCCCTTGTCTGGCTCACCTCTTGCTATGAGGAAGGAGCCAGCCTACGGCGGATCTTCCTTTCCCTGGATCCTCCATTGCCTTCTTGGACTCTGAATTGGATGTGTGTGTGTTTAGCTCTGTGATAAAGGGTCTCCGAGCCTGCTGGACACACAGCACCAAGATCAAAGTCAACAAGAACTGGTGCAGCTCTATTGTCTCATGGACTTTAGCTCATGCTTGTGGATCTCAGCTTGCTAAAACCTCCCCAGCTGCATATCCATCCTTGTTTCCCAACTGCCTGCAGAGAGATTAAGGTCAAATTCCTGCAACAAATTCCTTAAATCCCTTGACACACACACACACACACACACCACACGCCTGCACCCACACTATAGATGATAGGTAATTTTATTTTTTTAATGTATACTATATAATTAGTATTATATGTGTGTACAATTGGGTATATGTAAAATGTCCTAGTGGTTTTGCATTTCTAATTAGGCCCTGAGTGTTACATCAGTTCGTAACAATTTTAAAGTATCAATAAGTTTGTTGTATTGAATAAATGATGTCATGTCCAATTAAGAGACAATATTGTATAAGGAACAGAGCACTGTTTGTGTAATTAGACTTATATTCAATAACAGGCTCAGGCTTCCAAACTACCAAACTACTTGACCATGGGCAAGTTATATAACTGCTCTGAGCTTGATTTTTTTCATTGGCAAAAGAAAGTTGTTGGAGAAACTCATGAGACAACACATTAAGTGCCAACACTTTCCCAAGCATTTAAAGAAATGATAGGTACAGTTACTTACACTGTTGTGTTGTCAGAATTAGAACTAAAGACATGGGTAATTTAGTCTCTACAAAATCATCAATCCATATGATAATATTTAATGAGACACAACGATAACACTATTTTCTATGTGGCAGAATCATAAGAGCACTTTGTTCCAGGCAGGGCATTTTGTTTCTGAAGTACCAAAAATACTCTTCAAAGAGGAAAGCTAATTTGTATGTATAAGTGAAATTAACAATGGAACTTTAACAAATAACAATCCTGCTTGAACATTTGTGAAAGAATCCCATTCACCTTTTTTAATTGAGTTATAATTCATATGTGGTAAAAGGCACAGATCTCAAATGTTTACTCTGGAGCATTCTAACAGTTCTGTGCACCAAAAGGTAAATAACGTTTTGATTACCCTCCTCCCCCTTTTCAGCCAATCTCCTCATTGAGTCCACATACCCTGGTTTCTATCACTACAGATTAGTTGTGCCAGTTCATTGACTTCATATGAATGGCTCCATGAAGTATGTATGCTTTTGTGTCTGGATGCTTTCATACAACATAATGTGGAGATTCATCCATGCTGCTGCACATATGAATCATTTGTTCCTTTTTCTTGCTGACTAGTATTAATTGTATGAATATACTACAAGTTGTTTATATCATTCTTCTAAGGAAGGCATTTGGGTTTCTTCTAGTCTTTGACTATTGGCAAACCTTCTTTACCTAGCCAAATGCTAGCCAGGCTTCTGTATCTCCTGTTAGGCACATCTGTGAATTTCCTTAAAAAATTTAATTTTATCAAAGAATCCCGCTAAGTCAGTTTAGCAAGAACATCTCATCCTCAATATTTGATCATTCTCAATATCTGGTCAGGTTCCTCATCCTCCATTATCCGCAGGTGATGTCTGATCACCCCGACCTGTTTTCAGCACGAATCTTGTTAGGTTGGTTTAGCCAGAATCCCCTTTACCTCTGATGTTTCCTCTAGTAATTTTCTATCCACTGACCTCCACATTCCTTCATGGCTTTAAATTCCCACTGATTCATGCGGTATTTGGAGTTAAGCCCAATCTCTCTCCCACTGCAAGAGCCCGTTGCAGTGGTTCCTATACCTGATGTGATGGTCCTCAATAAAGCCTTCCTGACTGTGTTTTCACAAGTGTCATTGAATAATGTTTTATTTAGCACAATTATAAGCAAAGCTGCAGAGCACATCCTTTAGTCATTTTTGATACATTTTCATGTATTCTAAGTACGTAGCTAAGTGTGGATTGCTGATTAATAGGGTGCTGATATGTTTTACTTTATAAGAACCTGCAAAATAATGAATCCTAAGTTCTTGTAATATTTTATGTTGCCATCAAAATGTGTAAAAATTTCAGTTTTTTCACCTGCTTACCAACATTTTTTTTTTAATTTAGCCATTCTAGTGGATAAAAACAGGAAATCTCACTCTGGTTTTACTTTTCATTTGCTAAGTAACTGACAATGTTGAACAGCCTTTCTTGTGTTTATTGGCCAGTTATGTACTTGTGAAGTGTCATTTCAGACATTTGTACTTTTTTATTGGTTTGCTTTTCTTTTTAGTATTGGTTTGAAGCAATTAATACATATGTATTTATATTAAATGGTATACTGTTGGTATAACATTGTTGGTATATTGCTCATGAGTAAGATACAGAACTACAGTGGAATTTTGCTCACTGATTTTGTCTTCTTTGGTTTTGCCAACTTCACTAATTCTGATACATGTTTTGGAAATTTTGGATGTTTTATTATGTACAAAATAATGTAATATAAATATCATTAAAATTTAAATTTTTCCTTTTCATTCTTTATGGTTTTCATTTTTTCTTGTTCTCGGGTTAATATATACATGTTTATATATATAATATACATTTGTTGTGAATATAAGTCTTGTCAGACATTTGTCGCAAATATTTTTTCTAAGCTTGTAGCTTGTATTTTCATTTCCTTAATTGTGTATTTTGATGAATTTCAATATATTCATTTAGAAAAACTTTTATTGTCAGAGTTTTATATGTCTTAAGAGACCATAAGGATAGTTTTCAAACTCTTTACGATTCTAGATTTTACAATTAGGTCAATGATTCTTTTTAAATTAATTTTTGTGTATGATGTAAGGTAGTAGTCGATGTTCTTTTTTTTCCTTTTTTTTTACAGATACTTAGCTTTTCTGAGATCATTTGTTAAATGGTTTTTCCTTTAACAAGAATTTGGCAGCTTTGATAACAATCAGTTGGTCAAATATGTGTTTCTGTGAACTCCCTGTTCTGTTCCATTTATCTATTTGCCTCTATTTATACCAGTAGGATGCTATCTTCATTACTACAGTTCTATATATAGACTTCTAATTTTTCAAGATTGCAGAGGTTGCAGTGAGCCGATATTGCCCATTGCATTCCAGCCTGGGTGACAAGAGTGAAACTCCGTCTCAAAAAAAAATAAAAAATAAAAAAAGAAAAAGAAAAACAAAAAAGAAAATGATTGCTTTGATTAAAACAGATTGTTGGCATTTCATTATAAATTTTAGAAAAAGTTTGTCCATTTCTTTAAAAATCCTACTGTGAATTTGATTGGGATTCAGATCATTCTACTATTGGTTTTGATGAGAATAGACATTGGTATCATCTAACTCATATCATGGTCCATTTCTGCACTAACTGAGATCATCTTTGGTTTCTTGCAACAACATTTTATAGTTTTCAGAGTAGAGATCTTACTAAATTTATTCCTAGCCATCTAATATTTTGACATGAAAGGTATTTTTAAGATTTTATTTTTCCCATTATTCATTAATAAGATGTACAACTACAAGGAAATTTTGGTCACTAACTTTGTATTGTTTGGCTTTGCTAAATCCATAAATTCTGGTACATGTTTTAGAAATTCTTGTTGCTTTAAATATACACAATGATCTCATGTAGATATAATTAAATTTTTAATTTTATTTCTGTCTTTATGCTTTTTATTTTTTTGCTTATTTTATTTCAATGGCTAGGACTTCTGGTACAATGGTGACAGCAGATATCCTTGCCTTGTTTGTGATCTTAGGGACAAAGCTTTTAATATTTTATCATTAAGTAAATGTTTTGGGTTTTTTATCAGGTTGAAAACATTTTCTTATATTTCTAGTTTGCTAAGTGTTTTTATCATTCCAGTTATTATAATGATAGTGTGTTTTTCTTTCGTTATCTGTTAACATGGTCATTTACATTGATTGACTTTCTAATGTTAAATTAACCCTGCATCCCTAGGATAAACTCCATATGTTTATAATGTATTGTCTTTTCATATACTGTTAGATGCTATTTGCTAGTATTGCCATAAACATTTTGAATTTATGATAACAAGTGATACTGACCTAATTTTATTTTCTTGTATTTTCCTTGTCAGGTTTTGGTATTAGGGTTATGCTGGTCTCAAAAATCAATTTGGCTTGGGTTCTTTCTTACTTTTAATTTGAAAGAGTTGTCTAAGATTGGTATTACTTCTTCCATAAATGTTTGTTAGACCTTAACAGTGAAGGCATATGAATCCTGAAATTTTGTTAGATAGCTTTTGATTATGACCTCGATGTTGAATAGATATAGGCCTATTGATATTTTTAGTATCCCCTTGTGAAAGTTTTTGTAATTTTTTTTTTCAAGAAGTTTATCTATTTCATCGAAGTTTCTGAATTTATTAGCATGGTTTTGTTCATAGTATTCTCTTATTGTCCTTTTCATATTTTCAGGATCTATTTCAATGTCCCTTCTTACATTTGTTAGTTAGGTAATTTGCATTTTCTATTTCTTTTATTTAAAAAAATTAAACTGCAATAGCTTTAGCAGTACAAGTGGCTTTTGGTTACATGGATGAATTGTATAGTGATGAAGTCTGGTTTTAGTGCACCCAACACCTGAGTAGTGTACACTGTACCCAGTAGGTAGTTTTTCAGCCCTCACTTCCCTTCCTGCCTACTGCTTTCTGGGTCTACAATGTCCATTATGCCACTTTGTATGCCTTTGCATACTCAGCTTGCATTTTCTCTTTCTTGGTCCAGCATGCTGGGAATTGGTTAATTTTATTAATCATCTCAAAAATTCAACTTTCTGACATTATTCAATGTCTCTATTATTTGCTTCTTTTCTTTCTTTCTTTTTTTTTTTTTTTTTTTTTTTGAGACAGAGTCTCTCTCTGTTGCCCGGGCTGGAGTGCAGTGGCGCGATCTCGGCTCACTGCAAGTTCCGCCTCCCGGGTTCATGCCATTCTCCTGCCTCAGCCTCCCAAGTAGCTGGGACTACAGGCGCCTGCCACCACACCTGGCTAATTTTTTGTGTTTTTAGTAGAGATGAGGTTTCACCACGTTAGCCAGGATGGTCTCGATCTCCCGACGTTGTGATCCACCCACCTCGGCCTCCCAAATTGCTGGGATTACAGGCGTGAGCCCAGCCTCTATTACTTGTTTCTTATTTACTTCATTCCATTTCTTCTTCTTATTATTAAAATTTCCTTTGGTTTTAAACTTTATCTGCTTAAATTTATTTTAAATTAATGTAGACATTTTATTGGCCCAAACCATGGTAAACCTTAATGAATGTTCCATAAGAGCATGCAAAGAATTTGTATTCTGCACATGATGATTGCAGTGTTACACAGAAATTAATTTATTCAAGTTGCTTGACAGCATTGCTTAACTATTTTGTTTTGAAAGAATTTTTGTCTTTTATCCATATATTTGTCTACTTGTTTGTATTTTATATTCTGATTTTTATTGTCTACTCATTCTGGCTCACTTACCAAGTATATTAGTTTTCCAAGGCTCTGTAAAAATTATCACAAATTTAATGTCTTAAAAGAACACTTTTTTTTTTTTGAGATGGAGTTTTGTTCTTGTTGCCCAGGCTGAAGTGCAATGGTGTAGTCTTGGCTCACTGCAACATCTGCCTCCTGGGTTCAAGTGATCCCCTGCCTCAGCCTCCCGAGTAGCTGAGATTACAGGCGCCTGCCACCACACCTGGCTAATTTTTGTATTTTTAGTAGAGACGGGGTTTCACCGAGTTGGCCAGGCTGGTCTCGAACTCCTGACCTCAGGAGATCTGCCCGCCTCAGCCTCCCAAAGTGCTGGGATTACAGGTGTGAGCCACCGTGCCTGGCTAAAACAGCACACATGTATTATGTCATAGTGTCTGTGGGTCAGGAGTCCAAGTATGGTTTACTTGGGTCCTATGTTTAGAGTCTCACTAGGCTCAAATTCAGGTGTTGGCTGGCCTGCAATCTCATCTGACATTTGAGGTCCTCTTCCAATATCACTGCAGTTTTTGGCAGCATTTATTTCCTTGGGCTTGTAGGATCAATGTTCTTACTGACTATTGATTGGGATCTATGCTTGGCAACTGAAGCTGCCATCAAATTCTAGCCATATGGTGCTCTCACAACATGGCAACTTCCTTCTCAAAACCAGCAGGAGGTTCTCTCATTAGTCTCCTATGACAGAATATTACATAACATAGTTTAGTCATAAGAGTGATCATCACATCAACTTCGTCATATGGTGAAACCAGATTGAGGGAATGACTGTCTCACGGTGCTCACAGCTTCCACCTACACCCAAAGGGAGGAAATCATACAGAGCATGCATACATAGTCGTGGAAATATTGGGAGCCTTGTTACATTTTTCCCACCACAATGAAGAAATCAACCTGAGTCAATAGACTTGCTCTGTAATATATAAAAAATTTCCAAGTGTATGAGACTGCGGTCATAAATTTATAATTAACTGATGGTTCCTTGCAGTGATGGGTTTGGGCATGGGACCATGGCAGTGGGATCTGGGCCATGTTTAAGCAGCTATGCTTTATAATGAGGAGAGGGATTTTAATTGCCTGAGGAATATCTCAGAATGGAAGCTTGTATAAGAGTAACCAGGCACTGCCTTGTGGGAAAGGGATTTTAAAAAGGAATTATCTGCCAAAAGCATGAAACAAAGAAACTTGGGAGAGGAGAAGAGGTTGAATGGCATTTTTCAAATGAAATAAACTGCAATATAAGGGGAGAACAACTAGTAATCCTGGCATCTTAGGAAAGGCCATAACATTTACAAAAATAAATTTTAATGTTTCCATATTCTATGTTTATTATGGAAACTGTGAAGAGGATGGATTTCATGTCTGGGTTGAAATAAGGGCAAACCACAATTAATCTGGCAAATGAGAAGAAGGCTGTTATCTCTGCAGCTCTGGAAATTGCTCTTTAATCAACATACAACTTCTCCAACAATTTTGTGACAAAAAAGTTC
Source organism: Pan troglodytes (assembly GCF_028858775.2). Lineage (NCBI taxonomy): Eukaryota > Metazoa > Chordata > Mammalia > Primates > Hominidae > Pan > Pan troglodytes. Next base: position 78,755,506 of record NC_086015.1, read on the forward strand.
AGGGAACAGCATATGTTTTCACTTTTTCAGCTCTTCTTTTTCCTAACCCCTTTTCTAGCTGTAAATAGAGGTTAACATAATGATTCTCACACTACAGTTTTGGAACTATTTGGCTGTTTCTTGAACTTCTAAAAAGCTTAATTGTAGGAACAATTTGCTGCTGAAAGCAGCGTTTCAAAAATGTTAATTTTAATTTATTTAAAAAACTACTTTTGAATATTTATAAAATTCAGAAAAGTATATATAAGAAAATAACAATTATCCATATTTTCCCTCTCTCAAAATGAACTGCTATGGAAATCTTGGTCCATTTGCTTTCTTTATCTCTTTTATTCTTCCTTCCTCCTCCTCCTCCTCTTTTTTTTTTTTGAGAGGAAGTCTTGCTCTGTTGTCCAGGCTGGAGTGCAATGGTACGATCTCGGCTCACTGCAACCTCTGCCTCCCCGGTTTCAGCGATTATCTTGCCTCAGCCTCCGGGGTAGCTGGGACTACAGGTGTGCGCCACCTTGCCTGGCTAAGTTTTGTATTTTTAGCAGAGACGGGGTTTCACCATGTTGGCCAGGCTGGTCTCGAACTCCTGACCTCAGGTGGTCCACCTGCCTCCGCCTCTCAAAGTGCTGGGATTACAGGCGTGAGCCACTGAGCCCAGCCTCCTCCTCTTACTACTTCTTCCTCATTCTTTCTTCTTTATTCCTCCTCCTCTTCTCCCCTTCTTCCTTCCTCTTTCCTATTTTTTCTTTCCTTCCTCCTCCCCTTCTCCTCTCCTCTTTCTCTTCCTCCTCCTCCTTTCTCTATATCATCACTTGATTTATTTTGTTAAAATTATGTTTACAAGCATAAAGAATAACATGAAACAAAAATTAAAGTACTTACAAAGTCAAATGAAAAACAGAGACAATGAAATACGTTGTAAAACCGTATCCACCACTATGAACATTAGGTAACTACCATTTCATGTTTTACATATAGAAGAAGGCTAAACACAGAGAATGATAGATAAGTAGATATAGAAAAAGAGATGTAATGACTGCTATTTTAATTTAGAAATATTAAATTTGATTTTAAAATTTTATCAAAAAACAATTTAAAATTGAGTAAACTTAATGAACATCAAATAAATATTTCTTTATTACAGGAGACATTTCATAAAAGATTCCTTTAGGTTTACAAAAGAGATCATGAAATGTATTAGGTAGTCAGATTCCTATTTTTTGCCTGTGTTTGCCTACCATGTATAATTAGGACATAGGTATTTTCACAGATCTCCTCTTGTTCGCAAATGTGTTGTTTTTATTTTAAATACCTGAAAGATGTTTTCACTGGGTTCAATATTCTTGGCTTATGTTTGTTTCTCTGGAACCTGTGTGGATGTTGCTCTGTTGTCTTCTGGTGTTGAATCTAACCACAGATGTGTTAATAGTCATCCTGCCTAAGATTTGTCCCTAATATGTTATTTGTTTGTTTCCCTTGCTGAATGCCTAAAGGATTATTTCTTCATCTGTGAGGGACTAACCAGTCTAGTTTTTGATGTGGAAGGTCTGTGTCAACTTTCGTCATTTTCATCTCACACTATTGTTTTATTTTACTGTTGTTATGATGTGATTCTACAGAATTCATGTTTTTGTTAATTTGTCCTCTGTTGTGAACAATTATGAGTAATTTTTTTGTTAAGATTGTAATTTTTTTCTGAGTTGGATTCATGTTTTTTATGTTCTGTTTCCTCTCGTTCTTTACTATTTTTTCTTTCCTCCCATTCCTTCGTTCCCTCTTATATATATTTGTGTTATTGCCAAGCTATTTCTTTTTATCTGGCTTATGCTTGGTGTATTAGTCTATTCTTGCCTTGCTATACAGAAATACCTGAAACTAGGTAATTCATAAAGAAAAGAGGTTTAATTGGCTCATGGTTCTGGAGGCTGTACAGTGAGCATAGCAGCTTCTGCTTTTGGGGAGGCCTCATGGAGCTTTCAATCATGGTGGAAGGCAAAGGGGGTGAGCCATCTTACATGGCAGGAGCAAGGGAGTGAGGCGTCTCACATGGCAGGAGCAAGAGCGGGAGACAGAAGGTGCAACACACTTTTAAACAACCAGATCTCATGAGAACTCACTCACCATCATGAGAACAACACCAAGAGGATAGTGCTAAGCCATTCATGAGAAATTGCCCCCGTGATCAAATCACTTCCCCCTAGGCCTCACCGCCAACATTGGGGATTACAATTCAACATGAGATTTGGGCAGGGACACAGATCCAAACCATATCACTTAGGCTATTCTGTCCATGATTCATTTGCTCTTAAATAGAGTGAATGAAACCTGACTCTCCTAATATCTGACACTAATTTTTCTCTCCAAGCTAGAAGTGGGGTTGGGGATTGTGTATCTTAAGCACATTTCTGCAGATGTAGATGGGATTGTATGAGGGATGTGAGGTGAGAGTGAATAAGGAAAACCCAGTTAAGGCTGTATGTCCCACTTTTGAGATTTTTCTAAAAGTCTTCAACCAAATTTTGTTCTGCCTGTATGCAAGACAGATATTTCTTTCATGGTGGGACTACCTTTGGCTTTGAAACTTTCTCCAAGCTACTATGCAACCCTGGGCCCTTTAGTTGATTGAGTCATTTTTTTTGTTATCTTCCTTGGGTTTATTTTCTGATTTCATTACTTTTCAATACAAAAAGGAAAAAGAAAATGGATGCCCACTCAGTTTACTTCATTCCAGATTTTGGGAAGCATTGATAGTCAGTGGTCAAGGGATTTTGTTGACTCATTTTTTGTATGGAGCTCCCGGACAATGGGATCAGTGTTAGAAAGCAAGTGCTTTATCTCCTGTTGCCACTACTATCTGATTTGTTTTTTTTTTTCTCTCTTTCTTTTTTGAGATGGAGTCTCGCTCTGTCGCCCAGGCTGGAGTGCAGTGGCACAATCTCGGCTCACTGCAAGCTCTGCCTCCTGGGTTCATATCATTCTCCTGCCTCAGCCTCCTGAGTAGCTGGGACTACAGGTGCCCACCACCATGCCCGGCTAATTTTTTGTATTTTTAGTAGAGATGGGGTTTCACCATGTTAGCCAGGATGGTCTCGATCTCCTGACCTCATGATTCGCCCACCTCGACCTCCCAAAGTACTGGGATTACAGGCGTGACCCACCGTGTCCGGCCTTCTGATTTGTTTTTTATTTTATTTTACTTTTCACAAGTTTTTCAAGCTTATTCTATTAAGTTATTCCATTTTCCTTATTGTTAATATTATTATTTTTCTCAAAGTGTAGTAGCTCATTTTTTGTGCATTGAGAATGACAATTTTGTGTTACACTTGCAGTCCCCAACCTTAATCTCAGGAACTAGAACTCCTTTATAAGGTTTTAAAAATATGTTTCTTTATTTCAGTCTTAAAAAGTAGTACAGCTTTATTTATATTTTCTGATTTCTGATAATCACTTTCAGAAAAATGATTAAAACTTCACCATTTGTGTAAAATCTGGAATGAAATGAAAATATTCAAAATGATTATTTCAACATGCAAATATGTTGCTTCATTCTCACTTGCTCAGCCATGGTAATTTTATTTATAGTTTTAATATATGAAGCGATTAAAGTTGTTCTCTTTGTTAGAGGTTGTCTTAATTTGGGTTGTCCCAGATGCAGAACGTGAGACAAGGATTTGTGTCTGGTAGTATATTTGGAAGGTAACCCCAGGTAAGGAAGAGGGAAAGTGGGCAGAGAAGAAAAGCATTAACAGTGCTTCATTTTCAAGCCAGATACATACATAAGAGCTAGAGAAGCTTTGGAAGCCACTCCTCACAGTTATTCCACCTGAGGAAGGAGGGAGCTGGGTTACTAATACTCTAAACATCTGCTAGTCATTGGTTGAGGGCTGTCTTAAGGTTGTTAATCCTGACATTTTTAGCCTGTTGTAGCGTCAGCAAAGCAGCCTTCATCTTGCCAGAGAAAAATCTCAGACAAAGCAACATAGGTGCTGAAAGTTGGAAGATGAGCCAGTGAGCCCTGAATTAGTAATGGGAAATTACCATGGGCCCGATGGCATCTGCTCCAGATAGATTGGTTTTCTGCCAGTTTGCTATCATGTGCTGTGGTGATATGGTAGCCAAATGAATACAAATTGTTTTTAAATTATATGTTAAAACCTGACAGGATACAATTGCTCAGGAAAGAATAAAATTCTTTTTTAATGCTCATAGAATTCATGGTAGACCCAAGTACCTTGTAAGAAACTAGTAATTTATAAATAACAAGGTTTTACCTATTTTACTCAAGTATTTGGCTTAATGCATGCTTTGATTTCTCTCAAGTGACACTTGAAAACACAAAGGTTCGTAACGAACTACTCAAGAATAGTATGTAACAACATTATAAGGCACATTCCAGGAAACCACTATAGATGAATCAAAAGAACGAAATTCGACTACAACATTACAAAAAGGAAGAAAATTCACTAAACAATATTAACTTAAAGAAGTTTAGCTTCTATTTCAACACTGGTTAGAACATTTTAGCCTCTCTTTCCTCTGAAGCCCCAATATGATCATAGCATTGAAGTGCAAATAATAATAAACCCAAAATGATATAGAGAATTAACACAAGTAAGAGCTCATCAAATTTCTAGAAGCTAAAAAGTTTGAGCAATCACTGTATTTCAGTCTATGACACTGTTGACCAGAATATGGCCCTAGAAGACTCTAGCGGAGTGAGATTCAGCCTGCAAACCAAAACTTCAGAAAGGCACTGCAACAGAAGTTGGAGGAAAGGAAAGAGAAAAATGATAAGAATGGAGGTAGAAATTGAAGGATTAATTTAAGGTCTGTAACAAAACAGCTGTGCTGAGCTTGGCTTAACCAGGAATTAAGCAGCCTACTATAAATAGCTACTACCAAGCCAGAAGGGTCTTCTACAAAGTTATTGGATGCAGCTTCTTGGGAGAACTAAGGCATTTGGTACAGGTGATGGTGCCCTGGAATAAAACCAGGACTTTTAAATTCTGTTATTTAATAGAACCGTGTATAACCCAACAGTCTTTCCTTGCCTGATCACCCTAAATTGAAACCATATAGTTGATAGCACAGACCTCCTGGTCTGGCTTGCCACTCTGAGAAAAAATCTATTAGAAAAAAAAGCAAATTTATTCAAAGGTAAAAGAAATGCATACCAGCTACCTCAGTATTCATCCCTGTTCTTCATTCTTAAATAAGAAATAATAGTTAAATATGACCATGTTTATGGAAAAAAAGCAATATAAAAAAGACAGCTCTAGATTGAAGAAAAGCTGAAACACGAGGATAGAGATAATTCTTAAAAATGATCACTTTAAAAACAGAGATATCTTCAAAACAGAACAACAACAACAAAAACCCTAAAACTAATATTAATCTTTCAAAGTAATTAGGAAACTATTGCATTCATAAAATGTGAAGAATAGCTATGAAATATGAAAAATTACAGATCATGAAAATAACTCATAAATTAAAAATTTGATTTTAAAAACAATCAATTGAAGAATGATAAATTAATAAAATCTTAAATTGAAAAATTAAGATAAAAAATTAATCATAGAAAATATTTTATAAAACTTGAGAAATGTTGGGAGGCCAAGGAGGGTGGATCACCTGAGGTCAGAAGTTTGAGACCAGCCTGGCCAACACAGTAAAACTCCGTCTCTACTAAAAGTACAAAAATTAGCCAGGCATGGTGGTGCACACTTGTAGTCTCACCTACTCGGGAGGCTGAGGCAGGAGAATTGCTTGAACCCAGGAGGCAGAGGTTGCAGTGAGCTGAGATCATGCAATTGCACTCCAGCCTGGGCGACAGAGTGAGACCCCATCTCAAACAAAAACAAAAACAAAAACAAAACAAAATAAAACAAACAAACAAAAAACTTGAGAAATGGAGAGTTACTACAGAACATTCAACATCCGGCTTATAGCAGCCCTAGAAGGAGGGTTAGAAAAAGTAGGAAAGAGGAAGTAATTGAAAAATTACACAGTAAATTCTAAGGTGGAAGGGAACTCTGAGTCTTTAAAATGAAAGAGTTTATTGATGAATGTGAAAAGAACTACACCCATTAACACGTGTGTGATATCATGAATAATGAGACTATCCCAAACTATCAATCAGTTGAGAACATTTGAAATAGTCAAGATTTTGGACACTTACCATTTTGTTACAGGATCCTTGGGGTGTTGCTTTTCTCCCTGGGAAACTCTGCGGCAGCTGGTGCCTTTTTGGCTGAGTTTTGCTTGGGCCCACTGGGCTCATTCTGCCCACTTGGCCTGGCAGGCGGCACTCCGCTCACACTATCAGCCTGGATCCCATGCCTGCCGAGGGCGAGCCAGGTGTGGAGCAGTGAGGGGTATATGAATGAGTAGGCATGGGGTCCAGCCACTGTGCACAGTCAGGCATGCCAGCTGCTGCAGCAGGGCGGCTGCTCCAGATGTAGGAACAGGTCCCAGTCCTCTGAAGTTTGCAGCTGGACCAGGTGCACCACAAGCAGCTTACATGGCTGCCACCAGGGAACACAGTGGTGCCCAGAAGCTTGGAAACTCCAGGAACCACAGGGCTCCAAAGAGGGAGTCACAGCCTTGGCTTGGGGAGCTCCCAGGCCTGGAGTCCCCGAAGGGCCACAGCTCTTCTCTCATTTGCTTCACCTGCAACGTGGCAAGCAAGGGGTGTGTTATAGCCTTGATAGTGTTATAGTTCTTTCAGCCCTGTTATTTGGCAGGTCCCAAGTTCTTGTCCTGTGTCCATGAGGAATGCAGCGCACTGACAAGTGGAGGGTGAGCAAGTTGAAGAGGAGCTTTATTGATTGACAGAATAGCTCAGAGTAGGCTCTGGAAGGGGTAGCTCCTCTCTGGAGCCAGTCATTCTGATGTCTGCTGCTCTCAGCGGAGAGCAGGCCTGGAGTGGGTAGCTCCTCTCTACAGCTGGTTGTCCTGATGTCTGCTCAGCTTTGGCTGAGCCCAAGGCTTTATGGGCCTCAGAGGGGAGGAAGTGTGCACCAGTTTGTCTGCGGGTGGCCATGGGCACATCCAGAAAAGGCACCACGAGTTCCCACTTCCATTGTGGGAGTAGCAGCCTGGTCCCCAGTCTTCAGACCCTCTCTGACCTGAAGGTGGGACATCTCCAGGGACGCCCCTCCTTTTACCTGGGAGCCTGTCTGCCTCCCACTGCCATTCATGGCGCCCTGGCTGTAGGTGCCAAGGGATACCTGCAGGCCAGTGCCAAGCTTCCCTCAGCCCCACACTAACTTGCCTCCTATGTTCATTGGTGCCCAAAGTCCCAAGGGGACTGAGGTGGCAGGAGGCTGGCATATCAGCACTGCCCTGAGCATGTACACACCTGGCCGGGCTGTGACAGAGCCCCAGCTCAGCCCTGACTTTGCTCTGAGATTGAAGTGGGCACAAACAACAGGAAGAGCCGGGCAGTGGGAGCAGGCATTTCCAAGCCTGCAAGGGCAGGGGGGATTTCCTAGGTCCCCAAGAGTGCAGGTATGTGTGGGTCTGCAGCCACAACTTGGGCACCTGCAGCTGCACAGGGGCCCAGGTCTGCAGCCGTAGTTTGGGTGGCTGCAGCTGCACCCAGCAGGGCAGGGCTCCTGCCTGCTCCATGGATCCAGGGGCCATGATCCACTGCCACAACTTGGGTGGCTGCAGCTGCACCCAGGAAGCTCCCAACCCACTAATTTGGAAGGGGTGGGGATCCCACTTGCCCTCACTCCCCGCCGACTCCTCAGAGTGTGCAGCCTGGGCTGCACCTCCCTGCTGCAGCTGGTGTGATGGCAGCAGCCACTCCAGACAGGCCGCCGCTGCCATCAATCTCTGTTATCTTTTCATAGCACTTTCCCTGATATACTGTAGCAATATGAAGAAAACAAGAGTAGATGTTATGAGATAAACAAAGAAAACCTAGTTCATGTGATCCAGACAAGTGTGGATATTACTTATGAAAGCAGAGATACTGCAGGGTAAGAGTTTTTGACCAGGTGCTTCTAATCTCAGATTGAAGCAGATATACAGCACTTTAGGAATTACATATTTTAGGGAAAAGACCTTATGTAATATAGAATTTGTGTGCGTGTGTGTGGTGTGTGTGTATGTGCATGTGTGTATGTCTTTACATATACATAAAATGAATTGAAACTATGGTGAAGATTTTTGTTGTTTTGGTTTCATTGGCCAGGTAGGAAAAGGAAAGGCAATTGGAGTCCAGGAAAAGCCAAATTACATATAAGAAAATCTTGATCCAAGTATGAATCAAATTAAGACCTGGAATAATTTGAAGCAAAGGAGTATAAGAAAGTCAATATCTTCATCTTACCTTGATAAAAATGTCTATGTTAACTGAGGTTGAGGGAACAAAAATACAGCTGTAAGAATATTATTCAAAGTTATATTTAAAAAATGATAATAATACACATATTGAACTTGGGAGGATGATTATTATTATGCATTTATACATCCTTTAATTTTAATTATATGTCTATATTACTATAATAAATAATTTATGCATAGTATAGAAAACCAATTGTTTGCTTTTTATGTTGCTTTATCCCTTATATGACACTTTATTTAAAAGCAATATTTTTCTATTATTAATGTTTTTGCGATGGAGGATGGTTCCATTTACAATTGCTAAGAATTTTTCATTCATTTCACTATCAAAAGAAGAAAATAAACAAATAAAAGATGACAGTTAAAAATCAAGGCAGATTCAAACCCTAAAATTAATTCTTAAAAAGACTTAAGAGCAAGGGAAAATGAGCAAGAAATAATTTACAACACATATGAATTCCCAAGCAGTCAATAAATCTGTTATACTAGGCAATTCATTGTGAAATGTTTAACTTATTTCAAGGAAAAGGAAACTTCAACAATTATTCTAATAGCAGATGACTTTCATTATCTAATTACAAATGCTCTTTGTTGCTGTCTTTAATCTATTTTCAAAAGTAATGTTTAGACTATTTCCTATTAAAAATGGATTGTTTGAAAAATCTACACTGTACAATATATTTGCGTTTGCACAGTCAATTGTGGTTTTATGATGACAGCTTTTTATGTATCTGTAGTAAAATTTACAGTTTTATTTGAATGGCTGCATGATACACATTTGTAATATTAAGGAACACATATGTTAGCAATATAATGTGAAAAACTCTACAGAAATCTTACCTGTGCTTCATTACAGTATGCTGTCATTTAGGTTCTCTGTGACATGCTTTGAGCTCTACAGCTTAACAGAGGTGTGGGAAACCTGGAGGGTCAATGAAAAGGATTAAAAGATTGACAAGATAATGATTGGAAAGAGAAATTGGAATTTAGTTGGCAAAAAAAAATTGAGAATAACTAGTCACTTCTGCTATTTTAACTGGGTGACCTTGTATAAATCACAATGGGGGCTTAGTTTCTCCATCCTTAAAATTAATGGACTATTTTAGAATATCTTTAAGATCACTTCCACATCTAAATTGTAAATTGTATAATTCTCAGGAAGACTAGCACCGAAAAGGTATTCTCTTAAAATAGCTTAAATTGAAGCAAGAGAAATTTAAACTAGATATTGTAAAGGAAAAAAAGTTAACTCTTAAGTTATATTCTTCTGAAAGAATCTTCTTTTCTATGGATTTAAAAAATAGGAAGCTAATTTGTGTGGAAAAAATATTTCTGTACTTGTATATTGGGAGAGAATGGGAATAAATCTGTTTTAAAAAATTAACAATCTTAAAAATCTAAGTTTTGAAAAACAAAAGTCAGCCGTACCTTTAGTCATGCTACCACTTGCTCTAACCACTCTCGACTCAACAACATATTCATCATCCTAAATATTATTTGTAGGCACCACCCCCTTCACAGGGCCTTTGCACATGCTGTTCCTTTGGGTTGGAACATTTTTCCATCCCCCTTTAAGCGTAATCATCATAAAGATATCAGTTTAAACATCTTTCCCCCAAGGGCATTCCTTAAGTTTCCTCATCATGTCAAATGCCCTGTTAAGAACTCTTTTAGCACCAAAATATCTCCCATACATAGGACATGTCAGAGATGAAATTTTCATTTTATTTGTCTATTTATTTGAAAGCAGTTTGTTTCCTCCATCTCCTCTCTATAACTCCATGAGAGCAGGGACCAATGAGGGTTTCATCGAGAATACAGTCCCAGTGTTCTGACACAGGCCTGGCACATAGAAAGCATAAAATACACTTATGTTGAATGAAAGAATTAATGTTTTTAAACCCTTGTCCACATTCTAGCAACTCCTGGCCCTCTCTTCAATATCTTTATTTCCTTGATTTAGAATTTTGAGGATCAACAAAGTTCTTTGTACACTCATGATTTCTTCCTTCACTTTTACTCTCACATTATGAGTAATCCTTATTAATTCAAGAATCCTAATTCAAGAAATAGATTGTTAGGATAATGAGATAATTGAAGAACAATGTCATGCACTACAAAAACAACCACACCATATTAACAAGGCATGGGCTCAAGTCTAAAATTTGACTTATTTGCTCTCTCCCTTGTTCCTTGTTCTTGCTTATGTGTAAAATAGGATTAATAATACAGTATATGCTTTGTACATCATGCTGGATGATCTTATGTATAAAAATAAGATAATTCCCAATTTTATTGTCACTCTGCTATCTATTAAACTGTGTATATTTATCAAAATATAGCCAGAAAAAGAAGCAACAAAGTATGAATAGTTATTGTATGATTAGAGCTCTTTCTGTAATACAAGCAAAATCCAAGTAGGCTTAAGGAAAAAGAAACTGTTAGTTCATACGAACTGAAAATTTCAAAAGCAGTTCAGGCACAACTGGATTAAAAGGCTTAAATGTTGTCCTGCGCCCTTTGGCTTTACCTTTACTCTGCTTTCATTTTTGTTAGCTTTAGTCTCAGGTGGGATCACATGTGGTAGTCAAGATGACTATACATGGCTATACATCTTTCTCAGTTTCTGCCTCGAATGTCCCAGTATCCACTGGTCTGTCCTGTCTCATATATTATTCCCTGAGCCAATCATTTTGACATTTGATTAGTTATGCCTGAGACAAAATCCCCCTTTTTTGACTAAATGGTAGGGTTAATCATATTCACATATGGACTGAATTGGGGGCACAGAAGGAAGGAAGTTAGAGGTTTTATTGGAAAAGAATGCACTCTTTGGGAGAAAGGGAAACTAGAAAGGCAGAATAAAATATGTCTACCGCAATATTTATCTTGGTACTGGGTTTACCTGTAATCTGTTATGCACTTCTTGCTTCTCTGTATTTTTCAATAATTCTACAATAGTCATGTATTGCATGAATAATAACAAAAATACAAATTAGATACTGTACACAATAGTGTACTCTAAACTCTAGGGATCTATATAATGCAAGAGATTATTATGATTGACTGAATTTTTTTCAAATAGTAGAAATAGGATAAGAAAAAGCATCAACCCAAACAGCTTTAATCCCCAGCATTTTAGAATGATTGAGAATGTTCATGTAATTCTTAAAAAATGTGCCTGATCTAAGGAAATAATTTGAAATATTTTTCTAGCATAAATCAGTTGTTGCTTCTAAAAGAAGATTTTGTCTATTTACTTTGAACTCCAGTCAATAACTGTGGCTCCTTATGAAAACTCAGCATCTATGTCTCTATGTAGTTTATGGCTTAAGAGATTATTTTCTCATTTTTCCATTTTTGAATCATGTTCCATTATTTTATCTCTATCACTTCAGACCGTCAGTAAATTGGACCCATACATGGATCTTAGAGTTGATGGAGTCTCTTGCTAAAAAGTGGTTCACAGTGGTATCATTTGACTTTCAACAGGGTTCCACAACTGTGTTCTATGGAGCCAATCATACTGAGAGAAACAATCTAAATAATTGTCTTCAACTGAAACTTACTGTGATGTTTGTTTTTTTTTCCTCGCCCCCTCATCTTTCACAGTTCTTCAAGTGAGTCAGCTATAGAAGGGTTCTGCGTATGATCAATTCTCTTAGGTCAGGTTACCCAGGAAACAGAGTCTGAGGCAGAGATTTGCAGGCAGGAGGAGGTGTGCTGGAGAGTGCCCCTGAAACACCACCTACAAGGGAGTAATGAAGTAAGATTCCACAGAGGGAAAAATTACATTGTGATGTGGTTGGAACAAAGGCCATCAGCTGACCCTATAGGGAGCTATGGAGCTGCAATGACCCTTCAGAATTGTCCCAGATGGAGGCAATGCAGCTGCGCTTTTGTACTCCAACAGAAACCAGCGTGGGCTGCCTCTGGGAAAGATGCCTAATGTGGGTGAGGCAGCTCCCTTTGAACCAGTGCCATTCTTTGTTGTTTTATTCTTTTTCCATTTTTCCTCAATCCAATTTCATGACCTCATTTTTTAAATTAATGTTTAATTTTTGTGAGTATGTAGTAGGTGTATGTATTTATGGGTACATGAGATATTTTGATACAGGAATACAAGGCATAATAATCACATGAGGGTAGAGGGAGTATCTGTCCCCTCAAGCATTTATCCTTTGTCTTAAAAACAATCTAATTATACTTTTTTAGTTATTTGTAAATGTACAATTAAACTATTATTGACTATAGTCACCCTGTTGTGCTATCAAATATTAAACCTTATTCATTCTTTCTAACTGTTTTTTTTTTGTAGCCATTAACCATCCCCACTTCCCTCCATCCCAGCCCACTACCCTTCCCAGCCTCTGGTAACCATTCTTCTACTTAATGAGTGCAATTTGTAAAGGGGACTCACCTGTAAGCCTTCAGCAGCCAACATTCCTGGTAAATGGAGAGATGAGTACTCTGTAAGCACAACACAGGTTTTGCTAAATATATCTGTTGAATTTATAGTTCTATTTAGAAATTGAAATAAAAATAACATTTGAGTAATCTGAATAATTAGGGCAAAAATCTAATTAAAGGCTTTGCCATTTATATATAGCTATTAAAATTAGTTTAATTTTTTAGGATGAATTTAGTTACATTTTTTCAATCTTTTAATTCATTCCTAAAGATTCCAATTTTTTTCCACTATTTTTTTTCTTCAGCCTGTGGAACTTCCTTAAATTCTTACAGTTTAGCTGATCTGGCAACTAATTGTCTTTGTTGTTCTTTGATTTGAAAATGCTTTTATTTCTCATCCATTCCCAAGGTATATTTTTGCTGAATATACAATCTGAGTTGAAAGGTTTATCTGTTTGTTTGTATGTTTTTCCTGTAAGTACTTTAAAGACTTTGTGACACTGACTATTGGTCTTGAGGAATTTTGATGAGAAATTCACAGCTATTCAAATTGTTATTCCCCTCTGTGTAATATATTAGTTTTGTTTGTAATGTCATTTTTTGTAGTTTATTATGTGTCTAACCATGGTTGTCTTAGAATTTATCCTATTTGGAATTTACTAAGCTTTGAGATTCCCTAAATTTTTGTATCTCACCAAATTTAGGATATTTTCAGTTATATTTCTTCAAATACATTTCTGGTTCTGTGAAGAATGATGGTGGTATTTTGATGGGAATTGCATTGAATTTGTAAATGGCTTTTGTCAGTATGGTCATTTTCACAATATTGATTCTACCCATCCATGAGCATGGGATATGTTTCCATTTGTTTGTGTTTTCTGTGATTTATTTCAGTAGCGTTTTGTAGTTTTCCTTGTAGAGGTCTTTCATCTCCCTGGTTAAGTATATTCCTAAGTATTTCATTTTTTTTTTTTTTTTTTGCAGCTATGGTAAAAGGAGTTGAGATCTTGATTTGATTCTCAGCTTGGTCACCATTGCTGTATAGGATAACAATACTAAAATTCATATGAAATCAACAAACACCCTACATAGCCAAAGCAAGACTAAGCAAAAAGAACAAATCTGGAAGCATCACATTACCTGATTTCAAACTATACCATGAGGCCATAGTCACCAGAACAGCATGGTACTGATATAAAAACAGGCAAAGAGACCAATGGAACAGAAAATAGAGAACCCAAAAATAAACCAAAATACTTGCAGCCAACTGATCTTTGACAAAGCAAACAAAAACATAAAGTGGGGAAAGGATACCCTATTCAACAAATGGTGCTGAGATAATTGGCAAGCCACATTTAGGAGAATGAAACTGGATCCTCATCTCTCACCTTGTACAAAAATCAACTCAAGATGGATCAAGGACTTAAATCTAAGACCTGAAACTATAAGAATTCTAGAAGATAACATCAGAAAAACCCCTCTAGACGTTGGCCTAGGCAAAGTTTTCATGACCAAAAACCCAAAAGCAAATGCAGTAAAAACAAAGCTGAGTATCTGGGACTTAATTAAACTAAATGGCTTTTGCATGGCCACAGGAACAGTCAGCAGAGTAAACAGACAACCCACTGAATGGGACAAAATCTTCACAATCTATACGTCTGACAAAGGCCTAATATCCAGAATCTACAACGAACTCAAACAAATTAGCAAGAAAGAGACAAACGATCCCATCAAAAAATGGGCTGAGGACGTGAATAGGCAATTCTCACAAGATTACAAATGGCCAATAAACATATGAAAAAATGCTCAGCATCACTAATGATCAGAGAAATGCAAATGAAACCCACAACTCGATACCACCTTACTTCTGCAAGAATGGCCATAATCAAAAATCAAAAAATAATAGATGTTGGGGTGGATGTGATGAACATGGAACACTTTTACACTGCTGGTGGGGATGTAAACTAATGCAACCACTATGGAAACAGTGTGGAGATCCCTTAAAGAACTAAAAGTAGAGCTACCATTTGATCCAGCAATGCCACTACTGGGTATCTACCCAGAGGCAAAAAGTTATTATACTAAAACGATACTTGTACACTTAAGTTTATAGCAGCACAGTTCGCAAATGCAAAAATGTGGAGCTAACCCAAATGCCCATCAATCAACGAGTGGATAAATAAACTGTATGTATGATGGAATACTGCTGAGCCATAAAAAGGAATGAATTAATAGCATTTGCAGCAACCTGGATGGGATTGGAGACTATTATTTTAAGTGAAGTAACTCAGGAATGGAAAACTAGACATCATATGTTCTCACTTATAAGTGGGAGCTAAACTATGAGGATGCAAAGGCATAAGAATGACACAATAGAATCTGGGGACTCGGGGAAAGGGTGGGAAGAAGGTGAGGGGTAAAAGACTACAAATCGGGTTCAATGTGATAGGTTCACCTAAATCTCACAAATCACCACTACAGAACTTACTCATGTAACCAAATATTACCTATTCTCCAAAAACCTATAGAAATAAAAAAATTTTAAAAAAGAAAGATAAAAAAATACAGTTCTGCCCTAATCACTTCATTCTCTCTTTTTGGGACTCCAATATCACTTACTTTAGACTTTTTACTATTGTTCCAAAGGTCCCTTAGTCTTGCTCAATTTTTTAATTAACTTTTTTTCTGTCCTTGAGCTGTGGAATTTCTATTGATCTATATTCAAGTTTACTGACATTTTTGTCTGTAATATGTATACTGTTATTGAGCTTTCCCACTAAACTTTGTATTTAAGATATTGTACTTTTCATTTTTAACATTTTCATTTTTTTATATTTTTATTTTTCTGCTGATATTTCCCATCTTTTTATACATTTTAGATGTATTCATTATAAATGTTATAATAGATATTTATAATAGCTTCTTTAAAGTCCTTGTCTGATAATCGCAAAATCTGGGCATTGTGGGATTCACAACTGTTGATTGTTTTTTCACTTAAAAATAGGTCACATTTTCCTAGGTTTTTCAGTGTCAATTAATTTGGGGTTGTATCCTTGTTATTGTTAATGTTGCATTGTATAGACTCTGATTTCTTTTATAATCCTCTTGGGAATGCGGATGTTTTTGTTTTAGGAGGCAATCAATCCGGTTACATTCTGACTGTAAGACCTGTCTTGTTTTGTAGGTGGTGGTTTAAATCTCAATTCAGTTCTTTAAGCCTTCGCTATGCTAGTTTCATAGGCAAAGCTAAGCATCATTTAATCAGAGCATCTTGCTTTATTCTGTAAGTTAAACTCATGAATTTCATTTTTCCTTATCATCAAGCAATGTCAATAATTATTAATTAAAAATGGAAATATCCTAACTAAAAAACTGGGATATATCAATTAACTGAAAACCTGCCTGTTATAGATTTACAACAGAGGATATTTTGATGTATTTTTTGAAAGCAGATTTCTTGGATACAAATTTACTTTTTAAGATGATGTGTCCAGCTTCTTGATGATAACAGAAATAATTTCTTTCAGGTGGAAGATGGTATAAAATAAAGCTTTGAATTATTGATATCAGTTTTATATTTGATGATATATAATGTTGGTAAACAATTTTTAAAAGGCACAAATAGTTAAGAATTCTGCAATAATAAAACTAAAATCAGACAACTGAGATTAACCAAGAGGATAACTACACATTATAATTATAACCCATGATTTGAAAATAATTTTAATTAATGTATTCATAAGTTAAGTGACAAAATGGGAAATTTAACAGAGAACTGGAAAATTTTAAAATTCACAATTATTAAACATATGAGTGAAATAACAAATTAAGATCTCAGTGGTTGAGGTCTTCATAAACTGAATAATTGAGCTTCATCACCAGATAATACAAAATTTAAAAAAGTAAATAAATTGAAAGTAAAGTCAAATAAAATATACAAACAGAAGCAAGGAGCTTCAAAAGGATGGAAAATATGGAGAATAACATAATGGACACTAAGAATATAGCACAAATGTCAAGTAATATGTAATTGGACTCGTAAGCGAAGGAAAGAGTAAATTGGGTGGAAGGGAGAGTTGAAAAGAGTGTAACTGAAATGTTTGTTAACTATTTTAAAAATTCAAGGTAGAGATTTAAGGAGTCCCATAAAACCGAAGCAGATATAGATAGAAAGAAAAAATATGTTAAGGAATGCCATTATAAAATTGCTGAAAGCAAAAGATACATAATAAATCTTAAAAGCAGCCAGATATCTTACAGATTCAGCTAAATCTGTATCAAAATGCCTTCTCTTTTGAAGAAATGTATGATCTGATTCTAAAATTAAAAAAGAAATGCAAATAATCTACTATATATAATAATTTTTAAAAATGAACAAAGTTATAATACATATATTACCTACCTTTAAGAACTATTATAAAGCTCCATTAGTCTGTAGTACTGGTATAATAAATGACAAATAGATTGGTAGATCCAATTAGAAAGTCCAGATATATATGTACCTATATAAAGACAACTTATTTTAACCAAGATGCTAAACTAAATGCATAGGGAAAGGAAAGTCTTTTTAACAATGATGCTGGATCAATTCTATATAAATCACTCCATACACCAAAATTAAACTAATTCAGGATGATTCCAAGTCCTGAGTATAAGATCTACCACCATAAATCTTCTGGAATAAAATATAGGAAAATGTCTTTTTCATTTTGAGTAATGATTTATTAGACAAAATACAAAAAGCACTAACCATTATAAAAATCAGTAATATTGACTTTATCAATATTAAAAAAGAAAACTTCTGCTTATCAACAGAAACTATTAAGAAAAAGAATAGGCAAGCCACAGACTGAAGTAAAATATTTGCAATACATAAATTGAACAAGACCTTTTATCTAGAATATATAAAGAGCTTCTACAAATCAATGTTATAAACATAAACAAGCAGTCTAGGCAACACAGTGAGACCTCATCTCTACAAAAAATAAAAAATTAGCCATACATGGTGGCATACATCTGTAGTTTCACTTACTCAAGAGGCTAAGGCAGGAGAATTGCTTGAGCCCAGGAGGTCAAGGCTGCAGTGAGCCATGATCGTGCCACTGTACTCCAGCCTGAGCAACAGAGCGAGTGTCTCAAAAAAACAGTAGAGTACAAATAACCACATAAAAAGGTCGAAACTTTTGAAAAAATGCTTGTCAAAAAAGATACAAGAGTGGCCAATAAACACAAGCATGTAAAAAATGTTCGACATCATTAATCATCAAAGAAATACAAATTAAAACCACAATAGTATACTACATTATAACCAATGAAATGAATATAATTAAGAGTGACAATGTTAAGTGTCGGCAAGGATATGGAGTGACTCTCGTGAGTGTCAGTGGTCATATAAAATTGTACAAATACTTTGGCAGTTTCTAATAACTTTAAGTATACATCTATCTCAGAAATTCCATTCCTAGGTATTTACACAAGACAGAAAAAATAAAACATATGTCCACAGAAATGTTTATAAAACTATTTATCACATCCTCATTATAATAGTCCCAAATTTGAAACTCAAATGCTCATCAACAAGAGAATAGAAAAAACAATTTTTGGTATAGTAATACTCTGGTATACTGATTGACAATTAAAAGGAAATAAATAGTACCAATATATGCCGCATTGTGAATAAATTTTATAAATAATATTGAGCAAAATAATCCAGACATAAAATACCCTATGCCGTAGGATTTTACTTATTTGAGGTCCAAGAACAGGACTACTGTAATAGAATTTTGGATAGTAATATGTTAAGTGGAAGTGTGGAATTGAATGGAAAAAGTAAAGATATTGCTTTCTGGGGTGATGGATATGGTCTAAACTGTATTTTTCCTTGGATAGTAATTACACAAGTGAATAAAATTTCAAAATCCATCATGCTGAACACTTAAGATCTGTCCATTTTATTGCATATATGTTATAGCTCAATACAAAAGGAAACTGGTGAGATATTGCTACATATAAGAATGTCTACAATTAAAAACAAAACAAATCATGGTAATTGCAAGTATTGAGAGGGTTATGAACCCATGGAAACATCCAAACAGTCCAAGTAGTAGGGCAAGTTAACACAACGAGTTTGGAAAACTAAAGATTAATATTTGCCAAGCTTTGGCTTAGCAAGTATACTCCTAGGTACAGTATATTCCCAAAAGAAATGTGTAGAAAAGGCTGGTCCAGGTTGTTTATAACAGCATTATTTTAATAGCAAGATTTGTGGTATATTTATATATAGCAATGAAAACTATCACAAGTAACCATATGGGGAAAAAATCATATGACTGTAATATTTTGTAAAAGAAACCCACAAAGAATAATTATATACCATGTGAGTTCACTTATATAAATTTAGAAAACAATTGTATTTATGTTGATTCCTTGTCTTTGCTATTGTGAATAGTGCTGCAATGAACATACGCATGCATGTATCTTTAGAACAGAATGATTTATATCCCTTTGCTATGTACTCAGTAATGGAATTGCTGGGTCAAATGGTATTTCTGTCACTATGTCTTTGAGGAATCGCCACACTGTCTTCCACAATGGTTGTACTATTTACACTCCCACCAACAGTGTAAAAGCATTCCATTCTCTCCACAACTTCACTAGCATCTATTGTTTTTTGACTTTTTAATAGCTAATGGATGCTGGGGTTAATATCTGGGTGATTGGATGATCTGTGCAGCAAACCACCATGGCACATGTTTACCCATGTAACAAACCTGCACATCCTGTACATGTACCCTGAACTTAAAATAAAAGTGGGAAATTGAAAAACAAAATAAAAATTATGAATTTCTGTGCATTTTTGTTCCAATGTTTTATTTCAACTTCAGAAAGGGCATTATAAAAGAGACAAGAGTTTATGCTGTGGATCAGGTTAGGTAAAGAGGAAGAGGAGGCTTAGATAAGAAGCAAGTAATTTATATTTAGTTTCCATTTTTACGATCAGAAAAATAGCATCTCTCTTATACATTTGTTCAATTTTTTTCTTCATTGACTTTTACTATATTCTTACCGGAATAAAGTCACGAATCTTTAGCCTTTTGAAATATTTTGTTCTTACTTTTCATGTGCACTCTGCATGACACTTTTTACAGGTCGATAATGTCATACTACCTTATTATCTTGCTGAATATTTTATGCATAGGCACTTCTTTCTATATTTGCTTTTACAACTTTGCTGGTCTTCCATTGACTCCCAAATACTAGCTTTCTGGTGATGCTAATACCTTTTGCAAGTCTGTTATACCTGTTTCAGTTTTTATAAAAGTACACCGAAATTTCTGATGCACTTTTAAATAGTGTAATTAACATACAAAATTTTGAAATTAGGAAATCATGAATATAATTATAAAAATTACGATTTAAGTATATTATTGCCCTCTTATTTAATGTATACATAGTATTTACTAATAAAAACGACTATAGCCTCAGATTATTTCTCAAATCCAATTATATGTCTTACTCTGCCATCCAGTCACTTCAGAGTGAATAATTGCTTTGTAATAAATAAATTACCTTATTAGGAAGATGGGTTAAGTAGATATCTGCATGATTCCAAGTATTTTCCTTATGAAGTGCCAGTTTTTAAACAACAACAACATAGGATTCTGAAAAGTCAAGGCTTTTCCATCCATAGATTCTCTCATGTATTTATTTTGGCTGGGAAAAAAATAGTTTGTCTTAAATATGTGCATTTTACACAAATGCAAAAATAGTCGGCAAACAAATGTAAAATGTGTTTATAGAAAATGTATGAGTTATTGTTTAAATAGTGCCTACTGTATTATGATACCACATATACAATTTTCATATTTTATATTGATTGTAATTTTCACTATGATTATAGTAGATAAGACTAATCCACTTTGCCGACGAGAAAACAAAGTCTTAAGGAGGTGAAACAACTAACAAAACACACACATGTGTGGTGGTTCCTACTGGTGCTGTTGACAGCTGTCCATGATTGACAATGACTTGCTAAGGGATTTGGTTACTCCTGGCTCTTCCAGAGAGAGTAAGACAATCAGTAGCTCAGCAAAGTGATTGGGAAGCTCTGATTGGAAGAATGGTAGAGGTATTTGGTAATGAGGCCAAAAGTGTGAAATAAATGGC
This sequence comes from Pan troglodytes, assembly GCF_028858775.2. NCBI lineage: Eukaryota > Metazoa > Chordata > Mammalia > Primates > Hominidae > Pan > Pan troglodytes. The sequence continues at coordinate 78,776,425 of NC_086015.1, forward strand.
TCATGACTCTAGCCCAAATCAGTGGAGAAATAGTTTTGCTGGAGTATTTTAGCATTAACCCTACATAAAACTTTAGATCTCACATTTTGTTAAATCATTCCTAACCACTAACATCGTCGTCAAGTATATGAAAGTATGTGTTTGTTCAGCCTCTACTTGCTTCCCTTTTATCATGCCCCCCCATCATCAGCACACCACCCTCTTTTTTGGGGTGCCTGGCTATTTTGTATTTCATTCGGAGCTTATGGACTCTGCTTACCCTTCTAGATTCTTATTCCCCCCATCACATATCAAAATATTCCTGTCAAGTATCACATATCTTCAAAATGATGGTGTCTGGTAAACGTATCACGATAGGGTTTATTATGTTTTGAATCCTTTTAAGAACCTTAATCTTCTGTGGCAAGTAAGAATAGGTGGCTTAAGCAAAAAGCAAATTTGTTCACTCAACTAACTGAAAATTATAGTGGTTCTACCATTAAGTAGTACTATACTCTTGGACTCAGATAATACCATTAGGGAATTGTCTTTCTGAGTCTCCTAACTCTGCTATCTGTGCTGACTCCATTCTCAGGCAGGCTCTCCCTTGCCAGGGTACCTGTAGCTCCAGACTTATGTATTAATAGCTCAGCATCTTCAGTGGAAAGAGAATGCATAATTTGTAATAATGGTAGAGAAAGACCTGGGGTTTGTGAATCCAATTGGTTTGTTGATATTATGCTGGCTGCTAGAACAGATCACTGCCTCATGATGATGTGGTCTTCTCCTTGGAGAGATGCTAGGTAGGGAAAAAACAACAACAACAACAACAACAACATATTGAACACACAGTGTATTTTCAAACAAGCTTTAAGGTGGTCATATCAAGATGCATGTAACTGAAAGAGTAGTGAAAGCAATTCTATTTGAGTTTTTCCAGTTTCAATATCAGAATTGACATTCCACGAGTGGAATTTACATATGAGGGCTGATGCAAATATTTTTTGAAGTAGGTGGGCTTTAGAAAGAGGAACCAACTTCTGCTATACGTGCAGTGGCAGGCAGCAATGAATGAATTGTTCTTAATAAGAGCTTATCTTGGAGTTATGATTTTCTCATCATACATCACAGTTCTGTTCTCCTTGTCAACAGCTTTCTTGTTTTCTGACTTCAAAATGTTCTAAGGATTGTTGTTTTTCTCTTTCTGCTAGATATATAGTCCCCTTACAACCAAAAATGGGAAGGGGGACATATTTGTTTTGGTTTTGGGTAAATACTTCTTGTACATTTTCAAATTCATGTCTTTACTCTTGCATTTCTTGAAAATATAAAAATTCTAAAGTTTGTGGGGCCAACAGTGAAAAATTATGGTGCATAATGAAACATGACTAGTTTATTTAAACAGCACAAGTGAAATGTCTCCAGCAACTTGCAAGCCATTAGATGTATTTCTCAGAGGTATATCCTAATGGCTAATAAGTCAGCATGTAACTGCTGGAAATTTAATCACGGGTTGCGTGTTCAGTTTAGAGTTGAAGATAAAGGATCAGGATTGAATTTTGTATCCAAAATATCCCTCTCTCCGTCCAATCAGGCAAGGTTTGAGTAATCTGTTTGTGGGTAAAATACAGGAGAATCATCCCTAGAGTTTAATTCAGAGTCAGGGAAATACAAAATATGCTCTACTGTTAAGCACATACCTTCTTTCTTGAGAATGGGTCACCCAGAGACCAAGGTGTTTAAGGAAACAGACAGAATACAATAATTCCTAGTATACACCAATAAAGGCCAAGTTAATCTTTCAAAAGACAAGTGGGTAAGCAAAGTCCCTCAGTAGCCACTGTTCTGTGAATGCTTGTTAAGAGTTGAACATGTCTAGTTTATATATGATTGCAGGTTCAACATGATTTAGTGGAAAGGAAACAAGATATGATTTGTAGAAACCAGTGAAAGAGAAACCATTAAGGAAGGTTTTAAGGTTTAAAATATTTTCAGGAACATTTGAAAGAAAAAAAGTTTAGGTCATAGTTCCCAATTGGCAGTTACCCCAAAGAGTGTGAATGAAAATATTCCAGCTCATTAACTCCTTTCTTAGAAGACCTAAACAGAAACAGAAAATAAAGAAGTAAAAGACCCTAAATCAGGAAAGGGCAGTCCTGGTGTCTGGGTGAACTCTCGCTTGTTTGGGAGCAGCTGGCCTGGTAGACACTCCATTACTGCTATTTTCATAGACTGGCTTGAGGTGTTATGTGATATTCTTTTCATAGTATCAGAAAGTCAATCTGTGTCCATAAAGTATGAGTTTCCCTCTCTATGATTTACAAAATAGGAGAAATATTTCTGGATTCTTGGAATTTCCCTTTAACATTTCAGATCCTCCTTGCAGTATGTATGCCATATTCTAGAGCAGGGGTTGACAACATTTTCTGCAAAAGGTTATATAATAAATATTTTCCACCTCTTGGGCAGATGCTCTCTGTGCCTACTGCTCAACTCTGCCGTTGTAGTGTAAAAGCAGCAATAGGCAATATGTAAGTGAATGTGTGTGGCTGTGTTTCAATAAAACTTTATTTACAAAAACAGGCAGCAGGCTGGATTTGGCCTGTAGGGCGTTGTCTGGAAACTCCTATTATAGAAAATTGTTTATGTTGGGGTCGTGTCATTGTAGTATCTTGACAATGATTGGGTGCAGAAGTTGTGGGTTGTAGACACATGAACTGCCAAGATTCAAATTACTGGTTAATGCTGTCCTAGTAGCTTAAGCTGCATGGCTTGGAATAATACAGATATCACTATTAACTGATATAAATAGTAATTGTGTTATAACCAGTAAGAGTTGTGATGGTTGTCAAAAGTGTACATGTTTTGATGGTTAATGACTGTTTTGGAAACACTGAATTGTAATTTTCTTTACACACACATATAACATATACAAATACATGTTGAAAATTATTTTTTGATACCTTGGTATTTAGGAGGTAAGGTAACCGAATTGCTTAAAACACTGTGAGTACTAATTGTATCACAAGCCTCTTCTGGACATTATTAATAAGCTATATTCTATTTTTTTTGTTGTTGTTGCAAAAAGCTTTGTTTTTTGAAGCCACATTTTGAAGTTATTTTATTTTGCAGTTTCTACTTTCTTGTACTCCATCAAAACAAAATATCAAAGTAGTTCTTATGGAAGCAATATAGTGGTTAAGACCCTTAAGCACGTGAACTTGGAAATCAGATAAATCCCTATTATATCTTATCTCTGCCTCTTACTAGGTGTTAGGATTTGGTACAAATGATGCAACTTCTTTGAGCCTCTGTTTCTTCATCCGTATGAAAGAAAAGTAGATAATGTGTGTAAAGCGTTTAGCACAGTCTCTAGCATATAGGAAATGCTCAATAATTTACAGCTATTATTATATTATTTTTAGTAAGATACAGAAAACCACTCAGTCACTTATTGTTGTCACTATTCTTAATATCTTGTTTGATGAGATGGGTGACTATTGTTTTTTCCTTTTCAAATGTCCATTCTCCCTTCAATTGGTAATTTTACCTGGATTTTCTTTGTGGTTTCTTGGCAGCTAAGAATGAGACTCCTCTCATCTCTGCTTCAAACCATAGACACATGACCTATCTCAGCCATAGGATAGATTCAAATGTGGGCACATGACCACCCATCATCCTTTTTTTAAAGAAGGAGAAGCTGAGAGGATGCAAGGCTGAATCTATTGGCAGGGATATTTTGCCAGAAACCGTACCTACCCATCAACTTTTCAGTCCTGTGAATCAATAATTATGTTGTTGTTTTTTGTTGAATCCATTTTGAGGTGGGCTTTTGTGACTTGTAAGTAAATGACACATGCCCAATACAGCTAACTATTTTACATTTGCCAACAGGACAGATTATATCAACAGATCAATGTCTAGACTTTTTTTTTTATCCTATTCCTTTGGTTTTTGACCTCTTGGAGATCAAAATTCAAAGTAATCCTGTCACAAAACCTAAACTTGTTATAAAGATTTGTCAAAAGTCAAAATTACCTCAAATTTAGTTTAAAACTCATAGTTGCCTTATTCAAATCAGCCGCCCACCTATGATTAACTAAAGCTCAACTGCTGTGATTGGCTGAGACTCAGCTATTTAACAGTGCACTCCTAAGTTAGATTTTCAGTTAGCGTATGTCCTCATTTAGGTTGCACTTCATTAAGTAAGGCTTCAAATACAGAGGCATCTCCTTTTAGTTTAACAAGATCAAACTTTTTATTTTATCAGCTGAAATAGTGGAATTCTCACTATGACTTTCTTTGAGAACATAAAACCAGAGTGTTAAATCTGGAGAGAAGGTTAAATACCATCACTGTTTTCTCCACAAAAAAACACTCTGTCCTAAGGGATAAAATCACCTATCCACGGTTGCATAAGAGGTTACATAAAAGGATCTGAATTTTGGTTTCTCTTTCTGTCTTTTTTTTTTTTTTTTTTCCTTGAGACAGAGTTTCGCTTCGCTCTGCTGCCCAGGCTGGAGTGAAATGGCGTGATCTCGGCTCACTGCAACCTCCGCCTCCTGGGTTCAAGCCATTCTCCTGCTTCAGCCTCCTGAGTAGCTGGGATTACAGACATGCCACCACACACCCGGGTAATTTTTGTTGTTGTTGTTGTTGTTTTTTAGTAGAGGCGGGGTTTCACCATGTTGGTCAGGCTGGTCTTGAACTCCTGACAAATGATCCGCCCACCTCGGCCTCCCAAAGTGCTGGGATTACAGGCATGAGCCACCGCGCCCAGCAGAATTTTGGTTTATTATACATGCAGAAATACCCTTTTGATGTGGAATTGTGTTCAGCAAGCCATATTGTTTGTGCTACAAGAATCCAAGTGAGTAATGTTTCTCAGATAAAAATAGGAAATAGCCACAGATGTATCTGTTTTATACACAGAACCTAATTACATCCATAAAATAATAGCATCTGCTTAGATGCAGGTAATAGTTTAATATAACTGCCAAAAATTTGTTGGCATTTGCAAGTACATGGAATGCTTTGGGTAGCTTTTTAGCTGCTGTTATTTGATATATGCATTACTGAAAGCTTTATATGGATTTCATTGAACTTGAGTGAACAGAACATATGAGTTTGCAATGATTATAGTGACTTTAGGAAGTTAACCTCTGTGAGCCTCAGTTTTCTTCATTCATTTGTAAAGTGGTTATAATATTAATTTTAGCTTCATGATATAAGTAAACATCAAATCAGCCAATGCCTGGGAGGTACGTAGCACTGGGCCTGGCACATAATGCCTTAGTCGGCTCAAGCTGCCATAACAAAATGTCATATACTGCGTTGTTTAAACAACGAAAATTTATTTCTCACACTTCTAGAGGCTGGAAAGTCCACAGTCAAGGTGATGACTGCCATTTTGATAAGATCAGACCACTAATCTTATCGTAGGGGCTCACCTTTCTGATGTCATCCAACCCTAATTAGCTCCCAGAGACCCCATCTCCAAATACCATCACAATGGGGACTAGAACTTCATCATTTGAATTCTGAGATGATAGAAATATTCAATCTATGGCACATAGTATATGTTCATAATAGGTTAGTGTTCATTATTAGATTATTATTACTTTGCTACCATGTTGTTCTTCAGCTTAAGATTAAACCTTAGCATAGAGCATAGGCTAACTATTTGGAAATGTTTCTCTCCTCACGTATGTTATGTTTGTTTACAAGTCTGGGATTTTGGTGAGCTTCCTCAAGTATTTTGTCATGTAACAGACTGTGCAATAAAAGTGGAGTGGAGTGCGTGTCTGAAATGGGTAACAAACACAAGCTGATCTATTTGTATGGTAATAGTACAGTTAAAAATAAATAGGCTCCCATACTCCTGAAAAATAGAACTACAATTTCAGGAAGCCAGTGAGTTCATTACTTTCTTTTAACGACCCAACAAATAACATTTCACACATTATAGTCTTCCACTGGGAACCCTAAAAAAGAAAATTAAGCTTTGTGTCACAGCCTGAATTCTATTGGTATGATATGTAGCAATCCTACTCACAACAGCAAGATATTAGAGAGGGAGAATACAGGGGAATGGATGGGGAAGGGAGGAGAGTGGGGGAACACTTTGAAATCATATTTGGAAAGAACTGTGAGACTATCTTTTTTCCACCAAATGCAAAGCATTTGATTTGAACTAGGTTGTGTGTATATTTCACTGAGTTCCGAAAGGGACTTGTAGAGGTCTTATAAAATTTAGGTCCAAATTGGTAGTTTACTTGGCAATATTGGCATCTTTTCAGTCATTATTCTCCATACTGGAAGTTTATGGGTGCTTTTCATCCCATTCACGGTAGCAAATTATCAATAGGATCCCATTAAATGGCCAGTTACCTTCTAGACTTACGGTTCTCAAACTTTAACATGCATACAAGTCACCTAAGAATCACTTTAGAATGCAAGACAGGACTTGACATCATACATTTCAAACTGGTTCTCGGGATGCTCATGCTGGGGTCCAAAGCAACCCTTTGGGTAGTGTTGCCAACTGAACTTTCTGCAAGCATGAATATTCTACATCTGGGCTCTCTCACACATACCTACTATTGACGAACTGGATTTTTAATTTTATTACATTTAAATTTATTTAGCCACATGTAGCTGGTGACTACCTTATTGAATACCACAGCTCAAAGATCAATAAGAAAATCTCAGCTGTAACCCTACCAGTGTCCCCTCTCACTTTAAGCTCTCCAAGTGATTCCCATTGTTTTTGCATAAATTAAAAACAAAACTAGCGTCTACAAGGCTCGGTGTGGTCTGGCGGCTGCCACCTCTCCAGCTTCCCATATCCTGCTTGCTCTCACCATGTGGCTGTCACTACCCTGGGCTTCTTTCACCACTCTCCTCTCATGCTGCTTTTTCCATGAGATTCATGACATCACTTTCCTTCTGCCTCCAACACAACTTTCATTTCTCCTCTTTCCTTAGTTGATTTAGACTCAGTTTTGGGTTTCAGTTCAGAGAAGTTTTCCTTGGAATTCTTAGCAAGGCCAAGCACTCACATTTCATATTTTCCCCTATTGATGCCCCTTGTTCTCTGTTAAGAGTCGATGTTTATTTCTGTGGTCATTTGTTAATATCTAGCTTATCCAACAGGCTGAAATTTAACGGGAGTAGGGACTATATCTACTTCTGCTTATCATTGTGTTCCTAGCAATCACCACAGGACATGGCATGTAGTGTGTGCTCAACATTTATTGAATAATAATGTTTTAAATATATATATATATGCACACACATGTATATATGTGTGTGTACATATATGTAATATATATACAGTCACCCCTTGGTATCCCTGGGGGATTGGTTATAGGACCTCCTTTGGATACTAAAATCCATGGATGCTCAAGTCTCTGATTTGAAATGGCATTGTATTTTCATATTACCTATGTATATCATCCTGTAGGCTTTAAATTATCTCTAGATTACTTATAATGCCTACTACAAAGTAAATGCTACATAAATAGTTGTCATACTGTATTGTTTAGGAAATAATGACAAGAAAGTAAAATCTGTACATGTTCAATACAGAGGCAATCTTTTTCAAATATTTTCAACCCATGGTTGGTTGAATCCACAGGTGCAAAACCCACAGATAGGGAAGACGACCTATACATATATATGTATGTATATGTATGTGATACACACACACACACACAAATTACTTGGGGTGCTTGTTAAAAATGCAAACTTCTTTATCTCATGTTTTCAAATTTCAATTTAGTAAAAATGGGGCCCAGAGGTCCTCATTTTTGACAACACTTGAGCTGTATCTGTTACAAGTTGTCTTTGGGCTCTATGCTGAGAAATCATGTTCAAGGTAGCCCTTGAGGATAGCAAAGTTTTTAGTTTTCTTTTGATGAAAGGGGCACAGAACAGTAGCATAGTCACCCCCCTTCAAGGACTCAAGGAAGAGCCTTCCTTCCTCTCCCATGACATATTTGAGCAAAGCTGGAGCAGAGCTGAGCAAGGCTAGAAAGTATTGCTTTCATAAAACATCCATGTGTAGTTTCGTGGTACAGCCAGCAAGCAACTCATCCCAGTAAAAGAAATTATATTAAAGAGCAGCTTGCATGGAGTAGGAAAATAACTGAGTATTTGAATATAACTATGATGTAATTGTTCGAAAACACTGCCCCCAATAGCATACTGATGAGTTGTGCTATAATATTTAAAAGGACAAAAGTAACATGGCCGATTTAAGGAAAAACGCATCGGCTAGCAAAGGTCATTTGCTTTATGGATGCAAATCGTTAGTGTGGAGGAGAAAGCCAGGTAAAGGAGATGAAATAAATCAGGAGAAATCCAACTCAGCAGGAACCCAGCCAAAAGGAAGATGGCCCCTGTTCCTTTCATGTCAAAGGTGGGATTGAGAAATGAAAGCCTCACTCCTCTATTTTCTCATCTACATTCTGCTGATTGGAAAAATCACAGTCTGAAAGAAAATAGAATTCACTTTTTTTTTTTTTTTTTTTAGAAGGAGGTCTGGGCTGTAAAAGAAGCTTAGTCCTGATGATATGACAGTGCTTCCTTCTTTGGTTTATTCACCACATTTCCTCACTAAGAATTTGTTGAAAGCATAGCGTTCCCTCTGGAGCCACATTGCCTGGGTTCTCATTTGCCCTTCATCAGTTATTGCCATTACCAATTGGGAAAGTCGCTTAATAATGTCAATGCTTCAAATTTTCTTATCTGTAAAATGGAGATAATAATACATACGCTCCTTCACTTACCAGGGGATCATGTCCCAATAAACCCATTGTAAGCTGAAAATATATTAAGTCAAGTCAAAAATGCATTTAATAACCTAGCTTTATTGAACATCATAGGTTAGCTGAGTCTGCCTTAAATGTCCTCAGAGCACTTACATTAGCCTGAAGTTGGGCAAAAGCTTCTAACACAAAGCCTAATTTTTAATAAAATGTTAAAAAAATCTCATGTAAATTATTGAATATTGTACTGAAAGTGAAAATCAGAAAGGTTGTATGGATACTCAAAGTATGGTTTCCATATGCATATGGCTTTCCCACTAACATAAAGTAAAAAAAAATCATAAGTGGAATCATTGTAAGTAATCCATGGAATAGGTACAGATAGTCCTCTACTTACAATGATTAATACATTTAAAAAGCTTAGAATGACAGTTGCATTGCAGGTACTATACTGGTGTTAACTGGTTTGTTTTTGTTTTTAAGCACATCTTTATCCTGGTAGAATTTGGAGCCCAGTGAAGGTGGGAGATAAGACAGTACACAATAAATGTACAAATAATCACTAATTTGTAATCATAGCCATAATAATTATTAATTAATATAGTATGCTATAAAGTAACAAATAGCCTGTGGAAAAAGTAAAATTTAGGGATTGAGAACGCTGGTAAAGAAGAGGATTTTGCAAAGTAGATGAGTTTAATTATAACAGCAGGCCCATAAGGTGATTATTGTTATTCTCCAAAGTGAAAAAGAGGTTCAGCCGCTTTCTCAAGATCATACAGCTAGTATGAAAGTCTGAATCTAGTGACCAGGACCATAGTCACCTAGAGGGTCTTGGTTGATCGAACAGAGATGATGCCACGTGGAGAACATAATGGAATGAATCATGTGTATCAGGAAAAAAAGTGTTTTAGACAGAGGTGACAGTACAAAGGTAACAAGGAGGTACGATCCTGGCATGTTAGAGGAAGAGCAAAAGCTGTCGTGCCAAGAGTTGTTAAGGAAGGGGAGGTATTTGGTTCAGAGAGATAATGGGAAGATGCAATTCATGGAGACCATTTGCAATGGACTGAATGTCTGTGTCCCCTCAAAATGTGTTTGTGAAATTCCAACCCCCGTATGATGGTATTAGGAGGTAGGATCTCTTGAAGATTGAATCCTCAAGAATAAGATTAGTGTCCTTACAGAAAGAGAGGAGATTGCTTCCTTCCTCTCTGCTCTCCACCATGTGAGGATACAACAAGAAGACAGCCATCTGCAAACCAGGAAGAGGGCTTTCACCAGAACTTGACCATGTTGGCACCTTGATTTCAGACCTCCAGCCTCCAAAGCACTGTGCTAATGCAGTGCTTAATGTGTAAGCCTCTCAGTCTATGGTAGTTTGTGATAGCAACCCTATAGCATTGTAAGAATTTGGCTCCTGCTTAACAGTAAGATGGAAAGTAATTGAACGATGTTTTGAACTTTTGTACATGATTGTCATGGGAAAATGTTCAAATATATAAGTGAAAAAACAAGGCACCCAAATGTACAAACAATTTAAATCTAGAAAACAACTTCTGAAGAGAAACACAAAAACATGTAACAGTAACATGTAACAAATATCTTGTATTTGGAACATGGCTGGCTTTTATTTTCTCTTTGCACCTTTTGGCATTTTTCAAATAATATGAAATAAGTTTGTATTATATTTATAGCCAGAGAAATATAATATTATTTTCTAAAATATAGGTGGTAGCTAAGCAACTGGAAGTAAAACATAAATATCTGATAATATGGTGATCAAACACTTAGCTGCTTTAGGCGCTGTGTACACATTACTGATGGTTGCTAAGGAAAACTTCTCACTGAGTCTGGACATTCTGATTAATAGAAATAAATTTCCGTTACTCAATTGGGGAACAAACACCTTAACTATGTTATCTGGAAAAATCAATTTATGCAGACTTGACTTCAGGACAGGAATATTTTATTCTCCTTATCATCAGAGGTTTTAGTATCTTTTCATAAACTGGGGATTAAACTTGCTCATTTAAAATTTAGCAGAGTTCAATGAGATCACATGGACACAGGAAGGGGAACATCACACTCTGGGGACTGTTGTGGGGTGGGGGGAGGGGGGTGGGATAGCATTGGGAGATATACCTAATGCTAGATGACGAGTTAGTGGTTGCAGCGCACCAGAATGGCACATGCATACATATGTAACTAACCTGCACAATGTGCACATGTACCCTAAAACTTACAGTATAATAATAAAAGAAAAAAATAAAATAAAATTTAGCAGAGTTTTAAGATAGTCTCTTAAATTTCCTGTGAAGTTTGGAAGATTATAAATTTAGCCTGAATTGATAAAACATTATGTCCTGTTGAAAAACATTATAATTCTATTATATCTTTGAAATGCTAATTTCGTGTTAGGATTTGGATAAACTATAATTATGTCACAATGATGTTCCCCTTAAAAGAAAATTGTATGAATAGAAGGAGAAAATGGGCAGGTATTTTGCATAGGCTTTTATAATTATTCTCTTTCTGCAGTAAATTCTTTCCCCTGTACACACTACAGACTGACTGGGTGTTTTAGATTAAATAAAAGAAAATTGCCTTTAAAAAGAGTATTTTCCCTATTTCTTATCCCTTAATTAAAATCAAAGATGCTGTGTCCATTAGGAATCTATATGAGATCAGTGACAGATAATTCAAATTAGGTTAAGGAATAGGAAGAAACTATCAACACATATAAAGAAACACAAAGATAGCCCCATCTCTGGAGCTACCTTCAAGGATAGCTGAGTTGAGACCTTGGGCCACACTGTGAGGACCTTGTTTCATTCTGTCTCTCAGCTCCAATTTTGGCTTTGTTGGCTTAGGTTTAGGCGGCTCTAGGCTCCTCCTTGTGTCTGCAAGGTGTCTGCAGTAGCCTTAACTTCTCATTCTTCCAGTTAAAGACTAGGAGGAAATAGTGACATTCTTTTTCTGGTAGCTTTTTGAAAAGTTCTGAAGTTGATTCTGATTGGCCCATCTAAAATCATGTGCCTGTAATGGAATCAAATTGCAGTGACCAGAGGAATGCCAAGATTCAGTTCACCCTGGAAGTCAGTCCTGGTACTCCTTTCTCAATAATGTGGAGGTGAGGGTGGATTTCCAGTTGCAAGTCTAGGAAACAAGTGTTGGGGAGGTATTCATCAAATACTCACAATATAAATATTGCTAGAAAATCCTTTTGTAAGTGTAATAGTCATTATTTGCTGCTTAACAAACAACCTCAAATATCTCATTGGCTTGTAACAAATATTTTTCTTGCTTTTAAGTCTGTGGGTCAGCTCCACATGTCTAGTTAGTCAATAGCTATCTGAGACATGTTTCTCTAATGGCAAATGGCATAAAAGCAAAAAAGTTTAGCGAAGATATGAAATGCCTTTTAAGGCTTCAGCTCATAGCTGGGACACTGTCACTTTAGGCCACATTCTATCAGACAAGGCAAGTCACATGGCTAAACTGGGCATTAATAGGATGAGGAAATATTCTCTTCCCACTTCAGTGGGAGATAATGCAAAGTCACGTGAGACAAGGCAAGGAGTTTGTAATTCTAGTAAAGGACAAGGGTGAAGAATAGTGAACAATAATCCAATTTACTAGAGTAAGTTTCTAACACTCTGTTGATGACAAGGTTAGCTGTCAGAATTTCTCTCCTTCAAGTCTTCAAGTATAGTCCGTATTCACTTCAAGTAGAGTTTGTTATTAGGATACCCCCAGAATAAAGCCCATCATTATTACCCTTCTTTTCAAATTAAGTTACACACGTATATTTATGTTTATATACATATAAATTAAAATTAAAGATAAGTCATTGGTGAAATAACAAATCTAACTAATGATTAAAATTATTACTGACGTTTTCCATATAATAGTTTTTGAGTTAACATACTTTACAGAAATCTTCATAGTAGTTCTGGAAGAAGAACTCAAATGCCAATTCTTGGTTTCCAATTGAAATTTTTAAACTACCTTTGATTTATTCTTTGGGCTTTTTATTTCTAAAAACACACAAAAGAAAGTTAGGTCAAATCATCAATAATTCTGATTACCCTAAGGTTTTATTGGTTAGTGTCATAACTTTAATATGAGTTAAGTGTATTTTTATGCAGTAATTTGGTAAATCATCTCAGTAGATCATAGAAAATTATCCACCTTCGTTCTGCCTGATGGATAATATGTTCTAGATGAGCAATTAGATATTAGTTATACGCAGCTGCAGCTCATTCGACAAATACTTTTTTCAGTCACACGTTTATCTCTCTTTTTCTGGATAAACTGGCAATATGCCTCATATAGGTCTTTACTGTGCTGTTTTCATGTAGTTCCAGGCTGCTGACCTAAAAGATGTTTGTGCATAATTACACAAGTATGTTATTTCATCTTGAAGATGAGATCCAATTGTTATTAAAAATAATTACATAGGCTGGGTGAGGTGGCTCACGCCTGTAATCCCAGCAGTTTGGGAGGCCGAGACGGGCAGATCACGAGGTCAGGAGACCGAGAGCATCCTGGCTAACACGGTGAAACCCCGTCTCTACTAAAAATACAAAAAATTAGCTGGGCGTGGTGGTGGGTGCCTGTAGTCCCAGCTACTAGGGAGGCTGAGGCAGGAGAATGGCGTGAACCTGGGAGGCAGAGGTTGCAGTGAGCCGAGATCACGCCACTGCACTCCAGCCTGGGCGACAGAGCGAGACTCCCTGTCTCAAAAAAAAAAAAAAAAAAAAAAAAACAGAAAACCACCACCACCACCACCAACAATAATAATTACATAATACTGAGAGAAGACGTTATTTTTATTCTATCAATCCTATGTATTTTTTCATTTAAGCTATCATTTGCAACTATAATAGTTTAAGGACTATATTTCACGCCTTTGCAAATAAGGATTGCCCAAGTATAGTAGCATATTTGATATATTGGTTCTGTGTCATTGATGGACTTGCCAATATGCCACAATGGTGTTCCTCTGAAGCAGGATTTCTCAACCTTGGCACTATTGACATTACGGGCCAGAAAATTCTTTGTTTGGTGAAGTGAGGTGGGAGGCTGTCCTGTGCATTATGGGATGTGAGCAGTGCCCCTGGTTTCTACCCACTAGAGGCCAGTAGCACCTCTTCCACCCCGGTTATGACAATCAAAAATGTCTACGAGTTGCCAAATATCCCCTGAAGGGCAAAATCAACCCCACTGAGTGCTATTATAAAGTGATTCCTAATGGATGCTTACATATATTACAGCAACCCTCCCCCTTTTTTATTTAAATTTTATTTAAAATTTTATTTAAAATTGTTGGCTTGGAATTTCACAAAGGAATAAGGAAGACATTGAGATTAATATGTCTCACATAACATGAATTTGGACTATAATGAATTACATAATAAGAGAAAACATTTAGGTACTTTTATTGAGGTGTCCTACATAGATGTTTTTATGGTAGTGAGTTTCTGGTCTACCAGATTTCTTTCTGTTCCTTTCATTAGAGATATATTTTTCCCTCTGTTGTCATTGTTGTCATTATTGTTCCCTCAATGACTATTAATTTAAAAGTTTGCATTTTTTCACCCTCTTAGCTGTGCAGAATATTTCAGAACAGATGCTGTTGTAAGTGAGCTCCATTATGTCTATGAAAGCTTACTCTGAGTAGGCAGTTTCTGTAAATGAAAAGGGTCCAGGGAGCAAGAATCCTTTATATTTGGAGAGAGAATAATTTTGGATTAATTGAACATAGTTATTAAATGATCTCATTCCTTTAGTATACCTGTTGGCAGGGACAACAGATAAGGTTTCAAGATGTCATTTCCACATAAGAATACTTTGGTGAAGTCCACAATCTTGAAATCTAAAAAATTTCATAAGGCTTTCATTTAATTCTGGGCTCTCAAGTGTAAATTGTAGGAAAAATATTACATAGCAGAAAGAATATGGGCTTTGAATAAATAGAACTGGATTCCAGTTTTGACTCCCACTTACTTCTGTGAAAAGTTTGACCAAGTTGCTTAAACTCCCTGAATCTCTGTTTCGTCTTCTGTGAATGGAGATAATGCATTTTATTGATGAAGACTGGGGAGAGTGGCAGTGTACTGGCTGTGGGAGGATGAATACATCTTGAAAGTTGCATATACTTACTCCCTACACTTCCCTTTATCCCAACACCAATGATTTCACTAAAAACTCCTTTCTCAGAGTCACCAAAAACCTACTTACTGATAAATCCACAAAACACTTGGCACATTTTTTCTTGATCCACTGTTCCTTTGTTTTTAAACAAAGGATTAGCAAATATTTTGTATAAAGAGCTAGATAGTAAACACTTGATTTTGTGGGATAGATAGTCTCTGGCTTATTTACTCAACTCTGCTATCACAATGCAAAAACAGTCATAAACAATATTTAAATGAATGTACATGGCTGTGTTCCAATAATACCTAATTTACAAAAGCAGAGAGTTGGCCAGATTTGGCCCATGGGAGTAATTTGTGATCCCTCCTTTCAAACCCTCACTGCCTTCCCATTTTATTTGGTATCGTTGAGCTTTCTGGAGACAAGCATTTTATCTCCTATGTCTTTGATCACTCCTCCTTTTTTTTCTGGCTTTCCTCCCTGCCTGTGTATTAATTGTCCAAATTAACAAAACACCATTGGGGAAGAAAATATTTTCAAAGTATGCATCTGACAAAGGACTAATATCCAGAATCTACAAGGAACTGAAGCAAACCAGCAAGAAAAAAAACTCAAATAATACCATTAAAAAGTAGGCAAATGACATGAATAGACATTTCTCAAAAGAAGATTTACAAGCAGCCAACAAACATATGAAAACCTACTCAACATCACAAATCAGTAGGGAAATACTAATTAAAACCACAGTGAGATACAACCTTACCCCACCACAATGGCCATTATTAAAAAGTCAAAAAACAGTAGATTTTGGCATTGATGTGGTGCAAAGGGAATACTTACACACTACTGGTGGGAATGTAAACTAGTACAACCTCTATGGAAAACGATGTGGAGATTACTAAAAGAACTAAAAGTAGATCTACCATTTGATCCAGCAATCCTACTTCTAGGTATCTATCCAAAGGAAGAAAAGTTACTATATTAAAAAGACATCTGCATGTGTATGTTTATGGCAGCACAATTAACAATTGCAAAGACAGGGAATCAACCTAAGTGTCCATCAACCAATAAGTGGATAAAGAAAATATGGTGTATATATATATATATATATGTGTGTGTGTATATATATATGTGTATATATGTGTGTGTGTGTGTGTGTGTATGCCATGAAATACTGCTTAGTCATAAAAAAGAATAAAAAATGTCTTTTGCAGCAACTTGGATGGACTCGGAGGCCATTATTCTAAGTGAAGTAGCTCAGGAATGGAAAACCAAATATCACAAGTTCTCAATCATAAGTGGGAGATGAGCCATGGGTACGCAAAGGCATACAGAGTGGTATAAAAGACATTGAGGACTCAGAAGCTGGGAGGGTTGGAGGAGGGTAAGGGATAAAAAACTACATATTCAGTACAATGTACACTACTTGGGTGACAAGTGCACTGAAATTCCAGATTTCACCACTATACAATTCATCTATGTAACCAAAAACCACTTGTACCACTAACGCTACTGAAATTTAAAAAACAAAAAAATAGAAAAAGAGAAATTACCATTGGGAAGAAGAAGTAGATGTGTTTCAAAATGATACCTTCATTTCCACTCTCAAGCCCTTACCTTCTGCATGAAGTCCAAGTCTCAGCAAGGCATGGGAGGCTCATTATTATTTTATCTCTGCCCACCTTCCCATCTTGTCATCAACTCCGTCATTGCCTGCTGGCTGTCCCAAGCTATTTGCATTTTCCCAAATTGTCTGATGTTTTTTCTTATCCCTGGGCTTGGCACATATGAGTTCTTCCAGGCAGATTTTTATTTTACCTTTTCTTCTAGAAAGGTTGTATTCCTCCTTGTATTTTATCTTAGTTAGCTTCTATATCAGCATTTCTTGTATTTTATGGTGATTGTTTACATTTTTAAAGTCAGAATGACTAAAATAAAAACTAAAAATAATGCCAGTCTCAGATGTTGATGAGAATACAGAGAAGCTGAATCATTCATGCATTACTAGTGGGGTTGTAAAATGGTACAGCCATTCTGGAATACAGCTTGACAGTTTCCTAAATATCCAAACTTCTAATTTCCATACAGCCTAGCAATTGTACACTTGGGCATTTATTCCAGAGAAATGAAAATTTATGTTCATGCAAAACTAGTACATGAATGTTTATAACAGTTTTATTTCTAATGGTAAAACACTAGAAAGAACCCTTATGTTCTTCCACAGGTGAATGGTTAAACAAACTGTGGTACATCCATATTATTGATATACACAGCAACCTGACTATTGTGTAATAATTTCCAGGGAATTATGCTTAGTGAAAAAGCAATCTCAGAAGATCACATATTTTATGACCCATTTTATAGCATTATTGAAATGACAAAATTATAGAAATGAAGACCAAATTAGTGGTTGCCAGTGTTTAAGGTTAATGGAGTGGGAAGTAGAGATGTGGGAGGAAAGTAGATTTGATTATAAAAGGGCTATATTTGGGATCCTTTTATTGATAAAATTGTTCTATGTCTTGACTGTATCAATGTCAATATCCTGGTTGTGATATTATAGCAAGATATCATTCAGGGGAAATTGAATAAAAGTACCTAGGATCTATCTGTTATTTCTTACAACTGTATATGTATCTACAACTTTCTAAAATTAAAATGTTTAGTTAAAATATATCAGTCTGGTTGATTTCTATGATATAATTATGGTTGGACTGCTATGGGAATGCAAAGAAAGGACACTATACCTATTCTTGGAGGTCAAAATAGCAGAGAAGGCATTAACGGAAAGGTGGTTTTCGATTTGGATCCTGAAGATAGAACAAACATTACACAGAGGAACAAGAAGAAGAAGGTTCTGCTAAGTTGATGAAATGTCAAAAGTCAGGAGTGTCTGGGGCACTAGTCAGGTCATGGAACAATTCATGTTCTCGAAGACATTCTATGATTCATGTCTCTATTCTCCACAGTAGAGCTTAAGTCACATAATTGATGTTCAGTGTTCTAAGTTCAGGTACTTCAGAGAAACAGAACCAATAGGATACACTACAGAGAGAGAGAGAGAGAGAGAGAGAGAAAGAGTTATGATGGGAATTGGCTCATGTAATTATCGAGGCTGAGAAGTCCCATTTGAAAGCTGAAGGGCCAGAAATGCCAGTGGTATAATTCAGTTAAGTCCAAAAACCTGAGAACCAGGAGCTACTATGTCTAAGGGCAGAAGGACACAGATGTCCCAGCTCAAACAGGGAGAGGAAATTTATCCTTCTTCTATCTTTTTGTTCTATTTGGGCCCTCAAAGGACTGGAGGATGCCCATCAACATTGGTGACAGCCATCTTCTTTACTCAGTCTACTGATTAAAATGTAAATTTCTTCTGGAAACTCACTCACAGACACACCCAGTAACATTTTCACAACTCTCTGGGCATCTCTTAGCCTAGCCAAATATACACACAAAGTTAACCATCATAGCCAGGTGTGGTGTCACGTGCCTATAGCCCCAGCTAATCAGGGAGGCTGAGGCACAGGATTTCTTGAGCCCAGAAGTTTGAGTCCAGCCTGGGCAACATATGAGACCCTCATCTCACTTAAAAAAAGAAGAAGAAAAAATTAACCGTCATAACTCAGTAAATGTTTGTGTGTGATCCAATGACACTTGAGTTTATTTTTTGAAGTTATGAGTTAGATTAATTTTTAAAAGCAGGTATTTACTTTTAATTGATCATCTTAATATATTCTTCAACTAAGATAATTAAAAATGCTAACTTTTAATCCCAGTACACCAGATAAACCTTCACAGAGTGTGTATATGGTCAGCTTGACCCACCAGTTCATCTTTCCCCCTAGCCCATTGATAACCAGCATAGTACACAAAGAGGACCTCCATAAATATTTATTGAATTAAATAAACCTATGAATGTTGCAAGAAGTCAGCACCTGTTTGGAGGCAAAGATTAAACGATTTGCCAAACCTCAAGAATGTATTTATACAATGCATAACATACATTATGAGTGCTACTTGTTCATAACAAAATAATTTCCTTTAAATTATGAAATGTAAAAGTAACTAGAAATATTAACCAAATAAGAAATAAAATAACGAAAATTAATAATGAACATTCTAAACTCTGATTTAAGAGTTATAACAACCTTCCTAAGGTAGCCAAGTGATATTCATCTTTTTTCCCACAGTGCTCATTCATTTAATCATTCAAAAAATAGCTGCAGAATGCTACATACACAAAAAGTACTGATACAATCTCAAATATCCTTCTGATTAAATTCTGTAACCTTGGCATTGGCTGTGTATATATTACACACACACACAGAGGCACATACATACGTGCACTTAGTTTCTTTAACTAAAAGGCTACCTATTCAGGATGAACTTGTTTTCCCAGCACCTACTGTTATCATGCCTCCTGTCTTGTACATTCCTTGAGTGCATCTTGCAAAACGGCCTTGTATTTCAAGCTATGTTTTTTTTTTTTTAAATCTGAACATACTTATGTTGGGAATAAAGTTTAAGGGGAAAATAGCATTTAAAAAACATTTTTTACTGCAATGTGAACAAAATCCAGGATAAGAAAAAAGAGCAAAATATGATTTTCTTGCAGGTCCATTCTGCTTAATCTCAGTGTTGGAATTAAGAGATACAACTTATAGAGAACACACACTGCTGCACCGGCCTGTAGAGAGTTAGAGCAGACTTGACGTACTGGTGGGTTGAACAATCTGTCTCTGCCATATGGGCAGAACCAGTTTCTTCTCTAGATGTCTCCTCGGCATTTTGTGCCCCATCAACCCTGGCTGCGTCTATTCCATTTCTAGGCAAAAAAGATTAAATATAGCTTAAGTATCTTATGCTATATTCTCCAAAGAATAACCTGAGAAAACAATATATATCCTATATATTCATAACCTGTTATTGAGATATACACAGAATAATTAGTTGCTTATTAAATTTTGCTAAGACTGAAATAATGCATTGTAACCATGTAAACGTGAAATATTTGTCAAAGTGCACAAATGAAGTGGAAAATGATTACCATCTATAGTCATTTAAAAAGGAAGTCTAGCCTTTAACAAACTTCTTGATAATTCACAACTCAATCAGGCACAGAAAATAATAAAGTAGTAAGATAATGTGATTCTGATTTAGGGAGATTTAAAAAATGAGAATGGTTTATTATAGAATTTAGTAGTAAAACTCAGTGTCTAATTTCAAATAATTTTGACAACTAGTTGTAGTTCCAAACAACTAGTTGTAGGGATAATAATAACTTTCTCAAAAATTTTTAGTAAAATTTAAGTTAAATAACACAAGTGATGCATGTGGTTCAATACTTATCACATTGTAGTGCTTGATATAATATTCTAAGATGAAATCATAAAATCAAAATAAAAATAGTGTTTATGTTTGAATGTTTGGATTATAATTTTCTTGGGTTTTAATAATTTTCTATAAAATAAATTTGTGCTAATGTTTGTCTAGTTTGCAACGGCCCAATACTTTGGAGTTGTAATAGTAACCATATAATTGCATAAAAGGTGAAAATATTGGTTGTGGCCTCTTCTATAATTCTCAATGGTTGTTTCATAATTTGTATCTATCTTGAGACCAATGAAAAGTGGAAATTAAAAGTATATAAAATGTACAATTTTATTACCTAGAAAGTTTTCTGCTTTCTGTACGTATATCCTTTCATAGCCCTGAGTGATCAACACTAGCGAGAGGGTCATGATCTGGCTGACAGAATGAATTATTTTTATAAGTGTCTTAGTTCATTCCTACTGATGTAACAAAATACCATTGACTGGGTAACTTATAAACAACAAACAATTTGTTTCTTATAGTTCTGCAGGCTGAGAATTCCAAGATCAAGACACCGGCAGATTTAGTGTTCAGTGAAGACCACTCTCTGCTTTCAAGATGGCACCTTGATGCTGTGTCCTCACATGATGAAAGGGAAGAAAGGTTAAAGGCACGAATAGCTCCCTCAAGCCTCTTTTATATGATTATTAATCTCATTTATGAGGACTCTGCCCTTATGACATCCTAAAAGCCCCACCTCTTAATACTTTATATCAGTGATCATGTTTCAATTTATGAATTTTATGGGGACATATTCAGACCGTAGCAATAAAGGTTGGAGAAATCATTTAAATTAAATAATATATAGATTGATAAAAGAAATACCTTGAATATATGAATATTTACTATACATTTATCTTTAAGGCATTCTCTTTTCTTGTACTTTTAAAATAAATAGTGAATGATCACTTTATGTTCTCCTTATTTCTTGTTTTAGTCAGCCCTAACTCTTCTCACCTCTCATTTCAAACCACCCCCCGATCACAAGCAAAAACTATAACAATAAAAAAAAGTCAGACTTTGTTGCCCTTGTCCCAGAAGGGAGTTATCACAACTTCTTTTATTTGTATTCCACTGCTAGTTATTTAAAATTTCTACTGGAATGAGAGAGATTACTTTGTTCTAGGATCTCACCTGAGACAAAAACCCTGGTAACCATAGCAGCATTGCCATCCAATCTCTTGAATCCACAACAAAATGTAGCTAGAAATGCTTAGTGCAGTCTCCCAAGGCAAACATTGCTGTGATGAGTGACAAATTGAAACAATGGGAACTGCTCCTGTTGCCATGGAAACAAGCCTTTCCATCTGAGTGGTTCCATCCCAGTATTCACAATCTAAAGCTTTGCAAAGGTATGCTAGACTTAACTCCCCTACTGGTTAGCACTCTCTACCAGACTAACACTGCTGAGATGACTGACATGAAAAAACAATAAGGGCTACTCCTTATTGCCATAGTAACCCATGTTTCCAGTAATTTGCCTTGATGGAAAGTTAAAAGAGCTGTGTAGCAGATGTCTACCATACCAAAATCAAATGACAGTTAAAAAGAATAAATGTGATAAGTTCCTTGGAACTTAAATGCATACCTATTGGGGTAAGTGTCAAGGAGGGTTGTGTTTTCTAAAAGAATTATACATGCTACAATACTTCAGTGAATCACAATTTAGATCATGAAGCACTGGAAGAAAATATGTTTATCCTCCTGCAAAGACATTTACGTAAAATACAATGAAGTTCTCTGAAGAGAATTAGCAAGCACTGAGTTTTTAAACACTGTTTTCTTTGGCAGTCTTTTGAAGGAAAGGACTCTGTTGAACGACATAATACAGGTATCTCAGTTGAATTAGCTGGCATATTTGTAACTAACCAGATATTGAGATGGCATTTTATTAGCAAAATTGTAAAGTTAAGGTGAATTCATTATCCGCACTTAAAAATTAAGATGAAAAACAGATTTTAAAAAATGCTTCCTGTGTAATGGATTATCTCAGGATTTGGTAATAACTTGATATATGAGACAGATATTGTAATAATTAACCCCACACAAATTGAGGCAATGGGCATTCTGAGAATAATGGAGAAACTGAGCCTTCATCTTGGACAGCTGGGTTCTATTATTTTTATTTTACTGCCACACTTCAATCTACACAACATGTACTTACTAAATATCCTTAGATAATTTAACCAAAGTGTGATTTTGGTCCTAATTAAGTGAATCTATAGTTCCAGATGCCATAGGCCATAGCTATATATACATTCTCTCTTTTTCACTGTGATATGCTCTGTAGTCATGAATGTGGAGCAGATCACAATTTCTCCTAGGACTAATGTTATGACTGGACTTTGAGTTCTAATCAACTAATATGGAGTAGCATGGAGTAAGTCAGAGCCTAACTTATCAGCCTATCAGATAGGCAGGTCTAAAACCCATAGCGCTCCAAGATGAAGGGAAATCGAATTAAAATATGTTATTAGTCCTTCGAAATGTGCATAAAGCACAATATGTATTAGTTACTCAGGATATCTCGTATACCACAAATTGTACCAACAGCTTCCATAAAACTACAGGGCCATCAGTATGAACTATTGAAAATAAATGGGTCAACCAGTATTTATATGAATGAAATATTTTCAAAATAATTGTACAGGGATATAAATGATGAGTTTGGGTACCTGTTCTAAAATTTACTAGCTATATGATTCTGTGAAGAAAAATCAAAAGAAAGATCAAATCAAATGATTCTGCTGTCAACACGCAACAATGAACACAGCCTTCTGTGGCCAAATGTGTGGCAATTCTTTCTACCAGGAAGAAGCAAGCAGTTCTGCAGTGGACACCAGCTGGGTGCTTTCTAATTTCACTTCCACGCTACCTGGCACTCTGATTTCCACCCTGATATCACTCACCATCACGCCCAGCTAATTTTAGTATTTTTAGTAGAAATGGGGCTTAGTAGAGATGTTGGCCAGGCTGGTCTTGAACTCCTGACCTCAGGTGATCCACCCACCTCGGCTTCCCAAAGTGCTGGGATTACAGGCATAAGTCACCACACCTGGCCAAATACATACCTATTATAAAGCATAATTTATAAATTAGGCACAGAAAGAGATTAACAATAATAACTAATGATAAAACAATTATAACAACATACTGTAATAAAAGCTATGCAAATGTGGTCTCTCTCTCTCCCTCAAAATATATTTTTTACTGTACTCACCCTTCATGTGATAATGTAAGATAATAAAATGCCTACTTGATTAGATGAAGTGAGCTGAATGATGTGGACATTGTGACTTAGTGTTATACCACTATTGACCTTGAACACAAGCACTGTGATAAAAGCACGAAGTTAGCTTGACAGTTGATCTGAGAAGTGAAGTGGCTACCAAGTGACTCATAAGTGCTGGTGTCTATAGGATGAATCAATTTATACCGTGGGGATGACTCACATACAGGTAGGAGGGAGCAGGATGGCATTAGATTTCATCACACTGCTCAGAATGGCGCAAAATTTAAAACTTACAATTTGTTTATTTCTGGAATTTCTCATTAAATATTTTTGGCTTGCAGTTAACCATATATACATGGGTATTGTATTGTTTTGGTTCCTCTTGCTGCACTGGACTCAATGACACTTTATTTTGTAAGCAAGCTGCCATCAGACTTTGAAGTTCTTCAAAGCCCTCTTTGAAAACATTTGAAACAAAATATATTAACCCCCAAATCCAGAAAATTGAAAAATTGAAATGAGTCAATATCTAATGAAATGTCTACGAAAACACAAAATCCACTTTTCTTGATTGGTGGTAAAATTAGTATTTGTAAAGAATTTTCACAATTGAAAATAATATGTATAATGCATTTTCTCTGTTTATAATAATTTCTGAATATGTAGGATCCAGGAACCCAAAGAAAAATTTAAATTTAATTAGTTACTTGTAGCTACATTATTTCACATGAAAGTAATGCAAATTCTTGCATTTAAAAATATTCACAAAATTATGGAAATTGAGTGCTTTAAATGTGTTTGATAATATGTGAGTTGGGGATTCCAGAAGCTAGAGTGCTCACGGCTTTATAAGACAGCCTTGGGTATCCTTTTTGAGAGATGGTACAGAGATAGTGCCATCTCAAAGATTTTTAGGAGTAAATTTGACTATACTTGTTCTTCTTCTCACATACTAAGTTAGAAATGACGGTGTAAGATGTGACTCAGCTCTGTCTCTATCATGGCACTCCTGTGTCTGCCATTACAGTTATTTATGTTTGCTATGACATTTTTATAATCTCTTCCCATTCCTATTATTTAATTCCTCCTCTTTTAAATTATGTTTAGTGTTTATAGTTTAGATCCAAGTTGCTGGGCTTTTAACAATGTAACTGGGTTGACAAAATGCACATAGACTTGAATGTGCAGGAAAATTATAGCTTAATTATTTTATGTAACTTATTGAAACTTTTTCACAGGCTCTCTTCCTCTGGGCAAGGGGAAAAACATGTTGCTGATCAGCAATATCTCAGCATTTTCCAGTTTTAATAGTATCTTTCAGTTCTAAATAGAATCTCTTTGTTAAATATTCAGTCAGATTTGAAGCCAAGTTCCTATCAGGGCTGCTTCTATTTTCTCCCTCATCCTTCCCCAAGACGGTATCTGGATGTAAATGAAAGATCTTCATTGTGTTTCATGGGGGAGAGCTGTCTGGGGTTTTACCTGGTGTTGGACTCTTCTCAAAAGTGGCTAATCTGGTATTTGTGTGTTCACTGGTAGTGTCCGCTGAGTTGCAGTTATCTTTATTCATAGACAATCAGTTATTTCCGCTGCTATAGTCTATGGCTGGTGACTTTGTGGTCTGATCTTTTAGCTCAGTATTGATTACTGAGTCCCACTTCAGTAATTGTTGCTGTTACAGAACCATCCTGAAGTTTGCTGGTGACTGCCACTGAGCCTCATCCTCATGGTCAACCTTATCATTCTTAGATACAATGCCACTCTGGCCATACTGTTCTTAATGGTGAGTGAGTCATTTTGGGGACACCCCCCCAGCTCAATGTCTTACCTCACCATTTTCAACTTGTAATACAAATCACAAAGTTCTCTATAATGTTTTTCTTTCTCTTTACATCTTTCTAAACTCAAACACAATTTCTGTTTTTAAAAAATGAAAAACACACATGCACACAGAAGCTAACTTAAGTTTTCACAACTCCATTGAACAAGATAACTTTTGCAATGTCTTTTAGTTCATTTAGGCTGTGTAACAAAATACTGGATAGCTTATGAACAACAGAAATGGATTTCTCACAGTTCTGGAGGCTGGGAAGTTGGAGACCAAGGCACCAGCAGATTTGGTGTCTGGTAGGGAGCTGTTTTCTGGTTCACAGGTGGTAACTTCTTGCTGTTTCTTCTCATGGTGGAATGGGCAAGGCAGCTCTCTGGGGTCTATATTATAAAGGAATTAATCTCATTCATGAGAACTCCATCTTCATGACCTAATCACCAACCAATGGCTGTCCTTATAATACCACCACCTTACAGGCTAATATTTCAACATATGAATCTGGGGGAGGGGTGAAGTCTTTAAGGCTCATTATAATCCATTTATCAATACTTCTTATCTTAGGCATGGTACGTTACAGTTAGTTTTGAAGTAAGAGGCTCTATTCTTTTGGATACTTGTGCTTGTGTGCAGGAGAGAGAATGACTTACCCAAGCTGTGCCAATCATATTCTTTTTCCAAAGGTGCTATGATGCAGCCCTTACTTATAATTCAGAGGAAGAAAGAAGAATGAGTACTAGTGTAAAAAACAAATAAAATAGAAACAAAATATTTTTATGTTTCACATACCTTTCCATTTCTTGTTCTCATTATTTTCTGTAGCGTTGCTACATCCTCACTTTTGGACAATGAAAAATACTTTGGATCTTCGTAGTAAATGACTATTATATTTCCATATGCTAGCTCAAGTTGATTTCTGATATATTTAATTAAAGAATGAATTAACACATCTATGAGGTTTGTTTCTTTCATGACCAAATTACCTGACCAAAAATAAAATAAAGATTTTGATCTTTAGTTTTGGATGCTATAAATGAACATCAAACAAAAATGGTTCTGAGATTTTAGAGGAAGGATCATCTCAGTTTGTGGCTCAGAAGTGTGACAACTCAAACTAGTCTTCTTGCAGCTGTAGCGATGAATAGAATCTTGTTTCTTCATATGAGTCTACACACTGCCAGCTTCATATTACCATATTGAGTAATTTAAACAGTTGCTACAGTTGCATCAGAAGAGAACATCAATTTCTATTGACTGACATTAAAACGTTATCTGTTTGATTAGTATAGTAGTGGATATTTTGCTTTAAATGCTGCTGGTATTTTAAAATCAAAATTGCTGTATTATCTTTTATTTTTAATTGGAATCTTAGCAATATTTTCCAGCTGTCTTGAAATACTGATGTTGGTACCTATTAGCTTTTCCTATTTGCATCCATTTCATTTTTTCAAGTTGCTGCATCTCAATTCTTTAGAAACAGTTTCCTCCTCATTTCGTGAAGACTTTGTGAGACTGCCAACCTAGGTGTGCTAGCTTGCTCTGAGACAGTCCATTGGATCCTGTTCTTTAGATCCTGATGTCGTTTCTGAACTTCCTAAGCCCTTTGCTAATTTTCCTTCAAACTTATAAGTTACACCATATTCTTCTTCAAAATGTCTTCTATGGGAAATACTATTCTACTGTTTCCAATCAAAGAATGCTAATAAATAAAGCCTATCAATCCTTGATCTGTTAATTCATTATCATGCTTTAATTCTTTTTAATTAATTCTTTTTGTCAACGTCCAAGTCCTGAAAAGGAAAAAATACAATGAAATACCAAAATACAGGTAGGTTTCACCACAGTGTTTAAAGTGTTGAAAGTAGAATTATTTCAAATTGTTTAAAATAATAAAGAATAATCAATATGATTTTCTGATAAATACTTTTTCATATAAAAAATTCTGTCATCCAAAATTACTCAACCTAATGCATATAGATTTACATGTATTTTTCCTGTCTTTTATAGCCTTATGAGAACTATTTTATGCAATCATACAAATATTTATAAATGTCTAAGAGTTACATAAAGCACTTATGTAAGTTTTAAAATATTGGAATAATATTTATACATACAAAAAGGGAAGAAACACATTTTTGCATACAAATGTATGTTTTTGCTTTATGTGAGTGTGTATATGTGTGAGTGAATATGTGTTCCTGCTCTATATTTGTTCCAAGTTACTTTTCATAAGTCATCCCTTGACTACTCTGGGCTTCACATGATAGGTAGGGCTTTTAAACTATTTTAATTTTTAGGAAGAATTTTTGTGCTATCCATAAATAGCAAAATAGAATAGTCAATCCTTATATATTCATCACCCCAAACTGAGAATCAGCAAACAATGGCTAATTTGTTCGTATGGATTCACTCATCAACTCTTACCACTTTTGTAACACTTTGAAGTGAATCCCAGTCATATATGCTTCCTCTATAAAGTGTATATTGGTTAAATGAAGGAATGTTATTCTTCTTTTAAAATAATCACATCATTATTATATCTAAAAACAAATTGGGGTTTTATTTCTGGTAAATGAGGGTAGTATCAGGCCTACCCTCCTGATGAAATAATTACAGACTTCAGACAAATAACTGAAAAACAATTGTTTGAAGGCATTAAAGAGACACCAGAAGCAGAAAGAAATAGAAAGAATTAGAGTCCTTGAAATGAAAAAAGTAAACTAGGTACAATCCACGTTTAACCACCAGCTGGCAATGTGGAGATTCATGTGAAGAAAAGAGATTCTATTCATCTCTACAGCTGCAAAAAGACTAGTTTGAGTTGTCACACTTCTGTGCTACAAATTGAGATGATCCTTCCTCCAAAATCTCAGAACCATTTTACTTCTTTTTTTTTTTTTTTGAGACAGTCTTTCTTTGCCACCCAGGCTGGAGTACAGTAGCACTATCTTGACTCACTTCAACCTCTGCCTCCCAGGTTCAAGCAATTCTCATGCCTCAGCCTCCCAAGCAGCTGGGACTACAGGCATTTGCCATGCCTGGCTAATTTTTGTATTTTTAGTAGAGACGGAGTTTCATTATGTCGGCCAGGCTGGTTTCAAACTTCTGACCTCAAGATATTTTTCTTTGATGTTCACTTGTAGCATCCAAAAGTATAGGTCGGGGTCTATTCCAAGATGGCTGAATAGGAACTGCTCTGGTCTACAGCTCCCAGTGTGATCGACGCAGAAGACAGGTGATTTCTGCATTTCTAACTGAGGTACCTGATTCATCTCATTGGGACTGGTTGGAAAGTGGGTGCAGCCCATGGAGGGTGAGCCAAAGCAGGGCGGGGCATCTCCTCACCCGGGAAGTGCAAGGGGTTGGGAGATTTCCCTTTCCTAGCCAAGGGAAGCCATGACAGTCTGTACTGGGAAAATTGGGACGCTGCCACCTAAACACTGTGCTTTTCCAATGGTCTTAGGAAACGGCACACCAGGAGATTATATCCCGTGTCTGGCTAAGCAGGTCCCACGCCCATGGAGCCTTGCTCACTGCTAGTGGAGGGGTGTCTGCTGTTGCTGAGGCTTGAGTAGGTAAACAAAGTGACTGAGAAGCTTGAGCTGGGTGGAGCCCACCACAGCTCAAGAGGCCCACCTGCCTCTGTAGACTCCACCTCTAGGGGAAGGGCATAGCTGAACAAAAGGCAGCAGAAACTTCTGCAGACTTAAACATCCCTGTCTGACAGCTTTGAAGAGAGTGGTGGTTCTCCCAGCATGGAGTTTGAGATCTGAGAATGGACAGACTGCCTCCTCAAGTGGGTCCCTGACCCCCGAGTAGCCTAACTTGGAGACACCTCCCAGTAGGGGCCGAGTGACACCTCATACAGTCAGGTGCCCCTCTGAGACGAAGCTTCCAGAGGAAGGATCAGGCAGCAACATTTGCTGTTCTGCAATATTTGCTGTTCTGCAGTCTCTGCTGGTGATACCCAGGCAAACAGAGTCTGGAGTGGACCTCCAGCAAACTCCAACAGACCTGAAGCTGAGGGTCCTGACTGTTAGAAGGAAAACTAACAAACAGAAAGGAATAGCATCAACATCAACAAAAAGACATCCACACCAAAGCCCCATCTGTAGATCACCATCATCAAAGACCAAAGGTAGATAAAACCACAAAGATGGGGAGAAACCAGAGCAGAAAAGCTGAAAATTCTAAAAATCAGAGCGCCTCTTCTCCTCCAAAGGAACACAACTCCTCACCAGCAACAGAACAAAGCTGGATGGAGGATGACTTTGACAAGTTGACAGAAGTAGACTTCAGAAGATCGGTAATAACAAACTTCTCCAAGCTAAAGGAGGATCTTCGAACCCATCACAAAGAAGCTAAAAACCTTGAAAAAAGATTAGACAAATGGCTAACTAGAATAAACAGTGCAGAGAAGACCTTAAATGACCTGATGGAGCTGAAAACCATGGCAAGAGAACTACATGATGCATGCACAAGCTTCAGTAGCAGATTGGATCAAGTGGAAGAAAGGGTGTCAGTGAATGAAGATCAAATGAATGAAATGAAGCGAGAAAAGAAGTTTAGAGAAAAAAGAGTAAAAACAAATGAACAAACCTCCAAGAAATATGGGACTACGTGAAAAGACCAAATCTATGTCTGATTGGTGTACCTGAAATTGACAGCGAGAATGGAACCAAGTTGGAAGACATTCTTCAGGATATTATCCAGGAGAACTTACCCAACCTAGCAAGGCAGGCCAACATTCAAATTCAGGAAATACAGAGAACGCCACAAAGATACTCCTCAAGAAGAGCAAACACAAGACACATAATTGTCAGATTCAGCAAGGTTGAAATGAAGAAGAAAATGTTAAGGGCAGCCTGAGAGAAAGGTCGGGTTACCCACAAAGGGAAGTCCATCAGACTAACAGCAGATCTCTCAGCAGAAACTCTTACAAACCAGAAGAGAGTGGGGGCCAATGTGAAGATTTTTAAAGCAAAGAATTTTCAAACCAGAATTTCATATCCAGCCAAACTAAGCTTCATAAGTGAAGGACAAATAAAATCCTTTACAGACAAGCAAATGTTGAGAGATTTTGTCACCACCAGGCCTACCTTACAAGAGCTCCTGAAGGAAGCACTAACATGGAAAGGAACAACCGGTACCAGCCACTCCAAAAACATGCCAAATTTTAATGCCCATAGATGCTAGGAAGAAACTGCATCAACTAACATGCAAAATAACCAGCTAACATAATGACAGGATCAAATTCAAACATAACAATATTAACCTTAAATGTAAATGGGCTAAACACCCACAATAAAAGACACACACTGGCAAATTGGGTAAAGAGTCAAGACCCATCAGTGTGCTGTATTCAGGAGACCCATCTCATATGCAGAGACACACATAGGCTCAAAATAAAGGGACGGAGGAAGATCTACCAGAAAAATGGAAAGCAAATAAAAGCAGGGGTTGCAATCCTAGTCTCTGATAAAACAGACTTTAAATCAACAAAGATCAAAAGAGACAAAGAAGGCCATTACATAATGGTAAAGGGATCAATTCAACAAGAAGAGCTAACTATCCTAAATATATATGCACCCAATACAAGAGCACCCAGATTCATAAAGCAAGTCCTGAGAGACCTAAAAAGAGGCTTAGACTCCCACACAATAATAATGGGAGACGTTAACACCTCACTGTCAATACTAGATAGATCAACAAGACAGAAGGTTAATAAGGATATCCGGGAATTGAACTCAGCTCTGTACCAGGCAGACCTAATAGACATCTACAGAACTCTACACACCAAATCAACAGAATATACATTCCTCTCAGCACCACATCGCACTTAGTCCAAAATCGATCACATAGTTGGAAGTAAAGCACTCCTCAGCAAATGTAAAAGAACAGAAATCACAACAAACTGTCTCTCAGACCACAGTGCAATCAAATTAGAACTCAGGATTAAGAAACTCACTCAAAACCGCATAACTACATGGAAACTGAACAACCTGCTCCTGAATGACTACTGGGTAAATAACGAAATGAAGACAGAAATAAAGATGTTCTTTGAAACCAATGAGAGCAAAGACACAATGTACCAGAATCTCCAGGACATATTTAAAGCAGTGGGTAGAGGAAAATTTGTAGCACTAAACGCCCACAGGAGAAAGCAAGAAACATCTAAAATCAACACCCTAACATGACAATTAAAAGAACTAGAGAAGCAAGAGCAAACACATTCAAAAGATAGCAGAAGGTAAGAAACAACTAAGATCAGAGCAGAACTGAAGGAGATAGAGACACAGAAAACCCTTCAAAAAATCAGTGAATCCAGGAGTTGGATTTTTGAAAAGATCAACAAAATAGACCACTAGCAAGACTAATAAAGAAGAAAAGAGAGAAAAATCAAATAGATGCAATAAAAAAATGATAAAGGGGATATAGAAATACAAACTACTATCAGATAATACTATAAACACCTCTACACAAATAAACTAGAAAATCTAGAAGAAATGGATAAATTCCTGGACACATACACCCTCCGAAGATTAAACCAGGAAGAAGTTGAATCACTGAATAGACCAATAACAGGCTCTGAAATTGAGACAATAATTAATAGCCTACCAACAAAAATAAGTCCAGGACCAGACAGATTCACAGCTAAATTCTACCAGAGATACAAAGAGGAGCTAGTATCATTCCTTCTGAAACTATTCCAATCAACAGAAAAAGAGAGAATCCTCCCTAACTCACTTTATGAGGCCAGCATCATCCTGATACCAAAGCCTGGAAGAGACACAACAAAAAAAGAGAATTTTAGACCAATGTCCCTGATGAACATCGATGTGAAAATCCTTAATAAAATTCTGGCAAACCGAATCCAGCAGCACACCAGAAAGCTTATCCACCAAGGTCAAGATGGCTTCATCCCTGGGATGCAAGGCTGGTTCAACATACGAAAATCAATAAACGTAATCCATCACATAAACAGAACCAAAGACGAAAACTACATGATTATCTCAATAGATGCAGAAAAGACCTTCAACAAAATTCGATAGCTTTCATGCTAAAAACTCTCAATAAACTAGGTATTGATGGAATGTATCTCAAAATAATAAGACCTTTTTATGACAAACCCACAGCCAGTATCATACTGAATGGGCAAAAACTGAAAGCATTCCCTTTGAAAACTGGCACAAGGCAGGGATGCCCTCTCTCACCACTCCTATTCAACATAGTGTTGGAAGTTCTGGCCAGGGCAATCAGGGAAGAGGAAGAAATAAAAGGTATTTGATTAGGAAAAGAGGAAGTCAAATTGTCCCTGTTTGCAGATGACATGATTGTATATTTAGAAAACCCCATCTTCTCAGCCCAAAATCTCCTTAAGCTGATAAGCAACTTCAGCAAAGTCTCAGGATACAAAATCAATGTGCAAAAATCACAAGTATTCTTATACACCAATAACAGACAAACAGAGAGCCAAATCATGAGTGAACTCCCATTCACAATTGCTTCAAAGAGAATAAAATACCTAGGAATCCAACTTACAAGGGATGTGAAGGACCTCTTCAAGGAGAACTACAAACCACTGCTCAATGAAATAAAAGAGGACACAAACAAATGGAAGAACATTCCATGCTCATGGATAGGAAGAATCAATATTGTGAAAATGGCCATACTACCCAACTGAATTTATAGATTCAATGCCATCCCCATCAAGCTACCAATGACTTTCTTCACAGAATTGGAAAAAACTACTTTAAAGTGGATATGGAACCAAAAAAGAGCTCGCATTGCCAAGACAATCTTAAGCCAAAAGAACAAAGCTGGAAGCATCACACTACCTGACTTCAAACTATACTACAAGGCTACAGTAACCAAAACAGCATGGTACTGGTACCAAAACAGTATAGACCAATGGAACAGAACAGAGCCCTCAAAAATAACACCACACATCTACAACCATCTGATCTTTGACAAAGCTGACAAAAACAAGAAATGGGGAAAGGATTCCCTATTTAATAAAAGGTGCTGGGAAAACCGGCTAGCCATATGTAGAAAGCTGAAACTGGATCCCTTCCGTACACCTTACATAAAAATTAATACAAGATGGATTAAGACTTAAATGTTAGACCTAAATCCATAAAAATGCTAGAAGAAAACCTAGGCAATACCATTCAGGACATAGGCATGGGCAAGGACTTCGTGACTAAAACACCAAAAGCAATGGCAACAAAAGCCAAAATTGACAAATGGGATCTCATTCAACTAAAGAGCTTCTACACAGCAAAAGAAACTACCATCAGAGTGAACAGGCAATCTATAGAATGGGTGAAAATTTTTGCAATCTACCCATCTGATAAAGGGCTAATATCCAGAATCTACAAAGAACTTAAACAAATTTACAAGAAAAAATAAAACAACCCCATCAAAAAGTGGGCAAAGGATATGAACAGACACTTCTCGAAAGAAGACATTTATGCAGACAACAGATACAAGAAAAAATGCTCATCATCACTGGCCATCAGAGAAATGCAAATCAAAACCACAATGAGAAACCATCTCACACCAGTTAGAATGGCGATCATTAAAAAGTCAGGAAACAACAGGTGCTGGAGAGGATGTGGAGAAATAGGAACACTTTTACACTGTTGGTGGTGGTATAAATTAGTTCAAACATTGTGGAAGACAGTGTGGCGATTCCTCAAGGGTCTAAAACTAGAAATACCACTTGACCCAGCGATCCTATTACTGGGTATATACCCAAAGGATTATAAATCATGCTGCTCTAAAGACACATGCACACATATGTTTATTGTGTCACTATTCACAATTGCAAAGACTTGGAACCAACCCAAATGTCCATCAATGATAGACTGGATTAAGAAAACGTGGTACATATGTACCATGGAATACTATGCAGCCATAAAAAAGGATGAGTTCATGTCCTTTGCAGCAACGTGGATGAAGCTGGAAACCATCATTCTGTGCAAACTATCACAAGAACAGAAAACCAAACACCACATGTTCTCACTCATAGGTGGGAACTAAACAATGAGAACACTTGGACACAGGGCAAGGAACACACACTGGGGCCTGTCATGGGGTAAGGGGATGGGGGAAGGCTAGCATTAGGAGACATGCCTAATGTAAATGATGAGTTAATGGGTGCATCAAACCAACACGGCACATGTATACATATGTAACAAACCTACACGTTTTGTACATGTACCCTAGAACTTAAAGTATAATAAAAAAAAGAAAAAAAAGATTCCAAGCCAATAACGTTCATGTTAGTAATGATATAAAAAAAGTACAAGTCAAAATCTTCATTTCATTTTACTATAGTAAAATAAATACATAAACCAGAAACATAGTTGTTTATTGCCATTATCAAGTACTATATACTATACATAACAGTGTGTGCTGGATTTTTACATGACTGGCAGTGTAGTGGGTTTGTTTACATCAGTATCACCACAAACACATGAGTAATGTGTTGTGCTATGATGCTACCACATAACTAGGCAATAGGATGTTTTTCAGCTCAGTTATAATCTTATAAGTCCACTGTCATAGATGTGGTCTCTTGGTAACCAAAACATCATTATACGGTGCATGACTGTAAATAAAACTTAACTTCCTTTTAAAATTTGAGGTGTTTCCTCTAATTTCCCTTCTTTCTATGTTGTCATCCTTCTTCCAGTCACCTAGACATGAAATCTAGTAGAAACGGCTTTCTTGACACCTTCTTCTAGTGTATCATCAGATCAATCTTATTGCAAAGTTTTAGTTCATTCTTTCAGCTATTTTCTTTTCTACTGAAATGGCCTTCCTACCCCAAAATAAATATGCCCCTTTCTCCAAATGTAAATACAGATTCATAGGTGAATGTGTGGAATTACTAATGGAAAATAGATAGATCATCTATTTTTTGATACTCATTATTCTTTCATTTAAATCAATTTATTTTATTAGCATCTTAGCTAAATTCAACATTTTTTTTTCAGTCCCTACTAAATGATCGGTTTTTCCCTTGGCATTGAGTAGATTAGTAAAAAAGGAAGATACTCTTTTTGTCTTCAGGGAATTTAGATCTCCTTGAAGGAATACGATTTATGAGATCTCTTTTATGGCTTATCCCACACCTCCTCTCCCCTTCTTTCCTGCTATCAGAACCACAGCTTTTTTTGTAGAGCAACAATATGTTTAGCCTTAGGGGGTAAATCATGACTGATCTAGGCTAACTCCTGCTTCTGTCTTTCTTGTGTGCCAAATATAACTTTTCCTTTGCTACTTACAGCCATGTGAACATTTTCTGGCCCAGAAGATGTAAGGATACATTTTTTGAGAGTCTTCAAGCAAAGGTTTTATTTCTTCATAAGAAGACATAGATTCATGATAAGAAAGACTCAGCAATCCCATTAGTTGGTATAAACCCAAAGGAATAAAATCATTCTATTATAAAAACATATGCACATGTATGTTCATTGCAGCACCATTTGCAATAGGAAAGACATGGAATCAACCTACACGCCCATCAATAATAATAGACTGGATAAAGAAAGTGGGGTACATATACCCCATGGAACACTATGCAGCCATAAAAGAGTTTGCAGGCACATCGACGGAGCTGGAAGCCACTATCCTTAGCAAACTAACACAGGAACAGAAAACCAAATACCACATGTTCTCACTTATAAGTGAGAGGTAAATAATGAGAACACGTGGACCCTAGAGGGGAAAAGCACACACTGGGGCCTTTCAGAGAATGCAGGGTAGGAGGAGGGAGAGGATCAGGAAAAATAACTAATGTGAACTAGGCTTAGTACCTGGGTGATGAAATGATGTGTACAACCAACCCCCATGACACAAGTTTACCTACATCACAAACCTACACTTGTACTCCTGAATTTATAATAAAAGTTAAAAAAAAGAAAGCACTTCCCCTTCCTACTTTCTAAGTTTCAATGTAATTGTGATATCTGGAGTTTACAGCTATGAGGCAATAAGCCTAAGACAAACAAAACGAAAGCAAAACAAAAAGGCCAATGTATCAAGAAGCATCTGTAAAGGGACAGAGTCTGTAATTGATGACTTGATTACACTTTTGAACTAACCTTTGATTTCCTGTTTCTAGCCGTTGACTTCACATTTCTATACTTGTTATCAAGTAAAATAACTGTAATTCTGGTTTTATCAACTGTTAGTTGTTTTGTTGTTGTTGTTATTTGCTGCCAAAAAATTCTTAACCAATGAGCCTACATACATGGCATAGTTTAATAAAATGCAAGGAGTCATGTGATTAGATCACCAGACACGATGATGGGTTATTGTGTATAGACAATCTAATTCAATAAATTAGTACCTTTTGGAGTCAGAAAAACCATTATGGGAGACTGGACTTAAGTGGCCAAGGGTTGTGCTGATCTTTAAGGTTTTCCCAGCTGAGAGAACATGAATAGTACAATGAAGTAAACTGAAATCTATTTTCCCACTTTGCTTTTATGGAAGTTGAATATACTGGCCAATAAAGTTCTGCGTATTTAAATTAGTTTTGCTTTTATTATCCCTGGTAAATGTGGAAAAATTAGTTAATGGCATATATGGGTTTTTCTCACAAAGTTTCTGGGTTGGAAAAAGATCTTCTGAATCCAGTAACTTTCCAGTTGTTGAACACCCTCTACACAATTCCATTAATTGTTTGCCAGGACTGTTCTTAAATTCCATTGATGACAAGGAATGGAATCAGCACATTTTAACCTTCTAGCAGGTATTTACTTATAAAAATTCTTTCCTACTATTGAGTAGAAGTAGGCTGTCTGTAATTTCTTCCCATTGATCTGAATCCTATTCTATGGAATCAGTCATGAAAATATTTAAAGATTGCTATTATTTCCTCCTTGACAACATGAAAATATTTAAAGTTTGCAATTATTTCCTCCTTGACAACATTTCCAGTTTACTAATCTCAAGTTCTGAAGGACAGATTTATAGTAGACTAGTTTCTAAACCTTATCTATTTGAGGGCTACCTTCATAGTTTCTCCACATCAACTAAATGGTCCCTTATTCAATAATTTCCTAAGAATGACTCATCTTTTTACTTAAATAATTCTAGATTCACCCTAAACAGTAATAGCCATTTAGTCATTAGTTTGATTTTCTGGTTCTATTTCCTAATGTGCATTATAATAAATAGATAATAAAATAAAAATGTATATGTTCAGACTAAATCATATGTACCACACATCTGAGAAACACTGCATTAAATATATTTCTTTGCAGGTTTTGTCTATCTTAAGGCCTTCCTTCCTTCCTTCCTTCCTTCCTTCCCTCCTTCTTTGTGACAAGACAAGTAAAACTTTACTTACTGTGGAAGTTAAAAGTGTAAAGATTTTGAACCTTTTGGCTTAGAGATCTCCCATTTCATGATTAGAGACATCATTTCATCTCTTAGCTATTATCATAAAATTCAGATTCTCTTATATCTGTTGAATTGTTGAAGCATGTGCTCTTTGGATCTGAATTAAACATTATTATTCATTAAAAATTAGGAAGGTAGGCATAACATTTTTTCATATTTTATTAATTTAATATAGGAATATTAAATTAGTATTTCTATATTTCAATTGGAAAGATAGTCATTTTAATAATACAAATACTTGCTATAAATTCACCCTACTTGTAATGAATGTAAGCAAGACAGCCTTGGTTGCAATTACTTTTTAGGAAAAAGTTTTGGTTATATCAAGGCAATTAAAAATATCTTCATGTAACATTTTTCAAATAAATACCACTGACCAATTTCAGTGTCATAGAAATTCTTCTCTGATGCGAAATTATACACAACAATACAAAGAAAGTCAACAATAATTGTATAGAGATTGATAAATTGGAATAAAGTAAGAAAAGCTTTATAAAAAATAAGTAGCTTTATATGACAATTACAATATGCTCTTAGGATGAAAAGAAAAAGTCTACATAAATAAAAAGTGTATTAATTTGGGTATAGATATAAATATTGCAACCGGAAAGATATATTTTTGTGTTTCTTTTTCTTTTTTTAAAGAGGTGAATCTTGCAATGTTGTCCAGGCTGGTCTTGAACACCTGGGTTTAAGTGATTCTCCTGCCTTAGTCTCCTGAGTAGCTGGGACTACAGTATTGCACCACCATGCCTAGCTAGAAGGACACACTGTATTAGATAAAAATTTTGACCCTAATTTATACGCCTTTTGTAGATGGTAATATTTAGATATAAAACAATTTGAGGTAACAGTGTTTCACTTATATAGGCAAGGCATATGGATTTGCCTGAATTCCACTCCTGTCATCTAGATCTGTTGTGGGAGGTAAATAAATGAAAACGCTTTAGATGCTTGAATAATGAGGACTTAAGTGAACAGTTTCTTTTAATACCACTTATTCTCCAAAGGCTCAACCTGGTCATGAAATTAAAAACAGAGCAAAAGAAGAACAAAATGATACCACCACCAAAACAACACATAAATTGCTAGCACAAATTACTTTGGTGGAGTTTAAAAATATTTCAGTAGCATGCTCCATTTTAAAAGGCAGAATTCTTCCAATCGCACAATAATTTTTCATGGTCGGTATTTAAACATAAGCTGTTGGCTTAGATTGACTCACGGGACAATCTCATCTTATCCTTTTATTTAAAGCAACACAAGAGATTTTCTGGCTGAATCCTGTTGGTTTTTATTGTTGAATTTTGTTTTGTAGGTCTAAATCCCCCATTTAATCAATTTTGTAGTAGCTTTTGTGTGTTGGTGAGAAACGTGTTTTTTTCTCCCGTTTTCATTTTTCTTTCCTGTTTAAGTGAAGAATTTGTGAGCCTTATTAAACAAGGATTTATCCATTTGCTTCTGCTTTATCCTGCTAAATTACCTATGCTACTTTGTGATATAGAATTTGCTTAGTTGCTTTTTATACTTTGGATGCAAATATCATATTTAAGATCATATTAAGATGTGTTAAGCCATTTGCTTGGTATTCCATAGCATCAATTCTCCTTCAAGACACCTGAAATAAATACAGTCATTATCAGTATAAATTCTCTGCTAAGAAATAGGAAAATTTTGTTAAATAAGAAATAAAATATTCCAAGTGCTGAGGTGGCAATTTCATGGTTCTTTGAGAACCATACTTGTCCTGAATTAGAGGTTGTTGATGCTTTAATCAAACAAATATTCAAAATATGTTTCTATGTTTTTCTATGCACTAAAGAAAATTTGATTTTATTGGTATTTCTGTATTGTCCTACTCAATCATCCTAACGGTAACTGGTGATATTTGGGAATCAAAGTTAAAGGTGAAAAGATACGTGAAAACAAACAAACAAAAAAGAACAGAAAAAGGAAAACTTACTTTTTGCTTCATTAATCTCATAATTTAACCATCTAAGTTAAAGCTTAAATATTTTTAATGTGGGCTCAATTCTCCCCATTTACTAACTAGCAACCAATTTATTTCTTTCATGGCTTTACTTCCAATCTGTATGTATTGTGTTGCTTTACCTGTTTATCTCTATAGGTTACATTTCCTGTCTGCTATAAAATACATTCCTAAAAACAGACTTTATCTCTCCTGTTCTCTAAAGCATGGGTGGTACCTGGTGAGTATTGGTTTGAAGAAGTGCATAAATGGCTTAGGATCATAAAGTAAATGCTGTCTGTGTTTTCAGGCCATATCCCAAGGTTTATTTTTATTTATTTATTTATTTATTTATTTATTTATTTATTTATTTATTTTCGAGACGGAGTCTCACTCTGTCGCCCAGGCTGGAGTGCAGTGGTGCCATCTCGGCTCACTGCAAGCTCCGCCTCCCGGTTTCACGCCATTCTCCCGCCTCAGCCTCCCGAGTAGCTGGGATTACAGGCGCCCGCCACCACGCCTGGCTAATTTTTTGTATTTTTTAGTAGAGACAGGGTTTCACTGTGTTAGCCAGGATGGTTTCCATCTCCTGACCTCGTGATCCGCCCACCTTGGCCCCCCAAAGTGCTGGGATTACAGGCATGAGCCACCGCACCCGGCCATTGCCCAAGGTTTTAAGGTAGACAGAACTTTGAAATTATCAATCCAATTTCCAAAGAAAAAAATTATGCACATTGCATAATTGACATATTGTCACCTAGTTTTGCCCTTTGGAGCAAGAGAAATGAAGACACAACTGCAATTGCTTGGAGACACCACAGTGGCCACTCATTGCCTCTTTTCTCTCCCAAAGTAAAACACTACAAATTCATTCTGCTCATTCTATTTTACGTTTTCTAATATAATTCTCCAGTGTTTCAATGACCTGATTGTGTGAGGGGGGAAAAGGTGGGAGTCTGCTATAGTTTAAATATTTGTGCCCCTCCAAAATTCATGTGAAAATTCATCCCCAGTACAACACTATTAAGAAATGGGATCTTTAGGAGGTGATTAGACTATATGGGCTTC
Source organism: Pan troglodytes (assembly GCF_028858775.2). Taxonomy (NCBI): domain Eukaryota; kingdom Metazoa; phylum Chordata; class Mammalia; order Primates; family Hominidae; genus Pan; species Pan troglodytes. The sequence goes on from NC_086015.1 coordinate 78,817,227, forward strand.
GTTCTCATGAATGGATGAGTGCCTTATAAAAGTGCCCCAGAAAATTAGCTGGGCCCTTGTTGCCCTACTACTCCCTTTACTATGTGAGGACACAGGTTCATCCCCTCTGGAGGATACAGTGTTTAAGACACATCTTGGAAGCAAAAAGCAGCCCTCAGCAGACACTAAACCTGCTGGTGCCTGATTTTGGATGTCCCAGCCTCCAGAACTGTGAGAAATACATTTCGGTTCTTTATAAATCATTCAATCTCAGGTATTTTGTTATAGCAGCATGAATGGACTAAGACAAGAGCCCTTACTTTTATATGAACTACATGGCTGGATTGAATTAATACAGGTGACTGATTTGGAATTAATTACATGACTAAGTCTAGCTGGATTCACATATGAAAAGTCTTGTGAAAAGTCTTTAGCAAGGTGCTAGAATGGACAAGCACCAACTTTGAATGGTACAGGTAATGGAAACCAAACAAGACATTCTTAAAAGGAGTCACAGAGGTTTTCTATTTCTATCAAGACATGTAAATTCTCCATATCTTTGACTATCTGATAAGAGTTAAGCAAAGCGTGTCTTTATATTTTCATAAAAATATGAGTAACTGTTTGTTTATAAAGTTCTCGGATATTTAAAAAGTTTTAAAAACAGAACTTATCAATCTAAATGTCTTTCTTATTGGTTGTTTTTAAGACAGAGGAAAAAACAAGGAATTAGGAAAATTAATGAATTAGGAAATTAGTAAAATTAAGTTGGGGCAAGTGATGTAGAGATCGCCTACTTAGACATTATTCTAAGAAGGAGATACACATAAAATAATTTACTTCTCAAGAAGGTGGTAGAAAGGTTAGAATAAATAATTAGCAAGGGAAGGATTTATGGACATCTTTCAAAATGTCAAACAGGAGGAAGGAATTAATTTTGAAAAATAATCTACTTTCAAATGTCATCTAGATGACTATGGAAGGAATGAAAATAAGCTTTAAAAATACATATGGCTATAAGACAAATATAAAAAAGCTAGCCAATGATGATTTAAGCCAATGATAGGTCAATCACCCAAGTGTAATGACTTTTAAAGCAAATGTGGATGGTGGTCCATAATTTGATACATTACAGTGTGCCAGAGAAGGTCTAAACAAAACAAACAAACAAACAAACAAAAAAAACAAAACACTGTATTTGGCAACAAAACTGAATTACTTTGAGACTATACTACTCTTGAGTTCTGAGACCAAAATGCATTTTGTAAGAAATTAAAGTAGTAAAGATTCCCCACCTTGGTCTCTGATAATACATACTGCTGAATCAACTGCCAAAGATTCTAATTCAGTTTGTATGTGTGTGGCAGGGAGAAGGGGCCGATCAAAATTTTAAAAATAGTACTAACAATGACATGGACTTATAACAAGGAATAAGAATTATTTAATCACACAGTGATTAAGTAGTAAGACATAAAGCATGGTATTTTGAGATGCTCATATTCAGCAGAGAAATGTAGGCCTGACACTTCTTTCCTGAACTTGACACGTGGAACATGTTAGTGCAGTGTCAGATTGGGCTTTGAGTGTTGGGAAGTGATAGGAATGGGGGAGTATGCAGTGGTCTAGAGAGTCCATGATGGAAACAAACTGGACTTATATTAGCTACTTTGAGCTACATAGAAAGAACCTCTCACACAAAGCAGTCAGAGAAGAAGCTAGAAAATGTACATCCTCGCTCATGTTCTGGGTTGATGCTTCTCCAAGTTTAATGTACCCATGTGTATTAGCCCATTCGCATGCTGCTATAAGGACATACCTGAGACTGGGAAATTTATAAAGAAAAGAGGTTTAATGGACTCACAGTTTCATGTGGCTGGGGAGGCCTTACAATCATGGACGAAGGCAAAGGAGGAGCAAAGGCACATCTTACATGGTGGCGAGCAAGAAAGTGTGTGCAGAAGAACTCCCCTTTATAAAACCATCAGATCTCATGAGACTTATTCACTGTCAGGAGAGCAGCACAGGAAAAAACTCACCCCCATGATTCAATTACTTCCCACCAGGTCCCTCCCAGGACACATGGGAATTATGGGAACTACAATTCAAAATGAGATTTGGATGAGAACACAGCCAAACCATATCACCACGCATCTCCTGAGGGACTGGTTCACAGGCAGATTCTGATACAGTTCATATGGGGTGGGGCTTGAGATTCTGCATTTGTACTATGCTGCAAGCTGATACTTGTGCTGCTGTTGATCACAGTTGGAGTAGCAATGTGTGAAACAGACATTCTCAAAACTTAATGTGTTCTTAAATCACCCAGAGGGCTGGTTAAAACAGATGTCACTAGACTTCAACACAAGAGTTTCTGATTCTGCAAGTCTGGGATAGGACCCACTAGTTTGCATTTCTAACAAGTCTGCAGGTGATGTCATTGCTGCTGTTTCAGGGATTACACAGAGAACAACTTGTGGATAATATTGCATTAAGGCTGTGTTTTTTTGACTTGACTCAGAGAAGGGACCTATTTCATTTATTTTCTTCCTTAGGCTATTTGACCTCTTGGCTACCACTGTTATGCAGAGCAGACTCTTCTAAAGATGTTTGCTCTATGTAAAATATTTGAAAGTTAACACCAACTATATATACACATGAGTTAGGCAAAGTAAAATTTGATCAGTAGAAAAATGAGGTTAATCTACTTAATCTACTGCTTTCATCGTATTTGACTTCTGATTAAAACAGCATTGTACTCTCACAGGGAAGTCTTTAAATGCTTTCTATGCAATGTCTTCCATGAAAAACTCTGCTTCATCTTTTAACCATTTTTTTTTCCACTACAGTTTTCTCTACTGACTCCAGTTAAGCTATTCCAGCTGGGTTTCCCAAAAGAGATTATTTCTTCCTCCATTACATCTCATTTGTTAACTCAAATATTGCTCCCACCATCTTTCCAAGTCAAAATTAAACATACCATCAAAATCCATCCCAATTATTTACTGTTGGGAAGATCCTTAAGTAAACTGTTTCAAATTTGCTTCCTCTTGTCTCTGAAGTCTATATTTTATTGTGTCTGTTATTTACAACTTTGCACATGGATATTTAAGATAATGGAATTAAGAGATGAGATATTTTAATTTTTCATTTTGCCCAGGATTCAAAACTTGGGTAGTGCTTAAGGGCATGGGTTCAGGAATTAGACTATCTGTGTTTAAAGCTGTCACTCTCACGTCTCTTCTGTGAATTGGGGCAATAGGCAATGTTTCTAAACCACAAGGTTTATCTCTGATATTGGAGTGATAGGACTGCTCAAAGGTTAAATCAGCTATTTTATGGAAAGTGCCTGGCACAGTGCATGGCACATAGCACTCAATAAACAGCAATCAACAAATAACATGGTATTGGGCACCCGGCAAGCACGTTATTTAAAGGTGAATGAGAGGGTGGATGCTTGAAGCAAGAAAGACTTTGAAAAACAAATTTGTGTTAATTTGTGAATTAAAGTGACTTGTGACATTATGGCTAAGTGGTTAGAGTTCCTGGTGGGCTTTGGCTGGGGGTCACTGGAAACAGATACCTTTGGACAGTTTTGTGGAGTGATGGCACCCGTAGGGATGATTAACCCTCTTACAATTTTAACTGACAAAATCTTCCTAGGTAACATTGAAAAACACTTGAAAGACAATTGAACATTTGCTTTGTCCAAGTATTCCCTATTGTAAGCAGATTTGTTAAGTATAAAGACAGATATATATAATAGTGAAAGCAGTTAAAGATTGTACGTTACCTCCAAGGATGATTAGTCCTGCAGATCACTCTGGGAAAACCCTTTAAACAACAAATTCTTCTGCTGCATTTAAAGTGTAATTGATTATTAGAAATTTGATTTAAGGTGAAACTCTCCATGAAAACATTGAAAGCAGGGTACAGATATAAGTGGAAATATTAGAACTTGTTGGTGTAGACAGTAATTTGATTTACATTTATTTTTTTAGTATCCAGGTACACTATTCTAAACCTAAATAAAGCCAACTGGGAAAATTGTTATTTGAAGAAAGGATGTTTCTTAAGGGCTCATATGGAATACGAAAACATTTCTGTTTTTTCAGATGAACATTTTATCATTTGAGGTAGAGAGAAAAATATATTTTCTCTATATTTTTCAAGGAATAAATTGATGCAAAATGTTTTCAGTAATTTAACTTTTAAAGATAAACAGTTTCTATTTTCTTTTCTATCTTGTTCTTTTTCAGTGTTATAAGACACTCTTCATAGCAGATATCTTGTATAAAACTGGCTTTATTTCAAAAGCTTGATTATATCTTGTTTTGCAAAGATTTTATTGGAACTATCTATATATTTTTAACATTACTTAAAGTGAATCACTTACATGGAATAGACTCTTTCCAAATTGTTACTACTGTTTTATACAGAAATTTAGTCATCAGAAGTAGTTACAATGATCTCTTTTCTGCTATTATGCACCATATACAAAGTGAAGTTTCATGGAATCTGTGCATCATTTGATTATCAGTTTCCATTCATTGTAGGAATAAGACACCATACATACTTTGGGAAGGACTGATGAGCTAATATAATGTTTTAAATCTGAATCAGAATTTTTGTCTGCCTTTAGTGCCATGCAAACCATCATATGTTTAATTTCAGTGAGTCTTTAAAATTTAAGAATAGAAATGGCTACATGAAACTCTATCTTTGTTTAGGTTCAACCAGGTGAATACTGTGCTGTGAGAATGTGACTGAAGGTAGTGTTTATCTGTGGGACATCCAGGGTAGCTGGGATGAAAACAGAATCATTTCATGGAGGTAGCTGGTATGTGGTACAAAAATACACGGTGGGAAGCATAACTTGATTTGCATATGCACTCATTTGTGCACTGAATCTTGCTTGCGTTCAGGTTCCCATCTTTTCCAGATAAAGGGGTCCAATTTATTAAAAAGTTTAACCCAATAATATTAGAACATCGGGATGTTATTTTCTCCCATTCATTTATTTCATCTTAAGAAAATGACCATAACTTTAATCTCAGTTCTGAAGAACCTGGATTCTTAAATTGCTGCAAGAGAATGGATTCATCAAATCAACTCGTCTTAGGGTTTATAAAAGCTTTTTAGATCCAAAATCCATGATTTTAATTAAACCTCACTCCACAGCCCAAAATATAAAATACATATTGTCAGAATTTACTTTATTGAAGTAGAAGAAGAAGAAGGCATAATGCTCCTCCTGCTCTAATATCGCTCTCATTTCCTCTTCTCTTTCCCTGCTGGATGGTCCTTGAGGCATTCTTTGAAATCCGAGGGTCTTCAGAAGCATGGATGGAAAACGCCTGAGGATCTTGACCCTCCTTGTATCAGGAAGAGAATTACGTTACTTGAAGAAGTAAGGTTTTGAGACAGATATTGAATTATGAAGATGGATCCAGCATCCAAACACTTTCACTTCTAGCCCAGTTATATACGATAGCTTGTGTTGCACTGACATATGCTTATATGCCTATGCTTATATGATTAATTAATTATGCTTATATGATTAATCACTAGGCCGTTTGGAGAAAAAGAAGGTACATGTCATATAGAATTGAAAAGGACTGGAGAAGAACCAGAGGTTTGAGTAGAAAAAGAATTATGAGGTATAATGATTTATATCTTGTTTTTATAATCTTCCACGATATTCCTTCTTAACATTTACTTAATTACTATGATGAACAACAAATAATCATCAACTGCTTACAACACAGAATCGTCTGGCTGAGGAAGTTTTGATTTGGAACCTCAAGAGCAGGTTATGATCTCAGAAAATTAAATATTTGTTTCACGTCTTGCCACAACTACTACTAACATATTTAATAAAGAAAATAATGAATTGGTCTCTTTGCATGGCCAGCTTCCTTCTTATCCCTCAGGGATCAGGTTAAACTTCATTTCCTCAGAGATGACTCTCAGCAGATTCTGCCTGTCATTTTCTATAATGACACTTGTTTATTTCCCATAAATGAGACAATCCCTATTTATTCTTTTTGTATTTATTCCTTTGCTATTAGTCTTTCAGCACATCTAAACTGTAAGCTCTATCATACCAGGGTTCATGTCTTTCTTGTTCACTGTTGAACCTCCAGCAACTGGCACAGTTGCTATCATGTAGCAGGTGCTCAATAGATAATTATTGAACTAATAAATGAATATATTTGTACAGATAGCTATCTCATGAATATCTTAACATGAATTATATATAAATGCTCTTTAAGATGCATATAACATATATTCACATATACACATTTTGAATTCATATTCAGTTCTGAAAAGTTACAGTTCAACATGGTCCTAAAATTGTTAGCGATAATTACTGGATGACATCTTGATGTGCATTTGTGGTGCTTATATTCAGTTACCGAGTTCAATGAGCAAACTTCATGAGAAAACATTCAGCCATATGCTGCTTCGGAGTTGCAGTACGTTGGAGATTAGTCACAGCTTTTCTTTCAGTGACTTTGAATTTCCAAATGGTTCAGTGGCTTCCATTTTAGGTTTCATTTTTGGCTTTCTCTCCAATTGCTGCAAAATTACATGACAAAATTACAAGGAAAGATTAGACAACATAAATATTTTCTATTCCCTAGGGTACTTATAGCTTTGAAAACAATAATGTAGTCAAATTACTGAATCAGGTTTAATAAGCATCTCAGAGTGTGCTAATCAATGAGTCAATTAATCAATTGACCATCTCTTTATTGACAGCCTCTATAGACAGCGTTGTGATACAGACATATAAATATATACAGAAGGATCTCTTTCAGTAGATAATAGAATGTCTATTAGTGATAAAAATGTTACTCTGAAAACCAGTTAATTACTTAAGCCAACTAACATTAATTGTATATATAATCAAGGTAACAAGAAATGAACCATCATTGTTGGGAGATTTAATGGAGGAGTTAAGATTTAATCTTGGCTTTGAGTCATGGTATTTGGAGAGATGATGGCTTTTTCAGGAGCTGGTGGGAGTGAAAAGGAGCATGCACAAAACTTCAGGCATTGTGGAAGAAAGGGGACTTAGGAGATTTGGTTGAGCCAGTCTCCTGGGAAGTAGAAAGCAATGAAGTGGTGTTTTTAGGGTGAGATGAGTGCATGGAAGGCCTTAAATGTGGAGCAGTTTCATGTGATGTGTAACAGGGAGGGATTGTTTTCCTTCAAGTAATTCAATGATGTGATGCAAAGTGTAATTTAAAGAAAATTAACCTGGTAGTGATATGCAGAATTAGTTTAAAAAGGAAAAATGGAGTTAAATAGTAGGAAATAAAGATACATGTTTAGCATTTCATTTCTCAAGAAATTCTAGTTTTTAAAAACACACTTTCTTTAGTCATCCGAAATCTAGTTTCTGACTAGAGCAATATAAAGTATGAGTCACTCACAGCTTAAATATGACAAGTTGTGTACTAAATGAATCCTAAATTGTATGTGTGTAATTTAGAGACATTTTTGCTTATGAAGATATATTCAGTTAAGCATCTCTTACCTACTGTTATATTGAATCAAAACATACATCAACATCTTTGTGACAGCTCCATGGATGAAATGTTTTCATTAGGTTTATGATAACAAACTAAACCCAGAATAAATTCATAAAGAGTGTGTCTGTAATGATAGGAAATGAAATGAGAAGAAATTCATAATGATATCTCAATCGCATTCAAATTGATCAGTAGATAGTGAATGGGTGATTACCATTGATCTATTTCGTATGCACATACAACAGATGTTTTCTTTAAACACCTCCAAAAAATGTGTTTTATGCTGAAATACACAATGAATATAGTCTTAAAAAGACTGAAGACTTGAGATGGATGCCAGGGATAAGAGAAAGTTGGCAGCATCTGGGGCCGTGTCAGGAGGAGAATCAGCATTTCCAAAGGTGACAAAAAACAGCTTAATTTGCTCTTGGATTTAATTCCAGGATTTAAATGTAGTTTAAAAAAAGCACTGCATTAGATTTAGCTACATGAAGCTAGAATAATTTTATTCCCAGAATTAACCAGTTACTTACTATCTAGTTGAGCCAATCAGAAACCTAGGGTCATCTTTGATGCATTCTTTATTAACATAACCCTCATCCAATCCATTACAAGTGCTGATTTTACTCACTACATAACACTGTAATCACCCAGCTTCACATCATTCCTACTGTTACCACCTTTGTCCAAAACAGTATCATCTCTTTTCAGAACTTCTGGTATTGTGTACCCCGCATTCACACTGGCCTTTATCGAATTTATTCCCTACTTAGCAGTCAGCATGATCTTTTATGTACCTTTTCCCATCACCAAATCAAAATATTTCTATGACTTTACAGTCTTAGGAAACAATCCCAAATTGTTAACAATGAATGACTAAAGACCACGTGTGGCCTCATTGCTGCCTATCTTTGCAGGCTCATTTTCCACTGCCCGCCTCCAGGTCCTGCCATAGGAGCCACTCTTCTTGTCGCCATCATGCTTCTGTGCACATGCTCTTTCTTATATTTGGAAGCCCCTCTGCCCTGCTTTTTCCTGCTTAACTATTATTCATTCCTTGAATATCAGCTTCAACTTACTTCCTAAAGGAAGACTTCTTTGAATTCCTAGTTTAAAACATATGATATTTTTGTAGCTGTCTTGGTTCATGTTTCTTTTTCTCAGAGCACTCAGCTCTTCTATAATTATGAACTCATCAGCTGGATTTTTATTTTATATTTGTTTTCTGTACTAGATTTTTTTGCTCTCTGAAAGCCAAGGTCACGACTCTTTCCTCTTGCCATTTTATCCCCAGTGCCTAGCACAGCAGCTGGCATATAGCGAGTTTTCACTCTGCTTTCACTCCACATTTATGGCTGGTACTTCATAAATCCATTACCACACAAACCATTGTTTTTCAATCTGTGAAATGGAGAACAACTAAGTCTCACTTCTATGAGAATATGTTCCTTGTGGAAGTATCTATTCAAGCTAAATACAGCAAATTCAGTTTGACTAAGAAATTCCCTAAGACTTTCTGACTCAGGAATTCCACGCTTAGGTAAAACCCCAACAGAAGTACAAATGTATGTCCCATAGAAGATATGTTTAAGAATGTTCTAGCAAGCATTATCACAATAGATAAATTCAGAAAGCAATCCATATGCATCAATAACACAATGAATAAATAAATCATGATGTATTCATGCAATGAAGTACCACCCACAATGAAAATGGATGAAGTGTTGCTACATAACAACAAAGTAGATGGATGTCACAAACATAATGTTGAGCAAGAGAAGCCAGAAACAAACAAACAAAAAATGCATACTGTGTGCTTCCAGTTCCGTAAATTTGAAAAGTATGGAGAACTGATTGACGACAGTAGGAGTTAGAATAGTGGTTAATTTTAGGGGGCTAAGATGAGAGGTGGGTAATTTTACTAACAACAGGTATTGGTAAAATTCTATTTCTGGGTCTACTTTGTGGCTACATGGGGATATTTGCTTTGTTAAAAAAAATGAACTGAACACTCATGAATTTGTCCATTTTTCTGTATGTCTGTGATATTTAAAGTAAAAAGTTATTGTTTCTGATAAGAGTAGATTATTTAAATTTTGAATCATTTCAATTTGTTATAATGCCTTTATTAGAAAATGATCATTTATATTTCAAATGTATTGACTTATGTACATTCTACTGACTGTTAGCTAATGAGATATACTTTTCTTGTCCTATAGCTAGACATTGGCTAAATTCTGTAATAATAGCTAACATTAAGTGAGCATTCATTATGTGACAGATACCAGAACAAATGCCTTCCATGCAATATCTCACTTAATCTCCATGACAACCATATATACAAGGTACTATTATTTTCATTCTCTTGTAAATGAAGGTGCTAAAGTAGAGAACTTCAATAATGTTAGGAAGGTAACAGAATTAATAAATGGTGGAGCAAGGATCTGAACTGAAATTGAAAGCTCTAGCCCCCATATCTTAACTGTTACTCTGCCTCTCCGTAAAGATGCCAAATAAACTCTTTAATATTTCTATATTAATTTATATATAAGAATTTAAATGAAAAAGTTTGAATAATGACACTTATTACAGGCTTTCCAATATTGCCTGAGTGATAGGCCTTTACATTACAAGTGCTTATATAATTAGACTACACATGAATTTTAGGGAATTAAACTAATGTAATTTCTTAGTACAGTCAGTTCAAGTAAATTCAGTCAAAATACAATAGCTAGGGCTTGAAAAGTTCTTTAAGAATATGGGCAAAGCAATAAAATAACCTCACTATTTCTCTCAAAATGAGAAATAGCATTTATCTAGCTAATGCCACTACATTTTATAAACAAAATGAGAAAATAATTTACAGCTATATATTTGAAGAGTGAGTGAATGTAATTTACCAAATTTCCATATTTGTATATAGCCTGTTATAAAATTAATAGCCAAGTTTTCATAGCAAGTACTTTATGTTTACAAATGTTCTCATATAAATTTTGGTGCACTCCCATCGAATAGCTTTTATAATGAAATGTTAGAAATATATAAAATATATAAAATTATTAATCTTCAATACTTTTTACAATGAAAGCAAACTATCTTAAAATTTAAATTATCTTAATATATTCATGTAATCCACAAGTGATTTTGAAATGTCTAAGTACAAGTATAACAAGACATGGTGCTGATAAAACTTGATGAGTTAGCAATAGCAAAAAAAATTTGTTACCACTAACATTACAATCAATCATATTTCTTATCCTGGAGAACATCCTAAAATAAACAAAAATAATTTGGTAAGATTTTAACTGTAAAAGTACTTCATAACTGCTTGTATTAAGAAATATATAAATTATTTATTAGAAGTTGAAAACTGCTAACAGTTGCAGCACAATGATCACTGCTGATATTAATGCAAAAATAATAGTAGTTGGCTATTGCGCTGAAAGTTTCCTCCCAGTAAATGGAAAAAGGAACAAAAATCACATGAGCTGAAGTAGTTAAAGAAAATGCTCTAGAGCCATTGAAGGCAATAACAATTAATGTGGCTTTCAGAAACTAATCTCCCAATTCTGATTTCCTCCAGTTTTCTGTTGATCTAAACCCAGAAGTCCCCTTGCGTTTAATAAAGAACTGGTAATCATGCTAAGAATCAACATGTTTCTGTCATTACCTCTAAGAACTAGCCCTACCATTCTTTCCTATTCTTTCCTGTATATATTTCCTTGGATCCCAGGTTTTCTGGTGTTATTATTATTATTATTGAGACAGGGTCTCACTCTGTTGCCCAGACTGGAGTGCAGTGGTGCGATCTCAGCTCACTGCAACCTCCGCCTCCCCGGGTTCAAGCAATTCTTGTGTCTTAGCCTCCCAAGTAGCTGGGATTACAGACGCACACCACCATGCCTGGTTAATTTTTGTATTTTTTATTAGAGACGGAGTTTCACCATGTTGACCAGCCTGTCACAAACTCTTAACCTCAAGTGATTCACCTGCCTCGGCCTCCCAAAGCTCTGGGATTACAGGTGTGAGCCACTGCGCCCCAGCCCTCTGGTATTATTTTAAAGAAACCTCTCTCTCTCGCTCTGTCTCTCTCTCTGTGTATATATGTGTATATATATATATATATATATGAAATTATAATATATGATTTATATTCTCCTAAAACTATTTTAATATTTCCTTGATTACACTGGTAAATCTAGGAGATAAAAACTTTCCATTATATTTCAGACTCGGTTGGATATCAGGAACAACGTTACTCACTCAGATTCTCACCTTGGCAAAATATTTCAGTAAAATTAAGTTTAGCTTTTTGCAGCTCACTTACCCTGGAATTGATGATGTCTGTTGGATGGTAAATAAATGCCAATGACCATGAGCTAAGTGAACAAAGTACGCTACAAAGATTTGTTGATAGAGAAGTGGGACAAGTATTGCAGTTCCTAAGGATGGGATGACTAATAAATCATCTGTGTCTCAAGACAGACATAAAACAGGGGAACAGCGTGCCCTGCCTTACCTTTTTCTTTCTTTCTTTCTTTTTTATTTTTTAAGTGGCAGTCATTTTTTATTTATTTTTTACTTTGTTTCTTTTTTATTTTTCCATAAGTTATTGGGGTACAGGTGGTATTTGGTTACATGAGTAAGTTCTTTAGGGATGATTTGTGAGATTTTGGTGCACCTATCCCTGGAGCAGTATACACTGCATCATATTTGTAGTCTTCTATCCCTCACCCCCCTCCCACTCTTCCCCCAAAGTCCCCAAAGTCCATTGCATCATTCTTATGCCTTTGTGTCCTTATAGCTTAGCTCCCACATATCAGTGAGAACATATGGTGTTTGGTTTTCCATTCCTGAGTTACTTCACTTACAATAAAAGTCTCTAATAGCATCTGTTAATTCATTCCTTTTCATGGCTGCATAGTATTCCATTGTGTGTGTGTGTGCGTGTGTGTGTATGTGTGTGTATACATATTCTCTATCCACTCGTTGATTGATGGGCATTTGTGTTGGTTCCACGATTTTGCAGTTGTGAATTGTGCTGCTATAACCATGAGTGTGCAAGTATCTTTTTCAAATAATGACTTCTTTTCCTCTGGGTACATACCCAGTAGTGGGATTGCTAGATCAAATGGTAGTTCTACTTTTAGTTCTTTAAGGAATCTCCACACTGTCTTCCATAGTGACTGTGCTAATTTACATTCCCACCAGCAGTGTAGAAATGTTCCCTGATCACCACATCCATGCCAGCCTCTACTGTTTTTTAATTTTTTTATTTTGGCGATTCTTGCAGGAGTGAGGTGGTATAGCATTGTGTTTTTGATTTGCATTTTCCTGATCATTAGTGATGTTGTGCATTTTTTCATATGTTTGTTGGCCATTTGTATATCTTCTTTGGAGAATTGTCTATTTATGTCCTTTGTCCACTTTTTGATGGGATTGTTTGTTTGTTTGTTTTTTTCTTACTGATTTAATTATAGATTCTGGATATTAGTCCTTTGTCAGATGTATAGATTGTGAAGATTTCCTCCCACTCTGGGGGTTGTCTGTTTACTCTGCTTACTATTCCTTTTGCTGTGCCAAAGCTTGTTAGTTTAATTAGGTCCCAGCTATTTATCGTTGTTTTTATTGCATTTGCTTTTTGGTTCTTGGTCATGAAATTCTTGCCTAAGCCAATATCTAGAAGGGTTGTTCCAATGTTATCTTCTAGAATTTTTATAGTTTCAGGTCTTAGGTTTAAGTTTTTAATCCATCTTGAGTTGATTTTTGTATAAGGTGAGAGATGAGGATCCAGTTTCATTCTCCTACATGTGGCTAGCCAATTATCCCAGCACCGTTTGTTGAATAGAGTGTCCTTTCTCCACTTTATGTTTTTGTTTGCTTTGTGGAAGATCTGTTGGCTGTAAGTATTTGGGTTTATTTCTGGGTTCTCTATTCTGTTCCGTTTGTCTATGTGCATATTTTTGTACCAGTACCATGCTGTTTTGGTGACTATGGCCTTACAGTATAGTTTGAAATCAGGTAGTGTGATGCCTCCAGATTTGTTATTTTTGCTTAGACTTGCTTTGGCTATGCAGGCCGTTTTTAGGTTCCATATGAATTTTAGAATTGTTTTTTATGATTCTGTGAAGAATAATGGTGGTATTTTGATGGGGATTGCATTGAATTTGTACATTGCTTTTGCCAGTATGGTCATTTTCACAATGTTGATTCTACCCATCCATGAGCATGGGATGTTTTTCCATTTGTTCATGTCATCTATGATTTCTTTTGGCAGTGTTTTGTAGTTTTCCTTGTAGAGGTCTTTTGACTCCTTGGTTAGGTATATTCCTAAATATTTTATTTTTATTTTTTCACAGCTATTGTAAAAGGGATTGAGTTCTTGATTTGATTCTGCACTTGGTTGCTGTTGGTGTATAGAATAGCTTCTGATTTGCGTACATTAACTTTGTATCCAGAAACATTGCTGAATTATTTTATCAGTTCTAGGAGCTTTCTGGAGGAGTCCTTAGGGTTTTTGAGGTAAACACTCATATCTTCAGCGAACATATCTTCAGTGACAATTTGACTTCCTCTTTACTGATTTGGATGCCCTTTATTTCTTTCTCTTGTCTGATTGCTCTGGCTAGGACTTCCTTCCAGTACTATGTTGAAGAGGAGTGGTGAGAGTGACCATCCTTGTCTTGTTCCAGTTCTCAGAGGGAATGCTTTCAACTTTCCCCATTCTGTATTATGTTGGCTGCGGGTTTGTCATAAATGGCTTTTATTACATTAAGGTATGTCCCTTTTATGCCGATTTTGCTGAGTGTTTTCATCATAAAGGGAGCTGGATTTTGTTGAATCCTTATTCTGCATCTGTTGAGATGATCATGTAACTTTTGTTTTTAATTCTGTTTATGTGGTATATCACATTTATTGACTTGCATATGTTAAACAATCCCTTCATCCCTGGTATGAAACCCGCTTGATCATGGTGGATTATCTTTTTCATAGGTTGTTGGATTTGGTTAGCAAGTATTTTATTAAGGATTTTAGCACCTATGTTCTTCAAGGATATCAATCTGTAGTTTTGTTTTTTGGTTATGTCCTTTCCTGATTTTGGTGTTAGGGTGATGCTGGTTTCATAGAATGAATTAGGGAGGGTTTGTTCTTTCTTTATCTTGTGGAATAGTTATAAAAGGATTGGTACCAATTCTTCTTTGAATATCTGGTAGAATTCTGCTGTGAATCTGTCTGGTCCTGGACTTTTTTTGTTGGTAATTTTTAAATTACCCTTTCGATATTGCTGCTTGTTATTGGTTTGTTCTGGGTATCTCATTCTTCCTGATTTTAGCTAGGATGGTTGAATTTGGTTGAATTTATCCGTCTCTTCTAGGTTTTCTAGTTTATGTGCATAAAATTGTTCATAGTAGCATTGAATGATCTTTAGTATTTCTGTGGTGTCATTTGTAACATATCCTGTTTCGTTTCTTAATGAGGTTATTTGGATTTTCTCTTCTTTTCTTGGTTAATCTTGCCAATGGTCTATTAATTTTATTTATCTTTTTGAAGAATCAGCTTTTTGTTTCATTTATCTTTTGTATTTTTTTTCAAATTCATTTAATTCTGCTCTGATCTTGGTTATTTCCTTTCTTCTTCTGGGTTTGGGTTTGGTTTGTTCTTCTTTCTCTAGGCCCTTGAGTTGTGACCTTAGAGTATCAGTCTGTGCTCTTTCAGTCTTCTTGATGTAGGCATTTAGGGTTATGAACTTTCCTCTTAGCACTGCCTTTGCTGTATCACAGGTTTTGATAGGTTGTGCCATTATTATCATTCAATTAGAAACATTTAAAATTTCCATCTTGATTTTATTTTTGACCCAATGCTCATTCAGGAGCAGGTTATTTAATTTCCATGTATTTGCATGGTTCTTAAGGTTCCTTTTGGAGTTGATTTCCAGTTTTATTCGACTGTGGTCTGAGAGAGTGCTTGATATAATTTAAATTTTCTTAAATTTATTGAGGCTTCCTTTATGGCCTATCATGTGCTCTATCTTGGAGAATGTTCCATGCGCTGTTGAATAGAATGTGTATTCTGTGGTTGTTGGATGAAACATTCTGTATATATCTGTTAAGTCCATTTGTTCCAAGGTACAGTTTAAATCCATTGTTTCTTTGTAGGCTTTCTGTCTTGATGATCTGTCTAGTGCTGTCGGTGGAGTATTGAAGTCTCCCACTATTATTGTGTTTCTATCTATCTCATTTCTTAGGTCTATTCGTAATTGTTTTATTAATTTGGGAGCTCCAGTTATAGGTGCATATTTGTTTAGAGCCGTGATATTTTATTGTTGGACAAGGCCTTTTATCATTACATAATGTCCCTCTTTGTTTCATTTAACTGCTGTTGCTTTAAAGTTTGCTTTGTCTTATATAAGAATAGCTAACCCTGCTCATTTTTTGGTCTCCATTTGCATGAAATGCCTTTTTCCACCCTGTAACTTTAATTTTATGTGAGTCTTTATTTGCTAGGTGAGTTTCCTGAAGACAGCAGATAGTTGGTTGGTGAGTTCTTATCCATTCTGTGGTTCTCTATCTTTTAAGTGGAGCATTTAGGTCATTTACATTCAATGTTAGTATTGAAATGTGAGGTACAATTGCATTCATTGTGATCTTTGTTGCCTGTGTACTTTGTTTTTTTTTTCTTTTTTCTTTTTAACTTGATTTTTGTTTTATAGGTCCCATGTGATTTATGCTTTAAAGAGGTTCTGTTTTGATGTGTTTCAAGGATTTGTTTCAAGATTTAGAGCTCCTTTTACAGTTCTTGTAGTTGTGGCTTGCTAATGGCAAATTCTCTCAGCATTTGTTTGTCTGAAAAAGACTCTATCTTTTCTTCATGTATGATGCCTAGTTTCACTGAATACAAAATTCTTGGCTGATAATTGTTTTGTTTGAGGAGGCTAAAGATAGGGCCCCAATCCCTTCTAGCTTGTAGGGTTTCTGCTGAGAAATCTGCTGTTAATCTGATAGGTTTTCCTTTATAGGTTACCCAGTGCTTCTGTCTCACAGCTCTTAAGATTCTTTCCTTCATCTTAACTTTGGATAACCTGATGACAATGTGCCTAGGTGAAGATTTTCTTTCTTTCTTTTTTTTTTTTTCAGATGGAGTCTTGCTCTGTTGCTTAGGCTGGAGTGCAGTGGTGGGATCTTGGCTCACTGCAACCTCTACCTCCCCAGTTCAAGCAATTCTCCTGCCTCAGCCTCCCAAGTAGCTGGAGTTACAGGTGTGTACCACCATGCCCAGCTAATTTTTGTATTTTTAGTAAAGACGAGGTTTTACCATGTTGGCCAGGCTGGTCTTGACCTCTTGACTGCAAATGATCTAATTTCCCAGGAGTTCTCTGTGCTTCTTGTATTTGGATGTCTAGATCTCTAGCAAGGGTGGTGAAGTTTTCCTCGCTTATTCCCCCAATTATATTTTCCAAGCTTTTAGAACTCTCTTCTTCCTCAGGAACACTGATTATTCTTAGGTTTGGTCATTTAACATAATCCCAGACTTCTTGGAGGCTTTGTTTATATTTTCTTATTCTTTTTTATTTGTTTTTCTTGGATTGGGTTAATCTGAAGACCTTGTCTTCGAGCTCTGAATCTCCTACTTCTAATTTCTTATTTTTAAAAGTGTGTTCAAAGTTTCCTGATTTTTTGATTTTTTTTCTTTAAGCTATCTATTTCCTTGAATACTTCTCCCTTCACTACTTGTATCATATTTTGGATTTTCTTGCATTGGGTTTCACCTTTCTCTTCTCACTCCCTGATTATCTTAGTAACTAACCTTCTGAATTCTTTTTGGTGTTTCTTCTTGGTTAGGATCCATTCATGGTGAACTAGTGTGATTTTTTGGTGGTGTTGAAGAGCCTTGTTTTGTCATATCATGAGCGTTGGTTTTCCAGTTCCTTCTCACTGGAGTAGCCCCTGTCAAAGGGAAGGCTTGGGGCTGAAGGTTGTTGTTCAGATTCTTTTGTCCCACGAGGTGTTCCCTTGATGTATTACTCACCCTTTTCCTATGGATGTGGCTTCATGTGAGCTAAACTGCAGTGATTGTTGTCTCTCCTCTTGGTCTAGCCACCCACCTAGTGAGTCTATCTGGCTTCTGGCTGTTACTGGGGGTTGTCTGCACAGAGTCCTGTGATGTGAACCATCTATGGGTCTCTCAGCTGTGGATACCAGTGCTTGTTCTGGTGGGGGTGGGAGGGGTGCACTGCACTCTGTGAGTGCTCTTAGCTTTGGTGGTTTAATGCTCTATTTTTGTGCTGCTCGGCCTCCTGCCAGGAGGTAGAGCTTTCCAGAGAGCATCAGCTATGGTATTATGGGGAGGAATTGGTGGTGGGTGGGACCCTAGAACTCCCAAGATTATATGGCCTTTGTCTTCAGGAACCAGGGTGGGTAGGGAAGGATTATCAGGTGGGGGCAGGGCTAGCTGTGTCTGAGCTCAGACTCTCCTTGGGCAGGTCTTCCTGTGGCTGCTGTGGGGAATGGGGGTGAGATTCCCAGGTCACTGGAGTTGTGTACCTAGGAGGATTTTGCCTGCTTCTGATGAGTCATACAGGTTGCCTGGAAAGTGGGAGAAAGCCAGCAGTCACAGACCTCACCCAGCTCCCACACAAACTGACCTGCCGGTCTCAATCCCACTGTGTACCCTGTAAGAGCCCCCATACCATTTCCAGGTGGAGGGCAATACTGGCTTGAAAAACTGCCCCTGGCTATCTGCCTCCCTGCTGAGAATAAAAAGGCCCTGGTTCTTCCCCCACCTGTGGAGTTTGCACACAGGATTTGCACCCTGCCCCAAGTTCTGGCCAGGAGGTTTCTCACCCCATTCAAATTGTTTCAAAGTTCAGCTAGAGATTTCCTTGTCCCTGTGTAGTTTTACCCCTGCTCCTCTCCCATTGGATCTCTGTGGTGCCAGGCAGGAATGGGCTGTTAGGGGACCCAGCGAGCCCCCAGAGCCTTTCTGCTGCTTCCTCTGAGGGAAGAGAGAGACCCTCATATATTCTTTTATATTGTTTTATACTCAGTACCTGTTTTAACAAAAAACAACGAGGAAGTAAAACCAAAGACAGGCAGCCCGGCGCCAGGCCTGAAACCAGGCCTGGGCCTGCCTGGCCTAAACCCAGTAGTTAAAAATCAACTCATAACTTAGAAACTGATGTTATTCATAGATTCCAGACATTGTATAGAAGAACATTGTGAAACTCCCTGTCCTGTTCTGTTTCTCTCTGACCACCGGTACATGCAGCCCCTGTCATGTACCGCCTGCTTGCTCAAATCAATCACGACCCTTTCATGTGAAATCTTTAGTGTTGTGAGCCCTTAAAAGGGACAGAAATTGTGCATTCGGGGAACTTGGATTTTAAGGCAGTACCTTGCCGATGCTCCCAGCTGAATAAAGCCCTTCCTTCTACAACTAGGTGTCTGAGAGGTTTTGTCTGCAGCTCGTCCTGCTACATTTCTTGGTTCCCTGACCAGGAAGTGAGGTGACTGACGGATGGCCGAGGCAGCCCCTTAGGCGGCTTAAGCCTGCCCTGTGGAGCATCCCTGAGGGGGACTCTGGCCAGCCTGAGTGATGTGGTCCGAAGAGTGCTCCCGGGTAGGAAATTGCCCCTGTGGAATGCCTCGTCAGAGCAGCGCATGGCAGGCCCCCATGGAGGATTAACACAGTGGCTGAACACTGGGAAGGAACTGGCCCTTGGAGTCCAGACATCTGAAACTTGGTAAGACTAGTCTTTGGAACATGCCCCACTCCATCTGAGTGGAAGCGTGGCCTGATCACCCATGGTGTGCCTGTATTGGCGCCTTTGTTCTGGTTTTGACTTGGCTTGACTTGGTAGGACTAGTCTTTGGAACTTGCCCCAGTCCACCTGAGTGGAAGCGTGGACTGATCACCCACGGTGTGCCTGTATTGGCACCTTTGTTCTGGTTTTGACTTGACTTGAGTTGCTGGATACTTTGATTTCTGTTTTTGACCTGGCTTGAATTTCTGGATACTCTGATTTTGGTTTTGATTTTGGTTTGGTGTAAACTGCAAAAGTGTGTGTGTGCCCTTTCACCTGTTCTTTGTTTTGTGGTGTGTGTGTGGTGTGACCGTGGTGTTTTGTCTCGAAAAAACATAGGTCAGGCGCAAAGTAAGCCCACCCCAATGGGAACTATGTTAAAGAATTTCAAGAAAGGATTTAATGGAGACTATGGAGTCACTATGACTCCAGGAACACTTAGAACTTTGTGTGAAATAGACTGGGCAGCATTAGAGGTAGGTTAGCCATCAGAAGGAAGCCTATATAGGTCTTTGGTTTCTAAGGTATGGCAAAAGGTAACCTGTAAGCCAAGGCACCCAGACCAGGTTCCATACATAGACAGTTACAGCTGGTTTTAGACCCCTTTCCCCCCACGGTAGTTAAGACAACAGCAGCATAAGTTGCTGGCAGAGGCAAGGAAAGACCAGCAGAGAAAGAAAAAAAAAAAAGCCATCTATACCAATTGTAAGTTAATTTAGACTAAACAAGATCTTATTAATAGCAAAGGAGAATTGAAATCCCAAACTTACAAGGTTTTCAACAAACGTGAAGTTTGCTAAAAGTTAACAGTGTAACATGTATTATGATAACTTCTAATCTTGTGGCCTTAGACAGTCTAGTCCAAAGACATAAAGAATGTTTGCTTTAAAAAAAAAAAAAAAGGTTGGAGGGGGCAGAATTTACATATAAAAAAAGTTATATGGTAAATTCTTGTCCCGATAAATTAACTGGTTGTTTAAAGAAAAAAATGTTTATAATAAGTCAAAAATTGAGACATGTTAAAAAAATTGTCCGTGAAAGTCGTGAAAGAAAAAATGTTATAAAAAAATTTTATGCAAAAAATGTTGTATAATTTAAAAGTAATAAGGCCTCCTGAGTACTATTGAAGAAAGTTTATGTGCAAGGTGTATAAAAAAAAGTAAAATATACCTTTGGTTAAAAGATTATAAGGAGGCATAAGAATGTGGATTTTTACCTACATTAAAAGGTTAAAAAAATTATTGTTTTGAAAGTTTAAGCAAGTTTTAAAATGTTAATTGTAAAGAAAATTCTGTGTATAAACATATTAGCTAAAGTTAAAAAGGTATCATCCAGTTTTTCTGTGAGCTGGACATTAAAGTAAAAATGCAACAGGTTTTTTTCTTAAAGCATCAACCTTCTCTTTAACAAAAATTATAAAAGGTTAAAAAGAGTCTATAAAATCTTACCTTATGGTCAAACATGAAAAATTGGATAAATATGTCTACAAGGTTTTATTAAAATTAAGTTTAACATTAATAACACTAATATAAAGGTAAAATTTAGCTTATCTGGTATAAAAATCATACAAGAAGCATTATTAAATATAAAATGGTGTTTAGCTTTCTTTGGTCTAAAAACTAATAAAAAATGGTGCTAAAGGAAACATTCATTTTACTAGAGGATCATAGAAGTTAAAGACTTAAAACAAACTTTGGCAATGAAGAGAGCATACCAAGATGCAAATGCCTGGTTGAAATGTATCAAATATTCCATCTGCACGTTAAACAAAAGCAATTGTTATGCTTGTGCACATGGCAAGCCAGAGGCCCTGATTGTCCCCCTTCCACTAAGGTGGTCCTCCAGTCGACCAGGTGTGGGCTGCATGGTAGCTCTTTTCTAGGATTCTACAGCCTGGAGTAATAAGTCATGCCAAGCTCTCTCTGCTATATCCTGAAGTCCCTGTGGGTCAGCCCCCGAGGGCCATCCAGTTTCCGTCTCCCGACACTAAGTTCACTTCGTGTCTGTCATGGCAGGGAGGAGACAGCACTCCTTGGAGACCTGAAAGGATGCAGGGAGCTTAAAAATTTTCAAGAGCTTATCAATCATTCAGCTCTTGTTCATCCCCGAGCAGATGTGTGGTCGTATTGTGGTGGACCTTTACTGGGCACTCTGCTGAATAACTAGACTGGCAATTGTGCTTTAGCCCATTTGGCTATCCCTTTCACCCTGGCATTTCATCAACCAGAGGTAAATATATATATATAAATAAAGACATCATAAAGTGAGAGAAGCCCCTTATAGGTCTTTCAACTCTCACATCTATTTAGATGCAATTGGAACCCTGCAAGGAATACCAGATCAATTTAAAGCTTGAAATCAAATAGTTACAAGATTTAAGTCAATATTTTAGTAGACGACAGTCAATAAAAATGTATTAGATAAACTACATCTATTACAACCAATAGCAATGAGCTTTTCATGAGTTTAAAAGAAAAACTCATGTCGGCCCCAGCCCTGAGGCTACCTGACCTGACAAAACTCTTTACACTCTATATGTCAGAAAGAGAAAAAATAGCAGTTGGAGTTTTAACCCAGACTGTAGGGCCCTGGCCAAGGCCAGTGGCCTATCTCTCAAAACAACTAGACACGGTTTCCAAAGGCTGGCCCCCATGTCCAAGGGCCCTGGCAGCAACTGCCCTGTTAGCACGAGAAGCCATAAGCTAACTCTTAGGCAAAACCTAAACATAAAGTCTCCCCATGCTGTGGTGATTTTAATAAATACCAAAGGACATCATTAGCTAATAAATGCTAGACTAACTAGATACCAAAGCTTGCTCTGTGAAAATCCCTGCGTAACCATTGAAGTTTGCAACACCCTAACCCTGCCACCTTACTCCTGGTATCAGAGAGCCCAGTTAAACATAACTGTTTAGAGGTGCTGGACTCAGTTTATTCTGGTAGGACCAACCTCCGAGACCATCCTTAAACATCACTAGACTGAGAGCTGTATGTGGATAGGAGCAGCTTCGCCAACCCCTGCAAAGTGACTCTGAAGAAGACGACAAGCCCTGCTCCAGTCACACCCGGAAGCTGACTGGTCCATGCATGGCTGAAGCATGAGGAAACTCATTGCAGGACTCATTTTCCTTAAAATTTAGACTTGAACAGTAAGGACTTCAACTGACCTTCCTCAGACTGAGAACTGTTTCCAGTATATACATCAAGTCACTGAGGTAGGACAAAAGATTGCTACAGTCCTATTATTTTATGTCCATTATAAGTGTACCAGGACTCTAAAAGAAACTTGTTTGTATAATGCTCTTCTATCCAAGGTATGTAGCCCAGGAAATAACCAACCTGATGCGTGTTATGACCCATTTTAAGCCTCCCATGATCACAGTTTTTAAAATAAAATTAAGGACTGGTCCTTTTCTAAGTGACACAAGAAAGGTAATAGCTAGAACAGAAGAAAGAGGGGTCCCCAAAAATGTAACCTTAAAATTTGATGCTTGTGCCGCTATTAATAGTAAACAGCATAGGATAAGATGCGGTTCTCTAGATTAAGAAAAAAGTTACACAGCAGAAAATAAGTACATCTGTCAAAAATCATATTTATGTGAGATGTGTCAATACTGGTCTTTTGTCATTTAGGCTACTTGGAAAGAAGATTTAAAAAATCCTGTTTGACTCCAAATAAAGAAAAGTCAGCCCCTCCTGCATGAGTGGGAGCTGCAACCCTTTAGAATTAATAATCACAAACCCCTCAGACCCAAAGTAAAATTAGAAAATATATATGTAACATTAGGCATTAATGGAAAAGGACTAGATGCTAGTGTAAGCATCCTAATAAAAGGAGAAGTTCAAAAACGCTCTCCAGAACCAGTACTTCAGACTTTCTATGATGAGCTAAATGTGCCAGTACCAGAGACTCCAGGAAAACCCAGAAATTTGTTTTTGCAATTAGCCGAGCATATAGCCCAGTCTCTAAATGCCACTCCATGTTATGTTTGTGTAAAAATTGTAATAAGAGATCAATGGCCATAAGAAGCCTGAGAATTAGTTCCTACAGACCCAGTTCCTGATGAATTCCCAGCCCAAAAGAACCACCCTGACAATTTTTAGGTTCTAAAAGTCTCAACTATTGGGCAGTATTGCATAGATAAAGAAGGAAGATTCACTCATCCTATAGGGTGGCTTAATTGGCTTGGGCAAAAGCTGTATAATGGTACCACAAAAACAGTAACATGGTGAAGTTCCAATTACACAGAAAGAAATCCATTCAGTAAATTTCCAAAGTTGCAGACTGTTTAGGCCCACCCAGAATTCCACCGGGACTGAATGGCCCCCACCGGGTTATACTGGATATGTGGACACAGAGCTTATGCTAAGCTGCCTGATCAATGGACAGGTAGCTGTGTAATTGCCACCATTAAGCCATCTTTCTTCTTACTGCCCGTAAAAACAGGTGAACTTCTAGGCTTCCAAGTCTATGCTTCACGGGAAAAATGAAGCATAGCCATAGGTGATTGGAAAAATAATAAATGGCCCCCTGAAAGAATCGTACAATACTATGGACTCACCACTTGGGCACAAGATGGCTCATGGGGATATCGAACCCCCGTCTACATGCTCAACTGAATCATACAGTTACAAGCTGTTTTAAAAATTATTACTGATAAAACCGGTCAAGCCTTGACTGTTCTTGCCCAGCAAGAAACTCTGATGAGAAATGCTATCTATCAAAATAGACTAGCTCTTGACTACTTGTTAGCAGCTGAAGGAGGAGTTTGTGGAAAATTTAACCTTACTAATTGTTGTCTAACACATAGATGATCAAGGACAAGTAGTTGAAGACACAGTTAAAGATATAACAAAACTGGCACATGTACCCGTGCAAGTGTAGCATGGATTCAACCCTGAAGCCGTGTTTAGAAGGTGGTTCCCAGCACTAGGAAGATTTAAAACTCTTATAATAGGAGTTATAATAATAATAAAAACCTGCTTACTGCTCCCTTGTTTACTACCTGTAGTTCTTCAAATGATAAAAAGCTTCATCGCTACCTTAGTTCACCAAAATGCTTCAGCACAAGTGTACTATATGAATCACTATTAATCTATTGCACAAAAAGACATAAGTAAGAAAAATAAGAGTGAAAACTCCCACTAATAAAAAGTGAGAGTCTCAAAAGGGGCGAATGAGGGAAGAGAGAGACCCTCTCATATTGTTTTATGTTATTTTATACTCATTACCTGTTTTAAGAAAAAACAACAAGGAAGTAAAACCAAAGACAGGCAGCCCAGTGCCAGGCCTGAAACTGATGTTATTCATAGATTCTAGACATTGTATAGAAGAACATTGTGAAACTCCCTTTCCTGTTCTGTTTCTCTCTGACCACCCGTACATGCAGCCCCTGTCATGTACCGCCTGCTTGCTCAAATCTATCAAGACCCTTTCATGTGAAATCTTTAGTGTTGTGAGCCCTTAAAAGGGACATAAATCGTGCATTCGGGGAGCTCAGATTTTAAGGCAGTAGCTTGCCGATGCTCCCAGCTGAATAAAGCCCTTCCTTGTACAACTCGGTGTCTGAGAGGTTTTGTCTGTGGCTCAACCTGCTACACCTCTACCCCTGGATTTTGCTGGGCTCTCCAAATTGACTCAGCTACAGGTAAAGTCAGAAACATCTCCCAGAAACAGAACTTCAGCTTCTCCAGTGGGGGTGTGCGTTCGGGAGAGGACGGTCTCCCTTTCCCACTTCTGCAGTTGGGGTACTCACAGTTTTGGGGGGTCCCCTGGGTCCTGCATGAGTCTGTGGACTTCCTTTAGAGGGTCTGTGGGTCCTCTTGAACCTTAGACTCTTTCTTAACACAGTGACTTGGACATTTGAACAAAGCTGGCACATGAGATGAAATGCTTCTGCTGTTCCTAGCACAAGACTGCACATTAAATTGCCTTTTTCTTGTTGTAGGTATTTTGCCTGGAAATAATCACCATGCTGTTTGAACCAATATCTATTGTCAATATTATAACACAAATTCTTGTCATCAACTTACCTCATTTTGAGACCTTACAGTAAGGAGGGAAGCTATACAAGCTCTTTTCTTCCTCCTGTTATCGTTTAGTAGAAGCTGAATGTAACAGCCATGAGGCAGAGATGAGGAAAGTTAGTGGAGACTACTTACAGAGACCCCAGTCAGTGTCTAGCCTGTCCTTCCTTATTCATTTTATAAGATTAGTCAGCTGGAGTGGATTTGAATAGAAGAGGCTTGGCCCTTATAATTCTTTTGTTCTGAAATAGTTCTAATCTCTATGACCAGCTCATATCTTTGTAACTGATGCCTTTTTGCCCTATCCAGCCCTCTGGGATCACTCATCGTGGTGTGCCTGCCAAAGTCTCCTGTTTGCATTCTCATTCATAGAGTTATCCTTGAGCAATAGAAACTGCTTCCTGGGGGAGTGAGGTTCCTCCATCATCAACTCCCCTGCACAATTCACCCAGACCAGTGATTACCTGGTACAGAGGATACAAAAGCCCAGCTACTTTGCCTCAAAGGCAAGAGAGTTCACTGTGCAATTTGCATTCTCTCTTTCCTTTGGGATCAAACAGGCTAGACATCACTTGAAACCACATCCCGACTTAGTCTTTCCCTTTCTCCCTCAACGAATTTCTTGTTTGAGAGTCTCCATCTCAGGCTTTGCTTTTAGGGACTCTGACCTAAGACAATATCCAAATTTTATTTTTATGTTTAAAACCCAGTACAAATGGCACTTTTTCAGCAAATCTTTCACTGATTGCACAGAAGCAAA
The DNA here is from genome assembly GCF_028858775.2 of Pan troglodytes. Lineage (NCBI taxonomy): Eukaryota > Metazoa > Chordata > Mammalia > Primates > Hominidae > Pan > Pan troglodytes. The sequence goes on from NC_086015.1 coordinate 78,843,331, forward strand.
TCATTGCTTCCTCTCTTTGAACTCTGTACATTCCATGAATTGTAGCTATTAATAATGTGGTTTTGCTCCTCACTGGGGTGGATGTCTCTCAAGGCTAGGGTAGAGTTGATATCCTTAGTCCCTTATCCGCCTCTCCTACTTCTTCCTATGCATCTCTATCTCTTGATCTTTCTCTTTCTCTCTCTCCTCCAGACCTCAGTTCTCTCTTTTAAATGTGAGCTTTTTTTTGACTCTGTACTTTTGTTTTTGCTATTTCCCGTGCCTGGAACCCTTTTCCCCTCTGTATTCCTCACAATGCTGATTCACACTCGAGGTCTACCCTTAAGTCACCTCCCAGATGTGCTTTCTCTGACTGCCCACCCTGTGCTAACTGCCTTGCTAAATTCTCTTCTGTTGTACTTCATCTGTATTAGTGTCCCAGGGCTGCCATAATAGTACCACACATAGGTGGCTTATGCAACAGAAATTCATTTTTTCACAGTTCTGGAGCCCAGCAGTCTGAAATCAAGATGTTGGCGAGGTTATGTTCTAAGAGCTCCGGGGGAGGAGCCTTCTTTATCTCTTCCTAGCTCCTGGTGGTCAGTGGTTGTCAGCAATCCTTGACTTTCATTGGCTGGTAGACACATCACTCAGATCCGTACCTGTTTTTACTCGACGTTCTTTACTGTGTGTTGAGTGTCTCTGTGCTGGAATGTCCCCTTTCTTATAAGGCCAAGAGTCACGTTGGATTTGGGACCCAACCCAATTCAGGATGTTTGAATTAAGTGCAACTTGATTAGATGCAAAGGAACTAATTTTAAATAGGGTCATATCCCAGGTTCTGGATGGACATGAATTTTTAGGCGGACATTCTTCAACCTAGAATACCTTCGTAATATTTACCACAATCTTTATTTGTGGGGATTAATCTCCTATTTGTGTTTTGATTGTCTCTTTGCGCATGTCATGTTCATAGTTGTATCACCGGCCTCTAGGTGAGGACCAGATGCTCAGGAGGCACTTGAATGCTGGTTGAATGAAAGAGGGAAAACATTTTTCACACAAATGCACAAATTCCTGGGACAAAATTATTATACCTGCTAGTTAAATATGCCAGTAGGGAATGATGCAATGCCTACAAAAGGGAAGGACCAGTTTCAATCATAATACACTGAAAGTGATGTTTACAAATCATTTATCAGCTTTCTCTTAAACATCATTCAAGAGGTGAATCTTTTGTTTGGAACTCAATTTTCCTTTGCATACATTAAAAATATATGTATATGTACAGTAATATGTTGCTTAACAATGGGGATATGTTCTGAGAAATGCATCTTTAGGTGATTTTGTCTTTTTGTGATCGTAGGGTGTCCTTACACAAACCTACATGATATGGCCTACTGCACACCTAGGCTATATGGTATAGCCTATTACTTCTAGGATACAACCCTAGATAGGATGTTACTGTACTGAATACTGTAGGCAATTGTAACACAATGGTAGGCATTTGTGTATCTGAATATAGAAAATGTACAGTAAATATACAGTATAAAATATGAAAAATAGTACACCTGCATAGGGCATTTACTATGAATGGAGTTTTCAGGACTGGAAGATACTCTGGGTGAGGCAGTGAGTAAATGGTGAGTGAACATGAAGAGCTAAGACGTTACTGAAGACTACTATAGACTTTGTAAAGACAGTATACTTAGGCTACACCAAATTTATTTAAAAATTATTTGTTCATTAATAAATTAACCTTAGGTTACTGTAACTTTTTTACTTTATAAACTTTTGAATATTTTTAACTTTACTCTTTTGATAACACTTAGCTTAAAACACAAATATTGTACAGCTGTATGAAAGTATTTTCTTTAACCTTATTTGATAAGCCTTTTTCTGTTTTTAATTTTTTTAAATTTTTTTGTCAAAAACAAAGCCACAAACACATACATTAGCCTAGGCCTGCACAGGGTCAGAATCATCAATATTATCATCTTCCACCTCCACTTCTTGTCCCACTGGAAGGTCCTCAGGGGCAAAAGCATGCATGGGGCTGTCATCTCCTATGACAATGCCTTCTTCTGGAATACCCCTTGAAAGACCTGTCTGAGACTGTTTTACAGTTAACTTTTATTTTTTTTAATAAGCAGAAAGAATGTACTCTCAATAACAGTAAAAAGTACAGTATAGTAAATGTGTAAACACTAACATCATCATTTACCATCATTATCAAGTATTACGTACTGTACGTAATTGTATGTGCCATACTTTCATATCACTGGCAATGCAGTAGGTTTGCATATGTCTGTGTCACTAAAAACACACGAGTAATGTGCTGCACTATGATGTTAGGATGGCTAAGATGTCACCAGAGGATAGGAATTGTTCAGCTCCATTTTTTTTTATGGGACTATCATTGTATATTCAGTCTGCTCTTGAATGAAATGTTGTTATGGGATACATGACTATAATGTAAATTATATAGATGATAAATAGATAGACACAGATCAATAGATATTATGGTAGGATTTAACTAGGAGAATTATGGTCAGCTCAAACATCATAGGGCTTTATAATGCATAACCATCATATTCAATCTACTTTGAATATGAACTCTTTTGGAGAATGTATCTTTTTATTTCAACAGATAAAATGATTGCATAAATAGATATGGGCTGCAATTCTCAATAACAATGAGATATATGCAGAAGCTCAATAGGGCTAGTGCTAATGAGAAAAAAATAAACAAAAATCTTTGCTTATAAATGATGTTTCAAATATTAATTTTAATTAACTTTATAGCATTCAGTATATGGTATGGTACATTAGCTTCTAAGTTTTATTTTGGTTATTTTGGTTAGGTTTTGTTTTTTTTAGAAACAGTTATAAGCCCAAATAGGGTAGTCAGTTTTGTTAAGCTGTGTACTACAGGGAATGACCAGAATTAACCACATGGATTCAATTAGCAGTTCCCAAAATAGCCACTGCATGTGTATTTCTCAGTACTTTGGGGTAATGGTCAAGTTGTATAGCTATCGAACCCTGGGTATAGCTTGTGACCATTGACAAGTTACATAACCTGTCTTTAAATTGGTTTCCTCTTTTCTAAACTGGGAGTAATATTGGTACTTAACTCAAAGAGTTATTGTGAGGATTTAATGAGTTACCATATGCAAAAGTGTTAAAAATGGTGCCCGGTAGTAATCCAAGCCCAATAAAAAGCTATTTTATTATTATATGGTATTGCTGATAATTAGAAGTTATTTCTGAGAGTGCAAAAACCCTTTCTCTTAAGGTAGGATGGCTTTGGATGTCCATTTGGATAAGACTTTTTTTGTTTGTTTGTTTTTAATTATTTCTCTTTTTTTCCAACTAATTGAATTCAATTATTGGTGTTTATTGAATGTCATTTCAGAAATTTGGTCTGCATTTTGATTGTTAAATAATGGTTTTAACTGAGTGGGAAGAACAAAGGATAATTGTTATTTTCTTCTGGTATACAGCTCTCAAGAGTTTGGGGTTTTTGAGGTTTGCCATGGTACATCAATAGAATATCAAATGACAGGATAAGACCTAGAAGACAAATGTAAAATTCCATAATGCATGCTGTGGATGAATGTAGCAATATGAGATGAGTACTATTTGGGGTGAGTATATTTAGGAAATTCTAATTTAGGAACTTATTATTATTATTATTTATGAAAAACTCCTTTTTTCCCCCGAGTCAGATTTAGTCTGCAATGTATCCTGACCACAATGGCTTGGGATATAACCTGTATCCAATAATCTTACTCTAAAATCTGCTGGCCAGCAGCCTCTGCCTCAATGATGTTATTCTGAGATCTCATAGCTACTGAGTGAGATACTTGAAAGCACAGCAGAAAGCATCTTACAGTGTTATCAATTCTGTTCTCTCCATCTGGAGCTAGCCTAAAGGTTGATTATATTAGAATATTTTAGTATAATATTAAATTGGCACAAATCATTTTGATTGGACATTTTAATATTCTGGCAGCTATTATTTACTTCTTGTATTTTTCGGTGTTCTATTCTCTTAAACTACAAAGATGAAGAGGTGTTTATTCTTACAATGTGGAAAATATCAGCGTAATCACTGCTCATCTATTTCTTCTTGTCACCCATTGGTTTTCTTTCAAACAGTATTTTTGTATATTCTTTTCTTTCTTTTCTCATGACAATATATTGTGTGCTAAGCTTTTCCTACCATGTTACAATGTAACTTGATAGCAAATCATCTTAGATTTACTCACTAGAGCAAATTTATTTATTTTATGACATTTACAATGGCAATTTATTACATTTATCTGTTCTATTTTTGAAATTTCTTACTAGCAGGAAATTTTAAAATTTATCTGCAAGGATTAAAAAAACTTCAGAATCCTCTCACAATGAATGCTATCCCAGAAGTGAAAGTAAATTTGTTTGACTAATCTAACACAAAATCCTAGGAATAGGTCTGTCAGGCATGGCTGGAACCAAGTACTGTGAGGATATCATTGTTACCTGGTGTATTAGTCAGGGCTCTCTAGAGGGAAAGAACTAATGGAATTACGGAATTTTATATATATATATATATATGTATATGTGTATATATATATATGTGTGTGTGTGTGTATATATATATATATATATATATATATATATATAAGCTTATTAAGTATCCGCTCAAGTATCACAAGGTCCCACAATAGGCCATCTGCAGGCTGAGGAGCAAGGAGAGCCAGTTCAGGTTCCAAAACTGAAGAACTTGGAGTCTGATGTTCAAGGGCAGGAAGCATCAAGCACAGGAGGAAAATGTAGGCTGGGAAGTTAGGCCAGTCTCTCTTTTCACATTTTTCTACCTGCTTGTATTCAAGCTGCACTGGTAGCTGATTAGATTATGCCCCTCAAGACTGAGGGGGTGTCTGCCTTTCCCAGCCCATTGACTCAGATATTGATCTCCTTTGGCAGCACCCTCACAGACACACCCAGGATCAATACTTTGTATCTTTCAATCCAATCAAGTTGACACTCAGTATTAACCATCACACCTCATTTCTTTCTTTTTATTTTTCAACTCTGCTAAGTCATTGTTGGAATCATGTAGTCAGAATCAACAGGCTTCCGTACTCTCAAGTGCAAGTCTTTTAAAAAGGAGACATTGTGGCTTTCTCATCAGCTTGACAAGGTCTTGGGTCTGATTCACATCAGCCCAGTGGATGTTTTGCCTAGTAATAGGTATCATTTGAAATGCTGGACTTTGTTCAAATACCCACTACAAAAGCTTCATCTTTCAGATTATTACGACTTTCCTCATTGAAGTTGTTGGATTTCTAATAGCTATCCAATAATTCTAGATTGACTTTAAGTCCAGAACTAGACAGAAACAGTCAACAAAGGCTTGACCAATAGTAAAATGTACTATACTATTTCAGAAATACCATGGGCCATTTGTTTATCCCAATATTCTGATTTTAAAAATTATGACCCTATGTTTTTGCATTTTCTATGTCATAAATATGTTTATAATTTTAATGAAAATCAGAAGCTATTTCTTGACTGCTAAAAATGCTCAATATGTGTGTTTCACCACAATGTAGTCTATGAGATTCTGATTAGGCTTTGGATTCAGACTTCTGGGAGTCAAATTTCAGCTCCCTAAATATTTGTTCTGTCAGAAAATATGGGCACAAATTTATTGGGATTAAATGATGAAATGAGACAGTGAATGAAAAGGAGAAATGTGGTGGGTATTATTTTCCTACTTAAATTTTATGCCATACTTCAAGATAATCATTTCTCCATTTTAAATATATCAATTCTTAATACTTTCTACTTTGTAACTGGTATAGATGTATCAAGTAGAAATCTGTATCAGGTCAAAAAGTTTATAATTTTAGAAGAATGTCAGTGATTGAGTGGTGTGCCATTTTCTCTATTATTTGCTATATTCTGTTTTATTCATTAAACTTCCTTTGCAATGCATTTCATTTTTTAAAATTTTGTTTTAAATTGAAGATTCTCCTATTTTAGAGCTTTGCAGCTGGTAAAGTGATAGCAGAACAGACCAGGTGCTGTTTATTGGGACTTCCAAATTCTAAAAGCTGAGAAGATTAACCTTTTACCAAAGACAGTGTGCCCCAGAAATTGGTCAATAGGCCTCTTTGTTTTTCACTGAAATGTCAGGGCTCCGAAATATTTCTTTCCCTGGCACCTGCCAAAAGTCAATGGAGAAAAAGAGGACATAAAAACAGATGGTTGACTCGTATTTATAATCTTAATGACATTGATAGTTTGTTGAAAAGTGTCTTCCTCTTCGTAAAGATTGACAGAGAAGAAAGCACTAAATGCTGGACACTGATGGCCCATACAAAAGTTAAGCAAGACAAATATCCCTTTGTGGACTCTCTTGCCTTTTTATAATACTGTTTGTTTCTTGTGAGGAGATATATACTCCATGGGTCACTATTAAACATGTGGTATAGCTTTTACTTTCACATATTTGTGAAAAATGAAGTGAGGTCTGGTGGCTTACAAAAGCAACCTAAATTATTTGGTGAGATGGTATGATATATTTTGCTGGCGGAAGAGAGGGAATAAAACGATATTCAATCACCCCAATGATCTCTTATGTAACTCATCTTTATTCCTTCTCTTTTTATTATGGAAAAAGAGGGTTTTCAGAGAAATCAGACATTGATTTGTTTATTATGTGATATTAGTAAAAAGGATCAATAGTTACAACCAAAGATGTTAATAATAATAACTAAAACTTAGTATTTCATTGCTTTTAAAGCTCCCTTAAATACACACTGTAATTGGATATACTCTGCAAAATTATAAGGGCTGTGTGGTGTATATTCTTTCATTTTATAGATGAGAATACAAACTCTAAGAAAGGTTAAGTGTTTTATCTAAAGTGACCCAGATAGTCAGTGGCTGACTTGGGAACCGAATTTCATTGTTTCTATTTCTTACCCAGTGTTCTGTCTATTTTACCACATTGTTGCTCAGACACTTAAAGTGACATCTTTGTGGATGAATTAAAAATAAATTCTAAGAAATTATTTTCAAATGTGTAACAGTCATTAGCCGATGTGAATATTGGCAAGCCACAATCCTTTTCTGTTTGATCTTTTAGAAGGGGATTTTTGCCATATTGAACTAATAGAAATCATATTTAAGTTTATAGGACTGTGATTTCATTTATGTTTCCAAAAGCATGGTGAGCTTCACACAAAACAATTTTCCATTTTTTAAGTCTTGCTAATCCACTTTAAGCTAGGCAAAAGTCACACATCATCTCAGCTGCTGTGATCACATACAAACCACCTCCGCTAATCTCTTCAAAGGGGATTTTCCTTTGCACAGGCAGACTGCACAGCATGGGACTTACAGTTAGTACCTTGCAAAGTTTCCCAAGTTCATTTATAATTCCACTTTTATCCTGAAACTATAGCATGTAAGGTCTCCTTCAAACAATTCCAGGCCCTTTTACAGCTGTCGCTGGTTTTCTCCCTAGCTTTTTAAATAACTGATGAAGTCGATGATGCAGTCATTACAGCAAGGAGTGACTGCGATTCCTATTATTTATTTGCAGATGGAAATAGAAAACTACCCTGATATCTGACAAATTGAGTTTCCAGGATGAATCAGAAAGTATTGGTTGTTGGGTTTTCTTAGCTTGGTAAGATAAATAAATAAATAAATCTCTCCTGTGTCTCTGAATGCATTTTCCATTTTAGACAGGCATACAAAAATCCTAAGCATGATTTAGATAGCTTCTAACACATAACGAATGGCATTATAAATAAGTTTGAGTGGTTGGAAAAATATAAGCACATTAAAAACAACAATTGGGCAGAAATATGAAACTGAAAGAAGTTTGAAAATCCCAGCTTGATACAGTTCATCTTAAAACGAACAAACCTACAAAATTTACATAAATTGCAGAAAAAAAGAAATAAGTTTTATCAGTGAATTCAAGGATATTAATAAAACCTATTTTTGCTGTAAGATTTCTAATGATATTCTGTAACTATGTGATTTAATTCCTGAATTGTAGCTCAGGAAGTTTACTTTCATGTTCTTGTGTATTATAACTTCAGAAAAGTTATTTTTTAGAAACACCATTATGATTCAGTGAAACACATCCCACCTGACTCACTTCAATTCAGATGATAACTCAGTAGAGCACATTATCATTAACATGGTGATCATATATCCCTTTGTTGTTATTTGACAAAATTTATAGGATTATAATTTCAACTTAGTGCTTCTGCTGAGGATTGGTACTTGAAATGCTGAAAAATGAGGCAGAAGCTCAGGGAACATTCTTTCTAGAGAACCTAATATTATACCACCACAGTCTTTTTTTTCTTTTTCGTTTCTTTTTTTTCTTTTTTTTTTTTTTTTTGAGACTGAGTCTCACTCTGTTGCCAGACTGGAGTGCAGTGGAGTGATCTCGGCTCACTGCAACCACTGCCTTCTGGGTTAAAGCGATTCTCCTGCCTCAGTCTCCCAAGTAGCTGAGACTGCAGGTGCGCACTACCACGCCCAGCTAATTTTTGTATTTTTAGTAGATACGGGATTTCACCATGTTGGCCAGGATGGTCTTAATCTCTTGACCTTGTGATGCTCCCACCTCACCCTCCCAAAGTGCTGGGATTATAGACGTGAGCCACTGGGCCCGGCCCACAATCTTTTATTTCTCTAAATAAATTCATTCAGAAAAAAATTTGCAAGGTAGATACCTTGGCAAAAATTCATATAAATTTTAAGGATCTTGAACTGGAAAAAGCACATATTCTTGTTTGTTTGTTTTTTCTTTTTTTTTTTTTTAACATATATTGTCTATCCTAAAAGTTACATCTTGGTAAAAGAAATGACAATAATTTTTCATGATCACAATTATTGATTGCAATATTTGAAAACAGATTCCTTTCTTTCTTCCTTCCTTCCTTCCTTATAGCCCTAACAAGGAGGAGTTAAGTGGAATCCCTACCTCAGCAAAAAAAAAAAAAAGGAAGAGGAAGAAGAAAAAGGAAACAGTAAATAACAATTACTCATAATCTTATATTCTTAATCCATCTTCGTCATTACCAGATTTTAGATATAGAATGAGGGATGTCAGAAATGCAGATTTTCTGAATCTTTCCATATGTAAATGACACAGAATGCTACTTTTTCTTGAAACAAATACTTTACATGTTGTAGGAGAAAAAAATGGCACAATTGCAGTTCGAGTTTCAATCACTCCACTGCTTGTTTCCTTGTGGTTTTGCCTTAGAATTAAAGAATGGAGGTGATATCTTCTGAAGCTCCTTCTAGTTCTGTAATGTTTTTGATTTTCAAATGTGAAATGAAACCAAAGATAAACATGTCCTGCTTTTAATAGGTGTTTTGTAGCAAGTGCCACAATGATTTTCCTTCCCTATCCATTTTCCTTGTTATCCACACTTACCCTCCTCTTTCCCCAGGCGCAAAAGTAACAAAATAGATAATAACTTTGCTACTCTTTACCATCCTCTCACTGTAAATTGTTATCCATTTCAGCAAATAGCTCATTGGAGAGTGAGATTACTTCCTGCAAAAAATGTAGAAGGGAGTGATTTAAAAACTCAGTTATCACTTCCTTAAGCTGAAATAATGGAATTAGTCCCTTTAATCAGTTATCTTTTTTGTGGACATAGCATATATCACTAGTTATTTGTGTGTGTGTGTCTGTGTGAGAGAAATTATCTCTTGATAGAATAGGAGTGCCTCTTGAGTATTTCACATATTATATGCTTAGAAAACCGGGTCAGATTAGCTCAGTTACACTGCCAAGGAGAAAAGCCAAATAACAGTGGACAAATGGCATATGTTTTGTTTCAGTTTTTAGTTCACCAGCTGACAATTCCCTGGAGACAGACAACTAATCTTTTGACTTTGAGTGCATTTCTGTGGCTGCATCCCCACACATCTGTATTCTAAACTTCAAGCCCCATTAGTATGTAGAATACTAGGTAGAGCCCTGATGAAGGTTTATTTGGCACAGAAATCATCCTGTTATGCACAAATGCATATAATTAAAATAATAATTTCTAGTTGATTTCATGCTTCCGTAGCTTAATGGTCTCTAATGCTACCAGTAGATCCATTATACATATTTTTATACAGGAAAGATGTGGGGAAAGAAAATGTCAGCTTTTGAATAAACCTGTGTCCAAATTTACTCTAAAATGAAATTGAAAAGAAAATTGGAAATATGACTTTTAGAGGATTTACTACTTTCTCTTTTCTGAGTAATTTGATACCAAGGTATTCATAATGATCAGTGAAGTACTAAGGACAATTTTATGCTCATCTCTACACCAACATGACATCTCCTGTTTTTCCTTTAAGCGCAGTGGAATGTAATTAGCCAACAGCTTGGGGCTTGATTAAAATGTCACATTTTATAAATTTATGATCATCTTCTGTGCCTTGCTGAAAGTGAAAGACTTAAAATTTGACTAGACCTACATGCCAGGGAGAGGTATTCATTCATTAAGGAAAAGGGAAATGGACTCCTGGCGGGTGTTCTGGAGTTTCTATCCATTCCCTTATATTGTGCATGTAAAGGGCTTATACAAATTAAATGCGTATTATAATTGTTAATTTATTTAAAAACAAAATCTATAAAACTCATCCTCTCAATTATTTAGAATTAATATTAAAACTAATGATAAAATTAGGGTCTGATTTTTTTTTATTGCTTCGAATCTCCTATTAAACAAACTAGAGATGGGGGTAGTAGATTGAGTTATTGGGCCTAATTTTTTAGCCTGTCCTGAATCCTTGTTTATTGCCATGAAACTCTGCAATTCTTCTAAAATCAAAAAGAGTATACTTTCTACCTCTTGACCTTTAGCTACACCATGAGACTCACTTTGGCCAGTGGAATGGGTAAAGTGACAGTGGCCAAATCTAGGACTTAAGGGGGTTTGCACATGACCACTGGTTCCTCTGCAATTAAATGCAAAGATCTTTCTGAGAAAAATAGTTGCCTCTTTGCTTGGAATAGACTTGAGTAAGAAGTCAAACTCAGCCAGACCTACAAGATGTTGTAAAGTCACTCAGAGGATCTCTCCTTAGATCAGCCACTCATCAACCAGCAGACCCACAGATGTGAAGAATCATCATCCATCGTCACCATTTAAATTCCCTGGTTGTAGGTTAGGCAACAATACTTGACTGGTATAGAAATATAGAGAAAGAATATTTAGAATAAGTAAATAGCACTGCTCATGGATAACTCTTCTATACCCCAACACAAGCAAGTAAATTACTCACTTTTGGGGTAATTTAGCAGACTTTATTTTTAAAGTAATACATTTAAAACATAGGGGTGCTTAGAGCAGAAATTCCCTGCATCAAGTAATTTTTTTTAAGAAGCAAGCACTCATGAGATATTAGTTGTTTTTCTGGTTGAGAAATAGGGGAGCTTATTAATTTAATACAGAATAACTTCATAATGTTATTCTACCTGTATCATACATCATTCGAGTGTCTCATTTGAAGACAACGGAATTTAGTCTTAATTAAGCACCAAGGGATTCATTAAGGGGCTTACATAACTTATGGAATCATTGGGAAGGCTGCAAAAACAAACTATTTTGAGCTTCTAGGAATGAGTCTCAAAACTCATTTCAGTACTGGGCCCCCAAGGTAGCCTAAGAGTGAGCCCTTACCAAGAAGTGGTTGTCCCCGCTGCCATCTCCACAACCACCTAGCCTGAGTTGGAATCAAACAAGTAACATTTTTGCCTTCTTTCCCGCATAACTCAGTTTTGAATCAGAGTCTCCCTATAGTGCTTCTGATCAATAAAACATAGAGGTAGAAGGAGGTCAGTAAGCATTTGTAGGATGACTGGCGTGTCTACAACAGTGTAGGCACTGGCGAGACAACCAGAAACAGAACAGAGACCCCTGTCCTCAAGGAGTTTCCATTCTGGAAAGGGAAATAAATTAAATACATAAAAAATAGGGTGTTGGATGGTGAAATGTTGTCCAGGAAAATAAAGGCAGGAATGAGTAGGCAATGCCGTGGAAAATGGTATGTACCCTAAATATTTTGGTCAGAGAAAGCCTCACTTTAAAAGTGACAGCTGAGCAGAGTCTCAAAGGAAGAGAATGAGTGGGTTATGCAAACATCTGGAGGAATAGCATTCCAGAAAGAGGAAACAGCAGTTCACAGGCTCTGGGGGAGTAGGAGAGAGCAGACCTGAGTTTCCAGGGAACAACTAAGAAACCAGTATGAAAAGAGAAAAGGGGAGAGTAGAACACAAGGGCCCCAGAGAAGTAACATAGGGACAGATTGTGTGGGGCATGATAAGGACCTTGTCCTTTACCCTCAGTGAAATGGGAAGACATTGGAGGATTGGACAAGATGAGCAAATTAAATTGCCATTTTTTCCCACTTTTTGAAAAAAAGAAGGTGCAATCCACATAATATAAAATTAACCATTTTAAAAAGTGAACAATTCAGTGGCCTTTAGTACATTCACAAGGTTGTACAATGATCACTTGTATCAAGTTTGAAAATATTTTCATCACTTCTCAAAAATACTCTGTACCAGTTAGGCAGTCATTCCTATCTCCCCTCCCACAGGTCCTGGAAAACACAGATCTGCTTTTTGTCTATATAGATTTATTTGTTCTGTTAATTAATATAAATAGAATCACACTGCATGTGATCTTTTGAATCTGACTTCTTTCACTAGGCATAATGTTTTCAAAGTTCATTCACACTGTGGCGTGTATTACATATTAGCACTTCATTCCTGTTATGGTGAATAACATTCCATGGTATGTATCCACCATATTTTTTATCCAGCCATCATTGACCCACTTATCAGCTGTTTTCACCTTTAAGCTATTGTGAGTAATACTGAGGTTCACAATAGTACTATTATATTCATGTGTACTATTTGTGCACCAGTAGTTGTTTCAGTACCAGTTTTCAATTATTTTGTGTGCACACCTCAGAGTGAAATTGCTGGGTCATACGTTAATTCTATACTTAACTCTTTGAAGAATCACCAAATCACTTTCTACGGTGGCTGCATCATTTTACTTCCCTACTATCAGTTTCTTCACATCTTTGCCAGCACCTATTATTGTCTCTCTTTTTTTTTATTATAGTCATCCAATTGGGTGTGAAGTGGTATATCATTTTGCAGTCATTTTTCCAAAACAAAATTATTCTCGCTGCTGTGGTGAGAATAGTCTGTATGAGGGTAAGGATGGAAGCTACAGTAATTGGAAGAGGATGTATCTTTTTCGGTAATAACTACTCTGGTAGAATAGCAAATGAATTTGCATTGTCTGTTAAAGAGATCTAGAAACGTACCAAATGAAAAACCATAGACCTACAGTTTTCCACACAGGGAAAATCATGTACGTTGTGTTAAAAGAAAGAAGAAAAAGTAAAAGTAGTAACATCTTCACAAAATGGTCACAGAATTTATACCATTGCTTCGTTTTTGAAAGAAGTCATGAGGTTTTGGAAGCCAAGGCCCGTGATTGGAAGTGAATTTTGGGCTCTATATTAGTCATTTTCCCTTCGGTTGTTAGAAACAAAAGAGCTAAATGAAAACTGGATTGTCATAATGGAATTAATTTTCTCATGTAACTGGTATACTAGTGGGATAAGAATAGCCTCACATTCAGTTTAGGAAAAAGTCTCAAGTGATGCCACTACAGCTCCCAGTTTCTCAATTTCACCTTTTTTGTGGTGTTTGCATGACTTTAGTACTTCCAAAATTTATTTTGTCTCAGCTTTAAATCCTTCAGGAAAATGTGAGTTTTTTTCCCAGATGTCCTAGCAAATATTCCATGGTACCTCACTGATTCTGATTGGTTATGAGCCAATTATAACGTACCCATTAAGGTACCACATCTATTAAATAGATAGCGCATGGAGGAGAGCTGGATGGCCAAATGCCTGTGAGCACACACCAGAATGGGTGCTAAGCAACCAAAATACAGCCGGGTCAAATATACCTGGATATTTTTCCTGACTCTACCAGTTATTGTTCTCTAACTTGGGTGTGTTAACATTCCTAAACCTGTGTCCTCAATTAATAATTGGGGCTGAAATTCTCTATCCTATATGTTTATTGAGAAGATAAAATGAGATCAAACTTATAAAGTCCTTTGTATATAATAGGCACTAAACTAGTTAGGTGCTCTTATTATTAACAATGATCATAATGCCAGTTAAATTGAATAGCACTTACTATTTTATATTTCGTCACCTATCACTGTGATTTGTCCATAATCTACACTCAGCAGGTACTGTTGAATTGCAAGTTGTCTATTTTTGCTTCCCTTATCTAACATTGACAATGAGTTTGTTATATATATTCACTGAATGAAGTTCAAAATTCTGTCTCTACAAATGCCTTATAATAATTTTTTTAATGTTTGCCATTGTCACTACTTACTATTATTGAGATGACATGATTGGTTTATGAAATATAATAGATTTCATACCATTACTGAAGTTCATTCCTTGACTTCAGTGTTCATTTCCAGGCCACTGATATAATTTTATTTGTATCACTGTTTCAGGGACTTATTTTGCAGATGATATGTCTTAGATTGGATTCATCTAGGGTAGAATTTGAGATAAGGATTTAAGTGCAAGTAAAGTCCTGGGAGATGATCCCAAGAAATGTGGAAAGAGGATTGTAGAAGTGTGAAAGGGAAGGGAAGGGAAGGCAGCAAAGAAAGGGTGTGTTTCAAGTCAGCTACCACTGTGAGTAAATGGAATTTAATGCTTCTGTGGAAACTCTCAGAGACAGAATAAAACACACGGCTCCAAGTTATCCCACCTGGCAGGCAAGGGATTTATATACTAACACTCATCTATTTGTATACCACATCTCATGAGTTATTGGTTGAGGGATGATTCTAGTGGGCCTTAATTCTCCAACATGTTTGGCCTATGAGTCTTGTGGCAAAATGGGTTCCACTAGCAAGAAAATGTGTTCCTTAGGCAAGAAATGTGAGAACTCTTAGTTGAAAGAGTAGGCTCTAACTTGATAAGGGTCAGAGAATATGGAGGGGCACAGATGGCATCTGCTTGCAGAAATATTTTAGAAATATAATGTATCCCTTTGTTTGTGGTCATGTGCTTTCCATACACTGGAGATATATATATATATATATATATACATATACGTATATATATATATATATATAAAGATATAATTTCCTGCTTGCCAGTCATCAGCAGATCTCAGGCACTGTATGTATTCTTGTTAAATGCAAATCCAATTTATACATTGTTAGAAAGATTAAGCAGAAAATACAGAGTTCATTGTTACAAGAAGTGACGAATTGTGATGAACAGCCACCTGTCCCACTTTAAATATATTTTGAAAAGCCATTTATTGTGAAGTGAGCAAACACTCTTGAATGCATATTTATAAAGATTGTCCCATTATCTGAAAGACAGAAGCAGGGATGTGCAAAGTGAAGAATGGAGTCAAAGTCAAGTTTGAGAGAATAGGAAGAATTAGGAAACAATGAAGGAAGTTTGTATGGGCTTACATAATCCCAGGTAGGAAGGTGGAAAGTAGGAATAGAAAAGATTGATTACAAAACGTTGCTGTGAGATCCACCAGTTTGTAATTATTTGGGATATAGGCCCTGGAAAGTTAGAAGAATTTGAACTTCAAGGGTCATTTTAACTGTAACAGTCCAAAAACCTTACCTGCTATCTCAATCTATCATGAAGATTCGTAATCAGTGCTCCATGAAGCCCTTGAAATTATGTGTAAAATGTGTGTGTGTATCTATCTTTGAGTAGGGTCTATTCCTTTTATCATATTCACAGAAGGGCTGCAGGCCCCAAGAAAGAATGAATTGCAGGTCTTTTAAAAATGTAGACAATTTATTCACACTTGGGATTTAGAAGGGAAACCTCTTTCAGTGACTTACTAAGCAAAATATGACAAGTGATGAGGTACAGAGAGACAGAGAGACTGCTGAGTGTGTTAGACTGAGAATTTGGGCCAAGAGGAGGACAGAACAGGTGATTAATTTCCACCGGACAGCTTACCTCAGAACGACACTCCGGAAATCTCATTTATTCATTTGTCAGCAAATTAAATGTCAGCAAATTGGGCCAACATATTCAGAAGTTACTATGTGTCAGGATTGTTTCAGAGCTGGGCTAACCAATACCAGAACAATTAGCCACATGTAGCTATTTGGTACTTGAAGTGTGGCCAGTGCCACATATAGAAGTGATAATATTTTTGAGATTTATAATACCTTATTACATATAATAAATATATTTTTACATTAGTTTTACGTTTTGCCATTTACTGTTTTAATGAAACTTCTAGAAAACTTTAAATCACTTATGTGCCTCTCATTGTATTTCTATTGGACAGCACTCTTCCAGACACCAGCAAAGACCCTCTGCTTATGGATCTTAAATTCTAGTGAAAGAAAGCAGACAATCAACAATAAGCATCCTAAGTGAACTCTGTGGTAGGTAGAAGGTGATAAATAGTACGGGAAAACAGAGAAATAGAGCAGGAGAAGGAGATCAGGTATGATGGGATGGTAGAAGGCATTTTTCAATGTAAGGGTGATGGCAGGTTGCTTTAAGAAATTTGAACTTTTGAATAAAGTCTCATGCAGGTATGGAGAATAAGTTTGTAGGCCCTGGGAACAGCAAGTGAAAAAACCTAATGTGTAAGCTTGCCTGACTTGTTTGGGGAGCCAGACCTCAGAGGCTGGAGAAAAGCAGACTAAAGTCAGGGAGGCAAAGGCTGTGGGATTGGACAGATCATGTGGTGCTTACAGACTTAGACATTGCCTCTGGGTGAAATGGGAATCCAATGGAGGGTTTTTAGAGGAGGGATGGCCCAAATTTGACTTAGATTTTAAGCAGATTGCCCTGGCTGGTATATTGCAGCCAGATCATAGAGAGGCAAAGATGGAAGCAGGAAAGCAGCTTGCAGGCTACTGTAGTAATCCAGGTGGGAGACAAAGGTGACTCAGATCAAGGGGGTTTGGTATAGATACTTAGAAAGGGTCAGATCTCAAAACCATACAGCTCACCAGGAAAATACCTCCAAAGCTTCAGACTTAGGACAAACCAGGGAGACCTGAAGTTACTGGCAGGTTTTGCTGCCAAAATAATATAGAATTTATTCATTGGTCTGCTTATGTACAGATTTGAGCTCTGTTCCCTTTATCCCCACACAAGCTTTGAGTTATTTATATGTCCCTTAAACAAGCTCAAGCCTTTTGCTGGAAAACAATTATCCTTAGGAGTCGGGAGCTTTGCATATTTGATGATCAGATATGCATTTCCGGTTCGGCGTCTTTCTGGAAATTCTATTTTCTATTAAATCTCAGATGGATGGTAATAATAAATGTTTGTTCAGCAGCAGCTGGTCCCAGATTGTTATCCTGTCGTGAACATATTTTATTTATTTGTCTTCATTTTTTTAACCTCTTTTGGTAACCTTTCCTTTTTTCAAGGCTTTATACGTGAAATAAAAATGTGTGCTGCTTAACCTGTTCACTTTCCACTTTCTCTCACTGAATTAAGTGCAATTGTATTTATACAAAAGGCCTCATGCAACTTGCTATGCATCACTGCTGATTTAAATAAGAACATGGGGGAAAAAAAAAGATCTTCCAACATTACATAATGCTAGGGCAAATACTCCTCTTCTTAAAGTGTCTTTGTAGGGGAATCTTTAATGTTGACTTTGTACTGAATGGGTATGTTGCTTTCAAAAAAGTTAATCTAGTGTTAGATTTGAAAGGGGTAAGGGAAGAATGAAAGGAAGAACTTATCCCCATGAAGTATACTGCAGCATCGATGCTCTTCTTATCTTGTCCTAAGTGAAATGAATTCTTTTTTTTAAAAAAATGGACTATAATGTTCTGTTTATACTCATTCCAACGGCCTGGTAAAGTTTATCTTATAACCATATCATCCAGATCACTTTTAGGCAGCATTTACTACCAAAAATCCTAACAGAAGTCATTTATTCTTAGGCCTATATAAATTTACCAATTATTTTTTTCTAACTAAATTTATCTAAATTTAGTGTGAATGAGTCAATTGTTCAAAACCATTATGAAACACCACCAAATAAACTAATAAATAAAAACAAGCTGCTCTTGACTTCTGACCACTTGCCTTTGAAGGCAGAATTGAATAGTTGGTAAGGCTGTGGTCTTTGGTGACAAACAGATCTAAATTCTGCTGACCCCAACCTTCTGACTTATTAACTTTGGAATCTTAATCAAGATATTCAGTATTTCTAAGCCTCTGCTTTCTTAATTACAGAAATAGGAAAACCTCTGCTTATAGTGTTGCCTTGAGCCTAAAGGGAAATGAAATACTATTTGTGCATTAGCTTTCAATGGCTGCATAACAAATTACTGTGAACTTAGTGTCTTAACTCAACAACTATTTCATTATTCCACAGTTCTGTAGGCCATAAATTCAGATAGGCTCAACTGGGTACTCTGTTGAGGGTATCATGAAGCTGAAATGGAAGGTGTTGGGTGTCGGTCTACCTAGGCTCCTAACCAAAAGTTCTGGGGGCTCACAACTCCCCAGTGCATAACTCTCTCCACTGAAGGATGTTTCCAGGCTCATTCAGGTTTTCGCTTGAATTTGGTTCCCTGTGGGTTTGGACTGTGGTCTTCATTTCCTTGCTGGCTTTCAACCAGAAGACATTCTCAGCTCCTAAAGGCCACCTTCATTTCCTGGCTTGCGGTCCTGTTCATCTTCAAAGCCAGTAATAGCATGTTGAATCCCTCTTGTACTTAGAATCTTCCGACTTCCCTTTACAGATTGTCCCTGACGTCTTGTTTTATTTGTACTTGTTAGAGCGCATGTGATTATATTGGACTCACCTGGATAATCCAGGATGCCATCACTATTTTAAAGTCGACTAATTAGTATCCATCATTATATTTAGCAAATACATGATGGTAACACCAGGGGCAAAGGTCATGGACCAAGATTCTGTTTACCTTAATTTGCAAAGTAATTAACACACACTGCTTGCAACAGAATAAATGCTGAATATTAGTTGTTTACAGCAGCAAAGAGGACAATACTGCCATGATGTGTGGGTCTGTACATTCTAAATGAATGTGATACTCTGATGGAAATTGCAAGGTGTATTGCTCAGATTGTATTTTAGATGTTTTATCATGAAGTGGGGTGATATCAGAGTATTTCGATGACAATTTTATTCACCTGAAACTGAGGAACAAAAATCAGAGAAGAGCTGTTAATCCTTACACCTCTTCTGAGCATTACAGGGGCTTGATGATTAGACAGCTTCCTGCTCACAGTTAAGGGAACCTGCGTTTCTAAAGGGTTCCACATGAATGAATAAATGTGACAGAAGACATTGGTGACAGCAATTTTAACTGGATACAGCAAAGAAAGGGGATTTCTGGAAGAGCACAGTAGTCTCACTCAAGAGAAAAGAACATTCCAAGGACACTTGTCAAAGAGAAGTGAAAATGGATGCTTTATCCAGAATGAAAAGAAGCAAGGGTTAAGAGTAGTGTGTACATGGAATCTAGACTGATTAATTGGATGTTTAGTAATGTTTGTAATGTT
The DNA here is from genome assembly GCF_028858775.2 of Pan troglodytes. Lineage (NCBI taxonomy): Eukaryota > Metazoa > Chordata > Mammalia > Primates > Hominidae > Pan > Pan troglodytes. The sequence continues at coordinate 78,862,960 of NC_086015.1, forward strand.
AAAAACACAACAGCGCTTGGAAGAAAGTTAAACAAAAACAGAAAAAAGGAAAGTCATAATATGGGTGATGCTGTTGATGCCCTGTCCACATCCCTTCATCATGCCCCATTCCACTAGACCTGGGTTTCTCAGCCTTGGCACTGTTGACATACTGGGCAGGATAGATATTTGTTATGGGGGCACTGTCCTGTATATTGCAGGATATTTGGCACCATCCCTGGTCTCTACCCACTAGATACTAGTAGCATGGTACCCTTCCCCCAACCACCCTCCATTTAAAGAAACCAGCAAGGTCTCCAGATATTGCCAAAGGTTCCCTGAGAACAAAATTGGCCCTGGTGGAGAACAGCATGCTAGGCCAATGATCCACACACAAATGTGTATCAGAATCACCTGGAGGTCTTGTTAAAACACAGATTGCTGGGCTTCAGCATTGAAGTCCCCATTATAAGTCAAAGGTGCTGCTTGAGAATTGCATTTCTAATAAATTATCAAGTGATGCTTATGCTGCTGGTCTAGGAACCATACTTCAAGAACCACTGCTGCAGACACCAAGAGCTTCCTGTAGCAAACATCGGTCACTTTCCTTGAGGGTTTTCTCTGGTCACATGTATGACTCCCTCATCAACCAGGAATAAAATGCCAGGGAATAAATCCATCCAGAGAAATTGCCAGCAATGAGGGAAGGGATTTGGTGAATGATTACCTCATATCCCTCACCTCTCAGGTGAGACAAAGGTGAGGCACATTCTTCATAGCCCCCACAAGGTTCCTGACAAGATCAAGCCCCAGCAATCATCCATTAACTAACCTCTGCTGGCTTCTTTCCTTCTCTGTCTCATTTTCTCTGTTCTCTACTGGTGCTTCTTGGGTCCACCTCCAAAATGAACTATCTGCATTCAAATCATTATCTCCTGCTGGGAGAAGCCAAATTAAAGCATGTTTTATAAATATAATTTCTAGGTGATATGGTTTGGCTCTGCATCCCCACCCAAATCTCATCACGAATTGTAATCCTACGTGTCCAGGGAGGGACCTGGTGATTGGATCATGGGGGCAATTTTCCCCATGCTGTTCTCAATACAGTGAGAGAATTCACATGAGAGCTGATGGTTTTAAGTATGGCACTTCCTTGCTCTTTCGCTCTCTCTCTCTCCTGCCCCCATCTAAAACATGCCTTGCTTCCCCTTGCCTTCTGCCATGATTGTGAGTTTCCTGAGGCCTCCCCAGCCGTGAGGAATTGTGAGTCAATTAAACCTCTTTCCTTTACAAATTATCCAGTCTCAAGGAGTCTCTTTATAGCAGTGTGAGAGGGACACATACACTAGGTTTTATTTTTTTACTTTCATTTTTATTTTTGTAGAGATGGGGTCTCGTTATGTTCCCCAGATTGGTCTTAAACTCCTGGCTTCAAGTGATCCTACCACTTCAGCCTCCATAGTAGTGTTGGGATTATAGGTGTGAGCCACTGTACCTGTCCTAGGTTTTGTTTTATTATTTATTTATTTTGAGATGGAGTCTCAGACTGTTGTCCAGGCTGGAGTGCAGGAGCGTGATCTTGACTCACTGCAACCTCTGCCTCTCAGGTTCAATCGATTCTCCTGCCTCAGCTTCATGAGTAGCTGGGATTATAGGCTCCCGCCACCATGCCCAGGTAATTTTTTGTATTTTTAGTAGAGATGAGGTTTTTCCATGTTGGCCAGGCTGTTCTCGAACTCCTGACCTCATGATTTGCCTGCCTTGGCCTCCCAAAGTGCTGGGATTACAGGCGTGAGCCACTGCACCCGGACTATTTTTAATTTTTTAAAAAGCTGTTAATTTTAAACCCTCTAGCTCAGGGGTTTTTTTTTGTGTGTTTTTTTTTTAACCAGAAACAAATTTGACTCCTTTGCCATGGAACATTCGCAGTCTGGAGATATTGTTAGTTGTCACAAGTGTGACTGGGAGGTGCTGATGGCATCTAGAAGCTAATGAGGCTACTAAACATCCTACAAAGCAAAGGACAGCCCCTATGACAAAGACTTATCTGGTCTGAATTTCATTAGTGCCAAGATTGAGAAACTGAGGTCCAAGGAAAAAAAGAAGAAACTAAAAGTTCCAATGAAGATGCATTCTCAGAAGTATGCAAGTGTCCTCTCTGAAATTAGAAGCTTGAGGTTCAAGTTCAGAGACTGATAAATCGTGGCCATTCATCTGCTTCAAAAATAGTAAGCATATTCATGTCATGGTATTTTTTCTTTCTTATCCTGTGAATTGGCGTATTCCTAGATTTATTTCCATAAGACTGTTGAATTCCTTAAAAGAAAAAAAAAGAGGTTTCCAAAAGCAAATATTCAGTTTGCAACAGATCATCAGACCTGTTCTAAAGAAATACTGAATTAATTTTTGACATAAGATTGAATTGCCATTATACAACTGGAAGTTGTTATATTCAGATAGCTGCCTTTACATTTTCTCATCTGTTAATATTGCATGATTCAAACAGGTTTCTGGATACCTAACATAATATGGCATTTTTCTCAGTGTAATGTTTTGAAATGTTGAATGCTATCAAAAATGTTCAAATATCGATGCAAGAAAATTAACCTTGATAAATGTGTAATAAAAGATAATTGAATAAAAAAGAATCTGCATAGCATCAAGTGCTTCTTTTTAAAATACAAGTATTTCAGATAACCAAACTAGCTTATGGGTTGCTGGTTTGAAAAAGGAAAGAAAATGTGGGAAGAGTAAGAGAAGAAACTCAATTTAAATATTTCTCTATAATAGTAATTTTTCAAAAAAAAATATAGGTTGGTCACCTTAATTTTTGAACTTCATAGTGAATTGTTGTCAGAAGTTCAACTTTCAAGATTTTAGGTTTGAATGATTTTTAATACCATTTATTTCTCAGAAATCTGATATCAAGTTGTTGAAGGTGTAAAATTCAGCTTAGTTTTTCTCCTTTTACATGGCAAAGCCTGAAATAAAACTGGTAATTAGCTACAGATGAGTTTCTCTTGCAACTATTTTACAAAGAAAACTTCTTATTGACATTGGGCTGCAGAGGGAAATAGGGCATTTTATGTTATAATACTTGATTTGGCCAAATTCTTGCCTATAAAATCTAGTCATAAAACAATCACTACTTTTAAAACCATAGATTATTTTTGGAAGGTTTTGAAAGATTATTATGAAAGATGGTTTTTCTAGAAAGAATATATTAAACTAATGTGTGTGTGTGTAACAGAAAATGAGAGAGTAAGAGATTGAAAGCAGGGAAAGAGAGAGATGACGAATAAGAGAGGTGGTTAGGGGTATCTAATTAGAAACAGTTTTAAGGGTGCCGCGTGCAGTGGCTCATACCTGTAATTCCAGTACTTTGGGAGGCCAAGGCGGGCTGATCACCTGAGGTCAGGAGTTCGAGACCAGCCTGACCAACATGGAGAAACTCTGTCTCTACTAAAAATACAAAATTAGCCGGGTGTGGTGGTGCATGCCTTTAACCCCAGCTACTCTGGAGGCTGAGGCAGCAGAATTGCTTGAACCCCTGGGAGGCAGAGGTTGTGGTGAGCCGGGATCGCACCATTGCACTCCAGCCTGGGCAACAAGAGCAAAACTCCATTTCAAAAAAAAAAAAGAAATGAATTTTAAGGGATGTATTTTTATGAGTTAATTTAATTTAACATGTTAATTTTTTCCTATGGAAGATGTTATCTCTTAGCTGTAAAGTGAAGAGATTGTATCCAATATCATCCAAGTGCTATTAAATAACATTGAATAAGGCCCTCATTTACTAATTGAGGAGATTAAATGAAAAGATATTCAGTGTAAATTAAGAGAATAGCTATTACATGTACATATTTTGTTGTCATTTATTTTGTTTATTAGAACAAAAGAGTTTAATATTTTTAAAATGTTGAGATTTCCATCTCCATCTAGAAGGGGAATAAAAAACCAGCATTCTCAGAGACCAAGAAAAAAACAAAAACAAAACAATACCCAAACCCTCTACATATTATAATTTGGGCATGATGTCTCAATTTTTATGATTCTGAATAACAGGGTTAAGCATTCAGAGCTATATTGGGCGGGCTTTTCTCCAAGTCCACCCAAAACAGGAAGATGATTGTCATATTCACAGCTTTAGATAAACTGTAATATAAAGTGATTTGCATTGAGAGTGACTATATATCCAATTTAGAGATGCACAGTTCATGAATGGAACACATCATGGGACCCTAATTCCCTTTTGGAGCACAAAATGATAATTAAAAGACAAATCACACTAAAAAGAATTTTATATTTACATATCACTAGATAAGGTCAGTTTATAGGCTTTGGCCATCTTAATGCAGTTTATTATCTCTTGAAGGCTACTTTAAAAATCAGGATGGTTGTATCTATCTAGAATAGATAGATCAAAACAAATGGAAAGATTTGCCCCATTTGAAAAACCACTCCTTAAATGCATGCTGGGAATTCTAGTGACCTAAAAGGAAGATCACTTAGAATGCTTAGATGAAGGGTGAGCTTTGTCTTGCAATAGCTATGTTACCCAAGGCAAATCAGCCAACTACTCAGAGAAAGAGTATTCCCATGTGGAAAATGCTATGCTAACTAAATTTAACATAAGGTTACCCTGTTGAATAAGCATGATCAGATTCTCTACTCCTCACTGTGGGAAAACACGTGCAGTGAGGTGTGCTACTTCAGCAAGAATGCACTAAACAATATTAGGCTGCTTGCGGCCGGTCGCGGTGGCTCACGCCTGTAATCCCAGTACTTTGGGAGACCGAGGCGGGAGGATCAACTGGTCAGGAGATCGAGACCGTCCTGGCTAACATGGTGAAACTCCGTCTCTACTAAAAATACAAAAAAATTGGCCGGGCGTGGTGGCAGACGCCTGAAGTCCCAGCTACATGGGAGGCTGTGGCAGCAGAATGGCGTGAACCCAGGAGGCGGAGCTTGCAGTGAGCCAAGATCGCACCACTGCACTCCAGCCTGGGCAACAGAGCGAGATTCTGTCTCAAACAACAACAACAACAACAACACCCCACAATATTACAGTGTTTGCAAGAGTGACTGTACACTCATAAGCATTCAAAATCCTGTCGGGAAATGGAGAAACACTATGTTTAAGAAAATGTTTTGAATATTTTGAAAAAGGGTATAAATGCAAGATGCTGTTGTTGTTTTGAGTATTGTTATCTGTTATAAGCTGCCCTTAGTGAATCAGGATTGCATGGTGAGGCAAAGGTCCAGCTGAACACTGCTTGACTTGATTTAGCGAGGACAAATTCAATAAAGTGAAAGTCCAATATGAAGACGTGGAAACAAGTACATACCCACTCAGAATTCAATCTCCAAATTAGATACAGTTATTGTTGACTTATTCGTTTGTGGAATGATATTTAATGTAGCAGAAGCCATTTCTGAAATATGTCCAGGTGGTTCAGAATTACTTTGATTTTTTTCCTTTGAAGATATAGTAAGACAAAGGATGATGAATAATGAAGGGATTAGGGGATTACAAGGGCAAGGTAGAAATTCAGGTGATTGTGAAGTCAATGGAGATGAATGGAAAAACTAGGATACGCTTTGAACAGGATTCATCAGAGTTCAGTTTCTTCAATCTCTAATAGCCCACTCTAGCAGTGTTTATATTTGAAGGGAAGCCAGATGCATTCGAGTAAATGTGATTATGCAACAAATTGGCTACAATGGAATCCAATAAGAATTGTTTTTGTATGTTACCATCATCTATATGAAAAAATAATACAAATAACCATGGCTCTTCCAGACCTGATTACTCAGAGAATTATAAAACATTCTGCTGCTTTACTTTTATGTCTTGTACTTTGTTTTAGGCTGCAATAAGAGTAAAATTTTTGATACCTCGAGGCAAATTTCTGATGCTATTATTTAATGAGTGGGACAAGAATGTTGAGATGAAAGTATAACACATTCTTTTTACTTCTAAAACATTAGACCCATTTTCAGTGTGAAAGATAAAGCCAGGAACCCTCCTGGCTACTAGATATCATGCAACTTTATTTTTATTCCAGTCCTTCGGCTACAGGGGAAAAAATAGAGTGAGGGGGAAAAAAGGGAAAAGCCAAATAATATAACTGTATTTCATTTTCAATTCTCTGCTTTGGGGGAAGAGAGGAAGAGAGTATTAGTCAGTGTTTAGACTATAGTTTTTTTTTCTTTTAAACATATATACAAAAAATATCCCAACACCTTTCTGATCGATAAAGTGAATAAGGTTAGAATGAGAAGTAGGAAGTATTTTTCAATCATACCATTTTCTTTTAAAACAAAGGCAACCCTATATGGGACACTGAGGCCTTAGCCTGTGTGATCAGGTCATAACAACTGAATAGATTAAGAGAGGAGAATATTCTTACTCCTTAGAACTGGGTGTTTCTTTCCTGCTTCTCTTCCACAACTGTCACAATAAAGCTGAATTTTAACAATTGTAAACAAAGCATTTGAGCCTATGAGAGAAAAATTTTCAAGACAAAACCAAAAGCCACAAGAGCCAAATCTGTTACAGTATAATGTGGATCAAGAAATTGTTTAGATAAACCCCAAAAGATATATAACATTTAATTTGACAGCTTTTCCAGGAAAACAACCTCATTGATTTAGGTTTTAGTATGCTAACCCAATTCTGGAGAATTCAGGCCATAAGTATATTATTAGTTGAATTGAAAGAAAGGTAACTGCTGTTTTGATTTTAAAGGATATTGCAAAGGTTAGTGGTATGTTTTTATGGGCATAAAATGCACAATTACGGCAGGGGTGATTGGCCAGAGTGGATTATATTTTACACATAATTAGTCTAGACATGTGTTGGTGCCACTTAGTAGAGGAGAGTGTGGCTAGTTTGCTAGCACTTGCTTCAGCTTTGGCATATTCATTTTTAAAAAGTATTTGCCTTTGTTTTTCATAGTAAAGCAGTTTTTGTAATAATATTGGGTAAATAAATATTTTCCAAAGCTATATGTTATCTTAAGTAATTTATGTCATTATTGATTTTTTTTTCCAGTAGTAAGAAAGTTAATAGTTGGAATTGTATGTAGTTGCCATAGTAACGCACACAAGTCTATTTTTCTTGAAGTGGAGGCACGCAATTAATCTTTTTTTAACCTATTTTACTATGAGAACGTCCACAGAATGCAATAACAGAGATCTGTAGTCCTAATAATTTTTATCATTTTTTTACTACAACTGTCTAAATAATCTTTTCAGATTAAAAAAAATGTTAATTAGTAGAATTGTTTCAAATTTGAGAATAAATAAACATATTTTCTGTGAAAAAAAAAGCTTCCAAAATATTCAGGGTCCTTTTGTATTATTTTACATTTTATGGAATTCATTAACGTTCCACCCAAACAAATTTTAAATATGTGAGTCTTTTATTACTTTTACATTATGCATTTACTTAAAATGAAAATAACATTCAACTTAAGGTGGCAAGTGTAACATGGCTCCAGAATATACTAACATATTTTATTTTTATATCATGTATTATTTGGCTTAAATTTGCATGTGCATATGTCTCTATTTCTGTGTTAATATGTAGTTTTCTGTCACAAAAACTACTCCCAGTATTCATCAATTAATGTTAAATGAGGTTTTTAATGTTTTTGATAAGCTGATGTTAATCTATATTTCTAAAACAGGGTCACAAAATTAACTAGCTATATGAATCAGCCAGGCAATGAAAATCAGTGAAATGGTCCAGATGGAAGACGACAACGAGGAATGTGGTCTGGAAATCAGATGCCCAGAAGAAAGGTGGCAGCTCCACCTTGAACTCTCGTGAGTACTGATGTATGCAAGGTGCATCCAAACTTTTCCTGATTTTTAAAAGAAGTCAGAATTTTGAATGTTGACATAAAATCTGTTTGCATATAAATCTAGGAAACCAAAGCAATCGAATTTTTGAAGAATACACCAGGAAGGGTCAGAATCATCTGCAGTTTTCATCTGGATCACCAGCTGTCATTCTGCATATCCTACTTCCCTCAAGGGGCAGCTTCAGTCTTGGAAACAGAAAATCCTAAGATGTTGTTGCCACTTGATCCAACTGGAAAATACTGGCATTTACATTCTTGTTTTACAGATGCAGAAAGCAATATTTAACTGATCAGCTGCCACTCACATCATGAATCAGAAGCAGCCTTAAAAGAAAGGATCCCTTCTTGCTATTTTGAAGGTGAAATATGATCTTGTATCTAGTGACTGAAATTGTATGTTGAGATGAACGAGGGCCGCAGGGTTTGGGGAATCATTGAGGAATAATGAAATACTTTGGACTTGAGCTATGTGGGTAGCCGATTGAATTATGCAAGGGAACTTTGGTGGCAGAGGCTATGTAGAGAGACAGGACAGAGAATGTCCAGTAACACGGTTGTTACCTTAGATTCTATGTTATGCATTGGAATTATCATGGTCCCATGGCTTTATTAAGTAAGTCACTTCAAAAAGCAACAGTTTTGAAATAAGAAGTCTTGGAAATGCCAGGCTAGAGTTTGTGGTGGCCACTGGGTATAGGGGACAGGAAGGAAGGAAAAGCGAACAGAGAGAATGGAGGGAACACCACATGTGGCACAGTTCCAGAAGTCCCTATGCTGGCCCTGGGTAGAGGTGGCATCTGCCACTACTACCTCTTTTTTTTGCTCTTCCATCTCCTCTGATTTCTACAAAACCAGCCTGATATATCACTTCATAACAGAGTTATGAAAAAAGATCTGTGGAATCCCAACCTTTGAAGCCCTACCCTCCCTTTACTCTAAAGGTCAGTCAAGGGAGTACATGGAGATCTCTGACAAAATATTAATAGAACGTGAATTGTTAGAGTGGGATTAATTCAGCCATATGATTGAGCTTCACTAAATTTCTTAAGGTCAGGAGTGAGGGCTTTGTTAAAGAAAATATTTTAAAGTAGCCTCAGTAACATATTAGAAAATGTGATAAATTTGGAGTTTGTGGTCATAAATTTGCCTTGAAGCTCTGTCATTTTTTTAACAACTGGGTGACACAGAGCAAGTCATATAGCTTCTTGTGCTCTTTTATGATAACTATATATCTTCAGATGCATAGGTCATGAGTTTTTTGTGATTGTTTCTGAAACATCTTTTTTCTTTTGTGAAAATAAAACTATGCCTATTATTAAGAAAAGATAACTTCATTATCTAATCTGAACTATTATATTAGAATGACTACCACAAAGAACAATGCCATGTTTCAGATATTTTAAAAAATTTATAGGAACATATAAAAATCTAGCAGAGAAATGAACTCACAATAAAAATCAGATTACAATAAATAAATCATATAATACTATGCCAGACCATGAATTACTAAAGTGATTTAATGAAACAAAGCAACTTCTAAAATAGTTAATATTCTTTAACAATTTTATACTGTATATCCATAAAATATAAGCTGTACTTCTTACAAAAAGCATAACTTAAAAAAATTCTAAATTTGAAATAAATTTAGATGTACAAAAGGAAAACAAAGAAGTTGCAAACATAATATGTAGATTTTCCATATATACTTTACTTCTCCAAATGTCTTACATAGACATAGTACAATTTAACAAAATCAGATAATTATGATTTAGCCAATACTATTAACTGATTTTCACATTCTATTCAAAATTTTCCAGTTGTCCCACTAATATCCTCTTTCTAGGCCTGTATCCCATCAAGGATCTTACATTGCTATAAGTTTCATGTCTCCTTAGGCACCTCCAATGAAAAGAATTTCTTAATTTTTCTTTGTCTTTGTGTCACTTTATCTTTCAAGAGTACTGGACAATTATTTTTTAGAATTTTTCTCTATTTGGCCTTGTTTGAGAATTGTTATGATTTGGTTGAGGTATTACTGGCCAGAGCACCCTAGAAGTGATTGTTGTGTCCTTTCTGGTTCATCATATTAGGAGGTACATGAAGTCAACATGCCTCATTTCTGTTTACTTTAACTTTGATCTCTTGGTTAAGGTAACCTTTATTTTTAACCATCTAAGTAAATGAAAATTATCAACATTTCGGTTTTCTTTAAAAAAAATTTAGCAGTACATATATCTGTTAATTAGATGCCACTTGAAATTGAGCCTAACATAAATTATAATAATTCACCCTCACTAGATAGTAGATTCTAATAAAGTATCATTGTACATTTTGGTATGCTTATTAAAAGTTAATAATAGTATAAAATAAAAATATTAATTCTTCTTATACTTTGTTTTTGTTGTTATTGTTTATATGGAAATGAAATATAACCTTAGCTACATTATGGAGAAATTTAAATTTAATTTATAAGGTTTAATATGGCTTTAGTAAAAGAATATTGTGACATATGAGAAGTATTTGCATAGAAATTTTCTTTATTAATTCTGCTTATTAAGATGGTTTCAGAGCTGTGATATCCATTTCACTATTAAAATGTGACTTACGACTAGTAATTTCTTAGGTGTTCTGTAACAAATCGATAAAGGTTCAGTGACATTTTCTTCTATCTTCTTTGATCCTCCTAGCATCTCTGATGATTTTCCCCAAATCATAAAGCAGGCTTTCAGACATTTTCAGGGCATTGATACAACGCCCCCTGAAGGTGTTTCCTATGGTTTTAATTTGCAGCTGCTTCATAGACTCATGAGGGCTATGTCCCATTTCCCAAGGGAGAGTATCTCCTCATCTTGCAGTTGGAGAGATGGTGCTTATTATATTTAGAGATAAAAACAGTAAAACAGAAGTTTGTCTTTAAAAGAAAGCATTGATAGCCCATTTTAATGCTTGGCCTTTCAAGACAAGAACTAAATAAAACATTTTGTTATAACCACTGAATTTCCACATTGGCAAAGTTCTTTCTGTATCTTTCATAATAATTAATTAGAAAGAATGAAGTTATGATGCAGAAGCCAATCTGATTAAAGTGAATTGAGGTTGGATTTTTTTTTTTACACAGCTCTCAAACAGCTAACCAGTAATAGTCTAGCATGTCTCTTCAGTCTGAGACTCCTCAAAAACCAGTGCTTGTTTAATGACATTTGTTAAGCACTGAGTAGACTGAACATATATGCATAGCTGTAGGGGTTTGGGAATAAAATAAGACAGGTGTTTGTAGCAATTTACAAAGCACTTTTATATACCCTTATCATTGATATCATCACATTATTCTTTGCAACAGCAATCATGGGGAGATTTTACTACTGCTATATTACAGAGAAGGAAACTGAATGTCTGAGTGAGAAAATTATTGGCTAAAAATTACAAAATTATTTAAGAGATATCCTCGAGACTTAAACCCAAATCGTCTAACAGGAAAAACTGCCATATTTCCATTACACTACTCTGCCTCTTTTATAGAAGTCATGTTCAGGTTACAAAATAGGGCTCTGAAAACTCTTTAGATATCTTCAAATGGGATTGACTATGGAAATGGATTAGATTGTGTTGAATTTACATCTCTGTCTTCAGATGACTCTCACATTTATATCTCCCATTGAGATCTTTCTTCCAAGCTACAGAACCACATAACCAATTGCCCACTTGATATCTTCCTGTGTATGTCTCAAAGACATCTCAAAATTATCATATCCCAAACTATCAACCCCCTTCCAAATCCCACCGAATCTTGAGTGCATCCCCTCTCAGTGAATATCACATCACATCATGTACATTGCTATAAACTCTAGAAACAAGGAGGAAACATTGACATATCCCTCTCCCTCCTTCTCTTCTTCCCTCACCGTAGCCAACATATCATGCAAATCCTGACAATTTTCACTCCTAATTTTTTTTCAAGTCTGTACTCTTTCCACATCTCCATTTCGATCATCCTAAACCAGATGATCATCATCACGGCCTGGACTCCTGCCATAGCTTCATATTTGGAACTCCCACACCCATTCTGGCCTTTCTCCAAAACATTTTCCACTCTCTGGATGGAAGGCTTTTTTTTTTAATGCAAATTTGATCATAATAAAAACACTCCGCTGGCTTTTCATTACTCTTTACATATATCCAAGATCAAATCCTTAACATGGCTTATAAAACCTTGAATTGTTTGGCACCTGCCTAATTTTCCAACATCACTTTATATCAATCCAAAACAAACCCACAATTCCCAGGCTACCTCCCACAATGGTAACTGCCCATCACCCTCCCTGGCTTTCTTCTTTACCTTGAGCAGGTTAGTTTCCATTGCACCTCAGGATTTTAGCAAACCCTGCACTTCTGCTTGGCATGTTCTCCTTTGCCACTAACTTTTACCTGTTTAATTTCTATTATTTTTTCTTGGATCCCAGTATAATTGTCCCTTCTTCAAGGGAGTCTCCGAGGCCTTGCAGATGTGGTCATATCCTCCCTCTAATAGGTCTATGGACCTGTACCTTGAACCTTGTACCCACTATTCACAGTTATAATTATCAATCATTTCCACGAATCATTTAATGCCTATCTGCACCTCTCAAGTGTGATTTCCATGAAAGCTGAAATGTTGTTTCTCTTGCTTGGCTCACCTTTACATCTCCTCTCCATCTACTATCACCCCTAACCAAGCAACCAAATCACATTTAATGAAAGGATGAGTATATGAATACCATTTTCCCTGGGCCTTTTCATTTAGCTGAGGAAATCCATGTTCCAATGAAGGAAGAGAGGACTCCTATTGTTGGGCCAGGTTCAGTAAAATATTTATCCCAAGTAGTGAGTATAAAATATTAGAGAGAGAGTGAAGTGTAATCCTGTAGGAAGCAAAAGTCAAAAGTCAGAAGACTAGTAAGCAGGTATTAACAAATGAGGGCAAGATGAGGTTATAAACTAGGCTGAGATTCAAACCCAGGATGTCTGGTGATGAGATTAAAAATCTCATTATCATTAGGCCTGGTCAACCAATGCTTTGTTCCTTTTTGAGGCTTTTTGGTAATAGCTTCATAGTTTTTGCTTTGGAGAACTACTCCTTCCATATTTCAGGCTGCCTTGGAAGGATAGTGGACCAGAAACAGCCAGACTCTCCCTAGTTTAAGGCCAAACTGTCTCTCTTGAATTTTTAATCCTGAATGACATGACCCACGTACAAAACATATTTGGAATTAATTCATTCTTTGCATTATGTCCTGAAGTCATGGAGCATTAATTCTGCTTACCTAAATACTAGAGTGCCTTGGTTCTTGTTCTTTCTGAGACAGGCTATTTAGGTTTCCCTTGATTCCCATATTCTTCCAATAAATGCTTTTACCTGTTTATCTGTTTTATTTATCAGCTATGTATGTATGTATGTATGTGTGTATGTATGTATGTATGTATCTATCTATCTATCATCTATCTATCATCTATCTATCAATCAACTATCTAGCCTTGAGATAGTTAATGCTAGTTTCTGTTGCTTATAGTAATATGCACATTAAAGTCACTGTAGGATTTAGTCTGTGAATGAATTGCAGGAAATTGATTCACATTTTTGATTAACATCCCAGTTTAAAATAACTGAAAAAGATAAGCTGGGATGAAAAATATAAATGAAATATTAAAAGTTAGCATAATTTGAGGGATAAAATACATGCAAAATATGCCTTCTGTGGGAGACAATTTTCTTTCATTAAAAAAACTATAACAAATTAAATTTAAATTTTTCTGGCAAGTACACACATTTTATTTTTATATATATTTTAAATGAAATTATAATGAAGGATATATTCAAGCAGATTGACAAAACTGCTTTGACAACTCAAAGGAATAAAAGTTTAAAGGGAAAAATCAGCCCCCATTATGATGTTCAGTGTCACAGAAAGAGAAGAAGTTCTGGCGGGGTGTCCCCTCGAGCTGAGACAGTGCCCCCGACCATGTGGAAAATTGAATTCCTTTTTGTTTTAAATTCTCTTTTCAACTTAAGGATGAAATTTCCAAATAATTCCATTTACTTATCCATCATTTTTGGGCTTTGAAAAAAAAAAAATCTGTGTACTCACTTATTTTATCTTAGTCTCTGCTCTAGATGTCATTCTTATTTTGGGAGCTTCCCTATAGAAGTGAGAGTCCAGAGAACAAAGTGATGCCCTAATGTTAGCTGATGATCCATATTAATAGGCATTTGAAAAGAATAGCACAACAGAAATTGCTGTTTAAATGAATGGTACCCTGTCTTAAGGACAAAGGCCTCCAGTGACTTCTAGATGAATTCAATATACCTTAATTACTGTGCACTAGAAAAAGTGTATTGTTGATCTTATGGAATGAATACTCTCAGAATTTCTGCCCCTTGAAAATCTTCTACAACAAAAGTTCTGATTGTTAGTTATTTGCCTAAAATTGGTTAAAGAGTGACAGTGTTTGCATGATTGTTTATTCTTTCTTCCACAATTTTGTAAGTCATTCATTCATTAATTCTGCAAGCAGTATTTGGAAACCCACTCTATATCTGGCATCGTACCAGACACTGCAGTTACGAAGATTACTCAGATAAAGTCTATGTCATCAAGTATGTCAAAGTTTAATTTGGTAGAAAGAAATATACATGATGTATTCAATACGATGCATTTGGCGACAAGAAACAGAAAATTGGATTCCACTTCATGCATAGTAAAAGAAAATTCAACAGATCAAAAGTGAGAGCAATGCTTCAGATTGCTTTTTATCTTTTCTTTCTGTCATACTTAATGTGCTATATTTTTCATAGGCTTCTGCGTTCCATAGCATCAAGATGCCTGCAGCACCTCCATGCATATCATCCTCACACAGTAGTCTTCAAAAGCCAGAAAAGAGAGGGAGAGTCATGGGTCATCACTTTCTCAAGTTTTTAAATTTAATTATTTTGAATTAAGAAAAATTGCTCAGACATCTTACGACAGGCCTACTTCATTTTTCTTTAGTCAGAATTGTGCCCAATGACCATTTCTAAACCAATTATTAACAAAGACAATGGAGATACTGACTTGTTTTTCAATAGTCAAAATCTACCCTCTGGTGTTGGAAAGGGAGCCAACATCAACTGAAGTGCATGACTACGTGATTCTTGAACAAATATGAATGAAGAAGAAAGTATGGATTGGGTTTGTGTAGCCAACTGGAAGTCTACTACATGTAGAAAATTGTAATTCAAGATGAGTAATGCTGTAAAAGATATATGTACAAGATCTATAAAGTTTTATAAAATAATCTAAGAATGAAAAATTTTTTATTTCTAAGTTGATTAGTTATGACTATAAGTGCAAGAAGAATTCACGGAAGGATGAAAAAAATCTAAAATCCTGGCCAATTCTTGTCAAAGCATAATTTCTTTATTAACAAAAACCTCTTTTCCAGTGGAATGAGAAAACATTAGGGAAAGAGAAAAGAAGAAACAGGGTTTTTTGCTTTGTTCTATATCTGAGTCCATATCAGTGGTTAATGTCATGTAACAATCCTAAAATCTGGTTAAAATTTCTCATGAGTGTATTATGAAACTTAAATGGGATAAATGTATAAATGTAAGTTGTGAATTTTTAAGTTCCCATACAAATATAATATGTATTCATGCATGTATATATCACACCTCTCTCTCTGCCCATCCATCTTTTTATCTCATCAACATAGTCAGTCAATGTCACATCTATTTTTACAATATCCTCTTGTTAACTAATGCCATGTACTAAATTCACAGTGCTACCTACAGCCAATTCCATCATAATTTTCAGAACATCAAAACTATCAAGAGAATACAAAATCAAAGTGACTTTTCAGCCAGATAGGGCTATGGCATCTAAATTGTATATTAACAGCTCCATGTTCCACAGACAGGAATGTGAATCTCTGCTGCATTATGGTGCTTTAGAAAGAAATAAGAAGGCACTTTTCAGGTAATTATGCACTTGTCTTTGCCTTCCCAGTGCAATCTTAAAGTCTGGGGATTTTTTTTTTCTAGCAGGCACTGACTTTCCTGTTCATATAATAAATGCTAGTCAAGGAAATTCTTGTGGAGCGACATGAGGCCATATGTTATGTTTTCAGTCATCCAAGTCCTCAAAATACCTTTTTTTTTTTTTAACATATCTTCTTTCCCTGATGAGCCAAAGTTGCCTATTGAGATGGTCTTATTCCCCCAATGTAATCTGATAAGAATTGTTAAAGAGACCAAGAATTTACACATGTAAACTGGTTGCCTATAATAACTGTACAAAAACAACATCAAAAAATCATCCACAGCTTGTTAACTTTCAAATCACATTCTTACCAGAAAAGTTTTCTTTTTTAAAATCTTAGGCACAGTAGGCTTTTCTTGGGGATGTCTAAGAACTGACACAGGAAAAAAAAGGAGGAAGCTGAATTTGAAGGATATGCAATTTTCATGCCCATGTATTATCTTAGATATTAGATTAGTCTTTCAAAAGGTACCTAATCTTATTGAATGAAATCCAGATATCTGCAGTTGTGTTGTAGCCCTTGAAGATTACTGGGAAATGAGTCCCTCTTAGTCATCCCGGGTAGCTGGGAACTTGGAAGTGGGAAATAAATTTTTCTTTAGAAAAGAAAGCAATCAGAGAATAGATATATAAATACCCACTAAAGCCATAGGATGGGATGCATTAACACATTCAAAGACAGTATGAATTATAGGATTTTGTGGTGATGGGATGCTCATTCTTAGAAGTTCATAAAATTGAGACCACAGAGCCAAACAGTGGTAATCTTCACCCCAAAAATTGGACTAGAAGAACCCTGGCAGGAAAATTAACCACCAGATGGATGTGGTAGATTATCAGATTTTGTTGCCATCTTACATTCGAATCATTCAACTATATTGCTGTTTTTTTTAATATTTTTATTTTTATTTTTTTACGGAGTTTTGCTTTTTTGGCCCAGGCTGGAATGCAATGGCACGATCTCGGCTCACTGCAGCCTCTGCCTCCCGGGTTCAAGTGATTCTCCTACCTCAGCCTCCCAAGTAGTTGGGATTACAGGCATGCGCTACCACGCCCAGCTAACTTTTTGTGTTTTTAGTAGAGATGGAATTTCACCATGTTGGTTAGCTGGTCTTGAACTGCAGATCTCAGGTGATTCACCCACCTCATAGTTATGTACCATTATTGGACTTCTGACTTTATCAGTCAATCAGCAACTCAATCCCAAGGCAATGACCCAAGATACAATCTTACTTTTTATAGTGGCAACTTTACCAAAGCAAATACTAAGTTGGGAGGACTTGACTGTATGGTTATGTCTCTTCTAGGCATCAACCTATTAGACATTTCCTTTCATACAGGCTTTGAATTTCTATAGGATATTACACATTGTCTTCTGAAATTGAAGCTTTACTTAAATCCACTTTCATTTTTATATACCTGCAATTCTGCTCTGTGATTTTATGTTACTTTTTTAGACCTAGAATGCCAATTTTTCCACCTCTGCTTTTTGTTCCTACAAAAAAATCGTATCTTCTGTCAATCTAGTTGCACACCAGAATTAAATCTGGACAATTACAATATCAACTGCAATCAAGACAGCTTTCATTGTTTTATTCATTTTGGACTCCATAATATGTAATTTTCTAGCAAAAATGTGTTTGTAACTGATTTTTTATTCCTGATTGCCTCAGTGACCCTAAAGGAGCCCCGCTTAGGACTCAAGTTATCAGAGCCATGTCTTTCTTACTAGGTTACAGTCTACTGAAGGTTCTTACACAGCACTATGTGAGTAAAGGTATAGATATTATCAACGTCTTTCACCTAATGCTTAAAAAGTTAGGTGTCTTTCAGCTTTCAGCGACATACTCAAATAGGCTTAATTCAAGAAGGAATTTAGGGGTTCATGTTTTAAAAAAGTTAAGGTGTATTGGCTTCAGGCTCAGGAGTATGCAGATACTTAAGTAATATTGTTAAAAATCTTTCCGATTCGTTCTCTGTACCTGGCTTTCCAGTTTTTTCCCCTCTACTCATAGGCAGTCTAGTTCCATTGGTAATCCCCAGTATCTCCAGGCATGTATCTTCTTAGCTTTAATACCAGAAAATCTCATCTTTCTAGAGAGATTCAACAAAAGTACACCATGAAGACTCATCGGCTATGAATGGCCCAGTCAGATTCACAAGCTCACCCCTGGAATTTGGTATAGATTCAGCCCCAGAATAATCATAGGGTGAGAAAGTGGAGGATGGGTGGATTCTCAAGAGAATGGAGATTCTGTTACAAAATGGGCTGAATAGATGCTAGGAAGTTCATAAGCAGATTTACACCAGCATACTAGACAGCATTTCTTTACCACTGTCAATTATCCCAGCCACTTTTGTGGTAACAAGTTTCTTGCAAATTTCAATCAGTTTTGTGAAAGTGCAACTAAGAGAGCCTCAACTCAGATCCATATCCCACACTCTTAGTTCCTGCCCTGGGGCTTCTCTGACTCTGTGGTACCAGGTACCCACAGGAAGCTATCCAGCACTCAAGCATGTGCAAACTGGAGAAGGGAAGTAGTTAATCTCTTTGGGTTACACTTGATTAACAGGTGACATGAGCTAGTGGATTAAATACCTCTGCTTTTTGTCCACAAGGGACCTGCTGTATTGAGTATTAACCACCCCTAGTATTGAATTAGTGTATTGGTCTTCCTTCCTGTCTCTCTTTCCTGGTACCTGAATCATTCTCTCCATATTGTATTTGCATGCAAGCAACTACCTTAGTATCTCCCTGGAGAAACCCAAGCTATGACAGCAGGTACCAGAATTGGCCCAAGAAAGTAGACCTTCCAAATGGATTTTGCAGCTGGATCACCTGTGGGCATATGGTGAGTGTGGTACGAATTAGTGAAGGAATTACTGTGGCCTGTGCTAGGACACTGGTTACTAAGACTCTCCTGAGTGGATCAGAAAGAGGTGCACGTGAAAGAATCAGCAATGAGTTCTGAAGTAGTCATGATACTTAAATAGTGTGGAAGCAATCACAGTTGTAAGAATTGAGTAGCAGTTTTGGAAATCTTGAAAAAACAAGTGATGACCTAAGACAATAACAAGTTCAATAAATGTCTCTGTCCAATGCTAGACTAAAATATCCACCCATGTATATATAACATTGTTTTTCCCTTTCACTTTGCTTATTTGTTTGTTTTTATTGTAAAATATTTTATATACATAAAAAATGACGTAAAACATATGCATACAGCTGTGACAATAGCTAAATAGTGAATGACTATAGCACCACTTACTAAGTAAAGACACAAAAGATTATGAGCTCCTTAGAAGCCCTTGTACCATGTACATGATGTGGTACTTACGTCTTATCTCCTGCTAATAACCCGCTCCCCCAACTCTAAGTAAACCTGCCCTGCCTTTTATGGAAATTATTTCCTTGCTTTTCTTTTTAATTTTACTAGTCATTATGCTTCCCTAAGCAAATAAACTTTAATCATGTTTGTTCTTGAAATCCACTGTTTAGCAACATAATATTTCAGAGATTTATCCAGTGCTTGTTGATATTCTTCCAGCAGACCTATACGAGTTGTCAATATCTGGCATATTTTCTGTTTGTTCCAAGCCAATGTCATACCAATGATTAAATATTTGTAATATAGACTCCTGGACTCATCCATATAGTTTTGTGTAGCTATAGCTCATCTCTTTTCATTGTTATTTAGTGTTCCATTCTATGAGCACAGCACAATTTATATGTTTCCTGTATTGTGATGGACATTTTGGTTATTCTTGTTTGGAGGCATCATGCACAATGCTGCTACCGACTTCCTTGTACTGTATTGTGGTACAAATGTATAGGAATTTCTCTAGAGTATATATCTAGTGCTGTCTTAGGGTTTACATATCTTCAACTTTAATGGATCATGTTAAATCATTTTCAAAATGTAGTTTGCATCCCTACCAACAATATATGAGAGTTCTCAGTTCCATGTGCTCACGAACATATGGCATTGTCAGACAGTGTAATTTTTGTTGATCCAGTGGTTATATATTGATGATCACACTGTAATTTTCATATTTATCTTCCAAGTTGCCAGTGAGGTGAGCAGATTTTAGTTTGTTTATTGGCCATTTGGCTTTCTTTTTTCATGAAAGGCCCATTTAATTATGTTGTACATTTTAAAAATTAGGCAGTCTGTAATTTTCTTATTTACTTGGAGGACTTCCTTATTTATGAGTTGCAAATACATTCTCCCACTCTGTGGCATGTCTTTTTACTCGTGACTTTGGTTAACTTTGTGCTGAAATACTTAATGCCAGAGCTAGCATCAATGACTGTATGTATTAATTTTTTTCTCACTTACAATGCAGACATTATTCTTATTTTGAAAGAGTTGCACACCTAAGGGTCAGCTTACCTGCAGGATGAATAATGAGTCCTTGGCTTAATAGTCTTCATAAACACTGAATGATGGGATTAGTGAGGAAAATAGATTGAAACGATCTCTTGTCCATGATTTAATTTCACATTGCTTCTCTGGAAAGGAATAAATATGCAATTGCTTATGAAATGCTGTGCATGTGTGTGTGGGTTTTATGTTACTGGCTTACCTTTGGAGGACAGAAATAATCTCTTGTGCCTAAAAACATGTATGCTTCATTATTTGGTCTTATTTTTCTGTTTCCTAAAGGGAAATAACTGAGTCCTTTGGAGCTGAAAATGAAAAACTGAGTAGCTGGTGGAAGAAGCGAGATGGGTTTGGAACTCACAGGCTATGTTTCTGGATGCATCACAACATTTGCAAGAGGGAAGTTTTGGTGTCCCTGTGGGTATATTAGCACTCCTTTACTCCATTTCTCTGTAGCTACTCAAGCGAGTGACAAGTATGTCGAGACCACATGTGACATATAAATTATAAGTTCTCCTGCCCCTCTAAAAGTTTATTCAGCATCAACCTTTGCACCAACACACTGAGGCATAATAGCTGATAATTTATGAGTGTAATTTGAAGGAAGCAATTCTGTTTTGTGATTATGGTAGTAAATAAAAGATTCAAATCCTCATTGACACACCATGAAATTCAGCTTTACTTTTTTTTTTTTTAACCTTGATATTGTTTATGGAAAGAAGGCTGCAGAGTCCAAGAAAGGTGACAGATATGAAGAAATGCAGTGATTGCCAAGGACAAAGACAATGGCAACACAAATAAAAGAAATTATGAGAAGGAAATAAATGTGAGTAAGTTCAAATTTTAGAATGCTTTTATTTATTTCACTTGTGAGGGAAAGTGCTTTCGAAAATGAAGGTATGTCATATAGTTTGGCAATATAATCGATAGGAGAAATGATAGACTGATGAGAGCCTAGAGGGAAGACTTGGACGGAAATTACTTTATGATTTCATGATTAAGATACTTTGAAGAAGTATTCACTTTCTTGATAGATGAGATATACTGGTGTGAGCCAAGGGATTCACTGGAGGCTCTCTCTCTCAGTAAAATATCTGCCCTGCAGACTGCTATGGCAGCCACAATTGGGCAGCAGTTAATTATACTTTTCCTTGGGAATTTAAAAATAGGTATCTTTCCAATTATTCTTTTAGGTTAGAACTCAAGCAGCAATGATAAAACCTTTGTGGATATGAAAGGGTGTGCAAATACTGAGATTGCCAACTGGATCCCTTCAAAGTTTCCATTAGCCAGAGGTCTGGATTCCAGTTCAGATCAATTTAGAGATCAAGTGAGATGAATGTGAATTTTTATCCACAGATGATAGCATGATCTGAAGTGGAAACTAGGGGTACATACATCTTAACAAGTGTGTTAGGCTCAGAAGCTGAATAATTTGTGACTTTGGTGAAAACACTCAGAATTCCATTTTAGTAGCACTACATTTTATTTCTACATAAGAATTCAGCATAAGTGGTAATAATAATGATTTTGTTACATGATATTCCTGCCAAGATTAATATTTGGTTTAACTTAGTTGCTCTATGGTAAAGCAATACCCTGCATGAAGGTTTGTTCACTAAATATTTGTTTTGGCAAGTATTACATAATAATAATTTGCATCTATCCAGAATTATTTTTATTTTATCATGAGCTTTAACATACTAGCTCAGTTTTTTTTTTCTTTTTTTTTTGCAGTTGCAAGATTTAATAGTGTGAAAACAGAGGGTATCCAAAGAGGGTAGCCGTTGATGGCTCAAATGCCTGGGTTTATATTCTGATCATTTTCCCTCTCGCTGTGCTCTCAGGTGATAGATGATTGGCTATTTCTTTACCTCCTGTTTTTGCCTAATTAGCATTTTAGCGAGCTGTCTTTACTACCTGATTTGTTGGCGTGCTCTAAGTTGCAAGCCCCGTGTTTAAAGGTGGATGCAGTCACCTTCCCAGCTAGGCTTAGGGATTCTTAGTTGGCCTAGGAAATCCAGCTAGTCCTGTCTCTCAGTACCCTCTCTCAACAGGAAAACCCAAGTGCTGTTGGGGAAGTCGACTGGTGTTTGCACTAACTGCTTCCTGCTGAATTGGGGCATAGTAGGGGTTGTGCAGTTCAGATTTCCTTGGGAGGGGTGCCTTCGATGTCATTAACATCAGAGCATGGGCTAGCAGGCTGGTCCAGGGGTCTGCGGTAGATCTTAGTCATGGACTGCATCTGGGGCTCCATTTGAAGAATGATTTGTAGTTTTACAGCTTTGATTCTGGAAGAGACAAAGTTATCAAGGAGATTAAAAATAGAGGGATTGAAATGTATGGCCTACAGTGCAGGGGATTATTTCTTTGGCACACTTCACAGGCCCTGACTATCTGCTTGATAGTTTTGAAAAGGCCTGGTCCAGTAAATAATAGTTTGGTCATCTGATGGGTGCTGTCAATGCCTAAGTGAAAGGTTTGGTGAAGGGTTTTAAGTAATTTCCATTGGTTAGCTGCAGGCAAAAGTATTTTTCCTTCTTTGGTGGCTAGCCATCCTGAGGGGAGGAAACTATGTCTTCATGAGGTTCCCCATTCTATTTCTTCTGCTGAGTATTGGGGCTTGGTTTCCCAGAGGGGATTACCCCATACTAGGGGTCCTTCTATAAGCATTTCTAATGGAGGGTCCTGCCTTGCGGCTTTTTTTGCTTCAATATCCGCTTGGCGATTGCCTTCTATTTCCCTTTCCTCTTCTTTCTGATGACCCCGGCAGTGTAAGACTGCCACGTCTTTAGGTTTCTGTACAGCCAATAATAATCTCCTAATGGCTTCCTGATGTTTGATAGGTGTTCCCTCAGAAGTTAGGAATTCCCTCTCTCTCCATATTGCTGCATGGGCATGGAGGACTAGGTAAGCATACTTAGAGTCTGAATATATATTTACCCTTTTTCCTTCTTCTAATTCTAGTGCCCAAGTGAGGGCTATTAGTTCTGCCAGGTGAGCACTAGTTCCTGGAGTGAGGCGATTACTTTCAAGTATTCCATTATCACTGATCACTGCATACCCCGCTTTTCAAAGTCCTTTTTCTGCAAAGGAACTTCCATCAGTATACAAGTTGAGGTCGGGATCAGTCAAGGGAACCTCTAGAAGGTCCCCTCGAGCGGCATAGGTTTGAGCAATTACTTGTTGACAGTTATGTTCTATCTTTTCTTCATTGTCTGGAAGAAATGTGGCTGGGTTAAGAGTTGCACAAATGTGCAGTCGCAGCACTGGCACTTCAAGTAATAGAACCTGCTATTTAAGTAAATGGTTGTCTGACAGCCACAAGTCTCCTTTAGCAGTGAGTATGCCGTTCACATCATGAGATGTCCACACAGTAAGATCTCTTCCCTGTATTATTTTAACTGCTTCAGAAACTAAGACTGCTACTGCTGCCACTACCTGTAAACAATGAGGCCAACCCTTTGCCACTACATCAGTTTCCTTACTCAGGTATGCCACAGGTTGCAAGCTTGTCCCTTGGACCTGTGTAAGGACTCCTAGAGCTATTCCTGTTTTTCTGTGACATATAAAGAAAAGTCTTGCCCCGTTGGCAAGCTTAACACTGGGGCTTGGGTTAGGGATTTCTTTAGGGCCTGGAAAGCTGCTTCTGCTTCTGGTGTCCATCTTACTAAATGGGTATTGGCTTTCTGAGTTTCCTTAATTAGTGTATATAATGGCTTGGCTATTTCGCCATACCTGGGAATCCATATTTGGCAGAAGCCTGTTATGCCAAGGAACACTCTTAGTTGCTTTAGGGTTTTGGGATGAGGATAAGCCAGTATGGGCTGGAAACATTCCTCACTGAGGGCCCTGATGCCTTTGGATAATTTTAGCCCTAAGTATTTAACCTACTGTGAGCAGAGCTGAGCTTTTGGTTTGGAAATCTTGTAGTCACAGGTGGCAAGGAAATTTAAGAGTGCTTGGGTGGCTTGATGGCACAAGGTTTCTGAATGGGTGGCTAAAAGTAAATCATCCACGTACCAAAGGACAAGAGTGTCCAGGTACGAGAACTGGCTCAAGTCTTGGGCTAATGCCTGGCCAAATAGATGGGGGCTATCCCTGAACCCTTGGGGTAAAATAGTCCAGGTGAGTTGAGATGTTGGGTTTGAAGGATCTTCAAAGGCAAACAAGAATTGAGAGTCAGGATGTACAGGGATGCAGAAAAAGGCATCCTTAAGGTCCAGGAGTATAAACCACTTTGCTTCCTCAGGTTTTTGGGAAATCAGAGTATAAGGGTTAGGTACAGCTGGGTATAGAGGAACAACAGCCTCATTGATAATCTTGAGATCTTGCCTAACCTCCACTGCCCATTGGGTTTCTGTACTCCTAAAATTGGAGTATTGCAGGGGCTACTGCATGGTCTTACTAGGCCTCGGGCTTTTAGGTCCTTACCAATCTTTTGGAGTCCTTGTTGGGCCTCAGGTCTAAGCGGGTACTGCCTTTGGTAGGGAAAGGAGGCGGAATCCTTTAGTTTAATTTGAAGAAGACAGGCATTCTTTGCTCTTCCATATTGTCCTTCTGTTGTCCAGACTTCAGGATTAATTCCTTCCTCAAGCAGGGGACAACAAATGGGTGTTTCTTCTCCTATGTTCAGGTGTATAATGGCCCCTGTTTTTGCTAGAATGTCTCTCCCTAACAAGGGAGTGGGGCTTTCAGGCATAATTAGAAAAGCATGTGAAAAGAGTAAAGTTCCCCAGTCACAACTTAGTAAACAAGAGAAGCAACTAGTGACTGGCTGTCCTAGGACCCCTTAGATAGTGACAGATCAGGAGGACAGTTGTCCAGGACAAGAGAGTAAGATTGAGAAGGCTGCGCCAGGGTCCAGGAGACAGTTAACCTCCTGGCCCTCAATGGTCAAGCATACTTGGGGCTCTGTGAGGGTGATGGCATGGGCTGGCACTTGCCCCAGGCACCCTCAGTCCTGCTGCTGGATCATCTGGTTAGTGGCTTCTGACTCAGAGGAACTTCATCCCCTTGGGCAGTGGGCCTTCCAGTCATTCCCTTGACATAAGGGGCATGGACGAGGGGGCGGCTCATTTCTACTTGGACAATCTTTTTTAAAGTGTCCTTTTAGACCACACTGGAAGCAAGACCTATTAGCCATTTGATTTGCCCAGCTTTTACCTTTCCCAGAGCCTCCGAAGTCCACTTGTCTGAGGGCCATGACTAAAGCAGTGGCCTTCTGTTTTTTTATCCCATTTGTCTTGTTCTGCCTGCTCCTCCCTATCTCTATTATAAAAAACCGAGGTTGCCAAGTTCAATGGGGTTTCTAAGTTTTGCTCTGGGCCTAAGGCAGACTTTTGAAGTTTTTTTCTAATGTCTGCAGCTGAGTGATAAACTTATCCTTTAAGTTTAGTTGGCCTTCAATAGAGTCAGGTGACAGAGAGGTATGCTTTCTCAATGCCTCCCTTAGTCTCTCCAGAAAGGCGGCAGTATTTTCTTCCTTTCCCTGTGTTATAGTGGACATCATTGAATAATTCATAGGCTTCTTCCTAGTTTTCCTTAGTACTTCTAGCACGCAAGTTAGCAAATGTCTGTGGCACCAGTCTCCATGTTCTGATTCTGTGTCCCAGTGAGAGTCTACACTGAGAACTGCCTGCTGCC
The DNA here is from genome assembly GCF_028858775.2 of Pan troglodytes. Classification (NCBI taxonomy): domain Eukaryota; kingdom Metazoa; phylum Chordata; class Mammalia; order Primates; family Hominidae; genus Pan; species Pan troglodytes. Next base: position 78,888,892 of record NC_086015.1, read on the forward strand.
TGTGGGGAATCATTCTCTTTCCTCTGTTTTCATCCTATCATTGACCTGACTGAGATACTAGAGATCGCCAAACTCTCGGGCTGCAGTTATGGTGGCACTTCTCTCATTTGGGGTTAGTGTCTGATTTAGCAGTAACATTATATCTCTCCATGTTAGATCAAAGGATTGCCCTAACCCTTGTAAAACATCAATATAGCCATCAGGGTTATATGAGAATTTACCTAGGTCTATTTTAATTTGCTTCAAGTCTGAGAGAGAAAAAGGTACATGCACTCTGGCTGGGCCGAATTCTCCTCCTCCCACCACTTGGAGGTGGCATAATCAGGGAATATTGGCACTCTTTGGTTCATTGTTTACCCCTTTGTCTATCTCCTTTTGGACCATTTTGGTTGAAGGGGCATCCTTATTAATTGGGGAAGGAGTCGGGGGGATGCCCGGGTAGGGAGGTAAACTCTGAGGGCTTCCTGTAGGGCATAAATCACACTTTTTACATAATTGTGAGTTGTCTCTTAATGAAAGGAAAATTTGTACATATGGCACTTCACTCTATTTGCCTTCTTTTCTACAAAAGAGGTCTAGCTGTAAGATGGTGTTATAATTTATACTTCCCTCAGGAGGCCAGGTTTCTCCCCCTTGGGAGGAGATCCCCCACGAGGATATCATGACCAGGCAGTGCTGCAGAAGAATATAAATTGTTACTTTTGTAACATCTGAGGGTCAGATTGGTCCCAATTCTCCAGAATAGATCTTAGGGGCATTTTTGCCTTGGGGGGAACATTTCCCATCACTTTGGAGGTCCCTTCACGGTCGCCAAATGTTACCAGGGGGTCCTTGCTCCCAGAGCTCCCAAGATGGTGGCAGGCAGCTTCCAAGATGGCGGCAAACCTCGTGTTCTCTGACCTGGGGTTCTTGGCCTCACGGATTCCAAGGAATGGAATCTTGGGCAATGCGGTGAGTGTTACAGCTCTATTAGAAGCCGTGGGTCATGGAAGAGAACCGTGGAACCCAGTGACTAGTGTTTGGCTCGACTGGGACCAACCTGGGCACTTAGCCATGCAGGAACAATGGCAAGCCTGTAGCCCAATCGGTAGTGGCAATGGGTGCCTTCGCTGGATCAGGAGCACAGCGGACACCCTGCCGGATCCGGAGGGATGGAAGTCAGCAGCGGGTCTGCAAGGGCAGCAAACAGCAGTGGTGGATGGCGAGGAAAAGCTCAGCTTGAGCCATAGCAAACACGGACCAGAACAGCGTGCAGTTGCAAGATTTAATAGAGTGAAAACAGAGCTCCCATACAAAGGGAGGGGACCCAAAGAGGGTAGCCCAGCTCACTTTTTTTCATAACAACCATGTGAGGAAAAAAGACAATTATTACAAATGAGGAAACTGAGGCAGAGCTGTAAAGTAATTTTCCTCATGCCACATTGGTACTAAATGGCAGAACTGTGACTAGAAGGCAGAATTCTTACTCTCTAAGCCAGTGTAATGTCTTTACTAATTTTCCCACAGAGCATGATGTTAGTAATAATAAGCAGTAGCTAATAAGCTACTATGGCCATGTTAAAGATGGATTATCAAGTACATATTATTTATCTGTGCCTAATAAATACTCAATACAATCATCCGTTGGTATTTATGGGTATTGGTTCCAAAATTCCTGTGGCTATCAAAATCCTCAGATGCTCAAGTTCCTGATATAAAAATGGCACAGTATTTGCATATAACCTATACATATTCTCCCTTTTACTTTAAATCATCGCTAGATTACTTATAATGTCTAATACAATGTGAATGCTATGTAAATAGATGTCATACTGTATTGTTTTTTAAATTGTACTTTTATTGTCAACTGTCATTTTTTATTGTTTTATTTCAAATATTTTTGATCCATGGTTGGTTGAACTCTCAGATGCAAAACCTTTGGAAACAGAAGGAATTGTCTTCTCATGTGATACTTCACTGCCTCCATCTGGGACCTCTCTTCCATTTCCAGTTTGATCTCTAATCCCTGATTTTCCAATTCTGCCTTCCGTTCTGCCAGCCACTCACACTCAGATAGCAGTCAAACTTAACTCTCCCTGAAGGTTGTGTAATAAAATTTCTTCAAGGAGTACTTACATTTAACAGGAACCTAAGAGACCCTTCAACACACTAATTTCCTGTGAGTTTGTCAGAGGGACTTGTCAAGCGCCACTCACATCACAAAATTTATGAAGACAAACCCTGGAACAGAATTATTTCACACCTATGAATCAGGTGAAAAGAAGAGACTGATAGCTCTTTCTTCCTTCTTCTCAAGTTAAATGTATATGTTTGTAGCCTGACGGAAATGAAAGCCCGTGAGATTTGGAGATGGAGTCCAAGCTCTGCCTTTCACTAAGTTGGGCGATCATTTTTGCTTTTATTTTCTTGTATAAAATAATGTTGCATTATTGCCTACTTTGCACAGTTGTTGTGAATGCCAAGAATAATCCCACGTCGAACATGGTGGAAGTGTACATGTTTCCTTTTCCTTTTCAATTAATGTCCTTGTTTGACCTATCCAGAAGTACATCCTTTAGGTGGCATTTAATGGAATCTTTGTGTATCTGACAGGAAGAAGTGTCAGTACCTCAGCAACACTAGTCCTGAGTGATATTTATTGACAGGTACTGTGAGCTAGAAATGAATGGTATGAAGTGTTTTACATATATCATTTAGTCTGCTGTACACCCTGTAATGACTGTCTGCTAGAGAAGGAAGCAAGTCTAGAGTGTTAAATAATTTGCTCTCTGTCACTCAGCCAAGAACTGGATCTTGAACTCAGATTGTCTTACTCCAAAGCCCAGAACTTGTTAATCCTAGAGCCGTAGTAGTGGAGAGTTAGAAAAAGAGCATTTCTGAATATTTTCAGGATTTTATGATAATGAAATGAAATATCATCTCTTTCTCTCATGATCTTAGGGAAGACTTAAAGGTAGCTATTTGTTGGAAGATCTGCATCATATTACCTATCCACAAACATGAAAAACATTGTCCACAACTGATGTTTGAAATTTCACTTGAGATTAATTGGCTGATGTTTCCTAATGTAAATTAATATTAGAGGAAATTGTTAGGGCTTTGAATTTATCTTAAACATACAAATTCAGTTATTTTGATTTCAAGAATTATTTTCCCCTTTTCATGTTCACTAAAAATAATCTTAGTTGTGGGAAAGAAATTTAGAAAAAAAAATGAGAGTGACTAAATCCATTTTAATACTCTGCAGAATTTACAGCATATGATAAAACTGTTTTTCTTTTCTGAACAGAAAAAGTGTGGCTAATGTAGAAGCCTCTTACCATTTGATTTGCTCAAATGCCTTCTGTATTTGTATTTTTTCCTTTATAAAAAATAAAGAAGAAAATCTCAGGGAAAAGCTCTTTCCTAGGACATTATTTTGGAGATTGGTTTCTTTCTCTGGAGGAGTAAAATCTCATTGCCATCTTTCACAGGACAATTTTTTGGAATATAAGCAGGAGATTCTAAATTTATTGTCTTGTGCTTTGTTTGGCTTTAGATTAAAAAAAAAACCCAAACGTTTGTTGATGTAAACTGAAAATAAATTTGAAATGAGCTGTGTGCACTTGGAAATGAGAAGGTGAGTTTGCCAGTTATGAATTGCATATGTATATATGTGTGTGTGTAGTATATGGATATGCATAATATGTAAGTATTTATGTTTGGTAGTATGTATATGTTGGAAGTACATGTTAAATTATTTAAATAGAAGGGTTTTGGACAGACAAGGGAATTATTAAGGACAAATGAGAATTTTTAAATTTACTTTGGGATTTTGAGAGAAAAATACTTTCTCAGGATAGTTTGGCATACTGAAAAGAGTTTATATTTAAAAAAAACTTTGTTGATATAAACTGAAAATAAATTTAGAATGAGTTGCACTTGTAAATGAGAAGGTGAGTTTGCAATTTATAAATTGCAAATGTACATGTGTATGTGTTGCATATGAATATGCATAAGTATGTATATATTTATGTTTGGTAATATGTATATTAATGTTGGAGGCAGGTGTTGTTATTTAAAGAGAAGGCATTTTAGACAGACAGATGAGGAGGTTATGAAGGGCAAATGAGAATTTTTAAAATGTACTTTGGGATTTTGAGAGAAAAAGATTTTCTCAGAATAGTTTGGCACAGTCAGAAGGATTTGTATATATAATTTTAAGCTTGTGAGTTTCTTTTACATACTTTCTGTCTAAAAGCAATACTGTATAAAATGGACAAAAAATGTAAAGTCAAGTAAGCCTGGTTGTGGGTTGAAACTCAAAAGTGCATTATATCCAAGAGAACAAACAACGACCAGCTTAAAGCCAAGGTCTGTCTTTCTTTCTTTCTTTCTTTCTTTTTTTTTTTGGTTAATGGATTTGTCAAGGGCAAAGATTGTTTAGGTTTTGCCCTGTGACTGTCTCACTATATACAACGTGAGAATAATGTAAAACTCTATGGATGAAAGATGGAAGAAATAAGTAGTGAAAGATAATGCTATCCGGAAAAGAAATTTATTATATTAGGTAGTTTGTGATTTTACAGTGTTTTAGAGGTTTACCTTCCATGGTAAGGATGCCAGCTCAGAAGGAAACTTATCATTCACTCTTGTATTTTCATCCTGGAAGAAAATTTTATGTAAGTAATAATACTAGGTGATATGACACAATATTATTCTACTTGAAAAGCAAAGCTAGGAAGGAAAAGTTTTGGCTTTCTTTTATAGGACTGTGTCATTTGTTCAATGGCAAATTAATATAAGCCTTTTTCTTGGAAGATTGGGGCAAGTACTTCTAAGATGGAAATGCTGGGACTTTTAAACACTGCTAATATTGTAGTGCTAAATCTATCATTTTCTGCCTAAATAGACAAAATATTGCACTAAACAATACAGCAAACTCCTTTTAAAGCTGAAATTGTTATGTGAATTGTTAACTAGAATATGATCATTTCTGAGTGATGTTTCATACCTTTATAAATGTCTTTCATCCTTCATTTACTCATCAGTGCTTTTCAATTCTCACTAAATAAGAATTATTTAAAGATTAAGCAACGTATGCAGTTGCTTTTAAATTATCTTAACATTATACAATCTTTGCCACTCTTACCATTGGAAGGCCATAAAATAATTTGAATAGAATATGTGACCAACTAAAATGAAGATGATTTTATTATACATGAAACTTTAACATGAATAGTTTAGAGCCTGAATTTCTCCATTATATTAAATTATGGTGCAACATAAAACTGTCAGACTAGGTTGTAGACTCATAGTCCCATGGAGTTTCCTTATGTTTTCCTTTAAGATTTCCTTCCTCTAATAACTATAAATTCAACTTTTGGTTCATGTCTTTCTTCTGATATCCCAAAGCCTTGATTCACTGACTTTTTCCTTTCTTTTCGGTTTGATGTTATTTTAGAAATAACATTTTTTATAACAACATAAAAATTCAGTAGTGACTAATATGCTAAGTTGATAAACCCTTCAGAGTTAGAATAGATTTTTGGGATAAACCCTTGTGCAAATGTCTCCCAAGACTACTCTACTTGTGGTCTTTTCAAAGGAGATTTTCCTCTATTCCAGAACTCAGGGAAATGTGACACCTAAATTCCTCCAAAGTAGATCTGCTGCTGTGAAGAATGGTAGTCATGTGCACTGGCCTTGGGATGAGACAGAATTGTAATCTGTCTCTTTCTCGCTAAAGGATCTGGAACATACCTCTGAGTCTTGGCTTTCTCATCTGCATAATGAGGCTAATTGCACCTCACCAACACAGTTGTTGTGAGGACTACATAATGTCATTCATGAAAAGCACCTAACATGGTCCCCAATACACGATAATCTTAAGATTTTTATTGTAACTGGATCTGCAGGCTCTTGAACTCAAAAGACCACATCCTTCTTTCCTCTGTTGGACCTAGAATTATAGACTAGAACCCTAGAAGGGTTTTCTGAAGGGTTATCATAGTTATAGTATTTCAGGTTGGTTCCTTGGTCCCTGTATGGAGGGAAAAACAGTAGTTGCCTGCTTCCTAATCTTGTCACTTGAGGGGCTAAAAGCAAGAGCCCCTTATACCATATATTAATAAGAAGGCCACATACCATAGTTCTAAATATTTAAAAGTTATAAAGTAAAGCTAATAAAATTTCCTGTGTAATGTTCTGTGCTCTTAGCTTAATAAATATTCCTTCATAATGACTTAGAATGCCACATTCAAATTTTAAATGCTCCTTGAATTCCTTGAAAACTCCTTGAAGTCCCATGATGAAACATGGGTGGCTGCAGGCCATGTTTAGATTCATATTATAAAGTATTTATATTAAAGTTTCATGAATAATAAAATCATCCTCATTTTAGCTGTTCACACATTCTATTCAAATTATTTCATGGCTTTCCAATGGTAAGAGTGGCAAGGATTGTATGATATTAAGATAATTTAAAATATCTCTTTTTCTCTCAAGCTCTGTCCTGCACCATGAAGGGCTTTGTGTGCATCCATGGGTTGCTTCTGCATGCAGAATGAGACTGGAACAAAAAAGAACCATTTAAAACACAGGATCCAGGGTAAGGGCTATTTCTGTCTGGCTCTGAAGGGCTGTTGCTGTTATTCTTGGGTGCCACCACACCCAAGGCTGACAGCAACTTGTCTCTCTTTAAAACAGTGATTCAGGATTTTAAATTGAAGATTGATCATACAAGCTGGAAGAGGTCCCAATTTATTTGAAATTGGAACATCAGAATTTGGTTGGGTCTATCTTTTACTAACTCTGTACCATGAAAAAATTATTTAACATTTCTGAACTGTGTAAAGAATAAAATTAGATTATGAATTCAATCTGTTGCTGCATAATCAATTACCTCCAATCTTAGCAGCTTCAAAAAACAAACATATATAAACTTAGTTTCTGCAGCTCAGGAATTCAGGAGTTTAGCTAGATGGTTCTGGCTTGGAGTCTTCCATGAGGTTGCCATCTAGAGGTCAGCCAAGGCTGCAGTCATTTGAAGGTTTGACTGGGGCTTGAGAATTCACTCTCATGGCTAGTCACATGTTCACTTCTGTGTTGGCTGTTGGCAGGAATTTTCAGAACCTTGCCATGTGGGTCTCTCCATATGGCTGCTTAAGCATCCTCATGACACGTCAGCTGGTCTCCCCAGTGGGAGTGATCGAAGAGACAGAAGCAAGAATGTCTTCAATGACCTACCCTTGTAAGTCACATACCTCACTTTCACCTAATCCTCAAGAGGAGAGAGTTAGACTCCACCTTTTGGAGGCAAGAATGTCAAAGAATTTGTGGACATATTTCAAAACCATCACTGGATCATATATGTGAAAATAAACACTTACAAAAAATAAAGTGCTATAAATGGGATACATTCAGATAAGGAACCCTTCTTTCAATGCCATCCCAGAATTCCCTCAGCTTAATTCTCCCAGAAGCTTCAAGACCTTCTAAAATTGTTTGGGCTTGGTCTTTATAGTCTGGAGGCACCGAAAGCCTGAGATTTGTATAGATTAAGGAAGAATCAGAATCTAAGAGACATTAAATGACTAGCCAAAGATCACACTGCTAGTTGGTGGAAGTCCGAGGAGTTTGTCCTAAGTGTGTCTAACTTCAAATCCCCTCATCTTAATCATTGTGTCACATCATGTCATAAAAATGGATGAAAGAAGAAAGAAGACACAAACACCCAGTATTATTTTAAGACAATTTCATGACATTAAGTGTGGATTTTCGTTTTAGCTTACATTTTCATGAAGGAAAATCTTTGAGGATGTTGTCTCCATTAAAAAAAGAAGGAAAAAAACTCAAGATAATTATAGATTTACATGCAGTTTTAAGAGTTAGTAATGTAAAGAGAAGCCTTGTACACTTTGCCTAATTTCCCCAGTGGTAACTTTTTTAGAGCTGTAGTATGATATCACAGCCAGGATATTGACATCAATCAATCCATCGATCTTATTCAGTTTTCCTAAGTTTACTCTTTTATGTGTGTGTGAAGTTCTACACATTTTATTACCGTATAAGTTCATGTATCATCACCCTGGTTAAAATACTGAGGGGTTCCAGTGCCACAAGGATCCCTCCTATTCTTTTTGAGCCACACCCATTCCCCTTCTTCCCCAATTTCTCCACCTCCCTTTCCAACTATCTGCCACTAGTCCGTCCTCCATTTCTAAAATTTTGTCATTTCAAAAATTTAATATAAGTGGAATTATGTAGTATACAACAATTTGGAGTTTTGTTTTTGCTCAACATGATTTCCTAAAGATTCATTCAAGTAATTCTGTATATCGATAGTGTATTTCTTTTTATTGCTGAGTAGTATTACATGTTGTGTCTATATATATATATATATATATAGAAACACCTATATACCACAATTTTGTTTAACCATTCAACTCTTTTTTGTTAGTTTCTTTTTGTTTTTGAGATGGAGTCTGTTGCCCAGGCTGGAATGAAGCGGCGCGATCTCTGCTCACAGCAACCTCTGCCTCCTGTGTTCAAGTTATTCTCCAGCCTCAGCCTCCTGAATAGCTGAGATTACAGGCGTGAGCCACAGCGCCTAGCCTAACCATTCAACTCTGAAGCACATCTGGGTTGATACCAGTTTTGGGCTGTTACCATAAAACTTCTATGAACATTCACGCACAAATTTTTGTGGGAACATACATTTTCATTTCTCTAGGATAGATGTACAGGAATAAAATTCTGGGTCATATGGTAGTTGCATGTTTAAATATTTAAGAAACTGCTAAACTGCTTTCCAGAGTGTCTGTACCATTTCACAGTCCTAAAAGCGATGTATGAATGATCCAGTTTCACCACTTCCTCATCAGCATTTTGTGTTGTAATTCTCATTTTAATAATGCTTATAGATGTGTGGTGATATCTCATTATGGTTTTCATTTGTATTTCTCTAATGACTAATACATATTTAACATATTTCCATGTGCCTGCTTTTTTGCCATTTTATATCCTCTTTGGTCTATAATGCCTTTTGTCCATTTTCTAATTAAATATTTTTGTATTGTTGAGTTTTCAGAGTTCTTTATATATTCTAGATATTATTCCTTTGTCAGCTATGTGGTTTTAAAATATTTATTTCTATCTTGTAGCTTGTAATTTCATTTTCCTCACATGGACTTTCACAAAGCAAGTGTTTTTAATTTTGATAAAATCAGATTTGTCAAGTTTTCCTTCTGTGGATCCTGATTTTGTTGTCAAGTCCAATAACTGTCTGCCTAGCTCCAGATCCCAAAGTTTGCTCCTGTGTTTTTATTTCTAAAAGTTTTCAGATTTTGTTTCACATTTAAGTCTATGACCCATTTTGAGTTCATTTTTGTATAAATTGTGACACTGAACTCAAAGGGTTTTTTTTGGTATGGATTTCTTTTGTGTTTGTGTTTTGCTTGTTTGTCTTACTGTTCTATGTTCTACCACCATTTGTTAAAGTGGCTAATCTTTCTCTGTATTGATTTTTGCACTTTGTAAAAAATCAGCCAAGCCTTTTTTGGGGGGTATCTATTTCTCATCCTCTATGCTGTACCATTGCCTATGTGCCTGTCTTTTTTTTTTTAATTTTTAAATTTTTTTTATTTCGCAGGGGGGAACAGAGTCTCGCTCCTTTGCCAGGATGGAGTGCAGTGGCACTATCTCGGCTAACTGCAACCTCTGCCTCCCAGGTTCAAGCGATTCTTCTGCCTCAGCCCCCTGAGTAGCTGAGACTACAGGCATGCGCCACCATGCCTTGCTAATTTTTGTATTTTTAGTAGAGACAGGGTTTCACCATGTTGGCCAGGATGGTCTTGATGTCTTGACCTCATGATCTGCCCACTTCAGCCTCCCAAAGTGCTGGGTTTACAGGCATGAGCTACCTAGCCCAGCTCCCTATGTGCCTATCCTTTGGCTAATACTACACTGTTTTGATTACTGTGGCTATATAGTAAGCATTAATCTATATTCTTTGTCTAGATGGTTTTAGCTATTCTAGGGCCAATGACATCCATAAAAATTTTAGAATAAGCTTGTTTATGTGTACAAAAACCTTGCTGGGATTTTGATCAAAGTTGGATTAAATAAATAGATCAATCTGGGGTAAATTAACATCATTTTTTTTTTTAGATGGAGTTTCACTTTTGTGGCCCAGGCAGGAGTGCAATGGGATGATCTCGGCTCACTGGAACCTCCACCTCCCGGGTTCAAGTGATTCTCCTACCTCAGCCTCCTGAGTAACTGGGATTACAGGCATGTGCCACCACACCCAACTAATTTTTGTATTTTTAGTACAGATAGGGTTTCACCATATTGGCCAGGATGGTCTCAATCTCTTGACCTTGTGATCTACCTGCCTCAGCCTCCCAAAGTGCTGGGATTACAGGTGTGAGCCACCATACCCGGCCTAACATCTTTATGATGTTGAGTCTGCCAATCCATGAACATAGTATGTCTCTTTATTTTTTTTAGATCTTCTTCAATTTCTTTCATTAGCATTTTTTAATTTTTGGCATACAGATCCAATATATGTTTTCTGAGCTTATACCTAAGTATTTTATTTTTTGGAAGTGATGCAACTGATATTATGTTTCAGTTTTATTTTCTGCATGTCATTGTTGGTATATAGAAATGAGATTAAGTTTGTGCATTAATCTTATGTCTTGTGACCTTGCTGAACTCACTTAGTTTCATAAGGGTTTTTGTTGTTATTTTACCTTTTTGGTAGATTACTCAGGATTTTTATGTCTTTTGTAAATAGAGATAGATTTTTTGTTTACAATATGTATGCTTTCATTTATTTATCTTGCCTATTGCTCTTGCTGGAACTTCCAGCATTATGTTGAATAATAATGATGAGAGCAGACATCTTTCCCTCAATCTTAGGGAAGAAACATTCAGTCTTTCACAATTAATCATAATGTTAGGTATAGGTTTTTCATGGATGCCACTTAGAAACTTGAGTAGGTTTCCTTTTAGTCCTATTTCTCTGAGAGTTGTTATCATGAACAGGTATTGAATTTTTGAGCCAATTTATATGAAAATATGTTTTCTTCTTCAGTTTGTTGATATGGTAGACTTAATTGAGTAACTTTTGAATATTGAATAGCCTGCCTACCTGGAATAAATCCTATTTGGTCAACCTGCGTAATTCATTTTACATATTGTTGGATTTAGTTTTCTTATGTACTGTTGAAAATTTTGGAGCCTAACTTCAGTGGAGGTATTGGATATTAGTCTGTAGGGTTTTTTTTGTTTGGTTGGTTGGTTTTGGTTTTTGATTTTTGGCATGCCACTGTCTGATCTGGCAAAAGGGTAATATTAGGACAATGTTGGTCTTATACAATAAGCTGGAAAATGCTCTCTTCTTCTGTTTTCTGGAAGACATTGTGTAAAATTCATGTTGATTCTTTAAATATTTGGCAGAACTCTCCAGTGACACAATCTGGTCTTGGATATTTCTTTTGGGAGAAGCTCTTAAATTAATAATTCAATTTCACTGAAACTTATGGGGATATTCAAATTGTTTATTTTAAATTTGTTTGAGTTTTGGTAGTTTGTGGTTTTGAGAAATTGTCTCCCATTTCTCCTAAGCTGTCAAATACATAAGCACAAAGTTATTTGTAGCAATCCATTACTATCTGTTTAATGTCTGCATGTGCCATAGCGATAGTCCATATTTCATTTCTGATGTTGGTTGTCTTTTTTTATTTTAATAACTCACACTAGAAGTTTCTCAATTTTATCACGTTTTTGAAGAACCAGCTTTTTGCTTCATTGATGTTCTTTATTGATTTCTTATTTTTTCTTCCATTGATTTCTGCTGCTCTTATCTTTATTATACCCTTTCTTCTCCTTGCTTTAGGTTTATTTAATCTACTTTTCCTAATTTCCTGAGGTTGGAACTTAGATTGTTGATTTGAAACTTTGATTCTGACTCATTTCCAATATAAGGACTTAGTGCTATAAATTTTCCTCTCACACTGCTTTAACTGTGTCTAATAAAGTTTCATTCTGTTGCAGTTCCATTTAGCTCCTTTACTCTCCTAGTTTTTAAATATCATTGTCTTAGATATCAGAGGGCATTATAATGTTTTTAATCTAAAATATGATTTATAAAACTCATAAGAAAAAATGGTGTATTGTATGTACTCATAATTCCATTCTGTTGTTCCTTCTTCCTTCCTGACATTCCAAGATTCCTTTAAAAAAAATTCTTCCTGCTTGAAAAACTTTCTCTAACAACCAGTCTTTAAAGATAGGTATGCCAGACAAAAATTCTCTTAATATTTTAGATTTGATAAGGTTCAACAGATATAGAATTCACTGTTGACAATTATTTTCTTTCTACACTTCAAAAATATCGTGCCACTTCTGGCCTTCATGGTTTCAGATGAGAAATCTAATGTCTATTCAATTTAGTGCCCCCTTAAAAGTAATGTGTAATTTCTCTCAGGCTGCTTTTGAGACCCTTTTTTTAACTTTAATTTTTAAAAGTTTAATTAAGTGTTTCATGGCATAGATTTTTTTTTTAGATTTATTCTTAGTGGGTTCACACTTTCTTAGGTCTGTAGGTTTGTCATTCACCAAATTTGGAAAGTTTTCAGTCATTATTTCTTCCAACACTCTTTCAGCCCCAATCTCTTTCTTCTCTGTTTCTGGTATTCCAATAATAGGAACATTGGATCTATTGTCATTATACCAAAGGTTATTTTCCAGTTTATTTTCTTCTTCATTATGTTCTATCACCATGTTTTGTCTTTGGGTCATTTCACTTTTAAGTGATCACAGAACAAAAAACCAAAATCAGCGAAGTGCTTTTTTGTAATGAGATAGTTGAGAGTTTCAAAAGATATTGGAACTAAAGATTACACATATTATTTTAGAAATATTATCTTAATTCCATGGTAAATATTTCTTATAAAAAATAGAAAAAAAACCCAGAAAATTAAAAGAAATATTATGTGATTTTTACTTTTTAGGTACAATTTCAAGACCTAGAAGTAATCAGTCTTCTATATTTCTTTTCAGAAATTATATTTGTACTCAGTTTTTTTATTTTCTTATAGACCTACACATGCATGCATACACACACAGACGCACACACACACACACACATTTTTTTCTTATCTTTTCATAAATTTGAAATTCTACCTCATTACTAACCTTAATACTTTATTCTAGAGTATTCTGATATTTCAGATTTTATAGTCTTCTGAAATTCCACATGCAAAAGTAGTTTAAGCCAGTAGTATTAATAAATTTAATTAATTGAGATAAACTTTGAGTTAATGATCACCATATCATGATAGGGATAGAAAAGAATGAATAATTCTTTACATTTCTTAAATACCATATTAATGCCTATGCCCACCTTAATAATTCTAAATTTCAATTTATGTATAATCAAAAGTGATCTACAAAGAAGAAGAAATAAGATTTCACAGAAAGTCCGTATTAAATTAAGTAATTAACATCATAGAAGGAAGCCAGTTGTGCCACTGTAATTCCTTGTTGGAAGGATGAATTGGAAGTGATAGTAATGTACTATCCTTTGGAACACTTTGGAGATTTGTGTTTCCTGTATATTTTTGTCTTTCACATGGCCCTGGTGAGAAATATAATTATAAAAGGACACACTGTTCATCTATATTTACAATACCTTTTTTCCCTTTTTATAAATTCTACCCTTCTATTGAACTTATTCAGGCATTATAATGATAAGGTTGGATTGAATCATTAATGCAAAATATAGCCACCTAGATATTTATGACTCTGTATTTGATAAATGTTTTTGTTTACTACTGTGTTCCCTAAGTGGGAAAAAAGAGAAAATTTTAAGTTGATTTATTTACAATATCTTGCCAGCTGAGTCATGGCTTGAGTTAGGAATACAGAGCTCTACAGCCTGCCAAAGTAAACTTTACAATTGTTTCTTATGTACTTTTATCACCTACATGACTTGTAGAGATCACTCAAAGGCATTCAGCTTCAGTCTCTTTCATTCATTTGTTCATTCACTCATTAAATATTTATTCACTTTCTACTGTTTTTCAGACTCTGTCTTAGGTGTTAGGGATAGAGTGGTATATGTGGGTGTATATATGTGTGTGTGTCTGTGTATATATATATGTATAATACGTATATACTTACGTATATGTACTATCACACACTTTATACATACACATACAAGCATATATCCATTGACACATATTTTATTACATTTGGATACAAACGAATGCACATACACACACATATGCAATTTTAACACAGTATTTTAGTCTTATACTGACCTCTTAACCCTGAGTCATCTTGGAAGTCTATGAGATCATCACATTGGAAAGTATATTAAGAGAAGATAAGACAGAGAATTTCTCTTCTGAAGCTTAGGGTCTAGAATTTCTGATGCATCTATTGATGATTATTCTTAATGTTTGGAAACTCGTGTTTATAAGTCATAAACTAGACCTAGAATACAAGAATTCTAAGAGATAGTACAATTTGGGAAGAAGCACTTGGTGGAACCTTGCTGAGCTGAATTGTCCATGGCCTTCCCCTCGTAATATTTCTCTTGGACTTATGACAAAGTGAGCTGTGTCTGTTTTTCCTGTCATTGGAACTATGGGTTCAGGAATGGAGGACACTCAAGAGTCCTAGCAAAATGCAGCAGTGTAGGCACAGTTGGGAATCCTGTGCTCTCTGAGGCAGTTCCATAGTCCAGCCGGCCTGATGGACTGATCCAATGACAGCAATAGCAAACAAAGCTCAATTTTATGTTTTGACATAGTTTCCTTTGGCTCAGAGGAATATTGGAAGGAGATCTGATTTGCATTTGAGGCAATAGAGATAAAATAGTTAGAATGCACAATCCAGGATCCTGAAATTTGCCAAAGAAAAAATTACTCCTCAAGGGAATAATTCACCCAGCATCGGTGATCAAAACCAGGAAAACCATAATACTGGTTAGTAGTTTCAGCATAACTAAAGCTCAAAACTGTGGCCTTCAGAGGATAGAGTAATTCAAAAATTTCTCTCATTCAAGTTTTGAGAACTAATTGTGCTGCTTCTATTAATTCCTGTTTATTTTGTTTTTGCATTTATCCTTTAATAACATGGAGTTGACTAATAATCTGTGAAGATGTAAGTTGACAAATACTGGGAATTTTTTTAAGTCACAAGCAAAGAGATCATTCAGAAGAAAATATATAAATGTTAAGGGTAAAACTCTAAAGATTATAGAGGGCAATGTGGGAGAGTATCTTTATGACCTAGGAGTGGCAAGGGTATACACGAACAACATATTCTACATATATACATATATGTAATATATATATATATATTACAGAAAGAATAATAGATTCATTAAATTAATCCAAATTAAAGATTTCTGTTCAAAACACGTTACCATCCACAAAGCTAACAGATGGCAGATAGGGAGACAATACTTGCCATGTCTACATTTGACAAGGAATGGATTTCTAAAATGTAAGAAAATCCTAAATGGAATGTAATTAGAAAAATAGGCAAAGAAGCTGTGCAGGAAATGCACAGAACAGGAGGCCCAAAGCTTATGCAGAGATCATGAATTCATTAGTAAGTAGAGAAATTCAAACAAAAGAAACTGTAAACCTCTAACACTTATGAAATGGGTGAGATAGGGCTGACCAAGATGGAAGGATCTAGAAAACCATATACATAATTTTGGAGAGAAATCTGGTAGTCTGTAGTCAAATTCCATACGAACCATACGACCCAACAATTCTAGCACTATGTAAGTAACCCAGAGACATTTCCTTATAGGTCCATAAGGGGATTTGTAGGAGGATGGTTATTATAGTGTAGTGAGTAGAAAGTAACCTGCAGACCCTCACTAGGGTAATTGGTTAGTATAATAAAGTGAATGGAATACTCTTTTAGTTTGGGATAACCTAGAAACAGACCATGTGACAAAGATACTGTATTTGGGATGCACAGGTAACAGGTAGGAGGGTGGGAAGTGCCAAACGAAAGGGAAGACAGCAGCTAATTAAGAATGTATTATCGGTCTGGCGCGGTGGCTCACGCCTGTAATCCCAGCACTTTGGGAGACCGAGGCAGGTGGATCACGAGGTCAGGAGTTCAAAACCAGCCTGCCCAAGATGGTGAAACCCCATCTCTACTAAAAATACAAAAAATTAACCGGGCGTGGTGGCACGCACCTGTAATCCCAGCTACTCTGGAGGCTGAGGCAGAGCATTGCTTAAACCTGGAGGAGTGGAGGTTGCAGTGAGCCGAGATCACGCCACTGCACTCCAGCCTGGGCAACAGAGTGAGACTCCATCTCAAAAAAAAAAAAAAAAAAAAAAGAAGAAGAACGTATTCTCAATTCAACAACAAGCTACTGGAGCTCCCTTCTCTGGGGAACATCTGGAGGCTGGCTTAGCACACTATACAGTTGAGAGGAGATGGAGCTGAAGTTATACAATGGCCAATCATAGGTTGAGGACTTCTCTCAGGAGGCATAAAGTCCTTAGCTTTTGGGGCATGATATGGGCAGCATTATGGTCTCTGGAGGTCCTCTGGCAATGAAATGTGGGTGTAAACATTTGGAAGTTCAGAGGTGTGCACAGACATGGGAAGGACAGAGGACACTTTTAGGACCCTGACTGTATTTACAACATATCCTAAGCAACAGTTAAAAGAAATGGGGTATATAGCCACATAAACATGGAAAGACCTCATAAAGAGTTGTGAATGAGAAAACGCAAAACAGAATGAAATCTATGGCACAATCCCATTCATGTAAATATACATGCAGAGGAAAAAAAACAATAGTACAGACTTCATAAGAAAACATGCAAATGTGAGACACAAATCACAAATAAAATGGTTACCTAGGGAGAGGGAAAGGTAATGAGAGTGGCGAATGGGGCATAAAAGAAAGGCCCTTTCAAGGCAGTGAACTGAAAAATACAATGAGCAAAATATCTTCTCTTGAGTCCTGAAAAAGGAAAAAGAATAAGTTCAGGGTTTTAATTCCGTTGTTTCAAAATCTGTTTCTACACGTCAACTCAGTCAATCTAAAGTGATTGGGTCTTCTCTTGGTATACATCTGGAGATACCTACTTGAAATCTAGTACTGGGTTTCAGTACAATATATAATAAAGGCAAAAACTTGCCATTTTAGCATATGTAAGGAGACTAAGCATCTATACCTACAAGTAATAATAATAATAATAACACTGTTATTAAACATTTACCGAGGACTTACTAACTTGGAATTTATGTACCGTGTGACTTGTAAGCATATAAAAATCATGTAAAGTGAGCAGAAAATTAAGTTTGCCCCCAAAATTTCCTTTAGATTCTTCTACTTTCCTAATTGACATACCACATTTTTGCACATATTAAAGCATCATAAAGTATATCTTTACCTGAAGAGATCTTCCTAGAAAATCGCAAGAAACTTGATATTTAAAGGAAAGAAGTACTTAAACACACATTATCTTATTGAAGACAGGTATACACATTCAAGCTGGGCATGATGGCTTACGCCTGTAATCCCAGCACTTTGGGAGTCTGAGGTGGGTGCATTGCTTGAGCCCAGGGCTTTGAGACCAGCCTAGGCAACATGGTGAGACCTCGAAGTACTTAAATACACATTATCTTATTGAAGACAAGTAAACACATTCAAGCTGGGCATAATGGCTTACACCTGTAATCCCAGCACTTTGGGAGTCTGAGGTGGGTGCACTGCTTGAGCCCAGGGTTTGAGACCAGCCCAGGCAACATGGCGAGACCCCATCTGTACAAAAAATGTTTAAAAATCTGCTGGGCATGACGGCGAGAACCTGTGGTCCCAGCTGCTTGGGAAGGCTGTGGTGAATGGATCACTTGAGCCTGGGAAGTAAAGGCTGTAGTGAGTGAGTCGCGATTGCGCCACTGCACTCCATCCAGCCTGAGTGATACGGTGAGACCCTGTCTCAAAAACAAACAAAAAAGTAACAAACAAAACAAAAAAAAAGGAAAAGAAATATATATACATTCATATAATATTTTATTGCTATGTGTTCAATGAGTAAATCCATCAACTCTTTCTTTTAACAAATGAGTTTAATGCATTTAGATTTGTTGTTATTACTTATATATTAGCTTTTTCCCACAGAATTTCTCATCTCAGTTCATGGTAACTCCACTTCTCATTTCCTCAGGCAAAAAAGCCTTAGAGTCATCTTCCACCTTACTGCCTGCATGAATTCTCTCAGCCAGTCCCTTCACAAGGCCCTGCATGATCCAGTTTTCATTCTCACTCTCCCTCACTTTCTCCCTCCTCACTGCTCAGCCACATAGACTTCTCTACTGTCTTTTTTTCTTGCCCAGATCACCATGTACCAATTCAGAATATTTGCTGTTTATTTTACCAGCTATTTTTTGGAGAGGATTCCAAACTTCGCCCCTTCAAGTCTTTTTATAATGCCATCTTCTCAGTGAACTTTTCCCTGGCCACTCTGTTATAGATTTTCCTTCCTGCTGGCACTTTCTATCCCCTTCCTCTGATATTTTTCTTTATAGCAATTTCTCTATGTAATTTACTATATCTTTCATTTACTTACTTTGTCTTCCCTTCACTGGGATGTAAACTCCACCATGGCAGGGAGTTTTGTCTGTTTTATTCAATTCCATAATCTCAGAGTTTAGAACAGTGCCAGGAACCTAAGAAGTGTTCTCTAAATATTTTCTTGATAAATGAATCAATTATCAACTTTTACAAAATATTTTATTTGCTTTGCTTATTTATCTGATTTCTATTGAACTGATCAAGTTTTCTAAACCCTTTTATTCTTCACCTGACTTGGAAGTTTCAGATTTTATCATATTTCAATAATTATTTTTATAACTTTTTTGCTATTTTAATGTAAAGCACACTGATTCGTATCATACATTTACAATAATTAAAAGAGCTGTTAAATTTCACAAAGTAAGCATATCTGTGTAACATTCCTAGAACCCCAGAAGCTATTTTGTGCTCCCTTCTGGTTTCTACCTATCCCCATGAGGATATATTTTCCTGACTTCTAACCCCATACATTAGGCTTACCTAACCTTGAACTTCATATACATAGAATCTTTTAGCACGTGCTCTTGAGTGTCTGACTTTGTTTGCTTAACGTAATGTCTGTGAGATTCATGCAAGTTTTTGAGTTTATTATCATTAATATATATTATTCCATTGTATAAATATGCCACAATTCATGTATCTGTTTGACTATGGATGAAGATTAGGCTTATTTCCAGTTGCTGGATATTAAAAATGCTGCTATGAATATTAGTATGCATTTCTTTGATTTGAAAAATGTGTGCATTTATGTCAGGTATATACTGAGAAATTTCTAGATCATAGGATATGCCTATGTTCAGCATTAGCAGATATCGCCAAATGATGTTTCCAAGTGGATGTATCAGTTTACAGTCACATCAGCAATATATGATTTTTTCTATATATAGTTAATAACACATTTTCAGAAACATGATTATTGTTATATTATCTCTGTCATCTTTCTGCATAAAATAACACTCCAACACACTTTAATTCAGAGTGATCTTCTCATCACAACCATACCTTTATAAATATATATAATTTTAATTCTACATTCATTAGATTTATGAACACATTTTACTGGAGTCTTTTTTTCCTCACTATTTTGTCTTCTATTCTTTCCTTTAACTTCCTCTGGATAAAACATATCCTTTAGTAGCTCTTTCTTTCAGATTTAAGGGTAGTAAATTATCTTGGCTATCATATGTATGACAAATTTTTAACTTTATTCCCTACTTCTGCTTTATCTCAATATAAAATCCTAAACTGACAGTTATTTTTCCTTAATAAAATAACTCTATTGTCTCTCTGGTTCTGATAAGAAGTCTGCCGTTAGTCATAATTTTATAAAGAAGATATTCCCTTTGGCAGCATTTAAAATTGCTCTGAATCACTGAGATTTTGCAGTTTAAATAAGCTATTCCTGGAGTTTAATTTGTTTTTATTTATCCTGCCGGGTGGCAAAGTGCTAGTAGCCTCAGGTTTATTTTTACTTATTTAACAACCCTAACTTAAAAAGCTTCTTATTCCCTGGAGTCCCAGAAGAAATCCCAGAAATCATTAGATAATGCGTGTTCTTTCAACAATACCTACAGCCTGGGAGTTCAAACATAGTCATTGGCCAGCTCTGGGTTATATGCGTACATGTGAGATCAGATGGTTGGTGTTAACCCACCTTAGTTGCATAGATTAAGACAGAGGGTGGGGAAGTTCCACAAACACCCTCTAGGGATTTTGAGTGGAATTACAGCAGGAGACTGCTCACAAAAAAATGGGGGTATGGATGTTTCTCAAGAGTCAATAGATATCTAATATCCAAGAATAAAAAATTAGAGTTTTGCATTTGAGTTTGGAACAGTGGTAAAAAGAGGAGATAGGGTGTTTCTGCCTGGACAGAGGGACGACCCATACTTTTAGTTGTCTGGCAGATCAGAATGTAAAAACAGTATTGTGGCTGAAAAGATATGCTGGAAAATAAGAGGGCAAAAATCAGGCTATAAATTTGGACGTCTCTTCAGAAATAGTGATTGATTGACGGAAACCATATGATGTGGTTAAGGACATACTTGACAAAAGTAGAAAACTGTGATTGGAAAACTGGTTTGAAGTAAAGAGAAAAGTAGGGAGTGTTATGGGCTGAATTGTGTTTCCCCAGTTCCCATATTGAAGTCCTAATTTCCAGTCCTTCAGGATGTGACTGTATTTGGATAGAGGGTCTTTAAAGAGGTGACTAAGTTAAAATGAAGCTGTTAGGGTGGGTCTTAATACAATTTGATCAGTGTCTTTATAAGATGAGGAAATTTGGACACACAAAAATGTACACCGAGGCGCACGGGCATAGAGGAAAGATCACGTGAGGACATAGCAAGAAGGCAGCCAGGTGCAAGACAAGGAAGGAAGAAGAAACCAAACCTGCTGACACTTTGATGTTGGAGTTCTAGCCTCCAGAACTTAGAAAATAAATTTTCATTGTTGAAGTGACCCGTCTATGGTACTTTGTTATGGCAGCCCTAGCAAACTAGTATAGGGAGTGATTTCAACATTTCAAGTATAGCAGCAGTGGAAGCAGGGAGAAGTTATTTTGGAGGTAAAATATACCAGACATGGCAACAGATTGAAGGCTAGGGATAAGGGAGAAGTAGAGCAACCCTCTGTTCAATATCTTTTAAAATTAAATTACAAAACAAACTCCCACATATTGTTTGGTTGATAATTCTTAGAGTAAGTATGCAAAATCTGTGATGAAGCACCATGTGGCTATGCCAGTCTATTATATCTCTTAGCATATATGGAAGTTTGTTCATTCTTAATCTTGCTGAAAGGCAAGAGAGAGCCTTTCAGCTTTGCATTCATGATACTAAGTTCACCTCCCTTGAATAGTAGGCTATGCCAATACCTGGAAACAAAAGCAAGATGGGTAGCTTTACAAAGGCTCAGGGTTACTTCCACAGCTGCAGCTCAATAATGGCATTGGGAAATCAAAACTTTTTACTTCTCCCTAAGCTGTTTTCTTACAGATGGTACCGCGAGTTGACTTTTGTATGTATGTTGTATATGATGTTGGTTTTGGCCAAGGAGAAAAAGCTCATAAGACCATCTACTTTCTGATTCAATTTCCTACAGCAAAAAAAAAAAAAAAAAAAAAAAATCAAATTAAGATAAGAATATTAATAGGCAACTGCAGTCTTTTAAAAATACAGGTTTGAATAGGGGATTTTAAGTGACTTCTTTGGGGTTTACTTACTTCATATACACTCCATAAATCATGCAGGCATTTATTGCTGCTGTAAAATGGAATTTGTAGAACTGACTGTATTTACTCATA
The DNA here is from genome assembly GCF_028858775.2 of Pan troglodytes. NCBI lineage: Eukaryota > Metazoa > Chordata > Mammalia > Primates > Hominidae > Pan > Pan troglodytes. Next base: position 78,910,812 of record NC_086015.1, read on the forward strand.
AGCATGAAGTATACATTTTTGTAATATATATAGACTGGTTTATAATGTGGGAAACAAAAATGACATAAGGCATATAATTAAAGAAAACTTTCAAAAACTGCGATTTTTTCTATTGTAGATCTTTTTACTTCTGTGGAAGGATTACCATATAACGCAGTAAAACACTGTGCTTACATCTCATTTTACTTGGATATACTAGCCAGCTTCTCGCTGAAAGTCTCTATTGCAAATATTTTTGTACAAAGGAAGAAGACAGGCTTTGGGTTTCTTGTTTGCATTCACTCTATAAAAATCAATGCCAGTGTGTCCGGAATTGGTGGGTTCTTGGTCTCACTGACTTCAAAAATGAAGCCGCGGACCCTCATGGTGAGTATTACAGTTCTTAAAGGCGGCGTGTCCGGAGTTTGTTCCTTCTGATGTTCGGATGTGTTCGGAGTTTCTTCCTTCTGGTGGGTTCGTGGTCTCGCTGGCTCAAGTGTGAAGCTGCAGACCTTCCCGGTGAGTGTTACAACTCTTAAGGCGGCGCGTCTGGAGTTGTTCGTTCCTCCCGGTGGGTTCGTGGTCTTGTTGGCTTCAGGAGTGAAGCTGCAGACCTTCGCGGTGAGTGTTACAGCTCATAAAGGCAGTGTGGACCTAAAGAGTGAGCAGCAGTAAGATTTATCGCAAAGAGCAAAAGAACAAAGCTTCCACAGTACAGAAGGGGACCCGAGCAGGTTGCCACTGCTGGCTGGGGCAGCCTGCTTTTATTCTCTTATCTGGCCCCACCCACATCCTGCTGATTGGTAGAGCCCAGTGGTTTGTTTTGACAGGGCACTGATTGGTGCCTTTACAGTCCCTGAGCTAGACAAAGAGGTTCTCCACCTCCCCACCACAGTAGGTAGATACAGAGTCTGGACACAAAGGTTCTCCAAGTCCTCACCACAGTAGCTAGATACGGAGTGTCCATTGGTGCATTCACAAACCCTGAGCTAGACACAGGGTGCTGATTGGTGTGTTTACAAACCTTGAGCTACATACAGAGTGCTGATTGGTGTATTTACAATCCCTTAGCTAGACATAAAGGTTCTCCACGTCTCCACCAGACTCAGGAGCTCAGCTGGCTTCACTCAGTGGATCCTGCATGGGGGCTGCAGGTGGAGCTGCCTGCCAGTCCGGAGCCGTGCGCCCTGCACTCCTCAGCCCTTGGGTGGTCAATGGGACTGGGCGCCCTGGAGCAGGGGGCGGCGCTCGTTGGGGAGGCTAGGGCCGCACAGGAGCCCACGGAGGTGGGGGGAGGCTCAGGCATGGCGGGCTGCAGGTGCCGAGCCCTGCCCCGCGGGAAGGCAGCTAAGGCCCGGCGAGAAATTGAGCACAGCAGCTGCTGGCCCAGGTGCTAAGCCTCTCACTGCCCTGGGCCGGTGGGGCCCGCCGGCGGCTCCGAGTGCAGGGTCCGCCGAGCCCACGCCCACCCGGAACTCGCGCTGGCCCGCAAGCACCGCGCGCAGCCCCGTTTCTCGCCGGCGCCTCTCCCTCCACAACTCCCCGGAAGCTGAGGGAGCCGGCTTCGGCCTTGGCCAGCCCAGAAAAGGGATCCCACAGTGCAGCGGCGGGCTGAAGGGCTCCTCAAGTGCTGTCAAAGTGGGAGCCCAGGCAGAGGAGGCGCCGAGAGCGAGCGAAGGCTGTGAGGACTGCCAGCAGGCTGTCACCTCTCACCAGGTTGGCAGGTTTGTAAATATTTACACTGGGTGGCAGTTCCAAGGCGGCCATTTTTTTTTCCCTGCGCAATGTTCCCTCTCCATTAAACCACTAACAAAAATTTGCATGCAAGGAATTCTGGAAAAATAATGAATTAATGAATAATTTTGGTTGAGAGACCTGTAGCAATGATTTCTATTAGTCTTCTATTAGTCTAGATAAGAATCTACTCACGGTGTGTCATGCTTCCAGTTTATGCTCTCAAACAATTTTAATGTATCATTAGAGTTCTGCATACACCTTTTTGAAATAAGATATACATGAGAGATTTCCTATGGATAGGGAAAAATAAGATATTGAGAATTAGCTATTCTTAGACTATTTTAAAAATTGAAAAGGACAAGATTCAATAGCCTTCATAGGGCACTACATTTTTGCTCAGACATCAAGTTTGAAAGAGAAAATAATTGTGTGTTTCAAAGAATGCTGAAAAATATGATATTTAAGGACATTATTTCAAATTGAATTTTTAAATTGCTAATACATCTAGAATTCCTAGAAATCACTTATTTATATTATTTTTCACATGTTGAGTATACAACTTGAATATAAAGAAAGAAATGGATATTATCTTAGAGTGCCCATTGAGCTACATGTTCCTCCTCCGTTCCACTGTAGTCTATTTTATCGTATGTATTTTTAGAGTGTATGCAACAGAATGACTTTCTCAATAGTTTCTTTTAAACAATAAAGTAAAAAATACATGCTACTTTTTCTGTTAAGTAACTTTATTTCTCATTCTTTTTTTTTCTTAAGTAATACTTAAAACATAGGCTTGTGCTTCTAGAATAAACATATAATTGTACAGGGCCGGGCGCGGTGGCTCACGCCTGTAATCCCAGCACTTTGGGAGGCTGAGATGGGCAGATCACGAGATCAGGAGTTTGAGACCAGTCTGGCCAATATGGTGAAACCCCAACTCTACTTAAAATACAAAAATCACCCAGGCGTGGTGGTGCGTTTCTGTAGTCCCAGCTACTCGGGAGGCTGTGGCAGAAGAATAGCTTGAATCCAGGAGGTGGAGGTTGCAGTGAGTCAAAATCATGCCACTGCACTCCAACCTGGGTGACAGAGTGAGATTCCATCTCAAAAAAAAAAAAAAAGATATAATTATACTGTAATCTGTGGCAACCCACTCCCCTTATTAATAATAGTCTGGTAGTTGCTGAAATGTATTCTATATAATGCATCAGATAATTACAATTTTTAGAGACCACGAATGAATTGTATAGTGACTACTAATTCTTAGTGTCCCCATATTAAATCACCAAAATCTTGTTCCAGAGGGTGAAGTGTGAAAAATCAATTTTTAAAAATATAATCCATGAATGAGCAAAGAATATTTTCGCTAGCAAGAAAAGCAGTATCAAAGGCCTATTAGCTAAGCAGGGATGAATTTTTGATGGGGGTCCCAGAACTCTTTGAGGTCTGCCAGCTAAAAACAGCTTTGAGAAGACATTTAGTCATATTGTCCCTTGTCCCCATTTAAAGAAGCATAGTGATACATTTGTGCCGTTCTCAAACTGAGGGCTTTTAGTACCTGCTTGAATGACCTAAAATCACATGTAGCTCCTTAAATGGTAGATGCAGTGGTACTTACGCATGAAACAGTATGGTTCAGTTTTTGTAAGCTTTCTGAGAAGACCAATGGTCCTTTAAGTAGAAAACTGATTCCCCTCAATAAATCGCTATCATCAGGGAGCTACAAACACAGATCCTTAGATATGCATGGAGATAACCTTTCCCGGACAGATACTTGTATTGATCACTTGGTTAGTATTAGATGTTGTATTGATTAATTCGACTAACATTTTAAAAACTTGGCCTCTAAGTAACAATTTGAATAATAGTTATTCATACGTGTTGGCGTTCTGGAGCTTGCCCAGCAACATCTCCTTCTCTGCCTGGCTTCTGAATATATTTAAAAATAAGACAAAGGAATTACACACATGGGGGTCAAATGGCTCATTTACTATTGATGAAACTGATACGGGAAAATGGTTATTAAATTTGCAAGAAATGAAATTTCCAACACAGAAATACAGCCCTTTCATTTGGGCTGAATTATCTGCCAAGAAGCAGACCACCCTAAATTAACCACCCTAAGCTTTTACTTGTAAACCTGTGGACTCTCAGAGCAGAAAAGACAACATACCTTAAGAGGGAAGTTCTGCTGCTAGACCAGATGGGACTGGGTGCGCATTCCCACAGAAAATTAAATGAGCCTCTGTAGGACTGAGTGCCTGAAAGGGAGGAGAAGGGCCACTCATGATACATGAAGGGAGCTCCCTCCTCATGAAAGACACATGAAAAACAGGAAAGAAGCAGTCTACTTAATAATGAGCTCAACTTACATATTTTCATACTTCTGTAGGAATAAAGGTATAATTGCCAATCTTTTTGTCTAGAAATCATGGATCCAAATAAAAACTAGAGAATATGATTGGACATTATAATTTTTTTAAAAGTACAAAGTGGGTGGGGGGGTATAGTCATTTATCCCCAAACTAAGAAGACAGCCTATTTTTTTATAGTTAAAGAAAGCCATTATTTTTCTACTCAGAGTGTATAAAATGAGGATGGATTCCATATACTCAGAGTATAGAATAATAATTCGCCTTTGCATCTGGATTATTGTTTAATAATGATGCTTATTGAATACTCTAGAGGAGAGTGTTTTAGACACGGGGTTCATCCTAAAAATTAAAGTATATTATGATGACCTATATCCATAGTTGAACCTTCAGATGTTTACATGTACTAGGCAGGGAAACTAACTGAGTGAAGGCCAGGTTAAGAAAAACAACGCATATGTGTGACACAAAACGATGACTAATGCTTAGCCTCATAGCAGGGAAAACAATTGGGAGTGATGGGGACTGGCAGATTCGTGCCTAGTCTAAATGCACGTATAAGGTCTAAATGCTAGTATAAGGTCTGTATGATTTTTCTAGTGTTTTAAAAGAATCTTATAATTTAGATTTCATATAAAATCTGCACTTTAATGTTGACAATCATTAAAAACAAAACAGAGCTCCAGAAATGTTAGAAACCAAAAATATCAGGAAAAATCTTGTCAACACCTCCCTGTGGATACAGTGAATGGCTTCTGACTTTCTTTCCTGCCTTGTGTTACTTGCTCCAGATTCAAAGTCCTGGAAAGAAGGGAGCAGCCAAATAGACTGAATTGGCCACATTCTCTAACCTCTGCTTTTTCAATATATTTTAGAGAATGGAGAGAAGTTTCTGATCCCTTTGTCTTCATTGGTAGGAGTGGACATTTGGGATTTTACTTACAATAAGCTTACACACATCAGCATTGGTGAACTATGGCCCTTGGCCAAATCTGGATCATTGCTTGTTTTTCTAAGTACGCTTTATTGGAACACAGTTAAAATCTATCTGTGCATATATTATCTATCTATGACTTCTTTTTTGCTTTAGTAGCAGAGTTGATAGCTGTGGCTGAGGCCATTTGTCCTGCAAAGCCAAAAAAAATCTGTACTTTCAGAGAAAAGTGTTGTCAACTCTAGAGAAACAGGGATGGTTAACACATGATATCTACAATGACAATATGTCTGCTGTTTACCATATATACACAGTGACTTTAAAATTTGTTCTTAATGTACTCATGTAACATTTAGAATATATATATTGAATGTATCTTTTCTTTACAAAACTCAATACTAAATGCTGAGGTTATAACCAGATCCCTGCACTCAAAGACTCCACGAACTAGTGTGAGGAACAGCAGGAAACAACTGATTGTAATTAATGCCATTTGAGGTAAGTGGAAAAGAATTAAAAAAGACACATAAAATATGTGAGGAAAATGCAAAATAAAATGTATATTCTTTTAGCAAACATGAGCACATTGTGTTTTTACCAAAGATATTAGACATCTTTGTCAGTGAATAGAGCATTGATAATAATGAACTAAAAAAATCCTATAGTATTTTAAATTTGAGTGTAAACATGTTCCACCATGAAGATTTCTTGGGCTACCAAAAATGGTAAAATTTAGTGGTTTGGATTGACCTTACATATGTTGGAACTGCTAAACTGAGGGGAAGTGGCTCAAAAATATGTATTAGTTAGGAATTGCATTTGATAGCAGGTAAGAAAAAATATAACAGCATGTAAGTAATATTTAAAGCATAGTGTTGTGCTGAGTGTGTAAACAGTTAATTGGTCTCAGGCAACAAGAAGTTTGGAAATAAGCATTGAGAGTTGGCATAGCTATTCAGTGAAGTCATCATGAAGAGGGACATTTTCTGTATTTTCACTATGGTATCTTAGATTTACAGGTTTTACCCTCAGGGTCTCAATAAGACTGCTTCACATGCATAACCCATATCTGTGTTTCAGCTGGAAATAAGGTATGAGGACCAGAGGGCAAAGGGGGCTGTGCCTGGCAAGTTTTCTGCCTCTCTTTCAAATAACTTATTTGAAGTATTACACATTCCAATCACAAGTGCACAGATAGGTGAATGTCAGTAGTTTGAACACACCCATGTAATCAACATCCAGGTTAACAATTAAGAATTAAAACAATACTGGCCTCCAAGAAGCTTCCCATGCCACTCCAGACAATGATTACCACTATCTTGACTTCTAACACTAAAGATTAGTTTTTCCTAGTTTTGAGCTTTACAGAAATGGAATTATACGCTGAGTATTCTTTGGTCAGTGACTTATACTAAGTATTACAGTTGTAATAGTCATCCTTGGGTGTAATTGTAGCTTGTTCATTCTCATTGTAATAAAGTATTTCATTTTACGATTATTCCTAATTTGCCCATTTCACTGCTGATGAACATTTGGGCTATTTCTTATATTAGACTATGAACTTTGCTATAAGTATTCTAGTGAGTTTGTGTTCTTTTTTGGTGAACACATGTATTCATTTCTGTGGGGAATATATCTAGCAGTGGCTGCATAACTCAGAGGATGTGCTAAACATTAGTAGATGTTTTCCAAAGAAACTTTACCAATTGAAATCCCACTAATAGTGTCTGAGAGTTCCCATTGCTCCACACCCTTGCCAACACTTGCTATGACTAGTCTTTTTCATTTTAGATATTGTGGCAGTTGTGACATTTCTCTCTTAGAGACCCTACCCAGAAAATTCTGTTTACAAATCGTTGGCCAGGATGATGTCAAGAGTAAACCATAGCAGGAAGAGATTAGCATTTCTGCCTCCAAGATGGGAGAATATGGAGGAGAATATCAATGACTTCTGGTAGGCAATCCTTAGAGACTCTCAAGGGGGAAGAATCCAAGAAATGGACTACAGCGTCTCCACTGGAGTGAAACATAGTATGATTCATTTTATTTCTTGCTCACATCTGGTGAGAGAACATTTGGATCTCTGCTATGTAAAGGAATTTTGAGAAACTAGTAGCTTAAGCACTAAGTACCTAAAAGCACAAGGAATCATATACAAAGATGCTAGATTCTTACTTTTAATCAAATGGAAAGCAAAAAAGAACGGAAACTGGGAATCAGAAAGGGAAGGTTAAATGTCCATAGGGCCAGAGCAGGAAAGTTCCTCCATGACTACTCTAGAATATTCAGGACCATGATTGGGGACATCATTTAGGAGAGCACCAAAGGTCCTTTAGTAGGAATAATTTGGATTTCATTCATTAAAACCACGTTGTATTAAAGAAACATGAAGCCAAAGAACACCGTAATAGTTTTCACTCTTGAAACACTTCAGAAGTGAACAAGACTCCTACTACCATGAAAAGAGTTGAGGAATGACTTGATAGTCTAGTGTCCCAGGAAAGCTCTGAGTCATGCAATAGGAAACTTGTTTTTCTTCTTAGGATAAATCTCCACTTTAATGTACTACAGCAGGGAAGCCACTTGGTGACAAACACTAATGTCTGCAATGACTGGGCCGGTAACACTACTGCTCATTGAGTCATGTGGGTCAGGTGGGGACAGCACTCGAAGGGTATGTTTCTTCTAAAATTGGTAGCCACTACTCATTTTAAAGCAATTTTTAGAATTTTGGATCTATAATTGCTAGATCTCATTTTTCTTCAGGTATTTACCTTTAATATTTAAATCTAACCAAAAATTCAATTTTTTTCAGAAAAAGAAAACATTAGCAGCCAAATTAGCCAGTCTGCCTGTGGAATGAAGGCTCCAGTTTTTGACCTCTAATGAAAGAAGAAAGACTACTCATTGAGGTTTGTGTTGACACTCTCAACTCCATACCAGTTATGTATTTTGATTAAGGCCTTTAACTCTCTCTAATCCATCCCTTCTTTCCTTCATGTTCAAATGAATGGTTTAGCTAGTTGATATTTGAAGTCCCTCTTAGTACTTGAATATAATAATGCTGAGATGCCCAGTGTTCTAGGTTGAGGCTTTCTGGAAGCATAATGCTTTCTTTCAACTTTTTGGCTCACATTTTAAGTGATATTTTAAGGGATCTCTGTCAAGCTCCCCTTCAGCTTGATGAGAAGATCATTGTCTTAACACTTCCAGGACAGCCATAAGATGGTGTACTTTTGTAGTTTTTTTGTACGTGTCACTCCTTTTGAACATCAAGCAGAAATATGCAGGATCTTGGGCAAAAAGTGTAAACCCTTAATTATATCAAGTTAATATTCTTAACACTAATAGTCTGAAATGAAACAACAGTGTAACGCAATGCTAGTGAGCCTTTCACAGGGCCATTCAGGAGATAGACATGAACGCTCAGGTTATATGAGTTCACATCTCAGAGATCCATACAGTTAAATCTATAGGAAATAATATTACTAGCAGTTTTGCAATTATGTTTATGTAAGTGTGTGTATATACATATGTTTGTATATATAATGCTTAAATATATATAAAATATATATAATGCTTAAAAGTATGATTGCAATTACAGTTGACCTTGAACAACACAGGTTTCAGCTGCTTGGGGCCATTTAGGCATGGATTTTCTTCTGCCTCTGCTACCTGGAGACAGCAAGACCAACCCCTTCTGCCCTCCTCCTCCTTAGCCTAGCCAATGTGAAGATGACAAGAATGAAGATGTTTATGATGATCCACTTCCACTTGATGAACAGTAAATATATTTTATCTTCCTTATGATTTTCTTAATAACATTTTCTTTTCTCTAGCTTACTTTATTATAAGAATATGGAATACAATATATATATCATACAAAATATATGTTAGTCAACTGTTTATGTTATCAGTAAGGCTTCTAGTCAACAGTAGGCTATTAGTAGTTAATGTTTTGTAGAGTCAAAAGTTATAAGTGAATTTTTGACTATGCAGGGGGTTGGTTCCCCTAAGCCCCCCATTGCTCAAGGGTCAACTGTATGCATAATTCCTATATATATATGTGTGTGTGTGTTTTAACTTGACTGCTGTTATATCTATGCATACTATATGTCCACAATATATACACATATATATTTAGCATCTAGTCATTTTAGTTTTTCTCTTGTTTGTATGTGTGTATTTTTATATTTTCTGATTTTTAAGTGAGTGTACATTACTTTTAAAACTATTAATATACTTAAGTAATCAGAATAGCGTATGCCACATAAACTGTATTTCAGTATTTCTATGAAAGAGCAAGATGAAAATAAATCCACTTTTTGTTAATTTTATTTTTTTAGATGGAGTTTCGCTTTTGTTGCCCAGGCTGGAGTGCAATGGCGCAATCTCGGCTCACTGCAACCTCCACCTCCCTGGTTTAAGTGATTCTCCTGCCTCCCAGGTTCAAGCAATTCTCCTGCTTTAGCCTCCCAAGTAGCTGGGATTACAGGTGTCTACCGCCCCGCCTGGCTAAATTTTTTGTACTTTTAGTAGAGATGGGGTTTCACCATGTTGGCCAGGCTGGTCTCGAACTCGTGCCCTCAGGTGATCCACCCACCTTGGCCTCCCAAAGTGCTGGGATTACAGGCATGAGCCACCGTGCCTGGCCTGTTAACATTTTTAATTCAAGATGCATTTATCAAATAATAGCAGAGCCTCCTATGTACTCAGCCACAATATTTTCCTAAGTACATTGATATTGTTTTAAATTATAAACAGGAGTTAAGGGAAAGAAAACAAATACAAAATCAACACACATGTTGCTAACTGTATGAAGAATGGCATTTGTTAAGTGGGATATACTCAATGAAAAACAATAAAAATATGTTAGATTTCTCTCCATTGTCTAGACATCCAAAGGAGACGGGGTGAAGAGAAGAGTGATTGTGCATGGCAAATTAAATGTGGATTTGCAGTCTGTGCTGCCAGCAAAAAATTGCCGTGCTATTTGGGGTTGAAAAGGCATCATGTTATGAAGCAAGGGGAGAGGTAATTGTCTGCCTCGTTGCACTGCTGAGCAGACTGTATCTAGAATATCATATTTATTTCAGAAAATAAGAATACTAAAAACCTAAAATTATAGCAGTTTGAGAAAAGAACAAAAAAAGTAAGAGAAAATGTACCCTTGGCTGAGAATGAAAAACTAAATGAATTAAGTGTGCATGAATAAATTAGTGATATGAGTACTGAGGAAAGAAACAGAACTACAAATGATGAAGCAGAGAAAGAAAAAAACATTTTGGTTGCCAAAAAAATCTAAAGAAAAAGTTCACAGAACTGTCTATGTCAATTATAAAAGTAGTGTTTAGAAATGTTAGAAAAGCTACTGATCATGAGTTTTATTGGCCAATATGCAGTTTTCCATCCGTAATGTGTTTATTTATTGGTCTTTAATGCACTTACCATTGAACTAAATTGGGTGAAAAGGCTATATCTGTTCAGCACAGTAATGGAGATAATTTAAAATACCCTTTGGCTCTCCCAATACTTATAAATAACAAATAAAATTGGTGCTTTTATACTATCAATATTCAATGGTAGAAATAAAGAGATTGTTACGTTAAGTTCATGATCATCAGTATTTATAGGCCAGGCACAGTGGCTCAAGTCTGTAATCCCAATACTTTTGGAGGCCAAGGCAGGAAAATCACTTGAGGCCAGGAGTTCAATACCAGCCTGGGCAACATAGACCCCATCTCTACAAAAAAACAAAATAAAAATTAGCCAGGTGTGGTGATGCACATATGTAGTCCCAGATACTCTGGAAGCTTAGGTTAGAGGATCACTTGAGCCCAGAAGTTTGAGGTTACAGTGAGCTATGATTGTGCCACTGAACTCCAGCAAGGGTGACAAAGCAAGACTCTGTCTTTAAAAAAAAATAATTAGGACAGGTGCGGTGGCTCCTGCCTGTAATCCCAGCACTTTGGGAGGCCAAGGTGGGTGGATCACGAGGTCAGGAGATTGAGACCATCCTGGCTAGCATGGTGAAACCCTACCTCTACTAAAAATACAAAAAATTAGCCAGGCGTGGTGGCATGTGCCTGTAGTCCCAGCTACTCAGGAGGCTGAGGCAGGAGAATCACTTGAACCCGGGAGGCCAGAGGTTGCCGTGAGCCGAGATTGCACCACTGCACTCCAGCCTGGGCGACAGAGTGAGACTCCGTCTCAAAAAATAAATAAATTAATTAATTAATAATAAGAAATATTTTTAAAATAAAATGAGTGACCAGTTTCCTGCAGGTACTGTTCAAAATATGTAAAAAATACAATGCCTGCCATTCTGAAGGTAACATACTAATTAAGTGAAAACATAGTTAACAGCACTCCATGAAGTTTGAATAACATAACTCTCAATGAAATGATGAAAACATATACATAAACCTGGTGGCTATAAGAAAATGCCACTCGGATCTCCAGCTACAGGGATTTTAACTGACTAGGGGCTTGAGTACCTGGAAAATCCATCCCTATGTTTTTGCTGAGGCTTCAGGTCACATGAACTGCTCCTAGTGAATGGCTGACATTACAGGACACTAAGGCAAACTTGTTCTTGGGAGATGCAGGAATCCTCTGATGGCTTGACTCAAGGACTCGCCAAGAGTCCTGCTAAATCTTTTTTGAGACTGCATCCAATTGAACTTCTTTCCTTCTTTTTTAAAAATTTACAGTCAGACTTGCATGTTTGTTGGCTTTCTCAGCCTTTCTCTGCTCTTTCTATATTTTATGTCTTAGGTGTTTCCCTTAATCCTTGCAAATTTAATTGTTGATATGGTTTGGCTGTGTCCCCACCCAAATCTCAATTTGAGTTTTATCTCCTAGAATTCTCACGTGTTGTGGGAGGGACCCAGGGGGAGGTAATTGAATCATGGGGGCCAGTCTTTCCCATGCTATTCTCGTGATAGTGAATAAGTCTCACTACATCTGATGGGTTTATCAGGGGTTTCCACTTTTGCTTCTTCCTCATTTTTCTCTTGCCGCCACCATGTAAGAAGTGCCTTTTGCCTCCCACCATGACTCTGAGGCCTCCCAAGCCTTGTGGAGCTGTAAGTCCAATTAAACCTCTTTTTGTTCCCAGTTTCGGGTGTGTCTTTATCAGCAGCATGAAAACGAACTAATACAATTGTCTTTGTATCTCCCTCACTGAGGACCTGGACTAATAAAATTGCATTTGTTTATTCTAATCCTTAAAATCAGTCTATTCAGATAGGTCACAGATGTAGATAGTTAATATTTCTGGCATTTAGCCTTTTTATATTCAAATTTTTTTTTAACTTATGGAAATTCGGCCAAGATGGCCAACTGAGCACAGAATTACCTAACCCCAGACACAAATTTAAAATTCAGAGGAAATAGAACAAATACAGGAACAATTCTGCATTAAAAAAAAAGAGAGAGACAGACAGAGGAATTTGTCAAGGAAAAAAATTAGATAAGACTAAATTGACAAGTTTTATGGAAAATATAAATCAAAGATTATGAGAGGAAATAATATTTGATGGTATGAATAGAGAAGTTTGTAAGAAATAGAAAAAATTTGTTTATATATGTTAAAAAGTCAACATGTATACTAGGAAAAGCTACATGATAAGAACATTAATAAACAACAAATTAAACAGGAAAAGTCCGTTAATTTTAATAAAAGGTACAGAAAGATGTAACACCATCTCTGTAGAACAAAAGGCCTCATTACATAGTTAAAAATAAATAGTGATCTAGGAGAAAATTATCTGTAGAAGATTGATGTTGAAAATATATGAAGAGATCTTACCAATAAAGAAATACCAATAAAGAACAAAATGGAAGAAACTTATGAATTACCACATTAAAGAAACAATATAATTAGACCATAAGCATGTTGAAAAAATGCTTAACCTCACTAATTACCAAGGACATAGAAATTAAAATAACAACTTGGCAGTATTTCAAAATTAGAAATTTAAACATATTTTCATTATGCAACTTTACTTCTGGGTGTCTACTCTAGAAAAATATTTGTCTATGGCTATGATGCAGAACTGATATTGAGCCTGTTATAATGCCATTTTTCTATAGTTAGCTAATTCTGAGTTGTAGAGAATCTATTCCAACTGGGCAATGTCCAAATCAGTCTGAATGATAAATATATCAAATAGCACTCTTGGTACTAAGTTATTTACAAAAATGTTCATTACAGAATTGCTTGTAATAATAATAATAGCCCCCCCCCACCAAACAACCCAAGTATCCCTCACTAAAGGAATGAACACATTACGCACATTTATATGAGAAAGAACAAACCTGTAGTTAAAATAAATGAGCTAAGTCAACATGTGACAATGTTTAAATCTCAAAGCCCAATACTGAATTCTTAAAAGTTGCAAAAGGACATGCATGACTTGATTTTATTTATTTAAAGTTCTGAATCACAAAATGTAAACTTGTTATAATGAATTCTAATATACAAAATAATAACAAAAAAAGCAATCTGGATGTATACACACCAGATTCAGAAAAGTGGTCATTTTTGGTGAGTTAGATTTCTTGGGCTTTAACTTTTCATGCAATATTTAATGTTTTATTTTATAAAAAAGAGAATTGCAGCAATTATGGCAAAGTTTCCCTTAAATTCTATGTCATTTTCATATGTTTGAAATATTTTTTAATTTAGAAAAAGTGATCAAGAAAGATAAAACAGTCACAATTTTTAGTAGGATACTCATTCTTTCCAAAATATGGCCAAATATTTAAGCATTTTAAAATGGAATATATTATAGATACATTCTGTAAAGATTCAGATTTTTGAATTTATGTTGATGACAGTAGCTTAAAGCAGATTCTCCTATATCATAGTATTTCTTTCACTACGTTATAAATAAAATGAAATTCCTACTAATTCTTTGAAGTTTATTCAGAATATAGTTATTGCATCTTTCAGTATCTTCTGGCTGGAAATAGAAGACTTTTGAAATTCTTGACATAAAAATTGTGACACAAATTCTAACTAGTGTTTTAAAGACTTGTTAAATATATATTTTTTTTCCAAATAAAATTTCTTAATGTTTCATGATATGTATTTTTTTTCATTGAAGATGTTGGTGAGAAACTGATTCAGAAACAATAAAGTAGTGGTGAATAAAACTCTGGTCTGACAAGCAAAACAGACCAGTAAGAACTATCATGTGTTTAAATTTATTTTAAAGTGAAAATATCTTCCCTATATTTTTAAAATCTTAGGCAGATCTCTGGCTAGCATACTCAAAATAAAAACAGAATTAAGTATATAAAAACAAATTTTGGGCCCAGTGCAGTGGCTCATGCCTGTAATTCCAGCACTTTGGGAGGCTGATGTGGGCAGATCACATGAGGTCAGGAGCTCGAGACCAGCCTGGCCAATATGGTGAAACCCCACCTCTACTAAAATAGCCAGGCATGGTGGCGTACGCCTGTAATCCCAGCTACTCGGGAGGCTGAGGCAGGAGAATTGCTTGAACCCGGGAGGTGGAGGTTGCAGTGAGCCGAGTTTGTGCCACTGCACTCCAGCCTGGGTGACAGAGCGAGACTCCGTCTCCAAAAAGAAAAAAAAACAAAAACAAGCAAAAACAAACAAAAAACAAATTTTACTGAACATCTACATTTGCATATTAAACTTAAAATAATATTTGTTTTGGAGCACGATGAAAGAAATCTAAATGCCTGCATTATAGATTGAGGCCTTTTCTAGGAAATCAAATGAGTAAGAAAAAATTAATTCAATTCTTGATTTATGCTTTCTTTTTGCATTGGACACACTCATAACTTTGAATATTTTAAATATTAGTTTGGTATACAAAACTTGATTACATCTACTTTCTCAGCTAATGATATTATTATAGCTAATTTGGAGTAACTATAGTCTTTGCTTCCCTAAATGTGTTTTCAGAAATAAGATGTATCTCTAAGATGATGTAAAGTCTGTTTCACTATTTAGAATCAACATAAAGGAACCTATTTTGGACTTTGACATTCAAACAATTTTTTTCTATTCTTTTTCTTTATATTTCAAACTAAAAAACGTAAATATTAGGTATGTATACACACATAATATGTATATGTGTGTGTGTGTATCTATCTATCTATCTATCTATCTACCTATAGATGTAAGGTTTCCTTAGATGTAAGGTTTATATATGTATATGTGTGTGTATATATATAGATGTAAGGTGTATATATATGTATTTAAGGTATGTAGATGTATATATATAGATGTATATATGTGTATGTGTATATATGTATAGATGTAAGGTTTCCTTCTATTTTCTGTTTAAGATTCTCAGTCCTCTACGCTGTCACAATATTTTGGGTGGTTCTAATACAGCATTTAACTTCTGAGTATCTAGTCCAGAAAAATATTTGTCTAAATATATATTTTAAAATATATTAAATTGAATTATAATTATACATTTGATTTTTTTTCTGCTGGACTGTAGGTTTCTCAAGAACAGGGGCCATATCTTGCACATTTTTATATAGTGGAATTTAATAAACTGACTATCACAATGTAGATTATTCAGTGAATATTTGTGAAGACAATACAAGAATTCATGTTCCCTCTCTAGAATAAATAGAAGCCATGCATAGTGTATGACTGTTATGTTTTAGGACACATTTTCTCATTCTTTTTCTATTTCTGTTATTATAGCAGACTTTTTCTAAGGAGAACATGCTTTTCTTTTTTCTCCCTTTGAATCCTTAAAACATGTCTGGGACATAAGGGAAAACGATATGGCAAAATGTATTTACATAATACCAATTTATTCAGAAAGAACTAATTGATCACCTACTCTGTACCAGGCTTGGTACTAGACATTGGGAATACAATGATGCAGAGAAAACCATCTGCTTGGAATACAGTGATGCAGAGAAAACCATCTAGTTCCACTGAACAGAAAAGCTATATTACTTCTTGGTGTCACACTTGTATAGAATCATACATAATTGATCCTGGGTATAACTTTGGTTACAGATAGTATTTTTCATTTTCTAATCATCAGTTTTAAATACCTGGAATCTGATGAGGCTACACTGCAATGTTTACTGAATATGCTTCCATAATAGAGTCCTATTTCCCGCTTTCAAAACAAGGTGTGCAAATCACAAAATCTGTCTTCCTCTGGTTCTCTGATTTGACTGTTCAACTTCTGGTCCCAGCTGGAAATGATAACTTCATGTTTGTTCATAAATGAGTAATGAATTTTTAAGTCTCCTTTGCCTCAGATTGATTTGGAATAAGGTATTGAACTGGTTGTTGTATTATGAAGCCCATATTTGTCTTCTGTCAAGCAGGGTGGCCCTTGTATTTCAGTTCAAAAACCATCTTGTGTTTACAGGTTCATCACTATAGGTATTTTGTTTGTTTGCTTGTTTTGTTTTCTGAGAAATTACCAGCTTTGGAGATAATAACAGTTCTGCTCAGAAACTGCAATGGCCAAATATCCTACTCTACTTGTTCTGTGTTTTCCTAAATCTTTAGGTGAAGGAGCTTGCCAAATTGTCAGATTGCTTTGTTGTTTTCCTGTGATGTGGTTGCCAATTTTAAACATTCATTGCTGAAGAAGTGGGATTGTGTGCAACGCCTACCTAGTATTGGGTGACAAGAAATTGCTACTTCTTTCATTCAATTTCTATTCTTTTTTGCTTATTAAACTATTTGGCACTCTTTGGAAAATCTCATTGTCTTTGGACTAAAGATATTTATCACTGTAAGTGAAGAAACTATTATGTAAAATAGGCTTAAAGCCACAGTGATGTTGAGAGCAGCCCCCTTTATCAATGCAGGAGGGTGGCTCTATTTCCATCAGTTACTTGCCTATTTTTCCTCCAGTTTCTGGCAGCATATTTGGATTGCCACTTTATATTTACTCACAGACTGCAGTAAGATCAAGAAGATGGGACACTCTAAGATTCTATTCCCCTTGGGTGCTTCCACTCCCATGAAGGAGTATTGCTGATTTTAACGATATTGGTGCTGTTCTTCTCCACTCCTCTGCTTTAATTTCCCTTCCCTGCTGCTTTGCATATTGAACAATAATGAATGTTTTCTGAGCTCCCACTGTCCTCTCACCTACTCTCACTCTCAACAAAAATGGAAAAGTTTTTTAAAGCCAATTTCATTTTATATTAAGTTCTACCAAACTTTGCTCAATTGCATACGAATGCCCAATGTTATTAATATTTTTTCCTTGAAAAGATGCATTCAGAAAAGAGTGATCATTTCAATTAGCTTTTGCTGAAATACTGCAGAAAGTGTTCAGTGATGTGTTTAGCGTCTGTGTATATAAATTAAAATAATGTATAAATGTTTCTAAATATGTAACTCCCCATTTTGCTCATGAAGATTGACTGCAAAGGAGTGAGAAGGAATTTTCAGGGGTAAAAGGAATCTTCTACATCTTGATTGTGATTACATGGGTATATATAGCTTATATGTATATGTGTGTGTTTGTGTATGTGTGTGTGGTGTGTGCACATGTGTTTTTGTAAAAGTCATCAAAGTCTATAGGTAAGATCTGTAAATTGTAAGTGAGAATCTGTCATATGTGTTCAAACGATTAAAAGCAGGGAGCCTCAGCAGCTGAGAACTCAGACATTAGCCCTAGACAAATAAATGTGTAATTAAAAATTGATAAGTGGTTTGAAAACATGATAACTGTCAGAGAAAATATGTTGTAAACGATGATTTAATATAATTAAACATGAATCACAGCAAAAGTATTTAAAAACTGTGATCCACAACTCAATTTCAACTACGAATATGATGGTATCTATATGTTCATTGCTGGGGTTGGTGGGTGTGTAGGATTGAGGGAGAATAGAATATATTTTCGCATGTAAGATTCAAATATTCCGAAATTCACTCAATTGCATATGGATTTCCAATGATATTTGTATATTTTTTCCTGAAAATTTAGATTTTAGTGGGAAGTAAATTCCTCAAATTTAAGCAGAAGAAAAATGGACCTGTGGAGGGAGAAAAATAATTTGAAGTTATGTATTTTTAGCATTTTCAACAGCTCTTTAAAAAAAAATACTATTTATAGGCATTTGAAAGATCCAATAGAAAATTATTAACCTGAGAAGCTACTAAAATCAATACAAAGGATGAACATTATAGTATTTGTCTCTGCAGAGAACACAATTCGTCATAGTAATACAAATATACAATAAAATCACATGAAGAATGATAATTATTATCAGTAAATATGTTAGAAACTGATAAATCATGAATTAGAAGTATATTAAGAATGTGAACATAAATTTCAGAGGAAACAACTGAAAATATTATTCCTTATTTATATTTAGACACTTTGCATATAGTTATTTGATGAATAAATTTTAATTTAAAAATAAGGAAAGCAGCATACCTTTACAGAAGCGTGCTGCAGGAAGGAGCTCCAATACAATTGAAGCTCCAATTTTAGGAATGAGAGAAATTCCTAAAATTTATCCTTCTATCTCTTTTCCTTTCCTTAAACAACCTGTATCTATATTTCTGCCTCTCTCCCATCTTTATCCACAGCCCTGTTCACTGGGGCAGAGCTATGTCTCTTCCGAGGCATGGTTGGGCATTCCCTTCTCATGCAGAAAGATTTCAAGGTATTTCTACGACAGAAGAAATCTTTACTTATAATAAGTAGGAAACTTTCACACAATTGTATTCATTTTATTGTAAGAGCTAAAGACAAACCACATATCAGAAAAGTGAAAGAAAAGATACTATAGCTTGTAGTGTTGTTTTAATGCAGTAGCATTAAATATATCAATCATGTTTTTCTTTTGTGCTGTATTTTCTGGATATTCTTCACCTAAAAATTAGCCTTCTGTTTTAGAACGAATAAAGAAATAAACACCGCTTAGTGATTTGCACTTACTCCTCCGTGCACCCTCAAATAGCCATTGGGCAGAGACATATGATTCCAGTTTTTTTTTCCCTCTCACAATTATTATTGGAAGCCTCATCCACTACGGTTACATTTCAGTCACCTATCTTTGGGTCATGTGTTTATCTGTATCCTCAGACCCCAACCCAGAGCACAGCAGCTGTTCCAGTGACCTTCTTCCTTGCCATCTGGCTCTATTTCAGATACTTGGTAAGTTTCCTCTGCCCTTCTAAGGGGGAGAGCAAGTTCTCTCAAGGACTCACGAGGCTTTGCTGCCAACAAGTATCATCAGTGCAGAAAACAAAGTATTCTGTTTCAGAGAAGATTTCCAGGGCTTTCTCCTGTCTTATATTTATTTATATACATAATGCTTGTTATTGGTAGAGAGTGTTATATAAAAAGTAAAAATAAACAAAAAAACATTCTTTTTCTCCCCATTAACTTTTATTTTAAGTTCCAGGGTAGACATGCAGAATGTGAAGGTTTGTTGCCTAGGTAAACATGTGTCATGGTGATTTGCTGCACAGATCAATCCATCACCTAGGTATTAAGTCCAGCATCCATTAGCTATTCTTCCTGACGCTCTCCCTCCTCCTGCCCCATGACAGGGTCCAGTGTGTGTTGTTTCTGCCACGTGTCCATGTGTTGTCATTGTTCAGCTCCCCCTCATAAGTGAGAACATGCAGTATTTGGTTTTCTGTTTGTGTGTTAGTTTGCTGAGGATAACAGCTTCTAGATCCATCCCTGTCCCTGCAAAGGACATGATCTCATTCGTTTTTATGACTGGATAGTAGTCCATGGTGTACATGTACCACATTTTCTTTATCCAGTCTATTATTATGGGCATTTAGGTTGATTCCATGTTCTTGTTATTGTGATAGTGCTGCAGTGAACATACGTATGCATGTATCTTTTTAATAGAATGATTTATATTCCTTTGAGTATATACTCAGTGAGGGATTCCTGAGTCAAATGGTGTTTCTGCTTCTAGATCTTTGAGGATTCGCTACACTGTCTTCTACAACAGTTGAACTAACTTACACTCTCACCAACAGTGTAAAAGCTTTCCTTTTTCTCCACAACCTTGCCAGCATCTGTTGTTTCTTGACTTTTTAATAATCGCCATGCTGACTGACATGAGATGGTATCTTATTGTGGTTTTGATTTGCGTTTCTCTAATGATCAGTGATGTTGAGCTTTTTTCGTGTTTGTTGGCTGCATGAATGTCTTCTTTTGAGAAATGTCTGTTGAAGTCCTTTGCCCACTTTTTGATAGGGTTGTTTTGTTTGCTTCTTGTAAATTTCTTTAAGATCCTTGTGGACTCTGGATATTAGGCCTTTGCCAGATGGATCAACTGCACAAATTCTCTCCCATTCTGTAGGTTGTCTGTTAACGCTGATGATAGTTTCTTTTGCTGTGCAGAAGCTCATTACTTTAATTAGATCCCATTTGTCAATTGTTGCTCTTGTTGCAGTTGCTTTTTGTGTTTTCTTCATGAAATATTTGCCCATGCCTATGTCCTGAATGGTATTGTCTATATTTTCTTCTAAGGTTTTATAGTTTTGGGTTTCAACATCTGAGTCTTAAAACCATCTTGAATTATTTTAACCAAAAAACTTTTTAAAGGTATCTTTGAATAGATGTTATGGGTATTTGAGACTGTAGTAAATTTAATTTACTGTAGACTTGGAACTTTCCTCTGGCTGCCTCTTTGATATCTCATTGCTTGGGCAAGTTTTCCTTCTTGCACTTAGTTTTACCCTAAGTAAAGGGTATCATTGTCCTCATAGACTCTAAAGTTAAGGCTGCAAACTTGACTTATCTGTGAATACGTTTAAGTCAGCTTGAATATAAGATTGTGATACTCTAGAAATACTAGCATCATCTAAAAAAATAAAAAAGAATTCTACTTTTCTCTTATGGAAATGAGATATCAGTTTGATGCCAA
This sequence comes from Pan troglodytes, assembly GCF_028858775.2. Classification (NCBI taxonomy): domain Eukaryota; kingdom Metazoa; phylum Chordata; class Mammalia; order Primates; family Hominidae; genus Pan; species Pan troglodytes. The sequence continues at coordinate 78,931,722 of NC_086015.1, forward strand.
ATAAGGTATAAAAAATAAATGCAAGATTTTATTTTCTGCTTAAAGACACCCATAAGTGGTTATGCTTTCAGTTACCTTTCATTCAGATGACATGGGTATCAACTGTATTTTGCATGAACCTGATTTATGCTCACAATGGCATATTTAACATGTTTTAATGATTGGATTATATACTGAAATACACTACATTATGCATATTATAAATTCTATAGCTTCAATAATGTTTGTTAACTTTGTGAAACATATGGTCATAAGATAACAATGTGACCCTGTGGTTGTTATTCTAAAATTATCTTTCTTATCTGTCACTTTTTTTTCTTTCTTTGGTGCTAATATGAACAGATAATGATTAAGATTATTCAGACTTCTACAAACAACTAGAAGAAAGGCAAGATTTCCACTTAACCTGGTCGAGCTCTCCAAATCAGCACTTGCAATACAAAGCAACCATTTTGATGTCTATATTTATTTATGAGCATGTAGTTCTGGATTTTTTGTTTTCTTTCTCTTTGTAGCAACAGCTATGGGTGAAGAAATGTCTGTTTAGCATGCAAATTCCTGGAGAGACTGTCATTTGAACTAACTTTTCATAGTTCCTAACAGTGTCAAAATTTTAAGGTGGCAGAATGCTTTTTAATAATAGAGAGATAAAAAATATAGAAACTAACCCATTTCTTCTCTGGGACGCATGAGATAAAGGGGAGTAACTAAGCGGATAACAGTAAACTTGTGCTTCATGCTATAACCCTTAGAGTGAATCCCTTTATCTCCCAGAATGTTTCATGGGAACGAAACAAAGTGAAACAGCTTTCAGAGAGATCTCTGGAACCCATCCTTAGTGATCCTCCTCCTCAGCCTTGTATCTAACAGGAGCTTCTACAGACTCTGCCAAATATAAATCCAGACACATTTTAGGACTGATGCTTCAGTTGCGGATCTGATGAACTGTATGAATCACCTCCCCAAGAATATATGCATATGCACATAAAAGAAAACTTTGCAAATGTTTCTATCATACCAGAGACCTAGTCATAGATGCCCCTGCCTCTGAGTTAGCCATAACACTGTTGGTAATTATAGGCATAATTTACTTTAACCTTTTTTGGAAATAGCTTTCATGTTGTCCTCTGCAGGATCACATTTTCTTTATTCTCACTCCTTGAACTTTGGGAGGGACTGATCCAATCTCTTGCTCTGTCTGGGCGGCCACATGACTCAGGCTTGGACATGTTGGCCACATGTTGAGGTTAGGTATAGTCATGTGACTGAAGCCATGTAAATGGGCCCCTGGAGAATTTGGGGGAGCTTCAGGGAAAAGGTTTTAAAAAATGTTTTGATCCGTTAGTAGTGTGTATAAAATATGTTTGGTCATGCTGGCAACTGCTATGCAGGGTCTAGGATTAAGACCAGAGAGAAAACCAAGGACAAATCCAGGAAGAGGAAAGAGAGAAACTGAGAGAAAGTCATCATTTGAGTCCCTAAATCCACAGTGTTGGCCACATGTTGAGGTTAGATATAGTCATGTGACTGAAGCCATGTAAATGAGCCCCTGGAGAATTTGGGGGAGCTTCAGGGAAAAGGTTTTAAAAAATGTTTTGATCCATTAGTAGTGTGTATAAAATATGTTTGGTCATGCTGGCAACTGCTATGCAGAGTCTAGGGTTAAGACTGGAGAGAAAACCAAGGACAAATCCAGGAAGAGGAAAGAGAGAAACTGAGAGAAAGTCATCATTTGAGTCTCTAAATCCACAGTGCCTAGAACAAGGCATCACTTACAACTTTTCATTAATGAGAGCCAAGTTCTCTTTGTGTGCTTAAGCCAATTTGATTTGGATTTCTGTCCCTTACAAACATGAGTTCTGAACAAGGGACTCAGCTACTGAGGTAGAAGTGTAATTATATAGCAGGGGAATAAATCCAACTTCTTTGTCTTGGCAAAAAACCTGTCTTGGAAAAAATCAGTGGATTTTCCTTTCCAAGTAGAAATGCAGTGCAATTCTAAATGGAAAGAAAATACCTAAATGAAATCCTTTGATTCTTTAAGCTTGAAGGGGAATATGACGTTCAATATATATTAATTGCTTTATATAGCCTTATTTAAAATCATTAATCTTCAGATATCAGAATCTATACAGATAAGTAAAAATGAAAAATGAGGGTCATTTCATGGCTTTTATTGTATTTTTCATTTTAAAAATATGGATATGATGATTAAATTTCTATCCAACTATTTAAAATATATAAAAATGTCCAAAATCAGTGTGAGTTGGAGCTGATATGCATCCCTTTGAAAAGTCAAATGATCATACAATTTCAAACCTTAGTTTCATGCCTAAAATATCATGGGAACAGCACTTCATGAAGAGGAATGCCCAAGTGTCTTATTAAACTGTTAGGTCATAGCACATCAAAGCTGGGATGTAGTGCAAGATCAAATGTAACACAATCAAATTGGCAAGCAATGAAAGTAACCCATAATTATGTTTCAGATACAAGGTGGAAATCAAGGTCTAAAATGACACAAGTTTCAGATAGAAGTCACTCAACAGTAAAGGGGAAAATAATTAGTGGGAAGCAGTATACACAGATGTGAGAATGCAAACTTTAGTTTTAGATATACTTGGATTCAGTCACTAACTTCATTATTTATATAATCTAAAGTCCATGACTTCTACAAGTTACTTAATATTTCTAAGCCTCAATATCCTTATCTGTAAAATGGAGATAATAGAATTTATTTCATAAAATTGTGAGAACTAATTGAACTACTCTCAACTGCCATATTATTATTTGAGCTTTAAAACCATGAGACAATGCACATCAAGTGCTTAGCAAGGTTCTTGACCCAGAGTTAGCATTCGGTGAATTGTAACTGCTCTTTTATGATAATTATCATTATAATCATTATAATAGCATCAACCAATTCAATTCTAGTTTGCACAATAATTCATTAATGACCAGTCCAATTCTTGCTCAAAAGGTAATATTCATTTATGCACCCAGCACATGCAGAAGTAATATATTGGTTTGCATTCATATGTTTGCAACCCAGACACATAGTGTATGAACAGACTAGCAAGTTATTCAGCAGTTATAATGATGCTTATAAACAAGCTTTTGTAGTCAAACCCTGAGTTTTTATGCTGTCTTTTACATTGTATGTGATATGAATTTCATCTGAGGTTGCTTTTCTGGGGTGTCTAATCTTTTGGCTTCCCAGGGCCAGATTGAAAGAAGAATGATATTGGGCCACACATAAAATACAGTAACACTAACGATAGCTGATAAGCTAAAAAAATCGCAAAATAAATCTCATATGTTCTCAGAAAGTTTATGAATTTGTTTTGGGCTGCATTCAAAGCTGTTCTGGGCCACATGCGGCTCGAGGGCCATGGGCTGGACAAGCTTGCTTTAAATGATATAGTGATTTCTGTCTGTTTACCATTCAGATTTCTTCTTATATTTTAGGATTCTTTCTTTAAGCCTTGGCATGGCAATATAAAAGAATTTAGCAGGCTTGGTGGGGTGGTTCACACCTGAATCCCAGCACTTTGGGAGGCTGAGGTGGGAGGATTGCTTGAGACCAGGAGTTTGAGACCAGCCTGGGCAATATAGCAAGACCCTGTCTCTAAAAAAAAATAAAAATAAAAATAAACTATCTAAGTAAAAAAGAATTTAGCAAAAGATGGGGTTAAGAAAGAGAAGAGTCATGTTCTAAAACATCTATCTGCTGTTAGATACAATTCCTAGAATAATGATTTCATTTGAGGTTCTTTTCTGGTACCACCTTAAAATATGCCATTTCACAATACATTCCCAACAACTCTAAGATAATTTTAAAATAGTGGCTGTGATTTGAAAATATAGAACTTAAAGATAACATTTAAAAGCTAAACATTATCATTATGATTACTTGCCATATTTTTAACCTAAAAATTGAACAAGTAGAAAATTTCTGAAGTAGGAATTCCATCTAAAGCAAAGTATTTTGATCTGTGGCTTGAAAGGGATTTGAAATAAATAAAGACTATTTTTTTTAAAAAAATGAAGGTTTTTAATGGTTACAATTGAGTTAAATTGTGCTTCTTAATATATGGAAAGCAGTGGACTCTGGAGAAGTCCGTGGTCCATAGTCACTTATGTGAATGATGTTTTGACCTTGACACAGATTGGTAGAAATATTATACAAAATCTTTGTTTAGAAATGTGTTATTATTGTTATCTATAATTGGATAAAATTCCAGATGTTTCTTGTTCTTGATTTTACACATATGTTGCCATATATTATAACTAATTTGGTGACATAAAATAATTCTTTAATTAAATTATCATAAATTTTAGGTTATATGTAAAGTAATTTCAAAAAATGTAATGTTCTTAGGAGGCATTATTACAGTTATGCAAAGTAGATAACCAGATTTTAATGAATGTTCCTGAAGATACTGTACACTAATACATCCCAAATATTATTAGCATGTTATCTAGTTAAAACATATAGTTCTTATGTCCTGAGTTGTGATGTTTTCAAAATAAAATATTGTCTCAAGCATTAGAGACATTAGATTTTGATTTGCTCTGCACAATTTTTATGGCAAGAAAATGACCAAAATAGATGTGCTTGGCACTTTGAATAACAGTCAAGACATAATCACAGTTTAGAAAGGAATCTTCCACCAGAACCATAGAGAAATGCTGATAGTTATTTGATTTAGGGAAAGAGTTTTGCTTGTCAACATCCCATCCATCCTCACCACTTAGTTTTCTCCACAGCACTATGACTGGTGTGTTGTATCTCCCTCCATACTAAAATGCAAGCTTCTAAGGGCAGGGATTGTGTTTTCTTTATTTCCTGTGGTATCTTCAGTGCTTAGAATAGCGCCTGGCCCATTGTAGTGATCAATCAATCTTTTTAGATGAATATTTCAGGTATTAAGTTTTGGATGGAGGCGTGTCTTTCTTAGCAGTGGTTGAAAAACTAACTGTGGGTGTCTCAGTGAGTCTCAGGTGAGCAAAGTTAATGCTTGACCTGGTTTTTCTGTTTGTGAATAATTAAATTATAAAGAAATGGGGTCTCTGAAATTTTTATATTTTAAAAAATCTCAAATCCTGATAGGCTTTGAGAACACCTGTTCTATACAGTTTAATACTTAATTGTCACCATAATATTTTATTTATTTATTTATTTATATTCAGTATTATTATTTTTTTGAGACAGAGTCTTACTCTGTCGCTGAGGCTGGAGTGCAGTGGCGCAATCTCAGCTCACTGCAACCTCCGCCTCCCTGGTTCAAGCAATTTTCGTGCCTCAGCCTTCAGAGTAGCTGGGATTACATCTTTCCCAATGATGTTGATGTGTAGAAGATGCCCTGAGGATGGTTCTGCCACAATAGGTTGCTAGTATTGAGGAAGATAATCAGTATTGGTGCATTACCAAGATCCCTAGTGGCAGAGCAACCAAAAATGCCTTATTTCTGCATGGTCCTAATTTGTAAACAGGCAACTACTTAGCACTGCAACTACGCATTATGGTAATTATAGAGTAATCTAGCACCAAATAATGACATGAAAGGGCCTTTCCAATATAAAGCCAAATGCTGAAGAGTTTAAATAACAAAATAGTAATAGTAACAGATTTTTTTTTGAAGTCGTGTTTATTCTAGTTCATTCTATTCTTGGAGCCTATTCTAGGAGTTAATTGGCCTTACTTTATCTGAATATTGATTTTAATATTTACCCCTAAGGAATTTGGCCAAAGTATACACTTGATACCCTTCTAGTATATGAAAGTTTTAAGCTGGTGTAATATTACCTATTTTGCTTTAGAACTATTGCTAATAACGTTTTTATAACCCTTTTGACAAAGAACCAGTTTTCAAATAAGCTCTTTAAAAATCACTAGAATAATTGTTGGTTATATTCTCTTAATAATATTAGTATAGATGAGATACAAACTTATCTTTAGCAAAACTACATGAACTTATTTTTAGTCTTTGATATTTAAGTATGTTCCTGTATACCTTCCCCTATATTCCTCTTACCAGCTATTAAGACTTTACCATGCTATGGGGCTGGATAAAGCCCATATGCTTTCCATTTTGCAGTTTGAACTCATAGAACCATTCAGGGCAATCTAGCTCAGCTTTGGATTCTCTGAGCTAGTATTGAAGTCCTTTGAGGAGGATGTCAAATATCAGTGCTGTTCTTCCTCTCTGTATACGTTGGCTGTTCACACTGACGAGAAGCTAACTTCTTCCCTGTGAGTTTTCCTCAATTAAATATTAGAGGCAGGAATGAAGCCTCTTACAATCTCCTTTCTTAATTAGAAAGGAACTGGCATATGTCTATGAAAGAAATAAAGCTTACCCTCCTTTCTTTGACTATATATTTTATCAATTTTATGGTGTTGTCTCTCTTATCTCCAGCGCAATTATAAAATTTGAGGAGATAAATTATTACAAATAAGTCCACTCTAAATATACAACCTCATATTATAAAACGATTGAGCAAGAAGTAAACTGTGCTCTATTCTGCTCACAGGAGATAGATTAGCTTGACCATTTTGAACGAGCCTTCTTGGAACAACCCCATTTGCCCTTGGATGCCAGCATCTTTTCCTGTGCCCAATAAGTAGCCAGTATGATGCAGAGTACACTAAAAATAAGAACTCTAGAATCAGATGAAATGAGGCCACTGCACTGTGAAAACTTAGAAAAGTAGAAAGTAATTTAGTTGTATTTAAATGTTCCAACTTTCTTTAGCTTTTCAGGTGGTGCTTTCTGGAATCTGAGAGCAGCTCTGGCTGTCAAGGTTTATTTTGGTTCTCTTTCTTCTGTTATTTCATAGCTATGCCGAGGAATTGCATATTTTCCAGAATTCCTTAAATTCTAGGGAAAAAATGAAACACATGCACCCTTATCCCTCTCTTAACCTCCATCTTTACTATGGGGTTTTCCAGATGGGGAATATAGGAAGTAATAATGAAGATGATACTACACAGCCACTGTGGTTAGTGGGTTGGTTGGAGATACCACTGTCAATTTCACTGCAGTGGCAGAAGATAGGAATTTTGATCCTTAAACTAGGATCCATTTGTGCCTTATCCATGGCAAACTGGTTAATTTTGACACCACAGCATTCTGTAATATAAGCCTGGGGAAATTAGGATTCAATATGATTTATATTGCAATTGCATTCATTACTTCGGAATGTTTAATTGAATAATTTATAACAGATATGTAGAATTTTTAAATCAAATGTTACACATTAGTGGAAATTCAAATTTTATTAATAATACTTCTCTTCTAAGCAATGACTTGGCTGACTCTTCTGAATTATCCACCCTTACCCTGCTGAAAGAAATGTGATTACATTTGAGTGGCTTGAAAGGAAGCAACCCGAAAACACCCAATTAAGAAATAGAACAGAGTATACTAGAAGCTGGGAGGGGTAGGGGGAAGAGGGTTGATGGGGAGAAATTTGTTAAAGGATACGAAATTACTGCTGGGTAGAAGGAATAAATTCTAGTGGTCTATATCACTGTAGGATGACTGTAATAAACAATAATGTATTATGTAGTTTCACATATCAAGAAGGAAGATATTGAATCTTTCCAAGAAAAAGAAATGATAAATGTTTGAGATGATGGATGTGTTAATTACCCTGATCTGATTGCTATAAATTACATGATGGAAACATCACTACATACCCCATTAATATGTACAATCATTGTTCATCAAGTTAAAAAAATCTTAGCTGGGCACAGTAGCTCACACGATCCTCCTGCCTCAGCCTCCCAAGTAGCTGGGATTAGGCGTGCACCACCATGCCCAGCTAATTTTGTATTTTTTGTAGAGATGGGGTTTTCATCATGTTGGTCAGGCTGGTCTGGAACTCCTGACCTCAGGTGATCCACGCACCTCTGCCTCCCAAAGTGCTGGGATTACAGGCGTGAGTCACCATGCCCAGCCAAAATATTCTTCATACAATTGCTGAGAAAAGACATAGAGAATCCAGGTTTTATATATGACTCAGAAATTCCATTTCTAGGAATATACGCAGGAGAACTAAAAGCATATCAACACAAAAAATTGCACATAAATGTTCATAGAAGCACAGTAGCCACAACATAAAAACAACTCAAATGTCCATTGACTAATCAATGGATAACCGAAATATAGTATGTCATACAATGGAATGTTGTTTAGAAATAAAAAGCCCATCAATAATAGACTGGATAAAGAAAATGTGGCACATATACACCATGGAATACTATGCAGTCACAAAAAAGAATGAATGAATGAGTTTATGTCCTTCGCAGGGACATGGATAAAGCTGGAAACCATCATCCTCAGTAAACTAATACAGGAACAGAAAACCAAACACCGCATGTTCTCACTCATAAGTGGAAGCTGAACAATGAGAACACATGGACACAGGGAGGGGAACATCACACACCAGGGCCTGTCAGGGGGTGGGGGGAAAGGGGAGGAAGAGCATTAGGACAAATACCTAATGCATATGGAGCTTAAAACCTAGATGATAAGTTGATAGGTGCAGCAAACCACCATGGCACATGTATACCTATGTAACAAACCTGCACGTTCAGCACATGTATCCCAGAACTTAAAGTAAAATTAAAAAAAAAAAAAATGAAGTATTGATGCATACTACAACACGGTTGACCTTGAGAACAGTATGTTAAGTGAGAGAGGCCAGTTACAAAAACCATATATTCTATTATTCATTAATATGTAAGGTCCAAAATAGACAAGTTTATTAAGACAAAGATAGATAGAAGTTTCCTAGGACTGGAAGGTGGAAGTGACAAGGAATGGATCAAGGTAATGGGTACAGAATTTCTTTTTGGGATAATGAGAGTGTTTAAAATTCAATTGTAGTGATGTTTGTACCACTTTACAAATATACTAAAAACCAATGAGCGTATATTTTAAACGAGAAAATTATATGGTATGTGATTTATATCTCAGTAAAGCTGTTACTTTTTAAAAATAAAATTTTAAATGTAATTTTTTAAAAAAATGATCAACCATTTGTAAGAAATGGAATCCAGATAATTACCACTGGATCAATTTGCAAATATTTCTATTTGCACTAAAGGATCTTGTTGGCGATACTATGCTGAATGCTTAATTATGCTATTAGAAAGTGGTATTGTCATAAAGCAAGAACTTTTTTTAGAAATTGTTGTATAGCACATTTGTATATGAAGAATGAAGTATTATTGCCTTAGAAAAGCCGGCAATGTGTATCATGAACCCGTTTCATTATTTTGAAAAATACATTTCGATCTTGTATTCATGCTCTAATTCACAAGTTAGAAAAAATTCATTTCATTGTTTCAGGCCTGGATTAATGAGGTTCGAAATATGTAAATGACATATTGAATTCCAAACCCAGTTATACTGATTCCATCTAAAATAAGGCATATTAAAATATTCACTTCAGTATGATCATGCTTTCTGCCAATGTGATTAGGAATTGGGACTTACGTGATAAGAAAACACATAGAAGAATGTGTTTCAGGGATATAAAAATCACCATTTATTCAAATATTTATTGAACATCCATAAAATTTGCCCTATGATGATGCTACATACTCAGAAAGATGAGAAAAGCAAATACGCTGTCTTTAGGGGCTGGTTGAGAAAGAAGGAAAGATAAAAGGATACACACATACACACACGTAAGAACACATATAAACACACAGGAAAATTACCACACAAACTTATAGGCAAATGCATACCCAGTAACATACACACACGAGAATATCAACATGAAACATATGTGTGGACACATGTGCACACACAAACAAAAACAAACAAAAAAAGGAGAGAAATAAATTGAAATCATTTCTCTTTGAGAAGGTCAGGGACATTGAAGAAGTACCTTGTGTCACACTGTTACAGTATAGAAGATGTACTTGGGAGAGTAGTGTTTGGATTTGGAAAAACAATCATTGAGAATCAAAAGATGGTTACATAAACCTAAACCAATAACAACAACAGTATGTTTATTGGGGGTGGGAGGGGATTCTTGACTATTAGTGAAAACACCTTGATATTAGTAGGTTTGAGAATTGATGTCATGTTTTTAGGTGACAATTTCCATGATGAGATTGGATAAATTTAATAACAGCCTGGGATTGAAATTGACAAAATGTTACAATGTTAAATTAGGGTGCTAAATTCTTCTACCAAGACAAAACTGATCACATGAAGTCCAGACTGAATAGTAACAAGTGCCAAAAAGAAACAAGTGTGAATGATGAGACTGAAATGTGGTGTTGGTGGAGTGAGATTTGAAGATTTACTTTACTGATGCCATATGTCTATGTTGCTGTTTTGTAAGATCTGTCGTGTACTGGGCATTGTGATACCTACTTTAAGCACATCATCTTTCTGAGATGTTAAGCTGTATATGGTAAGGATTATTACTCAACATTGGTAGGTGAGAAAGTTGAAGTCCAAATAGACCAGGTATATGCTCATAACTAATAAATACTTGTGGCATAGTAAGGATTCAAACCTAATAAGATCTTGCCTCAAAATCTGTCCTATTTAGAAAATCTCATGGTTTCTCCCTGTTGCGAATATCTCAATAAATATATAATAGTCACTTTAACTGATTTCATAGTGAATTAGTCTTGATTTCAATTTGATTCTAGTCCATTATTGCCTCTTGAGCCTCTTAGCTTAACATCTTTTATAACGATGATTCCATAATAGTCTAATCATTTTTTATTTTCACATCTTCATGTTTAAGAATGTTTACTTGTCCTTGGTGAGATTTTTAAGGTTTTATGCAAATAAGCCCAATAAGATATGCTTCTTGGAACTCAAAACATTTGATTTCTTAATGGTCTCCATTTTCCATATATGAACAATGAGATTGGGCTAATTAAAGTTTTTCCCATATGACTTTATTGAGAGAGTACTGCTATTTAAAAAGAGGTGAGACACCAGCAAACATACCAAGAATGATAATAGCTACCTCCATTTCCCAGTACGAAAATATTAACTCATATTTCCATAGTGATTCTTTCTATCCTCAGTTTCAATATGAGTTAATATTTCCATAGTGATTCCATGCAATGTGGCTTATTTGAGGAGGTGGTATGAGCACCGTTTTACAGGTGAGGAAACTAAAACTCAGAAAGGTTATGTGACTTTTCAGCATCACACAGCTGGGTAAACTAATTTTGAAAACTCACACAGTAGACCAGGGAAAGCTAACAGATTATAAGAGTTTAGGGAGCTAGAAAAATCATTTTTCTTATCATGTGACTTTGATATTGTCTACTTTCTCATCTGTCAAAATCTGCTAAATTACAAAATCTAAGCAAACATGTAAAAGTATATTACTTATGCAAGGTCCAATTTTGTCAAATATTCGTAACGAAGTAACACTCACTGGATTTCAAGTATATGTGGAATTGATGAATTATTGGTATCAGAGACTGTGATCTACGTTTGCATTTTCTTTAATCTGAAGAAAAGTATTACATTTTTACTTGATGCTGTAAGACAAAAATAAGCTGAAACATGGTATATTTGATATGCAATTATGTGTTAATAAGCCATCCTTAAAATGTAAATGTAATGTATCTATCTCAAAATGATTTACTCAATAAATATTTATTACAGACCAACTGTATTTCAGACACTGTGATAGACATACATGAGTAAAGCCAAGTTTTAAAATAATGATAATAGAGACATGCCCATTTAATCGCTGTGGCAGAGACTGGTTATCTTTCACCCAATCAGTTTCCTCTTTGTCCCGGATACACAACTAGGCTACATTTCCCAGTCTCTCTCACAGTTATTGCCAGACATGTGACTGAATTCTGGCCAGTAGGAAGTTCTTGACAGCACTGTGCACCCCCTATATTCTTCTCTTCTTGCTCTTCACTTTCCCGGGGATGATCTTGGAGGCCAAGTTTTGAAGATGGCAGAGTCACAAAATGGAAAAATCCTGAGTTCCTAAAACTCCGCTTGGTCTAGAGCGGCCCATGAATCAGGAGATCCTTATGGACTTTATATGAGCAAGAAATAAACTTCTATCTAGTAAGCTATTGAAATTCTGGGTTAGCTTTTCCTGAATTAATAGAATCTCTATTAAAGCAGAAGTTGTATATAGAAGCTGATAGAATTTTCTAAACTCCTTTAGATCTGAAAAGATAAGGAAAAAGTTTCCTAAATAGGTTAAATTTGTGACATGCGCTTTCTTTATGTAACAATATATATTAAGCTCATAAAAATGCTAGACATTGTGCTGTATGCTGGGGATAACCTTAAGAATAATACTGGGGCCAGGCACAGCAGCTCAAGCCTGTAATCCCAACACTTTCGGAGGCCAAGGCAGGTGGATCACCTGAGGTCAGGAGTTCGAGACCAGCCTGGCCAACATGGTGAAACCTTGTCTCTACTGAAAAACACAGAAATTAGCAAAAAACAAATACAAAACTTGGTGGTGGGTGCCTGTAATCCCAGCTACTTGGGAGGCTGAGGCAGAAGAATTGCTTGAACCCAGGTGGTGGAGGTTGCGTTGAGCCGAGATCAAGCCGCTGCTCCAGCCTGGGTGACAGAGTGAGATTCTGTCTAAAAAAAAACAAACAAAAAAAGCATCCAATTTTCCCAAGTTTTTCTGTTTTTGTTTTGTTTTAATTGTATGATCTCACTTACTGAATATTCTTCATCTTGGTTTATTTCTGACTTAAAATTTTGGAAAGAATACTGTTTGCATGTGTATTGACACTTTAATCTCATAAAAATATCAAAATAGAAAAACAAAATAAAAAGGGGTTTCTGGATTTAATTAACGGGTGTGATGCCAAGGTCCAGTTGAGAAAAAAGTCAATATTATAATTTTAGTAATTTACCCCCATAACATTTATTTCTTTTTGCTTAATATTTTATATATAAGCAGTTGATTAGAAAAATATTATATTGGAAAGTCAATGTCACTTTTATTGCAATAATTAATTTTTTTCCTTTTAAGAGGTGACTGGCTACCTTTGGATTTTATTCGGAATATTTTCTCACCGGGTCTGACACTGTCTTAGTTACATGTCTTTTGTCACTAATATCACTTACATATCTTATATAAATTAATATTCACAATAATGGCATAAATATTATCATTTTTACTTATATTTTGCAAATCAAGATACTAAGGCTCAGAGAGGGAAAACACATTGTCCAAAATCACACAACTGTTAAGTACTGGATCTCCTATTTGAACCCTAGCATTCTGAATCAAGAGCTTAGTCTCAATTACTAGGTAATACAACTCCCTGTATGGTGTCTGTTATCCCTACAGGGTCACTTATTAACTAAATAACCAGCTTGTCCTTTTTTTTCCCCCTTCATTCTTTTTTTGCTTCATTCTCAGATATGTACAAACAGATAATTTAAGTTTCCTTGGTTTTAAGGAAGCACACAATTCCAACAACCAAAAAAATAAAAATAAAAGAAATCAACAAAAAACTAACCAAGAGCTAAACAGAGATGATAAACGGCACATAATGACTATAAAATGAACAAAGAATTAAAATCACCTCTGGTTATTACTGGGATAGATTAATATATAGATTTCACCCAAAAAATGCCAAGAAGAATAAAATAGAAACAGCTAACAAGAAAAGTCTTGGAATTTAAAAATATGATTAAAAAATATAGATTGGAATGTAAAAATAATATAGATTGAAGAAATTTCCTAAGAAGTAGAACAAAAGACAAATGTAAAATGAAAAATGAAAAATAGAGGATTGGACCAGAAAATGAAATACCATATCTGATTACTTAGGTTCCCAGAGGGAGAATGGAATAAACAGAGGAGGCAGAAGTAAGGAAAACAATAGAAGTGTTCAACAAGAAGATATTACAAATTGGTATGCCTAATAACACTGAAGAAAGGGCAGGCACGGTGGCTCACACCTGTAATCTCAGCACTCTGCGTGGCCAAGAGGGAAAGATTGCCAGAAGTTCAAGACCACCCTGGGCAACATAGTGAGTCCTTGTCTCTAGAAATAATAAAAACAAAAATTAGCTGGATGTGGTGGTGCAGGATGTTGACCATGGGGAAGCTATAGTCCCAGCTACTTGCAAGGCTGAGGCAGGAGGTTCCCTTGTGCCCAGGAAGTCAAGGCTGCAGTTAGCTGTGACCGCTATGATCATGCCACTGCACTCCAGCCTGGGTGCACTCTGCCTCTATAAACAAACAAACATACTGAATGAATAAAGACTTTTGCTTGAACACATTGTTATTGTGAGCTTTCAAATAAGATGAGATTCCCATCAACAGCACTATGTGCTTGTAAAAGTTACTAGGTCCACTACTTCAAAATATCAAGAGGATATTATTATCAAACTTAAATTCTATACCTAACCAACTGTCATTCAAATGTGAGGACAAAAAAAAGGTATTTCCAGTATGCAAGAACTCAAAGTACATTACAGACACTTTTTTTCGTGGAAGTTTTGGTAGATGTGTTTCAGTAAGATGAAAGGTTAACTCAAGAACCAGGAAACTTTGAAATCCAGAAAGCACAGAAAAGCAACAAGGGGGATTTTCATGAAGAAAGCTGTAAACCTGCTCAAAAGTAATCAAGATTACAGTAGAAGCATAAAGCCTTCCAAGACAAAGGCCCCTGCGAAAAAGGAGAATAAATAGTAAGACGGAGAACTTGGTGAACTTTGAGAACACGATCAGGATTTGGTGGAGTGTAAAAAATGTTGAATAACTTTGAACTTCACTCTATTTAAGTCATTTAAACTTTAGGACATTAAGACATTTAAAAATTAGGACATAGCAATCAAGATGTCCTTCGATAGGTGTATGAGTAAATAAACTGTGGTACATCCAGGTAGTGGAATATTACTCAGCACTAAGTGGAAATGAACTATCAAGCCAGGAAAAAAACACGGAGGAAAATAAATACATATTACTAAGTAAAAGAAGCCCATATTAAAAGGCTACATACTATAGATTCCAAATGCATGACATTGTGCAAGAGGCAAAACTATGGAGGCAGCTAAAAGATCAGTGGTTGCCAGGGGCCAGAGGGAGGTAGAGATAAATAGGTGAAGCACAGAGGATTTTTAGAGCAGTGAAACTATTTTGTATGATATTAGAATGGTATACATGTGTCATTATACATTTTTTCAAACCCATAAAATCTACAGCAGCAAGCATGAACACTAATGTGTGTTGTAGTCCCTGGATGATAATGATGTGTAAATGTTCATTAATTGTAACAAATGTACCCCTCTGATGTGGGATGTTGATAATAAGGAAGGCTATGTATCTGTGGGGGTAGGGAGTATAAGAGAAATCTCTGTACCATCTGCTTAATTTTTCTTTGAATGTAAAGCTGCTCTAAAAAAGAGTTTATTAAACAAGAACAATAATAAAAATATAACCACCAACAAAAAAATAGGACATTATGGCAACAGAGAAGGAAATGCAGTCCCAGGGTCCTAATTGGTTATGTTATGGATAACATAGGTAATCTCTTTTTTCATACGTGTTTCAAACCAAGGAAATTTAAATCGTGACTGAATTTATCTGAAACATGAATCACAGCAAACTAATTTTAGCAAGTGATACTTTATGAAGTTTTCCTTTATTTGTGGGTAAATATAGTCATATTCCTATAAAAAATGTTTTCCTAAACAGAGTGATATGAGTAGTTTTAATGGTTTTCATTTTCTGGAATCAATAATTATGGCCAAATGCAGAACACATAACCACATCTCAGAAAGGAATATAAAATTTAAATCCAGACAACATAAACCTAAAGACACAGATAAAAGCTGAAACATAGGTGGTAAGCAGAGGCGGGTTGGGTACTGGGCTGAGAATGCTTATGTTATATTTCAAAATGTCGAAGTGAAGGCATACTCTGTGTAGGCTGATGGAGCACAAAATTTGAGTTTTAAGTATGTTGTTTAAAGTTCCAGGCAGGAACTAAAAAGTGATGTGTAAATAAATTGAGAAGGGAGATAGAGATAGTGTTGGAATATGTGAACTAAACTTTCAACTACCATAGCAGAAAACTTTATATGACACCTTGCGTACACATGTAGACACAGCAATATAAGCATACAATTTAGAGTTTTGCAGGCAACCGCAGGAAGAATCTAAAACCAAACAGCCAAAATGTTTGTATTTTATTTGAAGGAGAATATGGTAGGTGGGGAGAACTATGACGAGAGACTATTTGTTTTCATTATAAGCCCTCTGCAGTGTTGAACATTTTTAACCATATACATTCACTACTGTTAGAAGTAACAACAACAACAACAAAATACCAGTAGTTCAAAAACAAAGGTAATATCTTTTTTATATATAGTTCAAACCAAGGATATTTAAATTGTGACTGAATTTATCTGAAAGATGATTCACAGCAAACTAATTTTAGTAAGCGACATTTTATAAAGTTTTCCTTTATTTGTGGGTAAATATAGTCATATTCCTATAAAAATGTTTCTGCTAGCAGAAACATAGGCATCCAAAACTTTCCATTTGTGACTAAATTTAATATGTTTTAAAACGCTTGCAATGTTTCTGTCTTGCCTTTGTGTTAGAGTTTTCTTTAAGGTGTGTAATTTAATTTAACATGCATGTGTTTCAGATACTGTGTACAAATGATGAAAAAGATGGCCATTTCTGTTTTCTGGGATGCACAGGCATTATATTGTGATGTCACTACGTCAATAACAGGGTTAAAGTATTCAAAGCACTGTGTTCTGAGATATCTGGATATTGTGATAAGGCACAAAGAATGAAAGAGTAAGAGAAAGAAAAGGAATGAGGATATCTCTGTTGAATTACAACGGGATACTTGCAATTATGAATGTCTCAGTTCTTCCAATAAGAAAGGCCTGACTTAGGGGTAAAATGAAAATGAAGTGAAATAGACAGGGTAAGCATAACTTGACATCTGCTTCTTATCTTTCCTTTCTTGAATACTTTAAAGAAAACTCAAATTATTACATTTTCTTTTTTGAGACAGAGTCTCGCTCTATCGCCCAGACTGGAGTGCAGTGGCACGATCTCCGCTCACTGCAACCTGGGCCTCCTGGGTCCAAGTGATTCTCCTGCCTCAGCCTCCCGAGTAGCTGGGATTACAGGCTTCAGCCATCATGCCCGGCTAATTTTTGTCCTTTTAGTAGAGACGGGGTTTCACCCATGTTGGCCAGGATGGTCTCAAAACTCCTGACCTCAAGTAATCCGCCCACCTCGGCCTCCCAAAGTGCTGGGATTACAGGCATGAGCTACAGCTCCCGGACAATTTTCTAATAGTACCAATGACTGACAATAAATACCTCAAAGATGTAGCAGAAAATATACTTTCTCACAGTGATGTTTAGGCTGCAGCAAAGTATCTTGTGATGAATAGTGAATTCAATGTGTATAATTATCCTCTGAAGGTCTCCATATCACTGACCATAACATTAAAATATAATGGCAATCACGTTACCAAACTATAGTTGTAACTATATATCTATTAACATATGCCTGACATTTGGTGGCATTTTGTCTACAGTGAAGGCAATTTCACATGGTTCTAACTAAAGTTTAGTTTTCTTTAAACTATTGTTTGAAATAACATATTTTAAAACACTGTCAGTTGTAAATATATTATTATTTTCTTCAAGTTCATGTAAGTATAAGGGGAATGTAATAAGTAGCGGGACCCCAGGTAGAGGGTCATAAAACAAATCAACCCATATTTTAACTTTTGTGGAGTGATTTATTATTTAATACTTTTTAATCTTCATTGCATTTCTTTGATAATCATATTTTCAGCATACTTTTCATAAGATTAAAAAAGTATTCATACTTAGATTTAGTAAAACCTAATTTTAAAGTGATAATTTATTAGAATTTGTAATTTATAATTTAGCAGAAATCCAGTATTTTAAAACGTTCTTATTTGAAAAGAGAAAATGCATAGAATCTTGGGATAAAAATAAATTGCATTAAACCTGTGTTAATCTAATATTTGCAGCATAAAGATCTTCAAGAGGAAAAATTCAATAGAATGTGAAAGTCAGCAAGAGAAACATAATTACACAGGATGTTGGCTATCATTGCTTTCATTTTTTAAATTCGTCTAGTTATCTTATATTACGTTTATGTAGACCAAATATTTTATGACAAGTGCCCTTACCATTATGTTACTAATGATAGTAGTTTAAAAATCGAACTCTATGGATCTGTAATAATCCAAAGGGATTGTCTGATGTTAATTTTGAAAATTGCCTCTAAAATATAGTTACGTTCAAATATGCCAGCCAGATTATAATAGCACATAGATTGTGTGTGTGTGTGTGTGTAGTGAATATCTGCCCAGAATTCATTACTTCTTCTCTATTCATTTTTACGAAAATATTTCTTGCCACACTTAGTCCCAATGTGTCTAAATCTATCCTGTCCTGACTCTTAATCCCTAGAGTTGAGCAAATAAACCATGTCTGGCCAATCAGCTATAGGGATTGTTTAAGTGCCTGAAACCAAGCCAATGTGACACATTCAAGAAGTTTTGATGGCACTAGAGTAAAAAAAAAAGTGGTGTGTCAGAAAAAAAACTGATGGTTGGAAAGATAAGATGAGCCTAAATCTGTTGGTTGTACACTCTAAAAATATAGCCAAAAATTGAGTCATGAGAGAGAGGTAATCTTCGTAACATTGTTTGAGCTCCTGGACACAGCTGTGCCTGAAGCCAGTGCTTCACTAGACTTTTCATTCTACACAAATAAATGCTCTTTTAGCATTTGTTAATATGAGTATGACTAGATGAATAATATATGACTCTGAGTTTACCTGAAGGTAAGGGGAAACATAAAAATAAAGTACCAAAATATAAAAGGATATAAATGATTTGGGTGTAATAATCACTCCATTTATGGTTAAAGATTTTGAGGCTCAGGGAGTTTAAGGTGCCATGGCAAGGGTTAGAACTTTCATACGTATCCATGGGTTCTACCCTATTTACCCAATAAAACATGTACCTTCCCAGCAAGAATTCATCATTTCTATCCTACAAATATTTAGTACAATCCAGTCTTTCCCAATTTTCACCAATATGCAAATTGAACGTACTGAAGAAATGATATTGTGCTGCCTTCGTGCTCTGAAAAGTAGAGAGGACAAAGAGAATTAGAAAATACAAACTCTGCTCTCATAAGAGGAATTCATATTTTGTGAGCCAAGTAGAATTTAATGGCTCTATAATTTTTTGAACAATTACCCACATTTGCTCAATTTGAATGCTAATAATTTATCTTTCTTCCTTATAGGTTATATCATTTATCCAACCAACATTCATTCATTCATCAGAAAATGTATTGAGTACTGTCTTCTTGGGAACACAAGAGGGCATTTAATGCATTGATGGGAAAATACCACAATGAGATAGTAATAGCAAGAAGGAAAAAAAATCACACACTTTTATAGAGGATAATAAGATCCTACATGTGGAGGATGTCTTTCTCAATAAAAAAGCCTCTGGACTATCTTCTGACACAGAGTTCTCCATGATTTCTGCTTGAGTGAGCCTAGCATAGAAAGCACATTGCCCTTCCCATAGTAGATGCACCAAATGGATATGTTGGATAATTGATGAAAATTCACCAATGGCGCCAAGTTAGATGCATCCCTGTTGGCCTGTGTAAGGGGTTCTATTATAGACTGAATGTTTGTGTCCCCCCAAATTCATATGTTAGAGCTGTAAGTCCGATGCGATAATATTTGGAGATAGGACCTTTGGAAGGTAATTAGGTTTACATGCAGTCCTGCAGGTGAGGCCCCCATGATGGGATTCTTGATTTTATAAGAAGAGGAAGATAAACTAGAGCTGGTGCTGCCTCTCCGCCATGTGAGGACACAGGGCAGCTGTCTGCAAGTCAGAGAAGGGCTCTCCCTGGTACCTTAATCACAAACTTCCCCGTCTTCAGAACTGTGAGAAATAAAAGTCAGCTTTTTAAGCCACCCAGGCTATGGTATTTCATTACAGCAGCCCAAGCTTAGACAAAGTATCATTTCAAAAGCACGACCTCTACATCCCAATTACACAGGATTACTAATAGATCCATTTTCAGTATATGATTAATTCCCTCTTTTCCAAATCTTGTGGTCATCTCTCCCTTTGGCCACTTAAAATGATCATTAGTATTTGTTAATCATGTACCAAACATATAGAGGAAAGAGAGAATTCTAGTTGCACAGAGCTTGACACATAATCAGGGTCTTAAGAGAACATCTACTTTAGTTGTATCATGTTCTCCCTTGGAATACATGGGGAAAAATGTCTTTAGGAAGGAAAGATCAAAGGACTCTGTTCGTAAAATGATATTCTAACCAGCCTCTTTTGGGAAGTCAGTTTTATAGATTCCATAGATTTAGAAGATTACCATTCTAAGGGCTCTGACTTGTATTAATTTTTCAGCCCAAGCATATAATTCTGTTGCTCTTCCAACTTGGAGCAAGCACAGAGATGAA
This sequence comes from Pan troglodytes, assembly GCF_028858775.2. Classification (NCBI taxonomy): domain Eukaryota; kingdom Metazoa; phylum Chordata; class Mammalia; order Primates; family Hominidae; genus Pan; species Pan troglodytes. Next base: position 78,952,251 of record NC_086015.1, read on the forward strand.
AAAAACCACCAATTGATTGGTTTAAGCAGCAGGGAGTTCTCGGATTGGCTCTGCTCCCAGAGAGTAACATTGTGTGACATTAGAAACAGAAAAATAGATAATAACAGGGATTTTAGATTAAAATATAAAGCTCACAGAGATCAGGAAATATAAAGGGAAAATGTGTGTCCACTCTATATCTTTTGCTAAAATGTCTCCTCAGTATCTATTTTGCCTGAGAACAAGGATAAGGGGCCAGAATGATGTTGCATGTAAAGCACATTAAATAATATTGTAGGTCTTTTGGGATGTGGATACTGCATGTGTTTTGCTTTCCAATTCTGCCTTGGGGATTGCTGAATTAGTCTGTCTTCTAAACAGACCCTTTTTAAAAAAAATCCTTTATATTGAGCTGTCATCTACCTGTCATATCTTCCACCCGTAGGTCTCATTTCAGCCTGGAATCACTCAAAATATATCTAAAACACCTGCACATGCCTGCATTTGTGCATTTCAAGACAGTTATCATTCTCACAAACATCTCAAATGTCTCCTTGGGTCATCTGCAGTAAATCATTTTCAAAATGTTAGAAAATTTTGTAGCATATTTTTTTCTGTATTGCATTTCATTCAAATCAGCAAAGCAGTTTTTTACTTTATACGCACACACACACACACACACTTGCTGAGGACACAAGTAAAAATGTTCCCTTTTATTCAAGATGATGATAATAATATTAACATTAGTAGCAGGATGACCAAGTGTTCTAGTTTGTATGGAACTGAGGAGGTTCTCAGGATAATGGACTTTCGGTTTTAAGGCAAGGACAGTCCTAGACAAACCATCCTAGTTTGCCTGGAATTCTAGGAATTACTGGGACATAGGATCTTCCATGCTAATGCAAAAGAAAATCTCAAGTAAACTTGGAGGAGTTAGTCTCCCTAATTAGCAAGTGTTATTTGTTGATTGCTCACGGTGTGGCAAATGTTGTGCTGGGTTCCCTACATGTGTGCTCTGCAACCTTCTCATTAACCATAAAATGCAAGAATTGAAAAATGGCTAGCCATCTGCCACTGTTCATGTGCCCAAGTCCATAGTAGAAAACTGTGGCTGGGAAGTGAATGCACAGACAAGGACTCCTTTTCCTGGCCTCCTTGCTTCTAGGTGTGATATGTGACAATGTGACAGTGTGTCACAAACAGAATTAGAGAAGTGGCATGCACCACATCGGGGCCAAAGCTCTTAAGAATTGAGGCTACTGTCATCATTCCTTCTTTTTCCTCCCACTGGCTGGATGCAGAGACTCTGGGTGTTAGTGGAGCCACAAGATCCAAGGAGCCTGCCTGTCCACAGGATCCACCTGCTGGATGGTTACATGAGAGAGAAATATAAACTATTGCATTAAGATGTTGAAATATTGAGGTTTATTTGTTACAGTTGCTAACATATTGACAAATTTAGCAGTTACTCACATTGTATTAGGAAACTCTAAGTCAGAAGGGTTAAATTATGTGTCCCAGGCCAGGCACCTAATAAATAGTAGAGTCGGATACAAGCCCAATCAACCTGTGCTTTTCTCAAACCCACTATCTTACCTCTCATGGACTGAAAGTGATAAAGTCGTTTATCCACATTGTCTCAGGCTAGCTGTACTTTGAATCCCCAGATTTCTTTGACTCTAGATTCTACAAACACTTTCCATTACAAATAGAAACCACTTGAACCAAAAGTCTTCCTTAGTCTGAGATTTTGCACTTTTAAACAATGGCTTAAGAAAATTACATAATAAACTTTAAGGCTATATCTCCACTGATCTTCATTTGTTTTAATGTACAACTTTAATAGAATGCATTGTGGTAGGAGACATGCTGGTTGCCTTCTAAGATTTCATTCTAACTGATTTCTCTACTTCCTTTACAGTTTTGTTCTGTTATTTTGTAGTTCCTTTATATATAATATGAGGATCCTATACAAATAAATGCCATTATTTGCTACCCAGAAAGTAAAGGAAGTAATTGAACATTTCATTTCCATCAGGTACAAGAACACTAGCTAAAGGTTTAAAGCAGTTCTTCACTTGAAGGTTCTCAAACTTTTCTAAATTAACGTTAAAATATATTGCAATTTTCCAAATTGTGTGTGTGTTTGTGTATGTGTGTGTGTTTGTGTGTGTCTGTTCTTGCACTGCTATAAAGAAATACCTGAGACTGGATAAGTTATCAAGGAAAGAGGTTCAATTGCATCATGGTTCTGCAGGCTGTACAGGAAGCATGGCAGCATCTGCTTCTGAGGAGGTCTCCAGAAGGCTCCCAATCATGGCAGAAGACAAAGGGGGAGTGAACTGGATCACATGGTGGGAGTAGGAGCAAAAGAGAGGGCAGGGAAGTGCAACACATTTTTTAACAACCAAATCTCACAGGAGAACTCAGTATTGTGAGGACAGCACCAAGGTGGATGGTGTTAAACCATGAGAAACCATCCTCATCATCCAATCACCTCCCACCAGGCTCCACCTCCAACACCGGGGATTATAATTTCACAGGAGGTTTGGATGCTGTGGTGATTAATATTGAGTGTCAACTTGGTTGCATCAAAGGATGCAAAGTATTGATCCTGGGTGTGTCTGTGAGGGTGTTGCCAAAGGAGATTAACATTTGAGTCAGTGGGCGGGGAAAAGCAGACCTACCCTTAATCTGGGTGGCCACCATCTAATTAGTTGCCAGCACAGCTAGGATATAAAGCAGATAGAAAAACGTGAAAAGGCTAGACTGGCCTAGCCTCCCAGATTACATCTTTCTCCCGTGTTGGATCCTTCCTGACCTTAAACATTGGACTCCATGTTCTTCAGTTTTAGGACTTGGACTGGGTCTCCTTGCCCCTCAGTTTGCAGATGGCCTATTGTGGGACCTTGTGATTGTGTGAGTTAATACTTAATAAACTCCCCTTCATATATATATATATATATATATATATATATATATATATATATATATATGTGTGTGTGTGTATATATATATATATATATATATCTTTATTAGTTATGTCCCTCTAGAGAACCCTGACTAATACAGATGGGGACACAGATCCAAACCATATCACTGTGTGTGGCAAAGCACAGGTGAATATCTTTATGTATATAGGTATCTCCTACTTGTGTGGCTTATTTATGTCATTGCTTGTAGGTATGAGTGGCATTAAATAAAAGAACTCAATCTAGTCATACCTTATCAGATTCATAGTTTGGAAGAACCAATAGACAAAAATATTAATCTTTCTGTTTTTTTTAAGCACTTGATACTACCTTTAAGAAAAAATAACCCTCTTGCTTACTTTTTAGGTCACTGTACTCTATTGAATACTTCTTTCTTTCAATAATATTTAATGTTTTCCTTAGCACTTGCTTGTGATTGTTCTTCACACCTCCTGAATAGTAATGATAGTTACTATTTCTGAGGGCAATATACAGCCTGCATGATAATCTCATTTATGCATCCTACAACCTTCAAATGTAGATTTCATAATCTCCATTTTACAAAAACGTAACTTAGGCAAGGGGAGGTTAAGCAAAGCAGAGATAACGCATAGCTTGTGCACAGCAGAAATAGGATTTGGATTTAGATCTTTGTAACTCAAAGCCCATACCCTTAGGCAGTAAAGAAGAGCCCTTTAGAAATTTTGATGGTAAATCTATCAGTGCTGTGTTAGTCACATCTTAATCCCCCTCAGCTTTAGCTAAGGAACTGTGCAAGCTGATCATTGGTAAAGGGGAATGGTTAGATTGATGAGTGGAAGGATGAACAGATGAATACACTGTCAATTGTCTAGGTGCAATGGTCAAGACTGTGTTTAGCTGGTGGAAACAATAGGAGGAGTGACACCTTAAACTCTAAAAGTCACTAATAAAGAGATTTTTTGTAAGATAGTATTTAATAATTTAAGATTATAGCATATAATTCCAAATTTTACCTAACTCTTTGTTGTTTCTTTTTTGTGACATTTTTCTTGGTTTTCTATATATAGTTCAGCCAAGGGTCAGATGAAATCCTTTTTGATGTAAAAATTTAAGTAAATGTTCATGAAATATTAATTTTCATATATTGTCACATAAAAATGTTGGTTTAAAAAAATCTAACTTTGCCATTGCTCTAATAATTATTAAATAACAATGGAAAGGAAGCTTCTGATTGCAAATTTTTGTATTGAGATGTGTAATTGACCAGTTTCTTGGCTGAAGTGAAGTTGATTAGAACTGGAATCAGAACTATGTGTTTGGCTTAAACTAATATTTTTTTCTTAACCTATCATCTCTCATGGTTATGTTATAGTATACCCGAGGTAAATTACTTTAGGAAACCTATGTGAGATGTTGTAGGTATCCTAAAATTAGAGTGACAATATGGAAAATGCTTCTACTCATTGTTAAAATAAAAGAATTGTTTCTAAAAAGTTAAGATATCTGCAACTCATTGAGTTTATGTTGTAACAGTATTCTGCATGGAAAAAACAAACCTAACTAAACATAGAGAAGTTGAGATACAGTAAGGGTGGAAAACAAGAGATACTCTGGAGAGTGAAACATTGTATAAATGCTGGAGATCAGAATTCACATGTAATTCACAGTCAGTTTTCCCCCAACACTTACTCCACAGTCCTTTGACATTTAAACTGTAGGCTACACAGAAAGCCTGCCTGCGGGAACCAAGAGGCCTGAAAAGGGAGCTCATCCAATGGCCAGTGGCAGATGGAATTAGAAATGGAGATATTTTGTGATTATTATAAAACAGAATGGGAAACATAAAATTGAACTGGCTCAAGCCTATGCTGAAAACCAAAGGCAAAGAAGTATCTACTGAGCGTATTTGTTGCCAACTTGTTTTGGTGATATGTGGAACTGTAATAAGTCAAGGATATTTTTCTACAGATTCCTGTATTTGTAATAAAATCAACATGTAGTATTTTATAATTTTCCTATGTGATGCCAGAGATTTCGAAAAAATAGACATTTAAAGTTTTTTTTGCCCTTGTCATTCATCAACAGTTGTTTGGTTTGGTTTGCTTTGGTCAGTTGGCCTTATATTAGAAAGTGTCATGGCAGAAAATAACATACCAATCCAAGTAAAATGTCTTTCTAATAAGTATTCATTACAATCATTACGTTGTTTATGAAAGTAGGAGTAATTGATTCATGTGGGATTCACTATTAAACTTAGTACAAATTTAGACTCAAATGAATTGTTTTTCAGTTCTTATAGAAATGCACTATATAGTTTTTGAAATAAATCCCTAAGCTTTTCATGAGGACATTATCAGAGAAAATCAATAAAAGATAAGTAGATAATCATTAATATCATCAAAGGTTTCAAGTAGTATAAAGAATACAAAGAAGAGCTAAATATGGGATATCACATAATATTAATATTTAGTTGGCTATATAATCATTTCATATTTGATAATAGCAACATCAATATACCTGAAATCAAATTTATTCCTGTTTACTTCATTTTGTGAAACTAAAATTGTTATGTAAAATTGAGTTTAGAAATCACTTTTAAAAAACTGTCAGGGCACTATTGTGTTATCAAAATTGTAAAGCTTTTATCTTGAGTACTCTTACTCTTAATTATGGAGTTTAAATATGGAAATTCATTATGGAGTGCTAATACTTCTTATCTTGGGAAAGGCAAGGATTTGCAACTAGATTTGGAATTAAATCTTGAACCTGATATCCGCAAGATCTATGATATTAGAAGTGAAGAAAATAATGACAAATATAGATGTAATAAAAATTTAGGCATTTATATGCATTATTTGTGATAGTCCTGAGAGATAGATATTTTAAATTTTCATTTTGTGAGTACAGAAACTGTACGTCATAGTGGTTCAGTGATTTATAAAAGTTTGCTCTTCTAATAAGTGCATGGCTGAGATTAGAACCCAATTGTGTCTGGTTTATAAAGCCACTGTTTTTTTGTTTTTTGTTTTTTTTTTCACTAAGTAAGGATGTCATGCCAAAGAAAGATGCTGTTGGACCTCCAAATTTAACCAAAATAAATTGCAAGCACATGATTACAATGGATGTTTCTTTGCTCTGGGTACATTAGTAGTTTTAGCTAATTAGACTGTTAATTTTCATGCTAACTATGCACAATCAGGAAATACTATAAGTCAATTTTCTTGAGAAGTCTAACTCTTAGTATCCTTGAAGTCACCTTTGGTTAACTGATGGAGTAGAAAGTAGTAATTGGAGTTCAATCTGTCTGATTCCAAAAATCTGTTCTCTTCTAATAACCATGTTATAATGCCTTACAGTTAAATATGTGAAATATGAAGCCAAATTTTGTGGGTTACTATTGTTAAACTGTGACTTGAGATTCTCCCAAGAGGCTTGCTGCTCCCAGATGTCATATGGTAGATGAAAGCAGGCAATTCTTTGTTCTGTTTTCTATTTAGATTCAGCATCCATAGCTTTATTTCTTTATGGTTCAACAATGACATTTTATTACAAGCTGTGTTGATTTATTTTATTGTTTCTTTGATCCATTTAATAGAATTTTGGCTATGCAATTACCAAAAACATAAGAAATTATAGACTGGTTTTAGTTATTAATGAAGTATATAATTTCTACATTCCATTATTTTTGCATCCCTTGGGATTATAATTTTGTTTTATTTTGTAAACACTATCCACAAATGTAAAATTTTCAGCTATACACAGATGGGTAGTATCTCATGTCTTCATTATCACTGGGAATCATGTGGAATTTGTTTTGTAAAGAGACTCAATAGCCAATTACATTATAAGAGTAGGCAGTAAGGGACTTACTTTTTATTTCAGACAACTTAATCACAAGACTTTGTGTCATGGGATGCAAAGTATTGGAAGGAGCATCACTCCCCACATTTAAAACAAAACAAAAAGAGTCAGACTAACTTTAAATGCATGACTTTTAAAAAGTCAGTTGGCAGAGCACCCAAATGACCCAAAAGTTTAAGGACAAATAAGGGAAATCGATTTGTGCACTTGCTCACTGGAGGTAAACACCACCTGATACTGACAAGAAGAGGTCAGCAAGAATAGTTGACAGATGGGTGAAAGCTGAATATGAGAATGCAGGACAGGGGACTATGGGAACCATCGTGGGCTGTAGACATTGGCAGAATCCAAACCTTCTTGTAAGAAATCCCATCAGGTTCATATATAAAAGACTGAAAAGAGTCCGCGGAGATGTCATTGTGGGGCAGAGCGAACAGAATACACTGTCTTCTGAAGTGCATATGAAAATATAACCAAGATAGTCACTAAACCACAAAATTAACTACAAAAATATTTAAAACAGGTCAGGCGCGGTGGCTCACGCCTCTAATCCCAGCACTTTGGGAGGCCGAGGCGGGCGGATCACTAGGTCAGGAGATCGAGACCATCCTGGCTAACACGGTGAAACCCCGTCTCTACTAAAAATACAAAAAATTAGCCGGGCGCGGTGGCGGGGGCCTGTAGTCCCAGCTACTCGGGAAGCGGAGGTAGGAGAATTGCGTGAACCCGTGGGGAGGAGCTTGCAGTGAGCCGAGATAGGGCCACGGCAGTCCGGCCTGGGCGAAAGAGAGAGACTCCGTCTCAAAAAAAATAAAAAATAAAAAATAAAAAATAAAATAATAGAAACCATACCAAGTTTGGTCTTGTACCATAGTGGAATTAAACCAGAAATTGATAAGAGAAAGGTATCTGGTAAAATATGAAGAAGGAAGCATATTTCAAAGAGAAATTCTAAAGGAAAATTTAAAAATACTTGAGATCAATGAAAAATTTTAAAGATATAGCAATATGTGTAGGATGTAGCTAAAGCAGTGGATTGAGAGAGATTTCTCTCATTTAAAGTTTAATTTAGAAAATAAAGATTAAAAAATAATAATCTGTTCCACCACAAGAAATTAGAAAAGGAAGAGAAAGTTAAAGCTAAAGTAATCAGAAGGAAGAAAATAAAGCAAAAATCAGTAAAATTAAACACAAAAAATACAATAGAGAAAATCAATGAAAACGAAAACTAAAAGCTGATTTTTGTAATGATGAATAAAATTGATAAGCGTCTTGTCAGACTGATGTGGAAAACACAGACAGAAGACAACAATTATCAATGTTATGAAAGAACGAGGACATATTACTATAAGACCCCACAAACATGAAAAGAAAAATAAGGGAATACTATGAAAAACTCTGTGCCCATAAATTTGACCACTTAGATGAAATGAACAAATTTTCAAAAGACACTACCTGTGAAAACTCACTTAAGAAGAACAGATTGTATTAATAGTGCTTTATATGTGATTGAAATTGAATTTTTAATTATAAAGCTCCAAAACAGGTAATGAAAGCTCAGGTGATTTTTATGGCAAATTCTACCATTTCATGAATAAATGCTATTGATTCCTCAAAATCCTTTCAAAAAACAGAGGGAGGAAAAACTTCCCAGTTCATTTTCATAAGACTAGCATTTACATAATATCAAAATTAGGAAAAAACGTTATTATAAGAAAACTAGAGACCGTATCCCTCATGAATATAACTGTAAAGATTGTCAACAAAATATTAACAAATCAAATCCAGCAAAACATCAAAAGGATAATGCATCACATCCAAGTGGGTTTTATCCCAGGAATGTAACCTAGCTCTACATTAAAAAATCAGTGTAACTCATATTAACAAACTTAAGAAAAAAATGATAATGCCAATAGATACCAAAAACATGGAACAAAATGATATTCATTCATAGTAAAAACTGGGGAAACTAAAAATAGAAGAAAACATTATCAACTTATCAGAATAAATTTACCATGTCAGAAGACCAAAGCTAAAATCATACATAGTAATCAATGACTGAATTTTTCCCCCAAGATCTGACAAAGGCAAGGCTACCTCGTCTCATGATTTCTATTCAATTTTTTTCCTCTTTTAGTTTCTGTGAGGATTAAATTATATCAAATATGTAAAGCTATTGTACCCAGTATTTTCCATGCTCACAACCCTAGGGGAAACTTCTTGCCCAAATTTCCTGCTGACAGAGACTAGTCTGCCATTTTAGAGCAACACGGCCTCCTGTATTTGTTTTGGCCCTGGGAAGCAGTCTGCCTGGAACCAAGGAGGAGGAGATGGCGCTGGTCCCTGGGCCTGTGCCTTCTGGGCCTGTGCAAAATCATTTATTTGCACTGTAGCCATTACAAGATAAACAAAGGAAAGGCATACATACAATTTAGAAAAGAAGAAATAAAATTGTCCTTGATCACAAATAAAGTGATTGCCTTTGTCAGACATCCCAAAGATCTACAAAAAAGCTCCCACAACCAATGAGTTTATCAAGTTTGTGGGTAACAAATCAACATATGCATATCAATTGTATTTCTATATATTAGTAATGAACTACTAAAATATAAACTTTAAAAATCAATAACATCTAAAAGAGCACCAAAAAATGAAATAGTTAAGCATGCCTCTAACATAATATGTGCCAGATCTGTACAGTTAAACCACAAAACACTAATAAAATAAAAAAGGCCTAAATCGGAGGTATACCATGTTCGTGGACTGGATAATTCAATAGCATTAAAGTCATTTCTCCCCAGTTCAATCTATAAATACAATACAATTCTAATAAAATCTCAGCAGACATTTTTGTTGTCACTGATAGATATTTACCAGACTGGAGTAGCCAAGATGATTTTGAAAATTATATGAGTAAAACCAAGTCTAACATGTTTCATCAGTTATACAAAGGATTATTTTAACTCTAATTGGAATTGATAGGACTTTAGTCCAAGTAAGTTATAAAATGAATTTTAGAACTTAATGTAAAGCTACAGTAATCATGACTGTGGTATTGCTGAAAAGGCAGACACATAAATCAATGGAAAAGAACACAAATCCCAGTAATAAATTTATACAAATAGAGTCATTTGATTTTTGACAAAGGTACAATGAAATTGAAAGGAAAATAAGCATATTTTAGCAAAAAAAATAAACTGAAAAAACTTCAAAATATACCGAATTTATCTGAAATTCAGACAATATTTGTTTTTGAATTATTGACCTGGATCCAGGGTATTTTAAGAAAGCTTTTGTCTTTCATAATCTGAAATAGAAGAATAAAGAATTTATGAAAGTTGAATCTCATTAGAAAAAATAGTTAATTTGTGTAATAAGAGCTTCCATGGAAAATATCCAGTATCTTAAATAGAATTACTTATAAAGTTCCAGAGACACATAGAATACTGTGTGCACATGTGGGAAAGGCTTTAGATGGGTATGTTTTATTGCACCGATATGTAGGGAGAACTGTTTTTGAAAAATCTGAGGTAGGAGTAGTTAATAGATGTACACTCCCCCTAACCTCAGGGCTTCTTCCAAAGCAAGGGATGTGGGGAGGAGGGCAGACAGGTAGGGAGGAAAGGAGAGAGAGAGAGGAATTCCTTACCACAGAGAAATTGATCAGAAAAAATGCAGTTTTCTGCCTTTCCTTCCTCCTCAATACTAATATCATATTATTTTTAAAAGGCAGCAGGATACTAAGAAATATAAAATAATACCTGATACATTTGATTTTCAAAAACTTTCAAAAGTGGCGTAAATCTACAATGAGAAAATATTTAAATGATCAGCTGAATTGATCAAATCAGTATCACATGGATATAACTTATATTCTGCATCATTTCTTGGAAACTCTTATTAGTACAATTAGATCCTATTTCATAAACATACCCTCTTGTATTAATTACAGTTGTATTCTGGAAAAGAAACTCTGATAAATTGACTTATATAGGAGTCCATTTTACTGTCATTTCTGATAAAGGCTATTAAAGAACACTCAGCAGTTAACAAGGTGTGTTCTTTTTTTTCTTTTGTTTTTTAAATAACACACAATAATTGTGCATATTTATGGGATGTAGTGAAATGTTTCAATACATGTATACATTGTGTAAAAATTAAAAATTTGGGCACAGAGGCTCATTCCCGTAATTCCAGCACATTGGGAGGCCAAGTGGGAGGATCGCTTGAGGCCAGGAGTCTGAGACCAGCTTAGGCATCACAGTGAGACCCTGTTGCTCCAAAAATTTTAACATTTAGTCAGGCATGGAAGATTACTTGAGCCTGAGAGGTCAAGGCTACAGTTAGCTGGGATGGCGCCACTGCACTCTAGACTGGATGACAGAGCAAGACTGTCTCAAAAAATAATAAAAAATAAAAAATCAGGGTATTTAGCATATCTATCACATATATTTATGATTTCTTTGTGGTGAGAACCTTCAAAATTTTCTCTTCTAGCTACAGATAGATATAGATATAGATAAAAATATAGATATAGATATGGATGGATTTTTTTTTGAGACGGAGTCTCACTCTGTTGCCCAGGCTGGAGTGCAGTGGTGTCATCTTGGCTCACTGCAACCTCCACCTCCTTGGTTCAAGTGATTCTCCCACCTCAGCCTCCCAAGTATCTGGGATTACAGAAACCCACCACCACTCCCTGTTAATTTTTGTATTTTTAGTAGAGACAGGGTTTCACCGCCTTGGCCAGGCTGGTCTCAAACTCCTGACCTCAGGTGATCCACCCAACTTAGCCTACCAAAGTGCTGGGATTACAGGTGTGAGCCACCACACCAGGCATTAATATTTTGAAAATACGCTACAATATTTTTAACCCCCCGTGCAATAGAAAGCCAGAACTTATTTCTCCTAACTGTAACTTTGTACCTGTTGATGAATCTCTCCCAATCCCCACTTCCAGCCCACTGGTTAACCTCTGATAACCACTATTCCATCCTCTACTTCTGTGAGATCAACTTTCTTAGATTCCACCTATGAGTGAGATTATGTGGTATTTGTCCTTCTATGTCTGGTTTATTTCACTTAACATAATGCCCTGCGGTTCATCCATGTTGCCACAAATGACAGAATTTCATTCTTTTTTAATGGTTGAATAGTATTCTATTGTGTATAAATACCACATTTTCTTTGTTCATTCATCTGTTAATGGATACTTACGCTGATTTCATGTCTTGGTTATTGTGAATACTACTGCAATAAACATAGGAATGCAGTTATCTCTTTGACATACTAAGATATCTCTTCCACAATGATACGCATTTCTCACAGATATCTCTTCAACAATCAATGGAGTAAAAATACAACCTAAAGAATGAGAGAATATATATATGCAAACTATGCATTTCACGAGGGGTTAATATTCAGAATATATAAGAAACTCAAACAACTGAATAGCAAAAAAAAAAATCATCCTAATAAAAAAATGCAAAAAAAAATCTGAATTGGTATTTCTCAAAAGAAGACATATAAATGGCCAACAGGTAGATGAAAAAATGTGCAACATCAGTAATCATCAAGGAAATGCAGATCAAAACCACAATGAGACATCGTCTCACCACAAATAGAATGGCTATTATCAAATAAACAAAAAATAATAAATGCTGGCAAGGATGCAAAGAAAAGGAAACTCTTATACACTGTTGGTGGGAATATAAATTAGTACAACCATTATGGAAAACAGCATGGTTGTTCCTCAAAAAATTGAAAATAGAACTACCATATGATCCAGCAATTCCACTAGTGGGTATATGTTCAAATGAAATGTCAGAGATGTGTTCTTTTAGCTGTTTTCTGTGCGGTCCTGAGTTCCACACAGAGGATTATTAGGGCGCCCGATGTAGAAATCAAAAGAAATGGATAGAGCTGAGTGCAGTGGCTCATGCCTTTAATCTCAACTACTTATGAGGCCAAGGCAGGAGGATCACTTGAGGCTGGGAATTAGAGACAAGCCTGAGCAACATAGGAAGACTGTGTTTAAAAAAAAAAAAAAAAAAAACCAAAACAAAAACAAAAAAATGGAGAGAGAGAGGAAGGAATAGCAGGGCGGCTCTGTTCATTGGCTACAACCAACGAGAATACCAGTCTTATCTGTTTTATATCTTAAAACTGTTTAACTTCTTAATTGTGTTAGTTTTCTTGCTATTGAGTTGTGTGATTTCCTTGTGTATTTCAGATATTAACTTTTTGTCAGATATATGGTTTGCAAATATTTTCTCCCATTCGGTGAGTTGTTTCTCTATTTTGTTGATTTTCTTTCCCTGTACTGCACAGGAGCTTTTCAGTTTGAAGTAATCTTCATTTGTCTGTTCTTGCATTTATTGGCTGTGCTTCTGGGGTCATAGCCAAAAAAAATCATTGCCCGGACCCATGTCGAAAAGCTTTCCCCATGTTTTGTTCTAGTAGTTTTACAGTTTCTGGTCTTATGATGAAGTCTTTAATGTCTTTTGAGTTGACTTTTGTATAATGGTGTGAGAAAAGGTTCTAATTTAATTCTTCTGCATGTGGATAACAAGTTGTACCAACACTATTTATTGAGGAGACTCTCCTTTCCCCATTGTGTGTTCTTGGCATATTTGTCAAAAATCAATTGACCATAAATGTGTGGATGCATATGTTAATTAGCTTGATTTAGCTATTCCACAGCATACTCATATGTCAAAACATCATGTCCGACGCCAGAAGTAGTACATAAAAATTTTTATTTGTCAATTTAAAAAAACTCTGGAAGATTTAAAATTAAAATAAATAGAGGGAGGAGAAGGTTCTACTGCTAAAGTGTTTTTAAAAAATTGTTGGCCTTGGTAACTATGAAGTTTTGTATATGTAACTTAATAACACACATCAAGGCTGAAGTCCTATAATTTCTGAATAAATTTAACATCACTTTGTATATAACTGAGAAAATAATCTCAAGTTGGTTTTACTCATATAATGCTGAATGAGTAGAAATTTCAAAGACATTTTCAAGTGAAGGTGGTCAGCAGCTGCAGAATTGGATCTACAATTTTACATTGAGTTAGTGACTGGCTTATTGTAACATTAACTGATACATGATAGACATTATGCGTGCATAAATAACCATAGCTGGACATATTAATGGCTATAATGTTGTCATGGGATTATTTAAACAACCTATAATAACAAATTATTTCAAACTTCAAGGTAAAATTACCTAATAGGCAGAGACATTATCGACAAGTCCCACTCAGCATGCACATGTGTAATATTTTTAAAATGCAATTAGAACAGAATTTCCCTTAGGATATTGTGGAAACTCAATGTTAACAATGCTTGAAAATCAGAAAGTTAAAATAGTTATATAGAGAGAAGCCTAAAATGACTTTAAATAGTCATTGCAAATCTAGTGAAGGAAAGACAAAAAACATAATCTTTTTAAAGATGTAATTTTGAATCTTGTTTTACCCTTTATTATTTCAAGACGGACTCTAAAATTATATAATTGTGGCTAGCTCTATGAATTTAAATAATATTTAATATGTTAGAGGAATTTAATACAGAAGGTCTGGATATTACTTAAAAAATACCCCACTCCTCCTTCCCCAAGTTTGGCTTGGGGGACAGAGAGTAAGGGAAAGTGTCTTTTCTCTATCTGGAAAGACCGAGTAAAAGTAAGTCCTGATTTTGCATTTCTCTCAGTTTTTATTTAATAATTATTATTTTTTACTTTTAGAAAGCTGCCCTGAATTTTGTCAGGCTGTAAGTCTGGTAAGGTGCAGAGTTTGCTTGATCTCTGTGATAGTTATTTGGATGTACCTTTCCCGAATTAGAGCACCTTCGAATGGTTATTACTCAAGGGACTATGAAAGGGACAGTTCCTGCAGTGTCATTTTCCCTACCCCTTCCTTGGCTAGCTTACCCAATTTTATGTTCTGAAGAGCATTCATTCATGCTGTCACTCAATAAATGATTATTAGGCATGTATCATTTTCCAGGAACTGAACTAAGTATTTTTCTGTGATAAACTTAGATATTTATAAATCAGAGGTATTACATGTTGGAATCCTTTTAACATTTGCTATTGTGTATTCTCTGAATTTGTAACCAGGGTGCTTAGCAAAGTTGGTAGTATAGTACTCTTATTGTCATTAGCTAGCATTTAGTGAAGACTTATTTTGTTCCCAGCACTTTGGTAAGCATTTTATGGTCCTTATTGCTTTCATCTGTTTGCTGATTTCTGTACCCTTTTCTTGGGAAAATAACAGTGATATGGTGGACATTTGGGTTATTAATGAGAGGAGCCTGAACAGAATAAGTTGCCATTGATCCCTTGTGCAACTTTCCAGGCATTGTAATTAGCTGGCATTTACTTTTGAGTAAAAGTCACTGGTCATGACCACCTCATTCATTGTTTTTGTGTTCTAAATTAGGCTCTTATTCTCAGCACTGTCGGAGATTTGTTCTGGAAAATAGCATTAATTAGTCACTGAATAAAACCATATGATACAACTTGAGTCTAATGAGGAAACAGTGAGATTGTTTTTGGTGAAAAAAGTGAATCACTTAATATTAAAGCTCCTAGAAACTAATATTTGTGCCTTGGTAACCCTCACTCTGGCCATGAACAGGGTCACTTTTATAATTAGTAGACCAATGTGCCATCTGATAATTGGATGATAGCAGGATAGAATTTTTATGTTTGCAATTCATTCTGTTCCTTCTACAACTGTGGTAAAATGTTATGCTTTGAGTAAAGTCGTGGTGCAGTAATAGTAATGCAAAATTATGTGATTGTTTTAAAATGATTAGAAAAAATAACTTTAGGTAATTGTCCATTGATTTAGTAATTGAAAGAATGGTGTAAAAAATAGCAATTAGCATAAAACGATCAATTTGTTAAAAAGAGAGAGTGAAATTATCAAAATATAAAATCACATCATTTTATTATTTTGACTAGTATTTCATTCCAACCTTCTTATAAGTCTTCCAAATCTTTCTAATATGGCATTTTATCTCTAATACAAAGTAACATCTTGCTAATAAACAAAGTATTTTCTAACTAATGTGTTGACTTTGGGGATTAATGTTATTTTAAAAATATATCACAAAAAACAAAGTTTTAGCCGTAAAAGTAATCATTTTTTTTCTTTTCTCTCTTTCTTTCTTTCTTTTTTTTTTTTTTTTAAGAGATGGGGTCAGCTATGTAGACCAGGCTGGTCTCAAATTCCTAGTGCCAAGCGATCCTCCTATCTTGGCCTCCCAAAGTGCTGGGATTACAGGCATGAGCTACAGCACCCAGCCTAGTCATAAGAATAATGGATTTTAAACAAGGTAAATTTCCACTGCAAAATACTTTTAAATGTTTATTTAGAAACTGTACTGTGTGTGTATGTGTGTGGAAATTTCTGTATAATGGATTTGGTGCAGTAGTTCAGAAATAATGCAATGGTCTTTCATTTTTCTTTCAACCTTACTAAAAGGAAATCCTAAAATTTAAAGAATAGTTAGAATATTATTTTTCAGAAAACTATGAGTCCTAATTATGATTTACTTGTGCGAGGTTGCATGTGGTGCCTTTAAGGCTTGTGTGCAGAGGCCCTGTATGAGATGAAGCATGAAGACATAGGGCAGGGGAAACATGCTGTGCTCCAGACAGAACTCTTCAGGGCCTTCATGAAGCCCCTCCTTATCCTCCTGCTCCGGCTGGCTCCGGGTTGTGAGTGGCTTCTACTTTGCTCCTCCACAGCCCTCTACCTCCCTCATAGGTATTACCCTGCCTGTTCTCTCTGCACCTACGCCACCCATTTCTATGTGAGTCAGTTTCACATGTCTCAATTTCACACATCACTCCCTGTTCCTAACTTCCAAAGTCTTTTTATCTGACATTGCTTACTACTCTGTAATTCCATTTGAGTTTTGGATGAATATCTTGAAGCTTTATGTCTGTGGTCAAACTCCTCTTTGCTCAAATATCTTGCCTCCCTTTGCTTCCTATGTATGTCGTTAATATCACCATTCTTCCAGGAACTCAGAATGGGTCAATGATCATACCTTCTCTTTCCCTATTGTCCTGCTAATTTTCCCAAAAACATCATTATCATTATCACTTATGTATACTTAGGTCTCTAACACAACACTTGTATAAGCACTGTAACAAAGAATCTTGTTTCTAGAGAACTTACTATGTCTAAGGTTCCGTATGAGGCATTTGAGTACATATTTTCTGGTTTAATACCACCAACAAACCTGTTAGAGCTTATTATCATCGTATTTATTATTATTCATGAGGAAATTGAGATTGAAAACAGTTAAGACATGTGCCCTGGGTTTACATAGAGAGCTAGGAAGTGTCAGAACTAGAATTTGAACCTACTCATTTTAATTCCCAAACCATCACTCTCGTTACACTCTCACTCTTGAATCTCTTCTCATTCCCATCCAGCTCCCTAAAGCACAGAAGTAAGTAGGTCACATTCAAAACACCATGATTCCCACAACCTATATCCAAATACCTTGGCAAGGGATTCAAGGTTCTTGAAGCTCAATCCTAGCTTCGGGTTGTGGTTTCCTCTCCAGTAGGTTTGACATGTGTCTGCAGGCCAGCCACCCCACATTCAAGTCCAGTCCCTGAAAGGGCTTTTTCCCTTCTGTCTGTGTCATCGAGCTAGCTGTTCTTTCTGTTTAGAATATTTTTCCACACTTTGCCTTCCTCACATAACTCTATTTCCTCTTTTTTTTTAATAAAAATTTATAAACAGAGCAAAGACAGATGATAGATAAATAGATAGATAGATCCAACAATACTAACAACATTGAATACTTTTGTGTGCCAAGCATGACAGAGCTGTCTATGGATTAACTTCTGTCATAGATATCATAGATATAATATAATCACTGCTTACACTTTCTCCAAAAGCATCAATTATTCTTTTATTTATGGTTTTATTGTCTTTACGCATTCTTCAGTTATTGCATTTTTTAAATTAAAATAAGTTTTATTTCTTAGAGAAGTTTTAGGTTTACAGAAAAATCAAATACAAAGTACAGAGAGTTCCCATGTACTCCCTATCCTCTCACATACATGCAATTTTCCCTATTTTAATATTTTGCATTAGTGTGGAACATTTGTTACAACTGATGAACCGATATTGACAAATTATTATAATCAAAAGTTCATAGGTTATGTTAAGATTCGAAGTTGTATAGTTCTAAGAATTTTCTGAAATACATCATATTATTTATCTGCCATTATGATGCATATGGCATAGTTTCATTGTCCGAAAAATGAAACTGTTTTACCTGTGGTCCATTTACTCATCTCTCCCTGCCCCCCAAATTTTGGCTACAATTTTAATTTTTGTAATTTTTGTGTGCTGCAGCATCTTTGTAGTTAATTATATATTTCCCTCTTCTATTTTTGTGGGGTTTTTTTTTTTGAGACGGAATCTCGTTCTGCAGCCCAGTCTGCAGTGGTGCACTGGCATGATCTCGGCTCACTGCAACCTCCACCTCCTGGGTTCAAGCAATTCTCCTGCCTCAGCCTCCTGAGTAGCTGGGATTACAGGCGCACGCCACCACACCTGGCTAATTTTTGTATTTTTAGTAGAGATGGGGTTTCACCATGTTGGTCAGGCTGTTCTCGAACTCCTGACCTTGCGGTCCACCTGCCTCAGCCTCCCAAAGTGCTGGGATCACAGGTGTGAGCCACTGCGCCTGGCCCTATTCAAGATTTTTCAAATTAATAAGGAATGGCTTCTCCTATGCAAAATGTTGAGTAATTCCCCTGAGAAGAAACAATTTTATCCATTTAAAATTCTTTATCCTTTTATGTGTTCCTCTCTGTGGTATTCATGTTAATATATATCTATATTTACATCTCTATATGTACACATATTTGATAAATAATATATTAATGTATTATCATCTTAAACTGGAACATTATATGTAAAACTATAGATTGTTATGATTATTTCCATAGTTCCAGTATTTTGCCCAGTGGAAGCCACTGTTCTCATTTCATTTACATCTTTCCAGGCCTTTTCCGTAAAAATCTCTATACGTGTTACATGCCCATAAATGTATAATATTTATATGGTCATACTGGTTCAGCAGTTTGCTTTATTCATTCACACTCTGGCTACTGGGGCTGTTTTTGATTTGTTTACTGCTGCTATGCTATTCCGTATTGTGAATAATTCATGTTACTTTAGCCATTTCTCTCTTAATAAACATTTATGTTTCCTCCAAATTCTTATTTTTACAAACAATGCAGCAATGAACATCCTTACTCTCCAATTTTGTTCACAGATATATGAATTTACCTTTAAAAAGTTTCTAATCCTCCTGATCAGTACATGACCCCTTCAAGAGCACAGTCTGTATCTTCTACCCTCCGTAGCACTGAGCTTGGTGTTTTCTATGTCATTGGTACAAAATGGTGTTTGAATAAATGATGGGCAAATGAACTTGTCAGTGAACTCAGGTATTAGTGGGAGTCTTTCAGCTTGCTTTGCCATGTGCTTCAAGGTAATTTAAGATCTTTGTAAACACTTGACAATGGCCGGACATTAAAAACATTATTTCTAGATCTAGAACTTAGCTAATCAAGGCTAATTTTATCTGCTTTCAGCTGTAATGCCCTTTTAAGTTTGTCTATATTTAAGTTAATAACATTACCTAATGTTAAATATTCCTCACTAATAAGAAGCTCTTCCATAAAATAATTCTCTGATAAATTGCCAGCTTATTTTTACTATTGCCAGACTCTAGATGAGTAGGTGGCTGGAGAAGAACTGACAAAGATCCTCAGTAAGCTAACCTACTAGATAATGAAACATGTTTAGTAATTAATTATTAGAGGCAGAGCATGTTGCCTCACACCCGTAATCCCAGCACTTTGGGAGGCTGAGGCAGGCATATCACTTGAGGCCAGGAATTCTAGACCAGCCTGGCCAACATGGTGAAACCCCGTCTCTATTAAAAATACAAAAATTAGCTGGGTGCAGTGATGCATGCCTGTTGTCCCAGCTACTTGGGATGCTGAAGCAGGAAAATCACTTGAACCCGGGAGACAGAGGTTGCAGTGAGCTGAAATTGCCTCACTACACTCCAGCCTGGGCAACAAAAGCAGGACTCTGTCTCAAACAAAGTAAAAAATAAATCAAAAAAATTAGTTATTAGAGATTATCTTTCATTGCTTCATTCTTCCAGTGAGTTCTTTCCAGTTTTGTTTTTGAGAGTTATGAGTTAAAATCAAGTTGACTAGACTTCGTAATCATAAAAAATAAACATAAAATTGAAGTGGAGCTACTGATGTGTTTAATTCTGGCTAGTTTGGTGGGCTGGTTGTGAAAAGTTCATTGCTCATCATTGTGTCTCTTCTTGTAGCTCCACTGAGAAATTTTACCCAGCAATATCACGGGCCTTTTGCATAATACCGAATAAATGTGATTCAGTACTCTGAAGTCTTAAGCAAGACCAGCCAGCATCCACAAGCTCCCTGTCTTAGAGTGCAGAAAACAAGAATAAAAAGATTACTGCAATTTTCCTTCATTTATTCTGTAGTTTTTGTTAGTTACTTTCCTAAAAATGTATTATTTTTGCTATTTTGCTAGTTTTGTCTTTTGATGTTGCTGTTACATCTCACTAATTCCATGAAATAATATGTGAAAAAATAACTAGCATAGTAGGTGCTTTTAAAAATTGTGTACTTCTACCTTCAGATTAGGCTTCATATCCTTTATCTACAAAATGGAGCTTCCATGAACTGAACATACATGGAGTGACTCCAATATGCCACAGATTGTTTTCAACACTGGGTTAACAAAGGACCTAGACTCATGGTAAATTCTAGTGGTTAACTTTATATTCAAGATACGGTGGTAGTGATGATGATAGGGAAGATGATAATAAATAGGAGGAACAAGTGGAGTAGTAGAGGGAAAAATAATTCCATGTGAATTGTGAATAGTAAACACGATACTAGATTTTAAAATGCTCCATCCAAAGTAATGTTTTATTCCAAGCCCTATATACCGTGATTTAACAATGTAATTATGTCATCATTTTAAAACTATAGCTGTAAAAAGAAGCACTGCATAGTGGAAGAATAGACAACAATAAGTGGTCTTTGTTGTGGTCCTTGCTTTGTCCTACTTGGTGAATAATTCTGGGCATATAACACCAGCTTTTGCACCATACTTTACCGATGAACATGCTGGTTGTAGTAGATCATTTATTTAAAGCAATATTAACACATGTTACAGAAGTAAAACAATTTATGGTCCAGTAAGTTTGAAAATGTTTTATTTGTTTTACTATAGTCATCTCTTGGAGAGCTATGATGACTGTGAGCATTTTAAGTTGCTGAGAATAGTCCCACAGGACACAAACAGATTTCAGTTAGTTCAAGCCAAATTTCACCAGGACATTTGACTTGTAATCCTTTAGTCATGGGATTCCCATTCATCTTGCTGAACTGATGTTTTAGAGAATAGGGATTGGAAATGTTGTATTCGTAGAGTCCCTGTGACAGTAACATTTCCAAGAATCTGCATTTGCCCTCCACCTTACTCTTGCTACTTCTTTTTATACTGGTTAAAATACCTAGCAAGAGATGTATCCATAAATGTCACAAACACAGAAATATAATACCGAATTAGATCCCATGCATTTAAACTACTTGTTCCCCAACGGGCATTGTAGTCTGTATCTTAAACGGTGATAAAGAAGGACAACTGTCATTTATGGCTACGTTAGATTGGTTTGATATGCCTTGGAGCAAGCAGGGCAGTAACCTCAGCACGATCAAAATTTTGTACTGGGTAATTCTTTGTTTGGGGGACTTTCTGGTGTATTATAAAATGTTTATCATTATCCCTGGTCTCCACCCACTTGATAGGCCCCTTTAGTGATAACAATTAAAAATGTCTCCAGACATTGCCAAACGTTTATGGGTACCAAAATTGCCCCAGTTAGGAACCATTATGTGGGGACACCAATGTTAAAAAGCCATATTCAGTTGAATATGAAATATCTCACTTTAGAGCTGGCCCTAGCATGGTAACGAAATTCCGAAGATGGCATCCTTAGTGGTGGCATTAATGACTATTTTTGCCAACTGTGTATTCTTACTTGGAGTTGTGCTTCTGTTTGTAGGTTGAGCTGTGGTGTTGACATTGTTGCCAATCGGATTTTTTAGGAAATGAAAAGCAGCTGCAATATTTCAAAGCATTGGACAGATTGGGCAGAGGGTATGTGGGCAAATCCTATTAACAAATAACGGGATTTGTGCACACACAGTGCCTCCCACATTGCGCCTTGGAAATCGACACAAGACTATTTCCATCACTGTTGTGCATAAATCACAGGAATTATAATAAATTGAGAAAAATGTTCTCACACACATGGAGGTTCAACCTACATTCTGATGATGACTAGACATGTTGGATCATTTATCGAACAGGGTGTCTGATGAAACAAACCTGTAATCCAGTTTAGTTTTAGAGCAGACAGAAGATACTAAATACATCTGCCCTCAATTTGCTGTCTTAACCTTAAAAATAACAATAAAGTCATTAATTGGGTACTTTATGGGGAGAAAAACAATTTTTAAATAATAAAGTATGCTAAATGGGCCAGATGCCACTGAGAGGTTTGAACAGAATGACCTTTAAGTTTCCTTCCAAACCTCAGTGACTATGAATTTCCCATCTGGGTTCCTAGGAGATCAAATTGTCTCACACAATTAGTATCCTATTCCCTTCCCTTCTTGAGATGCTTTATGTATCCAGTTTTGTTTAAATTGATACATTCACTATGTAAAACTGCTACTTTTCCTTCAGTGTTTTTAGTGTTTTTTTATTGATGTATATACACAGTTGGTCTGTCGGAGAGCCCAATATCATAACTGCATTTGCTAAAAAAAAAAAAAATACTAACATTGTGGGTTACTTGCAATGGGGTTAGCATGATTGAATTTTCTGAATATTTGGGATTGGAAATCCATATATTGGGTCTTTACAACTTGCTACAATGAGTCAACAAATTAGAAGCAGGGAAGTGTGGCTATACATTGAGTGATAGTTGACATCACTCAATTAAGGAGACTGGTTTAACAAAAGGCCATTTTCTGTGAGACACTCAAAAGCTTCTGACTACATCACACATAGCATGTGTGTCTGCAGTCTGCTGCATTCTATCTTCCCTTCTCCCTTCCTCCATTTCCCTGTCTTCTCTCCCTCTATTTCATCTGTCCTTTATTCATTCCACCATTCATTCAGAGGCAGTACAATAGAGTACAGCGGACTAGATAAGAGCAAAGACTATAAAGTCACATTGCTTGGATTAATACGCAGAACTCCTTCTTAGCCATGTGAACTTCGGCAACTACTTGAACTTCTTGTTTGTGGTATGAGATAATAACAGTACCTAGCTCACAGCTG
Source organism: Pan troglodytes (assembly GCF_028858775.2). Classification (NCBI taxonomy): domain Eukaryota; kingdom Metazoa; phylum Chordata; class Mammalia; order Primates; family Hominidae; genus Pan; species Pan troglodytes. Next base: position 78,975,505 of record NC_086015.1, read on the forward strand.
TGGAGATGGAGGATTTAATACACATAAATTACTTAGAATAGGGCCTGGCACATAGTAGCTTCTATAAAGTGATAGCTGTTTTAATTAACTGATTCATTCTTTTTTAGAAAACACTTTTTGTAGAGATGGGTCCTGCTGTATTGCTCAGGCTGGTTTTTTTTTTTTATTTTTTATTATTTTTTATTTTTTATTTTATTATACTTTAAGTTTTAGGGTACATGTGCACATTGTGCAGGTTAGTTACATATGTATACATGTGCCATGCTGGTGCGCTGCACCCACTAACTCGTCATCTAGCATTAGGTATATCTCCCAATGCTATCCCTCCCCCCTCCCCCAACCCCACCACAGTCCCCAGAGTGTGAAATTCCCCTTCCTGTGTCCATATGATCTCATTGTTCAATTCCCACCTATGAGTGAGAATATGCGGTGTTTGGTTTTTTGTTCTTGCGATAGTTTACTGAGAATGATGATTTCCAATTTCATCCACGTCCCTACAAAGGACATGAACTCATCATTTTTTATGGCTGCATAGTATTCCATGGTGTATATGTGCCACATTTTCTTAATCCAGTCTATCATTGTTGGACATTTGGGTTGGTTCCAAGTCTTTGCTATTGTGAATAATGCTGCAATAAACATACCTGTGCATGTGTCTTTATAGCAGCATGATTTATAGTCCTTTGGGTATATACCCAGTAATGGGATGGCTGGGTCAAATGGTATTTCTAGTTCTAGATCCCTGAGGAATCGCCACACTGACTTCCACAATGGTTGAACTAGTTTACAGTCCCACCAACAGTGTAAAAGTGTTCCTATTTCTCCACATCCTCTCCAGCACCTGTTGTTTCCTGACTTTTGAATGATTGCCATTCTAACTGGTGTGAGATGGTATCTCATTGTGGTTTTGATTTGCATTTCTCTGATGGCCAGTGATGATGAGCATTTTTTCATGTGTTTTTTGGCTGCATAAATGTCTTCTTTTGAGAAGTGTCTGTTCATGTCCTTCGCCCACTTTTTGATGGGGTTGTTTGTTTTTTTTCTTGTAAATTTGTTTGAGTTCATTGTAGATTCTGGATATTAGCCCTTTGTCAGATGAGTAGGTTGCAAAAATTTTCTCCCATTTTGTAGGTTGCCTGTTCACTCTGATGGTAGTTTCTTTTGCTGTGCAGAAGCTCTTTAGTTTAATTAGATCCCATTTGTCAATTTTGTCTTTTGTTGCCATTGCTTTTGGTGTTTTGGACATGAAGTCCTTGCCCATGCCTATGTCCTGAATGGTAATGCCTATGTTTTCTTCTAGGGTTTTTATGGTTTTAGGTCTAACGTTTAAATCTTTAATCCATCTTGAATTGATTTTTGTATAAGGTATAAGGAAGGGATCCAGTTTCAGCTTTCTACATATGGCTAGCCAGTTTTCCCAGCACCATTTATTAAATAGGGAATCCTTTCCCCATTGCTTGTTTTTCTCAGGTTTGTCAAAGATCAGATAGTTGTAGATATGCGGCGTTATTTCTGAGGGCTCTGTTCTGTTCCATTGATCTATATGTCTGTTTTGGTACCAGTACCATGCTGTTTTGGTTACTGCAGCCTTGTAGTATAGTTTGAAGTCAGGTAGTGTGATGCCTCCAGCTTTGTTCTTTTGGCTTAGGATTGACTTGGCGATGCGGGCTCTTTTTTGGTTCCATATGAACTTTAAAGTAGTATTGAAACCTTGTCCTCGAGTGATCCTCTCTCCTCGGCCTCCCAAAGTGCTGGGATTACAGGTATAAGCCATTATGCCCAGCCCCATTCATTCTTAAAGCGATTTACATGTACCATTGTTCTAAGCCCAAGAGGTATAATATTCATGGCCAAAAAGTTTTTGTCTTTGCTCTCATGGAGTATGCAGTTTGGTTGAGAAGATACATATTATACATACAAACACACACAATGAAATAAGATCTCTGAGGCTGAGAAACACCATCGAGCTAGGAGAGCATGTAACAAAGAAAATGACTTAGATAGTTGTGGGTTTTAGTATGAAGGTGGCAGTTTAGTGGGTCGGAGGAAAATGGAAAAGTTTTTACATAAGCACAGTAGAAATTAAGAGGGTGAATGTAGTCGGTGATGTGGTGCCCCATCCGGATCCTATCACCCAGCTGTTGTGAAGGTTTGCTATGGACAACTCACAGCTACATTCCTCTAGGAATCACACTGGGCTGAAAGTAGCCACCTTGCCCAGAAATGCCTAGGACATTGCTCCCTCCCCACCCACAAGGATGGACCACTGATGTGTGAGGGGATGATAGGTATTGTTGCCCTTGCCTAGTGGTCCAATTCTGTGGAGCCACTATGTTCCAGCTCCTGTGGACTGACGTTGAGGCTGGAACTCAGTGGAACCCATGCTCTTGCCTATTCAACTTCCACCACTCCCTCATACATCACTCACTCAAAGTCCTTGTTTCAGGCAATGTTGTTAAGGAACTCCACCTAAGAGAAAATACACTGCAAAATCTTGGAGAATTGCCTGGCAGCATGGATAGCCTTTTGGAAATTAGTGATTATGAGTATGTAATGATTCAAAGCTGTCTAGTATAGGTCTATGCTATTATTGCTTGGCTTTTTAAAATGCAGACCCAGGGATGGATTGGTTAGGATTAATTTAGGGTGAGGTTTTAGCAGACAGATATGATGAAAAGGTAGAAATGCAATGGAATATGGGTATGGACTTAAGCATTTGAAAATAGTAGCCCATGGTATCTTAAGTGAATAAGGAAAGATGTCAAGAATAAAAAAAGGACTAAGCAGAAGGAAAAATCAGAGGGTGAAAGGGTGGGAGGCCCCAACATGGTCAAGAATTAACCAAACACCACATATTCTCACTCATAAGTGGGAGTTGAACAATGAGAACACATGGACACAGGGATGGGACCGTCACACACCAGGGTCTGCCAGGGGCTGGGGGACTAGAGGAGGGATAGCATTAGAAGAAATACCTAATGTAGATGATGAGTTGATGGGGGCAGCAAACCACCATGGCATGTGTATACCTATGTAACAAACCTGCACATTCTGCACATGTATCCCAGAACTTAAAGTATAATAATAAAAAAAAGATAAAAGCAAAAAAAAAAAAAGAGAGAAAGAAAAGAAAGAGTAAATCAACAATTCAAATGGAGGGAGTGAGGCAGTAGCAAAAATGTAACATATATAAATTTATGATTTAAGAGGTAGCTCGGTTTCTGGTAATGGCAAGTTCCCAGGTATAGCTTTTTCAGTGTATCTCTATAACAATATCAGGATTTAGAGGTCAAGGAATTCGGAGATCAGGTAATTGGATGGGTTGTCTGTGTGAAGGTTGAAGACACTAGGGTATTGATGAGGCTTTGGGCTAGTTCCAAAGTTCAGGCAAATGAATGGAGACTTTAACACCCTATTGTCAATATTAGATCAATGAGACAGAAAATTAACAAGGGTATTCAGGACTTGAACTCAGCTCTGGACCAAGCAGACCTAACAGACATCCACAGAACTCTCCACCCCAAGTCAACAGAATATACATTCTCTTCAGCACCACATAGCAAAGTCTCAGGATACAAAATCAATATGCAAAAATCACAAGTATTCATATACACCAATAATAGAGAGCCAAATCATTAGTGGACTCTCATTCACAATTGCTACAAAGAAAATAAAACACCTAGGAATACAACTTACAAGAGACATGAAAGACCTCTTCAAGGAGAACTACAAATCACTGCTCAAAGAAATATGAGAGGACACAAACAAATGAAAAAAAAATTCCATGCTCATGGATAAGAAGAACCAATATTGTGAAAATGGCCATACTGCCCAAAGTAATTTATAGATTCAATGCTATTCCCATCAAGCTACCATTGAATTTCTTCACAGAGTTAGAAAAAAAACTACATTAAATTTCATATGGAACCAAAAAAGAGCCCATATATCCAAGACAATCCCAAGCAAAAAGAACAAAGCTGGAGGCATCACAATACCTGACCTCAAACTATACTACAAGGCTACAGTAACCAAAATAGCAAGGTACTGGTACCAAAACAAGTGTATAAACCAATAGAACAGAACAGAGGCCTCAGAAATAACACAACTCTACAACCTCAAGGATCCTCAAGGATCTAGAATCAGAAATACCGTGTGACCCAGCAATCTCATTACTGGGTATATACCCAAAGGATTATAAATCATTCTACTATAAAGACACATGCACACCTATATTTACTCCAGCACTATTTACAACAGCAAAGGCTTGGAACCAACCCAAATGCCCATCAATGATAGACTAGATAAAGAAAATGTGGCACATATACACCATGGAATACTATGCAGCCATAACAAAGAATGAATTCATGTCCTTTGCAGGGACATGGATGAAGCTGCAAACCTTCCTTCTTAGGAAACTAACACAGAAACAGAAAACCAAACACCACATATTCTCACTTATAAGTGGGAGTTGAACAATGAGAACATGTGGACACAAGGAAGGGAACATCACACACTGGGGCCTGTAGGGGGCTGAGGGGCAAGGGGGGGAAGAAAATTACGAGAAACACCTAATGCATGCAGAGCTTAAAACCTAGATGATGGGTTGATAGATGCAGCAAACCACCATGTCACATGTTTGCCTATGTAACAAACCTGCACGTTCTGCACATGCATCCCAGAACTTAAAGTAAAAAAAAAAAAGAGAAAAAAAGAGAAATTACTTCCAAGCACTTTTGCATTCTCCACTTAGCAGAAGAGAAGCTATTATTTATTAAATACAGGAGGTGCTATATGCCTTCCTCACATCCTATGAAGTAGGCATTCTAGTAAAGGAATGAAAGATGAGAGATTAAACTGACCTACCCCAAATGGATTAATGTAATTTCATTAGAAATAACCTGATCATCTTGCCAGGATGATTAAATGGTCCTTTCTCTGTAAGGTTATTAGGTTGTCTATTTTGGTTGTTCTGTGTCATTTTTTCCCACAGTGTAATGACTTTTCCACTTCATGTCTTCTTTTGTTTAATATTTCCTTGAATTTCTCTTTCCAAATGCACCACTGTGCTTGTCCATCCCTCCTCTTCAGGTGCTGGTCATGTGCAGGTGTAGCTCCTTATTTAGTTCTCTCTGAAAATTTGTATTAATAAAGAATGAACAAATCAGGCAAAAAAAAATAAACTGGATTTAGAAATAAAAAATACTGCTTAAATATTTTGTAGAATATCCCTCAATTTGTGTTTGTCTAGCACTTTCTCATAATTAAGCTGAAGTTCCATAACTTTTGGAAAGAGTACCATGATGCGCCATGCAATGGCATTATAGCAGAGGGTAGATAATATCATTATTCTTTATTACTGCTAACGTTAAACTGGATTACTTCATTAAGATGATTTCCAACAGGGTTTTAAGCCAGGATTTTAAACCATAAAGTTACCATTTTTCCCTTTCCATATTCTACTTTTTAGAAGTAAGTCCTATATGAAGAGTTTAGCGTGGCATATGATAACTAAAACTTCCTCAGTTCATGTCTGAAGTATCGTTACACTTCCTGGAGGGAAGTGTTTCAAAGAATTTGTGGGCATATGTTAAAATAACCACAGTAATTAATACATACATCGAGTATATTTTAAGGCCACAAATTTTCCTGATTCTCCTTGAGGTTTTGCCCAGCAATTTTCATATTCACTGGTAGACTTTGCTTGCAGCAATTATTACTATTGTAATCATCTTGGTGTGTTAGTTTTGCTATAGAGGAATATCTGAGGCTGGGTAATTTATAAAGAAAAAGAGGATTTATTGGCTCACAATTCTATTTGCTGGAAGATTGTGCATCTGGTGAGAGCCTCAGGCAGCCTTTACTCATGGCTGAAGGCAAAGAGGAGCTGGTGTGTGGAGACCACAGGGGAAGAGAAAAGCAAGAGGGAGAGGGGAAGGAAGTGCCAGGCTCTTAACCCTAGAAGAAAACTTAGGCAATACCATTCAGGACATAGGCATGGGCCAGGACTTCATGTCTAAAACACCAAAAGCAATGGCGACAAAAGCCAAAATTGACTGATGGGATCTAATTAAACTAAAGAGCTTCTGCACAGCAAAAGAAACTACCATCAGAGTGAACAGGCAACCTACAGAATGGGAGAAAATTTTTGCAACCTACTCATCTGACAAAGGGCTAATATCCAGAATCTACAATGAACTCAAACAAATTTACAAGAAAAAAACAAACAACCCCATCAAAAAGTGGGCAAAGGATATGAACAGACACTTCTCAAAAGAAGACATTTATGCAGCCAAAAAACACATGAAAAAAAGCTCATCATCACTGGCCATCAGAGAAATGCAAATCAAAACCACAATGAGATACCATCTCACACCAGTTAGAATGGCGATCATTAAAACGTCAGGAAACAACAGGTGCTGGAGAGGATGTGGAGAAATAGGAACACTTTTACACTGTTGGTGGGACTGTAAACTAGTTCAACCATTGTGGAAGTCAGTGTGGCGATTCCTCAGGGATCTAGAACTAGAAATACCATTTGACCCAGCCATCCCATTACTGGGTATATACCCAAAGGATTATAAATCATGCTGCTATAAAGACACATGCACACGTATGTTCATAGCGGCATTATTCACAATAGCCAAGACTTGGAACCAACCCAAATGTCCAACAAGGATAGACTGGATTAAGAAAATGTGGCACATATACACCATGGAATACTATGCAGCCATGAAAAATGATGAGTTCATGTCCTTTGTAGGGACATGGATGAAACTGGAAACCATCATTCTCAGCAAACTATCACAAGGACAAAAAACCAAACACCGTATGCTCTCACTCATAGGTGGGAACTGAACAATGAGAACACATGGACACAGGAAGGGGGACATCACACACTGGGGACTGTTGTGGGGTGGGGGGCGGAGGGAGGGATAGCATTAGGAGATATACCTAATGCTAAATGATGAGTTAATGGGTGCAGCACACCAACATGGCACATGTATACATATGTAACAAACCTACACGTTGCGCACATGTACCCTAAAACTTAAAGTATAATAAAATAAAATAAAAAAAAAGAACCAGTTCTAGGAGCAACAAATAGAGTGAAAACTCCCTCATCATCATCAGGATATCAAGCCATTCATGAGGGATCTGCCCCCATAATCCAAACACCTCCCATTAGGCCCCACATCCAACATTAGAGATCAGATTTCAACATGAGGTTTGGAGGGTCAGTGATCCAAACTATACCAGTGATCTAATGGCAATTTTCTGCTTCCTACATTCCTTTTCTATTTACTAATTAAAATTCTTCTAAAAGCAAGAATTCCAAGAATTCTGACTTCTGCCCCTTTTATTCACTTATTCGATCAGTCGTTTATTTTTATCAGTATGGATTGGTGAATATTCTTTGGGCTATAATACTATACTATAATTATTTAATTGGTTGCTCAAATTGCTCTAGTTTCAGCCATGGAAGAGTTAATATTGCAAGTGATTGGGTGATTTTAGGGTAATTATGTGGGTTTTTGAAGAAGCTAATATTCTGTGTTGTTAGATCAATCTTCTAGACCTGACTCTATTCTCAGTCTCTACTGAGCACTAAGCTCATTACTATTGGGAGAAGAAGATAGATCTTTCCTTCCTTTTAGAATTCTTTTATATAATTTTTGCCTTTAGCGATCCCCTTTTCTAATGGACCTATAAATTTGGATTGGAGGGTGAGAGTGGTCTTTTCCTTGTGAATTAGGACATGATTGCAGGACTTGCATTAAGATTTCTCTTTTTTTTCTAGGATTAAATGTACAACAATTTTACTATTATTCCAGGCCCATTTACTTTGGTTTGATTATATAAATATCTATTACTTTTTTTTCAAATTAATTGGATTGTGTCTTACAAATATAATCCTCTCACAAACTGAAATATTACTTTAATTTCACCAGGATATAGATTTCATTAGTTTTTTGCAAGTTTATTATGATTCTCTACTTTGTCCCCAAATGTAAGTCTGGATAATCTTATGTTGACTGCTACTTGTTACCACAAACTTTAGTTTGGTTTTCATATTGAAAGAAATCTCAGAATTTTAAAACACCGTTTTCCTATCTAGAACACTGAATTTTCAGGACCAGGATACAAGGTAAATTTCTAAAAATATTGTGATTCTTATCTTTTTATATCATTAATTGAAAATCAACCGTATTGATAAATCAAAATCCAGGTAAAATATATAGACATAAATGTCCCCTTAAAAATTAATGATAATTAATTAGGGATAATAAATATTTTAACTTAAAGCTTAAGCAGGGATGTTTTATAAGTTTCATTTCCTAAAGTAATACTTAGTACATAGGAGATGTTTAATAGGCATGTGTGATTTAACAGAAATATCAATAAAGAATTTATAACTTCTTTGTTGTTTCAGCTAGATTATGCACATATTAAATAGAATATTCATTATAAAATTAAAAATGAATACTCAGAAATTATTCTTCAAAATCATTATTGATGCTTACTGTACTATTGTAAAAAATTAAGTATTTATTTTATATTTTAATTGGAATATCAAGAAAAATACCATTTCAGAAATATAAAAGCAAGTGAGATTACTAAAATAGTTTTTTTCTATTTGCAACTTACCATGTGGTGAGTTTACATGGAAATGGAAAATTAGTTTACATTGTGAATGTATTATTTTTATTGTAATAAAATAAGGCTTAATATATTTATATAAACTAATTAAAACTATTTAAACAGATTTATTGTAAAATTAACATTCTTTACCAAAGTAATTATAAGACCTATGAAAATCATTATTTCACACTTTTCTTTCTTTACTCCTCCCTCCCCTAACCATCTATTTAAATAATTTCAAATTCCATGTGTTTCAATAATGTGTAGGATTTTACACCCTGATACCTGAAGACAGATATTAGTTATTTATTGAATATTTAAATGACAAAGCCACTTGAGGAAACCTGAAATTCTTTTTCAGTAGTAAATGAGTAGTTCACATGTCCAAAATCTTATTCTAGCTCTTTCTAGCTGTGTTTCCTTGACTGGGTTGCCTAACATCTCTGAACCTTCATTTAATGTCTTTCCCTAAACAAGGCGCATAATATAGACCTTACAAATTGGCTGTGATAGTGCAGTTTCATAATCAGAAGAGTGCTTATTTTGGTCTTCATTTTCAAAATCCTCTGGCTGTCATAAAACATTAGTAACGGTAACTGATTAAGAAAATATACTTTCGGTGTTAGGATTCTGCCAGATAACTTAATGTTCTTTTTATGATGATGATGCAAAACTTAAATTTAAAATCATGATTAAGTGAGATCCAATTGGATAATCTATCAGACTTGTCCAAGGTAACAGATTGCTTTTCTGAAGCTTTACTGAAATACAGCAAATCATGGTAGATAGAATGTTTTTTTTACAGAGAGCATGAGATGATTATGTGATTTATTTCTTCTGAGACTTTCAATTTATTAAAATATTAATGTTTCTTATTAATAAGAGTAACTACCAATAAGAATTCTAATAAGATCACAATGAAAGTTAACTGTCCATTTTCTTAAAAGGGAGGCAGCTTCATATACTGGAATATATGTAGGTTTTCAAATTAGAAAGAAATATATTCAAATCCAAATTTCCACTTATTAATACTTTTTGGAATCTTAGTTTCTTTGTTATTGATGTGGAATTAACAAAATTTCTTCTTCAGGGTTGTTTTGATGATGACAGATAATTATATATGCAGAGTTTAGTGTGGCATATGATAACTAAAACTTCCTCAGTTCATGTCTGTGGTAGATATAAATACATCTCCTCTTTTTGCAAGCACTCCTATTACAAATGTAGGCAGAAACTTTGCCATGTACCCATCATGCATTATTAAATGCACTCATTCATTCATTCATTTATCATAATATGCTAGGTAGCAGGAATAATCAAGTGAGGGAAATTAACACAAATAACTACAATGTAAAGCAAGAGAGACATTTCTGAGACAATTGGCTGGTTGTTAGAGAAGAAAACGGCATTAGAAAAGTATCACAGAAGAGGTGGAATTTAAGATTGGTCATGGAAGATGAATATGGATCCTAAATTTTGAGAAGATTGTAGAGAGGATTTAAGACTGTCAAAACAAGAAGAGTAAGTTCAAGAAGGCATGTGTAACCAGAATAAATTTCTGAACCTCATGTGACCCAACCTTCAAACAAACAGACTCCGGTAACAATAAGAAAGTAATTCCAGTTTCTAGTTGTGTCTCTCAAAGAACATCAAAGGGTATATAGTTTAAAACCTACTTCTGCCATTCCTTTTATTCTGTGTTTTATTTTACCCCCTCCCGCTTTCCCTGAAGCATCTCTTCATGTTCTCCTTCTCTACAAAGCATCAAAATGCACTTCATCCCAAGGGGTCTTTCCTTTTCCATTTCCTTTACTGTATTTCTTTTTACTTTTATCCCTTGTAGGAATTTCTCTTGACACAATTCAAATTCCCTATTCTGGTTTTCCCTCCACTGATTAGCATGATTTGCATAATAAGGCCCAAGAACTAGGGCAGGGGTTCTTATCCACAGGTTCAGGACAGGACTGTATTTCATCATCATTGGTTTCTCTTAGAATCCCAGGCATTTTATTTTATGTATTTAGAAACACTATTCTGAGAAGTGACCCATAAGTTTCTTCAGATTGCCAAAGAGGCCCATGGCACAAAACACATTTAAGAACCCTTGAAACTAGGGAGAGGGAGGGGCAATTGAAAACAGCAGCCAATATTTTTTCATTCAAGTTTTTCTCCCTGTTTTACTTGGAAGTACCTGCAGACATGTGGGGAGCAATAGGCAGTTTACATTACCAAAACTTAGCATGACAACAGGAAGTGATGGGACGGGAGTCATTGATTTTCTATACATATGGAAACAAAAATGAGACACAAAACAGCCACTATCCTGTGCATACAGGTTGTCAAACATCCTCTCCATAAAAACATAAAGGGCTCATTCCTTCTATTTCTTTCCCCTCGTGGGTTATCCTGCTACTCTTCTCATTAGTTTTCCCAAAATTATCTATAACCTGAACCTAGTGAAGAAATATTCAAACTTACTAAAACTTCCGATTTCAAAGCAGATTAGTTCCAAACTCAAACAGAAATCAGCTGTCATAGTTCAAATATTTCACAGTAGTTATCCAACTATTTAATTCCTTTCCTGTCTCCCCATATTCCCTCCTCACCTCTTCTTATACCTTAACTAGAAATTTTCAAGGGAGTAGTTTTCTGAAAGACACTCCTGCCAGCTTTTAGTGTTGCAGAAAAATCAACCCACCTGCCACCAGCTGTGTGACAGTTTATATAGTGTTGCTAGGCCCATAATGGTTCAGAGACTATTTGAATATAGAATATTTTATTTTTGACAGGTTCTTCTCCCAATTAAGGACCACACAAAACTCTTCATTCACAGTTAAAATTCCCAGCAGTGGTATCCCTTGTGTAGTTAAGGAGTTTTAAATCTCGAAAAAAGAAAAGTCTAGATTTTCATGGGGATCTGGGAAGGAGCACAGATCAGTCTGCAGTTCATTCCTTTACTTTTGTGGGTCACTTTTTAGGGGCAGCACAGATTTCCAATTTGCTGAATGTTAAGTCACCTTCTTCCATCCACTCCCTATCAATGGCAAAACTATCCCATAATACCCAAACTTTCACTTTTGTTAAAGCAGCAGAATCCCAATTATTCTCATAAACACAAGACACAGGACAGACCGAACCACATTTTAACTTTTCACTTGAGGACAGATTGAATATGGCAGCACCTTTCAAGTCTTCATCTATGATGAAGCAATTGTATAAAACTACAGGGATAACATAAATAAATTTAAATAGATTCTCATGATCTCCTGGACTGTCACTGATCAGTGAGGACTAATTTTCTTTTGAAATTTAACTCCTCTGATGACTTCAAACTTTATGAAGTAATAGTACTGACCAATAATTCTAGCTGACATGTATTCTATTGCCAAGAGTATTAAAATTCAAAAAATTTATTGAGTGCTTAGTAGGTATCAAATACTTTATACATATTAATCCATCTATTTTTTCCCAAAACTCTTTGAGTTAGATATTAAGATTATCTCCATTTTTAAAGATGTGAAAATTGAGAAAGTTGACTATTCTGGATCTGAGTCCAGGCAGTCTAGACCCAGAGCCCACTTGTAATTTGTGCTGTTGTATATACTGTTCCAGATCTAAAAATGTGCCCCACTTAGGTTAATGCTCCTGTCTTAAAATCATTAATACTTTTTGGAAAAGGAGTCTTGCATTTTCATTTTGCACTGGGCTCCACAAATTATGGAGCCAGTCCTACCCAAGCACTTAATCTTTATGCTGCCTTGGCCATATTTCACCACTTGATTCATAGAAACATCATCAAGCCCCACTCTCTCCTTAACCATTTCTGAGTTCTTATTTGTCCCTGCCTTGGCTGAAATCTGGCTCTCACTAGAAGACACCACTCTGTAGCTCTGTTAAGTGACAGCATCTTGTTGGTCTGTTACCCATCATGGACCTCAGGGATTGAAAGGGATATTTTTGTATTCTATGCTTCTCATTGCCACTTTCAGACCACTTCTTTCAGCCTCTTGTAAAATAATTGCTGCTTGCTTGAATACCAAACCATTTGACTAAGTTAGTCCACGACCTTCATCCTCATCTCAATTGCTATCCCTGTTAGTCTCTTTGTAGGCCTCTAAGAACTTGTTTTTATGAATCTGGGTGCTCCTGTATTGAGTGCATATATATTTAGGATCGTTAGCTCTTCTTGTTGCATTGGTCCTTTTACCATTACGTAATGTCTTTGTCATTTTTTTGGTCTTTGTTGGTTTAAAGTCTGTTTTATCAGAGACTAGGATTGCAACCCCTGCTTTTTTTCCTATTTGCTTGGTAAATATTCCTCCATCCCTTTATTTTGAGCCCACTTGTGTCTTTGCACATGAGATGGGTCTCCTGAATACAGCACACCGATGGGTCTTGACTGTTTATCCAATTTGCCAGTCTGTGTCTTTTAATTGGGTCTTTTAGCCAATTTACATTTAAGGTTAATATTGTTATGTGTGAATTTAATCCTGTCATCGTGATGCTAGCTGGTTTATTTTCCACATTAGTTGATGCAAGTTCTTCATAGTGTCATTGGCCTTTATATTTTGGTGTATTTTTGCAGTGACTGGGACCAGTTTTCCTTTTCCATATTTAGTGCTTCCTTCAGGAGCTCTTGTAAGGCAGACCTGGTGGTAACAAAATCCCTCAGCATTTGCTTGCCTGTAAAGGATTTTATTTCTTCTTCACTTATGAAGATTAATTTGGCTGGATATGAAATTCTGGGTTGAAAATTATTTTCTTTAAGAATGTTGAATATTGGCCCCCACTGTATTCTGGCTTGTAGGGCTTCTGCAGAGATATCTGCTGTTAGTCTGATGGGCCTCCTTTTGTAGGTAACCTGACCTTTCTCTCTGGCTGCCCTTAAGTTTTTTTGTCCTTCATTTTAATCTTGGAGAATCTGGTGATTATGTGTCTCAGAGTTGTTCTTCTTGAGGAGTATCTTAGTGGTATTCCCTGTATTTCCTGAATTTGAATGTTGGCCTGTCTTGCTAGGTTGGGGAAATTCTCCTGGATAATATCCCGAACTTGGTTCCATTCTCCCCATCACTTTCAGGTACACCAATCAATCATAGGTTTGGTCTTTTCACATAGTCCCATATTTCTTGGAGGCTTTGTTCTTTCCTTTTCATTCTTCTTTTTCTTGAATTTTGTCTTCACGCCTTATTTCATTAAGTTGATCTTCAATCTCTGATATCCTTTCTTCTGCTTGATCGATTCAGCTATTGATACTTGTGTATGCTTCACGAAGTTCTGCTGCTGTGTTTTTCAGCTCCATAAGGTCATTTATGTTATTCTCTATACTGGTTATTCTAGTTAGTAGTTCCTGTAACCTTTTATCAAGGTCTTAGCTTCCTTGCACTGGGTTAGATCGTGCTCCTTTAACTAGGAGTTTGTTATTACCCACGTTCTGAAGCCTACTTCTGTCAATTCATCAAACTCATTCTCCATCAAGTTTTATGTTTTTCCTGGAGAGTAGTTGTGATCACTTGGAAGAGAAGAGGCATTCTGATTTTTGGAATTTTCAGCTTTTTTGCACTGTTTTTCCCTCATCTTTGTGGATTTATCTACCTTTGACCTATAAGACTGATGACCTTTGCATTGGGTTTTTGTGTGGGGGTCCTTTTTGTTGATGTATTGCTTTCTGTTAGTTTTTCTTCTAGCAGTCAGTCCCCTCTTTTGCAGGTCTGTTGCAGTTTACTGGAGGTCCACTCCAGACCCTGATTGCCTGGGTATCACCAGTGGAGGCTGCAGAACAACAAAGATTCCTGCCTGCTTCTTCCTCTGGAAGCTTTGTGTCTGGAATTGGTGAGTTCTTGGTCTCACTCACTTTAAGAATGAAGCCGCGGACCCTCGTGGTGAGTGTTAAGCTCTTAAGGTGGCGTGTCTGGAGTTTGTTCCTTCTGATGTTCGGATGTGTTCGGAGTTTCCTCCTTCTGGTGGGTTCGTGGTCTCACTGGCTCAGGAGCGAAGCTGCAGATCTTCGCGGTGAGTGTTACGGCTCTTAAGGCAGCACGTCTGGAGTTGTTCGTTCCTCCTGGTGGGCTCGTGGGCTCGCTGGCTTCAGGAGTGTAGTTGCAGACTTTCGCGGTGTGTGTTACAGCTCTTAAGGTGGCGCGTCTGGAGTTGTTCGTTCCTTTCGGTGGGCTCGTGGTCTCGCTGGCTTCAGGAGTGAAGCTGCAGACCTTCGCGGTGAGTGTTATATTTCATAAAGGCAGTGTGGACCCAAAGAGTGAGCAGTAGCAAGATTTATTGCAAAGAGCAAAAGAACAAAGCTTCCACAGTGTGGAAGGGGAACCGAGCAGGTTGCCACTGCTGGCTCCAGCAGCCTGCTTTTATTCTCTTATTTGGCCCCACCCACATCCTGCTGATTGGTAGAGCCTAGTGGTCTGTTTTGACAGGGTGCTGATTGGTGCGTCTACAATCCCTGAGCTAGACACAAAGGTTCTCCACATCCCCACTAGATTAACTAGATACAGAGTGTCAACACAAAGATTCTCTAAGGCCCCACCAGAGTAGCTAGATACAGAGTGTCCATTGGTGCATTCACAATCCCTGAGCTAGACACAGGGTGCTGATTGGTGTGTTTACAAACCTTGAGCTAGATACAGAGTGCCAATTGGTGTATTTACAATCCCTGAGCTAGACATAAAGGTTCTCCAAGGTCCCACCAGTGTAGCTAGATACAGAGTGTCGATTAGTGCATTCACAAACCCTGAGCTAGACACAGGGTGCTGATTGGTGTATTTACAATCCCTGAGCTAGACATAAAGGTTCTCCACGTCCCCACCAGACTCAGGAGCCCAGCTGGCTTCACCCAGTGGATCCCACACCGGGGCTGCAGGTGGAGCTGCCTGCCAGTTCCGCGCCATGCGCCCGCACTCCTCAGCTCTTGGGTGGTCAATGGGACTGGGTGCCATGGAGCAGGGGGCGGCGCTCATTGGGAAGGCTCCGCCTGCACAGGAACCCATGGAGGGGGTGGGAGGCTCAGGCATGGCAGGCTGCAGGTCCTGAGCCCTGCCCCGCAGGAAGGCAGCTAAGGCCTGGTGAGAGATCCAGCGCAGCGCCCGTGGGCTGGCACTGCTGGGGGACCCAGTACACCCTCCGCAGCCGCTGGCCCAGGTGCTAAGCCCCTCATTGCCCGGGGCCAGCAGGGCCCGCCAGCTGCTCCGAGTATGGGGCCCCCCAAGCCCACGCCCACCCAGAACTACAGCTGGCCCGCAAGCGCCGCATGCAGCCCCGGTTCCCGCTCGCGCCTCTCCCTCCACACCTCCCTGCAAGCTGAGGGAGCCGGCTCTGGCCTTGGCCAGCCCAGAAAGGGGCTCCCACAGAGCAGCGGTGGGCTGAAGGGCTCCTCAAGTACCGCCAAAGTGGCAGCCCAGGCAGAGGAGGCGCCGAGAGCAAGCAAGGGCTGTGAGGACTGCCAGCACGCTGTCACCTCTCAGCTTCATCCCAGGGGGGCACTGGCCTATTGCCAGCCAGAGCTCTCCTATATGAGGTATCCGTCGAACCCTGTTGGGAGGTGTCTCCCAGTCAGGAGGCATGGGGGTCAGGGACTCACTTGAGGAGGCAGTCTGTCCCTTAGCAGAGCTCGAGCGCTGTGCTGGGAGAAGCCTGCTTGTCAGGATCCACTGCTCTCTTCAGAGCTGGCAAGCAGGAACATTGAAGTCTGTTGAAGTCCACTGAAGCTGTGCTCACAGCCAGCCCTTCCCCGAGATGCTCTGTCTGAGTGAGATGGGAGTTTTATCTATAAGCCCCTGACTGGAGCTGATGCCTTTCTTTCAGGGATGCCCTGCCCAGTGAGGAGGAATCTAGAGAGGCAGTCTAGCCACAGCCACTTTGCTGCTCTATGGAGTCCTGCCCAGTCTGAACTTCCCCTCCTCCTTAGCCTTGTCAGGGGAAAACCACCTACTCAAGCCTCAGTAATGGTGGACGCCCCTCCCCCAAAACAAGCTCCAGCATCCCAGGTCGGCTTTAGACTGCTGTGCTGGCAGAGAGAATTTCAAGCCAGTGGTTCCTGGCTTGCTGGGCTCCGTGGGGGTGGGATCCACTGAGCTAGACCACTTGACTCCCTGGCTTCAGCCGCTTTCTAGGGGAGTGAGTGGTTCTGTCTTGCTAGGTGGTACTGGGGTATGAAAGAAAACAAACAAACAAAAAAACTCCCGCAGCTATCTCGATGTCTGCCCAAACAGCCACCTAGTTTTGTGCTTGAAACCCAGGGCCCTGGTGGTGTACACATCCGGGGAATCTCCTGGTCTGCGGATTGCAAAAACCATAGGAAAAGCGTAGTATGTGGGCCAGATAGCACCGTCCCTCATGGCTTCCCTTGGCTGAGGAAGGGAGGTTCCTGGCTCCTTGCACTTCCCAAGTGAGCCAACACCTCACCCTGCTTCTGCTCGTGGCTGCACCCACTGCCTAACCAGTCCCAGTGAGATGAACTGGGTGCCTCAGTTGGAAATGCAGAAATCCCCCGCCTTCTGCATTGTTCTCGCTGGGACCTGCAGACAGGAGATGTTCGTATTCAGCTATCTTTCCAGCTCTCCCCTAAAATCCAGTTTTAAGCAGTATTTTAAAGTGTCAAAGTCATAAAAAACTAGGAAAGACTGACGCGCTGTTACAGACTGGAGGAGACCAAGGAGATGTAATGACTAATTGCAACACCATAGCCTGGATTGGCTCCTCGAACAGGAAAAAAAAAAAAAAAAAAAAAAAAAAAAAAAGACATTAATAGAAAAACTAGGATGGTAGAAATAAAATCTGTAGTTTTGTGAATAGAACCGTGCCAATATTAATGTCTTCATTTTGATGAATGTACTGTGGTAGCAGATGACCTTAACATTGTGGGATGCCATATGAAAGGTATATGGGATCTCTTCATGCTATCTTTGCAACATTTCTGTAAGTTTAATATTATTTCAAAATATAGCATTTTAAAAGTTTAAATTTAGAAACCACTAAATTTTTTTCTTTCTTCTTCTTCTTCTTCTTCTTTTTTTTTTTTTTTTTTGAGACAAGGTCTCACTCTGTCACTCAGGCTGGAGTGCAGTGACATGATCTCAGCTTACTGCAGCCTCGAACTCCCAGGCCCATGCAATCCTCTACCTCAGGCTCCCAAGTAGCTGGACAACAGACACACACCACCACACTCACCTAACTTTTTTTTTTTTTTTTTTGAGATGGAATCTCACTCTGTCACCCAGGATGGAGTGCAGTGATGTGATCTTGGCTCACTGCAACCTCTGCCTCCCGGGTTAAAGCGATTCTCCTGCCTCAGCCTCCTGAGTAGCTGGGATTGCAGGTGCCCGCCACCACGCCCAGCTAATTTTTGTATTTTCAGTAGAGACGGGGTTTCACCATGTTGGTCAGGCTGGTCTTGAACTCCTGACCTCGTGATCCGCCTGCCTCAGCCTCCCAAAGTGCTGGGATTACAGGCGTGAGCACTTCACCTGGCAGATGTTTATTTTTAAATAAATAAGAACAAATCAGTAATATAATGGTAAAAATAGACTAGGCTATAACATTAAGAAGGAGATTAGCTTTAGCTCTTCACTGAATGGATGTGACCTAGACTCTCTTTGGTTTAGGATCAATGGTAACATTCTATGTAACTATTTCCAGCTGAAGCATTAATGTTTTATATGTTTTATATAGACAGTTATGAACAGACATAAAGCATTCCCACACTAAAAAGTGTGTGTTTAAAAATAACCCCAAAACATATAAATATATGTGTGTGTGTCAACAATAGACTTTACAGAAATCAAATTCTTTTAAAATATATTATTAAAATTATAAAAAATTCTAACAGATATCGAGTTTAATGCTTCAAAGCTGATGACTTTCATTTGCATATATAAAGATGTAGCTGACTATTAAATTATCTGACGAGCTTTAATGTTTTTTCATATCATTTTAACTGTAAGGATACTTTCATTGCATTATCATTGTATGACTGTGGAACCTTGTTTTCTATGAACTCTCACATTGTTCTCTTTCCTTGAAATACGTTTCCAGCGAAACTATTTCCTGTTTATTTCCCCAGCATCATATCCAAGCTCCTTCCTCTCTGGAGTTTTTTTATAATTACTGTGACTCTCACTCTGTCGAACTTCCATATCCCATACTTCCTTTCTTCATGGGTGCCTTAGTGGTATTAGACATAAGTACTGTTACCATGTTGTACCTGTTTTTTCCCAAAGCACCTAGTACAGTGCTGAACTGAAGCACTGACTGAATGAAAAATTGTTTAATTACACTTAATGCTTGTACAAGGATAATCCATTTCCTGACTCTGCATGACAACACAGAACTCACTGATTATCAGGGACTGTGCTTCTTGCTGAACATTTATTCCAGAAAAAATATTAAAGCCTCTAGTTAAAAGAATCATGCCAGATTAATACTCATCCCTATATGACATGTCAGGAGTTATTTCAGCCAGGTGTAATATGGTGACTTTTGCCCTACTTTCCATTTTTCAAATAAGATTCAGAGGGAAGCTCTGTAGACAAACAACATTCTTTCCTTCTTTGTAGAACCAAATATCAGTCTACATAAATAAATAAATAAACAAACAATAAATAAATAATAAATAAAAATCTCACTGGCTGAAAGGCCATTACATTCAGAACGTTTTCTTTTAAAAATCCTTTCTCCTTTGGGAGGCCGAGGCTGGCAGATCACGAGGTCAAGAGATAGAGACCATCCTGGCCAACATGGTGAAACCCTGTCTCTATTAAAAGTATAAAAATTAGCTGGGCGTGGTGGCGTTTACTTGTAACCCCAGCTACTGAGGAGGCTGAGGCAGGAGAATCTCTTGAACCCGGGAGGCGGAGGTTGCAGTGAGCCCAGATCGCACCACTGGACTCCAGCCTGGTGACAGAGCAAGACTCCGTCAAACAAAACAAAACAAACAAACAAACAAAAATCCTTTCTCTAAACCAGTGGGAAAACTCCCAAGGCAGTATATTTTCAGAAAAAAAAAAACTGACAAAAAAGTTATAAGTTGAAAGTTGAAGTGAATGGAATTTTTTAAAGACAGTGGAAATAGAAGTTGGGAGTGAAAGTTTAAACCAAACAAAGAAACGGCAAATAAAGGAAAATAATAGTGTGCCCTTGATAGTCTTTCTTTTTTAAACTTACAGGATCTTGAATTATTTTCTACTTTCTCCCAAATGACTGTGACCCCACAATCCTTTAAATATAGGGAATATGTCCTACCACACTGTAGTTAATATCAGCAAATATCCATTCTTGATAAGTTGTGGTATCAACAAGTTTTTGTTTGAGTTGAATCATAAGGACTATAAAAAGGTAAGTCCCGTTTCAGATAAAAACATTGCTTCAGCATGTAAATCCTTATAATAGCTCACTCTAATTTTAATTAATAACTGACATAGAAACCCTACAAAATAAATAAAAGCTATTATTTATTTTCAGGAGAAAATAAAGTGCAGCAATTATTTTTGCTGTGTTTTTGTGGAATCACAATAAGTTTTAAATCAATTACCTTTGACCCAGAGGCTATGAATCCCCCCGGAAACGGATGAGATTTTTTTCCTTAGCCCAAAGTTGAAGTAACAGAAATAAAATCACGTAGCAAACCTATACCTCGCTTAAAACGGTTGATAGAGAAATATTTACAATTAAAAATATTGTACATTGTACATTTACAAAAAATTGTAAATACAATTAAAAATATTTAAAACTAGAAGTTTTAAAGTCATACATTTCCAAGTTTGATGTCATTAGCTCGTCACTGAGAGTTCTGCCTATCTGCTTCCTGTATTTGACAGAGGAAATATGATAGATGGGTTATTTTACAAAAATGGTGAGGACTCTACTTTTTCTGGGGTCTTTCTTTTAGATTCATTCTTTCACTAGTCTACTCACTCACAGATATACTCTATAAACATTTATGGGCTTCTAAATGTGTGAGGTGCTATGGTAGACACTTGGGAAACAGTAATGAACAAAAAGAGGCTTGATTTCTATTCTTGTGGAGTTCACAGAGCTAAAAGTTTAGTAGAGAAATGGTACTAACCAAATTATCCAACAAATAAATATAAAATTACAGTTATAATTATTGCTATGGTGAGAGGGATGTGGTACCACTTAAGTTGTGGGTTAGGCTAAGAGAAAGCTTCCCTGAGGATGTAAAATTTAAGCTGAAATATGAAGGATACTTACAAGTACAACAAGTTAAAAGGATGGATGGGAAGAAAATATACCAGGGAAAGGGAGGGGCATGCATTCACTCATTCCTGTATTTAACACTAGTTATGGGTGCGGACCAAATTACAGGTGCTGTTCTCAGCACGGGACACTGGGGAAACAGCTACCATGAGACTTTTGGGATGATCCTGAGAAGCCATATTGTTGTCTTAGCGCCTGAAAGAAGGTCAGGAGGCTTGGAGTACGGGGTGTGGGAGGGGACATATGAATTGGAACCTAATGCTTGGTGGCGGAAGGCACACACAGGGACTTGCAGGCATTGCTTTCATCCTAAGAAAAAAGTGAAGCCACTGCCAGTCTAAGCAGGGGAGTGCGGGCTGTAGTGGGGAGATGTTATGATTCAATCATGTTGTGTTTTAAAAATTACCTTGAGTACCTATTTGGAAAACATTTAGAGAGGCAACTTTAAGCCCCTTCCCAGATCAATTGGTCTTTGAGGAAGTCCTTTGCCTTCCTTTTCCAGAAGGTTTGGCATTTAATGAAACATATGCAAGATGACTGTATTCATTCTACAATACCTGATCCTTTAGAATATAACCATCAGCCCCACTTTATAATAAATCTCATGCAGATCACTTGGGTAAATGGAAGAATCATATAGGACTGGCAGTTGAATGATAAAATTAGTGTGTTCTTTGATCTAAATAAGCAGTGTGCTTATATTCACAGGCACATATAATTCTTTGTTTCCTATGACAGAAAAAATGTCTGTTCCTTTCATTTACCTTCACGTTGTCGTTCTCAAATATTTGAGATGACTGAAAATCTGTTTGCCATGTTGATTAAACTGGTACACGTTTATTCCTTTAACATATTTTAAATGTGTTTTCCCATTTGCATTCAATCAGGTTTATTTTTTATCATGACAAGTTGGTGGTAGCATTATTTGGCTGTCAAAATGGGCTATGATGATGTGTGTTTGTTAAAACAAACAACAAGAAATTATTAAGAAGCTATGCATGTACTCCGCCGGGTGCTTGTGTAGCTCTCATAGCTTTTTATCAGATGGATCATTCATCCTGTAAAGACCGAGCTAGCTACACACACACATCAAGCAGCCAGTAGTTTTCCATGCACAGTTTCCTCTTCTGCCTTTAAATGAGTTTACTGTATCTCAGACAGTTGTGTAGACATTGGGGTAGGTTCTTTTTACAAGAATGAAACATGTTGCTGTGTCATTTCCTCTGGAGGCAGCCGACTTTTATAGCATAAATGTGGGCTCACCAGCATGTTTTCTATAGCAACACTGTGTACAATGCTTTCAGCCAAATGTTTGTAGAATTGAGAAATGGAGCCACAGGTGCAGTACCAAACAATTGTTACTGTGGAAATAAAGTTTTATAACATAATTTTACGCTAAAGCAGCAATTTTTTGTTGTCTAGTAGCCTTAAATAAGATGTGTATATGCATGAGAGGAGAGGCGAAGTAATTCAGGGCTTAAATATGTGGTATGTAGACAAAAACAGAATGGGTTCTAATCTTGTGTCTACCATTTGTCACTTCTATGACATTGGCCAACTGATCCGCTCTGCAGATCAGTTATCTGAGCTCTAAAATTGGTACAATAATAACAACCATCTCATCAAGTTTTGGTGAGGATTAACTGAGAGAGAGAATGTGAAGTCCTTAGGAACGTGCCTGGCACATGGTAAGGGGTAAAAAGATTAATAGTATTAGGGTGGTTCAAAAGTAATTGCAATTTTTGCTATTAAAAGTAATAATTACATCACATAAGCTGAGTAAACTGGATGATTGAAAGTCACAACCGCACTGGCTCTTTAAGACTCAGACTTCGTGGGGAATATTGCTTAGTTTTCAACTGTTTGCCTGCAATTTTCTGAGTGACAGCCAAAGGAAGAAAAAAAAAGATATAGGGAAAGATTGACTTATGAAATTCAATTAAGTGGCATTTCAAACCACTGTTCAGTTCTTCATCACTGAGAAACAGCTTATTTTTGCATATTTAAAAGATGAAAGAAAATGCATACATATTAATTTTAAATTAGGCTTTCTAATGGGGGAACTTTTCAAGTGATTTCCAATGGTGGAAAAATGCAGAATTCATGCTCAAGTGAATCTCTTAGTGTTTTGGGCAAGAATAAATTAATTATAGCAATTGAAGGTATGCCCAAAGCTCTTCACATTTTGAAGAAGAAATTGGGTACACACACACACACACACACACACACACGTGTAAACCCAAAAACATTGGATGGAAAATAGGTACAATGACAATACTTTTACTCTCTGGTTTACCATCGGTGGAAACTTTTAAGATTTCTAGATGTTTTGGTTTTTGGGGGGATTGTTTTGGTAACATTGAAATTACTATTAGGAAAGTAAGAGTGATTTACTATTTGAAGATTAGAAGACTATTGGTTTTCCATTCAAGTTGCTACCTAAAGAGTTCACTTATCTGGATTGTAGCAAATTTATGTAATATTTTTTTCTCCTATAAAGGAACTCAGAAAATGTTCAGCAATAGAATAATTGTCCATGTTAGTAACTCAATCATCAAACAATGCTTACACTTAAGTTCAGTAAGCTTCCATCTTCCAATTGCTTTAAATCCATTTGCAATAAAATTATGGAGGATTCAAACAGTGTGGAGGTTGATGTTGTTGAACTTGCTGATGATGCATTAATATGGTCATCGTGGAATTTGCTTTCCTTTCTAGCTCTGTAAATCCAGCCTATCCATGTATCAAGTACTCCCCCATCTATGAAGCCTTCCAAGAATTCTCTGACACTAATCATAATAATCATGTTTTGATCATTCTTATATTGCTAATAATACCGTTATATTTGCTATCACCCATTAACATCAATATCACCATCATCATCTTCTTCTTCATGAATAATATTTATCGAGTGCTCAATATGAGCCAGATTCTATACTAAAGACCTTATGTTCATTTTATTTTGTCATCCCAATACTGTAATTCTACTATTATTCTCTACTGATGCATGAGAAACTGAGTCTTGCAAAGTTTAAATACCTATCCAAGTTCATATTGCAAATACATGACAGAACCAGACTTTTAATCCCAGCAGCCTAACTGCAAAGCCCTAATTTCTTAACCCCCCTATAATGACTATCAACTTATTATTTATTTATTTTGTTTATTTTAATTTTTTTGAGACAGAGTCTCGCTCTGTCGCCCAGGCTGGAGTGTAATGGTGTGATCTCGACCCACTGCAACCTCCGCCTTTCAGGTTCAAGCAATTCTCCTGCCTTAGCCTCCCTAGAATCTGGGATTACAATCCCCCGCTACCATGCCTGGCTGATTTTTCTATTTTTAGTAGAGACGACATTTCACCATTTTGGCCAGGCTGGTCTTGAACTCCTGACCTCGGGTGATCCACCCATCTTGGCCTCCCAAAGTGCTAGGATTACAGGTGTGAGCAACTGCACCCAGTCTCCAATTTATAATTTAAACATTAGACATTTAACTTTTAGATTTTCCATCTTGTCTCCTTCTTTGGTAACTTCTTTGTAGCAGAGACTTCTATTTGTCCCCAAATGCCTTTCTCCCTTTCTTCATTAGAATTGCAATCTTTAAATTTTAGCTGAGCACACAGTAATCAAAAATAAGAATCTTATATTCTGGTTTCCCTATACATGCAAGTGATTAAGTCTGGATAATGACATGTCAATGGGAATTCTTCTTAGAAAGGAGAAGGTGTGTAATCCTTTGATCCTTTCTTCATTCTCTTGGCTGGATTTGGGTCCTGGAGCTGGTGCTAGACCAGCCACCTCAGAATATGATATGGAGGCCACATGCTGAGGATGGCTGAGAAGAAATGTAGAAAGACTCTTGGTGTTTGACAGTGTGATGCACTGACCAACCCTAAACAGACTCTTTCTACACTTATTTCATTTGAGATGGAATACGTTTCTACTGTATTGATATTTCAATTATTTTGAGTTTTTGGTCTCTTGAAGCTGATCTAATCCTACCTAATACACTCTTAGAGGGCAGAGTGAGTTTTTATACAAGTAAGAATACTCATAACATGTTTAAAAGGCACTTGATAAATATCATATTGCTTTATGGTAATTACAGATTTCCAAATATGTCCAAGGTCTATCAAAAATCATAGTCTAGTATACATAATCTAAAACAGTAGTATATTTGAAACCCTCAGAATTGGACAGTTTATTAGGCTGAGCTTTATTTTGCAGCCACTTCAGCCACTTCTTCCATATTAACACAGGGGAGATTTGATATAAAATGCTATTATATGTAGTTGGATATACTCCTAGTGCTGACAGAATAAAAACATACTGCATTTAAAAAAAAACAATTTCCTTTTTGAATTAATGTCATCTCTTACTGTGGCAATCTAACTGGCATTATTAAAAACCCTGTCATGAATTACTATACAAATCCTCACTCTAGTAATCATACACATGCTTGTCCACCTAATTGAGGCCATTGCAATGTGGCACTACAAAGAGAATATTCTAGAAGTTAGTTCAAACCAACTCAAGATGCAAGCCAATATAAGAATTGTCTTCCCACAAGAGATATCAATAATACAGAGCTGAGATGCTACAGAAAAGAGAATAAATCATAAAATTATTTAAAAGCTAACACTATATAGTTTAGGATTAGTTTTGTCTTGGGAAAATTGTCTAATTCCCTGCTTTCTCAGAATATATGACCATCCTGTGATAGAATAAAATAGTAAAAATACTGACATTCAGTCATTTCTTCTTTTACTTATTAACTCAATCCTTCAATAATATTTCCAAGCCCATACTATAGGCTAGACACTTGTCTCATATCTGGTGATATAGGCCTAAACAATATTGACAAAATTCATGCCTTCCTGGAGCTCATTTTCTTATGGAGGAAGACAGACAAAAATTATGTATTTTTTAATACAGTGGTTAAGATTCATAAGATATTGAGATTGAAAGCGATTGAAGGCAAGGGGAAGTCAGGTTAGACCCCTTTGAGAATGTATAATTTGAGCTGAGACGTAGGTAGCAAGATAGGCCGGTCTTACAAAAATTTGAGGGAAAAGGCTCCAGGCAGAGGAAACAAGAAGTGCACAGCTCTTAAGACTGGAACAAGCTTTGCTGATTCAGGAGATGGGAGATAACTTCAAGGTTTCTGGGACAAAGTGGAGAAGGGGAGAGTGGTGCTAAGATCAGAGGAATAGGCAGGACTGGGTCGTATAGGACCCTGAAGGATATGGTAAGATGTCTGAAATTTATTCTAAGTTCTTTCGGTGTGACATGTAATCGAAGTGACAGTTTTGTGTTAGAGACCTATTGCTCTTTTGCTGTCTATAGTTTTCTACATAAACTTAGAAATAGATTTTTAGAATGTCAACCCCTAAGTCCTCATATCCATAGAAGTTAAGTCACTATCATTACCAGAAATTATCTGGTATTTCATAAGTGCTCATATTAATGGGACTATGGAGGCTGGAATGAATTAAGGATTCTTGTGACTTATGATAAATGATAAATCTTAATTATGAGCCTCATTTTATTCATACTGAAAGCACACAGAAATAGTAAATTCAGTGTAATCTGTCAGGAATAATTAATTTGATTAAATATTGATTTTAATTTTAGATCTGTCATTTCCTATTTATATTTTATATGCACCTTTTCGTATTTATTTCACTGTATATGCATTTTAAAAATATATCTTTGAAAAACTGTGCTAAACTATTAAAAGCATAAATAAGTGAGTACATGGAGAAACAATAACAGCAAATTGAGCACATGGGGAAACAGTAACATCAAATTGTATGTTTGTGAAACATTCTTATATTGTTTGCAAATAATGTAAAGTATATTCTGCTCATTGGACTTACATTATGGAATTAAGAATAAGAAGCAGATGCTGCATCTTGTTTGTAGGATCTAAGTCAGAGGCAATGAACATGTACACATGTGGCTGCTCCTAAAAGGAACACAGGTATCACCAACTAGCTAGCTCCTGGAAAGTCCTACTTCAACCTCAGAATCTTTTCATCATTGCTGTTTAGTCAACCACCACTCATAAATGACTTGTCAAGAGAAACTAGTCCAAGATTTGCTCTTGCCTTAAACTGACAATGAACAAAGAAAGATATGCATCTTTTGCAGGTGTGAAAGTTATCTGCTCATTTGTTACAATAGAGGATAATTTAGAAAGAATGTGGACATTGAAGTTAAATAAAATTGCCTTGAACCAGGATAGGATACTTATATTGGGCAGGTTCCTTAGCTTCCCTAAGCCTTTCTTTTCTTCAGTAGAAAATGAAAATGACATTTTATTTATGGGATTTAGGGAAAAATAAAATACTTGATGTATTGAAAGTGTTTAACAAATAATTTGATTCCATATTTTTCCTAGAATATTAAATGGTATTACCTTGGTCTAGAGATGCAAAAAATTTTTACTCCCAAATGGGTATTCTTTCCACTCCCACTATAAATAGTATCTGAATTCTTATTTAAGGAAACACCTAAAAGAATATATACACACCCCATATACACACATATATTAAACTTATTTATTATGATTTCAAGATCATATTGCTTTCATTTTAAGGTTTTTGAAAGACACATAAAGGCTAAGAACACTGTGATCTTTAAAATAAGTTCTAAAGAAGAGAGAAGAAGAGAGAAGGAGTTAAGAGGTGGGGAAAGGTTCATTGCTTTTGGTTAAGAATAAGAAAAATTTTGAAATGATTTAAGTTTGCAATATTTGGACAAATATTAAAGATTTTGTTTTGATAATGTTACAAAATAAAATGTTATCAGAAATTATTGGGCATAAAATATCTACTTGTGTGAATTTCTATGAAACAGGAAATACAATTTAGGGTCCAGGTACCCATAAAAATCTCATTGTTAAATTGCTTTTTTTTTGTGCTAAGATAGTATTTCCACATAGTTTGTACAATCTTTAAAATTGTCTTCAACAGTGAAAGCCATTTTCAAAACAATCTTTCTTCCAATGTTTCTATGTTCTTCTCTTTTTTTTTTTTTTTTTTTCTTTTTGAGACGGAGTCTCGCTCTGTCACCCATGCTGGAGTGCAGTGGCGCCATCTCGGCTCACTGCAACCTCCGCCTCCCGGGTTCACGCCGTTCTCCTGCCTCAGCCTCCCGAGTAGCAGGTCTACAGGTGCCCGCCACCACGCCCAGCTAATTTTTGTATTTTTAGTAGAGACGGGGTTTCACCATGTTAGCCAGGATGGTCTCGATTCCTGACCTTGAGATCCGCCCACCTGGGCCTCCCAAAGTGCTAGGATTACAGGCGTGAGCCACCGCACCCGGCCGTTTCTGTGTTCTTTCTTTGTTCGTAAGACACTATCATTTCACTCTATGAGAGGTTCTCAAACTGTGTAGTTGGTAACATCTGAAAAATGCAGATTCTTATCCCATACCAAGAAATTTTAGTTAAGGGGGTCTGTGACAGGCTGAGATGGAATAAAGAGTTCATATCAGAAATTTCTAGTGGTTGGGAGGTGTTTTGTAATTCTCAATGCTATTTTATTTGTTTTAGTCATGTTATTTCATTTATTTTAAAATTTTAAACAATATTTAAAAATGGTATGGAAGTCCCACTATCAAAATGAATGGTTACAAAAGAAAAATTATTTGGAAACACAGCACATTGAAAGGGAACAACAAGTTTTATTTATTTTTGAGCCTTCAGTTTAGTGCTGGTTACTCAATAAATGTTTGTTGAATAAATGAGTAATCTGAATGAAGCTTTACCTTTTTAAAAATGAGATGACTGCTCTCCCATGAAATATAAATGCAAAAAGACACCTCTGTAGATTTTAATTTCCTTCTAGACTCCCAAACTGCAACAACTGCTTTATATAGTGCAGGAATATTGCTCTTACTCACTTACTCTGACCCTGAAAATGTCTGTTACAAATAACTGAGCTCTCTAATAGTTCATAATGACCCTGTTCTCTGAGCAGAACTAATCAGTAATTTGGAATCAAATCGGCAATTCTAAAAATGAGACATTGCTCACATTGATTCCTACATGGTCATCATCTTTGCATTAAAGGAGACAATTACAATATGTTAGTATCAATCAATATTATGAATAAATTTTCAAACCATGAGGGGTGATGACTGACCTATTGTGATGTCAATTTCCTCTTCACCTCTAGTGCCAATTGTTTGCAGTGAGAAAGCTAACATTACTATGGGAAACTCATATTTCCAATTAAGTTGATAATATTTAAGGTTTTTTTGTTTTTGTTTTTGCCTCCGTTTGAATTATTTGCAGTAATATAAGGAGTTTTTTTTTACCTATAGTCTGGTTTAAAATGTTTTTAACTACAAATCAGAATCTTTGCAGTACTCATTGTGTTGACTATTCAAAAGTCTTAAAAAGGTATTTTTAAAAGATACTGAAGGCCAGGCACAGTGGTCCATGCCGGTAATCCCAGCACTTTGGGAGGCCGAGGTAGGCGGATCACGAGGTCAGGAGATCAAGACCATCCTGGCCAACACGGTGAAATAAAAATACAAAAATTAGCTGGGCGTGGTGGCACATGCCTGTAATCCTAGCTACTTGGGAGGATGTGGCAGGAGAATCACTTGAACTGGGGAGTCGGAGGTTGCAGTGAGCCGGAATCTTGCCACTGCACTCCAGCTTGGTGACAGAGAGAGACTCTGTCTCAAAAAAAAAAAAAAGATATTGATAGTTATTTTTCATAGAAGAAAATCCATGTTGGCCCATAAATAGATTGCAGAAAATGTCTGAATCTGTTAGGTCAATTATTGACAGCAAGGAGGTCAAAGCCGTAACATAATTGTCATGGGGCCATTTAGCATCACTTGGAGAAAAATCTCTTGACCAGCCTGCAACTGAAGTCTTGAATCATTGACTCAAAAACCCAGTCTGCTAGTCAAATGCTGATGAGGTGAAAGAGCTTAATTGGCTTGATGCAAATTCACCATCTTAAATAATTTTTTAAAATAATGAAACCTATAACTTACAGTTGGGTCAAAAAAGTGTTACCTTCATATTTGATAGACATTTTGGTTATATCTACAAATTCCAAATCACAGATATGGCCTAGGTCCTAAGATAATATTAATATACAACTTCCTAGTGAGTAAATGTAGCCATGAAATATGATCTATTAGAAATGTGCTACTAAACCCTTGGTACCTGTTTCCCTTGGGGAAATTTTTATCTCAAACACAAAGCAATTAATCTTCTTAGTCTTTCTTGATAACTCAATGACTTTCAGCTAATGGGTAATGATCTATAATTTGATATAAGTGAAAGAATAATGGTCAGGTTCATTTTCTATTCAACTCAAAAAATGATTTTTGTGTAAATCCTTACAGTGTGTCTAGGTAAGAACTAAATCAGTATGCACTCCATGTCATAGAAAACAATAAACAACACCTATTATTACCAATTGTAAAGGTACAGTCTCAGTTTTTCTCTTAAATATTTAATATTTAAATATTAAATTTTTAGTTAAATGTAATCATATTAAAAATAAATTTTAAAATAAATTCTACATTTAATGTAGAGTCACTTTATTACCTTCTATATTCAAGTATCTGATTAATTTATGTCTTTTTCAGTAATGCAAATGATTCATTATCATTTGAATGTTTAACTGCTCAAGTTTTATTGTCAGTGTACTTTTACTATGTTTTCATTAATTATTTTTTAAGAAATTTGATTAATAGTATCCTGCTAAGTTGAAATCCTAGTAGAGTGTTTTAGATTTTGAGAGCTTATCAAAATCAAACTGGAAGGAAACATTGCTTTGCACTTAATTCTGCCAGTTACCAAAATCATATCACATAGCAATCCTGACATAGATAGGAAGAAAGCAGTGGTGTGACCCATATCACAAATCACAGTCACAGTCATTTCATGAAAAATCTCTTCTTTGGGAAAATAAAAATTAACTGGGTAGATTTCTCAAGATGTTTTATTTTGTCTATGGAAAGAGGAAGATGGCAGTCAATGTATGATGTTCTTTTCAAAGGAGCTTCACCTGCAAATTCATTGACACCATATTTCTGCAATGTTTTAGAAATACAAATTGTGTTGTGCTCAGCATGACTCTCTGAAAACTTTTTAGCATTCAGGATTGTAAGTGCCAGAAACTGCTTGATTATATTTTATGAGAATGTGTCAGAAATATTACTTACAAATCACCAGGTTGGAATAACCAGTACCTGAAGTTGGCCATCTTTATTTTAATAGGTGTACATATGTACTATGCATAACGCATGCTTCAGAAATTGTTACTACTCAACCTACTTACTTAGTATGAAGTTTCTTCTTTAGTATATTATCATCCATTGTAATTCAAAATTACATAATGGATTAATTTTGAAAACAAATCTTCCCAAGGTCTAGTTTCTGGCTCAGCTTTTAAAGGCTAAGCATAATGATAATATAATACTATAATTTATGAATATTGCAAAGAGGATGGATAGTGGAAATGTGGAAAATACCATAGTACTTTGTTATAGAACCCATACAAATATAATACTTGTCAAAAATGGAAGATTTTTTTGGTACCAATTTATAGTAAGGGTAAGGAACAGTGAAGGGATGAGAAACTGTTGCAGCTAGAAAAATGATGCCAATGGAAAAATAGTATTTCAGATTCATAGTGGTGGTATTGATTCATAAAGTGATGTACTTTTTTCAATTAAGTATCAATAGAATCAAAATCAATTAGTGACAAGTATGAGAGTTCCTCTGTGAATTGAGAAATATCTTTATTCAATTTGACATATTCCAGCCATTCTTAGTCAATAGCTCCCTCTTTAGACATATGAGAGTTACTGACATTTATTTATGCCTTGGGAAATCGAATTTACAGGGGCTTTTGTATAGGCACCCATTGTGAAATCTAGCCACTCTATTAATTTTGGAACAAGAACAAAAAAATCTCTACAAATAAAAGGTTAAAAATATATTAAGTGCTAAAAGTGGAGTAAAAGATATTTTAAATAAATAAATTTGACGCTTTTGTAAAATGATTTCAGTGGCAAGAAAACACAAACAATTCAAATACCCAGCTATTGCCAACCTAGCTTATGAAGACTATATCCAACTCTGTGCTTTGGGGCTTATTTTAAAACTTGGCTATGTCATAGTTTCTTATTTGTCAGCTTTCCTTTGCTCTGCATGAGCACAACTCTACAAAGAGTCTTAATATGTGATTGGGTTAGCTTCTCTTAGACTCAGTTATTGTGGGTTTCTGTCATCAACTAGAATATTATTTATTAAAGTCTGAAGTCATTATCATGCTCAATTAACAAGGTTGCTTCTCTGCTTTCTCTTTCTTTCTTTCCCTCTGTCTCTCAAGTGGCATATTTATTTCCCCCAAATTAGAAATTTAGTAGATTCTAGTAAATTAAAAAAATTTTTAAAACAGTCACAGAACCACCAAAAGGAAGTAAAATAACAATCATTATTTATTATATCATAATACAAAATAACCTCACTTAACATTTAATATATTCCTTTTGGTCTATTTTTATATAGATGTGTATTTTTATAAAATTGAAATAAAGCTGAAAATATGGTTTTATATCTTTCCCCAAAATATAATTATTATAACAAAGCCATAAATGATATATGTATTGCATTTGTGTAACTATCTTTTAAAATTACCATTAAACATTTCTGAATAATGCCTCATCAGATGAAAATACAAAACTGATTTAGATGTTATTGCACATTTAGAATACAGCTTCAATGACTATCTTTACACCTATGTTTTTGAATGGCTTTCTGAGTATTTCCTTAGAGAGTTTCCTGGAAATGAAATGGCCGGTGAAAGGACAGGACATCTTTGAAATATTGTCAAGTAGCTTTTCAGAGTGATTGAACAAAGATTTACTTCTAAAGAGATATTCTGAGTGGAATAATTTAAAATTGATCATTTTAAGCTGGAATTTAAATTAGCAACCTCTCCACTCCATACCTACACACCACACCTCTGGATCCCCTCCCACTGTAATAAACATCTTATTTACTCTATGTTTATGAACACACTGCTTTAAAATGAGGAAAGAATACAGATCTCTTATGGAAGTATATAATAAACATCCTGGTGGCGTTTAACTGAGGTGTTTCCAGTTATTTAATTTGCATTTTAAAAGTATTTATTTTTTATACTTCTGAGATACATATGCAGAACATGCAGGTTTGTTACATAGGTATATATATGCCATGGTGGTTTGCTACACACATCAACCTGTCATCTACATCAGACATTTCTCCTAATGCTATCCCTCCCCTAGCACCCAACCCCCTGACAGGCCCTGGTGTGTGATGTTCCCTTCCCTGTGCCCATATGCTTTCATTGTTCAACTCCCACTTGTGAGTGAGAATTTGCAGTGTTTGGTTTTCTGTTCCTGTGTTAGTTTGCTGAGGAAGATGGTTTCCAGTTTCATTCATGTCCCTGCAAAGAACATGAACTCATTCTTTTTTATCACTGTGGCATATTCCATGGGGTATATGTGCCACATTTTCTTTATCCAGTATAACACTGATGGGCATATGTGTTGGTTCCAAGTCTTTACTATTATGAATAGTGCTGCAATAAACATACCGGTGCATGTGTCTTTGTAGTAGAATGATTTACAATCCTTTGGTTATATACCCAGTAATGGGATTGCTGGGTCAAATGGTATTTCTAGTTCTAGATCCTTGAGGAATCACCACACTGTCTTCCACAATGGTTGAACTAATTTACACTCGCACCAACAGTGTAAAAGCGTTTCTATTTCTCCACATCCTCTCCAGCATCTGTTGTTTCCTGACTTTTTAATGATCACCATTCTAAATGACGTGAGATGGTATCTCATTGTGGTTTGATTTGCGTTTCTCTAATGACCAAGGATGATGAGCTTTTTTTCATGTTTGTTGACTGCATAAATGTCTTCCTTTAAAAAGTGTCTGTTTGTATTCTTTGCCCACTTTCTGATTTTTTTTTAAATTTGTTTATGTTCCTGGTAGATTCTGGATATTAGCCCTTTTTCAGATGGATAGATTGCAAACATTTTCTCCCATTCTGTAGGTTGCCTGTTCACTCTGGTTAGAGTTTCTTTTGCTGTACAGAAGCTGTTTAGTTTAATTAGATCCTGTTTGTCAATTTTGGCTTCTGTTGCAATGGCTTTTGGTGTTTTAGTCTTGAAGTCTTTGCCCATGCCTCTGTCCTGAATGGTATTGCCTAGATTTTCTTCAATGGTTTTTATGGTTTTAGGTCTTACATTTAAGTATTTACTCATCTTGAGTTAATTTTTGTATAAGGTGTAAGAAGGGGTCCAGTTTCAGTTTTCTGCATATGGCTAGCCAGTTGTCCCAACACCATTTATTAAATAGGGAATCATTTCCCCATTGCTTGTTTTTATCAGGTTTGTCAAAGATCAGATGGTTGTAGAGGTGTGGTGTTATTTCTGAGGCCTCTGTTCCGTTACATTGGTCTATATATCTATTTTGGTACCAGTATCATGCTGTTTTGGTTACTGTAGCCTTGTAGTATAGTTTGAAGTCATGTAGCATGATGCCTCCAGGTTTGTTCTTTTTGCTTAGGATTGTCTTGGCTATATGGGCTCTTTTTTGGTTCCATATGAAATTTAAAGTAGTTTTTTCTAATTCTGTGAAGAAATTCACGGTAGCTTGATGGGAATACCATTGAATCTATCAATTACTTTGGGCACTATGGCCATTTTCACGATATTGATTCTTCCTATCCATGAGCTAGGAATGTTTTTCCATTTGTTTGTGTCCTCTCATATTTCCTTGAGCAGTGGTTTGTAGTTCTCCTTGAAGAGATCCTTCACATCCCTTTTAAGTGGTATTCTTAGGTATTTTATTCTCTTTGTAGCAGTTGTGAATGGAAGTTTGCTCATGCTTTTCTTCTGTTGTCCATTATTGGTGTATAGGAATGCTTGTGATTTTTGCACGTTGATTTTGTATCCTGAGACTTTGCCGAAGTTGCTTATCAGCTTAAGGAGATTTTGGGCTGAGACAATGGGGTTTTCTAAATATGCAATCATGTCATCTGCAAACAGAGGTATTTTGACTTCCTTTCTTCCTATTTGAATACCCTTTATTTTTTTCTCTAGCCTGATTGCCCTGGCCAGAACTTCCAATATTATGTTGAATAGGAGTGGTGAGAGATGGCATCCTTGTCTTGTGCCAGTTTTCAAAGGGAATTCTGCCAGCTTTTGCCCATTCGGTGTAATATTGGCTGTGGGTTTGTCATAAATAGGTCTTGTTATTTTGAGATATGTTCCACTGATACCTAGTTTATTGAGAATTTTTTAGCATGAAGGGGTGCTGAATTTTATCAAAGGCCTTTTCTGTATCTACTGAGATAACCATGTGGTTTTTGTCATTGGTTCTGCTTACGTGATGGATTACATTTATTGATTTTTGTATGTTGAACCAGCCTTGCATCCCAGGGATGAAGCCAACTTGATCTTGGTGGATAAGCTTTTTAATGTGCTGCTGGTTTTGGTTTGCCAGTATTTTATTGAGGATTTTTGCATCAATGTTCATCAGGGATATTGGCCTGAAATTTTCTTTTTTGTTGTGTCTTTGCAAGGTTTTGGTATCAGAATGATGCTGGCCTCATAAATATAATAACTCATAAAATGAGTTAGGGAGGAGTCCCTCTTTTTCTATTGTTTGGAATAGTTTCAGAAGGAATGTACCAGCTCATCTTTGTACCTCTGGAAGAATTTGGCTGTGAATCCACCTGGTCCTGGGCTTTTTTGGTTGGTAGGCTATTAATTACTGCCTTAATTTCAGAACTTGTTATTGGTCTATTCAGGGATTTGATTTCTTCCTGGTTAAGTCTTGGGAGGGTGTATGTGTCCAGGAATTTATCCATTTCTTCTAGATCTTCTAGTTTATTTGTGTAGAGGTGTTTATAGTATTCTCTCATGATAGTTTGTATTTCTGTGGGATCAGTGGTGATCTCCCCTTTATCATTTTTTATTGTGTCTATTTGATTCTTCTCTTTTCTTATTTATTATTCTGGCTAGTGGTCTATCTATTTTGTTAATCTTTTCAAAAAATCATCTCCTGGATTCACTGTTTTTTTGAAGGGTTTTTCATGACTCAATATCCTTCAGTTCTGCTCTGATCTTAGTTATTTCTTGTCTTCTGCTAGCTTTTGAATTTGTTTGCTCTTGCTTCTCTAGTTCTTTTAATTGTGATGTTAATGTGTCGATTTCAGATTTTCCCATTTCTCCTGTGGGCATTTAGTGCTATCAGTTTCCTTCTAAACACTGCTTTATCTGTGTCCCAGAGGTTCTGGTATGTTTTGTCTTTGTTCTCATGGGTTTCAAAGAACGTATTTGTTTCTGCCTTAATTTTGTTATTTACCCAGTAGTCATTCAGGAGCAGGTTGCTCAGTTTTCATGTAGTCGTGTGGTTTTGAGTGGGATTTTTAATCCTGAGTTCTAATTTGATTGCACTGTGGTCTGAGAAAGTGTTTGTTTTGATTTCCCATCTTTTGCATTTGCTGAGGAGTGTTTTACTTCCAATTATGTGGTCAATTTTAGAATAAGTGCTATGTGGTGCAGAGAAGACTGTATATTCTGTTGATCTGGGGTGGAGAGTTCTGCAGATGTCTATTAGGTCCACTTGGTCCAGAGCTGAGTTCAAGTCCTGAATATCCTTGTTAATTTTCTGTCTCATTGTTCTAATATTGAGAGTGAGGCTTTAAAGTCTCCCTCTATTATTGTGTGGGAGTCTAAGTCTCTTTGTAGGTCTCTAAGAACATGCTTTATGAATCTGGGTGCCCCTGCATTAGGTGCATGTATATTTAGGATAGTTAGCTCTTCTTGTTGCATTGATGGCTATACCATCAAGTAATGCCCTTCTTTGTCTTTTTTTGTTCTTTGTTGGTTTAAAGTCTGTTTCATCAGAGACTAGGACTGCAACCCCTGGTTTTTTTTGGGTTTTTTTTTTGCTTTCCATTTGCTTGGTAAGTCCTCCCCCATCCCTTTATTTTGAGCCATTTGTTTCTTTGCATGTGAGATGGGTCTCTTGAATACAGCACACCGATGGGTCTTGACTGTTCATCCAGTTTGCCAGTCTGTGCCTTTTAATTGGGGCATTAAGCCCAATAACATTTAAGGTTAATATGGTTATGTGTGAATTTGATCCTGTCATTATGATGCCAGCTGGTTATTTTGCCCATTAGTTGATGCAGTTTCTTCATAGTGTCAATGGTCTTTACATTTTGGTTTGTTTTTGCAGTGGCTGGTACCAGTTTTTCTTTTCCATATTTAGTGCTTCCTTCAGCAGTCTTGTAAGGCAGGCCTGGTAGTGACAAAATCCCTCAGCATTTGCTTGTCTGTAAAGGATTTTATTTCTCCTTCACTTATGAAGCTTAGTTTTGGGCTGGATATGAAATTCTGGGTTGAAAATTCTTTTCTTTAAGAATGTCGAATATTGGCCCCCACTCTCTTCTGGCTTGTAGGGTTTCTGCAGAGAGATCTGCTGTTAGTCTGATGGGCTTCCCTTTGTGGGTAACTCAACCTTTCTCTCTGGCTGCCCTTAACATTTTCTTCTTCATTTCAACCTTGGTGAATCTGATGATTATGTGTCTTAGGGTTGCTCTTCTCAACGAGTATCTTAGTGGTGTTCTCTGTATTTCCTGAATTTGAATGTTGGCCTGTCTTGCTTGGTTGGGGAAGTTCTGCTCGATTATATCCCGAAGTGTGTTTTCTAACTCAGTTCCATTGTCCCCATTACTTTTAGGTACACCAATCAAATGTAGGTTTGGTCTTTTCACATAGTCCCATATTTATGGGAGGTTTTGTTTGTTCCTTTTCATTCTTCTTTCTCTAATCTTGTCTTCACACTTTATTTCATTAAATTGGTCTTCAATCTCTGATATCCTTTCTTCCACTTGATCAATTCAGCTATTGATACTTGTGTATGCTTCACAAAGTTGTCGTGCTGTGTTTTTCAGCTTCATCAGGTCTTTTATGTTCTTCACTAAACTGGTTATTCTAGTTAACAATTCCTCTAACCTTTTATCAGTGTTCTTAGCTTCCTTGCATTGGGTTAGAACATGCTTCTTTAGCTCAGAGGAGTTTGTTATTACCCACCTTCTGAAGCGTACTTCTGTGAACTCATTAAACTCACTCTTTGTCCAGTTTTGTTCTCTTGCTGTTGAGGAGTTGTGATCCTTTGGAGGAGAAGAGGCATTCTGGTTTTTGGAATTTTCAGCCTATGGGGTGTCTGTCAACCCCTGCTGGGAAGTGTCTCCCAGTCAGGAGGCATGGGAGTCAGGGACCCACTTGAGGAAGCAATCTGTCCCTTAGCAGAACTCAAGGGCTGTGCTGGGAGATCCACTGCTCTCTTCAGAGCCAGAAGGCAGCAACATTTAAGTCTGCTGAAGCTGCACCCACAGCCGCCCCTTCCCTCATGTGCTCTGTCCCAGGGAGACCAGAGTTTTATCTATAAGCCCCTGACTGGGGTTGCTCCCTTTCTTTCAGAGATGCCTGCCCAGAGAGGAGGAATTTAGAGAGGCAGTCTGGCTACAAGGTCTTTGTGGTGCTGTGGTGGGCTCCACCCTGTCAAAACTTCCTGGTTGCTTTGTTTACACTGTGAGGGGAAGACCACCTACTCAGGCCTCAGTAATGGCAGACGCCCCTCCCTCCACCAAGCTCCAGCTTCCCAGGTTCACTTCAGACAGCTGTGCTGGCAGTGAGAATTTCAAGCCAGTGGAATTTAGCTTGCTGGGCTCCGTGGGGGTGGGATCCGCTGAGCAAGACCACTTGGCTCCCTGGCTTCAGCCCCCTTTCCAGGGAAGTGAAAAGTTCTGTCTCACTGGGGTTCCAGGCACCAATGCGGTATGAAAAAAAAACTCATGCAGCTAGCTCAGTGTCTGACTCAAGGACCACCTAGTTGTGTGCTTTAAACTCAGGGCCCCTGTGGTGTAGGCACCCGAGGGAATCTCCTAGTTAGTGGGTTGTGAAGACTGTTAGAAAAGCGTTGTAGCCAGGCACAGTGGCTCAAGCCTGTAATCCCAGCACTTTCGGAGGCGGAGGCAGGCAGATCACGAGATCAGGAGATCGAGACCATCCTGGCTAACATGGTGAAACCCTGTCTCTACTAAAAATACAAAAAAAAAAAAAATTAGCCAGGTGTGGTGGCGGGCACCTCTAGTCCCAGCTACTGGGGAGGCTGAGGCAAGAGAACAGTATGAACCTGGGAGGCAGAGCTTGCAGTAAGCCAAGATCTCACCACTGCACTCCAGCCTGGGCGACAGAGTGAAACTCGTCACAAAAAAAAAAAAAAAAAGAAAGAAAGAAAAAGAAAAGCATAGTATCTGGGTCGGGTAGCACTGTCCCTCACAACAGGGTCCTTCATGGCTTCCCTTGGCTAGGGGAGGGAGTTCCCTGACCCCTTGGGCTTCCTGGGTGAGGCAACACCCCACCCTGCTTCTGCTGGCCCTCCATGGGCTGCACCCACTGTCTTACCAGTCCCAATGAGATGAACCAGGTATCTCAGTTGGAAATGCAGAAATCACCTGCCTTCTGCTTTGGTCTCTCTAGGAGCTGCAGACTGGAGCTGTTCCTATTCGGCCATCTTGCCTGGGAATCATTAAAAGCATTTATTATAAGTTCATGAATCAATTGATACTCTTAGGGAACATTTAATAAGATTTATTGCCTTATAAAATTTATTACCTTATAAAAGCTAAATAACTGAGATTATAATTATTAGCAGTTGCATAATTACATTTCTGGTAATTCTAGAAATGACCAAAGATAAGAAATGTCTATAACTTTCTACATTTTATATAGAAATTGATGACTTTAAAATGTTATTTTAAACATATTCATAACATCAAAGTACACGCATTTATTTTTTTAAGTTGAAAGGTATAAAAAATCCGTGATCTAAAAATATAAGTCCTTCATAATAGCAATAGGGCAGAGGAACCAAAAGCGCAATTAATTAGGAAATGTTAAGATCCGGAGAGTTTGCATGGTGGCACGCACCTGTAATCTCAGTTACTTGGGAGGCTAAGGCACGAGAATCACTTGAACCTGGGAGGCAAAGGTTGCAGTGAGCCTAGATTGTGCCACTGCACTCCAGCCTGAGTGACAGAGTGAAACTTGGTCTCAAAATAAATGAATAAAATTTGGAGAATTTGAAATGCCATGTTGCCTAAGCAATCCATAGTTTCCTGGCATAGACGGCAGAAGGTTCCTTTTTACAATATGTCCTCTGAGTGTTTTGTGAGCTGGTCTCAGTCCACTCCTGCTCCTCCCTTCTGTACTCTAGCCCATCTGGCTCCAGGAACATAATGAGCTGCATCCTCTATTGAAGGCTGCATCCTCTATTGAAGGCTTCTCTCTTCCCTACACGCCCTTCTTCTTCTCTTTTCCAACTGCTACTAGGAGGTACACGAATGTCACTTTCTCCATGAAAGCTTCTCCAGTATCTCCTCTTATCCTTGCTAGCCTGATCTTTCACTTTATTTACTCCTATCTAATATCTTCCCATTCCTATTCCCTCTTCCTGGTAACCCATTCCTCATTTATTTGAGAGATGTAATATGATACAAAAACCAAAGCCACATGAGTTGCCTTGGCCAATAGGACATTAGTAAACGTGACACAAGCAGAAGTTCAAAAAGCACTTGCCTACTTGTCCCCTCTTGCTGGTGGACACTCTGCTGCTACCTCTATTTCTGGTTGACCTGCACAGAATGAATGGCCACATCAATCAGAAATACACCATCCTAGCTAATGGCCCTCATATCAACCACCCTCTAGCCTTCTAGCTAACTGCAGCCACATGCGTAACTTCAGGAGAGACAAGCAGAAGACCATTCCCACTGAATAGTTCCAATTTGCTGATTTATAGAACCACAAGCAAATCAAATGATTATTGTTTAAGCTACTCAGTTTTGAAGTACTTTTTATGATGCTGCAATAGATGACTATCACTATTAGCTGCCTAATTTCTCAGACTTGTTTTCTTTTGTATAAAATGAAGAATCACAACCCCTGTTGATTTGGTCCAAATGACATAGTGTACAATATCCTAACCCTGGAGGTACAGCACCTAGATGAACACAATCTGGATTTATCCTTGGCTCCATCATGCACTAACTGGGTTTCCTTTTTCTGATTTCCTTAAAATATCAATATATTTTACAATCTGTGCATCTCCATTTTCTCATGTGTAAAAATGTATAAAATAAATAAAATGTGCCCGTGTACCAGTTCGGATTCTTCTGCTGCAAATCCCAGAAAACCTGGTTTAAATTTGCTTAAAGAAACTAGGACTATGACTCAGTTAAATAGGAATATGACTCAGTTAAATGGAAATATGGCTCCCTTCTGGATTCTGGAGTTTAAACATCATTAGAATGTTGTCTCTCTCAATCTATCAACTACTCTCCTACACGCTAGTATCATTGTCAGTCTCCACCAGGTGTCAAGATGACTGCCGGCACTTCTGTATCTAGAACATTTCAGGTCATTCAGTGAAAAAGGAAAGACTCTCAGCAACATCTACACAATTTTATTGTTTGATTATGTTGTGTGCCTATCACATGGCCAGAAGTAACAGAGTTTTGATTGTCTAAACCTGAGTTATTTTCTTAATCTTGGACCTCAGGTTAGGACTTAACCACTGAAGGCAGAGAGGCTAGTGGTGGGGGCCAGGGTTATTATCCAGAGGAATATCAAAGTATCATTACATGGAGAAGGCTGATATAAACAATGAATACCCCTGCCATTTATCTCATAGAGAATAGTTGAACTAAACACACATGTGCATGCACTCATGAATGTGTGCATGTGCATGCACACACATACACACACAGTGTATAACTGGTGAAACAAGGTTGAATATGGTCAGGGGATTGTATCAATGTTAACTTCCTGATTTGATATTGCACTGTATTTATAGAAGATAGTAGCACTGGGAGGACTGGGTAAAGCATATACAGAGTTTCTCTGTATTATTTCTTACAACTACATGTAAATCTATAATTATCTCAAAATTAAAAATTAAAAAAGCACTGAGTAAGGTATCTGACACATAGTTAATCATTATTTGAATTCTAAAGTAACTAACACCTTTCTTTGAAAACACAAACTTACTTTTAATCTCCTCTAAGCATCCTGGTTTCCCCAGTAGGAACTGATTTTTCTTTTCTCTAGGACTCCGATATACTTTGAATGTTTGCCTTTCCAAATCTCATACTGAAATGTGATTCCCAATGTTGAAGGCAGAGCCTGGTGGGAAGTATTCGGGCCATGTGGACGATCCCTAATGAGTGGCTTGGTGCCCACCCTGTGGTAATGAGTTAATGCGAGATCCAGTTCTTAGAGACTGAGACCTCCCCCTGACTCTTGCTCCTTCTCTCACCATGTGACATGCCTGCTCCCCCTTCTTCGTCCACCATGAGCAAAAGCTCCATGGGGACTTACAAGAAGCCTAGCAGATGCTGATGCCATTCCTGTACAGCCTGCAGACCCATGAGCTAAATAAACATATTTTCTTTGTAAATTACCCAACCTCATATATTCCTTTATAGCAATGCAAAACAGACTAATACAGACTCTATTTCAAGGAATGTCACTATCACACTGATCAGGAACAGCTGGGTATCAGAGTTCCTCATTTATGTCTAGGTCTCAATACATCATGAAGACCTGAAAGGCAAGGGGCATCTTATTTTTATTTATTCGTGCTTTCATTCATTCATTTATTCACTTGTATTTTGTATCTATCCATATCACTCAGACTTTTCCCATATTAGACTTTCAGTAGTAGAATGTTAAGGTTTGATATTCACGTGAGCACCTATTTGTCATGATTTTAGTGATTGTCAAAGCATGTTTACATTAGACGTGTTTCTTAATTTTACTTATATCAGAACTATTGCATATTGGCTAATATTTTTCTAAATTGAATTGTCTTTGGGAGTTTTCCTATCTGTGTTCAAAGAGACTCTGAAGATAGGAGATAGGTACTAAGAAAGGGTTTTATTTTACAGGCGCCTGGGGATCCGAGATTAGCTCTTGAATGATCATCACAGCAGAGCTTCAATTCTCTTTTTATTTAGGTGTTGTGGGTTTCTGTCATAGAGATTTTAAGTAGAAAGGAGTTCATGATCTCCTCTAAGGAGTTTGAGATTCAAAGGAATTTTTGCAAGTGATGGGGAAAAAAAAGCCAAGTGAGTTTTTTAATAGAGGATTACTCTCCCAGAAGTCGACTATAATTCTCACATCTATAGGTTCCTTGCCCATGGCTGAGTGAACAGATAATAGCCTGTTTAGAAACGTTTGCCTTTGTTCAGTGAAGGGCATTCTGTCCTCCCACTATTCAGCCTTTTTTTAGTTCATCACGCCCACCAAAT
This sequence comes from Pan troglodytes, assembly GCF_028858775.2. Lineage (NCBI taxonomy): Eukaryota > Metazoa > Chordata > Mammalia > Primates > Hominidae > Pan > Pan troglodytes. Next base: position 79,018,787 of record NC_086015.1, read on the forward strand.
AAGAGTGATGCCAAGTCCACAAATAGAAAGCAAGACCATTAACATATCAAGCACTTCCAAGATCAAAATACTGCGTACAGCATGTGTGTTTTAATGAAAATCTAGAAGCAGAGGCAGCTGAAGTCCGCATTGTGTGAGTTTCCAAGATAAAAGTGTAATTTCAAAGAGAACAGAAACTTTTAACACTCAAAGTAAAAATTGCTTCTTACATTTAGTGCCAATTAGTTTTCCATGTTACAGTATATATCATTGCCAAACTACTTTTCCTCCTGAATTTCCTTTTGCCTAGGGGAATCTACCTGCTGTGGCCTGGCTCCTGCTATAAACTGTCTTGGAAGTTGGTCATTTCATTTATTTGGAACTCATTCCTCTTGGTGACTGGTGTTTATGACGGCCTTATCTGTTACCCTTTGGTTTTGCATTTCTTTGGTTGATGGCTTTGAAGCTAATGTTATTGATCATCGTGCTACCACAGCTCATCATCCTGGGAAAAATGAGGTTACTGACTTCATTTCCTTTTGTCCAGCATATGCTTTGATGAGCTCATATATTTCTTCCCCTTTCTTTAGTGTTTCCTTTTTCTGCTCACCTTCCTGACACCTTTCATAGAGATGAAGGGAAATACAATCTCAAACACAAAGGGTTAGGGGATTACAAAAGAAAGGGAAAATTTTAAGGCTTGAGAGTTTCATCATATGTCCAAGCAAAGAACTGCATTAGTTTTCTATTGCTGTGTAAAAAATTTCTGTAAACTTAGCACTTTAAATCAAGATACATGTATTATTGCACAGTTTCCCTGAGTAAAGGGTTCAGGCGTGACTTAACTGGATCCTCTACTCAGGGTCTCAGATAACTTAAATCAAGATGTGGGCCTGGGGTCCCTCTCAGCTGAGGATCAGGATCCTCTGCAAAGCTCACTCAGGAAATTGGCAGAAATCAGTTCCATGTGGGTTTAAGGCTGAGGACCTCAGCTCAGGCCCAGCCAGTACCATCTCCCTTTTGATTAATTCAGATTCAGTTGATCAGTAGCCTAACCACAGGAATGCTATCTCATCATATTTCCAGGTTTCACCCACTGTTATGGGAAGGGGGTTTTGCAAGGGCGTGGGTCATCCAGGATCATCTTGGAATTCCACCTACCACAGGGGAAACACCTGTCTTGTTCATTACTCCCTAGTTTTCAGAACTGTAAGTGGCACATAGCATGCAAACAATAAAAATTTACTGAAAAATTAATCACTCTCCTCATTTTCTGAATTACCACAATAATTAAAATTTCAAGTCCATTGTTATTGATTACTTGACTTACAGATGAATCATTCCACTGACAAGTCTCCCAGTTTCTGATGATGGCTTAGTATAAATATTTGATGCTCTAACACAGAGCAGCTTAAACTAGTTGATGTCTGAAATGATTGGTTAGTACATTTTTTAGATTCTTTTCTTTTTAAAGAGAGAAAGCTATGGTTACTTTTCATTCTCTAAAACTAGCACCCATCTTCGAGTGCAGATTTAGCTGTTGAACCACTAGAGAAATAGGCATGATTTTATATGCTCAATTCTCTAGTTTTTACATGTTTGCATGCTGGCTGCTGGTAGGTACACCATGTTTTTGAAAGCTGCCTCAGTATCTCCTCGTGCTTCCTTCTTTCTTAAGGCTGATAGCTTAGCATGTAGGGACTAGTTTCTGCTTTTATAAATTACAGAAGGAGTCATGTCCTGAGCTCTATTTCAGGATTTTCATAGTGCTGTGAGGTATGGACTTGATTTTACAAGAATAGCTAAGGAGAAAGATCAAATTGGGAAACAGATAATTCTTTTAGTGAGAGGTGCTTAGGGGACACATGAATACATACATATTTTTTCATATTCAAATATATATTTTATACACGATATATATAGTTTACATTATATATATTCAATATGAATATATTTCATATTTCCATATATTTTCATAGAGATAATTTATATACATGTGTGAGTGCATTTGTTAGTGTGTTGCACAATTCAGTAGAAGTATGAGTCTCCCAAAAGATTTAAGAATTAAGTTAGAACCTAGAAATAAATCGTTTACTGAGGCTTTTAATATAAATATAGACAATTTGGGTAATGCCAGGCCACCTGACTGAAGGAAGAGTTCTCATGCCTTTAGAGACCTTTATCAACTTTTCCAGGCCAGATTGACATCTTTCTGGAGGCAGTTGCAGTGTGTACAATTAGAAACCCCCTGAGCCACCAAATTACATTATCTTGGTAAATCACTTAGCCTCCTAAAACCTGAGATTCCCCATCTGTGAAACAGGAGACAATAATAGCATTACAGTCATGGATCACTTAATGAAGGGGATGTACGCTGAGAAAAGCATCATTAGGTGACTTCCTTGTCATGCAAGCATCACAGAGTGTCCTTACACAAACCTAGATCGTGTAGCCTAGTCTGCACCTGCACTATAGTGTATGGCCTATTGCTTCTAGCATACAAACTTGCACAGCAAGTGACTGTACTGAATATGGCAGGCAGTTCTAAGACTGTGGCATTTGTGTTTTTAAACACAGAAAAGGTGCCGTAAAAACATTGCACTATAATCTTATGAGACCACCATTGTATATGCGGTTGGTCACTGGCTGAAATGTCATTATGGGGCACTTGACTATACTTCCTTAGGAAGGTAGTTGTAAGAATTAAGTTAGAGCACAAGTGTATGTTAAGTGCTTAGAGCTTAAGCTCTTTAAGCTTGAGATTCCCACTTCTAGCTCAAGGTGAGTCATCAAATAAGTGTTTGTAATTACTTATTGTTGTTAGGATAGAAGCACTTTGTAAGTTAAAAATCTCTTTACAAATATATGGGTATATTCCTAACATAGTAAAGAAAAAGAACATTACAAAAAATAACAACCCATCTGATTTATTTGATTTTAACATGTTCTATTTAGAGCATCTAACAAAGACTGAGTGGATTCAAGCTCTGCACTGCATCTCACATATACTCATATCCTGCCATCTGCATTACCAAGCCCTAGTCCAGCCACCAGTGTTTCTTGTTTTAGGAATAACATTCAAAGGAGCTCAACAAAGCATATCAGGAATGCAAAATTGGGCCCCAACTCACTAAAATGGCCTGAGGCTGTTTTAGGTCTTCAAATGGCCAGGATCTTTCTATCTTTCTTGTCACATGGTGGTACCTCTACTGACTGCTGGCCTGAAAAATCTTTCTCTCTCTCCCTCTCTCCACACACACACGCACACGCACACGCACACACACAGCACCTATTTTTCTGGTTACCTATTTCTCATTCTTTGAGAAGACTTCTCTGATGGTTCCTCATCCCCCAATACCTCAGGTCCCCCTTAAATATAACCTCGTAGCACGCAGTGCTTCCATTTTTTATCACATTTATAATTTTACTCAAAAACTTAATTGTACATCCATCCTCTTTAAACCACCACCACCTTTTCCACAATCTCTGCTGGAGCTTTCCAAAGAATGACATTAAATGACTCACATTTGCAACATGGCTTTACTTCTTTTCTTTTCTTCCCAGCTAATTGATTTAGAGCAGCTCTGTTAATCAAACATCTTTAAACCTCAATTATAGCTCTTCCCAAGTTCCCAGAAAATAAGGAGTTTTTTGTTTTTGTTTTTTCACACATTAGGTGCTTAAAGATGTATTGAAATAATGAATAAATGAAAACAAATCAGAATCAATTCAATGATGGCTTCATGAACTCCAGATTAAAATGAAATATTTGCCACTATAGTCTCCAAGTTCTTTGCAGCCTTATTAATTGACAAGTACTCATTTACGTGTGTTTCAAATAGTAGAACAGAAAAGAAAAAGGAAAAGTCTCTTAGAATCTTTGATCTCTAAATTGTTTACCAGTTCAAGGAAGAGTCATGAGAAGATTTCAAAGATCAGCAGTCATTTCATAATAAAGATTCAATTTTAACTTCAAGGAGTGAAAGTCAAGAATGTGAAAATCTCCAAGCCCCCTTCTAGTAATAATTTTTTTCTAGATTATATTAAAAATCTGGCTATGTTTCATAGACTGGAGATGACACCTTCAAAACTGGTGGTGGCTTTCTCAGGCCAGTCAACAAAGAAACACTTTAACATTTTCTTTTAACTTGTTTGCTTCCCTACAAAATATAACAAAACAGAATGAAAACTGAATTTCTTAAATAATCCTGAGAATTTCAGCCTACATTAATCTGAAAACTAGATGGAGAGTTACAAAATCAGGAACTTGCTAAAGCATTTTATAGTACAAAATTATCAACCTACAAATATTTTATTCACCATTCATGGTTCAAACTTGAACATAAGTAAGCACTAGCATAGTTATTTACTATCTCTATAGTTTATGTGAAGTAAGAATAATAGTAGCATCTACCTCATGGGATTTGTAATGAGAAATTAATAAGTTATTAGCATTAAATAATTTTGACAAGTATCTAGCACATAGCAAGCCTTTACTTAATGTTAGCATCAAACTGGAGTTCTGAAAGCTAGAGGTCTATAGTTCAGGATCTGGGAGTATGTATTCCAATAGGAGTTGTTAATACTTTCTTTTCTAAAATTTGATGTGCAGCAGTTTCATTCAAACTGCTGATTCTGTTAGCATATGTTTTATTAGTAATCATGTGACCATATCCTATGAAAGTTAAATTATAAGTGAAATCAGACACTTTAAATCTATGAACCCTTCTGCCAATCTCAGCTGGAACTCTCTGAGGCAGGTGGGCTTTGCAGAATCAGAGGTAGCATGGCCCAGCACTTAGAGGCACTGCCCCTAAACCTGTGCTCCCTGTGTTTTATCTACTACCTATTTGACATTGAACAAGTCATTTAGCTTATCTGCATTTCAGGTTTCCTCTTTTAAAAATCAGATTTAAAATAATAGTAATATCATCTACCACTTAAAATTAATATGAAGATTCAATGAGTCTGACATTCATAAACATTTGAACAGCACTTCATATTTATGTGCTATATTAAGTGTTTTTTAATAATAATGAAAATGTCTGTTTTACACAAACATTCCTGCAGCTAAATCTCTCCAAAAACAACTGTCTTAGTAGCAAATAGGAATAATGCTTTACCGTTTTGGCGCATAAAATCTAAAATTTAGAGATGTGAATGTGTGTCAGGACTCTTTAGAAACCATTGTGTATATCAAAGGGTACAACCGGACTGTTCAAGAAAGAAGATTAAGATGGAAAATTCAAGTTATCTGTCCTTATAATGGTCACTTCACCTCTTCCAAGGCTCCCACTAAGAAGGGTGGCCACCGTGCTTTCAAGTCTGAAGGTGATGGATTTCATGGCAAGGTTTTGGGAATTGTTATGATATTAGAACTTAGAAAACCTTGAAGAAAGGGGTTCTCCTTGAATTAGACTGGGAATGAGCTTTGCCTGATTCTCCTGGTGTGAGTATTGCATTTAATCATAAAATGCCATATCATCTCAACCATCTACTTCTTAATTTATAGTACCCAGGATCCTTGGGGACATGGCTAAGATCAAAAGAGAATGGGGTCCTGGAAATTGTGAAATCTTGAAAAAGGTTCTTTCTAGTCTCTCCTTATGCATTTCTTTCTCTCTCTAGCCCTCCCTACCTCCACAGTTCCCCACACTTTTGTGGCTGTTCATACTGCAGCTTGTAGATTCTAAATTCTCCCTTAGAATTAGAGACCCATTGAAACCAAACAATGAGGAATGGGGTAGAAAAGGCATATATATATATATATATATATATATATATATATATATATATATCTGTATATACACAGTATTACACACACACACACACACACAAATACATATAGATGCTTGCAGCCTCATTTGTTTTGTTCTTCTTCCTCTTCATTAATTTAGGCTCTGGATACATTCATCAGTTCTTATCTTCAAAATACTTCAATTTTCATAAATACAAAGAGAAGTACAATCATCATTCCTTTTCTTTCATTTGATTCTGAAGAAAATTTTGCCTAATTCAAAGTAAGAAATAAAAGACTATTGTTGAACAATACTAATGAAAGGGGGTCAGATTATGAAACAGATATTATTCCAGTTCAAAGGCATTTCATTTATGAGAAATTGCATAACATTTACATTTTTGAGAAATTGCCATATTAAGTCAATATCTATTTGCTGCACTTAAAAAATAGAGGTTTAACTGAAAGTTAATACCAGCTCCGAGTCACTATAATAGTAATTGCTCACGTCTTTTAGGTGATTTACCATTGCTAGGTACTCTTCTGCAAGCTTTTCAGGCTCTTTCTCATTCAGTCCGCACAACTAACTGAAGTAGGCAATAGGTGATATTGCTTAGGAGGGCAGTTGATTTTATTAGAGAATTTTGTAGGTTAAGAGTTAAGTACAAAAATGTTGTATAAATAATAAAAGTTTTAAAAATCAAATGTGTGACTATGTAGATATGCACACACATATATGAATTTGGGTTTATATTTTCACAGAAACAAATTCTGACAAATTAGTGACATCAAGTAGTAGACCATGCAGCAAGATTTTTTTTAAGCCACAAATAAAATGAATTCCAATAAAGGATGGGGCAATACACATTCTTGTGAGCTTTACTCGAAACAAATTTAAATGTAGTTTGAGATTAGATGACCAAGAGTAGATTACATGAGCAAGATTGGTCAGGGAAAGGCTTGGAGTCAGGGAACAAAGGGGCTGTAATAAAACTGTGTGCCCGAGAGGCTATTGGGCATAGTACTTGCCTATCCATTTTCCGGATGCTGCTGTGGGATCCAGTAAAAATAAATCAATAGTTCCTGGATGCACCTTGTCTCACAACTCAGGCAGGTCATTATTTTTACTGCATGGAAAAAAGAGAGTGAGAAACGGTTCACTATCTTGCTAACTTTTGTGAATTGACTTGGGTTGCCTGCCATTGTGATAACTTTTAGTTTCAGTTGATTTGTGCCCTGATGCTGCTAAGGAGGTTCAGTGTTGCCCTGGGGAAGATGGCTCAAAAGGAAGGATTATGATTTTCTTCAGTTTGAGTAAACCAAGCTTGGTGCAGTGGTTCTCCACCTTGGTTTCACATTAGAATCACCAAGGGAGTTTTACAAAGTGCTATGTCTGGGATCTAACCTTCTAAGTTTCTGACTTAGCTAAGAAAGAATTAAAGTTAAGGAAGAATTCATGAGGCAAGTGCATGAGAACAGGACACAGACACATGGAGTCAGGCTCAAAAAAGCCATGCTGGCTGTACACTTTCCTACTCTGTGTGCAGCTAGCTTTTTTATCCCCACCCCACCAGAACAGGACTCATTCCCTAAGCAGGATTAGACTGGGGCCTTTCAAGGAGGGCTGAGGCCAAACAAATGGGAGATTTGGATTGTGGCAAGAGGCTACATGTCATCCTTATCCCAAGATGATTCTTGATAGGAGGAAAAGTGTTAGAAATGTTCCGAAATTGTAACTTCAGTATTTGAAAGGAAATGATAAATTTAAAAGTGTTTTCTCATAAGGATATGTCACAGTTAAAAACAAGAGGTTAATGTGTGTAGTAGAGAAGAACAGTTAGCATATTCATTAATCAAAGTCCTGTTTACCTATCTGCTTGTGAAGGATATTTATTCATTTACTTAAGTTCGATAACAGATGTTGTTTTGTGACAATGTTGATGTTCTCTGACTACCTGCTTGAAAATCTAAGACTTGTAAAACGCACACTTTAAAAATTAATCTCTTTTTATAATTACAAGATTAATAGTCTTAACGTAAAATTATACAGGAAAGGAACTAAAATATATATCTAATGTTTCACTGATCATCTCTATTAAAATACTGGTTTATTTTCCTTTATGTTTACTGTGTGAGAATGTGAGTTTTTGTGTGTGTATGTGTGTGTATTTACAAAAACTGTAAAGTCTGAATCTTCTGATATTACTAGTATTTATAGTTTTGACTCTTCCTTTTATTAACTTCATTATATCATGGGCATCTCCTTACCTTATCACATATTATTTATGGGATAATTTTGAATGACTCTATAGTATTTTGCTTTTCGGTTATACCATACTGTATGTAAATAAATCCCTGTCATGGAATATTTGATTATAAAATTAGGATTTTTATTAGTATAGCATTCCAATACACATCATAGAACATCACTGATTTCTGACTTTTGTTTTCCTTCAGTACAAATTCATAAAGATGGAACACTTCAAATATTTAGGGGATTTAAAGCTATTTATTCATGCTGTCAAATTGCTCTCCAGGAAAATTGTACCAATTTACATTCAAGGTATTTATAAGAATGCCATTCTGCTGCACCATTTCAGCACTGGACAATGCTGTATGTTAAAAATTTGTCAATTTGATTCAAAGTCTACTGCCAAGGACAATTACATAACCTTGCATGTCTCCACTTTATTATTTATAAAATAATGCTAATAATAGTATCTACCCTATAAAGTTGTTGAATTAAGGTTGCTGATACATGTGAAGAGTTTAGAACTGTGCCTTCCCACAGAGTAAGTATTCAATAAAGATTAGCTCAAATTCTGAGTGGCAAAAAAAATGGCATCTTATTATAATTCACATCTGTTTTGTTTACCAATAAGTGAGATTTTTCACATGCTTAGCTATGTGTGTTTCTTCTTTCTTAAATCACCTGTTAAGGTCATTTCTCCTTTTTCTCCTGCAGTTTCATCCTATTCTATCCACTTATAAAGCTTATTGCACATGAAAGATAATATATTCCCATAATGTTTCAATTATGTCCTTAACTTCTATTTTCTGTTAACAAAAATGATAAACATTTAATGTTAACATTGTTAATTGTTTGAACTTTATCCTAAGAATATAGGGAAGAAACTGATGCTATTATTACTCAGCAGAAATCCACAAACAAGTGTGCCAAATATTCAAGGCTGTTTCACATAACATATGTACACAAATGCTCTGGATTTGTGTGTAAGTGTTGAAAGTATTCCATATGCCTTAACACGTTGTGCCATCACTGTTATTTTTAAATTCCTAAATAGCCTTTAGTTACATTTATTTTAATCAAAATTAGTAACTAAATAATTCTGGGACTGCTGCTTAATTTCCAAGCAGTTGGCAAATGTTTAAACCTTTGTTATTAAGTTTTATTTTTATTGTCTTGTAATCAGAAACTATGAGCTTTATGATATATACTTTTGGGGAAATTTGCTTTCCCTTGTGGCCTGGAATATGTTTAAAGTTTCTAATGTTCCTTGAACGTATAAAAATATTATGTATTATCAACCAACCCAAATGTCCAACAATGATAGACGGGATTAAGAAAATGTGGCACATATACACCATGGAATACTATGCAGCCATAAAAAATGATGAGTTCATGTCCTTTGTAGGGACATGGATGAAGCTGGAAACCATCATTCTCAGCAAACTATCGCAGGGACAAAAAACCAAACACCACATGTTCTTACTCATAGGTGAGAACTGAACAATGAGAACACATGGACACAGGAACGGGAACATCATACACCGGGGGGGTGTTGTGGGGTGGGGGAAGTCGGGAGGGATAGCATTAGGAGATATACCCAATGCTAAATCACGAGTTAATGGGTGCAGCACACCAACATGGCACATGTATACATATGTAACAAACCTGCACATTGTGCACATGTACCCTAAAACTTAAATTATAATAATAATAAAATAAAATAATTTTAAAAATTATGTATTATCTTTTTCAAAGTGTTTATTTTACTGTATGTATATTTTTAAATTTGTATAAATTTAAGGAGTACAAGTACAATTTTGTTACATGGATGCATTGTGTAGAGGTGAAGTCTGGGCTTATTGGGTATTCATCAGGTGAATAAGTATACATTATACCCATTAGGAATTTCTCATCATCCACCCCTCTCTGACTCGACCTCTATGCTTCCAAGTTTCCAGTGTCTATCATTTCATACTCTATGCCCATGTGTACACATTATTTAGCTCCCACTTATGAGGGAGAACATGTAGTATTTGCCTGTCTCTTTCTAAGTTGTTCCACTTAAGAAAATGGCCTCCAGTTCCATCCATGTTGCTGCAAAACATATGTTTTCATTCTTCTTGTGGCTGAATAGTATTTTATCTTGTATATATAAAACATTTTCTTTATCTAATCATCTGTTATGTAGTTTATTCAAATACTCTGTGTCATTTTTAATGTTGGTGGAGCAGAGAAAGGAGATCCAAATTACAAAATAAATATGCCTGAGCCCTGTCGACTTCACATTCTCAACTCAAGGATTAGTCAACATCTAATAGATTTATGGGGTTCAGAGTAGAATGAGGATGAAGTGATGAATATTTAGGAAAAACCATCAAACAAGCCTGCTGTGATCTCCATATCCTACCCTGCCCTATGGAGAAGCACAGTGCTAGAATTCTGTTTATTCTGGTCTTCTTGATCTGGCACTGCAAGTGCTGAGGTGAAATCTCACAGCGATTTCTTTGTAGATAGGATTATTTGCCTTCCAAATATCAATGGCTTTTCCTTCATTGAAAGATCTAAGATCTAACTCTTCCTTTATTCAGTCCATGTAGTCTGGATAGGGCTGTACCTCCAACCTTTATGTTATACCAAGAACCTAAACTTCATTTCCATACACAACCCCTGTTCTTTCTCTTTACCTTGCCTTGTTCCTGCTTTTAATTTTGGATCACCTTTTCTAGATTCACGATTTTAGCTGACTAATTTGAGTGTATTCTTTATTATTCAAATCAGGTGTCAGCTTCTCAGGTATGTCTTTCCTGATAATCTAGTATAGGAAGGGTTGTGAGCAAAAATGCTCTTTTCTCCACTTTATCACTGAGCTTCCACATAGTGTTATAATTGTAGATTTATGTGTCTATCTACCTCAATGTACTGTAAGCAATGTTGTAGCATCAATTATACATTCTATACATTCCATGACACATAATGGATACTCAATTAATGTTTGCTGAATAATTATAATTTTTTCAAAAAAGGAAATTAAGAAGAAAGAAAAGAACAAAGAAAATGGAGATTAGCTACTTGGAGATACTAATTTTACTCATCAGTGTGTTCCCTCCTACTGGCAGAGTGTCTGGCACAAGGAATGAATTCCATAAATATTTATTAAAGGAATGAATTGGTCTGCAGACTTTTTTTTTAATACTTTAAGTTCTGAGATACATGTGCAGAATGCGTAGGTTTGTTACATAGGTATACACATGCCATTGTGGTTTGCTGCCCCCATCAACTCATCATCTACATTAGGTATTTCTCCTAATGCTATCCCTCCCCTAGCCCCACACCCAACGACAGGCCCCAGTGTGTGATGTTCCCCTCCCCGTGTGTCCATGTGTTCTCATTGTTCAACTCCCACTTATGAGTGAGAACATGCGGTGTTTGGCTTTCTGTTCTTGTGTTAGTTCGCTGAGAATGAAGCTGGAAACCATTATTCTGCAGACTTTTAAGCAAAACCAGTTTTATACTGGGAGATGACTTAGGGTTCTTTTTGGTTGTTGCTGTTTTCAGGTTTTTTGTTTGTTTGTTTTGTTGTTATTGTTAACTTTCTTCCAGATCTGTTTTGATGATCAAACATGTCTTTCTACCTGTTTGCAAAATGGTAATTTTCAGTGAAATTTTTCTCATTTTCTCAAGGCTTTGAATTACAAATTTGTTTCCACTGCCACTGTGCCATCACGATTCTTCCAAAACCAGAGAAGATACTCTCAACTTCCGGTTTTGCTTTCTATTGCACACACATCTTGATCTCCATTCCAAGCTTCAGTTTGAGTTTTATAGCAGTTCAATGAATCTACTGTCTTGTGTAAAATATGCTGCACCTTAAGAAGGAAATGTACACAATCAACAGGCTTCACTTTGAATGGGAAAAGATGTGCTTAATCTTAGCATCTCCCCAAAATGAAATGTAATGATATAGACTCCATAGCCAAGAATGAAAGTGAAATGGTTGAACATGGAAGCCAACACTTCTAAATGGATTGGCTTTTTTTTTTATTGTGTGCTGCACATTTTTGTCAAGGGAATTTGATAATTATAAACTGCAACAATAATGAGGTTTTGAATATTCATAGGCAATTAAAATGCCTCTGTGCATTTTAGCAGTGCCCTGTGGAAGTGTTACTCATTTTTAGAAATAACTGGGCTGTAATAATCAAATTCCCAAATATTCTGTTAAGAATAGAGCAGGGAAAACCTAATTTAGTAATGTTTTTATGTACTAGAAAGGTTGATACTTGACTTACTCAAGGTTACTGTTATCAGGCTTAATTTTGGGCAATTGGGGTGATGTTGACATAACATATGCCTAGAGCATTTTACATTCTTGGAGGTCACAGATAAGACTTGCATGTAAAAAAATACCCATGTTCAATTTTACAGACCTCCCAACTTTGAATTGGCTTGCAATCAGGAGAGCACTTTTAATTTTGCATGATGTGTCAGACATTGGCTAGCTGTCACCACACCAGCCTCCTCTTCTTCTGGAGGATACAGGAAAGCAACACTTCCAGCCTACTTTTCAGTGGAGTATAGCCATCTTGAAGTTGTAAGTGACAGAATGGTCTCAAGAATGAGGCACTCCACTTCCAGTCTGGTTCATAAAAATCTCCCACTTATGGTCCCCTTTGTGCTTTTCCCTTCTGGGGGAAGATAGCCAAGCCACAGGATGGCAGAGCCACAAAGTGAGAGGAGACTGGAGTCCCTAAATTCCTGCCTGAAAGAAAGTCACTTAACTAAAATACCCTCAATAGATGGTCACAACACTGAAGTAAACATTCATTGTGCCTCTGAAATTTAAGAGTCTCTTTATTATAGTAGCTAGCATTAGCCTAACACTTGAAGGGTGGAGAAGTAAATTATAGATGCAGGCTTTTTGCCAGCCATATCTGTAATAATGCATGTAGTTTCAGCTAGAGTGACTTTTTGAATTCTTCTGTCATTGCATATTTGAAAAAGTTTTAGTTTGGTATCTTTGACAAAATCAATTTTACTTAATATAAACATATATGTTTCATTTTAATTCATTGACTTGCCCTCTTCATTTTTGGTTCATTTTAGGGTTGTGGTGAAAATTTAAGAGCCATTCCATTAATGAACTTATTTCCTCAGTGATTGCTTTTCTTGTAATTATTCCTTTATTTATTAATTCATTTGCCATTTCACAATTGCTATAATCTGAATGTTTGTGTCCCCTCAAAATCTGATATGTTTAAACCTAATCTCCAATGCAATAGTATTAAGAGATGAGGCCTTTGGGAGGCAATTAGGTCATGAAGGCTCTGCCCTCATGAATGAGACTGGTGTTCTTATAGAAGATGCCTCAGAAAGCTGTCTTGCCTCTTCCACCATGTGAAGACACATAGAAAATGCTATCTGTGAGGAACGAGCCCATACCAGACACCAAATCTGCAGGCACCTTGATCTTGGACTTCCAATCGTTATAAATGTGAGCAATGCATTTCTGTTATTTATAAATTGCCCAGGCTCAGGTATGTTTTATAGTAGCCCAAACAGAAAACAATATGTTTGAATGGTTCTTATATGCCAGGCTCTATAATGAAGTTATAAAACCAACAATGTATAACACAGATAGGGTCTTTGCCCTCATAGAGCTTGTAGTCTAGTTAAAGAGGAAGACATTACATGACTCATAAACATTTAGTGTCTTAGTCTGTTTCCTATTGCTATAAGAGAATACCCCATACTGGGTAATTTATAAAGAAAATAATTTATTTCTTATAGTTTTGGAGCCTGATATGTCCAAAGTCAAGGGGCTACATCTAGTTAGGGGTTTCTTACTATATCAAAACATGACAGAGGGTATCACATGGTGAGAGGGAAAAAGCATGCCAACTCCAGTGTCTCTTCCTCTTCTTGTAAAGCCACCCCAGTCCCATCATGGTGTCCTCACCCTGGTGACCTTATCTAATCCTAATTACTTCCTAAAGGCCAAACCTCCAAATGCCATCAACCTATGAATTTGGGGATTAAGTTTCCAATACATTAAATTTGAGGGAGCGACTCAAACCATAGCATTTGGCATAATAACAAATGATGTGAAAGAAAAATCTAGTGAACTGGGTGATGTCACCTAATGGAAGCCTAATCTAGCAATACTGGTGGGTGATGTCAGAAAGGCTTCCAAATCAAAAGATATTTAATCTGAGACCTGAAGGCAGAATCACCTCCTTACCTAGTCAGAGAGGGAGAGAGATGCAAGAAAAGTATTACAGGCTGTATTAGTCTGTTGTCATGCTGTTCATAAAGACATACCCAAGACTGAGTAATTTATAAAGGAAAGAGGTTTAATTGACTCACAGTTCCACATGGCTGGGGAGAAACCACAATCATGGTAGAAGGCAAATAAGGAGAAAAGTCATGTCTTACATGGCGGTGGGCAAGAGAGCTTGTGCAGGGGAACTCCCATCTATAAAACCGTCAGATCTCATGATACTTATTCAGTACCATAAGAATAGTACGGGGGAAACTGCCTCAATGATTCAATTATCTCCACATGGTCCTGCCCTTGACACATGGGAATTATTACAATTCAAGGTGAGATTTGGGTGGGGACACAGCCAAACCACATCATTCCACCCCTGGCCCCTCCCAAATCTCAGGTCTTTACATTTCAAAATCAGTCATGGCTTCCCAAGAGTCCCCCAAAGTCTTAACTCATTTCAACATTAACTCAAAAGTCCGCAGTCCAAAGTCTCATCTGAGATAAGGCAAATCCCTTCTTCCTATGAGCCTGCAAAATCAAAAGTAAGTTAGTTATTTCCTAGATACAAGAAGGGTATAGGCATTGGGTAAATACATCTGTTGCTAATGGACGAAATTGGCCAAAACAGGGGCCTACATGCCCCATGCAAGTCCAAAATCCAATAGGACCATCACTAAACCTTAAAGTTCCAAAATGATCTCCTTTGACTCTATGTCTTACATCCAAGCCATACTGATGCAAGATGGGAGCTCCCACGGCCTTGGGCAGCTTTGCCTCTGTGGCTTTGCAGCTTTGCAGGATACAGCTCCCCTCCTGGCAGTTTTTTGTTTTGTTTTGTTTTGTTTTGTTTTAGCATCTGTGGCTTTTTCAGTCACATGGTGCAACTTGTTGGTGAATCTACCATTCTGGGGTCTGGAGGATGGTGGCCTTCTTCTCACAGCTCCACCATGCAGTGTCCCACTGGGGACTCTGTGTGGGGGCTCTGACCCCACATTCAGGTCAAAGGAACAGCATATGCAAAGGCCTTAGTATTAGTAACAAGAGCTAGCATTTATTGTGTGCTTGGTAGGAATTGCTCTAACTTCTTTTAATGTTTATTTCATTGAAATTCTCGCACAAAGTCTAATGCATGAATAATATTACTATCTCTATTAGAAAATAAAGTTATCATTGGAATGAAGTGCAGAGTGATTAGAGCATTTGGAGAGAGACTAATGGGGGTAAAAAAGGCTGGCGAGGCCAGGCATGGTGGCTCATGCCTGTAATCCCAGCACTTTGGGAGGCCAAGGCAGGCAGATCACGAGGTCAGGAGTTCAAGACCAGCCTGGCCAAGAGACCAGCCTGGCCGACATAGTGAAACCTCATCTCTACTAAAAATACAAAAATTAGCCAGGCATGGCGGTGGGAGCCTGTAATCTTAGCTACCTGGGAGGCTGAGGCAGGAGAATTGGTTGAACCTGGGAGCTGGAGGTTGCAAAAATCCGAGATCATGCCATTGCACTCCAGCCTGGGCAACAGAGCAAAACTCCAACTCAAAAAAAAAAAAAAAAGAAAAGAAAGAAGAAAGAAAGAAAGGGCATATTTTAAGCAGGACAGTTTGACACAAACACTGTTTTTAATAGCCTTCTACTCTCTTGTGGAATACAGAAAATTAGAGGAAATAAACATAATTCACTGTAAATTAACAAATTATTTTTTGAGTGATGAATGGATGGATTCATTGACTGATATTTTTATAGAACTGGCTACTGGCCCAGAATTATAATAGGCACTTTGGAATATACAGAGTAAGAATAAAACTTTTGTCTTTTTGCTCAAGGAGAAAACTCTTTCTTGCCTCCAACCTGTGAGAATTGACTATTATCTGATTTCAGGAACTAACAAGTAAAGCCTCCTGTATCAGTTTTCTATTACCAAGTAACAAGTAACCACAAACTTAGTGGTTTAAAACAACACAAACTTATTATCTCACCATTTTCATGAATCTGGGTATAGCTTAACAGTATCATCTGCTCAGTCTCCTCTCACAGGCCAAAATGAAGGTGTCAGTCAGGGATGTGGTTTCAACTGAGGCATGGCCTTCTCAGATCACTGGCTGTTGGCAGAATTCAGTTCCTATAGATGTTGGACTGAGTCCTTTCACTCCTAGAAGCTGCTTATCCCTGGCACATGGCCCAATTCACAACATAGTAGCTTGTTTCTCCAAGCCTAGGAGAAGACACCATCTCCAGTCTGCTAGGAAGGAGTCTTGTATAAAGAAATGTAATCACAGGAGCAACTATACTATCATTATATCCTAATCAAGGGAATGACTCACTTGTCACAGTCAGGACTGGGGCATATATCCCAGTGTGTGTACCTAATGAGGTAGGAATCTAATAGATAATCTGAGAATTAAGCCTACTGCACTTGAGCAGGAAGATGGGTTGGTCATCTGTAAAGTATAGAAAAATTGATCTTGAGAGAAACAATTAAAATTGTCCATATGGTCATTTGAATATTCTTTAGAAAAGAATGGATCCTGCTGTCTTCCAGGCATTTAGAATCTCTAGTGACCGTATATCCTAATTTGCCTTGGACAATCCTGACACTTACTGTCCTAGTGTAGTTGTAACAGTGTTCTCTTCAACTCTCAAGGATATCTCAGTCTGGATGATAAATTTTATTGCAACATATTTATGGCCCTATTGTAAAAAAGGAATAACAAAGCCATTAGAGCCTGATGCCATTCAATATTTGTGTAATTCCCCTTGTTCTGATTCCAGGGTTCACTAAGCAAAGTTCTAATAATTTGAATTCTGTGTAGCATGGGTACAGGGAGAAAATGCTGGTTGGACTAACATCAAGGTCAGCTCCACTCAGTGCTCATCTTTCTCATTATGAATTAATTAGCAGACTTCCAAGATTTATAAACTTCAATCTCTTATGAGTGATGAGAGTAAAACAATTTCTTCAATACTGATCAATTTCAGGATTCTGAGCAGTCTGAGGATGCAATACCCAAAGTAGAGGATGATAATGTGATGTCGGATGAAGAACTCATCACGTTTAACGCTTCTCTGCAAAGCTGTATTTTCAAACCACTGACCTTTAGCAGATTCATCCTGACCACTCTGTATGGGTCTTTATTACAAACACCTCCAGGAGGATAGATAGTAAGGGGTGGCAGAGATAAGTAGAGACTCACATTGTTAGAGAAGTCAAGGCAGGTCTTCCAGAGGAGAGGTGTAATATGAACTAAACCACAAAGATGAGGTGAGTTTGGATGAAGAGGCAGAAAAATTTATTAAGGTTACTTTATATATGCTTCAGCAACCCACCATTTTTTTTTATCAGCTGAGAGTTTTCAGTTAGCTAGAATAGGGGAGAAATTACTCCATAAACAGTGTTTTGCTTTCCACCTTGCTGGGGTTTGAATGATCTCTCCAAAACTCATGTTTAAATTTAATTGCCATTGTGAGGGTATTGAAAGTTGGAACAAGTAAGAGGTGATTAGGCCATGAGGTCTCTGGCCTCATGTGTAGACTAATGTCATTAGTGCAGGAATGGGTTCCTGATAAAAGTGAGTTCAGTCTCCTCTAGCCCACTCTTACTCTTTCATGAGCTCTTTTATCCTTCTGCCTTCTACCATTGGATGATGCAGCACAAAGGCCCTAGCCAGATGTGGGCAGCCTCCTGGACCTTGGACTTCTCAGCCTCCAGAAATTAAAGAAATATATATATTTTAAAAATACCCAGTCTGGGGTATTCTGTTATAGCAACACAAAACAAACTAAGACACACCCTACTACCATGTTCAACAGAGAGACTGTCTCCTCTCCTTAGCCAAAGATTAACTTCAGATGTTGAGAGTAAGAAGGTATGACTCTAAGATCTTGTGAGATATAAATATTTATTGAGCACCACTGTGAAGCAGATGCTGGGCTATGCAATGGTTCAGAATGGTGGGAGTGCAGTGGTGGGAACACAATGGTGCAGAAGGCCATTGCATTCTCAGGTCTTACAGCCTGCAGAGGAAGACAAGCAGGAAAAAGGCACAGATGAGCAGTTATATAATGAAGTCATAGGATGCTGCAGAGACACATATAAGTAGATGTGCTTTAGAGAAGTCTAGCCAGAGGAAGTGACATCTTTGTGGAAACCTGAGCAAAATTTGTCAAAGAAAAAGGGAGGTGAGTGTTTTTGAAACAAAGATTTACAAAGGTCAGAAGAAAATCAGAAATTTTAGGAAATTATTTAATATATTTGAAGTGTTAAGAGGGGAGCCAAGGTTAAAGAGGTAAACAGAGAGCTGAGGACATTTTAGGCCCATTCAGGGATTTGAACTTGACCCTAAGAACAATAGGGAGCAGCTGAACAGTTCCTGCAGCACATACCTGTGATACTAGCCCTACAAAACCTTAAAATGCCTTTGAGTCTGTTTTGGTAGTGGGAATGATGGCAAGGTGGTGATCAGGACAGTTTCATACCTATATACAGTATTGTGAATTCTATGGGAATATTACCCTGGCATTTGCAAAGATATTTATGTTTTTCAGAAGTTAATTCACAAAGAACTTTTTGCTTTATGACAAAAGAGATGCAATAGCATCAGGGGGAAAAACACTGATGGAAGGGCATTTCCTAGACATAACCCTGTTTTCTACTCCATGGGGTAGTACTGGCTTTGTTTTGGTAACCTCTAGTCTTTACCTCTATCTTCCAAGCGGGTTTTGTACTGTTCATTAGTATTTATTCATTTGTGAGCATTATGTTTTATATTATTTAGATAAATCGTATACTTCTTTTGTTGTTTTCCCCACGTTAAGTCTAAAACACAGTCTTAAGATCTTTCTGTTAGTTAATGATTGAGGGAGTTATACAATACTTCAGTGCTTGCCAATAACCATCCTGAATTTGCTCCTCTTATGTGTCTGCCTTGGGTATTTTTCATTCATCCATCCATGCATTTCTGTTTACAAAAACTGTGTATCACCTCTATGTTCTCTGTTTTTGAAGTCATTATTATTTTGCATTGGGAAGAGAAAGATCTCCATAGTAACAGTCTCTTCCCTAATGTCTATCGGTAGTGTTTAATAATTATAAAAATCTTCCCAACATGAAAATAGCTCCTCAAATTAAATTCAAGCAGAGTCTGGTCAGCATTCAGAGGAAATAGCTTCATTACAATGAATGGAGAATTGGGCCCAGAAAACTCAAAAGCATGTCAAATATTTAAAGTTTCTTTGCAATTTCAATGCTGTCTGGGAAAGGGTGAAATCATTCTGACAATTTTTGAAGACTCAGTAATGAAAATGGTGCTTACGACCCTCAAAGCATCTAAAGCATGAACACAATGAGGAGAACAGATTTCCTTGTGTTGTTATTCACAGGTGTTTTATGTAGGACTGGCAGCTTACTCTATCACAGAGTAACTTTCTGACCCTTTTTTTGCTGTCATCATAACTAGCATAAATGATATTTTATGGGAAGTGAACCACTGAAATTTTCATGAAGACAAGTTAAAAGGAGACAAGTTTTGCAAGGAAATAAATCTACAAATGATAAATTCTTCAGTAGTCTTTCCCTGGAAATGTTAGAGATGTTCTGTACCAATTGTACTTTAATAATTTAAAAAGTGTCTATCCTCTCTTCACTAACTAATGCTTACCCTAGCAATTTCAGGTCCCACTGCCAGAATACATTATTACAAAGTGATATTTTCCCTTCTGAAGAGACACACAGCCAGCCCAAAAGCTCTAAGTGCAAATCAAAGGCTCCTCTCTCAGAAAAAGGGGAAATCTCTCCAATTACCTTAAATTGGAAGAAAAAACTCTCAAGAAGAAGGCATTAAGAGAAAATGGCCTTTACTCTGCTATCTCAATATAAAATTCTGCCATTTTTGGCTTAACTGCTTCACTGGCACCCAGACTAGATCAACATACCCAAAACAGCAGGCAACAATAAGTTAATAGTCCTTGGTCCCAATGTGAGGAAATAGGGAGAGAAAGGAATGACTTATGAGCTATTCTCAAGTTGTAAGACATTAACAACTGAGAAAGCGATTTTAGTGTACAGCCTGATTCATATTATTTGTTTTGGGCCTGAATCAGTTCTACATTTTTCTTATATACTTATAATATTTTCCTATATAAGTAATCATTCTATGTATTTACCCTGGACATATATTTCTCTTAGATCATAAGGTGTTTATTCTTTGCTACAATCATTTTGGATCTTATATAAGCATCCATCAAAAATGAGAAAAAGATATTATTAGAGTATGTGATTATGGCTTTGACTTAACCTTGCAATGACTCAATGTCCTTCTCTGTAAACTAAGAGTAATTAATAATAATGCCTTTATCAGGAGGTAAATGAGTTAATACACATAAAGCCTTTAGATGATGGTATGGGACACAGAAAGGCCCCTGTACACTAGCTATTATTATCTAAATCAAAATGCCCTCTTACTATTTTTTCTTAGTATGTATTCATAGCACCAATAAAGCTTGCTTAATCTAATAATGAAATTTAGCATAAAGCGAAGTCTGACTTTCTTTTTCTTGTTGTTACTGCCTGCCAGAATGCTTTACAAATTAGGCAGGGGCTGAAGTGGGAAGGATAAAGGACTGATAATCACAAAGCCACGATCTGCATCTTGCCATTACTACTAGCCAGCTATGTTAACTTGTGCTACTCCCTCACACGTCAGTACTCAGTTTCCCTTTATGTAAAATAAGACATAAATGGCTCTTGTTCTGTATTGGCATTTGCTAGTCATGATGTACCAGATGCTAAAAAAGACCACATACAGAAGATGTTCTTACTTGACAAACTCACTCCCTACTAATCTGTTTTTACCTAGTTTTTTTGTTTTACCTTGCTATGAGAAGAAAAATCCACAATTAGGGAAAACACAGCAGATACTTAGCAACTCAACAGGGATTAATTTCTTTTACATATTATGATACATTTTTTACATGACACAATGTTACGTTTTTCGTGGATGTCCCACCATGTGGTAAATGATTATAACTTCATTGCTGATGTTTGAAAGATTATGACTGATAAGGTAAGCCTTATGCTTTCATATTTCATTTCTATTTCACTCTCCTTATAAATAATTCATAGAACAAAATTACTGTCCCAGAAAAATACAGTCTGTTTCATCAGCCCTTTCACACTTTATTGATCAGTGCATATAATTTTTAGTACATATCCATGGAATTTAGAAATCTAGCCTTTTCCTTTGTTCCATGGTACTTTAGAGGCATATATTTCTATCCAAATACTTGTATTTATAAACTCTATACTATGAAAACATTGTTCCTATTTATACTATTTATATTGTAAATCTTTTTGATATTAAGGACAACTTTCATTCAACTGCTATAAAATTTTTAAAAATAGCTATCATTTATTAGGTACTTACAAGTGATCTCAGTCATATCTCATTTTTTTGTTTTGGTTTTTATAACAATACTGTGAAGTAAGTATTATGTCTATTATATGTTAAGAAACTAAGCTCATAGATATTAAATAATTTTTCCAAGGAACCTAAAGAGTTAGTGCTGGATTCAGAATTCAAATTCTCTGAGTGTTCAGATACCAGAGCTCATGTTTCGACTATGAGACATGGTGTCCCTTGTTGAATGGGGCTAGCCCAAAAGAATGGTCAGGATCCCAGCCCAGGCTGCTGAAATCTGTTTTTATTATGCCATTCCTTTAGCAATTGATGATATTTAGATCTTTACAGGACCCTTCCAATATGATCCTCTTAAAAGTATCTAGCAGATAAGAGGATCCATTTTGTATTGTCTAACAAAAGAATCTATCTAGACCTTATCTGGATTTTCCATCTCATTTTGACTAAGGATATCCTTTTGGTTAGAAGCTGAGGGTGGTGGTGACAAGCACCAAGAGAGTGGGGAGAGCAATGCAACACTGTCTGTTAATCAGTGGGCAAATAGGTGCCCCAGGCAAAGGATCACATCCTTGAAATAGGAAATATCAGAATGTTACAAAAGCATGAGAAAAATGTCCTAAGAGTAGGGAATGGTGGAATTGAACAATTTAAGAAGGAGGAAGGAGAAGGCAAGAAAATAAGAGAAACTAAACAAAGCAGTTTGAAGCCATAAAAAAGAGACAACAAAATTAAAATTCTTTCTTTCAATCTTGTCTTAATTACCTTTTATTTTCTGTTTCAACAGAGGTACTTTATAGAGTAAAAAGTATTAGAATATGTCAAGTGTATATATAGTTGACATATTCTAATATAATGTAATATATATATACTTGACATATTCTAATACTTATATATATGTCTTTATATAAATATTTTAAGATTGTGGGAAAAAAATAGTCTTTAGAGCGATGGATATTTTTACTACAAAGGGGACTGGAAAATACCCTGCCACCTTTAAAAAAAAAAAAAAAAAGTCCTAAGTTGAATTTGATGTTTCGGCTCATTTCTTTCTTTAGTAATCATTTTATATATTCCACAAATTACACCTTTTAATATAATGTTCATTAAAAACATTTCAATTTCAATCAAGTCCTAGAAAACATTGTAGACCCCCCCTCACACTCTTTAAAACATATCCACATGGAATTTTCTAAATGCAATATGTTGGAACTTTCCACAATCATCAAAAGATAAAAAGTGAATATTTAGTGAAAAGATTGACATTTTTAGAAATTATTAAGAAATATTAAACATTTTATAAAATGATAACCTTATATTTAATAATGTCTTTATTGCTGTATAGTTATATATTACCAATGCTATCCATCAGGGCAGAAAATCTGTAAATAAAATTTCCTATACTGGCAAACTCAAATACTCATTAAGTCAATGAATTGATTAATTAAAATATAGCCATATCAAGATAATCTTTATATTTATAGTCTGCAACTTCTCTCATAAGAGATATAGAATGATGCAATACAATTTGTATTTAATTTTGTTTTTTTTCTTTTAATTTTAATTTTAGATTCAGGGGGTACATGTGCAGGTTTCTTACAAGGCTATATTGCCTGATGCTGAAGTTTGAGCCTCTATTGATTCCATCACCTGGTAGTGAACATAGTACCCAATAGGAAGATTTTCAGCCCTTGTTCTCCACCCTTTTTTCCTCCTTTTGCAGTCCCTAGTGTCTGTTGTTCTCATCTTTATGTCTGTGTGTACCCAAGGTTTAGCTCCCACCTATAAGTGAGAACATGTGATATTTGGTTTTCCCTTTCTGTGTTAATTTCCTTAGGATAGTGTCCTCCAGCGGCATCCATGTTGTTGCAAAAGATATAATTTCATTCTTATTTATGGCTGAATAGTATTCCATGGTGTATATGTACCACATTTTATTTATCCAGTCCACCATTGGAAGGCACCTAGGTTGATTCCATGTTTTTGCTACTGTGAATATTGCCGCAGTAAACACATGCATACAGATGTCTTTTTGGTAGAATGATTTATTTTCCATTGAGTATACACCCAGTAATGGGAATGTTGGGCCAAATGGTAGTTCTGTTTTAAATTCTTTAAGAAATCTCCAAACTGCTTTCCACAGTGTCTGAACTAATTTACATTCCCACCAACAGCACATAAGTATTACCTTTTCTCCACAGCCTCACTAACATCTGCTGATTTTTGACTTTTTAATAATAACCATTCTAACTGGTGAGAGACAGTATCTTACTGTGGTTTTGATTTCCTTTTCTCTGATGATTAGTAATGATGAGCATTTTTTCATGTGTTTCTTGGCCACCTGTGTGACTTTTTTTGAGAGGAAGCCTGTTCATATCCTAGATGCTGGACATTAGCCCTTTCTCAGACGCATAGTTAGCAAATATTTTGTCCCATTCTCTAGGTGTCTGTTTACATTGTTGATAGTTTCTTTTGCTGTGTGGATGGTCTTTAGTTTCATTAGGTCCCACTTGCCAATTTTTGTTTTTATTGTGATTGCTTTTGAAGATGTAGTGATAAATTCTTTGCCTAAACCAATGTCCAGAAAGATATTTCCTAGGTTTTCTTCTAGGGATTTTATAGTTTGAGATCTTGTGTTTATATCTTTAATCCATCTCAAGTCAATTTTTGTATATGGTGAAAAGTGGGGATCCAGTTTCATTTTTCTGGATATGGCTAGCCTGCTATGCCAGTACCATT
The DNA here is from genome assembly GCF_028858775.2 of Pan troglodytes. Classification (NCBI taxonomy): domain Eukaryota; kingdom Metazoa; phylum Chordata; class Mammalia; order Primates; family Hominidae; genus Pan; species Pan troglodytes. Next base: position 79,043,166 of record NC_086015.1, read on the forward strand.
TATTGAAAAGGGATCCCTTTCCCCATTGCTTATTTTTGTCAACTTCATCAAAGATCATATGGCTGTAGGTGTGTAGCTTTTCTTCTGGGTGTTCTGTTCCATCCCATTGGTCTACGTGTCTATTTTTGTACCAGTATCATGTTGTTTTGGTTACTGTAGCCTTATATTATAGTTTGAAGTTGGGTGGTGTGAGGACTCTAACTTTATTCATTTTGCCTAGCATTACTTTGGCTATTCAAGCTCTTTTTTGGTTCCATATGAATTTTAGAATAGTTTTTTTCTAACTCTGTGAAAAATGACATTGGTAGTTTGATAGGAATAGCATTGAATCTACAGATTGCTTTGGGCAGTACGGATAGTTAAAGGATTTTCAATATCTTTTAAACAAATGGGCATGGAATGTTTTCCCCTTTGTTTCAGTCAGGTATGATTTCTTTCAGCAATGTTTTGTACCTCTCCTTGTAGAGATCTTTCACCTTCTTGGTGAGACATATTCCTAGACTTCTTTTTGTACGTGTGGCTGTTGTAAATGGGATTGTATTCTAGATTTGGCTTGCAGCTGGAACGTTATTGGTGTATAGAAACGCAACTGATTTGTTTTTTCTTCTAAAAAAATGGCATACATGTGCAGAACATACAGGTTTGTTCCATAGATATACATGTGCCATGGTGATTTGCTGTACCTATTAACCCATCCTCTATGTTCCCTCCCCTCACCCCCACCCCCTAACAGGCCCTGGTGTGTGCTGTTCCCCTCTCTGTATCCACGTGTTCTCAATGTTCAACTCCCGCTTATGAGTGAGAACATGTGGTGTTTGGTTTTCTGTTCCTGTGTTAGTTTTCTGAGGATGATGGCTTCCAGCTTCATCCATGTCCTTGCAAAAGACATGGTTTCATTCCTTTTTATGGCTTCATAGTATTTCATCATGTATATGTACGACATGTTTTTTTATCCAGTCTGTCACTGATGGGCATTTGGGTTGGTTCCATGTCATTGCTAGTATAAATAATGCTGCAATAAATATTCGTGTGCATGTGTCTTTATAGTAGAATGATTTATATTTCTTTGGGTATATACCAAGTAATGGGATTGCTGGGTCAAATGGTGTTTCTGGTTCTAGATCTTTAAGGAATCGTCACACTGTCTTCCACAAAAGTTGAACTAATTTACATTCCCACCAACAGAGTAAAAGTTTTCCTATTTCTCCACAGTCTTGCCAACATCTATTGTTTTCTGACTTTTTAATAATGGCCATTCTGACTGGCATGAGATGGTATCTCATTGTGGTTTTGATTTGCATTTCTCTGATGATCAGAGATGTTGAGCTTTTTTTCATGTTTTTTGGCCATGTAAATGCCTTCTCTTGAGAAGTGTCTGCTCATATCCTCTGTCCATTTTGTGAGGAGGTTTTGTGTTTTTCTCTTGTAAATACGTTTAAATTCCTTTTAAATTCTGGATATTAGACCTTTGTCACATGGGTAGATTGCAGAAATTTTCTCCCATTCTGTAGGTTGCATGTTCACTCTGATGATAGTTGCTTTTGCTGTGCAGAAGCTCTTTAGTTCAATTACATCCCATTTGTTAATTTTGGCTTTTGTTCCAATTGCTTTTGGTGTTTTCATCATGAAGTCTTTGCCAGTGCCTACATCCTGAATGGTATTGCCCAGATTTTCTTCTACAGTTTTTATGGTTTTGAGTTTTACATTTAAGTCTTTGCTCCATCTTGGGCTAATTTTTATATAAGGTGTAAGGAATTTTTATATAAGGTCCAGTTTCAGTTCTCTGCATATGGCTATCCAGTTTTCCCAGCACCATTAACTGAATAGGAGATCCTTTCCCCATTGCTTGCTTTTGTCAGGTTTGTTGAAGATTAGATGGTTGTAGATGTGTGGTGTTATTTCTGAGGTCTCTATTCTGCTCCATTGGTCTATATGTCTGTTTTGGTACCAGTACCATGCTGTTTTGGTTACTGTAGCCTTGTGAAACGCTACTGATTTTTGTACATTGACTTTGTATCCTGAGACTCCTGAAGTTGTTTATCAAATATAGGAAACTTTGTTGGAGTCTTTAGGGTTTTCTAGGTCTAGAATCATATTGTTAGTGAAAAGAGGTAATTTGACTTCCTCTTTTCCTATTTGGATACCTTACATTTCTTTCTTTTACTTGATTGTTCTGGCTAGGACTTCCAATACTATGTTGAATATGAGTGGTAAGAGTGAGCATCCTTCTCTTATTTCAGCTCTTTAGGGAAGTGCTTCCAACTTTTGCCTTTTCAGTATGATATTGACTGTGTGTTTGTCATAGATGGCTCTTATTATTTTGAGGTATGCTCTTTTGATACCTAGTTTGTTGGAGGTTTTTATTATTAAGTAATATTGGATTTTGTTGAATGCTTTTTCTATTTCTGTTGAGATGATCATAAGGTTTTTGTTTAAAATTCTGTTTATGTGGTGAAACACATTCATTGATTTGCATACGTTGAATCAATTTTGCATCCAGGGAATAAAGCCTACTTGATCATGGGGGATTAATTTTTGATGTCCTACTGGATTCGGATTGCAGGTATTTTGGTGAGAATTTTTGAGACTATGTTCATCAGGGATATTGGCCTACAGTTTTCTTTTTTCATTGTGACTTTGCCGGATTTTGGTGTTAAGAAGATACTGCTTTTGTAGAATGAGTTATAGGGGAATCACTTCTTTTCGATTTTTTGGAATAGTTTCAGGAGGATTGGAAAGACCTCTTCTCTGTACATCTGGTAGAATTTGACTGTGAATCCATCTGAGCTGGGGATTCTTTTGTTTGGTAGGCTTTTTGAATTACTGATTCAATTTCAGAACTTGTTTTTGGTCTGTTCAGAGTTTTGATTTCTTCCTGATTCAATCTTGGGAGGTTGTGTATTTCCAGGAATTTATACATTACCTCTAATTTTTCTAGTTTGTACAAATGAGTGTGTTCATAACATTTTCTGAGGATCTTTTGTATTTCTGTGGGATTGATTGTAATATCACCTTTGTCATTTATGATTGTGCTTATTTGGATCTTCTCTCTTTTTGTGTTTGTTAATCTAGTTAGTGCTCGATCAATCTTGTTTATCCTTTCAAAACACCAGTTTTTCATTTCATTGATTCCTTGTATGGTTTTTCAGGTCTCAATTTTGTCTAGTTCTGCTCTGATTTTAGTTATTCCTTTTCTTCTGCTATCTTTGGGATTTGTTTTTATTTTTCTAATTCCTTTGGTGAAATGGTAGATTGTTAATTTGAGCTCTTTATTTCTTCTTGATGTAGGTGTTTAATGCTAAAAACTTTCCTCTTAACACTGCTTTTGCTGCATCCCAGAGATTTTGGTATGCTATGTCTCTGTTTTCATTTGTTTCAGTGAATTTTTTGATTTCTGCCTGATTCATTGTTAACCTAAAAGGCATTAAGGAGCACATTGTTTAGTTTTCATATAATTGTGTTGTTTCGAGAGTTCCTCTTGGTATTTATTTCTATTTTTATTGCATTGTCATCTGAGAGAGTTATTCATTGTATGATTTCACTTTTTTAAAAATTTATCAAGTTTTGCTTTATGACCCCACATGTGGTCAGTCTTAGAGTACATTCCATGTGCAGATGAGAAGAATGTATATTCTGTGGTTGTTGAGTGGAGTAATCAGTAGATGCTATTAAATCCAGTTTACCGAGTGTAGAATTTATATCCAGAATTTCTTTCTTAGTTTTCTGCTTTGATGATCTGTCTAATGCTGTCTGTCAGTGAGTTGTTGAAGTCCTCTACTATTATTGTGTGGCTAAGTCTTTTCCTAGGTCTAGAAGTACTTGTTTTATTAATCTGGATGCTCCATTGTTGGGTGTGTGTATATTTAAGATAGTGAAGTCTTCTTGTTGAACTGAATGCTTTATCATTATGTAATGGCCTTATTTGTCTTTTTTAAAGTCTGTTTTATTCTGTGCAAGAATAATGATGCCTGTTTTTTTTTTACTTTCCATGTTTGCGATAGATCTTTCTCCATTCCTTCATGTTGAACCTATGGGTGTCATTACAGGTGAGATGGGTCTCCTGAAGACAGCAGAAGGTTGAATCTTGTTGTTGTTGTTTTTGTTTTGTTTTTTCAATCCAAGTGCTACTTTGTGTCCTTTAAGTGGAGGATTTAGACAGTTTACATGTTTACATTCAAGGTTAATACAAATATGTGAATTTTTGTTCCTTTTGCAGAGTTGTTGACTTGTTGCTTTTTAGTCTTGATTATGTAGTTGCTTTGTAGGGTCTGTGGTCTAAGTGCTTACGTGTGTTTTTGTGGTAGCAGATAGTATTCTTTTGTTTCCATGTTACAACTCCCTTAAGCTCTTGTAAGACCAGTCTAGTGGTAACAAATTCCTTTATTGATTGCTTATCTGGGAAAGATTTTATTTGTCCTTTGCTTATGATGTTTAGTTTAGCGATATATGAAATTCTTGGTTGGTATTTCTTTTCTTTAAGAATGCTAAAAATAGATCCGCACTCTTTTGTGTCTTGTAAGGTTTCTGCTGAGAAGTCCACTGTTAGCTTGATAGGGTTCCCTTTTCAGTGATATGGCTCTTTTGTCTAGCTGCCTTTAAGACTTTTTTCTTTCATGTTGACCTTGAAAAGTCTGTTGACTAGGAACATTGGGGCTGGTCATTTTGTATAGCTTCTTACAAGGGTTCTCTGAATTTCTTGTATTTGCAGGGTGACCTTTCTAGAGGGATTGTGGAAATTTTTGTGGGCTATATCCTCAAATATGTTTTCCAAATTGCTTAGTCTCTCTTCTCTCTCAGGAATGCCAAAGAATTGTAGGTTTGGTTGTTTTACATAATCCCATATTTTTCAGAGGCTTTGTGCTTTTTTAATTTTTTTTTTTTTTATATTTTTGACTGACTGGGTTGATTCGTAGGACTGGTCTTCAAGCTCTGAAATTCTTTCCTCTGCTTTGTCTACTCTATCGTTAAGCTTCCAATTGTATTTCAAAATTTTATTAGTAAATTTTTCAATTCTAGAAGTTCAGTTTGGTTCTTTCTTAATAAAGCTATTTAATCTTTCAAATGTCGTGTTGTTTTTCTGGCTTCCTTGGAGTGTATTTCAACTTTCTTTTGGATCTCATTGAGTTTCCTTGCCATCCAGATTCTGAATTCTATGGCTGTCATTTCAGAATTTGAATCTGATTAGGAGCCTTTACTAAAGAACCAATACAAACATTTGTAGGTAATGAAATACCACGACTTTTTGAATTTCCAGAGTTCTTGCACTGATTCCTTCTTGTCTGAGGGAGCTAGTGCTTCTTTTACTTTTTGAATTTACTGTTGTTTGCATGAGGCTTTTTGTTTTTATATTCTTTTCTTCCCTAGAGGTTTTGGGTGTGGTGTATGTTGTGTATACTTGATTGGCTTTTTTTTCTGGGAACTGTCAGAAGGCCAAGGCTCAGTATGGGTTCCTTGGTTGTAGATTGGTTTTACAAGTGTTTGTTGAGGCAATGTATTTTTGTTTGGTAGTGAAACTCAGGTTGCAGTCCAGTAGATGGTGCTTAAGAGTAAGGGTAAACAGAGTGAGGCTCATACTCAGCATCCTGTGGTGGATTTGTATTTCAGTGCCTCTGCAGCAGTGCTGTAGGGAGAGGAAGTGTGCAGCAAAAGATCACTCCCTTACCAAGTCCCTTCTTGGGCCTTGATGGTATCCCCTTCAACTACTGGTAGCACGCACATTTTCTTTTCCGCAAGGGGGACATTGGGAGACTATGCTCCCTACTCCCTTAGGGGGCAGTCTGAGCTGAGGGTTAGGCCACCAGGATGCCTGCAATTCCCCAGGGACCTGCTGGTCCCCTGGGCTCACCAAAGTCAGCGTGGGTTGTGGGGTATGTCTGTGGATGATCTAGTGATGAAGTGCATAAAGGGCAGAGGATCGTCAGGCAAGGCAGTGGTGCCATGAGTGTGTGATATGATTTGGCTGTGTCCCCACCCAAAATCTCTTCTTGAATTGTAATCCCCATAGTCCCCATGTGTCATGGGAGGCACCCAGTAGGAAGTGATTGGATCATGGAGGCAGTTTCCCCCATACTGTACTCATGATAGTGAGTTCTCACAAGATCTGATGGTTTTATAAGCATCTGGCATTTCCACTGCTTGCACGCACTCTGTGAAGAAGGTGCCTGCTTCTCCTTTGCCTTCCACGTTGATTGTAAGTTTTCTGAGGCTTCCCCGGCAATGCAAAACTGTGAGTCAGTTGAACCTTTCTCCTTTATAAATTACCCAGTCTCAGGTATTTCTTCATAGGAGTGTGAGAATAATCCAATACCGTGTGCAACCATATGGGGCCCACATTCTGGGGTTTTTCAGCCCAGCAGATTGCTGTGGAGCTCTCCCAGCTCATGATCCCCCAGCCCGGCAGATCGTCCTCTGGTGTCCTCCTTGATAGAAGACCCGACCAGTTAGGCTTCTCCCAAGCCATTTTCACCCAGATTGTTGAGCCAATGCAGATGTTTCAGACCACAGGGCTCACTGGGGGAAAAATCACAGCTGGCTATAAGGTCACATCCTTCCTAGAAATGTCCTGTGAAGAGAGGACACCCATCTCCTGTGCCATCACATGAACCTGTGCCACACTCTTCCTTGTATTCTGAGACTGGGGGCTCCTACCCTGCTAGAGCTCAGGCCACAGATCCCAGCTTCATACCCTTGAGTGGTGTCTGTGAGTCCTGGTTAGTTGGGACCAGGCCTTCAGATCTGTTCTCTGGCCCCTCAAGGTCAAGCACTGGCTGTTGAACTGCTCCCAGTCAAGCACTGGGGTAGTGAACTGCTCCCAGGCAACCAGCAAAACACTCAGATGGCTCAGTGGAGGCTGTGCTGTAGGCACCCTTCCACAAAGAGGAGCAGGCAGGCAAGGGAACATCTACATCTGGATTGGATGCACCCCAGTCCTGTGGCAATGGCAGCCATGCTCTCTCCTGGCCTGGCAGACAGCAGAAGCTGCAGCCACTTAGTGCAAGATGGACAGCCTTGGGGAATGGGTACCTAAGATTATGTCTTTCTGTAGCTGTACCATGTAGCAAAATCTTTTGGGGTCTGCACTGGTTTGAGCTGTGTCTTTGTCTGTTCTCTAGGCAACTCCTCCTGCCAGTTCAAAGGCTTGAGGGGCCTGGGAATTCCTGTAGGCAGGATCCCAGAAGTCCACAATGGGAGTGGTACCCTGGAGTTCCTTCTCTCAACCCTATCTTGGATCCAGTGCAGGACTGGGGTCAGTCTTGGCATCCAGCAGCTCTGAGTAGGCTTCCCAGCTTCTTCCTCCTCCAGCTACAGTGTCTGTGTTGCCTCTCTATTTATTTTCAGTACTTTCTCTTAAAAGATTGGTTTGAAGTGTAACAGTTTACTCGATATTTTTATTCCTCTCCATGGCAGAGGCATTTTCTGGCTGTGTCTAATCAGCCATTTTGCCTGGAATCTTGTATTTCATTTTGAAGTGAGCAATAACAAGATTGCAGTATGTTTTGTTCAAATTTAGCAATTTTTTTCCCTTTTCTTTCTTCTTAGTATTTGATTAGTTCTTCAGATATGTCTCTTTGTAAGTTTTTTAAACATTAGAATGATACAGAGGCTAATCTTCAATGAATAGACATTTTATTTATGTATTAGCATCCCTAGATTTCTGTGTTTTTAATAAAGATTTTTACAACTTCCAGAAAAAATAAATATTAGATTAGTTGTTACATGAGGTCACGTATTCAATATAAAAAAGGCTTATTTTGTTGCATTTACATTTTAAACCTTGGAAATAGAGTTGGTTAAAAAACAGTCCAGTTTTTGCATAAGCTTGAAGACTCATCATGCAAGACAAACTTTCTATCAGGTTAATCTTTTATAGAGTCAGTTTGGTATTCTATTTGCATCTCTTCAGAATCTATTATGGATATAGAAGAATTTACCCATTCTTTCATGGAATTCATGTCATACAATAACTTCCAGTTGGTTGTGGAAGCTCAAAAGTTTCAAACCTAGATGGAGATTGTTAACCTTTGCCAAACTTATTTTCTTGGGGGCAGGAGAGAATTAAGATGAGCTTTGTGCATGTTTTTTTTCTCCTCTCCTCTCCTACCCTAGTGATGAGGGCAAGGGGAAGGGATTGAAGAAGTGATTTCCAAGCCAGTGACTAGAGAAAATATCTCTACAAACTGAATGTCACATATAATCTGCCAACCCACATATCATCATCGCTCGGGTTATGGGAAGAGTATAATTGATTTTAACAGGATCTAAGGCTTTAATCATGTTACTGACAACCACAGGTTTCACAGATTGCATAATACATTGTGATCATGATGGTTGACTTATAATGACAAGGTTCTAGAACATCTATATATATATGACATTTTAAGTAACATTATTTGATAATCCAATGCACAGCTGTTGATATTAATTTCATTCAGTCCCTTCTTTTTCAAACCAATCCAATTATTTTGGTATTGTTACAGCCCATGGACCCACGCATGTTTACTTTCTCAGTGACTTGATTGAGTGAATATGAGAAGAGCGGGTTATAAAAGTTTTGTTACTTTTGCTACTCAAAGGGTGGGCCATGGACCAGCAGCATCAGTAATACTGATGCTGAAGTGCAGTAGCCTAGGCTGTGCCCCAAGTGTACTAAATTAGAATCCTAACTTAACAGAATCTACAAAAAATTCTCATTCACTTTAAAGTTAGAAAAATACGAAAATAGAGCAGTAGGTCTTAGCTTCAGCTATAAATTATAATCACCTGGGAAAATTTTAATAATTATGTCTGTGCCTCACTTCTGACCATTTAAATGGAATTCTCTGAGGTGGGGGTCTGGGCATTGTTAAGCTAACTATTAATAAATATAGCCTGAGAAGGACTCCATATTTCTATGTTTGAGTCCTTGTGGACAAACTGCAACCTAACTTAATAGGTAAAAAGATTGAAGTATTTAACTGTAACAATAGCTGAGTCTTGGCCAATCCCAGCAGCCGTACTTCAAACACTCATTTACTGCTGAGTGTTCAAACTGTGTTCAAATAAGGTAAGTACTGAGCTGTGACCAATCCAGTTGTTTTTGTGCCTCACTTCCAATTTCTGTACATCACTTTCCTTTTTATGTCTATAATCTTCTTCAACCATGTGGCTGTGCTGGATCTTCTGTGATTCTGGGGGCTGCCTGATTCACTCAATTAAACTTCCTTAAATTTAATTCAGCTGAAGTTTTTCTTTTAACAACATCAAATTAAAAAAAAAAACTCTGTATAATTTAAATGCACAGCAAAGAGCGAAAGCTACTGTACCTAAACAAATGGCTTTCTCTGTTAAATATTTATTGCAGCTCTATTGTATGCCAGTCACTCCCAAGAGGGATACTGCAATGAATACGGAACACAGAGCTTCTGGCCTCATGGAACTTACAGTCTAATGAGGCATAAGCTATTACACAGCAACAAAGAAAACAATAAAATTATTTGATGACTTCATATTATTATGAGTGGTATGTAAACTTGGGGGGAAACACTTAAGACTAAGAAAGTTACTACTGTGTACATAGTGAAGAATGGGAATGGAGCAGGAGGATGTTGGCAATTTTGGAAGACTGTAAGTCTGGGAAAGGAACACTAGAAATAGTTCAGTACGTAGTACCCTGCTCAAGGGACTCAATCTCAGTGTGTACACCCCACTGAATGTGTCGTATAGCCAAACTAGTGAGGGGCTACATGCACCTAGGATGTGTTAGAGGGAACTCTTCCTAATTAATCTTTCCTGAAAATGTATCTTCTGTTAAATTCATCAGGCTGGAGGTCAGCATTATTTCCTAATTTGCATTAAGGCATTGTACCAATCTGCAATAGCTCTACTCCCAAACTTCTCTGGTCCTTCCTCCCAAACTATTTCTTGTTGGGGCCAAGAGATATTATAGCAATAGTGTAGTACTTGGGTATAAAGCTGTGCAAGATTAGGGTGAGCAGAACTTTTTAAAGTACCTTCAACACCTGGTCGAAGTTTTAGATTTACCCTAAGGGCAAGAGAAAACCATTGATTCACCCTTTACATTCCAATTAAACTCTGATTTACATTCTCAAAGACCTGACAGACCTGTTGAGATTGGATTAGAGTAGGGTGAAGTGGTAAATTGAATAGATGAGGAAAACTTGTAAAAAGTCAATTACAATAATTCAAGGGAGAGAGGATGATATCCTGGCCTAGAGCAGTCATAGGAGATACAGTAGGAATTCAAGATACAGCTTTAAACAGGGTGAGGTCTTATCTAAACAAATCAAGAACTCCTTACTGAAATTCATCAACCTCCAATACTAGTGGAATCTGAGGCCAGAAATATGAATCCAAAATTCAGGAGGAATAAAAATTTGAAAATAGTTTTGGCCTCACTGGAAAGTCTGAGCAAGAAAACTTCTCAATATATGTTAATTCCCACTTTTCCCTTAGGAAATATTACCACACATGACGAGCTTTTCTTTTGTTTTCTTTTTAAATCATTACTTGGATTGGTACTTTCAGACTTTTCTTAGGAAACTGTATATGGATATGAGAGGGCCAAAATGTAAGACATTGCTTACTCCCTTCACTGGTCATTGTAGTACAGTGAGTAAGGAAAAGGTGTGTGATGAGGTTAGACAAGATTTTAAAGAGCCTGGACACCTTGTTAAGGGAAGCAATTGTATAATTTGGGAGAAGATGGGGCCCATGATGAGTATGCTATCCAGGCAGCCCATGAAACACAGAAGGAGCCGTACCAGGGGTCTCCATTTCTGATGGGAATAGAACTTCTCTCATTAATTTTCTCTTACATCCTGAAATTAAGGCACTAATTAAACAATACTGTCTGCAAAGATGTAAATGTTACAGTCTCACCAAGGCACCAAAATGTTACAGTCTCACCATTGCATCACAATATAGCAGTCGCTCATTGTTTGAAGTATCACCTGGAGTTCTTTGTCCCATGGCCATGAAAATTAAGGAGCATGGACACCAAGAGTGAGGTTGGAGTGAAAGTTTAATAAGCAAAAGAAGAAAGTTCACCACCATGGAGAAGGGGCCCAAAAGAGAGTTGCCATTTTTACAGTTGAATACAAGCGCCTTTATAAGAAACCCGTGAGGGCTGGGTGTCTCATTTCTATAAGGTGCAGATTTCTAGTAGCTCCACCATGTGCTCCTAATGTGCATGACAGCCCTTAGGTTAGGCTATTCCATACTGCTTTGTTCCCCTTACTGCACATGTGTCAGAGGATGGAATTTTCTATTGTGGGCATGTCTGGGCAAGTTACTTGGGTAGGCATTTCTTATTTGTGTGGCTGTGGGCATATCTTAGGCAGGCCCCCCTGTGCAAGTTCCCTTATCTATGCCTGCAGCTTGATTTTTCTTTTGTTTGAAAGAATTCAACCAAGGACCCACTCTAACTGTCTCCCTGACTGGTTTCTTCCTTTCTTCTCTCTCATAAAGAAACGTATTGTCCTTTTTTCCTCTCCACTTTTCCCTACTGCCAAGGAAATTTTTATAAACTCATCCATGTTTTCGTTCTTCTCTTTATCCACAAGCACATAAATATCAATATCAACTTAATGTCTACCTTTTCCTTTTTTAGGTTCCTCATTCTCCATATAAATAATTTTCTAATCAAAAAGTAAGTTGCTTATACCAACTAAGGACTTTGTTTTTCAAAATTACAGTAGAACATGTATACTAAATTAAATCATGGCTGAACATTTTTCTGTCGTTTATACATTTCTTTGTCCCTGGAAGTCCCAAGGAAATGAAATCGAATACTTATTTCCCATTTAATATTTCTTTGCTTCTCAGTCCCTTGAAGAGTGAACTGAATTTTATTGTAAACATGATAATTACCGTGAGAATTAGAATTTTTAAAGGAAATCTCTGTGGTTTTAACTCATGGTATAAATTACTACTATAACATTCCATATTAAAAATCAACATTTACACATAGAATTAAAAACTCCTGTGGGATTATTCTGCTGAAAAGGCAAACAGATGATCGTTCAAGCAAAACTGAAGCATGAAGTGTGGACAATATATTTTCAAGTTGGATATAAAAAGACCAGTTGGCAGTTGCTTTGAAAGTACGGACATCATCATAAGAGAGTGAAACATTGTTCCCTGTCATAGCGTAATGTGAGATTTCAAACAGGCCTTCCCAGTTGCTTTACTGTTTTCTTCAATCTCCACTTCACCACATTTAAGCCTCATGGGTGAGAACTTAGTCATCTGTAAACTTGTGAAATACTTCAAGTGTAGTTTTACCTTCACTGTGAATAAAAAGAATAGGGGAATTTCGAGTTTGAAGTTTTAAGGTAATTTAGAAAATACATATCTTTCCAAGGCCTGTAGTGTAAAATAGGGTGGGTACATGGTTTGGGATGACAGAAAGAGCTTTATTACCTGGATGTGCTCAGAAAATATATCATGACAGTTGATTTGTTGCTGCTGTTCTTTCCTTCTTTTTATTTCTTCACAATAATACAGTTGTCTTGGTTACAGTGCTTTTTGTTTCTAGCAAAACTTACTGCTTGAAAGAGAAATGAAAGGGAGTGGTGCACAAACTGATAAAACTTTGGTTAATGGACTTTTAAGAGAGATAAGTAACACAATCTCTCATGTATGTATAGCAGGGAAGATAGGCTTTGAAGATATAAAGACCTGAGTTCAGGTCTTTTTCTAGCTACCATTTTTTTTTCTTTCCAACTTTTATTTTATGTTTGGGAGTACGTGTGCAGGTTTGTCACATGTAAATTGCATGTCATGGCAATTTGATATACACATTATCTGTCACCCAGGTAATAAGCATAAATTCATGAAGTCAGAAACAGAGTCTCACTATGTTGCCCAGGCTGGTCTCCAACTCCTGGGCTCAAGTGATCTTCCTGCCTTGGCCTCCCAAAATGCTGGGATTACTGGCACGAACCACTATACATAACCTATAGCTACTATTTTTTAAAATCCAGGTGCTTTTGGCCATGTCAATTTCTCTTTACTCCAGTGGTCTCATTTGTTCAATAAGAATAATATGATCATTGAAATGTCTAGATTTCATAATATGCAGCTGTTTGTCTCTATATTTACACACATAAAAAGCTCAGAAAGTAGATAAACTATGCATCCATTAAATTAAAAATTACTCTGTGCTAAAAAGAAATGAGCTATCAAGCCATAAACAGATATAGAGGAAACTTAAATGCATATTACTAAGTGAAACAAGTCAATCTGAAAAGGTTACATACTGTTTGATTCTAACTATATGACATTCTGGAAAAGGCGGGAAGACAACAAAAAGATTAGTAGTTGCCAGGGACTGAGGGGAGGGCGAGATGAGTAGGCAAGATTACAGAGATTCTTAGGACAGAGAAAATACCCTGTATTAGACTATTATGATAGATACATGTCATTATTGATTTGTCTACCCCATTAAATGTACAACACCGAGAGTAAACCCCAATGTAAACTATGGGCTTTGGATGATAATGATGTGTGAATATAGGTTCAATTGTATCAAATACACCACTCTGGTTCAGAATGTTGATAGTAAAGGAGGTTGTGCGTGTGTGGGGAGAGTGGATACAAGGGGACCCTCTGTATTTTCCATTCAATTTTGCTGTGAACCTAAAACTACTCTATAAATGACTTTTATTAACCTTAAAAAAGTTCAAAAAGGCAACCAGCACATAATAAGCACTAACATCTATTTACTATTATTGCTATTAGACATGTGTGGATTTAAGTTGGTAAACATAATCTCCATTGAAGAATATAGCAAATAATAGAAAGATAGTTTGTATTCTTTATTTATGGTTTTTTTGAAAGAGACACAGAAAGGAGGGAACGGAAAATGAGCAATGAGGGAATGAGAGAGGGAAAGAAAGAGGGAGAAAGGGATAGAAATTGGTTTACCCCATGCTTCACTTCTCTGAATTTAGAAAATTCTTCAACTTCGATCCTTTTATGCTGACGGTAATGTAGGTAACAGTCAGTTAAGTAAATTGCCTTCATCTGTAGTGTCGGGCCTGTTCTCTTTCCAAAACTATGCCCCAAATTTAAAGTCTGGAGTCTCTGACTCTGTTTCTTAGTTTTCTTGTTGCTGCTCATGTTGCCTTCATTGTCTTGAATGTGGAATCCCTATATTTCTGTCTGACTTCCACAGACCTCTCTTACCTTCTTTGTCCTTACAGCTTTAGAGCAAATCTTTCAAATGTTAACTTCCTGGAAAAGGTTAGGTACTGAACACTGGTAGGTAATTGGTCCTTTGGGCAGATTAAGTCTATACAGGGTAAAGGGAATGATAGAAGAAAACTCCTCTCATTGAGTTAAAGAGGACAAAATGGGGGCAATGGATGGAAGAGATTTCTTCTTACTTATTATCTATATCATGTGGAAGGAAGTTAGAAAATATCTGAATGATGGTTAATATAAAATACTTCCATGAATGTCAAAAATCATTTACTTTCAAAGTTGCCTTGGGACTAGAATACAATTTAAAAATTTAAACATCTCTTATTCTTTCTTAAGTTTCTAAATGTGTCTTTATTACCATTATTATCTGAAGTAAGACTGTTCCAATTAGAACAAATATTTATTTAAAAATTACTACCTGCAAGGTTTCATGCTTTGTACTGTTGGTCTTGTGTAGAGACACAGGACGTACCTACTATGATAATTCCCATTTGGCAGATGTAAAAATTGAGTTTGGTGGTAAAATAACTGATCTGAAGCCTCTCAATAATTACATGGTGGTACCAGGATACAGACTCAAATTCTAACTGCAAAGAGAGCCTCTTAATCATACTGTCACACTTTCCCACTGGGGACTTTGAAGAAATTGTTCTAAATTTTAGACAAGAGGGGCAAAAAGGACTTACATAACAACTTGATTCATCAAAATGAAGAGTAACTCTAGCCAGCAACGTTTCCTTTGAAAAACTACCAGGAAATTCACAAGTATCAATTCAATACCTTGTTAACAGTTCCCATGTAATATCACTGCTTGACATGATATTGACTTGCTTTTTATCATGTTTGAGCTCCAACTGAGAGTTTTGAAATGTTGAAATAACATCATCATATGGATAATTACTAGATGTGCTATTTTTGCAACTGTTTTGAAGATAAATAATTAGATGCAGTGTACCACTTACTTGTTTTATTTGTCTTTGATCTTGCTCTGTAGGTCTTATAAAAAATTAAATGAAAATGCACTGTTAAAAACCCACAGAACAGATCATAAGTTTTCAACAAATAAATATTCAGGGGAGTGCCTTTGACGTATATCCCTGAATTAGAGAAAATAATCGTTGGACAATACCATAGTGCTTAAGAATGTGGGGACTTAGACCAGATTGCCTCTCCTTTTATCAATACTCTTTGTAAGATAATTTTTGTTGTCCCTCCCATCAAAAGGTAGGGTCTGTTTCTCCATCCATTGAACCTGGGCTGGCCTTGTGATTGGCTTTGTCAAAAGGAAAGTTGTGACACTCTGGTCTTCCATGCTTCCTCTTATTCTTTCAGTAACCTACCCCTGCAGCCATGAGAACAAGCCTGGGCTACCTTGTTAAAGGGTGAGACATCATGTGGAGCAAAAAAGAGCCATCCTAACAGAACTTTCTTAGACAGGTGAGCTCCCAGCTCACTTGGCAGTTGACCATAGAGACATGAGGGAAACCAACAAAAATTAGCCAAGCCTGATTAAAAGAATCATTGAGCTGAGCCCAGCCCAAATGGCCAACCCACAGAATCATGAAGTAAATAAATGGTTATTATTTTATGCCTTTAAGATTTGAGTGGGGTGGGGGATAGTTGTTTCTTAGCAAACTGGATACATCTGGGTTCAACTCCCAGTTCCAACACTTATTGCATGTGTGAAGACAGGCTGTTTAATTAACTTTCCCATGACAGATTTCTCATCTATAAAATGGGGATAATGCGGTGATGATTGATGCTGTTCTCAGATATTTCCGTTTTCCACCTTTGGGTACTTAGTAGATTTCATCATCGCCCAGGCTCTGTGCAATTAGATGTGGCCATGTGACTTGCTTTGACCAACTAAATGTCAGTTGAAAGTCTTTAAAGGCACCGGTGAAATATAAACCATTTCTTTCCCCTACAATGGCAGTGTTTCAGATGGGGAAGGTTTTGTCCTAAAGCAAGGAAAACATGCTTTAAGAACCTCATTTTGACCCACAATGAACACTAAAAATTTGGGGTTGTTTATTACCACTGTAAATTCTAGCCTGTATGATTGGTACAAACATTAATAGTACAGTGTGACAATATATATAAACCTCTAAGCACGATGCTTGGCACATCTAAAGTATTTAATGTTAAGAAATATTATTACTGCCCTTGGATTAAAAAAAAATCTTTGAGAGATAGGATGTAAAGGTTTCTTTTAAAACAATAATTATCTTCTTAACTGATATTCATGCACCATTTTAATATCATCCTACAATAAATCAGTGCTTAAAACTTTGTTTATCTGGTCACCGTACCAAGAAAATACAGTATAATTGGAGCTTAATATTGTTTGCTTTATCTTCAATTCTATAAACTTAATACAATATTAGTTCTTCCATTTTTAACTACAAAATAATTTAAAATTATCTGAGACTTGAGGATTATAATTAATATATAGTTATAATATTATCCCAGTGTTTTAGATTAGATTTTAATTTATCACTGTCACCAGGCTGTAAGCACTTCAGAAAGATCTGGGTATGAAGGTGAATGCTTATTGCACATTTATTTAAGTATTTGAGAAGATAAGCCATCAACAGGCTACCCCAATTTACACAAAGGTCTAGCCTGCATTGCATGTAAAGCCTCACTGTCAAATATCTGACTTGTAAAAAACAGGTGTATGCTGTGAAGCTGTGTATTAATGGGTTGTGATTGCAAGGAGACAAAATTTGGTTCAGTAAGGGAAAAAATGATCTAAGTAATAAAACTCTGTGATAGTGGAGGGAAAGGTAGTTTAAATCAGCATTCTCAGCTGGGGGAAATTTTGTTTCTAGGAGGCATTTGGCAATGTTTGGAGACATTTTGATGGTCACCACTCAGTGGGAGGTTTTGCTGTCAGCATCTAATGAGTAAACGTCAGGGCTGCTACTGACATCATCCAATGCACGGGAAAGCGCCACACAGCACAGGATTATTGGGTCCTAATGTCATTATTTCTGCCCTTGAGAAAACCCAAGCTGGAGCCTAGGATCTGACCCTGAATATGTTTAAGTGAAAGCTGTTGGAAATGCTAGCTGGTTCTCGAATTGAGTATAAAGCCCCTTTCAATACAGGGACAACAACAACAGTAATATGTGAATCACTGGAGATTTGTTACGTTGTAAGCAAAATCAGTTATGTCATTTCATTCTCACAACACTAGGGTTCTCTAATTCTTTCATTTTATGGATTTTCGTGATTACTGAGACTAGAGGGCCAGAAGTTTGCAAAAAATCATATTAGTAGGGGTTTCTGTGGTTTTCTATGCATTCCCTTTGTTTTTGGTGTATTTTTCTGACAGGACAGTCATTGTCCTCTTCCCTGATAATGCAAGAGGCACACACAGACCAGAGAAGCTGTGGCCCAAAGGAGATATTTTCTAACATTGGCATTATTGACCTAGCACTGTAGGGCAGAGGAGAGGTGGACAAGGCTTGACGAAAGCTCTTTATAGTTTCTAGGTAACTGGTGTGGAACTGATGGGATCATACAGCCTGTTTGTCCTGAAATGGGATGTTCAGGTCACTTTTCCATTGGCTGCATTATAAGATAAATAGGCCTGTCCTCATGTCCTCCAAACCTACTTCTTACTTTGTGAGGTTAAGTGTGCCAGACTCTAAACTGATTAGTCTTCTTCTCTTACTCTGTTGCCAATTGGGTGCTACAAAACATGAAGAGAATAAAGAGATGGGGAGTGAGATGTCATTTGGGAGGGAAGACATCAGAATTCAGCCTGAAGAAACAAAAGGAGAAAAATAAAATGATCAGTTTAACACACATGTACTAAGCACATACTGTGTGCCAGTTTCTGTGTTAGGTTCTGGGGATAGGTAAGGAAAGGGATAAGATGAAGTCTTGTCCACAGGAATGTAGCCAAATTAGTATCTTATTTGCTTGGGTGACAGACACGTAATGAGACATGTTTGTTATTTCATTTAACAAACATTTAATGAGTTCCTACTATGTGCCAAGCATAGCCTTAGGCACAGATGTATAGCCCAGAATTAGACAGACATGGTCACTGCTATCATAAAGCTTATGCCATGTGGTAAGTAAAGTGAGAGAGGTAAACCCAGGGTGTTAGAGAAGCACAAATATAAATCTTCAATCTAGACTGAGGGTGGAGTATGGGAGGGAGTAAGATAAGGCAGGCTGTCGGGGGCAGATGTTGACCAAGAACAAATTTTGTACACTAAGAAATAACCTGGTGGAAAACAAACAAACAAAAAAAACCCAAAAAAACATGGAATCAGATTTCAGGCAGAGGAAACTTGAATAAGTTTGGATGTGTGAAATGACATGGTGCCCATGGGGTAACTACTATGAGTTTAGGAATTGCAAAACTCAAAAGTGGAAGTTGAAGAAAGATAGAAATGTAAAGATTGGTTGGGGTCAAATTTTTGCTATGTATTAAGATAGTGAGGCTGGGAACTGTGGCTCATGCCTGCAATCTCAGCACTTTGGGAGGCCAGGGCTGGAGGATCACTTGAGGCTAGGAGTTCAAGACCAGCCTGGGCAACATAGTGAGACCCTGTTTGTACAATGGCAAAATTAGCCTGGTGTGGTGGCACACATAGTCCCAGCTTCTAAGGAGTCTGATGTAGGATGATCTCTTTAACCCAGGAGGTTAAGACTGCAGTAGCCATGACTGGGTCGCTGCACTCTAGCTTAAGTGACAGAGTAAGATGCTGTCTCAAAAATAAAAAAGAAACAAAGATAGATGGATGGAAAGGAAGGCAGGAAGGCAGAGGGAGAAGAAAAAGAGAAATAAGAAAGCAAAAAGAAGGAAAGAAAGAGAAAGAAAAACAGAAAGACAGAAGGAGAGAAGAAAGAAAGAGAAAGAAAGAAAGAAGAAAGAAAAGGAAGAAAAAAAAAGAAAGAAAGAAAAGAAAGAAGGAAGGAAGGAAGGAAAAGCTAGATGGTGATTCAGTCATAATAAAAGAAAAGATTGAGATATGGGAGTCACACTTAGGAGTTTATTACTGTTGAGTCGAAGAATTGAGTACTGGATTGAAACATGGTTATTAAGAATAGAAAGAGATAGAATTTCTAGAAACATTAAGAAGGCAAAATTCGTACCTTGTCTTGGTCATTTAGATTTGTGGTGATGGGGTGCAATTGAACTTTTCTATCTTCGTTTCCTTCTGTGGTATATCTTTCCTTTCTCTTTCCTTACTTATCATTTAAAATTTTAAAGCAAAATCAGTTACAAACATTAAAAGAGTCAAAAGTACTCTTGTACTTCCTCCCAACCCCACCTAGATTTATATATATTATGCAAACGTCCAAAGTAGTCTTGGGCTAGGAGCTCTAATGCATAATTATTTCAGTGGAATCATAAGGCAGCAAACAGTTCTTTTTATAAATAGCAATGTTCAATGTACATTGAAATTAATAAATCCACAACTATGATATTAATTTTCCATATTTGAGTTTCTGACTTTAAAAAAGTGCTTCAACAATGAGAAAGTTTCACCTAGAGCTTGTGCAGTATATTCAATTTTCGTGAAACATAAGTCTTATGGGAAATCAGGCATGTCAGAAAATTTTCCTGTAGATAATAGAAATAAAACTTGTCATCGTTTTGAAATACATCAAACATTAACACATAACAAAGAGTTCCAGGAAAGGATAGATATAACAAAATGGCTAGCATACATTAACCTATTGAACATTGTCTATGATAATTAGGTATTTTCATGATTGATAAATTTTTGCAGTTTTAAGAGTCAAGTTGGGCCCAGTTGTAGCTGAACTATTTTTGACATTTAGTAACCAGCAGCCCATTTTTATAATTGTAAATATGTTTTAAAATATAGAATGGCAACAATTAAGGCACATAATATTTGTTTTAAATTTCAGTAGTGATATTAAGCCTGCCGTAACTAAAAACTCATTCCAGATACTACAAAGTTATATTTCTTACAAAGGCAAATTAAGAATTTGTATAGACTTGACAAGAAAACAAGTTGAGAAGGTCAAAATATTTTCTGGGGCTCTCTGAATTTATTTTGACTTTTCTAGTTACTTAGAATAGTTTTGAGAAGAATGCCTATAAGTACTGTAGAAAGTTGATAAAATATATGATATATGTAGGCTTACTTTACATGCTTTCCCTCCATAGCCTCTTACATGCACTGAATTCAGTTTTTCCTAGTGTTATTTTCCATTTGAGATTTTTTTTTTTTGGCTGTGATTATCACTGTTCCAGGTCTTTACATCTACAACAGATCATTTTAGTTAGAAACAATCTGATACCCTTCTGATTCCAGTAATCAGATCCTAATAATTTAGCTAGTTCCAGACATTAACTAGGGAGTGACTTAGTAACCTACTAGCAATGTTATGGCAATTTAGCTTTTGAAGTTTAAAAAAACCTCTATGATTAACACTTTTGTCTCGTAGTAATTCATAAATCTGTTTCATCTGTTGAATATCATTCATTCATTAGACAATAGTTACTGAATGAACTGAGCATATATAATGTGTCCTTTATATACATTTTTAAATGATTGATATGAAACAAATGTAGAAAATTTGTATTATCCAAGGTTGTATTTTGGGGTTAGCCAAAGTAAAAATAAGCAGGTAATAAACAAGAAAGTCACTTTGAGTTTCATGGGCTCAGCACTGTGCTAAGCACTGAGAAAGATCAAAAACATATAAACCATGAACTGTTTCTTCATAGAACTTAGGATCTCTTTGTGAAAGGAGACTTCACATATGTAGTAACTAGCTCACAATAGCAAATACTATTTAGATGCATCCTCACTATGGAGTTTCAAGACAGAAAGCAGATTTGTGTAAAAGGATTGTATCCCACTCATAACTGCTTTTGGTTTAGTTTGCACAGTAGTAATATTCCTAGAGTTTCCTGACAATACTGTCTACTATTACTAGACCCATATTTTCTTATGGCAATTAGCTGGTGCAAATTAATGTATCCTTCAGAATAAGCATGTGCTTCTCAGGTTATCACAGTCTCCACCACTCCCTGTTGTCCTGCTAACACATGTGTTGAGCATCAGTGGCTAGTGATCATCCTTACTGTGCTACTGCTTCTCTCATGCAGTGTGTCTCCAACAGAAGTACAAGGGAATTTAAGTAATTGACAGAGCTTTGTGTTTTAGATTAAAACAAGAGCTGGTTTCTGGGGAGAAATTAAAGAATAATCCTACATGCTTAATATTCAAAAGTAAGATTTTATCTAATTTATGTTGCCCATTTTACTCTTATGTGTCTTGTCCCTAAGGCCATTTGATTTTATAACCATTAAAGTAGAAAAAAATTCCTGGATTTTCAAGTAGTTGGAGAAAATTTATGGGCAAAATATAAGTCAAGCATGACCTTGATGAATGAGGTAGTCAGCTATTATATAAGAATACAGATATATCAAAGAAGATTCAACATGTGAAAGACATGACAATGAAGCAATTAGTGTGGTGTGCTTGCTGTTTGTAGGAAGACTCACCTAGCGTAAGTAGATGAGTCATAAAAGTAGTAGTAGCAACTTTTAATGGGCTCTCCAGGGGAGTATGGATTAAGGTTAAAGAGTTTTGTAGCTCATATAACTATATGGAGTTGGAACCTGAGATTCCAGTCATTAAGAAACCACTGCCAAGAAATCAACAGTGAAGTTACCTGATGAGTACAGCACTTAGAGAAGACCATGATCTAGCAGTATCAGGATGAATTACACAGGAACCCAGATTATAATCAGGGGAACTTCATGGTCTGGAGAGTATTGGAATAATTTAGATGTGATGTGATAAGTTTAGATTTGAATAGTGATAGGAAATATGTACAAAATGTGCCCTTTAGGAGAAACATTTAAAGAAAGGAGCAAAATGAGACAGATACAGAGACATATGCCTGGCCAATGCCTCAAGTTTCTTAGCACAAAAGAGGGAATAGAAAGAAAACAAAGGAGATAGAGAATTATAGAGAAATAGGGAAGAAAATAAGGTCAACCTGTGTCTAGGAAGCCAAGAAAGGAGTGAATTTCAAACGAGAGAGAGGTGATCAATAATGAGAACATATTTTAGACAGGTTAAGAGTGAAAATGCAATCAAATATATCCTGTGCATTTGAAGTCACATCTGTGGTCAATTTCTCCTAGAGGGTAAATAACTCTCAGGGTACTGGCTAGGTTCTCTCAGAAGTGCAATAATCCTTTCAAGTTATTGAGCTAACTCTTTCTTCATTGTGTTAGTCATGGACCAAAAGAAGCCCATTAACCTAAAAGGTTAATCTGCTTTAAGAATCATTTTCCAGCTGCAGTGTATAAAGAATATACTAATTAAAGAAAGCACTTGTTGTACAGCACCAAAAATGCAAGGCAATTAGGAAAGTGAGAGTTCATTGGAGGCTAGAATTGTCAGAGGAGATTTACTCAAAGATGCTGAATTGGAACTGGATTTCGGAAATGAAGACACTGTGAAAGAGTAATTATAGTGTATCCTTAGCTGTGCTTGACTTTAGTTATTGGTGAAGAAGAACAAAAGGAAAATAGAAAAACAAAGTTACATTATTACGTTTTTCTGATACTTTCTCCTGGTGTTGCTAAGATTTGATATTATCTACAAAAGTTGAGAGTGGTTTTGTTGTTTATCTGACTTCACTAATCGTGAAACTTTATCTCCCACCAGCATGTCTCCAATCTATTGCTGAATTTTCCAGTATGAGAAGAAAAAATTTTGTCACCTAATAACTATCCTGTGCTTTCCAATACAGTAGTCACTAGTCACATATGACTATTACAATTAAGATAAAACTAAATAAAATATAAAATTCACTTTCACAGTGACAGTAGCCACATTTCTATTACTCAGTAGCTACATGTGGCTACTATATTGATTGTCATAGGATGATATTAGACATACAAACATTTCCATCATCAGAGAAAGTTCTATTGAATGGCACAGAGAAACTAACAACATTCTGTAGTGGCTGCCCTGTGGTGGAGGATGGTTGATTTTGCTTATAAGAACAAGCTTGTAAGAATGAGATTACAGGAATAATTTATGTTCTGGGATACTAGCAAGTTTATGTAATCATTGATTTGTTTATAAATTCAATAAATATATACTGAGAGCTCACCTGCATCAGGCAGTGTGTTTGACTTTGGGAAGCAGTAGTTACCTCCAACATGGATACATTCACGTCATTTAGGGAGCTTCACGTTTAATGGGGGAGACACATTTTAACTATATTATCACTCAAACAAATGTAAAATTACAAATGTAGTATAAAAGTAAGTATATGGTTCCAGGAGAAGATGATTATTTTCCCTAACAGGGAATTCCTTCCCTATAGATGGATGTGAGATAAAAATCTGAAGGTCAAACGGGACTGTGCTAGATAAGAAAGAATTATATGGTAGGAGGACTAGAGAGGTAGGAAGGAGACTATTTTAAACAGAAAACAAAATGTATAAAATCTTTATAGAAAATGAGAACAAGGCACGTTGAATAGGCTGAAAGAGGGCCTTTCCCTGGTTACTTTATTTTACTCTAATCCTGTAAAAGTTGGTCTCAGAAGTACAAATAGAATTTAAATTACACATCCCATTCAGTTTATTAAGAAGTGTTTGTTTTTTAAATAAAAATTAAAACACTGGATATAGTGACTTTATCTTTTCCTAGAACAACATTAAGACTGAAGTTCCAGCAGTATCTGATGGGTAAACAAGGCAACATATGTTGTTGATCCATAAATTATTTGAAGAAATGGACACTCCTCAGCAATTAAATTAATCCCTTCCTTTACTAAGGCTTTTTTCTCATTGTGTTCATCTCTTTACCAACTTGGCCCAAATCAGTCTTTCTACAAAAGATCATCCAATTTCAAGTCCTTTTAAATTACTATGATCATCAATGAGGAAATAACCTACATGGAACACACTCTGGAATGGAAAAACACATTTATAGTAATAATACAAAATATGCACTGTGAAATTAGGGTATAATGCTAGAATTACCGTGTTTAACCTCCTATTCTTTGTAGTAGAAATTCACAAAGACATAGTGTGCTACAAACCCATCTACACAGCGTTTCCACTGTTGCTCAGGCAAATAAAATGCAGCTCTTGGTAAAAGAGTAAAGGTGACATTGGGACTTGTTCAAAGCAAAAGCAAAATTGTATCGCACCAGTTGCTCACAGAACATCCTTTAAAGAACAAAGGGGTTTTCAGCTGCTCAGTCACTGGGATTAAATTAACATGACACTATAGACTCTCTTTTGGGATATGCGATGCACCCTGTATGGTGATAGAAAAACACAATTGGCACTATAAATTTTGAGGCTGCATTGAGATTCAAGGCATACAACAAAACCAAGATTTTTGTGCTGTTATTGAAGTGACTTGATATTCTACTTTGGAAATGTTTAGTGTCAGAATTGTAATATACTCAAAAAGAATCTCAGACTTAGAAGTCACCTTGTCTTTGCCAATCCCCACCCGCATCCCACTCCTTGATTCCTTCCTAAACAGCTTCATCAAGTATTTGTGCTCTGAAAATTATTTTTCCACAATCAATGGTGTCACTATTGGATTCCTTATAAATGCATTAGTAAATCAGTAGACTACCTATATGTGCTCTGTATCTTTATTACACAGGGAATGGGAAGAATAAGTCTTTTGCTTTAAGCATACAATATTTTACACAAATACATAAATATTATATCATATTTTAGCATGTTTTCACACACACACACACACACACACACACACACACACACACACCACTTTCCTTTGTTTTTAGGTTAATTCTTCTTTTTCCCATCCTCTCTCTTTTATTGTATCAGCCATGCCAACATGAGAATCCATGATAACAATGTAGTACGTATCATCCCAATTCAATTGCATGCTGCTATGGTTTGAATGCTTTTATCCCTAGCAAAATTCTTGTTGAAACTTAATCTCTAATTCAATAGTATTAAGAGGTAGGGACATTAGGAGGTGAATAGTTCATGAAGGCTCCTCCTTTACAAATGAGATTAAAGCACTTTAAATTATTATTTTTATTTTTCTGTAAGTTATTTGGGTACAGGTGATATTTGGTAACATGAGTAAGTTACTAAAGAGTGGTGATTTGTGAGATTTTGGTGCACCCATCACCCGAGCAGTGTACACTGCACCATATTTGTAGTCTTTTATTCTTCACCCACCCCACTCTTCCCCAGAAGTCCCCAAAGTCCATTGTGTCATTTTTATGCCTTTGTGTTCTCATAGCTTAGCTCCCACATATTAGTGAGAATATACGATGTTTGGTTTTCCATTCCTGAGTTACTTCACTTAGAATAATCGTCTCCAATCTCATCCAGGTCACTGCAAATGCTGTTAATTTATTTCTTTTTATGGCTGAGTAGTATTCCATTGTATATAAATATACCACAGCTTTTTTATCCATTCGTTGATTGATGGCATTTGGGTTGGTTCCACAATTTTGCGA
This sequence comes from Pan troglodytes, assembly GCF_028858775.2. Classification (NCBI taxonomy): domain Eukaryota; kingdom Metazoa; phylum Chordata; class Mammalia; order Primates; family Hominidae; genus Pan; species Pan troglodytes. The sequence goes on from NC_086015.1 coordinate 79,068,864, forward strand.
TTGTGAATTGTTCTGATATAAACGTGTGTACAAGTAACTTTTTCATATAATGACTAGATTGCTGGATCAAATGGTAGTTCTATTTTTAGGTCTTTAAGGAATCTCCACACTGTTTTCCATAGTGGCTGTACTAGTTCACATTCCCATCAGCAGTGTAGAAGTGTTCCCTGATCACCACATCCATGCCAACATCTACTATATTTTGATTTTTTGATTATGGCCATTCTTGCAGGAGTAAGGTGGTATCGGATTTTGGTTGCGATTTGCATTTCTCTGATCCTTAGTGATGTTGAGCATTTTTTCATATATTTGTTGGCCATTTGTATATCTTATTTTGATACTTGTCTATTCATGTCTTTAGCCCACTTTTTGATGGGATTGTTTGTTTTTTTCTTGCTGATTTGCTTGAGTTAATTGTAGATTCTGGATATCAGTCCTTTGTCAGATGTACAGATTGTGAAGATTTTCTCCCACTCTGTGGGTTGTCTGTTTACTCTGCTGACTGTTCTATTGCAGTACAAAAGCTCTTTTGTTTAATTAAGTCTCAAGTATTTATTGTTGCTTATACTGCATTTGCTTTGGGGTTCTTGGTCATAGAATCCTTGCTGAAGCCAATGTCTAGAAGGGTTTCTCCAATATTATCTTCTAGAATTTTTATAGTCGTATAGTTTTGCATCTTAGATTTAAGTCCTTAATCTACCTTGAGTTAATTTTTTGTATAAGGTGAGAGATAAGGATCCAGTTTCATTCTCCTATATGTGGCTAGACAATTATCCCAGCACCATTTGTTGAAAAGGGTGTCTTTTCCCGACTTTATGTTTTTGTTTGCTTTGCCAAAGATCAGTTGACTATAAGTATTTGGGTTTATTTCTGGGTTCTCTATTCTGTTCTATTGGCCTATGTGCCTATTTTTGTACCAGTACTATGGTGTTTTTGGTGACTATGGCTTTATAGTATAGTTTGAAATCAGGTAGTGTGATGCCTCCAGATTTCTTCTTTTTCCTTAGTCTTGCTTTGGCTTTGTAGGCTCTTTTTTGGTTCCATATGAATTTTAGAATTGTTTTTTCTAATTCTGTGAAGAATGACGGTGGTATTTTGAAGTGGATTGCATTGAATTTGTAGATTGCATTTGGCAGTATAGTCATTTTCACAATATTGATCCTACTTACCCATGAGCATGGGATGTGTTTCTATATGTTTGTATTGTCTATGATTTCTTTTAGCAGTGTTTTGTAGTTTTCCTTGTAGAGGTCTCTCACCTCCTTGGTTAGGTATATTCCAAAGTATTTTATTTTTTTTGCAGCTATTGTAAAAGTGGTTGAGTTCTTGATTATATTCTCTGCTTGGTCGCTGTTGGCATATAGAAGAGCTACTGATTTGTGTACATTAAACTTGTATCAGAAAACCTTGCTGAATTCTTTTATTAGTTCTAGGAGCTTTCTGGTGGACCTTTAGGGTTTTCAGGGTAAATGATCATATTGTCAGCAAACAGTGACAGTTTGACTTCCTTTTTACCAATTTGGATGTCCTTCATTTCATTCTCTTGAGTGATTGCTCTGGCTAGGACTTCCAGTACTATGTCGAAGAGGAGTGGTGAAAGTGGGCATCCTTGTCTTTTCCAGAGGGAATGCTTTCAACTCTTCCCCATTCAGAATTATGTTGGTTGTGGGTTTGTCATAGATGGCTTGTATTGCATTGAGGTATTTCCCTTGTATGCTGATTTTGCTGAGAGTTTTAATCATAAGGAGATGTTGGATTTTGTCAAATGCTTTTTTTTCATCTATTTAGATGATCATGTGATTTTTGTTTTTAATTCTGTTTATGTGATGTATCACATTTATTGATTTGAGTATGTTAAATCATCCCTGCATCCCTGGTATGAAACCCACTTGATCACGGTGGATTATCTTTTTGATATGTTGTTGGACTTGGTTAGCTAGTATTTTGTTAAGGATATTAGCATCTATGTTCATCAGGGATCTCGGTCTGTAGTTCTCTTTTCTGGCTATTCCCTTTCCTGTTTTGGCATTAGGGTGATGCTGGCTTCATAGAATGAATTAGGGAGGGTCCTTCTTTCTCCATCTTGTGTAATCGTGCTGTAAAGATTGATACGAATTCTCCTTTGAATATGTAGTAGAATTCTGCTGTGACTCCATCTGGCCCTGGGCTTTTTTTTTGTTGGTAATTTTTAAATTACGATTTCAATCTCCCTGGTTGTTATTGGTCTGTTCTGGGTATCTAATTCTTCCTGATTTAAGATAGGAGGGTTGTATTTTTCCAGGACTTTATCTATCTCTTCTAGGTTTTCCAGTTTACGTGGATAAACATATTCCTAGCAGCCTTGAATGATCTTTTGTATTTCAGAGGTGTCAGTTGTAGTATCTCCTGTTTTCATCCTTAATGAGGTTATTTGGATTTTCTCTCTTCTTTTTTGGTTAATTTGCTAACGATCTATCAATTTTATTTATCTTTTCAAAGAATCAGCTTTTAGTTTCATTTATCTTTTATTTTTTTTTGTTTAAATTTCATGTAGTTTTGCTCTGATCTTGGCTATTTCCTTTCTTTTGCTGGGTTTGGGTTTGGTTTGTTTTTGTTTCCCCAGTTCCTTGAGGTGTCACCTTAAATTGTCAATTTGTGCTCTTTTGGTCTTTTTTTTTTTTTTAGTTTTGTATTTATTTATTTATTTTTATTATTATATTTTAACTTCTAGGGTACATGTGCACAACATGCAGGTTTGTTACATATGTATACATGTGCCATGTTGGTGTGCCACACCCATTAACTCGTCCTTTACATTAGGTATATCTCCTAATGCTATTCCCCCCTGCCCCCACCCCATGACAGGCCCCAGTGTGTGATGTTCCCCTTCCTGTGTCCAGGTATTCTTATTATTCAATTCCCACCTATGAATGAGAACATGTAGTGTTTGGTTTTCTGTCCTTGTGATAGTTTGCTGAGAATGATGTTTGGTCTTTTTGATGTAGGTGTTTAGGGCTACGAACTTTCCTCTTGGCACTGCCTTTGCTGTCTCCCAGAGGTTTTGATAGGTTGTGTTACTGTTGTCGTTCAGTTTGAAGAATTTTTAAATTTCCATCTTGATTTCATTTTTGACCCAATGCTCATTCAGGAGTAGGTTATTTGATTTCCATGTATTTGCATAATTTTGAAGGTTACTTTTGGGGTTAATTTCCAGGTTTATTCCACTGTGGTCTGAGAGAGTGCTTGATATAATTTCAATTTTCTTAAATTTATTGAGGCTCATTTTATGGCCTATCATATGGTCTATCTTCGAGAAAGTTCTATATGCTGTTGAATAGAATGTGTATTCTGCAGTTGTTTGATGAAATGTTCTATACATATTTGTTAAGTCCACTTGTTCCAAGGTTTAGTTTAAATCCATTGTTTCTTTGTTGACTTTCTGTCTTGATGACCTGTCTAGTGTTGTCTGTGGAGTGCTGAAGTCCCTCACTATTATTGTGTTGCTGTCTATCTCATTTCTTAGGTCTATTAGTAATTGTTTTATAAATTTGGGAGTTCCAGTGTTAGGTGCATATATGTTTAGGGCTGTGATGTTTTCCTGTTGGACAAGGCCTTTTACCATTATATAATGACCCTCTTTGTCTCTTTCAACTGCCGTTGCTTTAAAGTTTGTTTTGTCTGATATAAGAATAGCTACCCCACTCACATTTCATGTCCATTTGCATGAAATGCCTTTTTCCACCCCTGTACTTTAAGTTTATGTGATTCCTTATGTTAGGTGAGTCTCCTGAAGGCAGTAGATAGTTGGTTCATGAGTTCTTATCCTTTCTGTGGTTCCACATCTTTTAAGTAGAGCATTTAGGCCATTTACATTCAATGTTAGTATTGGGATGCGGGGTACCATTGCATTCATTATGCTATTTGCAGTCTGTGTACTTTGTTTTTGTTTTTTGTTTTTGCTTTTTAACTTGTATTTTTGTTTTATAGGTCTGGTGTGATTTATGCTTTAAAGAAGTTCTGTTTTGATGTGTTTCCAGGATTTGTTTCAAGATTTAGAGCTCCTTTTAGCGTTCTTGTAGTCGTGGCTTGGTAGTGGCAAATTCTCTCAGCATTTGTTTGTCTGAAAAAGAATGTATCTTTCCTTCATAAATGATGCTTAGTTTCGCTGGATACAAAATTCTTGGCTGATAATTGTTTTGTTTGAGGACGCTGAAGATAGGGCCCCAATCCCTTCTAGCTTATAGGGTTTCTGCTGAGAAATCTGTTGTTAATTTGATAGATTTTCCTTTACAGGTTACCCAGTGCTTCTGTCTCACAGCTCTTAAGATCCTTTCCTTCATCTTAACTTTGGATAACCTGATGACAATGAGCCTAGGTGATGATCTTTTTATGATGAATTTTCCAGGTGTTCTTTGTGTTTCTTATATTTGGATGTCTAGATCTCTAGCAAGTCTGGGGAAGTTTTCCTCTATTATTCCCCCAAATATGTTTTCCAAACTTTTAGAATTCTCTTCTCCTTCAGGAACATGGATTGTTCTTTGGTTTGGTCATTTAACATATTCCCAGATTTCTTTTAGGCTTTGTTCATATTTTCTTATTCTTTTTTCTTTGTTTCTGTTGGATTGGGTTAAATCGATGACCTTGTCTTTGAGCTCTGAATTTCTTTCTTCTACTTGTTCAGTTATATTTCTGAGACTTTCTGGAGCATTTCGCGTTTCTTTGTGTCCAATATTTCATGCATTTTTAATTGTTTTCTCTTTAAGCTTATTTCCCTGAATATTTTTCCCTTCACCTCTTGTATTGTTTTTTTGGATTCTTGCATTGGGCTTTGTCTTTTCCTGGTGCCTCCCTGATTAGTTTAATAACTAACCTCCTGAATTCTTTTTCAGGTAAATCAGGGATTTCTTCTTGGTTTGGATCCATTGCTGGTGAGCTAGTGTGATTTTTGAGGGGTTTTAAAGAGCCTTGTTTTGTCATATTACCAGTGTTGGTTTACTGGTTCCTTCTCATTTGGGTAGCCTCTGTCAGAGGGAAGGTTCGGGACTTAAGGCTGTTGTTCAAATTCTTTTGTCCCGTGGGATGTTCCCTTGATGTAGTACTCTCCCCTTTTTCCTATGGATGTGGCTTCCTGTGAGCTGAACTGCAGCGATTGTTGTCTTTCTTCTGGTTCTAGCCATGCAGTGAGTCTGCCCGGTTCTGAGCTGGTACTGGGGGCTCTCTGCAGAGTCCGATGTGAACTGTCTATGATCTCTCAGCCATGGATACCAGTGCCTGTTCCAGTGGAGGTGCACAGGGGTGCAATGGACTCCATGAGGGCTCTTAACTTTGGTGGTTTAATGCTCTATTTTTGTGCTGGTTGGCTTCCTACTGGGAGATGGTGCTTTCCAGAGGGAATCATCTGTGGTAGTATGGAGAGGAACTGGTGGTGGTTGAGTCCCTAGAACTCCCAAGATTATGTGTCCTTTGTCTTCAGCTACCAGGGTGGGTAGGAAAGGACCATCAGGTGGGGGAAAGGTTAGGCGTGTCTGAGCTCAGACTTTCCTTGGGTGGGTCTTGATGTAACTGCTGTGAAGATGAGGGTGAGGTGCCCAGGTCAACAGAGTTGTGTACCTAGGAGAATTATGGCTGCCTTTGCTGAGTCATGCAGGTTGTCAGGGAATTAGGGGAAAGCTGGCAGTCACAGGCCTCACACAGCTCCCATGCAAACCAAAGGGCTGGTCTCACACCCACCTTGTCCCTCCTAACAGCCCTGCATCTGTTTCCAGGTGGTAGACAAGATGGGCTTGAGAACTTGCCCCCGGCTACCTGCCTCCCAGCTGTGAAAGAAAGGGGCTTGGTTCTTCTCCCTCTGTGGAGTCTGCACACCGTATTTACACCCTGCCCTGATTTCTGGCCAGGAGTTCTGGTCCATTCAATTGTTACAAAATTCAGCTGGAGATTTCCCTCTCCCTGTGGTGTTCCCCGCCACCCCCTGCTCCTCTGGCTGCCCTCCCAGTGGATCCCTGTGGTGCCAGGCAGGAATGGCATGCTTAGGGACACAGCAAGCTCTTAGGGCCTTGCTGTTCCTTCCTGTACCCCTGTATTTCACTTGGCTGTCTAAATTGACTTAGCTTCAGGTAAGATCGGAAATTTCTCTTGCAGACTGACCTTCAGTTTTTCCAGTGTGGGTGTGTGTTCTGGGAAGGAGGCTCTTCCTTTCCCATTTCTGCTGTTGGGGCACTCACAGTATTTGGGGTGTCTCCTGGGTCCTTCAAAATCAGTCTGCTTCCTTCAGAGGGCCTATGGGTCCTCTTGGGATTTCTGGTTTATTTTTGCAGTCAGTGTGAAGCTAAAATTCACAATGCAATCCCCCGCATGCTGCTCTGTTCCTCTGTCTGAGCTGCAATCTAGTCCTGCCTCCTGTCCACCATGATGAGCTTAAGCCTCTAAAGCACTTTAAAAACAGGCTTTACATAGCAATAGGCCCCTTTTCTGCCCTTTCACCTTCCACCATGAGGACATGTTTGCTCCTTCTGCCATGTGAGGATGCAGCAAGAAGGCCATCACCAGACACCACATGCTGGTACCTTGATTTTGGACTTCTCAGCCTCCAGAATTTGAGAGATAAATTTCTATTACTTATAAATTACCCAGCATTTGGTATTTTGTTACAACAGTACAGACTAAGACACACACATGCTCAATTTAACTGTATACAGACATTTAGATACACACATACAAGTGTATGTATATATATATATTCGTGTGTTCATATATGTACATATATATATACACACATATATATTGGTGTATATTTTTGTGTCTACCTGTGTGTGCATGCATTGGTTACTATTTTATAAAAATGATATTAAATTATACATAATTTTCTGCATCTTGATTTTTTTAGTTAAAAAGTGTTATTTCTTAAAACTGCCTTATATTGATCCTATGGAATAACCAGAAAAATGTCTAATATCTGTTTCAAATGGCAGTATTTATTGTCCATGAAAATGTAGGATGTCATTTCATTTATACCAATATGGGAGATTAGATTGTTTTATAAATTTCTTTTGGTACAGAATGCCAAAATATGCTAGATAAAATGTTATATAAAGGTATTTTTTCATGCGTAGATAAGCTGACAATAAAATAAAGTGACTACTCAGAGACCAGAAATGACAAGAAAACAGAGTAAATGGGCACTGAGGAAGTGTCATCTGTTTATGAATGATCTCAAGCCTGGGTTTTAATGGGCCACAATCACAGAAAATAGGAACAAAGACAGATTCCTACAGAAAAATATGTCGTTATGAAGGTGATGTACTCAGAGAGTAAACTAGAAAATGTCTTGTCGCCCAACAGATTATGAATATATATTTGTGCCTATCTTGGCAATGTCTTCTCTGCTAATTCCTAAAGAAAAATCAGGAAGCATGTACATTTCTGGATATGCATATTAGTTGTGAAAACCCAAGCAGAAATTTAGTTTTAAGTAGTTACAGACTAAAACTCATGAATACCTAACAGAAGCAAACACAAATTGTTTCTAAAAGGATGCACTGGCTGGCCATGGTGGCTCACGTCTGTAATCCCAGCACTTTGGGAGGCCAAAGTGGGTGGATCACTTGAGGCCAGGAGTTTGAGACCAGCTGGCCAACGTGATGAAACCCCTTCTGTACTAAAAATACAAAAAAATGTAGACGGGAATGGTGGCATGCACCCGTAGTCCCAGCCACTCGGGAGGCTGAGGCAGAAGAATCACTTGAACCCGGGAGGTGGAGGTTGCAGTGAGCCAAGATCGTGCCACTACATTCCAGCCAGGGAGACAGACTGAGACTCCATCTTAATTAAAAAAAAAAAAAAAAAAGAATGCATCATTATTAACCTAAACTTCTAAAGAACCTGCAGATAGACTTCCAACAAATATGAGTTCACAAATAAATAGGTAAGTAATAGACAAGGAAATAAGCCATTCTGAAAATCAGCAGAAACAATTGGATCAGTCCCACAAAAAGTGTAGCTGATAGAATGTTAAATACAGACTATAAAATAATCATGTTTAATATTTTTAAAAATGTAAAAGATGATATCTAAAAAGTAAATCTTACACTATGAAAAATGACCAGGGATGTTTGATGAAAAGAAGGAAGGAAAGAAGGAAGGAAGGAAGGGAGGAAGGAAAATAAATTTAAATATAATAAAACACAAAACTCAGTGAATATCTATCACATTTAACACAGTTAGATAAACAATTTTTTAACCAGCAAATGGATCTGAATTACCCAGGATAGATTTTAGTGATAAAAAATGTAAAATTTGAAAAGGAGGTTGAGACCTAGAGTACAGAATAATAACAATTTCCAAGATAAGTCAATTGGAGTTCCAGAAGGAAGAAATGATAGTAAAACCATACTGAAAGAGAAATTGTCAAGAAGACCAAAATTAGATAAAGGGATATAAATTCTTAAATTCCCCAAATCTCAAATATTAAACAGGACAAATAAAAATAAATCCACACCTAGGCAAATCAGAAGGAACATGTAGAAACCTAATGACCAGAAAAAAAAAGTTTTAAAGGATCTCGTTAACAGAGACAGATGACTTTAAAAAAGCTAAAAACAACAGACAATTTGCTTTTTACAAGCAAAACTGAAAGGTGAAAAACAGTGGAATAATGTCATGGTGATGAGAGAAAATAACTGTCAACTTCAAATTCCACATCTAGTGAAAGCCTCCATTAAGAACCAGTGCAAAATAACGTTTTCAGATAAACCATACTAAAAAATACTACCAATAGACCCTTGCTGAAGCAACTTTTAAAGAATACATTTCAGTAGGAAGGGAATAATTCATAGGAAAAAGGCGAGATACATAAAAGAATGAAAAGTAAAATAAGAAAAGTCTGAGTAAATATCAGCAAACATTGACTACATAAAACAATTTCAAAAAGTGTTTATTTCAGAGGTTTAAATATTCAAGATTGCACTAAATTTTTAGAAATTAATTAAAACAATAATAAAATATATAAAAACTTGTGATGTAACTAAAGCAGTACTTGGATTAAAATTACTGTTTTAATGCTTATATTAACAAAGAAAAATACTGCAGTAAATAAATTCACCACTCATCTTTATAGAAAAAAAAAAGGAACAATACCAGCATAATCTTAAAGAGCAGAAGTTAATGAGAAATAGAAGGCAATCTAGAGAGTAAATGCAAAAACAAAAGTTGTACTTTGAAATGTTTGATACAGTTGACAAGCTTTATAGGATATAATCAAGAAAGAAAGAAAAAAAGGAGGAAGAAATAAACAATATCCAGAATAAAGAGAAAGTTGTATGTACAAATGCATCGATAATTAAGTGATCAATATAAGATAAGATATTATATCATTATATTCTAGGACTATGGTTAACAGGCCTCTCACATTCTACATATATTGCGAGTAACAGACATTTTTTGTTTCTGCCTATATTTTTTAGAACAGTTTTAGCTTTACAGCAAAATTGAATGGATGGTTCAGAGGCTCCCTGCATGCTTTCCCTCCCTCTTCATCATTTATTATTAACATCTTTCATTAGAGTGATACATTTCTTACAATTAACAAACCAATATTAATCCATTATTATTAACTAAAGTCCACAGTTTACATGGTTTCATTCTTTGTGATGTATAGTTCTATGGATTCTGAAAAATGCATGTCATGGAATATACAGAATAGTTTCACTGCCCTATTATCTGTACTTCATCAATTCATCCACAGCCTTCCATCAAATTCCTGAAAATCACTGACTTTTTTGCTATTTCTATAGTTTTACCTTTTCCAGAATTTCATATAGTTGTATTCACACAGATTGGTGCCTTTCACTTAGCAATACGCATTTAAAGTTTCTACAGGTCTTTTCATGCCTTTATAGCTCATTTCATTTGGTGGCTGAATAATCTTCTATTGTATGGATGTACCACAGTTTGTGTATCCATTCATGTATTGAAAAGTTATCTTGTTTGCTTTCAGTTGGGGACATTTACAGATAAAGTTGCTATAAATATTCATATGCACGTTTTTGTGTGGATATAAATTTTCCACTAATTGGGTAAATATCTAGGAGCACACACAATTACTATATTATATGTTAAGAACGTATTTAGCTTTGTAACCAGTTGACAAACTGTCTTTCAAGTGGCTATACCATTTTATATTTTCACCATCAATGAATGAGAATTTCTGTTGTTCCCATTCTTGCCAGCATTTGGTATTATCACTAGTTTTTATTTTAGCTTTTGTGATAGATGAGCACTGATATTTCTTTGTGGTATCAATTTGCATTTTCTTAATGGTAAAGAGATTGAACATCTTTTTAAGTGGTTATTCGCCATTTGTATACCCTTATCAGTGAATTGTCTGTTCATGTCTTCTGCCCATTTTCTAATCAGATTGTTAGTTTTTTTAACCCTGACTTTTGAGAATTCTTTATGCATTGTAGATATTAGTCCTATGTCAAATATTATTTTCTGCTATGTGATCTTGTACTAGTTTTACAGTTTTGCATTTTACATTTAAGTCTATAATCCATTTTGAGTTAATTTTTGTCAAAGCAGGAAAATCTGTGTTTAGATTTGTTTTGTTTTGGTTTTTGCCTATAGATGTCCAATTATTTCAGCACCATTTGTTGAAAAGACTACCTATTCTCCATCTAATTGCCTTTGTTCCACTGTCAAAGATCAGTTGATATTTGTGTGGGTCTAATTCTGGGCTCTCTATTCTGTTCCACTGACATATTTGTCTATTATTTTATCATTATCACAGTGTCTTGATTACTACAGCTTTACATTAATCTTGAAATTAGGTAGTGTCAGTCCTCTGACTTTGTTGTTCTTCTGTATTGTGCTGGCTATGCTGGATCTGTTGCCTTTTCATGTGAGTTTTGGAATCACTCTGCCAATATCAACAAAATCATTTGCTGGGATTTTGAATGAGATTGAATTGAATCAGTAAGAGAAGTTGGGGAGAACTGGGATACGAACACTACTGAGTCTTCCTATCTGTAAACATGAAATATATCTCCACACACTTAGATCTTGAATTTATTTCATCTGGGTTTTGTACTTTTTCCTCACATAGATTCTGTACATATTTTGCTTGATTCACGCCTAAGTATTTCATTTTAGGAGTGTTAATGCAAATGTTCTTGTGTTTTTAAATTTCAAATTTTAATTGTTCTTCTATTGTACACAGGAAAGCTATTGATTTTGTATGTTAATCTTGTATCCTGAAATCTTGCTATAATTGCTTATTGGTTCCAGGAGGGTTTTATTTTATTTTGTCTGGATTTTCTACATAGACAATCATATCATTTGTGGAAAAAAAGACAATTTTATTTATTCCTTCCCAAACTGAACACATTTCTTATTGTAGTAACTAGGACACCTATTAATTTTGAATAAAAGTGCTGACAGGGAAAAAACTTTCTGTTCCTGATTATAAGGGGAATGCATCTGATTTCCCACCATTGAGTATGAGCTTAGCCATAGATGTTCTTTATCAAGTTAAAGAATTTCCTTTGTATTTCTAATTTGTTGGTAGTTTTTAATATCGTGAATCAATGTTGGATTGTCTCAAAGGCTTTTTCTGCTTCTATTGATGTGAGCGTATGATTTTTTCTTCCTTCACCTGCTGAGGTAGATTACACTAGGTGATTTTTAAAATGTTGAACCAGCCTTGCATGTCTGAAATAAATACTACTTTGTCATGGATACAATTATTTTTATAAATTATTGGATTCAATTTATAAGTATTTTGTTGACCAGTTTTGCAGTTATGCTCATGAGAGATGTATGACTGTCGTTTTCCTTTCTTGGAATGTTTGTCTAGTTTTGGTATCAGAGTAATGCTGGTCTCATAAAATTAGAAAGTGTTCAATTTTCTCCTATATTCTGAAAGATTGTAGAGAATTGTATATTTCTTTCTTAAATGTTCGGTAATATGCACCAATGTAATTATCTGGGCCTAGTGCTTTCTTTTTTGAAAGGTTACTAATTATTACGTTTTTGAAAAACAGATATAGGCCTATTGAAATTTTGCATTTCTCCTTGCATGGGTTTGATAGTTTATATATTTCAAGGAATTGGCCCATTTTCTATAATTTATCAAATTTGTGGGAATACAATTGTTCATATTTATCATTTTAATGTCCATGAGATTGGTATTGATGACCACTCTTTTGTTTTTGACATCTGTGATTTATAATTTGTGTCTTCCTTCCTTTTTTCTTGGCTAGCCTGTCTGTAGGTTTATCATTTTCATTCAACTTTTCAAAGAACTAGCTTTTGGTTTCACTGATTTTCTCTGTTCATTTCCTATTTGAAATTTCATTGATTTCTGCACTGATTTTTATTACTTCTTTTCTTCTGCAGGACTATATTGCTCTCTTTTTCTCTAGTTTCTTAAGGTGGAAGCTTAGATTATCAGTTTAGATCTTGATTCTTTTCTAAAATACACATTCAATGCTATAAATTATTGTGTAAACACTGCTTTCCCACAAATCTTGAAAAGTAGTATTTCATTTAGTTCAAAATATTTTTAATTACACTAGAGACCCCCCTTTTTTTTTCCTATGTGTTATTTTAAAGTGTATTTAATCTCCAAATATTTTAGGATTTTTCTAGCTATCTTTCTGTTATTGGTTTCTATTTCAATTCTACTGGGTTCTGAGTGTCTTTTCTTTTAAATTTGTTAAAATATGTTTTATGAAACAGCATCTGGTCTATCTTGGCGAATGTTCCGTGTTAACTTGAGCAGAATGTGCACTCTGCTGTTGTTGGATGAATTATTCTTTAGATGTCAATTAGATCCAATTTACTAATGATGCTGTCCTTACCTGTGTTTTGCCTGCTGGATCTGTCAATTACTGATAGAGGGGTGTCGATGTCTTTAACTATAATAGTGAGTTTGTCTATTTCTTCTTGAAGCTCTATTATTTTTTTGCCACACATACTTTGATGCTTTGTTGTTACGCATGTGTGTATTAAGGATTATTTTGTCTTTAGGGAATTGACCTCCTAGTCATTATGTAATGCTACTCTTTATCCCTGATAGTTTCATTACTCTGAAGTCTGCTTTCTATAAAATTAATAGAGCTACTCCAGCTTTCTTTCGATTATTGTTAGTATATCTTTATTCATCTCTTTATTTTGGTCCCTGTGTGTCTTTATATTCAAAATGGGTCTTATATAGAAAACATATAGTGGGGTTTTGCTGTTTGCGAGGGCAGTCTGTCTTTTAATTAGAGTATTTGAATCATTCACATTTAAAGTGTTATTTGTAGAGTTGGATTAATACCATGTTTGTAACTATTTTCTATTTGTTGTACTTGTTCTTCATTTCTTTTCTTTTTTTAAAACTTCCTTCTACTTAGGCCTTCTCTGGTTTTAATAGAGTATTTTTTGTGATTTCCTTTTCTTTATTAGCATATCAATATACTTTTTTCTAAAAAATGTTATTGTTTTCCCTAAAGTCTGCATTATACACTTGTAACTAATCTAAGACCACTTTAAAATAAAACTATACTACTCACATGTGATGCAAGTATCTCCTAACAGAGTATTGTTAATTCTTCCTTCTTGTTTTGTAACATTGTTTCATTTATTTCACTTTTACATATCTTATAATTACCCAATAAATTTTTACTAGTATTACTTTGAAATAAATGATTAGATCAATTTAAATAAAAAGAAAATATTTTGTTTTTTCTCTTCATTTGTTTCTGCCCCATTGTTCTCCCTGTCTTTATGGAGATCTCAGTTTGTAACCTATATCATTTTCCTTCTCTCTAACTTCTTTTAACATTTCTTGTAAGGCAGATCACCTTATAACAAATTCCCCAACCTTCAGTTTTTATTTGTGGTTAAAAAAGAAGTCTTTGTTTTTCTTTCCTTTGGAAAATGATTTTGCTGAATAAAAACTTCTAAGTTGGTAGGATTTTTTTCTCTCAACTCTAAAACTTTCACTCCAGTCTCATTCTGGTTGCATTGTTTCTGACATATCTTGTGAACTTTGAAAGACTTTCCTTGCCTTTTAAATTTTCTTCCTTCATGTAAGACAGGGAGGCTAGAGGGGGCTAGAGTTTTCTAACTGTCCTTCTCCCAGGCCTGATAAGGCTCTAGTAAAGTGATTTTTTCATAGAGGATAGGTTTTTATTATGGAAAACGCTCTGTAAGTATTTTACACCAATTACTTTTCCCCTGGGAGTATTTCAAATGGTTACTTTTCCTTCTGCTCAAAACATAAGGAAATTTTTCTCCAATCTGTACAGTGAGAATGTGTTTCTGGAGGTGAAACATATGAAAGTATGATTATCCCTTAATACTGGGCCCCCAGAATTTCCTAACTCTCAAGCTAACCTCTGATTGGCCTCCATCAATTCATCACAGTGCAATTTAATTGTTCCTACTGCTTACTGATTCTAGTGACTTCTCTCCCAATAAGCTGTGAGATACTGTGCTCATCTGCCTTTCTGTATTTCAGGGTGATGGTTTGCCTAATAGCCTCAATTTTCTGATAGGTCCAAGAAAAGTCATTGACTTTTAGCCTGATCAGCTTTTTTCTTGTGAGAATGATTGTCATGACTTTGAAGTCCTCTATATGTTACAGCTGTAACCAGAAGTACATACAATCTTTCAAGGATGTATGATGATTCATAGCAAACAAACTAGAGAGAGAAAGCTTTTCTCTTCAAGGCAAAATATGGCTTTGCTTACAGCTTTGGAAGATGGAGATAATGTCTCTCACTCATACAAAGGTCAGGCATTCTTTGCTCATTACAAAAGATTTGGGTTTTTAAATTCAGAATTTGTTTTTTATATTGTAACCCACTTCTTGAATAGGTGTCACCTGGCCCTTATGTTTGCCCTGTGAGAATTAGGGTTTGGGAAGCCAGCACCAAAATGCTGATATTCTGACTTTTGCTATTGCTGTGATTAAAAAAAAAAATCTGTCCTTTGTCTCTGATTCAGTTCTTATGTATTCTGCTGGAATCTATGAAACTTTGGTTGGCTAACTTTTTATCTTGGAAGTTAGGTAAACTGTCAGATCCTCCTCAATTCTTCACATATTATGCCAATACATTTGCAAGCATTATTGAAAGGGAAACATGACCAAAAACTACAGTCGTCCCTTGGTATCTACAGAGGTTAAGTTCCATCAATCCCAGCACACACCAAAATCCAGATATTCAAGTCCCTCATATAAAATGGCATAGTATTTGCATATAGTGTACACACATCCACCTGTGTGTTTGTATGTGTGTTTGTGTGTGTGTATTTTTTTACTCAGCAAATATTTATTGAGCTCCAATTATAGCTCAGGCATGTGGAATAACAACAGCAGACACATAAAAATTATATTTTGGATTATATTTTAGATAGTAGAAACCACAGTAAAATGGACAAGATTTAGTTATTCATTCTGTCAGTGTTTATTAAGCCCTACTGTGTGCCTGGCATTTTGATGAATGTTGGGGATTTTTGATTGAATAAGCCAGCTTTTGCTCTTAAATTACTTGCAGGCTACTGAGAGATATACAAGTAGACATAGAAATCAAACGCCAAGTGGCATATAGAGGGGTCTTTTCTTTTCTTTTCTTTTCTTTTTTAGAATAGGGGCCTTTTAAAATTATTATTATACTTTAAGTTCTAGGGTACATGTGCACAACGTGCAGGTTTGTTCTTTTCAAAGTGCTGACAGTGTCACTAATTCTGCCTGGGAGAATCAGGGAGGGCTTCACAGAGGAGTCTTCTATATATTTTTAATCACTTCTAGATTACTTGTAATACTTAATATGATATAAATGCTATGTAAATAGTTGTTATACTGTTTTGTTTCTTTATTTGTATTTTTTTTAATATTTTTGACTTGAGGTTGGTTGAATCCACGGGATGTATAACTTACTGATATGGAGGGCTAAGTGTATATCCTTATATAGCCAAAACTCATTCAGGGAGAAATTAAAAAAAATAGAATTAACTATTTAAAAAAGTATCATAAAAGAAACATCAGGTTTAGTTTTTTTAGGCAACTTTTACCAAATAGTCAATGAGGAGATAATTCCAATTTTATACAATTCTTTTTTCAGAGAATCAAGATTTCCACTCCTTTAGGATGTTACGTTAGCCTTGATAAACAAAGTCAGTGTGACAAATAATTATAATAACAAAAAATTCTATATGGGGAAAACAAATTATCCAGAATCTAATTTTCAGCACAGATACAAAAGTTTTCAATAACTGAATTCAGAAATATATGAAGAGGGTATACATCTTGACCAATTTAAATTTTATCCAGTAATACAAGGTTAATTCTGCATTATCTATTTCTCAAAATTCCATAATGAAAAAAGAAAAATAAGATAACCATATCAATAGATTTAAAAAAAATTGAATGAAATTTAATGACCATTTATGATTAAAATATCTTTTATATAGTAAATTTAAACAAATTCTTACTAAAGTTATCCACAAAAAAGCATCATTTTCAAAGAGGAAGCATAAAGCATTCACATTAAAAATCAAGATCAAGACAAAGATGCATATTACTAACATTTTCATTCACTGTAAAATGGAAGTTCTAGGCAGCACAAATGGTTAAGAAAAAAAAAACAAGAAAAAACAAAATAAAATTCATATGGAACCACAAAAGCCAAATCAATCCAGAGAAAGTAGAACAGAGATGGAGGCATCATATTTCCTAATTTCAAGATATATTACAAAGCTAAAGTAAACAAGATGTTATAGTACCGACATACAGACTAATGGAACAGAATCGTGAGCCCAGAAACAAATCAATACACATACGGTCATCTGATCTTCATCAAGGGATCTAAGAATATCTAATAGGGAAATGATAGTCCCTTCAACAAATTGTGTTAGAAAAACTGGATATCCGCATGCAAAAGAATGAAATTAGACAATTTATTTTACACCAGACATAAAAATCAACTCAAAATGCATCAAAGACATAAATATAAGACTGAAACTATAAACTTCATAGAAGAAAACACAAAGTCTTCATGACATTGGTCTTGGGAATGATTTCGTAATTCTGACACCAAAAGTTCAGGCAACAAAAGCAAAAATAATCAAGTGGGACTATATCACACTAAAAAGCTTATGCACAGCAAAGGTGACAATCAGCAGAGTGAAAAGGCAACCTATAAAATGGATGAAAATATTTGCAAACCATATATCTGATTGGGGGTTAATATCCAAAATATATAAGGAAGTCCTACACAGCTCAATAGCTAAGGACTTGAACAAATATTTATCCAAATAAGACTTACAGAGTTATATGAAATAATGCCCAACATTACTAATGTCAGGGAAATGCAAATCAAAATCACAATGAGATTTCACCTCACACTTGTCAAGATGGCTATTATAAAAAACCAACAGAAGAAAAGAGTTAGAGAGGACTTAGAGAGATTGGAACCCTATTTTCTCCACTCTTGGTAAAATGTAAAATAGTGGAGCCACTGTGGAAAACAGTGTGGAGTTTCCTCAAAAATTAAAAATAGAACCATATAACCCGGCAATTCCATTTTCAGGTATTTATCCAAAATAATTAAAATCAGCACCTCAAAGAAGACTTAGTACTATCATACTCATAACAGCACTATTTATAATAGCCAAGAAATGAAAACAATGTAAATGTCAGAAATGAATGGATTTTTAAAAAATGTGTTGTACACATATGCAATGGGATATTATTCAGCCTTGAAAAAGAGAGAAATTCTGCAATAAGTGATAACATGTGTGAACCTTGAGGGCATTATGCTAAGTAGAATTAGCCAGTCACAGAAAGACAAATACTGCGTGATTTAACTGTAGGAAGTATTTAAACAGTCAAGTTCATAAAATCAAAGAATAGAATGGTGATTTCCAGGGGCTGGAGAAAAGGGGAAAATGGGATGTTACTAATGAAAGGGCATAAAATTTTAGTCAAGCAAGACAGTAATCTCTAGTGATCTGCCATACAACATTGTACCTATGGTAAACAATACTGTCTTGTGCAGGTAAAAATTTGTTAGGCGGGTAGATCTGGTGTTAATTGTTCATACCACAATTTTTAAAAAATGTACTATAAAGCAAATATAAATAGTAGCCAACACACTGGGATAAGATATTTGTGACTATGTATAAATACACAGATATGTGTGTGTATGTAAAATACACATTATATATATAATAAATATACATGCAAAATGAATCATGTATTTAAAAACTTCTCAGTTGGGCATAGTCACACATGCTTGTATTCCCCTGCTCTACTTGTAAGGCTGAGGTGCGAGAATCTTTTGAGCCCAGGAGTTCATGGCTGCAGTTAGCTCTGATCATGCAACTACTCTCAGTCTGGGTGTCAGAGCAAGACTTCATCTCTAAAAATCAATCAATAAATAAGTAAAAATAAACAAATAAAAATTCTCTGACAAATCGAAAAGGAAGATTTAAAAGCACACATAACAGACAACATGAATTACCAATAATGATTTAAACACATGGTTGATCTTATTAGTAATAACTGTAATGCAAATTAAAAGTAATATTACATTTTATATCCTCAAGATTGGCAAACATGCCAAAAGTTGTAAAATATGACAGTATTAGTATAGATAAAAATGAGGAACAAAGAACACTCATCCTCAAATTGTGCATATTCAAAATTTACTTGTCAAGCAATTTGAAATTATCCAGTAAAGCAATAATGCATGCACCCTCAGAGCCAGCAATTTCATTTCTTAGCATGAACACTGAGGAATCTCTTCTGTATGTGTACCAGAAAACATGCACAAGAACCTTCATAGATGTCCTTTTTGTAGTCCTTGTTTGAGAAATAATCCAAACATACATCTGCAGTAAAATTTTCATATAAGCTGTGACATATTCACACAATGGAATACAGTATCACAATACAAGTGAATGAACACAGTCTACAGGCATCAACATGGATAGGTCTCACAAATTTAATTTCAATGAAAAGAAGCAAGTGGTAAAAATATGCATATATCGTGCTGTCTTCTATGTAAACTTCAAAAAATGTTTTGCATAAATTGCAAACCTAAGCAATATATTTCAGTACGTATACTATATCAGTGACCCAATAATGTTTTAAAAGGAAAGAAAGTGATAGACACAAAATGTTGCAGTGTTTCTCTCTGTCATAGAAGGATGAGGTAGAGGAAAGCGAGTGGGGGAGGAGCAGAGTGGGCTTCAAAGTTGTTGATGCTTTATTTCTTAAATAAGGTGGTAAGGACATGAATGCGTGTTTTGGTCATTATTCTTTGAAGCATGCAAACACATACATCCTTTTTAATGAACAATTCATATCTTAGTAAGTAGTAAAAAAAGAAATTTGTTAAAGAATTCGAAGAAAATTATTATTCCTTTCTTCCTTCCCACCTGTCTTTCCTCTTCTTCATCCCAAAACTTCCTTCTTTGTCAAACAATGCATTCAAATCTTTTTCAGTCAACTAAAACGTTAATCCTCTCTAAAAAATCTACAGTAAATATGAAGACTTTTTACATTTGTTGGACTCTAATAATTTTTTTGTTATTAAGTGTGTCTTCTTCCTCCTGGGTGGCTGCCGTTAGTCGTGGAGAGTTAGGACAGGTTCCTTAGGCACTCCCTCTAGCAGGCTGCAGCCTGGATGCTAGTACTTCCCAATGGACTGCAATGGATGTGATGGACACATCAGCGCAGGTGGGGGTGACCCTTGCAGTCTCTGTGGCTGCATGTGAGCCTAGGTGACCTAGGGCTGGGTGGTAGAGGGGAAGCTATGTGGCAGCCTGCCAACTGGGGCCAAAGCTAAACAGCTAGGATTTAAAGCTTTAAATGGGAATAACAAGTAATGTTTACGATGAAACGAAAGTAAATAAGTCACCTCTAACCTATTCCAGCTGTTTTCTCAGGACAATGTTCATATTAAATTTACATGCTCTCCCAACTGTGATTGCCCTTCAGTTACAAGAGCTTCAGTTCCAAGGGTTGAAAGTGGAGAATTCCCAGGTCTGAGAATAGCAAAGAGTTCATTCCTTTTAGGACATTCTCACTGATGTTCTTTCTCTTTTCAAAGTCTGTGAAGATGGAATCATCTTTCCTTCAGTACTAACAGTTTTTCTGTTTTGTGGTCAATGTGATTCACAAGAACCTCTAAAGTAACAAATGAAATAAGCCAGGGGCATGGAAAAGATAACTTTTATATCGGTCTGGGATTGACTATGAGCTCTAATATTTTCACTGGAGGGAGTTTCATTTTCCAAAAGGAAAAAAAAATGGTCTGCAACTTGTGAGAAAAGCCTCATGACAACTGGTCAAGGTGGGCATACACATTTTAGAGAATGGAGGTTGTAGATGGAATTCTTGTTGATGAGAGCTGGGGAGATGGCCAATGTCACTGATGCATTTGCACGAGCCACACTGGTGATTCCATTAGGAGTTCTTGGAGACTGAGAAAGTGCTACTCTTTCTTCATACTTTTTAAATGAATGACTTAATCTCATGGGAATATTGGGTAGTTGCTAAGTATTCTAGGATCTACAGTTATGGTCAGTCTGCCATGCTTTAAAAGAAGAGGGGTTAGAGAACTTATAGGAAATGTTTCACAAGCTAGGTGATTCAGGTTTTGTGGTGTTTGCAACACTCGTGGTCATTGTGTCCCTGATCATTAATCTCTATAGTGGGACTTTGCCATGGACAGATAAATGTTCTTGTGTATATAACCATTGACTCTGTAATTGGAGCATTTTCAGTCTTCTGTGTGAAGGGCTTAGGCATTGCTATTAAAGAGTTGTCACCTGGGCTTTGACGTGCCCTGACCTGATTTCGCTGCTGAGCTTTGTTGTCTGTGTGAGCCCACAGATTAATTACCTAAATAAGGCCCTGAATATATTCAACAATTTTATAGTGACTCCAATACATGAAGTATTTTTTACAACATTAGTTTTAACTTGTTCAGCTATTCTTTTTAAGCCATGTCAAGGTATGTCTGTTGATAATGTCATTGGTACTTTCAGTGGCTTTTTATAATTATTGTGGGGATATTCTTGTTGCAAGCCTTTAAAGATGTCAGCTTTAATTTAGCAAGTCTGCCTCTGCCTACCCTAAAAGGTGAAAAAGAAAGGAATAGCAACCTCTCTAATATCTAAAGTTTTTAATAATAATGAAGAAGGCTTAACCTGTGGAATTGAACAACATACTGGTGAAAATAACTCCTGAATACATGGAAATCATGGAACTCAGGCAGCTTTTTAAGAAAAATCTAATTAAAAGGTTATCCCATAAAAAGTAGATGATTGTATTATTTTCATCTCATTGTCCATCCTATTAGATCTGGCTGGATATTGATTCTTACATGATGTTGAAAGCAAATCAAGGGCATACTTATTGATGCTATGAATACTATGAGTATATGTGGTACCATTCAGAATTCTGAAAGACAGTCCCAAATGTTGGATTTCTGAAAGATAAAATCCCTCAAATCTCCTAACATCTAAAATTCTAAACATCACAGTCCAAAAGATTAAAATATGAATGTTGAAATCTTGAAAGTTGAATTCTGGAGAAAGGATGAGTGGGTTTGGAGTTATACAAGGTAGCTTCATCATATCAGTTGCGCCATGTTAGGTGGAACTATTACTTTGTTATTTTCCTTATTGGAAATTAAGTATGATGGAGGGAGATGTATACAGGTGCCAAGTTGAGAAGATGTAAATTTGTGGACTTAATTTTAAGTGTCAACTTGACTGGATTAAGGAATACCTAGAAACCTTATATAGTATTATTTGGGGTGTGTCTGTGAGGGTGGGTCCGATGGAGATTAGTGTGTGAGTCTGAGTGAAGTAAGTGGGAAAGATCTGTCCTCAATGTTTTGAGTGTTTCTGGGATCGCAGAAGGAGAGAAAACACAGGCAAAACATACAAGAAATATTCCCTGATAAATTATTCAATCATGTGTGACTTCTGCCTATTCACGGATAGTGCCAAGCTTGCCCTCAAAAAATGCCCTTCAAGACAAATGTGGTGGCTTGCGCCTGTAGTCCTAGCTGCTCCAGAGGCTGAGGCAGCAGAATTGCTTGAGCCCAGATCAAGACTGTAGTGTGCTACGGTTGCAGCTGTGAATAGCCACTGCTCTTCATCCTCCAACCTGGGCCACATAGAGAGACCCTGTCTCTAAAAGAACAAGACAAACAAATACCCTTTGTCAGAGGATTAAAAAAAACTTTAAAGCTCAGAGACCTTCTGAAGCAAAGACATTTGATGATATAGAGGTTCCTCCAATGTTACAAAACACATCAAATGGCGACCTATTCTTGGTAAGGAATTAGACTGTTGAAGGAGTTAGACTTTGTATTTACCACTAAATCTAACTTAGAAAAGCTAGTGCATGCTGCATTCACTTTTGCTAATGGATGGCACTTTCAAAACTGTTGCTATTTTTTTTAATCAACTATATAAGTGATATCTCTGTTGGATCGAGAAATTGTAGAACTTATCATCTCATTTACATATGAATGACTAGGAAAAATGTGAAGCACTTTATAAATGTTTGTTTGAAGATTTGGTGGACAGTGCAGAGGAAAATAGATTTCAATTGAATTCCCTAATCATGATGACAGATGTGAAAGTAGGTTTGAGCTAGCTTCTAAAAGTGAATTTTGAACCAATCATCAGTAATTATGCTGCCTTCTTTAGGCAAATGTGATTTTAATTCATTAAAAGTTCCCAGAATTTCATCAGCTGGAAGAAATGCCAATGCAGAGAACTGATGCATTGTTACACTGAAGTATTCACTGTTTGCCATATTGCATGGCCAATCCACTAATTCAAATTTTCCAACAAATGCATGGGGCTGAATGGAAAAAACAAAAAACAAACTTTATTGGTAACAACTTTTATGAACTACCTCCATATAATTGCCCATAATATATTTCTGTAATACATGTTCTCATATTTCAAATTTTTAATTTTTTTGTTTTTTTCCCACTATTTTAAATTGTCATCATTATTTTCTGTAGTTTGCAATGGTACGTATTTTGTCTTCGAATAATTTCTAATACTTGGGGTACAAATTGTGTAAAGACTTTTAGAGAGTTCTAATTTATCCCATGCATTTTTTTTTTGCAAATTTGACTCTATAAAGGGAATGATCTTAACGTTTATTTTGTGTGTAAGCATTGTGTGTCTATGTAAAAATATTGAAGATTCCTCAATAAATGAAGAGATGTCCTTTTGTAATTCCGCATTTATGAAAGATAGAATTTCTTGAGATCTCAGCTCTTTGGGTGACTGCATATGCAGCGGTGGCCCATTATGTTTTTTGATCCATCTCATCAAAAGACAATGACAGTATTTCAGATGATCACAGTTATAGAGCTAGGAGCACACAATTACCAACCACAGTGATATGTATTTATACCTCCTGCCTTTTGATCCATTTCTTTATGAATATGGTTTGACTACTCATAACTGTCATACCCATGGGACTGACATTAGTATACCTGAGTGTTTATGCCAGCAAAAATATGTATATTATTATTGCCTTTTTTATGTGTCAAGTGGCCTATGACATATTCTGCTGTGTCTTTAAATGTCTCTCAAATAAATCTCCTTTTAAAAATTAAAATAAATGTCTTTGAAAGAATTTTTAAAATTATTTCTTTCCAGAATTATATTTTCAGGATTTTGATCATTTGGAATTGTGATTTTCAGGATTTTGGAACTTAGGGATTTTTATCCTTCAGGATTTTAACATTGGAGATTGTATCTTTCAGGATTATGGCCCAAACTCAAATATTTCTTGACAAGTTCTGGCCTGAAGTAGTTTTCACATATGCAACATTTGATTCATTGAACTTCTTCGGCTTTATTTTTTCAACAAGTATTAGAGTTTCCTGCTACCAAATCCACAGATCCACTTCTCAGTGATATCCTGACAAACTTTCTATCCCTGAAAATGTATACTCAATTTCTTATAGAACAACAATGTCATTATCACACCTAAGAAAGTTAATAACAATGTCTGGGCATTTTAAAATATTGCTCAAAACACTGATCAGCTATAATGACAGATTAAAAGAGAAATAAATCTGCCAGAACAGCTGTAAATACACCTTGCCTCACAATTACTGGCTAATAATAATTTTATATTGAATAATATTTGTTACCTATATGTCACTGTTTTCCTGTCAAGTTTCTATTTTCACAAGAAGAAAATTTCTTTTTCTCTTTGGAAAGTAAAATCTATTTGGCTTTTACTCAAATGGCTATCAGAGTGTGTGCTACGGAGACAGGTGTGGGGTACTGGAGTGAGGAGAGAATGAGAATGCCACTGGACATGAGGATATGCCAATTACGATGATGAACAAGGTTTTTCTTAAAAGCTAGTTTGATATATTATTTTTATGTGGATCTTTTAACAATTGAAATATGTCAACAAATAATAGGATACAATTTTCTTTCATATCATATTTCATGTTTCGTCTTTTGCCATTTACATGTTGAAGTTCATAGACATGGTAAAGGGTTTTAAATGAAAATTAAAAGTATTTTCCTGCAGATCATTTAGGCTAGTGAAAATACTGCTTGTATTGCTTTTGGAAGCACTGATCAACTGAAATTCGAAGTACTTTATTACATTGTGATTTACAGTGCATTCTTTCTACAATCATTATTGCTCATGGTTATTTACTTTGCAGGTGATAATGTTCTTGGATGAAAGATGTTTGATTATAATTCGAATACCTCTTCTTTCAAATTTATATGCCAATCAAAATGCTTTATTACTACAGGGTGTTATGTGAATCAGTCCTTCTTTCTGATTATTTTCAAATTTTAATATAAAAATTTTTACATAAATGCATTTGAATAAATAATATCCATATTTTAAAATCATAAATATTTTTATAATACCTCTGATTAATTTTTATATACATGTGAAGTATTTTCAACAAACTAACCTGAAATTGAAACATTTTTAAAAACTTTTAAAATGGCATTTTTTTCTAAATTATTGTCAATTTTAGACATCTGGCTCAAATAATTCACAAACTTTCTTTGCATGATAAATTTATTTTTACCTTAATTCCTTTTCAAGCTCTCAGGGCATGTCTCACAATGCTTTTTAAAGTAACTCAATTCATTTTCTAGACTCTTTTAGAAGTGCCCTTTAATTTTATGAAACGGGTCTTTCAGTATGGTACCTTCTTAATTAGAACACCAGTCATCACATAAAATATCACCTTTCTTCCCCCTCAGTGAAATCTTGAATTACAATGATTGCTTTGTGACTGCTGCAGTTTAAATACTTGCTGCTTCTACCAACAATTCCAAGACCCTTGTAGAGAGCGGAGAATTGATTGTACCACTGCACTTTCAGCATGTTCTCAATCGCAAATGATTGTTTCTTTCATAGATGATATTTAATATTATGATTCTATTATCGAATTACTAATTGGTTGCTAATTGATTCTTCTTCATCTTCTTGCCAACTCACCTCTCACAATGTTAACAGTCTTGTTTATTCTGGATTTTGGGAAAGTTCAGTTGAGATGTACAATATCACTTTTCTCAAAACTCAAATGTTAATTCTAGGAAAGTCTTAAAAGTAGATCATTACACTTGGTTTAATTCCTGAACATCTGGATATTCAATGTATATTCTTTAGAAGACACAATTAATGCTAAATGTAAGACATTTCATAATGTAGTTTTTATTTAGTTATAAAAAGTATCCAATCTTTTCTATGGCATTTTTTAAAGAAAACCCAGTGAATCAGAATTTCCAAAAAAAGCATCAGTAAACCAGGTATACTGCCTCTCTTAAAATAAACTGCATGGATGTTTGAGTATTTAAATAAATTCTGACTTCTGGTCAGCAGGGCACAAAAATATTGTGCTTCAGTCATGTCCTGAAGATCAAATATGAAATAAAACACATTTTGAGAAGACAGCTTGCAACAAAATATAAATAAAGTAGAACAAACCTTTCACTGGTGTAAAAACCAATGCAGTCACCACTTGAGCAAACATCTGGGCAAAAGACAGGTTTGTTCTATTTGAGGAAATTGGCCTAATGCCTCAGCTAGCAGAGCAAGTCACTAAGGAATTGAATACTGCCTTTGGCTGACATATCAAGCATTAAATAAAAAAAGAAACCGCTTAATCAAATTTAGCTGAACCCTTCTCTAGACGCTAAAAAATCTCATCTATTAAATCTGCTCTTCTTGAACACTTTAAAGATATTTCCTGAGAGAAAGCTGCATCCTGGGCTGAGGCTGAGTGCTTCAATATGGATCTGAGAGAGTTGATATGTATGCAAAAACCTCAAATGTTTCCTTATCTTTAGGACCGTCTACCATCTTGTTTCAGTTGCTTCTCCTTAAATCCACCAATTTTACATATTCATGGAATGGACTATATTCTATATATGTCATCTCGGGTGTTCCCACAACACTGTTACTATGCTGCTAGTATTGTTTCAAATATCCATGAACTTCCATCTATGTTATATACAAATAAAAAGCATAAGTGCTTTGAAGCAGGGGGAACGCCAAATCTGAAACCATCGCATGGCCCGAATTGTGTGTGCTTGAAATTCAAGTTTGAAGGCCCAAAGTGGCCATCAAATCAGCACTCAATTTTTGTTAGGGCAGTAATCAACCTCAATGAGAATGTCACAAATCAATGCTGTAAGTCAGAAATAATCAAGCTCCAAATTCCTGGTACTCCAATGTTATGCAATTGATTTTCCCATACATTTTGTTTGTTTTTCTTTCTTAAACTCTATCTTTGCATGTAGCATAATTTCATTGAGCAAAGCTCTTTGCTACTAAGAACTTTACCTAGGGTTTACGGCTAATGGGAAAGTAGGGTGGAAAGTGCCAAGGAATATGCACCCAAATTTGCACATATCTCTTTTCTTAGAGTAGAAATGGTAGTGTTATTAGAGCTTAGTTCTTGGGCACATACAGGGTAGATGAAGGTCCTCAGGTAATAATTTCTAATTTAACCACTCAATGTTCTTCCGAGGACTCACCCCCTCACATATCCTTTCTGGTACCATTAAAAAAGTTTTCTTCATGCTCTACTCTATTTATTTGTTTCCAATGTATGTTGTAACAAATTACCACAATCTTAGTGACTTAAAATGACATACATTCATTCTTTCATAGCTCTAAAGGTCAAAAGTCTAGAATAACTTTTACTGGGCCTAGGGGAGTGTATTAGTTCATTCTCATGCTTCTATAGAGAAATATCTGAGACTGGGTAATTTATAAAGAAAAAGGTTTAACTGACTCAGTTCTGCATGGCTTGGGAGGCCTCAGGAAACTTACAATCGTAGCGGAAGGCACCTTTTCACGGGGTGGGAGGAGAGAGAATGAGAGTTGAGTGAAGGGGGAAACCCCTTATAAAACCATTAGATGTCATGAGAACTCACTCACTATTAAGAGGACAGTATAGGGTAAACTACCCCCATGATTCAGTTGTCTCCACCTTGTCCTGCCCTTGACATGTGGGAATTATAACAACTCAAGGTGACATTCTGGTGGGGATACAGAGTCAAACCATATCAGAGAGAATGTATCTTTGTCTGTTCCAGCTCCTAAACTGCATTTCTTGACCCATAGATCCTTCCTCCATCTTCCTCCATTTCAAGATGCAGCAGTGCAGCATCTGGCTTTAGTCTTAACATTGACTTAATCTTCTGTAGTCAAACCTCTCTCTGATTTTCTCTTTAAAAACAACTTTATTAATTTTATTTCATTGTGGTAAGTACGCTTAACATAAGATCTACCTTATTAATGCGTTTTTAAGTGTACAATACAGTATTGTTGGCTATAGTTACCATGTTGTATAGCAGATCTTTAGAACATATTCACCTTGCTTGATTAAAACTTTATGTCAATTGGTTTATAACACCCCACCACTCCCCCTGGTCCCTGGCAACCACCATTTCAGTCTTTGATTTTATAAACTTGACTGATTTGTATACCACATTTAAGTGGAATCATGCAATATTTCTCTTTGGATTATTGGCTTAATTCACTTAGCACAATGTCCTCATCTTTCATTCATGTTGTCTCATATTACAGAATTTCCTTCTATTTTAAGGCTGAATGTTACATGATACACACACACACACACACACAGACACACACACACATATACTATAATTTTCTTTTTCCATTCATCTGTTCGTGGATATTTAGTTTTTTTCTCCCATCTTGGCTATTGTATAGTGCCACTATGACATAGGAGTGCTAATATCTCTTTGAGATCCTGCTTTTAATTCTTTTAAATAAAGAATACCCAGAAGTGAGATTTCTGTGTCATGTAATAGTTCTATTATTAATTTTTTGAAGGACCTCCATACTGTTTTCCATAGTGGTATAAATGTTCCAATTTGTCAACATGCTCTCCAATGCTTGTTTTCTTTGAGATTTTAAAAAAATAGCCATCCTAACAGTTGTGAGGTAATATCTGGTTGTGATTTTTTAATTTTCCCTTTTTGTGGGTACATAGCAGGTGTATATTTTATGGAATACATGAGATATTTTGATAAAGGCTATAATGCATAACAATCACGTCACGGTAATGGGATATTTGTTACCTCAAGCATTTATCCTTTGTGTCACAAACAATCCAATTATACTCTTTTATTTTAAGATATACAGTAAATTAGTGTTGACTGTACTTACCCTGTTGTACTATCAAATACTAGATTTTATTCATTCTAGCTAACTGTACTTTTGAATCAATTATCATCCCCACTTCTCCCTGAGTCCCTTCCCAGCCTCTGGTAGCCATCATTATATTATCTGTCTCCATGTGTTCAATTGTTTTAATTTTTAGCTCACACAAGTAAGTGAGAAGAGGTGAAGTTTGTATTTCTGTGCCTGTCATATTTTATTTAACATAATGTCCTTCCTCAAGTTCCATTATTGCTGCAAATGACAGGATCTCATTCTTTTTCATGACTGCATAGTACTCCATTGGGTTTTTGTGTTTATGCACACACTGTCTTTATCCAGTCATCTGTTGATAGACACTTAGGTTGCTTCCAACTCTTAGCTATTGTGAATACTACTACCACAAACATGGGAGTGCAGATATCTCTCCAATATGCTGATTTTGCTTCTTTTGGGTATATACCTAGCAGTGAGATTTCTGGGTCATATTTTAGTTCTATATTTAGTTTTTTGAGGAACCTCCAAACTATTCTCCATAGTGGCTATACTAATTTACATTCCCACCAACAATGTACGAGGGTTCCGTTTTCTCCACATCCTTGCTAGCGTTTATTATTACCTGTCTTTTGGATAAAAGCCATTTTAACTGGGATAAAATGGTATCTCACTGTAGTTTTGATTTGCATTTCTCTGATGATCAGTGATGTTGAGCACTTTTTTATATTACTATTTGCCATTTGTATGTCTTCTTTTGAGAAATGTCTATTTAGATCTTTTGCCCATTTTTTAATCAAATTATTTGAGTTTTTCCTGTTGAGTTGTTTGAGCTCCTTATATATTCAGGTTATTAATCCTTTGTCAGATGGTTAGTTTGCAAATATTTTTTTCCTATTCTGTGGGTTGTCTCTTCACTTCGTTGATTGTTTCATTTGCTTTGCAGAAGATTTTAACTTGATGTGATCCCATTTGTCCATTTTTGCCTTGGTGGCCTGTGCTTGTGGGGAATTACTCAAGAAATTTTGTCCAGAGCAATGTCCTGGAGAGTTTTCCCAATGTTTTCTTTTAATAAATTCATAGACTGTGGTCTTAGATTGAAATCCTTAATCCATTTTGATTTGATTTTTGTGTATGGCTAGAGATAGTGTTCTAATTTTATTCTTCTGCCTGTGGATATCCTATTTTCTCAGCACTGTCTTTTCCCCAGAGAAGAAACTGTCTTTTCCCAGTGTATGTTCTTGGCACGTTTGTCAAAAATGAGTTCACTGTAGATATATGGATTTGTTTCTGGGTTTTCTGTTCTGTTCTATTGACCTCTGTATCTTTTTATGCTAGTACCATGCTGTTTTGTTTACTATTGCTTAATTTGAAGTCAGGTAATGTGATTCCTCAAGTTCTTTCTTTTGGCTCAAGATACCTTTTGTTTTCTGGGCCTTTTGGGGTTACATAGAAATTTTAGAATGTTTTTTCCATTTATGTGAAGAATGTAATGGGTGTTTTGATAGAAATTGCATTAGATTTGTAGATTGTTTTTGGTAGCATGAATATTTTCACAATATTAATTATTCCAATCCATAAACATGGAATATCTTTCCATTTTCTTGTGTTCTCTTTAATTTATTGCATTAATATTTTATAGTTTTCATTGTAGAGAGCTTTCTTTCCTTAGGTTCAGTTTAGTGCTGGATATTTTATTTTGTCTGTAGCTATTGTAAGTAGGATTACATTCTTGATTTTCAAATTGTGTGATGTTAACATATATTAATTTGAATATGTTTTTTAATCCTGCAACTTTACTGAATTTATCAGTTCTAATAGTTTTTTGGTGGAGTCTTTAGGTTTGTCCAATTATAAGATCATATTACCTGCAAACAAGTATAATTTGTCTTTTTCCTTTCCAATTTGGATGCCCTTTATTTCATTCTCTTGTTTGATTGCTCTAGCTATGGCTTCTAATAATACGTTGAATAACAGTGGTGAAAGTGGACATTCTTGTCTTACCCAAATGATACGGTTTGGGTTCGTGTCCCCACACAAATATCATGTTGAATTGTAATCCCCAGTGTTGGAAAAGGGGCCTGGTGGAAGAAGGGACTGATTTCCCCCTTGCCATTCTCATGATAGTGAGTGATTTCTCACAAGATCTGGTTGTTTGTGAAAGTGTGTAGCACCTCCTACTTCTCTCTTTCTCCTTCTCTAGCCATGTAGGACATGCCTGCTTCCCTTTTGCCTTCCGCCATGATGCTAAGTTTCCTGAGGCTGCCCCAGTCAGGCTTCTTGTACAGCCTGTGGAACTATGAGTCAACCCATTTTCTTAATAAATTACCTAGTCTCGGGTAGTTCTTTATAGCAATGGGAGAACAGACTAATACACAGATCTTAGAGAAAAGGCTTTCAGGTTTTCCCCACTTAGAATATTAGCTGTGGGTCTGTTATATACGGCTTTTATTATGTTGATGTATATTCCTTCTATAACCTATTTTTTGAGGGTTTTTAGCTCATGGTGAATGCTGTCAGGCCTAGGTCTTCCCCTTCAAGGTAGTGACCTCCACTTCACCCCAGGGGAGGTACAGAAATGTCATCCAGAAGCCAAGGCCTGAAATTAGGGACCCCAGGAGCATGCTTGGTGCTCTACTTCACTGTGACCAAGCTGGTACCCAAGCTGCAAGACTAAATCCCCTTTACTCCTTCCACTCCTTTACTCAAGCAAAAGAAACCTCTCCCTGTAACCACAACAGCTGAGAATGTGCTGGGTCACACCTGAAACCACGGCCCACAGCAAGTACCACCTGGCCACCACGTGCTGATTATTCAAGGCCCAAGGTTTCTTTTATTCAGGAAGTGGTAAATCCTGACAAGGTGAGGTGATTACCTTCAAAACAATAGGTTGCTTTCTGGCCTTGGGTGTATCTAGAAATACTCTCTGGGAGCTAGGTCCTGGAATGAGGACTTCAGGACTCTGCCTGCTGCCCTATTCTACTGTGGCTGAGTAAGTTGTAAGACAAAGTTCGCTGTACTATTGTCCTTTCCTCATGCGGAAGAAGGGAGTCTCTCTTGGAACTGTGAGCTGCCTGCACTGCCCGCGGTTGGGGGAGGGGCGATGCAAGCACTCACTTAGTCACTTGGCTGCTCCTGGCTAATGTCTTGCTAGTTTGCGCGCACCCCAAATTCTCCGGCTCTGAGCCCAGCACAGCACCACAACTTGCCCATGTGTGGCTTAGGCTGCCTTTAAAGTTTATTTAGAACCCCAGAGCACTTTAGCTGCTGCTGGTGGGGCTTGTTAGAACTCAGCTTCTGACTACTGGAATGGGTGATTTGCCTCTGTCTAGGGCTTTTCTAAACGCTCCCTCCATGGGCTCCAGCTAAGCTGTGCCCCTTGTTGCTTTCTGCTGTGAGAGGCAGCAATTAGTTCCAATGCAAAGTGCCACAATCACTGCACTCTCCCTCGCTGAAGTGCACAGATTTTCTCTGTGCCACATAGCCACTGCCAGGGGATAAAGGAGGGGTGGGGTTAGTAATTCAAGACTGTCTTTCCAATCCTTTTCAGTGCCTGTTTCCTTAATATAATGTTAAAACCAGGTACTGTGATCACTCACCTAATTTTTGGTTCTTATGAAAATGCTTTTTTGTGTGGATGGTTGTTCAATTTGGTGTTCCTGTGAGGGAGACGATTGCTGGAGGCTTCTATTTGGTCATCTTGCTCTGCCTCTTCCCTCTCATTGTGATTTTGACTTGCATTTCCCTGATGATTAGTGACATTGAGCATTGTTTATATACTTGCGACCATTTGTGTATCTTCTTTGGGGAATGTTCGCTCAAATCTCTAGCCCATTTTTAAATTAGATTATTAGTTTTCTGTTATTCCCTTGTAGGAGTTAAAAAAATACTTTGGAGACTAATCCTTTACCAGATATATGGTTTACAAATACTTTCTTCCATTTAATAGGCTAACTTTTCACTCTGCTGATTGTCTTCTTTGTTGTGTAGTAGCTTTTTAGTTTGATGTAATCTCATTTGTCTGTTTTTGCTTTTGTTGCCTGAGCTATCAATATCATATTCATGGAATTGTTGCCAAGATTAATGTCATGAAGTTTTTTCCCTGTGTTTACTTTGATAAGTTTTACAATTTCAGATGTTACATTTATGTCATGAGTTTATTTTGAATTAATTTTTGTGTGTGGTATGAGAACACAGTACAACTTTTTTGCATGTGGATGTCCAGGTATTTTTGCATGCATATATTCCCAACACCATTTGTTAAAGAAATGATCTTTCCCCATTATGTATTATTGGCATTCTTATTGAAGATCAGTTGAGCCTATATGCATTAATTTGTTTCTGGGCTATTTTGTTTCAATGGTTTATGTGTTTGTCTTTATGCCAATACTATACTGTTTTGATTACTTTAGCTTTATAACATATTTTGAAAATAGGAAGTGTGATGCCTCCAGTTTTTTTTTGAAAAAATCAATATTGATTTGGTATACAAAGTTACAGTTAGACAGGAAGAGTAATTCCTGTTGTTTTATTACACAATATTGTGACTATAGCACATAACAACATAGTGTATATTTCAAGATCTTTAGAAGATTTTGAATCTTATCATCACAAAGATGTGAAAATGATTTAAAGTGATGAATATGGTAATTACTCCACTTTGATCATTGTACAATGTATGCATGCATTGAAACATCACATCGTACTCCATATATATGTGCAATTATTATGTGTCAATTATAAATTTAAAGGTTAATTTAAAAAAATAAAATGCCTTGGAAAATGAATACAGAGATAGAAAGCAAACACCACTTAAAGATGTTCTTAAAAAGTAAATGAATGAATGAATAAAGAAACAGAAACTGCATGAGAGAGAAAAGAGATATTTGGCTATTTCTAGTCTTTTGTGGTTTCATATAAATTTCAGAATTGTCTTTTCTATTTCTGTAAAAAAATGCCATAGGGATTTTGAGGAGGATTTCATTGAATTTGTAAATAATTTTGGAAAGTATGAACATTTTAACAATGCTAAGCCTTCCAATTAATGAACACAGAATGTCTTTCCATTTGTGTTTTCCTTAATTTCTCTCATCAATGTTTTGTAGTTTTCTGCACATAAGTCTTTTGCTTTTTTAGTTGTTTTATTTTTAAGTGTTTTATTCATTATCATGCTACTGTAAATGGAATTGTTTTCTTAGTTCCCTTTCAGATAGTTTGTTCTTTGAGTGTAGAAATATTTCTGAGTTTTGTATGTTGACTTTGTATCCTAACTTTATTGAATTTCTTTATTAGGTCTAATAGTGTTTAAGTGGAGTTTTTAGGGTTTTCTATTTATGGTGTCATTTCATCTGCAAACAGAGATAATTCTACTTTTTCCTTTCAAAATTTGATTTATTTTGTTCCTTCTTTTTGCTTACTTGCTCTGGCTAAGACTTTCAGTACTATGTTGAATAAAAGTGGAAAGAGTGGGAATAATTGACTTTCTCCTGATTTTAGAGGAAAAGCTTTCAGTTTTTCACCAGCGTATGATGTTTATTACGGGCTTTTATCTATGGCCTTTGTTATATTGAGGTAGTTTTTACTATTCCTAGTTTGTTGAGGGTTTTAACAGTTTTAACAAACTGTTAGTATTTAACAGTTTTAACAAACTTATTATTTAACAGTTTTAACAAACTGTTATTATTTAACAGTTTGTTAAATTTTGTCAAATGTTTTTTCTTCGTCTGTTAAGACAATAATCTGTTTTTACCTTTTACTGTGTTAACGTGCTGCATTACATTGATTTTCATATGGTGAACCATCCTTGCATCCCAGGGATAATCCTACTTAGTCATAGTATATGACCCTTTTAATGTACTGTTGAATTTTGTTTGCTAGTATTTTTTGAGAATTTTCGCATGTACATTAGTCCTCCCTTACATGAGGTTTCACTTTCTGCGATTTCAGTTACCCATGGCCAACCATGGCCCAAAGATATTAATGGAAAATTCCAGATATAAGTAATTGATGAATTTTAACGTGTGTGTCATTCTGAATAGTGTGATACCTGTGCCGACCTGCTCCATCCCACCTGGGACATCCATCATTCCTGTTTTCAAGGTAGCCATGCAGTGTATGCTACTTGCCTGTTAGTTATCAATATTATCTGCTCCTGACATCCTAACATAAGGATCATCATGGCTCAGTGATCCAGGATCACTTCAATCAGATGTTCCTCCTTCTGACATATCATCAGAAGGTCAATAGTAGCCTAACACTAAGTCACAATGCCTACACCATTCACCTTACTCATCTCATCATGGAGGCATTTTATCATCTCACATCATCATAAGAAGGGTGAGAACAGAACAATAAGATGATTTGAGAGAGAGGCCACATTTATACAACGTTTAATATAGTACATTGTTATAACTGTTTTATTTTGTTATTTGTTATTGTTGTTCATCTTCACCTCTTACTATACCTAATTTATAATTTAAACTTTATCACAGGTATGTATGTACAGGAAAAAAAATTATATATAAAAAAGAACTCTCTCTGTATAGTTCATTTATATATATAATGTCATACATAAAATGAACTATATATATATATATATATATATATATATATATATATATATGCATAGTCCAGAACTATCTGCAGTTTCACACAGGGACTCTTAGAATATATCCCTTGTGGATAAGGGGCAGGTACTATATATTGGCCAGGGATATCAGTCTGTAATTTTCTTTTGTTGTAGCGTTTTGTCTGGTTTGATATCAGAACAATGCTGGTCTCACAAAATGAATTTGGAAGTGTTACCTCCTCTGTAATTCCTTTAAAGAATTTGAGAGGGCTTGGCATTAATTCTCTACATATTTGGTATAATTCACCGCTGAAGCCATCTGGTTCTGGGATTTTCTTTGTTGAAACGGTTTTGATTACTGATTTAACCACCATGTTAGTTATAGGTCTGTCCAGATTTTCTTTTTCTTCATGATTCAGTCTTAGTCAGTTGTATGTTTCTAGAGAACATTTCATTTTTTCTAGGATTTCCAGCTTATTGGCTTATGATTGTTCCTAGTACCTCTGCCTCCCTGTTATAAGAATGCTTGTGATAAAATTCAGGGCCCACTGAGGTAATACATGATAACCTCTTCATCATCAGATCCTTAGCTTAATCACATCTGCGAAGCACCTTTGATTTATAGGGTAACATTCATAGGTTCCAAAGATTAGGACTTGAGTACTTCAGGAGCCAGTTTTAAGCCTAAATACTCTACTATGCTTTTTGTTAAAAAAAAAAAATTAAACTGAATGGAAGTGATAGAAATCCAGTTAGAGTTTTCTAAATCAAAAATGGAATTGATTACAAAGAGATGGGAAATGACAAATACTCAATGCCCTGGAAGGGACCTGGGGATAACTAGAATCAGAGAGATGAACAATGTCAGAGCACTTCATCTCTTCTTGTTTCTTCCTACACATCTTTATTTTTAAAAATAACCTCCCTCTCTGTCTCTCTCAACCACTGTCTCATCCTCTCTCTGTCACTATCTCTATCTCTAGCTCTCCATAGAGTGGTTATCTCTGCTTCTCTGGCCCACAGGTTGCCAATTTTCCTGAGGTTTGCTCAATGGGGTAACATGACTGCTGAGAAACTGACATACATGTCTATCAATCCAAATTTCAGAAATTGCAGGAAAGAAGCTATTGTTTAGCTTAATACAAGTGATATTTCTTGGACTAATCAATTCCAGCGTTAAGGAAGGGTCCCATTTAACAAAACTGGTCCTTCTTCAGCCATTTGGAAAGGCAAAGGAAGCATAAAGGGGCACTAACTAGAAAAGTGGCAAGATAGTTGCTGGGCAAACATTGTCATAGGTGTCCTCTGCAACTTTATTCCTGGGGGAAAAAAAGATCCTTTCTCGTGTGGTTAGATGGGGTGGAGAAAATACTGTGCAATTGATAACAGGATTTCACATAAAATTATTCTTCAACTATCTAGAAAATAAGCAAAATTATTATTTTTAATAAATGAGGATAGTAAGGTTTAGAAATGTTATTATATATAGCTTGTAAAAGTTGGCTAACATGAATTATCCAGCTCTAAGATTATTATTCCTTCCTTCAAGTAACTGCATTACAGTTGAAATAGTACTAGACTAAGAGTTAGAAGACCTGGGCTTATGTCTTGCCTCTGCGATTTATTAGGAACCATCCTTA
This sequence comes from Pan troglodytes, assembly GCF_028858775.2. Classification (NCBI taxonomy): domain Eukaryota; kingdom Metazoa; phylum Chordata; class Mammalia; order Primates; family Hominidae; genus Pan; species Pan troglodytes. The sequence continues at coordinate 79,105,759 of NC_086015.1, forward strand.
AAAAGTTATTTAAGTGTCCATAGCTCAGTTTTTTTCCTCTAAAATGGGGATAAAAATTCCTAACCCAGAGGGTCATGTTTTCAAGTTTAAAAGGGATAATTTAAGTAAAAGTCCTTTCATAATTGCTGTTTTATTTTTTTAAAAACCTAAATAAATGTCAGATAACCTTTCTCTGATTATTTGTTGTCATTTCTCTCATTTGAACTATTTTTAAAAAGGATTAAAGTAGAGTTTGTTACTAAGGCTAGTATTCACTAAGAATTGAAATCTGATGAAAAGTTTCAGTTTGACTGTCGATGATCAAGATATATCCTCCTACTTATTGGATTATAAAAGATAACATTTTCCAGGAATAGGAACCACTCCTAGAGGTTGAGGTGGCAGAGAACATTCTCAAAGATCCCAACTTCTGGATGAAATCCAGAAGAATCTCCTTGATTCGACCTGTGTATACTTTATACTATCCTTAAATGAAATTTTTTCAATAATTTTTTTCTTGCCAGAAGGGAAAATCAGCCTCTCTGTGTAATAGAACCATTGGCAGCAATGATTTGAGAGCAAAATGGTATATGGGGAATAAGAAGGCAAGAGTCAGCATCTCAAGTATTATGATAAAAAAGATAATGTAGATAATGTTTTATTAACAATACCAAAATGCATGACTCTTCATTTAATGGAAATTTTAAACCAGCATGGGGATATTTCTCTACAAAATAAACATTAGCCACACTGCTTACTGATGATACTTCCCTCTGCTCTCTTTGTAGCATGTGTACTTTGGATATATAAACTGAGAAGTTTAAGAATAACCTTGAATGTGGGACTAATTAATATACTTTAGGCTGGGTGTGCTTGTGGGAAATATTTTATGAAATTATGAAAGTTAAAATTACTGAAAGACATGAAAATTTATCCCCCAGGGTTGAAAGTAAGTACCACAACTAGTAGCTTTTAAAAAGCTTTTTGTTACATGTTTCCTTTGAATTCTCTCTATATATTCAAATAACATTATTATTATTATTATTATTTTCTCATAAGGGCAACTATAATTGCTGTTTCATTAAACCTGCCAGCTATGTTTTCTTGTCCGGTGAAGTTGTGTCAGTTTAAATCACATGCATTCTTTCCACAGGAAAAAAATAAATAAATAAAAGTTTAAAAGTTTTCTAAAGTCATTACTTAAATTGTTAAATAAAAGTAATAAGAAAAAAATCCAATCAATATTAATAAACATATGTATTGGTCAATTATAACACTGCTATAAAGAAATACTTGTGGCCAGGCATGGTGGCTCATGTCTGTAATCCAAACACTTTGGGAGGCTGATGCGGGCAGATCACTTGAGGTCAGGAGTTCGAGACCAGCTCTACCAACATGGCAAAACCCCGTCTCTACTAAAAATATGAAAAAGAAAAAATTAGGCTGGTGTGCTGACACATGCCTGTAGTCTCAGCTAGGCTAAGGCATGAGAATTGCTTGAACCTGGGAGGTAGAGGTTGTAGTGAGCAGAGATCACGCCATTGTACTCCAGTCTGGGCGACAGAGTGAGATTGTGTCCAAAGAAGAAGGAGGAGAAGGAGAAGCCCAAGGAGAGAGAAGGGGAAAGGGAAGGGGAAGGGGACACTTGAAACTGGGTAATTTATGAAGAAAAGAGATTTAGTTGGCTTATTGTTGTGCAATCTATACAGGATGCATGGTTGGGAGGCCTCAGGAAACTTACAGTCATTGTGGAAGGGGAAGCAGGCACATCTTACATGGCCAGAGCAGGAGGAAGAGAGAGAAGGGGAGGTGCTACACACTTTTAAACAACCAGATCTTATGAGAACTCACTAACTAACAGGCGAACAGCAAGGGGGAAATCTGCCCCAATGATCCAATTACCTCCAACATTAGGGATTACAATTTGACATGAGATTTGGATGGGGACACAAATCCAAACCATATTAATGTATAAATTTTTAAAAGACAAAACTTAAAATATTGAAGGTACTTAATAATTTTACAAACTCATAATATTGAGAAAAAGCTTGAGCTCATTTACACGTTTTAAAATACCTGGCTGGAAAAAAATAAAATAAGTTAACATTTAAAATCTTAATTACCTCTATATTTGGCATCTTGAAAAATAGTATATTTAAACAACTGACTTGCTTATTCATTTTTCATTCAATTGGTTTGTTCTGTTGTAGACCCTAAATTTTTGTAAAAGAAAATATTTTAAAATATATTAATGCAATGAGGTAGCCCTCATATACTACTGATGGGAATGTCGAATCCTTTGATTTATCATATCAACTTTTAAGAATCACTTGTGGAGCTTTTAATTCCAGACCAAATGAAAAAAGTGCATTCCACCGCATTCCTCTTGCTAACTGTGGCTAAAAATCTTGACAAAATACATAAGGCAAATCTGAGGAGACTCAAGAAGGTGAAGAGAAGGATGCCAACTGGCCTCAGGACTTGAGGAATTACCAAGTAGTGAGTTTCCTGGGATTTTTTTTATGCCTCCAGTATATCTCAGTCTGGGTGCTAGAAAAGCTTGCCGCCCAGAAACCCTAAAGGATGTGCAGCCAGTGCAACAAGAAAAGTCTCCACTCTCTCACCAAGGGATCAAAAAAAAAAAAAGAGTAGAGCTGAAGAACAGAACCTTTTGACTAAATCCACCCTACTCCAGGCGAACAACAGAAAGAAAGCAATGGCCCTGCCCATTCACACACTGGGTGCTGTAGAGACCATAGGGCAGAGCCTTATCAACAATCCCTGCCCTAGCCTTTCTGTACCATATTGAAGGAAACCTTTTTGCAGTTTCTCTGTCCTTATCTTAACTAGACTACTATTTATCCCATGCAATGAGAATTTCTTTTGATACCTATGTTTTTCATTGCTCTAAGTGTTTATTAAACAGACCTGGTCTTTTTAAATAATGTCTTTTAAAATGAACAATATTTCTTTTTTTCTTTTTGAAATATCCTGTTAAATGAATGTTAGGTACTTTGTAATTTTTGTCTGTGAGCTTGTCTTCAGCCAGAAGTAATCTCTTGTGTTTGTGTTCCTCGTGGCTGGGGTATGAAAGCAAGCATACCTATGACATTCTCTGAGAATGTCATTTATTTTAGTTTTTATTTCCTGGCCATTAGAGTTCAGGCAGATCACCTGGATCTAATAAAAATTTAGCTGATTTAAGATTGTTGGGTTTCATGGGAAACCCTGCAGCTTCTCCTTTGTGGCAGGCTCTGAAGTCTAGTATTTGTCTTCTCAGCATGTTGAACTGCTGAAATTTTACCTTTGCTTTTAAATAGCTGTTTTCTTCTGGTTTAGTTTTCTTTCTTCTTTTCTTTTCTTTTTGCTTTATGTTGGTGAATATTTGCATGAAATATATTTCTATCATATTGCTCTCAACCTTTCTGTGCATTTATATTGAAGGTGTTTCCAGAAGCTATATGGCTAGAGTTTTTTCTAGCATAATATGGTATTTTTCTCTAATACATAATATGATCATATTTATCTCCTTAGTTTTAATTTTACCATGCAATATTATATTCAAATGCAAACTACATGTCACATAATTATGTTATAAAGCAAAAATGAATACCTCTAAGCCCATCACACAATGAAGTACCAGAACATCACCTAATATATTTGAAACTATTTTTATGCCCTTTCCTGATCCCATCTCTTTGCCGCTCCTCACTCTTTTATTTCTTCAGTAATGGCATATATGGAATATTTAACTGAGTTATGGCACTAGACTTCTCTTATATTTAAAAGCAGTCTGAGAAATTTCAATTCTGTCTTAGCATATTAGTTAGGATAATGTTTCAAATTTTTACATGAAGGCTTTCCATGAGAAATTTCCAAAAATTTCTCAAAATGGTTTTGTATTTCCCTTTACATTGTTAAGGTACCATCTACTTAGAAATTAAAAGGAAATAAATAATTTATAAATGTTTCCAAGGTACACCACAAAAAGAAGTTTTTTATAAGCTCTTTAGATAGTATATTTTAAGCCATTCATGATATTAATATGAATAGAGCAATGTTTAAAAAGATACATATTCCAGCTTGGTTAAGACATGAGTAGTATTCTCTCAGCCATTTTTTTTAAACTCTAGCAGTTGCTGTGGCAACCAGCTGCACTCAGGTATAACCTGACAGCACCACCCCTAGCTGTATTTAGTATTTTTTCTTGCTTTCTACCCTGGGTGTTTTCTATTGCTTCTTACAGTGATGTCAGTAAGAAAACCACTCAACTATTCTGAAGTGTTCAAAATCAGGCAGTATGAGGTAGTTAGTGCTCCCTGGGATAACTCTTGACCAATGGGGTCTAGAAACTAGTGGATAAATACTTTATTCTTTCCCTTGGATGGACAATTCTAAGGTGAATTTTAAATGAATCACCGAGGTGTCTCCACTGGGAACGAGCCCAGTTGAACGCTGTAGTTCGATATGCAAACTTTTATTGCCTCTCACTCATTCCCAGTTTTACTTTTCCATCTCCCCTGTCCTTTTCCTTGGGATCACTTTCCCGAACAAGCAATCTTCACATGATCGCTTGTCTCTGGTTCTGCTTTTATGGGGACCATAGTGGAACTTAGGCCAAGGCACAGCTCATATGAATCATTTTCATAGTCTCCTAAATATTTTAAATACAAGTACATTGCTTTGACAAATTTGAAAATGTATGGTTAGTAACCACTGGGGATGGCTTGAATCTTTATAATGAAATAAGTTGCTGTAGCAGTTGTCTAAATAGTAATTAATCTATTTGTGTATATGTGTGTTCTAGCATTGTCTTAATGCAAGGTAGTCAATAAAACTATATCAAATTTGTAAAAGTGCAATATTTTCATTAAGCTAATATTTATTGAAAAATTACTCTCTGCTCTGCTCTGTGTCAAGTATGGAAGTTAAATATATCAAAGACATGGCCACCACCTTTGAATTTTATTACTTAATGGGAAAGACTTGCCAATCAGCCAGGGATTCTAATCCAGTGTGATAGGTATCCTCATGATGATATGGGATGTTATGGGATCACTGAGGAAACATACACATGGGTATTAGACAGGGTTTATGAAAGAAAAGGATACTTTGGTGAAGTTATAAAAGGAAATGATAATAATAAGAGCACGTATTTGTTCAGAGTTTTCTAAGTGCTGGTAGGTGATAATAATTTATGTGCATTATTTGGTTTACTAACAACAACCTGATATATGGCATCTATTAACATCCCCATTGGCAGGTGTAGAGAGACTTAGTTCAAAGGCTTTCCCAAATATGAGTAAGAATTAGCTGAGTAGAGAAAGAGGAATGGAATGACAAATACAGGAAGAGACTATAAAAAAGATATAAAAGCTTGAGAAAACGTGCTACTGAGGGGAACCTAATGTAGTCTGTTCTTAAGGTTATACCCCGGGGGTATACCAGGAATGGGGGAAGAGGGAAAACCAGGATCCAGATCATAAATGGTCATGTATATAATATTAAGTAGCTTGAAAGAAATGGAAATCTTCTGAAAGATATTGAGCAGGATATTACCTGATCTGATTTGTGTTTTAGGGGGAAAAAATCACCCTTTAATGAATTACAAAGACGCAAGACAAGATTCCATAAGACACAGTTATTTGTGTGTTTTTTTCCCATGTATTAACCTATTTTCGCTCAGTCCCAGACCTATACTCTATCTGTTTCTTTGTGATACTGGACTTGGGATGCTGAAAACTATAATTCTTTTTTTTTTTCCAGCTGGTTCCCTGTTAGGTTTTCCAGTAGAGAAACAGAGTCTGACATGCAGGAAGAGTTAAAAGTGGCTTGTTACCTCCTGCTTTGTTCCTTTTAGTGTTGTCATCTCAGCAATGGACCTTCACCCTGGCAGAAACAGTTTGTTACAGTCTCTAGCTTCTGTCATTGCTTTCAGAAACTAGGCTTCTCATGATGAAGACTGAAATTAAGGCAGAGGCAGCAGATGCTGTATGTCAATTTTCTATGAAGAAATTATATAAATCTCTTTTCTTGTAAGTTACTAAGAAAGATAATTAAATTTTTAGAAATCCAATAGCCAGTAATGCAACCTGAATGAAGTTTATAAATCTTAGTCATTGGACATATAGGTAAGCTATTTTACAAATTCATTTACTCACATATACATTCATTCATTTAAAATGATTTGTTGGCCGAGTGCAGTGGCTCACGCCTGTAATCCCAGCACTTTGGGAGGCCAAGGCAGGTGGATCACCTGAGGTCAGGAGTTTGAAACCAGCCTGGCCATTATGGTGAAACCCTGTCTCTACTAAAAATACAAAAATTAGCCAGGCGTGGTGGCAGGTGCCTGTAATCCCAGCTAATCGGGAAGCAGAGGCAGAGGAATCACTTCAACCTGGGAGGCGGAAGATGCGTTGAGCTGATATTGTGCCATTGCACTCCAGCCTGGGCAACAGAGTGAGTCTCCATCTAAAAAAAAAAAAAAAAAAAATGATTTGTTGCAGCCTTCAATGTGCCAGAGCACTTAGGTTGTGTGGATACAGCCGTTAATAGACAGAAAATAGTCCTTCTCTTGTGCAGCTTATGTTTCAATGCACAGAAAGGCAAAGAAACCAATAAGCAAATTTATAAATAAAATAATATACTCCCATATAGGAAAAAATGTTATGACAATAATGAAAGAGGGAAATAGGATAAACTGTGTATCAGATGGGAAAGTGTTTGGCTGCAAGCTACAAAATAAATGCAATTAAATCATAAGGATATTTATGGTTTACTTTATAAGACATTGGTAGGTAATTAGCCTCAGGGATGTTCTGAGAGCTTAGCAATGCCATCAGATTCAAGCTATTGCTAAATTTTAGCTTCATCCTTTTTGTGTGTGTTAGCCACTGGTTCTCATACATGTTCACTTCTGGCTACACAATGGCTCCCATACCTGTAAACAACACATTCTCATGCAGGATGTAAAGAAGAAATGAAAAGGCAGAGGCAAAAATCTAGGTGAGAGTCTTTGCTTGGGTGGTTGAACCAACAGGACTGGTTGAAGGATAAGCTATATCTGTGTGTTTGTGTTTGTACTGTGTGTGTGTCTGTTTTGTTTAAAAATGAGTATACATAAATATATTCAGAATTCTTTCTTGATTTTCAGATGATTTTAATAATTTTAGTGTATTTTTGCAAAAATAAAAAACAAAACAAAAAACAAAATAGCATTAGCCTGACACTTGATTCTTTTCCTCTAAAAGACTATGCAATAGCTGTTGAATCATAGAGGATTAAAGGTGTTAATAATCCTCCAAAGATATGATTACTATACTGCTAGTGGTGACATTCGGCTTTATATGTGGGCTGAAGAAATTGGCAAAACCCCAAGTCTGACAATTCACTTCCATATGTGAGCTCTCCACTGTAAGAGGTATGGCTATCCCCAGCAAAATGACCTTTTGGTCCTGATTATCTGGATAACCTTGAGTTTGTAGATGAATAGTTTTTCAGCATACTGTCTTTCTGGAAATGGGTATAATTAAACTTGTCACTCAAGAGTACCGTATGATTTAATCACTCAATATTAAGTAAAGCTCTTTGAGATCTTTAAGCAAAGGATCCTATGCAATTGCAGAATATCATTACAAAGATACAACTTTAGCATCTTGCTGATCTCTGAGAAATTATATACAGAGACCAATTTCTAATAACCAGAGAAAGCGACCCTGTAAATTGTAGTATTTATAAAGCATTTCAATATACATTAAATAAATTTTAAGGGCATGTAATTAAGTTATAAATTGGGCCATTAATAAAAATACCATTTAACAACTTGTCTCTGGCAATGGATAGCATTAAAGCTCTTTAGATAGGTTGTTTATTTAGAAATAGCATCATATGCACATTTCATTTAATAGTGATTCATTCTACAATAGTATTTGGAAAATTTGAAACATGTCAATCTTCTACATCTTTTGGAGTGAATTCATTGTCTTGTACCTCCAAATAAATCTCTATTTTTATTTATTGGTACACATATGTAGGGATTCTAAACATATATCTGTAAATCTCACAATTGAAACATTTAAAGCCAAAGGCTGTAGTTTATTTTAATAAAATATTAGAATAGTCTAGCAAATATTTATTTCTTGAAGTACTTGAGAGAAACCTCACCAGGGATAGAAAACCCTACCCAAGATCAAAGACTGTGGGGGAAAGGAAAGAAAACACTGGTGAATGGCAATGATTCCTTACTTCTTCCCTAAACCACATGGCTTCCCTGTATGCTAACAGCATTCATAATGATTTCCGCAGGCTTTGAAAGCTTAATAAGCAAGAGTACAACCATATTTTATGTCTATGGTGAATAAGTAGCTTTATGTACACAGATGATTACAAATGTATCATTTCTAACCTCTATTTCAAGAGAAAAATATAACTTTTTCCCTGGCAATTTGAAGAGCTGTGTTGTATAGTGAATTACAATAAAAAGTTGAAGTACAAAAACATATCTCTTACTAATGCCTCCATGAACCATGCTGTTTCTCAGTGAGTGTTTGACATTTATGTATCTATGGTACATAGATATTCTACAAGGCTAGACACTGGGGAAAAATATACTCAGTAGGTGTTGCACATATATTCTCTAGTCTGTTTATAAAGAGAAGTGACAGTAATATTATGTCTTGCTGTAGTAATAAAAACACATTTACATCACAACTGTTCAGGATAATGGTCATCACTTGTGTATATCAGCCCTGACACTTTTGTCAATTTATTCATATTGGAGACTTTGATAGATGGAATAGGGCATTAGTTCTCATTATTCATTCAATTTTTGCTCAAAAGACATTTAAAATCACATCATGTGCCAGCACTATCTATGTCCTGAGGATTCTGAAAATTATACATCTCAGCTCAGTGAGTTTGTAGTCATATGGAAAGAAAGGTAATTGATCAATTATGCCCCATAATTTGAATAATCAAGAAAATGAGAACAAAATATTAGAAATTTCAAAAAATTAAAAGGAAAAAATGCAGTCACATCTGTCCCTGTATTTTTCTAAAACAAGAATGTCGATTCAGCAAAAATAGGGAAAAAAATCAGCTATAATCTTATCACTAGACCAAAACTATATGTTGACCTGAGTAGATATTTCAAAAAATATAAAATCTTATCAAATTTGGGGCTATTTCTTATTCTTCATATCAAATCTTGCAAAATTCTAATTATTGGCTTGCATTTGGCACACGGACATATTTTGTTTCTTCCACACTTTGTTGAATAGCAATAAAATGTTTTTTAAAAATTCCTTGTCAACAAAATTCTCATAAAAGTTAAAACTTCCAACTATACTTCTCAGGCAATTCCAAACCTATATTTCCTATGGCAACAATCTTCTGGAGTTGATCAATATCCACAGCAGATTCCCACTGCCCCCATGCCTCCCTGTTATCTCCCTAACCTGGTTCACTCCACTCACTGACATTCTCTATGTAGGCCTTGGAGATGCCTGTGTTTGGGACCTGCAGTTTATAGAAAACTGCCAGTTGTTTCCAGATGTTCTCTCTGTTGCACTCTATCTATGCTGGAGAATTATACATTTCAATTTTTATTCAGGTGTTTTGATGTCCTAACAATTGTTACCATGTATTGGGCATTATCTATGTCAGGGGGTCAATAAATGTTATCCATTAAGGAACAGATAGTAAACATTTTACTATCTGTTTTGCCTTTGTGGGTCATTGGGCCTCTGTCACAACTAGTCAACTCTGTGAAAGAAACTATAAACAAATCGTAAATGTTGGGTGCAGTTGTGTTCCTAATTAAACTTTACTGAATGGATGCTGAAATTTGAATTTCATATAATTTTCACATGTCACAAAAATCTCATCTTTTTATTTCTTTCCAATCATTTGCAAATGTAAAAGCCATTTTGTTATAGACTGAATGTGTCCTCCCAAAATTCATATGTTGAATCCTTAACTCCCAATGTAACTGTATTGGGAGACAGGGCTTTTAGGAGTTAATTAAGATTAAATTAGGTCATAGGGTGTAGTGCTAATTTGATAGGATTGGTGGATTTGTAAGAAGAAAGAGAGAGATTCCTTTCTGTAAGCTAGGAAGAAAGCCCTCACTAGGACCCAATCAGCTAGCAGCTTGATCTTCTCACCTCCAGAACTGTAAGAACGTAACCATCTGTTGTTTAAGCCACCCAGTCTATGGTACTTTGTTATGGCAGTTAGCATGAGTGGACTAAGACATTCTTTGCTTGCAGACCATACAGAACAGGTGGTAGGCTGAATTTGGCCTGTGGGCTTTAGTTTCCCAATCCCTTGTCTAGGTGCCAGTATTCTATTTGCTGTTCCTCATAATCTTAAGTAATAATATATATATTTTTTCATTTTACAGTGAGAAAGGTAGAACTTAACGAATACTGTAAATTTAGTCAATGTTGAGCCACATCTGAGAGAGAGGAACTGGGTCTTTTTTCTCCTGAAAACTGTGAGCTTTTAGGTCAGAACACAGTGGATACTTTTAAGAATAAATTATGCAGCCAATTAAATTGTTACATATCGGTTAAAAGATAGTATGAACTAAAAGTCCTTACTAATAATGTCTAAATCTCCATTCTCTTCCATTCTTTGCTTTCCAGGTAGCATTCTGATGTGTTTAGTTGTTTCCCAGAAGCATAGAAAGAAAAGCTCTTTTAAATCAAGAGTTTGTCTATATTTCTTCTTGGCAAACTTGGCCATGGTAGAATGACTTGCTAAAAAGATAGCCCAGGCATGCTGCTGGGTTTGAATTCTCTGTAGAAATGACTGCTTATTTTTAATTATTTCAGCCCATTTGTAATGTGTATGAGTGTGCATTGTTTACATATGGAGAACTTAATCCTTCAGAGGTAGTAGTTTTAACAGTGGGAGTAGGAACGGGAATTAGTGGACCTGCAACTTCCCTATCCTGTTACCAATACTTGTTCAAGGATTTTATGGAAACCTTGGAAGACATTGCCCAAAGTATCATCAACATACAAAATCGGATTATTTGGCAGCAGTTGCTTTACACAATAGAAGGGGACTGGATCTCCTACTAATGAAAAAAGTGGCTTATGTCTTTTTCTAGAAACATTAAAATGCTGTTTTTTTTTTTATTTTTTTGTTTTTTTTTTTGTCAACCAATCCAGATTAGTAAGGAATGCCACCCAGAAATTAGATGTCCGGGCCTCCAAAATACAACAACAGCTGTCTGAGCCATGGGGCTCCTGGAGAAGGGCACTAATTTGGGTTTCATGGCTCCTTCCCTTGGCTGGCCCATTATTAATGATTATACTTGCCTTGGTTTTTGGACTGTTTGTTAAGTCTCTTACCCAAATTCATTTCCTCTCACCTAGAGACCATCAAGCTTCAGATGATTATGTGACATGGTTTCTAGCCAGTTCCAGGTGAAGACACCACCCCAGGCCATCAAGAAGCTACCCTGTCACCACTGGACAGAGCAAGGAGAGAGTTCCGTGAGCCCCAGTGGGTAGGGACTGCACCCCAAATTCAAGTCAGCATAAAGCAGTTACAGAAAAAAAGACCATCAGTCCCTATGCCTCCCATAAAGATATATGAGAATATTGTCTCTCGGGGGGACATGAGGCAGGACAAGAATGTCTGGAGGCAGGAAGCCTAAGGCCAATTCCCACTGACTTCCTGGAGCTCAATCCAAAGGAAAACCCCACTGGATTAGTCCATTTTCATGCTGCTGATAAAGACATACCCGAGACTGGGCAATTTACAAAAGAAAGCGATTTATTGGACATACAGTTCCACGTGGCTGGGAAGGCCTCACAATCATGATGGAAGGTGAAAGGCATTTCTCACATAGTGGCAGACAAGAGAAGAGAGCTTGTGCAGGGAAACTCCTGCTTTTAAAACCATCAGATCTTGTGAGACTTGTTCACTATCATGAGAACAGCACAGGAGGGACCCACCTCCATAATTCAATCACCTTCCACCAGGATCCTCCCATGATGCATGGGAATTGCAGGAGTTGCAATTCAAGATGAGATTTGGGTGGGGACACAGCTAAACCATACCATCAATCTCTCCATAACAAAAGGATCAGAAACTACTCCTTTTGTACTGCGTTGCAGATGAAAAATGGAAAGTACCTCTGAATGGTTCCCTCCCACAACCAATCAGACTGGTCGCAGGCCAAGTCTTCATTTACATTGGGTGTAACCAAGTAACCAAAGGGAAACCTTTAGAGGGTATTGAAACCCCAGAAAATGTTTCAAGGGGTGCTCTTCGCCACTTGCTCAATCCTGCTCCCACTCTGTTGGAGTGTAATTTCATTTCAATAAATCTGTGCTTTCATTGCTTTGTTCTTTCATTGCTTTGTTTGTTCATTTTGTCAAACTCTTTGTTCAGAACGCCAAGAACATGGATGACTCATCGTCAAGACCCTCCACCAGTTAACTGTCTTAGTCATCTGGCATAACCTTCATGATTCCTTCAATGCTGAAATCTTCCAATACAACTCAATTAAGAATCCATCTCACATGATGCTCAGGAAAAGCACTGAACAAAACCCATACTCTTTACTGTGGAGCCCATCACCAATATCATGACAAAGAAAACAATTGTTTCTAATATTCCTTTGTCCACAGTGTATCAGGAAAGGATAATAGACATGAGCCAAGCTCTCTCACTTACTACTCCAGAGCCAACACCAAGTAACCACTGTTTGGAAGAAAAAAGTAGAATTATTTTTGAAGTTTTCTGTTTTATCATGAATCAAGCCAGCTGGCCTGTTTATTTCTCATAGTTAATCCAAAGAAATGAACAACCCACTTCAGCAGTGTCAGCTGTGCTTTTTAACAGTTACAGAGGGTGGAGTTTCCCTTTTATCCCTTCTCCCTAAACACTGAACACCTCTGCTTCTCATGAAAGGGGAGAACTTTTGCTAATTGCCAAGTTGCCTGGATTAGCCAGTCCCCAAAAGGAGTCAATAGTTTTGCAACAAATGATTGTATTTCTTTTTAAAAAATATTCTTAAAATGCTTCATAAAGAATAATCGGATAGCCTCTTAAGAGTAGCACTCTATCTGTGGGTTCACGTCATTCTTGACTCAAAGAAGTAAATGGAAAAGCTGCTTTCAATAAGACACTTGAAATTTATTTACACTAAAGCTTCTCAGATTTATATTAAGTCAGGGTTTGAGTGATAGAAGGTGGTTTTCAATTTAAAGTGATTGAAAAATTGGTCAGAACTTGTAAATCATTTCATAGCAACATATCTGTGTTGTTAGGCAGAATGTTTGTCCAGGTTTGTGTAATCAGACTGCTTTTCCCTTAGCAAGTCTAACAATGTGTTGGAAAGGCCCAGAAAAGGAAAAGATTATTCTCAACCTGCCGTAAGACTTTTATTTCCAATAGGAGTTTAATAAACACTGGAAGCAGAAAAATCACTCACTAGCAGCTCAAGGATATCTACAGTGTCTGCCCTGATATTTGTACTCATAGCTGAATAACAGCTGGTAATGAAGTGGCAAGAAATGATGGCTAATGAGTTATAATATCAATGCCCAGTAATGCAAAGTTAAGCATAAGCTATGGTGCAATGAGGTCAGGAAACACAGGTAGAGAATGGGGGCCAAAATGGATGGATTTCCTAGATAGAGTGTTAATGAAAGTAAAATAATAAATACGTAAAAACAAGATAAAGTTGAGTGTGTATGATAGAATCCCCCTTATATATAAATAATACACACAATATTTTGTTTCTATTTTATGCTAACACAGTCATGCATCACATAATTACATTTCATTCAATGATGAACCACATATACAATGCTTGTCCCACAAGATTATAATGGAACTGAAAAATGTCTATTGCCAAGTGACACTGTAGCTGTTGCAGTGCCTTAGTGCAATGCATTAATCATGTCTTTATGGTGATACTGGTGTAAACAAATCCACTGCACTGCCAATCCTGTAAAAGTATACTGTGTACAATTATGTACAGTACATAATACTTGATAATAATAATGATACTATGTTTCTGGTTTATGTATTTACTATATCTTAATACTATTTCATTTAGATTAATAGAGTTATTTTAGAATGTTTTCTCTCCATTTATTTAAAAAAAAGTTAAATGAAAAACAACCCTAGGCAGATCCTTCAGGAGGTATTCCAAAGGAAGACATTGTTACCACAGATGACAACTCCATAGGTGTTATTGACCTTAAAGACCTTCCAATGGGACCAGATGTGGCGGTGGAAGATGGTGATATTGACGATCTTGATTCTGTGTAGACCTAGGCTAATATGTGTCTTTATGTCTTGATTTATAACAAAAATGTTTAAAAAGTAAAAAAAAAATGTTTATGTAGGAAGAAGATTATAGAATAAGGATACAAAGAAAGAAAATATTTTTGTCTAGCTCCACAATGTGTTTGGGTCTTTAGCTAAATGCTATTACAAAACCATCTAAAAGTTTAAAAAAATTTAAAGTTCACAGATAAAAAAGTTACAATAAGCTAAGGTTAATTTATTATTTAAAAAAGACAACTAAAAATAAATTCAGTGTAGCCTAAGTGTACAGTATCTAGAAAGGCTATAATAGTGTATGATAATGTCCTCCACCTCACATTCACTCCCTACTCACTGACTCACCCAGAGCAACTTATAGTACTGCAAGCTCCATTTGTAGTAAGTTCCCTATACAAGTGTGCTATATTTTAACTTTATATCATATTTTTACTGTACCTTTTCTATGTTAGATATGTTTAAAAACACAAATATTTACTATTATTTTGCAATTGCCTATAGTATTCAGTACAGTCACATGCTGTACAGGTTTGTTGCCTAGGAGCAATAGATTCTGCCATATAGCCTAGGTGTGTAGTAGGCTATCCCACCTAGGTTTGGGTAAGTACACTCTATTATGTTCACATAATAATGAAATTGTCTAATGATGAATTTCTCAGAATGTATCCTCATTGTTAAGTGACATACGACTGTATATGTAAACGAATTTATGTATATTTAATTATATGATATAATTATATATTTAATAAATATCTGTTCCATAATATAATTAATAAAATTAACATATTTAATTATATAAAATGAATATTTACAATTTAATTATATGAATACTATAGATTAGTTTTTGTATATAGTATACATTGCAGTTTATTGTTATTTTTTGGATTTTTATTTTTCAGTTGATACATAATAATTGCACATACTTATTGGAAGTTGGTTTTTCTTTAGGAATGGGAATGGAGGAGTGTCTGTGTGAGTCTATAGGGGCTCTGCTTTGGGCAAGCAAGTTAGGATGGGATGGAGTGGAAAGAGTTGGAGGATTTTACTATTTTTATTTCATAGGTTTATGTATAATTTGATTTTTACCTCAAACATGGATTAATTTTGTAATAAAAATCACTCAAAATATTTAAAAATACAAAAAATAGTCACTGCTGATACACAGTTCTTCACATAATTACTAGGAGAAAGGGAAGCACCACCTAAATCTAGGTAATCTTGGAGCATCAGCAGGAGACATTGAGAAGCAGCATTTGTCCACATTCACATCAGTCTCAGAGAAATGCTCTCCATGCCCAGAAAACCACTGTTTCTAAACGATGGTTTGAGAAATGTGTTAAATAATCATTATGTACTTTTTAACCTGTGTAAACATCTTGAAAATTATCTCCCTTTTCTAACTGTACATTTCAAATGCTCTTGGATATATTGAGTTCTAAAAATGAAACTTAAATTCCTAACGTGTGAGAAAAAATGTTCAATGTGTTGGGAAAATGTTCAAGTTTGAATTAAGTAAAATTCCTGAGGTGTTTATTTTTATTATTTTTATTTGCTGGATAATTGTCTTTTCCATTTTTATGCATGTGGGTATATAAGGATAAAAATGCATTCAAACTTTTAAAATTAAATATTAATTACTTCAACAAAGGTAATGGCAAACTCTAGTGAAAAACATCCTTTGTGATTGTAGATTAGAATGCCTTAAATTGACTATAAATTCTAAATCATAATCTCCCATTCCTATGGCTATAATCGGTATAGAGAATATTAAAGGGTCTCCCAGTGATTGTTGTTAAATTATTGAATTATAGTTTTTCTCAGCTTAATAATTAAAAATATTTTAAATTCAAACTTAGTTTTGTAGATACTAAGTATTAAACCATTTGGTGATAACTAGACCTTGCTTAGCTACATTAAAAAAAATCCACTTAGTCATTTTAGTTATGACAGTGAGGTGTAATTTATCAAAAGCACAATGAGAGGTTATCAAACTCTCATTTCAGTAAAAGAAAGAGGAACATTACCCTCAAGAGATAAATCTTTCATTAAACTTTACAAAGACCTTAAGCAGTCTCTACCCCATTTATCATTTCTAGTCTTTCAGAATGTACCAGCTGCCTGTGTTTAGAATGCAGCACAGGGCAGACAGCCAAAAGGGGGTTGATAGCTGGTGAACAGATGAAACTTCTGTTCCATATTTTATGTGTTCATTCACCTTAGAAAATTATTTTAAAACCAGCCATGTTTTGGGCTAAATTTTGGTATTGTACAAAACTATAGAGTACATGTTAGTATTATTTTTTGAAATATGGTGAAAATTTCTTTATCATCAAAATATATTTTTTAGAAAAAATAAAATACAATTTCTCCTACATTTTCATAAAGTAATTATCTTGCTTGATGTTAGCATTCTGACTCATGTAAAATGTTATTAAGAGTACTCTTAAGGACAATAATTATGTGATCATCTCAACATATGCAGAAAAGGTGTTTGAAAAAAATTCAAGATGCTTTTATGATAAAACTTTCAAAATATTAGGTATAGAAGGAATTTACCTCAACATAATAAATGATATACATGAAATGCCCACAGCTAGCATCGTACTTGATAGTGAAAATCTTTCAGCTTTTCTCCTAAGATCAAGAACAGGACAAGGGTACCCACTTTTACCATTTCTATTCAACATTATACTGGACCTTCAAGCCAGAGCAATTAGATTTAAAAAAGAAACAAAAGGCATTCAGATTGGAAAGGAAGAAGTAAAACAGTCTCTTTTTATAGATAACACTATCTTATACACAGAACACCTTAAAGACTCTACCAAAAGCTGTTGACTAATAAATGAATTCAGTAGAGTTGCAGGATGCAAAATCAACATATAAAAATCAGTGGGAATTTTATACTAGAACAATGAACTATGTAACAAAGAATTAAGAAAACAATCCCATTTATGTTAGCATCAGAAATAACAAAATATTTAGGAATAAATTTAACCAAGGAGATAAGCGATCTCTATACTAAAAACTAGAAAATACTGATGAAAAAAATTGAAGACACAAACAAATGAAAAGATATCCTGTACTCATGGATTGGGAGGCTTAATATTGGTGCAATGTTTGTACTTCCCAAAATAATTCAAAATTTAAGGCAATCCCTATGAAAATCTCAATGACTTTTTTACAGAAAATACAATTTTGAAATTAATATGGAATCACAAAAGACCAAAAATAGCCAAACCGATCATGAGAAAGCACAAAAATGAAGGCATCACAGTTCCTGATTTTAAAGTATATTACAAAGCTACAGTAATCAAAACACTATAACACTGGCATAAAGACAATATAGACCAATGGGATAGAGTTCAGAGCCCCAGAATAAATCTACACATCTATGGTTCACCAGTTAAAAAAAATGTGCCACGAATACACAATGAGGAAAAGACAGTCTTTTCAATATATCATTCTGGAAAAACTAAGTATCTATATGGAGAAGAATTAAATCAAACCCTTATTTTACACCAAAATATATAAGAAACTCATACAACTAAATAGCGAAAACACAAATATACAATTAAAAAATGGACAAAAGACCTGAAGAGGCATTTTTTCAAAGAAGACATACAAATGGCCAATTTGTGTATGAAAAGATGTTTAACATCGTAGTCAGCAGAAAAATGCAAGTCAAAACCACAATGAGATATCATATCACAACTGTTAGCAATTATAAAATTATAATTTTATAAAAGATTATTTAAAAAGGCAAAAGATAACAAGCCTTGGCAAGGATGTAGAGAAAGGGAACCCTTATACACAGTTGGTGGGAATGTAAATTGGTACAAGCATCATGGGAAAAAATATGGAGTTTTATCGAAAAAAATAAGAATTAAACTACCATATGACCCAGCAATACCACTTCTGGCTATATATCCAAAGAAAATAAAATCGCTATCTCAAAGAGATATTTTCACTCTCATGTTCATTGCAACATTATTCACAATAGCCAAGATATGAAAACAAGCTAAGCATCTGTCAACAGATGGCACACACACCAAATGGAATATTATTTAGTCTTAAAAAAAGAAAAAAACTTCTACTATTTGTAGCAACATGAATAAACCTGGAGGTCATTATGCTGGGTGAAATAAGCCAAACACAGAAAGAGAAATACTTTTTAATCTCCTCTGTGTGGAATCTAAAAAAAAAAGTTGAACTCACAGGAACAGAGAGTAGAATGGTAGTTACCAAGGACTGTGGGGTAGGGGAAATGGGGAGATATTGGTAAAAGGGTATAAATTTTCAGTTATAAGGTAAATTCTGGAGACCTAATGTACAGCATGGGGACTACAGTTAATGCATTGAATACTTGAAATTTATGAAGAGAGATCTCAAGTGTTCCCACTACACACATACACACACACACACACACACACACACACACACACACACACACAGGTTACAACATGAGGTGGTGAATATCTTAATTAGCTTGACTGTGGTAATTATTTCATAATGTATACGTATATTAAAACAATGATACTTCAATAAAGCTGGAGGGAGTAAAGAATAGAAATAAAACCACAACAAAACACAATAGAATGGAAAATAAATTGTGGTAAATTCACCAATAAATTACATACTCATTGCACATAGCAATGAGAATGACCAAACTAGAACTACACCCCAAAATATCAATAAATGCCACAAATACAATGTTGTGGGGAAAAATATAGACCAAAAAAGGAGTATTGTGATTCCATTTACACAATGTTGGAAACCAACAAGATTAACGTATGGTGTAAGAAGTAAGGATAGGCTGGGTGCGGTGACTCATGCCTGTAATCCCAGCACTTTGAGAGACTGAGGCAGACAGATCACTTGAGGCCAGGAGTTTGAGACAAGTCTGGCCAACATGGTGAAACTCCGTTTCTACTAAAAATACAAAAATTATCTGGATGTAGTGGCGCACGCCTTTAATCCTAGCTACTCAGGAGGCTGAGGCAGAAGATTCGCTTGAATCCGGGAGGCAGAGGTTTCAGTGAGCTGAGATTGCGCCACTGCACTCTATCCTGGGTGACAGAGTGAATGAGATTCTCTCTCAAAGAGAAAAAAAGAAGTAAGGATATTGGTTACGTTTGGTATAGGTAGTCCCTGAAAAAGGGCATCATGGGAATTTCTGGGTGCTGGTAATGATCTGTTTTTTAATGTGTTAGTTACATAGTGAATCCACTGTGTTGTGAAAATTCATCAAGATGTATACTAATAATTTAGGCACCTTTCTTTATGAAGGTATTATCTTCATTTTTAAAAAATCTTTAAACACCACAAGAAAATGCTACTGCATACCTAAAAGAGAAAGAAGGAAAATCAAAGGCACAAAAGGCTGACAAGATATTAAAGGATGCATTACATGTCCTTGCCTGACTCATATTCATTAGTTTAAGACTTCCTTTCAAAAACCAGAGGGAGAAACTATAGATATTTCTTTAAGGGAGGTTTTTAACTCCTCTTAATCCAATTAATTTAAATAGTTAAATTTAATTTCAAGTGAAGGGACTTGCTTTAAAAAATAACCTCATGATCTGATAAAGAAAAAGTATAATAAATAGCTAAATTCCTATTCCAGTAGAACTTTTTAAAATGGTTTCATTGGACATAGGGCTTCAGAAATCAGGCCAAGAGTGGTGGCTCATGCCTGTAATCCCAGCACTTTGGGTGGCCAAGGAGGGAGAATCACTTGAAGCAAGGAGTTTGAGATCAGCCTGGGTGAGACAGTGAGACCTCATCTTTTCAAAAAATAAAAACAGAAACATTAGCCAGGCGTGGTGGTGCACACCTGTAGTCTTAGCTACTTGGGAGACAGACAGGAGGTTGAGGCTGTAATTTGCCATCATCACAGCACTGTACTCCAGCCTGAGAAATAGAGCAAGACTCTGTCTCAGAACAAACAAATGATAAAAAAGAAATAACTAAAAAATGCAAATAAAGTTACCTAAGTCTGTGAAGACTGTAATTGTTTTAACTTTGCCTGTATTTTTTCCCCAATAATTTAGGGATAAATAGTTGGGGTCGTATTTCTGTTTTAGTAATATCTGTACCACTTTAAGTGTCACTTGCACTGTTTTTGTTTTGTCTCTTAACCATATCCTTTCAGCTGATCATTCTTGTTCCCCACCTCCTATTACAAAGCTGCCAATAACCTGAGATAATAAAATGAATATTTAGTAGGAATTGATATGCGTGCACAGAGATGGCCCATAAATCTATACTTTGAAATTCAGCAGTAAACAACCCTCAGTGACACCACATTTTCAGTTGTATTTAACTGAAATCATTAAAATATTATTTAAATAATTTAAAAAACAAGAAATATTGCCCTGAGTGCAAAGGGGAGAATGGTGTGAAAACCCATAATGATGCTGTTCTAGAGATTTGGTAATAAACTAATGGAAGGATAGTGAGAATGGTGAAAAGAAACTCCTGTGACTAGACCCAGTTGAATGTATTGTGACCAACTCATTCAGGTTTGTCCCCAGAGGTCCTCATTTTATCTGAAACTCATGTTTCAGGAAATCCTTTAGTCATGGTGATCAGTGAAGGGCTGACCACTTGAGCTGAATGTTGGCAAGGAAGAAGATGCTTTACTCTTTAGTATATGTCTTGAGAGACACATTGAATGGCAATAGTATTTCATGAAACAGCAGTAATAGGCACAGTAGCAAATATATGCAAGGGGTGGGTAACAGGTAGCGACATGTTTACGTTTTGGTAATATTAAATTGGAGATAACTATGAGACATCCAACTGGAGATGGCCACTAGAGAGCTAGACATATGTGTCCAAAGGTCAAAAGAGTCCCTTAGTTAGAGGTCAGTTTAAAAAACCATCAAGAAGAGGGTTGTGGAAGCCATGGTGGTAGATTAGATCAATTAATGGGAGTATAGAGAGAGTGGACTCAAGTAGAACCCTGGAAAATAACAAAAAACATATCTTTCTTTCCTTTTATGATACAACTACAAGTTGGGAGGTTATATATTTCAGATATATGGTTCTCCTGCCTTATACAGTAGCATTAAATATAAACCAAAATATTACATTTTATTAGAGCTTGCATTATCTGTCATAATTTCTGTAATTAGCAGTCTGATATCTGGAATCAGGATTTTTAAAGCACAATAAATGTTATAATAATTCATAACCTACTTAATGTTTGGTGTATATGTAAAATATATATCAAATCTCTAAAACATGGGTGAGATTTTGGTATATATTTTAAGGTGATAAATTATGTAGGAGGAACTAGTTAAAGGAAAAAGGTTTTGCTTTTCTAGGGCCGATAAGTTGTGGTAAAGTAACTAGGAAATATATGGAGGGAAATAATAGAAGATAAGAATTATTTTAATAAGGTCTATTTATGAAGACTCATCCTGGCATCAGTTCCTTGTATGTGGTGATAAGAGTGCTCTCCTCTTCCTAGTATGGGGAGGGGAACTTTGTCGAGGGAAATGCATGCCCTGGCTTAAGATAGTGGGAGGGTAGAAAGCTCTTCCTGTATCTGCCGTTTCTCAATTGCTTTTGCAACTCAAAATAATCAATATGCCAAAGCGGCATATTTTGATCTCCTTGAATAGCTTACTGCTCTTGCCCTGCTCTCAATCGTATTTAGAGTTAAAACCAAAGTGTAAAAATAGAACTTTTTAATACTCTACAGCCAAGGATTTTTTGGCTTTGTCTCATTTTCCAACATTTCTTTTTCCACGTTCTTTCCATGCCCACTGTTTTAGATCTTCTCTAAATAAAGTGAAGTCTACAGAAGGTAAGTGGCCCTTATGTGGTACTTATCTTTCTGCAAATAAACACAGTGACTTACAAGTTTTTTAACATCACCAAACTTTAAAAAATTACAAATGCAGTAAAAGCTTGTGTTGTTAAACTAATAAGAAAATATGTAGGTCAACAATCTATCTCTCCCAACCCTACTCCTGGTCTGCTTCATTAGGTAACCAATATTAGCTGTTTCACACACTTAATTCTACCTGTCTCTATGTTTATATATATAATCCTTTTTAAAATATATCTAAAATAAGATCACACTATATGCTTTATTCTAAAACATGCTTTTTTCACTAAACAATATATCATGAAAATCCCCCCATTCAAAATATACAGATATAACCCATTCTTCTTATAGCTACATAATCTTCTACCACTTTTTATTCAACTATTTCCTATTAATAAGCTTTTACATTAGCTCTACATTTTTTGCTATATATATATAAATACTGTAATAATATGAACATGTCTTGATACTCTATTCTATTTCTGAAAGAGAGATTCTCTAAAATAATTGAGGAGATAGGCCACTTCTCCTACTGTCCCCTGTCTCCAAAGAAAAGGAGGAAGTAAAAACTGAAAAAGAACAGACTGATCAGCGCCACTGGCCAGACCTGTAGGTTAACGATTAACCCCACCCTAACCGCTTGTGCTATCTATAGATCACAGACAACGGTATGGAGAAATACTTGCCTTGCTCACCACCCCCACCTAGGCACATACCCTATGCTTGCTCAATCTATCATGACCCTTTCACGTGGACCCCTTAGAGTTGTAAGCCCTTAAAAGGGCCAGGAACTCTTTCTTCTGGGAGCTTGGTTCTTGAGAGGCAAGTCTTGCTGACACTCCCAGCTGAATAAAACCTCTTCCTTCTTTAACCCAGTGTCTGAGAGGTTTTGTCTATGGTTTGTCCTGCTACATTTCATGGTTCCCTGACCAGGAAGTGAGGTGATTAACAGTCGGTCGAGGCAGCCCCTTAGGCAGATTAGGCCTGCCCCATGGAGCATCCCTGTGGGGGACCCCAGCTGGCTTGGGCAACGCGGATCCTGAGAGTGCTCCCGGGTAGGCATTTGCCCTGGTGGAACTCCTTGTCAGAGTGGTGCACGGCAGGCCCCTGCTGAGGATCAGTGCAGTGGCTGAACACCGGGATAGAACTGGTGCTTGGAGTCTGGACATCTGGAATACGGTAGGACCAGTCCTGGGAATGTGTCCACTCCATTTGAGTGGAAGTGTGTCCTAATCACCCACGGCGTGCCATTATTGGCACTTTGGTCTCTGTTTTGATTTTGATTTGGCTTGGCTTGTTTAAAAAAAGGAAAGTGAAAGTGAGTGAATGCTTGTGTTTGAGACGGGCACCGGATGGACAGTGGTCGCTGTCTGAAGTGAGTGTTGAGCCCCGAGCTGCAGTTCCATAGGATACCTCATACAGCTAAGTGGCAGTTCATGCTGCCACCTGGTACCAGCCTGCCTAAGCTAAGATGATCTGAGATTCCCGCGAGGGAAGTGGCCAGTGGCAGGCAGGGTGAGTGAGTGACTCCTTTAGCCTTTCCCTTCTTGTGTCGTGAGCGTCGTTTTTGTCTCAGTGGGGGGAAATGGGTGAGATGCAAAGTAAGCCCACTCCATTATGGACTGTGTTAAAGAATTTCCAAAAATATTTTAATGGAGATTATGGGGTTACTATGACCCCAGGAAGACTTAGAACCTTGTGTGAGATGGATTGGCCACATTAGAAGTGGGTTGGCCATCAGAAGGAAGCCTACACAGTCCCTAGTCTCAAAGTCATAGCAGAAGGTAACTGGTAAGCCAGGACTCCCAGGCCAGTTTCCGTAGACACTTGGCTACATCTGGTTTTAGACTCGCCACAGTGGTTAAGAGGACAGGCAGCAGCAGTACTAGTGGCAAAAGGACAGAGAGCCAAGGAAGGATCCCGCTCCACCCACCGAGAGAAGTCAGCTCCTAAAGTCCTGTCCAACCCAACATTAGAGGTTTCATGGCAACAAACAGCACCAGTGCCCGCCCACCTCTTCACCAAGAAGGAAGGCCTCCCATTCCTGAGCCCACTGCACCCGAGCTTCCACAAGGCCTACATACCCCTAGACCACCCAGAGTAGAAAAGAAAGGATGCAAGACCTTGGAAGAAACCTCTCCCTTGGCAGCATGTTTGAGGCCTAGAACTGGGATACAAATGCCCCTGAAAGAGCAACGGAATACTGGGGTAGACGAGGATGGCCATATGGTGGAAATGCATGCCTTTGTGTACCAACCCTTCACCTCTGCCAGTCTCCTCAATTGGAAAAACAATACCTCATCCTATACTGAAAAGCCTCAAGCTATAATTGATTTGCTCCAAACTATTACCCAGACCCACAACCCTACTTGGGCTGATTGCCACCAGTTGCTCATGTACCTCTTTAACTCAGATGAAAGGTGAAGGGTGCTCCAAGCAGCAACTAAGTGGCTAGAGGAACATGTTCTGGCTGATTACCGAAACCCCCAAGAGTATGTGAGGATCCAATTACCAGGAACAGACCCCCAGTGGGACCCAAATGAAAGAGAGGGTATGCAAAGGCTAAACCGGTACAGGGAAGCCCTTCTGGAAGGCTTAAAAAAGAGACCTCAAAGGCCACAAATGTTAACAAAGTCATTCAAGGAAAAGATAGAGTCTGGCACAATTCTACGAGAGACTATGTGAGGCCTATCGTACATACACTCCCTCTGATCCCGATAGCCCTGAAAATCAGCGCATGATTAACATGACTTTGGTTAGTCAAAGTGCAGAACACATTAGAAGAAAACTACAGAAACAGGCTGGGTTTGCAGGTATGAATACTTCACAGTTATTGGAGATAGCCAACCAGGTGTTTGTGAATAGAGATGCGGTAAGCCACAGAGAGAACCACAGAGAGAGCGAATGCCAAGCCCAGTGAAACGCCGACCTGCTAGCTGCAGCTATTAGAGGGGTTCCCCCGAAGGGGCAAGAGAAGGGAGGCCTGGGGAAAAATACCCAGTCTGGCCATCCATGCTTGCAGCGTAACCAGTGTGCTTACTGTAAGGAAATAGGACATTGGAAGGACAAGTGCCCACAGTTGAAAGGGAAACAAGGTGGCTCTGAGCAGGAGGCCTCAGACAAGGACGAAGGGGCCTCGTTCAATCTGGCAGAAGGGTTACTGGACTGAGGGGGACCGAGCTCATGTGACCCCAAAGAGCCCATGGTCAGGATGACAGTCGGGGGCAAGGACATTGAGTTTCTTGTCAATACTGTTGCTGAACATTCAGTATTAACCATCCCGGTCACCCCCTTATCCAAAAAAACTTTTGATATAATCGGA
Organism: Pan troglodytes; assembly: GCF_028858775.2. Lineage (NCBI taxonomy): Eukaryota > Metazoa > Chordata > Mammalia > Primates > Hominidae > Pan > Pan troglodytes. The sequence goes on from NC_086015.1 coordinate 79,131,210, forward strand.
GCCACAGGGGTTTTGGCAAAGCAAACTTTCTGTTTGCCCCAGACCTGCACTGTGTGGGGCATGAAGTGATTCACCAGTTCCTGTACATGGCTGACTGCCCCTTGCCTTTACTGGGAAGGGACCTACTTAGCAAGCGGAGAGCCACTATCTCTTTTACAAAGCATGGCTCTTTACAGCTAAAGTTACCTGGAATGGGAGTCATTGTGTTTCTTACGGTTCCTTGGGAGGAGGAATGGAGACTCTTCTTAACTGAGCCAGGCCAAGAGATAGGACCAGCTCTGGCTAAGCGGTGGCCAAGGGTGTGGGTGGAAGACAACCCTCCGGGGTTGGCAATCAACCAGGCCCCTGTACTTAGAAGCTAAGCCTGGGGCCCAGCCATTCAGGCAAAAGCAGTACAGGGTCCCCAGAGAAACCATTGAGGGCATCCAGGTCCATCTCAAGCACCTGAGGGCCTTTGGAATTATAGTCCCTTGTCAGTCTCCATGGAACAATCCCCTCCTACCTGTTCCCAAGCCAGGGACCAGGGACTACAGGCCAGTATAGGATTTGTGCTTGGTCAACCAAGCTACAGTGACTTTGCACCCAACGGTACCGAACCCATACACATTGTTGGGGTTGCTGCCAGCTGAGGACAGCTGGTTCACCTGCTTTGACCTAAAAGACTCTTTCTTTAGTATCAAACTAGCCCCTGAGAGCCAAAAACTGTTTGCCTTTCAGTGGGAGGATCTGGGGTCAGGTGTCACCACTCAGTACACTTGGACCCCGCTCCCCCAAGGGTTCAAGAACTCCCCTACCATATTTGGGGAGGTGCTGGCTTGAGACCTCCAGAAGTTTCCCACCAGAGACCTAGGCTGCGTGCCGCTCCATTAGGTCAACGACCTCTGCTGGGACACCCCACGGCAGTCGGGTGTGCCAAGGGAATGAATACCCTGCTCCAGCACCTAGAAGACTGTGGGTATAAGGTGTCCAAGAAGAAAGCTCAGATTGCAGACAGCAGGTACGTTATCTGGGATTTACTATCCGACAGGGAGAGCGCAGCCTGGGATCAGAAAGCAAGCAAGTCATCTGCAACCTGTCAGAGCCTAAGACCAGAAGGCAGGTAAGAGAATTCTTAGGAGCTGTAGGGTTCTGCAAGTTGCAGATCTCAAAGTTTTCAGTATTGGCTAAGCCCCTGTACAGAGTCACAAAGCAGGGAGACAAGGAACCTTTCGAATAGGAGTCCCAACAGCAATGAGCTTTTCATGAGTTAAAAGAGAAGCTCATGTCGGCCTCAGCCCTGGGGCTACCTGACCTAACAAAACCTTTTACACTGTATGTGTCAGAAAGAGAAAAAATGGCAGTTGGAGTTTTAACCCAGATGATGGGGCTCTGGCCAAGACCGGTAGCCTACCTCTCCAAACAGCTAGATGGAGTTTCTAAGGTTGGCCCCCATGCTTAAGAGCCTTGGCAGCAACTGTCCTGTTAGTACAAGAGGCAGATAAGCTAACTGTTGGGCAAAACCTAAACATAAAGGCCCCCCATGCTGTGGTAACACTAATGAACATCAAAGGACATCATTGGTTAACGAATGCTAGACTAACTAGGAACCAAAGCTTGCTCTGTGAGAATCCCCGCATAACCATTGAAGTTTGCAACACCCTGAACCCTGTCACCTTGCTCCTGATATCAGAGAGCCCAGTTGAACATAACTGTGTAGAGGTATTGGACTCAGTTTATTCTAGCAGGCCCAACCTCCGAGACCATCCTTGGACATCACTAGACTGGGAGCTATACATGGAAGGGAGCAGCTTCGTCAACCCAAGGAGAGAGGTGTGCTGGATATGCAGAGGTAACCCTGGATGGTGTCATTGAAGCCAAATTGTTGCCCCAGGGTACTTTAGCCCAGAAGTCAGAACTCATTGCTTTAATTCAGGCCTTAGAGCTAAGTGAAGGTAAGACTAAACATTTACACTGACTCTAGGTGTGCCTTTTTAACTCTTCAAGTGCATGGGGCATTATACAAGGAAAAAGGCCTATTGAACTCTGGGGGACAAGATGTAGAGTATCAGCAACAGATCCTGCAACTATTAGAGGCAGTGTGGAAGCCCCAAAAGGTGGCAGTCATGCACTGCAGTAGACACCAGTGAGATTCTACCTTGATTGCCTTGGGGAACTCCCAAGCTGACTCAGAGGCTCAAAAAGCAGCATCCACACCCTCCCGGGCATCAGTCACAGCACCCTTGCTCCCTCAGGAACCTGACCTTGTACGTACTTATTCTAAAGAAGAGAAGTACTTTCTCCAGGCAGAGGGAGGGCAGGTGATAGAAGAGGGATGGATCCGGTTATTGGACAGAAGAATAGCTGTGCCACAACTGCTAGGAGCCACAGTCGTACTGGCTGTGCATGAGACCACCCTCCTAGGCCAAGAGTCACTTGAAAAGTTGTTAGGCCAGTATTTCTAAATCTCGCATCTGTCAGCCCTTGCCAAAACAGTGGCGCAGCCATGTGTTACCTGCTGGCAGCAAGATGCTAGGCAAGGTCCAACCGTTCCGCCCATCATACAAGCTTATGGAGCAGCCCCCTTGGAAGATCTCCAAGTAGACTTCACCAAGATGCCCAAATGTGGAGGTAAAAAGTATTTGCTAGTTCTAGTGTGTACATACTCTGGGTGGGTGGAGGCCTATCCAACATGAACTGAGAAAATTCGTGAAGTAACCCATGTGCTTCTCCAAGATCTCATGCCTAGGTTTGGACTGCACTTACGAATCAGCTTGGACAATGGGCCGGTGTTTGTGGCTGACTTGGTACAGAAGACAGCTAAGGTATTGGGGATCACATGGAAACTACATACCACCTACCAACCACAAAGTTCCGGAAAGGGAGCGGATGAATCAGACTACCAAAACATAATTTAGTGAAAGTGTGTCAAGAAACAGGGTTAAAGTGGGTACAAGCTCTCCCTATGGTATTGTTTAAGATTAGATGTACCCCTTCTAAAAGAACAGGCTATTCTCCTTATGAAATATTATATCATAGGCCCCCTCCCATACTATGGGGACTCCTAGGTACTCCTCGAGACCTAGGTGAAATTGAGTTACAGAGACAGCTACAGGCTTCAGGGAAAATTACACAAACAATTTCAGCCTGAGTAAATGAGAGATGCCCCATCAGCTTATTCTCCCCAGTTCACCCTTTCTCCCCAGGGTGTGGATCAAGGATTAGAACGTAACCCCCTTGTGGCCATGGTGAAAAGGACCCCAGACTGTCGTCTTGACCACAGCCATAAAGGTAGAGGGAATCCCAGCCTGGATCCACCACAGCCACGTTAAACCTGCAGCACCTGAGACCTGGGAGGTAAGACCAAGCCCGGACAACCCCTGCAAAGTGACTCTGAAGAAGACGACAAGCCCTGCTCCAGTCACACCCGGAAGCTGACTGGTCCACACACGGCTGAAGCATGAGGAAACTCATCTTGGGACTCATTTTCCTTAAATTGTGGACTTATACAGTAAGGACTTCAACTGACCTTCCTCAGACTGAGGACTATTCCCAGTGTATATATCAAGTCACTGAGGTAGGACAAAAGGTTGCTGTAGTCCATTGTTTTATAGTTATTATGAGTGTACCGGGACTCTAAGAGGAACTTGTTTGTATAATGCTACTCTATACAAGGTATGTAGCCCAGGAAGTGACCAGCCTGATGTGTGCTCTAACCCATCTGAGCCTCCTATGACTACCATTTTTGAAATAAGATTGAGGACTGGGAGCTGGGGAAAAGCTGATATGAGTAGAGTAGTAACTAGAATAGAAGAGAAAGGAGTCCCCAAACAAATTTTCTTAAAATTTGATGCCTGTGCAGCAATCAACAGTGACCTGTATGGAAATAGAATAAGATGTAGCTCTCTAGACTGGGAAAGGGGCTATATAGTAGAAAATAAGTATGTTTGTCATGAATTAGGACTATGTAGTGATGAATGTAGTTACTGGTCCTGTGTTATTTAGGCCACCTGGAAAAAAATATGAGAAGGACCCTGTCCGCCTTCAAAAAGGAAAGAATAACTCTTCATGCACTCGTGGTTACTGTAACCTATTAGAACTACTAATTACCAATCCCCTTGATCCCCACTGGAAAACAGGAGAGTATGTAACTTTAGGAATCAATGGAACTGGACTGGATCCCTGAGTAAATATTTTAGTCCACGGGGAGGTCCACAGGCTCTCTCCCAAACCAGTGTTTCAGACCTTTTATGATGAGCTGAATCTGCCAGCACCAGAGCTTCCAAAAAAAGAAAAGAATTTGTTTCTCCATTTAGCAGAAAATGTAGCTCATTCCCTCAGTGTTACTTCCTGTTACATATGTGGGGGAACCACTATGGGAGACCGATGGCCTTGGGAAGCCTGAGAATTGGTGCCTACTGAGCCAGTTCCTGACATAATTCCAGTCCAGAAGACTTCTGGGTCTTGAAAACCTCTATTATTGGACAATACTGCATAGCTAGGGAATGAAAAGACTTCACCATCCCTGTAGGAAGGCTCAATTGTCTAGGACAGAGGTCTAGGACAGAGGCTGTATAACGGCACAACAGGGACAGTCACCTGGTGGGGTCTAAACCATACTGAAAAGAATCCCTTCAGTAAATTTCCTAAATTATAGATTGCTTGGCCCATCCACAATCTCATCGAGACTGGACGGCTCCTACTGGACTATACTGGATATGTGGGCACAGAGTCTACACTCAGTTACCTGATCAATGGCCAGGTAGTTGTGTCATTGGCACCAGTAAGCCATCCGTTTTCCTACTGCCCGTTAGAACAGGTGAGCTCCTAGGTTTCCCTGTCTATGTCTCCTGAGAAAAGAGGAGCATAGCTATAGGAAATTGGAAAGGTGATGAGTGGCCCCCCGAAAGGATCACACAGTATTATAGGCCTGCCACATGGGCACAAGATGGCTTGTGGGGATACTGGACCCCTATCTACATGCTCAACTGGATCATACTGTTACAGGCTATCTTAGAAATAATCACTAAAGAAACTGGCAGAGCTTTGACTCTTTTAGCCCAGCAGAAACCCCAAATGAGAAATGCCATCTATCAGAATAGATTGGCCTTAGACTATTTGCTGGCAGCTGAAGGAGGAGTCTGTGGAAAATTCAACTTGACCAATTGCTGTCTGCAAATAGATGGTCAAGGACAAGTAGTCGAAAATATAGTTAGAGACATGACAAAGCTGGCACATGTACCCATGCAGGTTTGGCATGGGTTTGATCCTTGATCCCTGTTTGGAAAATAGTTTCCAGCTCTAGGAGGATTTAAAACTTTTATAATAGGAATAATAATAGTGTTAGGAACATGCATGTTACTCCCCTGTATGTTACCCATATTTCTACCACCTTAGTTCATCAAAAGACCTCAGCACAAGTATATCACATGAATCACTATCAATATGTCTCACAGGAAGATCTAGATAGTGAGGATGAGAATGGGAACTCCCACTAGTGTGTGAGGTTCTCAAAGGGGGGTATTAGGAGACAGGCCATTTCTCCTACTGTCCTCTGTATCCAAAGAAAAGGAGGAAGTAAAAACTGAAAAATAACAGACTGATCAGTGCCACTGGCCAGACCTGTAGGTTAAAGATTAACCCCACCCTAACTGCTTGTGCTATCTATAGATCACAGGTAATGGTATGGAGAAATACTTGCCTTGCTCACCACCCCCACCTAGTCATGTACCGCATGCTTGCTCAATATATCGTGACTCTTTCACGTGAACCCCTTAGAGTTGTAAGCAGGAACTCTTTTTTTGGGGAGTTCAGTTCTTGAGACGCAAGTCTGCCAACACTCCTGGCCAAATAAAGCCTCTTCCTTCTTTAACCCGGTGTCTGAGGGCTTTTGTCTGTGGCTTGTCCTGCTACAATGGAACTTCTGGTTTAGAGAGTCTGTATATGTTGAACTTTAATGGATTTTTCCAATTTTCCAATAGGTTACTTTCCAATAAGATTGTATCAATTAATGCTCTCACGAGCAATGTATGAATAAAGTGACCATTTCTTTTGAGAAGTTTAATTTCAAAGAAAGAAAGCCACAACACAATCATTTTTCTTAGCATTTGGAAACTCATGGTAAGGATGATTACTGCTTACTATCACCACTACTACTGTTTAATGCTAAAACCATTGATTCTAAAAAACTACTACTGTTACTGTATTGATACAAAATCAGGAGCTATCATTTATTGCACAACTTTTATGAAACAGCCATTCCTACAGTGTCTTTATTAGCAGTATTTTGTTTATTTCTAGATATTAATCTCTGTT